>NC_080086.1:177900298-179150298 GCF_950005125.1 Chionomys nivalis | reverse complement strand
GAATGTCTTTGCCAATACCTAATAATCAGTTTTTTAAAATCCATTTTCTCTACCAATTACAACTTTTGAGATTTTTCACTAAGTTTTTAAAATTTTATTTTGAACTGAGTTTTGTCTAAGTTAAGAGATGTAGATCTAGTTTCATTTTTTTATAATCAATTTTGCTTGTACTCTTTGTTGAATAGGCTCTTTTGTTCAATGGATGTTTTCACATCTTTTTAAAAAAAAGTGACATTAACTAAGTGAGTTTATTTCTAGGTACTATTCTATTGGTCTACATATATCTTTATGTGCCAGTAGCATGTACCGGGCATTTTCTTTTGGGCCACCAACAAGCCTCCAAATCATGAGACAGAGACTTATTATTAGTTTTGAATGCTTGGTCTTCACTTAGCTCATTTCTCGCTAACTCTTTTAACATAACCTGTTTCTCTTTATCTATGTGCCTCAGGGCTTTTTTTACCTTTTCTTATTTTGTCTTACTGGCTGATGACTACCTGGCTTCTGGTTTGGGGCTTGTCTCTCATTCTCTTATCCTTCTTCTCTCCTTCTTCTTCTTCCCAAGACTAGATTTCTCCTCCTATTTATTCTCTTTCCCCATCACCCCACCAGTCCCATCCTTTCTCCTGCCTAACTATTGGCTGTTCAGATCTTTATAAGATCAATCAGGTTCCTTAGACAGGCAAGATGAAACAGATGCAAAGTTCCATCTTTGCATAATTAAACACAATCCTTATATCATTGAATAAATGTGTAATAAACAAATGTAACACACCCTTACATTTTTAAAGTAATATTCCGCAAGAGTCTTATGCAATTTTAGTAGTGCTATTTGAGATTTGAGAATACATATAGTGATAACTTGAGCATTGTTCTTTTAAAAAAATGTTTATTTTGGCTACACAAGTAAGTTTGTGTTTCCATATGAATATTAGGGTCTCTCTGGGTTTTTTAAAGAATGTATTTTATTTTTAATTTTGTGGGTGTTTGTGTGGGGTATGTGTGTCTGTGTGTGTCTAAGTACCCCTGAAGATCAGAAGAGGGCATCAGATTCCCTATAGCTGGACATGTGGACCATGTGTACTAGGGTACTCTACAAGAAGGGTATGCACTTTTGAGATATCGCTTTAATCCCTCTCTTTGATTTTATTTTTAATGTAAGAACTCATGCTGTAAACTTTCTTCTTAGAACTTAGCTTTATCTCAAGGGCTCTAATAAGTTATATTTTCATTTGATTCTATGATTTAAAACAATTCTTCCCTGATTTCTTCAGAGAGCCCCAGTGATCATTCAAAAATATATTATTCAGTCTCCAATATTTGTGTAGTTTATGAAGTTTCTCTTACTATTGCTTTCTATTTTATCTTGTTATGATCTGACAAATTTCCAGAAATAATTTCAATTCCTTTTTAAGACTTGTCCCAGGAGGCTGGTCCTGAACTCCCAAGCACCGATCCTGCCACAGCCTCCCGAGCTGCTGGTATTATAGGTGTGAGCCACCATGCCTGGCCTGAGAAGATGTGAGGTAAAGGGAACACTCTTCAATTGCTGGTGGGAGAGCAAATGGTACAGCCCCTTTGGATTTCAGTATGGCTATTTTTCAGAAAATTAGAAAACAACTTACCTCAAGATGCAGTAATACCACTTCTGGGTATATACCCAAAAGATGCTCAATCATACCACAAGGACATATACTCAACCATCTATGTTCATAGCAGCATTGTTTGTCATATCCAGAACCTGAAAACAACCTAAATGCCCCTCAACTGAAGAATCGATAAGGAAAATGTGGTACATTTACACAATGGAGTACTAAAAAACAGAAAAAGACAAAGACATCTTAAATTTTGTGGGCAAATAGATGGATCTAGACAATATTATATTGAGTGGGGTAACCCAGATGCAGAAAGACAAATACCATATGTACTCACTTGTAAGTGGCTTTTAGACACAAAACAAAGAAAAACCAGCCTACAATTTACAATCACAGAGAACCTAGGCAACAATGAGGACTCTAAGAGATACATACATGGATCTAAATTATATGGAAAGTAGAAAAAAACAAGATCTCCAGAGTAAACTGGGAACATGGGGACCATGGGAGAGGGCAGAAGGGGAGGGGACAGGTAAGGAGGGAAGCAGAGAAAAATATATAGCTCAATAAAATCAATTTAAAACACCTAAAATGGAAAAAAAAAAGCCTTGTAACCTAGTATGTGTCCATTCTGGAGAAGCCCCTGTGAACTGTGAAGAGTGTATTTTGTTTCTGTCAATAACTGTTAAGTCTTTTCAATTTGTAGTATAGTTTGATTGTTTCTTTTTTGATGACCTATCTAACATTGTCAGTAAAGTTCTAAGGTCACCCACTGTCATTTTATCAGGTCTGCTGTGAGATTTTGTGCTTGTGAGTGTTTACTTTCTGAAAATCCCAAACTCTCATATTACAAGAGATTCATAAAGCCTTCTGCAAGATTGAGCTGGTTGAAGTTCACACCTTTCTCATATTCTTATGTGGAAGAGTCCAAGGTTAAATTCCAGTATAGCTGTTCTCATCGGTGGGGAGTCTCTGGTGGCAAATTCATGACTTTGGCTCCTTTCCATCATGGATTGAAGCAGTCTATGATTCATCATGGATTTAGATTCGCCTTCCTTGCCCAACCAATGCCTGTCAGCAGCGTTATACATTGATTACCTAACTTTACTGTAAGAAAGCATTGATTTCTTGTAATGATTTGTGATGATCTAAAATGATATATAAAATATTTACTCCTTATTTCTTGAGAGTTTGTGTAAATTTGGCAGTATTTCTTTCTTAAATATTCACAAGTTTTCACCTCCAAAACCATTGATGAATATGGCCTTCATTTCTATTAGTTATTTAGGGGTTTTGTGTATGTGACTGTATGTACACATGAGTACAAATGCATAAGTGAGCAGATGCACATGGGAGTGCAGAGGTTGACGCTGATGTTTTCCTTAATCGTTTGCCACTTTATTATTATTATTATTTTTTTTTTTGAGTCATGGTCTCTCACTGAATATGTAGCTCACACATGGTGCTGTGTTAAAGAGCAAGACCTAGGCAGGTATTCTCCTGCAACTTCTCCTGCTGGAACTATTGATGCATGCCTGACTTTTATTTGGGTGGTGTCATATGGACCAAACTCAGGTCCGTTTACTAACGTGGCAAGAACTTTACTAATTGAGCCATCTTATCAGCCCTAATTTGTTTATTTAGGCTGTTTATTTTGCTGTTTGTTTTGATACAGGATCTGATGTTGCAGTCAAAACTGGCTTTTAATTCACTGAAGTCATCTTTCAAAGAGTTAGGATTATGGGCTTGTGCTGCTACTTCTAGTTCGGTTTTCTTTTGAAAAGAAATCAGGGAATTCAATGTTTAGAAGTTATTCATGCTATGTCTTATATTAGTTTTAATATATTGCACTTTTGTCATTTATCAATAACACTTAATTGACAAGCCTAATAATTTAAAATTAATTTTAAATTGTTTTAAATATTTTTCTATATTTTAAATTTCAGAAAGATGGTTCTACTTATCATGTTGATATGTTTTATAGGAACATTTAAATTTTTAAATATTAATAAATCCTTTACTCTTCCTCCTCCTTCTCTTCCCTCTCTTTTTCTTTCTCTTCTTTTCTTCTTATTATTTTTCTTTTTTGACGAACAGGGTCTTGCCTTGTAGCCCCAGCTATCTGGTACTCACTATGCAAACCAGGTTGGCCTTGAACTCATATACATCCATCTTCCTCTGTCTTCTGAATGTTGGAATTAAAGGTATATGTCACTACTCAGTGGATGCTTAATTACAGACATGTTGTTTGTTGTCCTAAAATATTTCCTTTGATTTGTTCTACAGATTTGAACTCCCTTTTAAAAATTTCTGATTTTGACCATTTTGCTAAACACTTAAAATAGTTATTAATAGTTAAAATAGTTAATTTCTAATTTTAATGATTTATATTGTGTCATTGCTGATATAAATTTAAACTCTACATATGCAGTGCATCTTAAATCTCAGAGACATTAATGCTACTGTTTTGTAAAGCATTAAATTTCACTTAGTTCTTTCTCTCAGTTTTTAAATACTGTCATTTTTTTGCCTTGCTCTAGTACCATGCTGTCTTTTACATGTGTGAGCATATGTATACACATACACATATGCAAGCACACACACGCATGCACACACACACACACACACACACATATAAATAGTTTCACTCTAGATACTCACATGAGAGAAAATGTAGTATTATCTTTCTGTTTCCTAATTTTTTTTACAATGTTTGAAGTTTCTACTGTTTCTCTGCATAATAGGCTGTGTATTTAATTTGTTAAAATTTCAATTTTGCTACTAAAAATTTATGCTGTATTTAATATAGTGCCAGACATTTAAAATAAGCTTTTAATTAATGGAAACTTTATCACTTTTTACTTTCAAATTTTTACCTAATTGTCATTTCCAGCAGTTTTAATACTTTATTCAATTGCTTTAAACTTTTGTTGTTTCTGCTGAGAAATCAACTATCATTATTTATTTTCCTGAGGAAAAATATACTTTCATACCTGCTTTTACTCCTCCCTTATCATTTGCTTTCAATATTCCATTTTTATGGAATATTTCATAATAATTCCATAAAAATTATTTTATTGCATAATTTGGCAATATACCTTTATTCTTCAGATGCATATTTTATTAATTTTGGAAAGTTCTTTGCTATTTTATTTTCAAATATTATTTCAATTCACCCTTGATCTCTTTCTGAAACACTAAGTGCTCAGGTTTCCTTTGTGACCTCAATGTTTGTTGTGATGCACTCATTTCTTTTCAATCTTTTCTCTTTGTGCTTTTGATCAGATGTTTTCTGTTATGTTATTGAACCTACTGTGCCCAACTTTTTATAACTTCTGCACTGTTGTAGATGAAAGTTTCTGTCCCACCTGGTTTTACAGCCACTCATTCGCAAAGAAACATATAATTAATTGCAAACTGTTTGGCCTATTAGTTTAGGCTTGTTATTAACTAGCTCTTACAACTTAAATTAACCCATAATTCTTGCCTATGTTTAACCACGTGCTTTGGTACCTTTTTTCAGTAAGGCATTCGCATCTTGCTCCCTCTGTGTCTGACAGTGACAGTGTCTATGCCTTTCTCCCCAGAATTTTCCTAGTCTGGTCACCCCAGACTTCCTGTCTGGCTACTGGTCAATTAGCATTTTATTAAATAAATACGAGTGAAATATCTTTACAATGTACAAGAGCATTATTCCATAGCACACTGTAAACTAGATAGTTAGTTTTACTGCATAGTAAATGTTTTTCCATATGTGAACATTTGTGTGTAAGGTTTGCACACATGTGTGTGAATACATGTAGAGGTTAAACTTTGACAGTGGCTATCTTTCTCAATCTTTTTCCAACTTAGTTCTTTTAGATGGGGTCTCTCACTGAACCTGAACCTGGTCAGCAAGCCCCATGAGCCCTTCTGTCTCTGACTGCCTGAAATTACAGGTATCCAACATTTAAGTGGCTACTATGATTCCAAATTCGGATTATAATCATTGCTATACATTTAACCTATATCTTACCATGTATGTATATATAAATATAAATAATAAACACACACACCTCCAGTAAATATTTTGGCAGGGTCTGAGACAGGGTTTCTCTGCATAACAATTCTGGCTGTCCTGGAATTCAATCTGTAGACCAGGCTGGCAGCGAACTCACCAAGAATCACCGACCTCTGACTCACAAGTGATGGGATTAAGGCATTTGCCACCACTGCCTGGCTCTAATAAATTCTTAATGGCAGATTCTGCTTTATCGTGATAAAATATTACTTTAACTTTCAAAGAATTTCAAAACTTTTCCAAAGTTTTGTTCACTTTACTGAATAATTTATTTAAAAATCCTTTTAATATTGTTATTTACTAACTTCAATGCTAGGATTGCCTGTACATCATAATTTATTGTTTGCTATATTTTTATTAGCTCATGCTGTTTTAACTCTTTTAATGTCTCTATTTTATGCCAAGCACTGGATAAGGAATTATAATAAAGGTTGTATATGATATAATTTTCCAAGATAGATCTTCTTCATATTGTTAGGTAAAGAAGAAGAACTGATAACTCCAGTCTAATAACAGACCTTGAAAGTTGATCTTCATTTTTTTTTAGGTGGGCTTGCTGACACTTTTGCCTCTGTCTTTCAGTTTTCTTTGACATAATAGGTAGACTATGTGGGGTGTGTTTTGGTTTGGGGACAGTAAGCTAAGATTTGCCAACCCATTTTGCACAACCTTGAACATTGAAAAGTTTCTTGAGTATGATGAGTATGGGTATCAACATGAATTTGATGCACATACTCTCCTACTGTAAAGAGTATTTCCTAAGAATTCTAAGATGAGATTTTCCATTTTGCTTCTTCTAAGTTTTCATGTTAGCCCCCTCCCCCATTTCATGCTACCTTTCATAAAATTGAAAATACATTTAGGAATAGTTGGATTGGAACTCATGACACCATCCCACATGGATTTTAAAAGCAGCATCACTTTATCATCTAGTAGAATTCCTTTCTGTAGCTCATACACGTGCTATATTAGTTACTATATAACAACTCACACTAAATTTAGCAGGAGGCAACCTTTTACTTTAGTATAATTCTATAGTTTAGCAATTTATTCTGGAATCAGCAAAGAGATTTTTGTTGTTGTTGTTGTTGTTGTTCATGTCATCCGGAATCCTCATGCAACTAGGGTCATCTCTCACTCAGCTGGGACTAAATGATCAAGGGAATTTCACTCACATTATTGTACATGGTTAGATATGCAGCTGGGAAATTCCATTACTCTCTTCTTCAACTATTATGAGGTATTAAGTTAGGTAAATATCTTTATATGGAAGTCTCAGGTTATTATTCTAAGGAAAAAAAAACTTTTTACTTCTTGGACTCTGTCAGAGATAAGGTTTTATTGCTGTGAAGTGACCCCATGACCTCAGTAACACTATTAAAGGAAAATATTTAACTGGGGCTGGCGTACAGTTTCAGAGGTTTAGTCCATATTCTCATGGTGGGAAACAGAGGTGTGCAGGCAGACACGGTGCTGGAAAAGGAGCTGAGAGTTCTACATCTTGATCCACAGGCAACAGATGTGAACTGTGACACTGGGCATCGCTTGAGCATATATGAGACCTCAAAACCTGCCTCTACAGTGACACACTTTCTTCAACAAGACCACACATACTCCCACTACTGCCATTCCCTATGGGCCAAGCACTCAAACACACGGGTCTATGGGGCCATTCCTATTCAAATCACCACAGGCTCCAAAACTCACAGGTTTGGTTCTGTCAAAACTATCAGTTGAAGTAAATTGCAGAACAGTCATGCAATCTAAGGAGGAATATGAAGACTCTACCTCTTCAAGGAGGCAATGTAATGCTTCATTGTGAAGGCCATGCATATGTGAATAATATGAGCTTTTATATAATGCTTCATTGTGAAGGCCATGCATATGTGAATAATATGAGCTTTTATGACTGTCCTTGCAACGCAGTTGCAGTTCGTGCTCAAAACTGGCAAATGTCGTTAGGGGAAGAAAATGTGCAGTGAATAAGGCAATTATTTTTCATTTCATAGTCTAATTCACTAGTTGTCCATTGATTCTACAATGTGCTTCAAAGATGGTTTTAAAAATAGTTTTTAATCCATTAAGTATATATCATAATGAAAAATATAAAACATAATTTTGGTAATTCATTTGTGCTTTAGAAGTTTTAGGGGCTTTTTGACCTTCTAATGTTAAAGTAACAAAACTGCAAATCTGTAATACTATGTAAGTGGTATTGTAACGTTTAATAAAAGAATAAAATGCATTAGTTTATGCAAGTCTAGTAGAAAGATGATATTAACACATGAACATTGTCAATAATTCAAAATGTTTGAAGATTTTTGAATGCTGCTATTTTGTTGTTGTTGTTGAGTGTGTATTTCCCATCTTTTGATTTTTCTGGTGTCATATTATGTATTCCCTGTGTTTTCAGGGGGTAGTGAACCTCCTTTAGTTGGACTTTTACTTTTAGCATTTTCTGTAGGGCTTCATTTGTAGATAGATATTGTTTAAATTTGACTATATCATGGAATATCTTGTTTTCTTCATCTATAGTGATTAAAAGTTTTACTGGGTATAGTAGTCTATATTTGCATCTGTGGTCTCTTAGAGTTGGCAGCACCTCTGTCTGTGCCTTCCTGGCTTTTAGAGTCTCCACTGAGAAATCAGGCGTGTTTCTAATAGGTCTGCCTTTATGTGATACTTGCTCTTTTTTCCTTTGTTGTTTTTATTATTCATTCTTTGTTCTGTGTGTTTAGTGTTTTGATTATTATGTGTCCAGGGGGTTTTCTTTTCGGTTCCTATTTATTTAGTTCCCGGTGTGCTCCTTGTACCTTTATAGTCATCTAGATCTTTAGGTGAGGAAAATTTTCTTCTATAATTTTGTTGAAAATATTACCTAGACTGTGGAGCTGGGTTTCTTCTCATTTTTCTATTCTTATCATTCTTAGATTTAGTATTTTTTATAATGTCCCAGATTTAAAAAGTATACACTTACAGTATTTTTTTATTTTGTTCAACTAAAGCATAAAATTGGTTCTAAATTTATAGTTAATTAAATAAGATTAAATTAAATAATTGAAGAAACTTTTTAGTACAATTTAGTCTGCCAAATCGCAAAATTCCCTTGAATTTGTTAAGCAATTTATTTAGTGGTTTCTAAGGCTTCACTAACCCGAAATTCGTTCATTTTACAAATCTTTTTATAATATGTGTTTGCCATAAAATGAAATTAATGAGTAAAATAAAATTCTTTTATCGTATGTGCTGGTGATTAGGCACTTTTCTGTTTCATACCTACTTTTTTATGCTCTGCCTTGTTCCACAAGGACTGGAATTCTGAACCTATGTTTCTGCTCTGCCAGTTGCCTTTGTTAAACTTTGACAATAGAGCTTTTTACAGGAAGATGAAAGGTCAGAGTTCATGAAGAGATGTGTTCTATTCCTGTTTTTCTACTTGTGACAATGATCAATGACTTTTTTTGCCTTGGAAATTTCAGTGGGCAATGACAGAATTTGTTTCCAGCTACTACTTCTTGTTGTTGGATATTAGTTAAAGATGTGTTACATTTGTTTATTCTGTGGAATATTTGTTTACTGTTACAAAGATCTGCTGCATTCTTTTATGTTGCATTTGTTTAACTCAGTGTTACTTTGCTTGTCTAAAACACCTGATTGGTCAAATAAAGAGCTGAATGACCAATATCTAGGCAGGAAAAAGTATAGGTGAGGCCTGCAGGAAGAACAGATAAATAGTAGAAGAAATCTGGGAGAAGATTGAGGAACGAGAAAAGGAGAAGGAAAGAGGACACCAGGGACAAGCCACCCCGCTATACAGCAAACCATGGAGTAATATAGAATAAAGATAAAAGCCCCAAAGCAAAAGGTAGATGGGATAATTTTAGTTAAGAAAAACTGGTTAGCATAAGTTGCCATCAGTGTTTTTGATCTTGGCCATTCTTACAGGTGTAACAAGACCACAAAGGGTCTCTCTTTTCCTATCTGCAACTAGAATTCCATTTGACTACTGAACATCATTTGAACCCAAACAAGCCCAGGACTTGAGGGGTGACATTACAGAAGGTGGGGAAAAATAACTTACTATGAGACATAGAAAGGTGGGTTCTTTGATTATGTCTGTACCCCATTTTTAAAAATTGGATTATTTGTTCTTGGGACAACCAATTTCTTAAATTCTTTGTATATTTTGGAGATCAGATCTCTATCAAATGTAGGGTTGGTGAAAATCTTTTCCCATTCTATAGGCTGTCGTTTTGTCTTGTTGACCATGTCCTTTGCTTTACAGAAGCTTTTCAATTTTAGGAGATCCCATTTATTAATTGTTTCTCTCAGTGTCTGTGTCACTGCGGTTATATTTAGGAAGTGATCTCCTGTGCCAATGTGTTCAAGTGTACTTCCCACTTTCTCTTCTATAAGGTTCAGTGTGCCAGGCTTTATGTTGAGGTCTTTGATCCATTTGGACTTGAGTTTTGTACATGGTGATAGATATGGGTCTATTTTCATTCTTCTACATGTTGATATCCAGTTATGCTAGAACCATTTGTTAAATATGATTTCTTTTTTCCATTTGATATTTTTTGCTTCTTTGTCAAAAATCAGGTGTTCAAAGGAGTGTGGATTAATATCTGAATCTTCTATTTGGTTTCATTGGTCCTCCTGTCTGTTCTTATGCCAATACCAGGCTGTTTTCAGTACTGTAGCTTTGTAGTAGAGTTTGAAGTCAGGAATTGTGATGCTTCCAGAAGTTCTTTTATTGTACAGGATTGCTTTGGCTATCCTGGGTCTTTTTTGCTTTTCCATATGAAGCTGAGTACTGTTCTTTCAAGGTCTGTGAAGAATTTTGCTGGGATGTTGATAGGTATTGCATTGTATACGTAGATTGCTTTTGGTAAGATTGCCATTTTTATTATGTTAATTCTGCCTACCAAAGAGCATGGGAGATCTTTCCACTTTCTAATGTCTTCTTCAATTTCTTTCTTCAAAGATTTAAAGTTCTTGTTATACAAGTCTTCCACTTGTTTGGTTAGACATACTCCGAGATATTTTATGCTATTTGTGCCTATTGTGAAGAGTGTTGTTTCTCTGATTTCTTTCGCAGCCCTTTTATCATCTGTGTACAGGAGGGCTACTATTTACTTTTTTACTTAAACTTGTATCCTGATACATTACTGAAAGTGTTTATGAGTCATAGAAGTTCCTTGGTAGAATTTTTGGGATCGCTTATGTAAACTATCATATCATCAGCAAACAGTGAGACTTTGACTTCTTCTTTTCTGATTTACATCCCCTTGATCTCCTTTTGGTGTCTTATTGCTCTAGCTAGCACCTCAAGAACTATATTGAATAGATATGGAGAGAGTGGACAACCTTGTCTTGTTCCTGATTTCAGTGGAATCGCTGGGAGTTTCTCTCCATTTAGTTTGATGTTGGCTGTTGACTTGCTGTATATTGTCTTTATTATGTTTTGGTATGTTCCTTGTATCCGTGCTCTCTCAAGACCTTTATCAGAAGATGTTCAACATCCTTAGTCATAAAAGAAATGCAAATCAAAACAACTCTGAGATTCCATCTTACACCTATAAGAATGATCAAGATCAAAAACACCAATGACAACTTATGCTGGACAGGTTGTGGGGTAAAGGGAACACTTCTGCATTGCTGGTGGGAATGCAAGCTGGTACAACCACTTTGGAGGTCAATGTGGGGCGATTTCTCAGAACATTAGGAAACAACCTTCCTCAAGACCCAGTAATACCACTTTTGGGTATATATCCAAAGGATGCTCAATCATTCCACAATGACATGTGCTCAACTATGTTCAAAGCAGCATTTTTTGTCATAGCCAGAATCTGGAAACAACCTAAATGCCCCTCAACCAAAGAATGGATAAATAAAATGTGGTATATTTGCATAGTGGAGTACTACACAGCAGAAAAAAATGACATTTTGAATTTTGCAGGGAAATGGATGGAGCTAGAAAACATTATTTTGAGTGAGGTAACCCAGACACAAAGACAATTATCACATGTACCCACTCACAGGTGGTTTTTAAACATAAAGCCAAGAAAACTAGCCTACAAACCGCAATCCCAGAGAACTTAGACAACAATGAGGACACTAAGAGAGACTTACATAGATCTAATAATCTACATGGGAAATAGGAAAAGACAAACTCCCCTGAGTAAATTGGGAGCATGGGAATCTTGGGGAAGGGTTTAAGGGGGAAGAGGAGAGGCAGGAAGGGGAGCAGAGAGAAATGTAGAGCTCAATAAAAATCAATAAAAAAGTTACCTTCTAAAAGCTCATTGTACTATGTATATGAAGTAGTTTTATTAAATTATTCATGGGTGATAATCCCTTAAATACTATTTTTTCCAAGAACCACGTTTGTATTTTTAACAAAAAATTTCCAGCAATTAAATATTTAAAGAATAGAAAGTTTCTTCACATAGATACACTTTGGGCACTTGTATTTTATCCATAATTTAAATTGTATATGTAATTTCCTGGAGGGGAGAATTTAGAAGGGAACAGGTCGATCCTTAAGCACAGAGTGTGAAGCAGATGGAAGTAAAGTCTCACAGACCATCAAATGCAGCAATCAGTTTATATTTATTAATTCAGGAGTGCCAAGGAAACATTTAAGCCTGTGCATTTACAGAAAACAGACTGGAAATATTTAATGTAACCAGTTTACTCTTTGCACTCTGCATTTACCTTTTAAACTCACATTGCAAGATCTCAAGTAATTATAACTGTTGTTTCCCAAGGACATCAGGCAGAAGTGTTCTAAGTGATCTAGAAAAAGAAAATACAATGCTTCTTAGGAAAATATCAACCTCAAACTCTGATTGTATTTTGTTATAAGTCCTCCAATTTTGTTTTGTGAGAAACAACGAAAGATTCACGTATGCTAATGTCTGATGTGTAAAACATATTCTGTGGCTACTTGAAAGGAAGAATTCTGTTTGTGTTGTAAAAGGCTCTGACATCTCTTACAGGGATTGGTATATTTTGCTGAAATAACTTGGCGTCTGTCAAATCCTGAGAATGGGGTATTTCAGCTGGTGTGAATTATAAATTATCTGAACTATCAGCCTTATAATTAACAGCTGAAGACTATTTATTAAGTGCTTCACCAAAAATCCTGTACTTATGGCCTCCTTCTAGTTCTAGGCCTAGATTATTTTTTTAAATTTCATTATTGAAATGCTGGGAAATATGGGCAAACCAGAGGAGGAAACGTCTGTTATCCCTAATGCTTATTGTGTATATGTCTTGTGTATGGTTTTACTTTTATTTTCTTTATTTTTTTAAAACAATCTTTTCTCGCTTTACATACCAAGCCCAGTTGCCTCTCCTTATCCTCCTCCCACTTCCCCTACCTCCTCCCACCTGACAAACTCCTCAGAGACCTTAAGGCTTCCCATGATAGTCAACAAAGTCTGGCACATTATTTTGAGGCAGGAACAAGGTCCTTCCCCCTATATCTAGGCTGAGTAAGGTATCCATCCAATGAGAATGGGCTCCAAAAGGCCAGTTCAAGCACTAAGGAAAAATCCTAGTCCCGCTACCTATGAAGGTACAAGAATCTTACTGAACACCAAATAGAGTGGACCAAAAAAAAAAAATCCCCTTGCCATATAATAATCAAAACAATAAACATACAGAATAAAGAAAGAATATTAAGAGCTGCAAAGAAAAAAAAGGCCAAGTAACATATAAAGGCAAACCTATCAGAATTACACCTGACTTCTCAATGGAAACTCTGAAAACCAAAAGGTCCTGGACAGATGTGCTGCAAACACTAAGACATGCAAGCCCAGATCACTATGCCCATCAAAGTTTTAAGTAACTATAGACAGAGAAAACAAGATATTCCCTGATAAAACCAGATTTAAACAATACCTATCAACAAATGTAGGAGCCAGCCATAAGCTAAAAATATGAATAGATCAACCAAAGGAAGTTCTTTACTTCCAACCATTATCACCTACCAGGGTAGGACTCAGCCAACAATAAGTTTATTGGAGGACTGAGTCTCAGTAGTTTACCCTGAAGCAATACCCGGTTGCAGAAAGGACCATAAACTAAGATTACCTAAGCACCACCCAAGAACAGACCATCCAAAGGAAATGCCTAACATTCCAACCATTATAGATAGTATCACCTGCTAGCACACACTCACCAGGACACACCTAGACAAATGTCAGCCAATCATGGGTCTTGAACCTCAGAAACTCCTCACCTCCACATTTACTACTATAAAAACCCAACTCTGAGTTCGGGGCTCTCCATTTATTCCAATACTTTGGATATGCTGAGAGACCCAGTTTACAAACTTGCATAAAATAAAGCCTCTTTCTTTTTACATATGGGACTCTGTCTCCTTGTTGGCTTTTGCTGGGACTTTGTGGATTTGGGCATAACACAAATCCAGTCTTACATAAAGTCTAGAAGGAAAGCTCCAACACAAGGAAATTAACTCCACCAACAAAAACATGGGTAACAGATAACCATCTACCAGCAAATGCCAAAGAAGGGAAACACACAAATATTACCATCAAAAACTAACAAGAATTGACAATCACTGGTCATTAATATCTCTTAATATCAACAGACTCAATCCACCTATAAAAAGACACAGGCTAAAAGAGTAGATATACAGAATCTGTCCTGCTGCATCCATGAAACAAACCTCAACTACAAAAGATATTAACTCAGAGTAAAGGATTGGGAAATGATTTTCTAATCAAATGAACCAAAGAAACAAGCAAGTGTAGCTATTCTAATATCTAACAAAATAAATTTCAAACTAAAGTTAATCAAAAGAAATGAGGAAGGACATTTCATATTCATCACAGGAAAAAATCAATCAAGATAAAGTATCTACTCTAACCATCTATGCCCCAATTACAAGAGTGTCTACATATGTAAACATTACTGAAGCTTAAATTGCACATTATACCCCACACATTAATAGTAGAAGACTTTAACACCCCATTCTCCACACTGGACAGGTCTGCCAGGCAGAAACTTAACAGAAAAATAAGAGAACTAACAGATGTCATGACTCAATTGTACTTAACAGACATCTACAGAACATTTCACCCAAACACAAAAGAATATTCCTTTTTCTCAGCACCTCATGGAATGTTCTCTAAAATCAACCACATACTAGGTAATAAAGCAAACTTCAACAGTTACAAAAAAAATTGGAATAATCCCTGTATCTTATCAGATCAACATGGTTTTAAGTTAGAATTCAACAACAACACTAATTGCAGAAAGCCTTCAAACTCATTGAAATTGAACAAGGCTCAATTGAATTGCCCCTGGATCAAGGAAGAAATGAAAGAAATTAAAGACTTCCTAGATTTTAACCAAAATGAATGCACAACATACCCAAACCTATGGGACACTATGAAAACAGTGCTAAGAGGAAAGTCCTTAGCACTAAATGCCTACATAAAGAAAGTGGAGAAATTTCACACTAAGGACTTAACAGCACACCTGAAAGCTCTAGAACAAAGAGAAATAGACTCACATGGGAGGATTAGACAACAGAAAATGATCAAATTTAGGGCTAAAATTAATAAAATAGAAACAAAGAAAACAGTACAAAGAATCAATGAATCAAAGAGCTGGTTCTTTGAGAAAATCAATAAGATAGACAAAACCTTATTCAAACTAACCAAAAGGCAGAGAGAGAACATCCAAATTAACAAAATCAGAAATGAAAAAGGGGGACATAACAACAGATACTGAGGAAAACCAGAGAATCATTAGGTTATACCTCAGAAACCTGCACTCCACAAAATTTGAAAATCTAAAAGAAAGGGACAATTTTCTGAATAGGTACCACATACCAAAATTAAACCAAGACCACATGAACTACTTAAATAGACCTATAACCCCTAAGGAAATAGAAACAGTTATCAAAAGTCTCCCTACCAAAAAAAGTTCAGGCCCATATGGTTTCAGCACAGAATTCTATCAGAACTTCAAAGAAGAACTAATACCTATACTCCTCAAATTGTTCCACATAATAGAAATAAAAGAAACATTGCAAAACTCTTTTTATGAGGTTACAATTACCCTGATACCCAAACTACACAAACACTCAACTAAGAAAGAGAATGATAGACCAATCTCCCTCATGAATATTGATGCACAAATACTCAGGAAAATCCTGGCAAATCTAATCCATAAACATATTACTTTTGTTTTTAATGATAATTTTGGTAGGTTTTCCATTTGTTGACTTCATACTATATACATATATGTCCTAGGCACCGCAACAAGAATTTTATAAACATTATTTCTTTTAATCTTTAAAGGTATCCTTGTGCAACTATTATTAGCCTTACTCTCATAGATGATGGAACTAAAAATCAAAGAAATTAAGTGTATTACTGTCATTTGGGATTCCCTGAAGTTGGATAAGGCCTGTGTATGATTTACTGGGGAGAATTTTGTGGAAAATAGAGATGGAGGAGAAAGTAGAAAGACTTTTCAGACTTTTGTGAATGAAGGCAATGCCTGTTACTGTTATATTCACTAAACATACTCAGAAATCACTTTCTTAATTTCTAGTTTCCCAATTAATTTTAACAGGTAGAATGTTTACTGAATTTTATAAGAATCCAAATATATGTAGGTGCCTCCTCCACTTTCAAATTACTCTGTAATTGCAACTATTTGACTGGCAGAATCAGGAAAAGGGCGTGTGTGGGCTACATAGGCAGTTTGTAGTAATTTGAATGAGAATGGCCTCCATAGGCTCATATTTGAATACTTATTTCAAGGTTGTTAGAACTGTTTGGGAAGGATTAGGGGATGTGACTTTTTGGAGGAAGTTTGTCACTGAGCGTGAGCTTTGACATTTAAAAGACCCATGGCATTCCCAGTTAGCTCTCTGTAACTTCAGCTTGATGATCAGTTTGTCAGCTCTGAGCTCCTGCTCTAGCCTCATGCCTGCCTGCTTGCCTGCTGCTATGCATCCCTGCAATTATGGCCACAGCTTCTGAAACTGTAACCAAGTGCTCAACTAAGCATTCTCTTTCGTAAGTTGCTTTAGTCATGGTGTCTCTTCACAGCTATAATACAGTACCCAAGACAGAGTGTGTCCAGCGAGGGCAATTTAGTAAGACTACCACCTCCAAGTAAAAGTAAAGGCAGGGTTGGTTGCTTAACTCAATGACAGAGTACCTGCCTAGCATATACAAAGTTCTGAATTTAATACTTAATACAGAAAGAAGAAAAGAAGGAAGGAAGGAAGGAAGGAAGGAAGGAAGGAAGGAAGGAAGGGAGGGAGGGAGGGAGGGAGGGAGGGAGGGAGGGAGGGAGGGACGGAGGGAGGGACGGAGGGACGGAGGAAGGAAGGGAGAGAAGAAAGTTAAACTAAGATTAAGTCTAAATGAGCTATAAAAACTAGTTAACATTTAAAACAAATACTCCAATAGCCAGAATTTTACTGATTTAACAAATTAGACCTTTCCCTAACTTGATTTTAGCATCAAAGTGGAACAATAAGTAGTTGTAAGGCACTCTCTTGCCTGTCAGTGGTTTTTCAGGCTGTGAATCTAAGGATGGCTTATGAGACTTTGAAGCACTTTGATTGGGAGTAACTTTGGGGTGGCATTGATTGTCTCCTTCCTGCCATTACTTTGTGAAATTAGATTGGGACATACTTTTCCCTGAAGGGCTCTACATCCACAAATGTTTCCCATCATTTAAAATCAGTCAACGTGTGAAGGGCCCTCTTGCCGAGAGGAGTGTCCTACTGTTCTCTATTGCTGTGGATGGCAGAATAACAGCATAAGCCCTGAAATTGAAAGAGAAGAAAGAATTTGGCCTTTTTGTAAAGCACTTATTACTAAGCCCATCTTTCTTAGGGTATCCTGGGTCTCCTATAGTTAACTTTGTGGAAAGTACTGCGTGCTAGGCACTGTTTTAAACATTTTACTAGAGTTAACTCATTGATTCTTCACAGGAGACCTGTGAAACAAGAATTATTATCCCAACTTTATGGTTAGGCTAGACAAGGCACTAAAAATTGTTCTAAAACATCACCCTTCATGAGGCAGAGAGTGGCATTGAGATTAGATTACAGGAATTAATTTCTTATTGGGTAAAGATTGTCCCATGCTCCCCCACAACACACAAACTCTCTTGTTTCTGGCTTCATTGGGTTGTGCTTTGCTTCAGCTTCCCTGTACCATCTGCCACGGGGCTATGATCTCATCAGGCTTCCAAACCCAGCTGAGTTGAGTCTTTTAATGGCTTCCATTCTAATAGAATCTGACAGTGCAGAAGTGAGTGGCTGTGGGTTAGAGCTGCCTTGTGCTGTTTTTCTTTTTCTTTTTACTTTTTTTTTTTTGCGTGTGTGATATATAACATCCAAAACTATCTTTTATCTCTGATTAGTTATCATTTTATGGATGTCTTGGTCCTACACATAAATAAACACTAAAGAACATTTGTGCAAAGTTGTTGGATGGTTAATTAGTGCTCTGGGCAGTTTCACGTCATTCTGAACAACACAGATCCCAGTGAGAAAACATCAATTTTAAAATTTTCTATGTCCCACTCTCCTCAAAGGCAAAATCCTTTACTACTTCATTATAACACAGAAGGTGGTGTTTCAAAATGGAGTTACTCATATCCCTTCTCATCTGTCACTCAAGATAGCTAGGTACTGTGGATTTAAATCTGTATTTAAAACAATGATCACAAGTTAGCCTCAGGAACTTGCAGTTCAGAACTCATATTTTATTGTTTAGGCAATACCTTCCACCACAAGAAGCGACAACCAGAAAAGAAGTTAACAAGAACATGACTCAGTCAGGGTATGGGGGCAAACTCTTGCAATCCCAGAACTGCCTGTGACAGGTGGATCATGAGAATTTGACGCTAGC
This sequence comes from Chionomys nivalis, assembly GCF_950005125.1. NCBI lineage: Eukaryota > Metazoa > Chordata > Mammalia > Rodentia > Cricetidae > Chionomys > Chionomys nivalis. The sequence continues at coordinate 179,131,723 of NC_080086.1, read as the reverse complement.
CTGGGGAACATAGTGAGTTGCAGGCCTGAACTCGTAAGGAGACCCTGTTTCCCAAATAAAAATAAAAAAAGAAAGAAAGGAAAAGATTCAAAAGATCTCTAAATAAATGAGCATATGCTTTGAAATTTAAGTTTATTCTAATGATGGCAACCCAAGATCCTGATATGGATAGGTATGCTACATAAAGAAAACTGGTATGGTGGGCATAAAGTTTGCCATTTGAAAATGGTGAAACTCGTCACCAAACTTAGTCAGGAGGATTGGCCGCGTGTGCTGAGGCATTGTTGCCAAGCCTGACCCCCTGGGCTTAATCCCACATGGCAGAAGAGAAGAATCAGAACTGAGTCTTGGAACGTGTTCTCTGACCTCCAAATGCTCACCATAGCATACATGTTTATATGCACACACACACACACACACACACACACACACACACACATCTCCCACAGATAAATAATTAAATAGAATAAAAATTATAAATGTTATGGGACAACCAATCCCTTGTTGGTTCTAAGGCCCCTTCCACATTAGGACACATACCTGGTATTGTAAATCTGGTTATAATTCCTAGGCTCCAGTGTGAGCCTGCTATTATTATTCTGCTAAATGGACATAGTACTACACTTCCCTCTTTATTCTGCTAAATGGACCTAGTACTAAATGTCCTTCTATATTTATACTTCTTTCTCTACTTGTAGTGCGGCTCTTGGAGTTCATCAGCGAAGTTTCTTTGTGCAGAAGCTCATCTGGCCAGTGTCCAGAGAGTAAATGCCAGTGGAGTGTTCAGCTATAAACAAGACACGTATATCATCCCACCCTCTATATTCAGGAGGAGATGGAAAATTATAAGGCAATACTGTAAGAGCCAGCAGTCAGGAAGGGAGGACTGGGACAAAACAGTGTATTCTGGACATGGCAGAGACATTGCACTCAAGAAGTCGCAGATGCTGTGCTTGCCTCTACAAGACCTCCATGAGATCAAGACAGTCACCATTCTATTATGCAAGTGTAGGAGGATGGGGCCGCTTGTTCTTCCCAGTCACCCGGCTGCTTAGGCCTGAAATAATCACACAGAAACCATACTATTTAAATCACTGCTTGGCCCATTAGCTCTAACTTCTTATTGGCTAATTCCTACATCTTAATTTAATCCATTTCTATTCATCTGTCTACTGTCACGAGGTCGTGGCCTACTAGCAAAGTTTCAGCACTTCTATCTCTGGTTGTGGATCCATGGCATCCCTCCAACTCTGCCTTCTTCCTCCCAGCATTCAGTTTAGTTTTCTCTGCCTAGCTCTGTTCCCCTACAGTCCTGCTATATGCCCAAAGCAGTTCCTTTATTAACCAATGAAAGCAACACATAGAAAGAAGGACCTCCTACACCATTGCAAGAGAAAGGGTTTCTTGGGCTTGTACCCCAACTGAGAAGTTATTGATACTTGATGCTTCTTTGGGAGAGTCAGTTTTTAAGGTTATGGTGCCTGGTAGATTGACCATGCTGCATTGGATGGCCTCACACCCAGGAGTATATATATTTATATTCATAGAATATTAGACAAAAGAAACAAACAATAAAAAAAGAAAGAAGCTAGATGGGACATGTAATTTGGGATAAGGAGATGGGGATGAATCTGGAAGGAGTTAATTGAGGATTAGAGTGGGTGAATATGATCAAAATGCACTGTATGAATTGCTCAAAGTATTATTAAAATATTTTTAAGAATAATAGAAGAAAACCATGAGCTGAATTTGGAAGTTTCATATTAGATGTTCTCTTCAATGTGAAAATGCTGTTGAGAGTATTGTGCTGAGGTTGAGTTCAGAATATCCTGCTGTTGTTCTCATCCTTGGGGGAGCTTGATGCCATCTCAGCTCGGAGGGGATAGACCTATGGACCCATGACTACAAATATGGCTACAAAGATTGGTCTCTGTATTTTTCTGCCCTCTAGAGCATCTTTAAAATAACCCAATGTCATCTCTCTCTCTGCTTGTTTTTGTCCTTGCAACCTCAGAGAACTTAGAGAATTAGCGTGAAAACGCAGCTAGTAATTGATATTCGGAATAGCAAGTAACACAAACAAAGCAATTTTCATTTTATATAAAATAGTCCAAGCTTCCAATGACTGCTTATGTTACTTTTGCTCTCATTTAATATTAAAAGAGGAAACTGCAAAACCAGAAAAAGAAGGTTTCTAAAACCGACACTTGAGCATCTTGTACTAAGCATTGTCATGGAACATCTCTTTTAATAATTTAAGGTTCTCTCTGTCTCTGCCTCTGTCTGTTTCTCTGTCTGTCTGTCTGACTCTCTCTCTCTCTCTCTCAAGTGCAATATAGGATTTTTGTCCTAAGCAGCTGAACGTGATTCAATAAATGCAACGCTAATGTTGAGATTTGAAAAATACTGTTGCTTTCTAGTTCTCTTAGAAAAAGTGAAATTACCTAGGGGTGAGTGAAATTAATAAACGAACTCAGTTATGTTGAGGTTGTCTTAAATATTTAAATTGCAAAAAGAATGAGGAAGGAGAAAGCTTTCAAAAAAGATTTGTATCACGCCAGTGGGAAAGGTCTCGAATTTTACTTAATCTCATAGCTCTCAATAGGAAAGAGAAAATAGTGCTTCTTAAACCTTACGCTGTCTTCCAAACCAAAAACTCATTTTTATGTTTAAATTTATGGTTTATATGTATTTATTTTCCTTTGAAGATGGTTAATATCCATATACCTTGACTTTGAGACAGAATATGGAAACATATGTTTCATAATTTAGGTTACAACATATACATAATAATCTAGTTTGAATGTCATGAAAGAATTTACAGTTATATCGTCACTTTTCCAAAATGCATGACCACATGATCAAGTGCAGTACTGCTTGTTCCTAAAGCAGTTAAAATGAAGCTTATGAAATGCAGAGGGCAAATCAAGATGAAGAAACCTATAGTGGTCTACTGTCTTTAGCTCTTTTTTTATTCTTCCTTTCTTTATCTTTCTTTATCTCTGAAGACAATTTTGAAAAATCAGCATCCTTCTCCACTATATAGTATCCTCATGGGAAAATGTCTATAATTGTGACATCTACTCTCCCCTCTCCTCCCACTATTTATTTTTTAATGGCATAATCATAATCCTGTAGGTAGAGTTTTCCTGTCCTGGAAGTGCTACCAAGTAACCACTCAGAAACTTATTATTAATTGTAAATGCTTGACCTATCAGCCAAGCTCAGGTTTGTTACTAACTAACTCTTACATTTAAATTAATCCATATATCTTATCTACGCTTTTTGCACGACTTGGTACCTTTTCTCAGTACGGTATGCCCATCTTGCTTCTCTCTGCATCTGCTGGTGACTCCTGATTCTGTCCTTCTCCTTCCCAACAATCTCAGTTTGGCTCTCCTGCTTAAACTAACTCAGCTATTGTTCAGTCAACTTCTTTATTAGAACAGTCACAGTGACATATAATCACACAGTACATAGGAATATTACATGTGATCCAGTCTGTAGACCCACCCGGTCTTCATCAGTCACCTGCCTCTAATCTTGTGACTTGCTTTCTCTCTTATTGGTCATGTTTTCTCTCTCACTCTTCTATTCCCATTGCTCTTGGATCTGATGTATTCATCAGCGTAAAACGCATGCTCCATTGGATGAACACCCACCCTCCACGTCTTCACTTACTCTGCTTCATCTCCATGAGATTGAGGGCCTATCCCTGCTGTCTTTTTCTATTTTATTCAAATGTATTGTTTTGTACCATGGTCCCATTTACTGAAATCTCTTAAATTAAAAAGTGACCAGAGGAACCTAAATCAAACTTTCTTGTCTTTTTCCCTCTTCTCTGTGTTTGAGAGAACAACCATGCTTGTTTGCTTTTTGAATTTTTTCTTTGCTTGTTCCTTCTAATTGACCCTCTATAAGGTTATTATGATCCTACTAGAGGGATTTCTATGTCCTTGGCAGAACTCCCCACTTCCTGATACATTGCATTTTTCTGACCCCACTGAAAAACCCATTCACAACCTCTACAAAAAGTCCAATTTCAGAAAGTGTAAAGGCAGAGTCCTTTTCGTATATTATCCATGTTTCTAGACACTTCTTTTTGCTCCACTTCTAAAAATCTCTGGACAGCCTTAAGATTTTTATTTCCCTCCATACTTTTTTCCTTCTATCTTAATTTAGTCTATCAGTTTCAGTGACGTTGTTGTGTGTACTTTAGGTACAATAACATTAGTCTGATTCAGTGAAAGTCTATTGTACTTGTTAGAAATTGTTCTTAATATTACAGAAAAAAAATAGCTGGTTGTCTATGGCCTCAGGGTTTTCCAAGTAGCAAGGAAACCAAAACAACTTTAAACATGTGTACGGTGTATACGAGAGAGAAACAGAGAAAAAGCTCATTGTTTGATTACACAAACATACTTACCTTGATTGAAGGCTATATCATGTCCACATGTAAAACATCACATATAAATACATAAAATTTAATCAGTTTTAAAAATCAGCTTTCAAAGCAAAGCAATAGAAAAACTTGAACTACCAGGAACTCCTGTTTATGCATAGGGCTGCTTGGAGCCAACTTTATTTGCCCTGAAAAGAATACATTCAGAAAACTGTACTGTTGTATTGATGTAGCACAGTATTCATTCCTTACTCTGGGAAGAAGTGAAAATTGCAGATAAAAGTAGTCACCCTTTCCCAGAACCCATGACTTCAGAGAACAAGACATTTGAGAACAGGTGGAAAATTATTAGGAGCTAAATGTATCTCATACGGACACAGAAACCAACACACATATTTTGTGAGTTTGACATTATTACAATTGTTCCGATTGACTGATAAAATTTCAGTTCTGCTTTTGTGAGGGGAGACCACTACAGAACAAACTACAGCCACTTTAATTTGCTTAAGCCTCAGCACTTTCTAGGTTATGCAAAGCCAGATAATTGTAGGCAAACCAGGATGAACAGGTAGCTTTGTCATGGGCTCCTCATGAGGTATCAAGGTAGGTCAGTAGTTCTGACCTAAGTTCTTTTCCGTGGTCTACAGATTCAACTATCTTCAGCAGTCCAGGCAGGTAACAGAAAACAAGACCATAGGAAAATCTATGGAAAGTATAGATCCAGTCTATGAGTTTACAAGGACCTTTGCAAAATACCATAAACTGTATTGCTTGAAAAATATATACTCATTGTCTCATGGTTCTGGAGACTAGATAGACACAAATCAAGATGTCTGTAGGTTTGCATTCTTCTGAGAGCTTAGAGCAGAGAGTCTGTTTCCAGTCGTCCCCTATCTTGCAGATGGTTATCTCCCCCCTCCATTTTCTATGTATCTTTTTTATATACTTATCTCTGTGTTCAATTTATCTTTTTATGAAACAATAGGCTTAGGTGTGAGTCTAAGAACATCAATTTAATTTGATTATCTCTGTAAGACAATATTGTCAAATCAGATCACATTCTAGGACATTGCGAGTTGGGACTTCAAAAGAATTTCGGAAGTGTCTGATTCAAAAAGCCTGCCATTCATCTTGAACAATATCTAAATGTGTTGACAAACAATATTCTGTACCTTTCTTTTGAGTAATCTACTGTGAAGGAAGTCAGATTTCCTCACAGTAATGGCAAAAGCAAGATGCCTTCATAGATCACCTTAATACTGTATTAAACCCTAAAAACAGTCAATGAACTATTGCATAAACCTAATCTTTACCTGGGACACACTAATTGTAAGCTTAGGAATCTAGGTTTCCTTTAGGGATGACTTCAGTATTCTGGGATCTGGGCATACCATATGCTTTATCACTCTGGTGGGCAAGGTTGTATTTGCCAAGGAAGATGAGTTGTTTCCAATAGCAACAGTAAAAATACTTGGGAGTATTAATTGTAGAAGAAACGTCTGTATCATGTATGGAGAAAATATGGAACTCGTTTGTCGTTTTCGTAATTGCTCTTCCTGCTCCTAGTACTAGAAGCAGTAATAGATCTTATGTTATTTTTGCATTTCTGTTTAGCACGTCACTATAAATTTAGAAGATTATAATACTGTTTATTAATTAGCCCATAGTTCTACATGTTCAGAGACTGGGCACAACATTCCATAGAGTCTCTGTTCAGAGTCGTATGAGGCCTAAAATCAAGATGCTGAACAGGGTAGGATTTTTTTTAAACCTGAGGGCTCTGAAGAAAAATATAAATTTAACTTCATGCAGGTTATTGGTATAACTAAGAGTGTTGGAGCTGTAGGACAGAGTTTATGGATTTCTTCCTTGCTTTTGGTCAGATGATCTCTTTTATTCCTTAACCTCCCCATTTTGCGCTGTGGTCCTCAACTTCAAGCTAAAAATAAAATGGTGTGTCAGATCTTTCTCAAGCTTCAAACTCTGACTTTTTTCCTGCTTTTTCTGATACTATTAAAGAGACAGAGTGAATAACTCTAATGTGTACCTGGATGACCCAGAATGATCTCTTTGTCTTAAGGTCAACCAATTAATAACATAAGGTCAACTAATTAGCAACCTTAATCACACTGTAATGTCCACTTTGCTATGTAGTATGATATATTAATAGACATAGTATTTCATCATACCCATAGTTCATCCTGGATGTAAGGTAGGAAATCTCAAAAGGCAAATTTTAGAATCTACATGCTACAGTCCTTTTGGAATAGGCATATTTATTAAATTATTAGATAATCTTAGGACACATAGGCAGGGGAACTTGTCAATATGGATAGGTAGTCACTTGAACGATTAGTTTCAATATTAATCAAAGGAAACACTTGAGCCTGGGAAGAGTGCTCAGTGGGCAAGAACTCTTGCAGCACAAGTAGAAAGATTTGAGTTCAAATCCCTAGATTCCATTTTAAAGTTGTGATCACACATGCACCTAGATCCCATATGCTGTGAGAGCTGGAGACAGATATGAAGCTCGTTGGGGGCTTTTTTTTTCTATATATTTTTTTCTTTTATTTTTATTCTTTTTTAATTAAAATTTCCACCTGCTCTCCGTTTCCCATTTCCCTCCCCCTCCTCCCACATATTGCCCCCCCACTCCCCTCCCCCTATCCCCACTCCTCTTCTCCTCCCCCCACTCCATTCCCCCTCCCTCTAGGTACTGAAGAGCAGTCCAAATTCCCTGCCCTGCGGGAAGACCAAGGTCCTCCCACTTCTATCTAGGTCCAGGAAGGTGAGCATCCAAACAGGCTAAGCTCCCACAAAGCCAGTTCATGTATTAGGATCGAAACCTAGTGCCATTGTCCTTGGCTTCTCATCAGCCTTCATTGTCTGCCATGTTCAGAGAGTCCAGTTTCAACCCATGCTTATTCAGTCCCAGGCCAGCTAGCATTGGTGGGCTCCCAATAGATCAGTTCCACTGTCACAGTGGGTGGGTGCACCCCTCGTGGTCCTGACTTCCTTGCTCATGTTCTCCCTCCTTCTGCTCCTCATTTGGACCTTAAGAGCTCAGTCTGTTGCTCCAAATTGGGTCTCTGGCTCTGTCTCGATCCATCACCAGATGAAGGTTCTAAGGTGATATGCAAGATATTCATCAGTATAGGATAGGGTCATTTCAGGTTCCCTCTCCTCAGTTGCCCAAGGTACCAGCTGGGGACATCTCCCTGGACACCTGTGAGCCCCTCTAGAGTCAAGTCTCTTGCCAACCCTAAGATGGCTCCCTTAGTTAGGATATATACTTAGCTGCTCCTGTATCCACCCTTCCTATATCCCAACCATCCCATTCCCCCAAGCTCCTCCCATCCTCCCCTTCTCACGTTTCTCACCCCATTTCCCCTTAGCCCCATGCCACCTCACCCGCAAGTTCCCAGTTTTTGCCCGGCAATCTTGCCTACTTCTCCTATCCAGGCGAATGACTATACGTTTTTCTTTGGGTTCACTTTCTTATTGAGCTTCTCTAGGATCACAAATTATATGCTCAATGTCCTTTATTTATGGCTAGAAACCAATTATGAGTGAGTACATCCCATGTTCCTCTTTTTGGGTCTGGGATACCTCACTCAGGATAGTGTTTTCTATTTCCATCCATTTGCATGCAAAATTTGAGAAGTCATTGTTTTTTACCGCTGAGTAGTACTCTAATGTGTATATATTCTACACTTTCTTCATCCATTACTCCATTGAAGGGCATCTAGGTTGTTTCCAGGTTTTGGCTATTACAAACAATGCTGCTATGAACATAGTTGAACCGATACTTTTGTCATATGATAGGGCATCTCTTGGGTATATTCCCAAGAGTGGTATTACTGGATCTTGGGGTAGGTTGCTCCCAAATTTCCTGAGAAATCGCCACACTGATTTCCAAAGTGGTTGCACACTTTTGCATTCCCACCAGCAATGGATGAGTGTACCCCTTACTCCACAACCTCTCCAGCAAAGGCTATCATTGGTGTTTTTGATTTTAGCCATTCTGACAGGTATAAGATGGTATCTCAAAGTTGTTTTAATTTGCATTTCCCTTATCGCTAAGGAGGTTGAGCATGACTTAAGTGTCTTTTGGCCATTTGAATTTCTTCTGTTGAGAATTCTCTGTTCAGTTCAGTGCCCCATTTTTTAATTGTGTTAATTAGCATTTTAAAGTCTAGTTTCTTGAGTTCTTTATATATTTTGGAGATCAGACCTTTGTCTGTTGCAGGGTTGGTGAAGATCTTCTCCCAGTCAGTGGGTTGCCTTTTTGTCTTAGTGACAGTGTCCTTTGCTTTACAGAAGCTTCTCAGTTTCAGGAGGTCCCATTTATTCAATGTTGTCCTTAATGTCTGTGCTGCTGGGGATATACGTGGGAAGTGATCTTCTGTATCTGGGGGCTTTTTATTTGTCAGCTTAGCTCCAGGTTCAGTGAGAAACCTTGTCAGAAGGAAGTAAAATGGAGAGTGATAGAACAGGATATTTTCTCTGTTTTTTTTTTCATGTTCATGGGCATACACCTCTGCATGCACACATGCATATGTACACACACACACACCAAAATATGTTACTTTAATTTGTAAACATTATAGAAAATATTTGATCACAGCTCTTAAAGATAGTAGAGAAGGAGTAATGGGAAAAGCATCAGATGGAGAAGTAACCTCTTACCATTGTCCAGCACTTTTTCTTCTCAGTACAAGTCACTGGAGAGATAAATGCATGCAATTTCATGGCCAGAGTCACATTCTAAAAGGAAACAAGCTGGAGTTAAACAGGTATTCCTCCCCTCAAAAGCCATGGGCTCTACAACCGTAGAGGCTCTGGACTCCAAATAATATGCACTTTCTAAGATTGACACCAAAAACCTCATTGGAGTCTTGTTCCACATTCAGAAGCTTTGTTTCCCTGTGTCCTTGGGCAAGTAGAAGACAAAAAGAGCCATTACCTTTTCAGAGATAATTTTCTCCACTCAAGGTTAGCAGGAGGAAATAGTGCTGCTCTTTAGAGGAGAGATGGGTAAAAATCATTGTGGGATGCAGTTGATTCATGTAGATACTTCTTGCCGAATGAATGCGCAACTAGAACAATGCTCAAAAATATATAGTGACTGGTGGATCAGACCTGTCAGAATTGAGGGCATAAGTTACAAACCTAGGTAAGTCAGAAAGAACTACAGTGATGATGGGTGAGGGTAAAAGTAATTTGTTAAGGCTCAGTGATCAGTGACAGTAAAATAAATACCAAGGAATTCAAAACAACCAATTGGCACTCATTGTTTCCAGTTTAATAGGACAGCTGTGCCACCTTGTGACAATATTTATGTCTTGGGAACTAACCACTATACCAACAAAATTCAAAGTTGTGTTAACCATAGGAAAACTTTTGCTATAGGATTATTAGGGAAAAAAGTGAAAAGGATCACTTTTATTTTCACCCAATAACCTCTGGTCCCAGGAACCATGGCTAATAGAAAATTGTTGTCATATATAAGTTTCCAATTGAGAACATACAACCCACTTGGAAGATAGCAATCATCTCCACAGTATATTGTCACCCAGCTGGCATTGCAATTCAATCCTCATAAAGTCATTATTTCCATATTACATATAGTAGATTCTACTAGAATAAGCCCACTAGGGAATTGTTCTTTGAACTGAGTTCCTTATTCGGAAGCAATGCAGATGGGAATAGCTTAATGATGGATGTTTTTTTTCTATAAAGCCAATGATAGTGATTTAGTCAAAAGAATTGCATGCAGGAAATAAAATGCATGGATAAAATGTTTTTGCTAAGAGAATAAAAAGGTTCCTTTACTCAGAGAAGTATTAACTTTTGCTGTTCGAAAACTGAACACTTAAAAGAAAGATATACCTGGCGAGTAGAAGGCCATGATACTAAATAAAACCAAAAGTATTCTCTATATTAACATAATCCACTGTGTAGGGGCACATGGCCACCAATGGGGCAGATATAAAGAGGTGACTGACACCTACAGAGTATCATGTACTACAGAGTTCATGTGATCATGAGTCCTCTTCTGCTGAGATTACTCAACAATGAGGATTTGTGTATGTCATAATTATACTCAATTTCTGTATCTTTTCTGAGAGGTCACATATCTCATCCATACTCCTTCTTGTCATCAGTTTTCTAGGTGTGTACCTTGTACGTTTTTGACATGTAGCCAAAACATTATCATTGCCCATGAGTCAGTGTAGACCCATATTGGGATCATGTTTTCCCCAACAAAATGAGAATCAGGTGCAGTGTTCTACGTTCTGCCTATTGGGAGGGTATGGTGGTTTGAATAAGAATGGCCCCCATAGGCTGATATATTGAAATGTTTAGTCACCAGGGAGAGGAACTTTCAGGAAGGTTTAGGAAGTACCGTCTTGTTGGAGGAACTATGTCACTGGAGGTGGGCTTTGGGTTTTCAAAAATGCATGCAACAGTCTCTCTCTCCCTCCCTCCCTCTCTCACTCTCTCCCTCCCTCCTACCCTCCCTCCCTCCCTCCCTTTCGTCCTCCCCTCTCTGTGCTTGTGGACCAGGATGTAGCTCTTGGCTACATTCCAGAACTATGCCTATTCACTGCCATGTTCCCTGCCATGGTGATAACGAGCAAAACCTCTGGAATGGTAAATAAGCCCCTAATTAAATGTTTTCTTTTGCAAGAGTTGCCTTGGTCATGGTTTTCATTGCATTTGAACACTAAGACGAAGGGTATCTTATGTGACCATCCATCATGGTCACCCCTGATATAGGGACATTGTAGTGTAAATACTAATATTCTGACAGTGACAAAATATTGAGTAGAATAATTTTACTATTTCCTTTTTCAATTTTCGTTAGTTGGTCAATGTGACTTTCTCATAATATTATTGATGTAATTCTACTCTAGACACAAAACTTTGCCATTTGAACTATTAGGGGTGACTCAACAATAAAAATACAACAAAACAAAACACGTTAGAAATGACAGATGGAGAACAGAAAACAACAATCCCCAGTGATCTACACTAGCTAGTAAACAAACACCATTTAGACACAACCATACTTGTAAGCAAGCACCAGCCCCATAGTGCTCCTGCACTTGATGCCTAAGGACCAAAAGCAAACTAATAGCTCTCTCCATTCAAATATCATGAGCAAGAGAGAGTGAGAAGTGAATTCTTTTATAGCTTACCAGTGTAAGAGGTGGACATGAGGTCTCTAGAGAATACCATACAATCCAAAATATCTTAGCAGGGCAAACATTTATGCTCCAGAAGGATGTATCCCCATGCCAAATTAAGCAGGCAAGCCCATATGGTGGGGTCCATTCATATCCCTAGTGTAAAGGGGTCTTGTGCCTCTGAGTGCTCTGAGCTCAACCTCATGTTCTTGCAGGACTGGCTGATTTACAGTGACAGAGTTGATAAGCAGAATGCAAGTTTGAACACCAAATATAACCTTGAGCACATGTTTTGATTTCAAGAAGTGCCGACCTTGCTTGTTCACTTGTTTATCATTTTTAATGCAGCTTTGTTTTATTTAAACCCTTGATAGAAAATAGTGTGTGTGTGTGTGTGTGTGTGTATACTTACATTCCCCATACCACGGTACTGTTGGGGACAGAGGATGGGAATGAAAGCACAAATGGCAGCGATCTGTCAATAGTCAGTTATTTTTCTTTCAAAAGTAAAATACAAAATTCACCATTACCACCACCTGAAAGATCCTTCCTGAGAACGGGACCAGAATGTGGAGGTTAAAGGCTAGGGCAGGGAAGGTGTGGGAGGACAGGCAGGAAGAGATGACAAGGAGCCAGATACCTGAATGGTTGGGAAAAGATGCCGACAAGATGGAATAGCTGAACACCTGCAGTGGAAGCCGAGACTGTAGCTTTGCTCACAGCTACACCCCATGATTCAGCTGATTTCTCATGCCCAGCTTTTTTAAAGGGTCTCTCTACATAGCCCGGGCTATCCTGGAACTCACTCTGTAGATCAGGCTGGCTGCAAACTCACAGAGATCCACCTGCCTCTGCCTCCTGAGTATAGGGAGGGAAGGCATGCACCATCACGTCTGGCTTCAACATTAGTTTTTAAAAACAAGTTTTCGGGGCTGGAGAGATGGCTCAGAAGTTAAGAACACTGACTGCTCTTCCAGAGGTCTTGAGTTCAATTCCCAGCAACCACATGATGGCTCACAACCATCTGTACTGGGGTCTGGTGCCCTCTTCTGGCCTGCAGGCATGGAGGCTGAACACTGTGTACATAATAAATAAATAAATAAATAAATAAATAAATAAATAAATAAACCAAGTTTTTGTATTTAAAAAATACTATTATAAAATTCAACAAAACTATGGTGTTCAGTAAGATTCATTTAAATATGAACTTGTTCTGCCCTGAAATTAATAAATTTTTATATAACGATACAGTTTGAGTAATTGGAATCATGTTGCCTTGTTTTAGTAGGTATTAACCCCTTCGTTTTTATATCGGAATGGGATCTATGTGAATTTCTGGGTAGTATCCTACTTTCTGTCTGTCACAAGTTACATTTTTTTCTGGGATATTAAAAGTAATAAAGTAATTTTTTATCATTTCTAATATCCTTATAAATGCAACATAAAACACTTAAAATAGATTTCACAAGATTCTCATAGCTCAGGAACTCAGGTTAGATGATCTGGGAGCATCCTATAAAGAGGTCCAGCTTTGGGAAACACCAGGCAGGCCTCCTTCTGTTCCCAATACCTTGAATTGTTGCTATGAAATATCAGAAAAGAACTTTCTTGGAGATCGAATGTACTTAGATCGAATGAGCTGGGCAAATGCAACATCTGGCTTGAACTTCTGCTTTTCTGAAATTTTACCAGAGGGATTTTTATAATGACTCCGTTTAACCTCACTGTCATTTGTCAGTGCCAGCCTCTTCTGTGGGAGTCTCAAGCTCACTTTCTGTGGCTGGCTGGTCATTAAGCAGCGCTAAGTATGGGAATATCTTCCTAGGCTTTAGTGTCGGTTAAGCTCTCCAAGACATCAAGCTTAAATACTGCTCTTAATTGCTCGGATTCCCATCTGCTTGCCTGTAAGATTTGCCCAGATCAGTTCAGTCCCATGTATAGTTTTTAAAAGAACCATCTCAAACATGTTGTCATTTCAAAATATCTCTGCAGCATAATGCCGTGCTCTTGTGGGGCAGACAGCTGTGAAGAAACCTGGATGTTACAAACCCAAGAGGTTTGCATTTAATCTACTATGCAATCGAACAGCAAGGTGCCTTACATGCTGTAGTAATGAAATAATACCTAATACAATTTTACCTTTTCTATGGCATCCTTGGATTTTTAAAAATGACTGGTGCTTTTTGCCTATGAGCATCTACTCTCTATCCTATAGTAAGGGAGTATTTTGACAAAGCATGTGACATCCAGCCCCTCTAATTTGAGTCCTCACCAAGTAACAACATTCTTTAAATGGAGAGGAATGTCTTTGGGACTTCCCCCTCCTTGCTATACGTAGACAGGCCGCTATTGAATGTTAACCTATACCTACATCAGCATGTGAGAAGAGCAACAAGAGAAATACAAACCTTGGACCACCTGGACTGTTATAGGAGAGAGAAATAAACACTATCACACTTGTATAATTTGCATCTGGAATGCCCTTCAGAGACCCACATGTCAAAGGCTTGGTTGCCAGCATAATACCTTGGCAGGTGTAGCACGGTGGGCTCTTCTTTGGTCACACTGCATTCTTGAGAGAGGATAGTCCAACTCTAGCCAATAATCCTTTTTTTTTCTTTTCTCCTGTCCATTAGTTGAAGATTTTACTTTACAAAGCAGAAACTTCCTATATTGATGAGCTGCCTTTCCATAGGTAATAGACTGTGGTTTCAGACAAGGGAGGTATATAGATTTGGCTTATCTCAGAGAAGCTTTATTTGTTTACGGTTGTAGCATGCTATTCTTAATTTTATGTGCTTACTACAATAATGAAAGCTAATGCACACACCTGAGCCATTCTAGTCAGTTAAATCTGGAGTCATACATGTAAATAACTTCCCCTTAAATTAGAATTGAAGAGCAAGGCAGAGTATGAACAAACCACTTTAGCACAAGAAAAATTACCACAGAGGGTGCTGAGGATTCTGTGTGCAAGAGCAGCCACAGATTTGTTGGATGGGTCTACAGTGCATCATTTTCTCACATAGCGTTTCCCAAAGCTCAAAGTTCTGTTCTACCTTCATAATGCTTGATATAGCCATGTCTACCTCTAACATTACTTGTTCAATATTTCCTTTAAGTTAATCTTATATAATTCGTTTCAGAAGGTGTTGCTACAACTTGGAGTAATACCATTTACAAAAGTAATACCATTTACAAAGCGCATTGAAAGGACAACACACTCATCAAGAGTGAGATTTTCCTTTTAGCCTCATTTGAGTGACAATTAAAGGGAAAAAATCCTTATTTTAATTGTGATTAAATTTTGCACAATATTTCCTTAGACCTAAAATCACTCAGGCATTCCCATCATGTGCTGTAGGAAAGGCTGGTTTTGTTTTTTTTTTTTTTTTTTTTGTTTTCTCCATTAAGAAGAGATGGTAATGACCATGTTGGAGGTGGAGCAGAGGAGCAGTCAAGCTCCTGCCAGCTCTGTGAGTTTCACTTCTGCTGCTCCTGTGAAAAGCAACCTCCTGAAAGAAGATGGAAAAGAGTCAGCTCCTTCAGTGGGAGCATTCCTTGCTGCGTTTTTTAGTTTTGTTTTTCAATATTTTATTTCTCAATTAGACTTGAAATAATTTTTAAAAATGCCTAACCAATGGGTGATCTCGAGAGTAAAATCGCATCACTGTGTTATGAGTGAAATGGATGTCAGGGACAAACTGCTTAGGCTTGACCAGACATTCAACCTTAGACCTGAGAATAATACACATGGATAAAGAGCAAAAGAAGAAGGGACTGGGTCATTTTGCAAACTAATGCAGCTTTGCTTAACCTGAATGGCTTCTGATTTCAGGGCTCCCTCCTAACCTTTTGAGTAATTCTTATTCGGAAACTGCAAGAACACAATGTTTCTCTTGAAAAGGTGTGCCAATGCTGCCTACGAAAGTCCAGGCCTGGGTGCTGCCTGTGGAAATGACCACGGCGTGGGCAAACGTTACAAGAGCTTCTCCATAGGGCTTCTCTGACACATTGGACCATCAGGAAGGATGGCTAATTCATGGAACAAACGAGCCATTAGTGGGCTCTTTAGCGTGTTCTGAGTGCTTTCAAATCCACAGTACACCATAGGAAATTTTCTACTTGTGTTCGAAAGGTCTGTACTCACGCACAAAAAGGGTTTTCCATCACGTTTATCAAATAAGTGGAAGCTTTGTTCGTACAGGTTCTCCATTTAGCACTCGATGTTATGCATCCCCCACACAGGAAATTAAAAATAATTTTTTCCTCTGTTTTCATTCTCAAATTCATCTGGACTTGTGACGTTTCCCAGCTTTAAAGAACAGAGAATGTGCTAGACAGCTGCATATTCACTGCAATCTATTTCCTTAATGCCTGGCTGACTGACAGGTCTTAACACCCACCCTAAGACGCCCTGTGTGACCAAGCTCGCTCTAACAAAATGATGACTAGGGCCACCCAGATCCTCCATGTTAGTCCCTAAATGGCAACCCAATGATCTTTCCTTCTTTCTCTGACAGATAAGTGGACTTAGGGAATTCAGACAGTGGTGATAAGTTTTCAGACAATGGTGGAACTGAAGAATAAATATCCCTTTCCAGGCTCTTAATGGCTTTGCCCAGCAAAGCCTCATTTTGCTACCACTTGTTGGGCAATATTGTCAAGAAATCAAAAGGTAAACTTATATTGCGTTAAGGCACTATTTTGAGTGTTTTCGCCTAAACAGATTCAGCTTTATATGACAAAAAGTGTCGGGTGACCATTGAGAATTATGGAGCTGAAACAGAACTAGAGGGTAACTAAGCCCAGAGTCTGTTTGAGGGGAGCTTCATGGAGCCAGTGCAACACAAACACATTCCAGCTACACACATCATACCCTCTGGAAGGAGAACGCTCCTCCTAAAATCTGCGTCCAAACTTTAGGTCCACATCTCTCTAAGTGCCAATCTGAGTTCTTCCAGAAAATGAGATGAATGTTTTCTAAGGAGAGAATCTAACCTTCAGTTTACAAGTGGGAAGTTGGAAACTAAGAGAGTTCAAGCGATTTGTTCACCCTCATTGATTTACTTAATCACTAGAAAAGAACCCAGCCAAGCAGGTTCCATAGTTCATTTCTAAGTCATTAGCAGCAGCTGTATTCTCAAGTACATCAGAATAGCAATGAGGCATAAGCTTTAGTTAGTATTTATTGATGCAATGTATGAAGATTGAAAATAGTGCTGCATTCTTGGCTCTTCCTCCATTAAGGAGAAAAACTCCTCCTGTTGATGCGGGATGACCTTCTGTGAGCTCCTTAACTCCATCAAGAACACTCCTGAGACAAGGTTATAAAAGTTCTTAGAGTGTTTGTGGCGTTCCTTTGGAACAACACCTTGAGATGCAATCACCACTTAAATTGTTTAACTACAGTGACTAGTCTAGCCCTCTCTCCTCTAGCCCAATGCTAATCACTTGTGCCCAGAGGAGCCAGCTTCCTGGCTGGTGTTTCGGCTATGTGAGCAGACACATCTTGACTCCCCACACCAGGTCAGTTGTAACCCAAACATAACCTTAGCCGATAATCAGACAGAGCAGACTTCCCCGGACTGAGCCTTGCTGGAACCCCTAGCCTGTGAAATCTTGATATAGGAGAAAAGCAGTGGTTTCAAGTGTCTCAGGCTCATGGTAATTGCTTCATACCACAGTGCTACACCGGCAGAAACACCCCGAACCACACCAGCAGAACACCCTGCACTGAAATAGCCTCTGCTGCACACTTAATGGCTGAAAGATTTGTTTGCCTGTACCTGGAAGAGGCTCCTGCATGAATCTCCTTCTTATCTTCTCCAGCTTCAGAGGCCAGCAGTTCCACTCAGCATGGAAGCCACCATATTCCCGTCAGTGAAAAACAGGTGGTGTTTATGTTCTCTACGCTCTACACCTCCAGTGTTGGCTTAAAATAAACCATGTGGTTGGACAACTTCAACATCATAGGCCCTACTATTAGAAACACAGAACTTAGGCTGCCATAGATTATGATGCTATAGACCAGGTATCACATATGGTAATTTTTAGAAGATACATATTAATTTTGAAATATCCGAGCGGTACAGAGGAAAACAAAGAAAAGATCAGAAAGATTACAAGAAGAATTGTTTTAACATTTTACCTTTAAGTGAATGCTACTGCACATAATAATGATGTAACTTAAACATACTTAAAATAAATAAATAGAAGAATCAACCGGGTGGTGTGTGGTTCATACCTCTGGTCTCAGAATTTGGGAGGCAGAGGCATACTGATCTCTGCAAGTTCAAGGCTAGCCTGGTCTGCAGAGTGAGGTTCAGGCTATCCAGGACTACACAGTGAGACCCAGTCTCAAAACAAATAAATAAGGGAATAAATAAATGAATAAACTTCCACCGAAGTGTAGTAATCTAACTGGAATACATAAACATAATAACACACTTGATGTTGGTGTATTTGTATGCTCTTTTTTTTTTTTTGACGGTGCTGTGGTTTCCAGAGTTTCCATTTCATCTAAATATTCACATCTTTATTTCAGAGAAATTATTCTTCTAGTTATATACAGGTTGGTTTACCATTACCCAACATGTAAACTGTGTTTAGCTAATTGTTTTAATCCCTTTCTTCTAAATATGCTGTCATTGCCTCAGTTTTTTTCCATGTACATATTACTACATTTTCAGCAAAACAAGTTTTCAGTCAGTTCTGATTCCAATATTTTCAATTAACTCTGGAATAATGGTGTACTGATTTTCCCTTTAAGGAGTCATTTATATAAATGTTTTATCATCTTTTCTTTGGGCTCATATTATATGACTTCTTGTTCATAGTCTGTTCTTTCATGACTCAATATGGTTCTGGTAACTTCATCTTGAATATTTTCTTTAAAATATTCTTAAATTTTTCCATTTTTTATGCATGTCTTCTTCCTCTCTCCTTCTAACGTGTTTATCCATTCTTGTTGGTTGCATTTTCCCCTCCCTTTGTCTCTAGCTTGCTCTCGTCTAGTGTGGGTAATTGCATCAGGTAGTCTTGGCATGTAGTCCAGGCTTGTCTCAAACTCCAGGTCCTCCTGCCACAGCTTTCCATCCTATGCCTGTGTCACTACACTCAGTTCAGAGGTTTAGTGTAAGGTGGTTGAATGGATTTTGGCACACTTAATGATTACCTAAGACTACTTGGTCTTTGAACATGGGAGATGGGATTGCCCTCCTTTCTGTGTGAGGAACTTTAGCTGCCTTGTTAATAGGATTTCAGTGTCAAGTTAATTTACTATTTTGTTATTGTTTCATCCCATTTCTTCAAATGCTGTATTATTTTGTTATGTATTAAAGAAACAATGATTTCAGGCTTTAAATTCTTCTCTAACTTGTAATTAAGCCCTGAGCAATGGCATATTTAACACCTTCTGCCTCTGTTACACCTTTCAGTGTCTGTAGTACATCTACTGCTTTGACTGAGCTCTTGTCCTCAGCTTTCCCCTTGAAACCTATTTCCCTTACAAAAGCCTTCTCTCTTCAGTGACAGCATTCCTGAGAATTCTGAGAATTTAGTCAGTGTACTCTTCCCCGTGGTAACAGTCTTAGGATTTCTATGTCATGTACAAAAGTCCCAGAAATTTCTTTTTCTTTTTGGTTACAATAGATGTATCACTTTAAAATTGTTGCTTATGTAATTGCCTTTTGGAAGTAGGAAACCTTGTAATTCCATTGTGTCTTGTCATCTTTAAAAGACTTATAAAGGGAAAAAAAAAACACCAAAAAACAAAAAACCCACACCACCACCTTTGAATAGTGTGATCAACCTGTAACTGATTTAGAAGAAAACAATAGAAATAACAAAGTGATTGGAAATGCTGACAGTTAAGAAACACTTTCAGTTGTAATTTAAGAAGGAGCAGAGAGAATCTATCTGTACTCATGAAAGAGTCAGTCAGCAATTATTAAGCCCCCCCCCACCCCCCCACCCCCCTCTCTCTCTCTCTCTCTCTCTCTCTCTCTCGACAGGGTTTCTCAGTAGCTATAGAACCTGTCCTGGAACTCACTCTGTAGACCAGACTGGCCTCGAACTCACAGAGATCCACCTGCCTCTGCCTCTTGAGTGCTGGGATTAAAGGAGTATGCCACCACTGCCGGGCTATTAAGTCTTTCTTATGAAGCTGTGAATGGCTTTAGCGTGTCTGGTCATATCTCATTGGGCCAAGGGTGGAGCTCAGAGGGGAGTAGGGTTCCGATTGATATTGAAAACAAGCTTGTGAACGAGGAGGGAGCCTGTGACCCTGTTCTTCTTTAAGCCTCCTTGACGACTCTTCTCTTGCCCTGTGATGTCTTTGTTCTTGTTTCTTCAGACAAATTTTCCAAAGTGTTCTATTAATATTTCAGTATTTCCTACATTTTATATCTCATTATTCTGTTCAACCATTAATGTCAATATGAAAGTAGACGTGGTTTGTGATCTTGTTTTGTTTTGTTCTTCTGTTTTTCACTTGCTTTATTTGATCCGTTTTAGTTGCTAGCCATTTGACTCAGTTAGTGACTACATTTTAAAACTATTTAAATTTACTGTTTTCAAACATTGGATTAGTTTTCTTTTCCACTAATACAGATTAAGTTTATGGATAGTCTATGTCTATTTTGTTTAAGAAAAAAATTATCCAAACATATTCCCAGCTTTCTAAAAATTTATTCTTTAATAATTTACAAAACTGGGTGAATAAATATATAATAATTACAACTTGTGAGATATAATCACAAAACCTTCCCTTTCAAAAATGTGAAGCCTGGTGGTACGGTATTCTCCCAGTTGGAATAAATGTTTGGTAGCATCAGGATCCTATGTTTTCCATGTTCTAAAAGTTAAATTTCATATTCCCTTAAAGAATTTTAATATCCAATATAAGAACATGCAAGAAAAGAAACAACTTTACATATCTCCCTTCTAGCCTACATCCAACCTTTATAATTAATGAGGCTTTTCATTATTTAAATAATCATGCTGAGGCAATTTATCTGAATGAGCAGCTACATATTAAACTAAATTATTAAAAGTTGTAGTGTAGAAGATTTAAGAAAGTATATATGTCACATAACTTTAACTGTTCTGAACATTTTTCCAGAGCGATGCACTTAGCTGTGGTAAGTGTTGTTTGATAGCATTGGGAAAGAAGCATCTATGAAAGATTCTTATTCTCTGGGGACTGGAGAGACAGACAACTCAGCAGGTAAAGGCATTTACTGCTAAGACTGACAATCTGTATTCTGTTCTTGGGATGCAGATAATGGAGGAACAGAGCTGGCTACTATAGACTGTCCACACAAAGGCTGTGTGACATGCAAATGTGTATGAATTTGTGCTCTCTCTCTCTCTCTTTCTTTCTCTTTCCATATATATATATATATATATATATATATATATATATATATATATATATGTAAAATCCCAGGACACATAATTCAACAGCTCTTTTCACCTTCCTCATGTCCTCCCAACCTCTTTCTCCTTTTCCTAATGTTTTCTTTCCTTTTCCAACTCCTTTAATTTTCTCCCTCCTCTTTGACCCTGTCTTTAGAAAGGACAGGAAAAGCAGAATGTCCAGAAACATTTCTGCAAAATGCCCCCATCTCATGTAAAAACAATGTCTTTCATTGCTCTGTGCTCTGTGTTTTTCTTATTAGGAAAGGAGAAGTAGGAACTGAATGGAAAGAAAGGAAGCAAAAGTAAAAAAAAAAAAAAAGAGTAGAAACATTAAATATCATAGTCAGAAAGAAGAGAAGGAAAACACACTGGGATTGTGAGGAAAAGACAATGGTTGAGTAGTGAATGAGACCCAAGGAATCTGATGAAATCCAGGGGAAGTATGAGAACAGAGGATGGTGATCAGCCTCCCTACCCCACCCTGGTCTTTGTGGCTTCTCTTTTACTATTTTTATCTTCATTACATTCATTTATTAAATTTCTTTGATTTCTCCCTGCCCATCTCTCCCGCTCTCCCTCCCCTCTTTCTTCCCATTTATCTTTATTTTTTGTTTGTTGCTGTGCTACACAACTGAGTCACACCCCTATGTATCATTTCTTTATTTTTTTAAAACTGATTTCTAAAATACATTCTGCCAATGTAGAATATAAATTAGGAATATTATTAAAGAAAGGAGGCCAACCAGGTGGTGGAGGCTCACAACTTTAATCCCAGCACTTGCAAGGTAGAGGCAGGCAGTTCTCTGTGAGTTCAAGGTCAGCCTGGTCTACAGAGCTAGTTCCAGAAAAGGCTCCAAAGCTACACAGAGAGACCCTGTCTCAGAAAAACCAACCAACCAAACAAGAAAGCACACACCCCAACCTGTGAATAGTTGTAGAAAGGACAGCGGGCTGCATTCCCGCCAGAATCCCAGCTAGCTTACCCCCAAAATAATAACACACAAACACTACCTGGCCCATTATTTCTAGCCTCTTATTGGCTAACTCTCTCATCTTGATTAACCCATTTTTAACAATCTGTGTAGCACCACGAGGTCGGAGAATCATGGTGTCTAACTCATTTCCCTTCTTCCCAGCATTCTGTTCTGTCTACTCCACCCACCTATGTTCTGACCTATCAGGCCAAGCAGTTTCTTTATTAATTAACCAATGAAAGCAACACATAGAAAGAAGACCCACCTACATCAAATAGTCTCAAACTAAATCACCCACCTCCAAATACAAATTTTCACTCAGGATCCCAATGCTAACCACTGTGCAATCTTTCCTATGCTACTGAAGATGATGTAATGTTCACTTGTAGTTTTTTTTTTTTCAGTCTTGTTCTTTCTTTTAAATCTTAAAAATAAAGCTGAGGATATTTTTATTTTTTTTACAACTTAAATAAATAGAACTTAGAACTTAACATTTCTTTTAGATGCAATCAGATATCTAATAATTGTATTTCCACACTCTGAGAAAGCTGAGATTATTTACTTATTTTTTTTTCATATTTTTAAAAAATTTTCTTGTGGTTCAGCATGGGTTAATCCATTCTAAACTAATAGCTTGTCTGTCTTCCTCCTCCTTCCCTCTTCCTGTTCCTGTGGAGATTGTTTCCTTAACACTAGAGACCCTTTGTAATCCCTCAGCACAAAAGAAGTGGGTGTTATTTCCTGAGGGAGAGACCAAATTATTTCTAGTGTTTAAACACCAAGACCCATCTGTCTATAAATATGAGCTGTGATCCAGGTAACTACAAGGACTTCCCCCATGCTTTTAGAGTTGTTTAACCAAGCAATTGATTGAAATGGAGATTTTTGGATGGCAATGCATATGTTCGGTTCCTCATGACTTTTACCCCAGTTTATAATCTGTGTCTCACTCTTCTGGTCACCCTGCCCCTCCTCCACTAGAAGGAGAGGGAGGGCTAAGGATTCTTTTGTTCCACTAGGAATACAAACATGGGAAATAATTTTTAAAGCATATGACTAAAATATTAAAGGAGAAGTGTGTGTGTGTGTGTACGCGCGTGCACGCACGCATATGCATGTGTGTGAGAGACTATTGTTCTAAAGAAGTGAACTGTGATAGTTCAAGGGTGTGTGACATTAGGAAATGCAGTTGTATTAATAATACCCTTGCTACAATTTGAAAAAGCAAATTCTAGCTGGAGAGTAAAATCCAAACATCCAAAGCTCATCTCAGCTTTCGCATATAAAATATTTATGTTTCAGCAAAAAGCAAATCTTTACCTGACCTTTCCGCCTGGCCTTCTCTGCCTTTTCTTCCACAAGACTGTATTTGGGAAATTTTTCTCTCTTGGAAAGCTGAAAGAACTAATGCTTTTCAAATATCTTACACATTTCATGTGTTTTCTCTCCTTAAATGACTGGCTGTGCATGCCAGCCGCTCAGGCTTCTGGAGACCATGAGCCTCAGACAGACCCACTTGTAACCCACTACAAGGAAGGCTGTGGTGTTACAGGGCAAACAGTGAGGTGTTCTTTGTCACACCTCCCCCTCTGCAGAAACAATGAAGCTGCTCTTGCCCCTTTTTCTGATATCAGCACAGCCAGCAAGGTTAGCTGCCAGATAAGAGTGAATTTGTAATTCTAGACAATACATTGAGTCACTGTTTCCCTTCTTGTAAAATCATGAACATTGAGAATCTGAGCTTTGTATGTCCTGGTTGAGAAGGAGAGTAGATGTGGTAGGCAGAGTCTGGTGTTAGAAGAGTTAGAAGGGGGCAAAGAGTTACAGAGCAATACAAAAGATTCCTGCAAATCAACGCAAGCTGAAATATACAGACCAGTTTGTTTTCCAAAGAAGTCTGTGTTTCGGAAGCAGCAACAATGTGGGAGGAACGGCCCTGTTGTAGAGGAGCAAACTGTATAGTCCCATCAGATGTAACTAAGGAGAGAAACGGAGACACAGAAACAATTGAAGATAAATGGGAAAGGATGTAGGCCTGAGGGACCCTGAGAATTAGACTTGGTCAAGAAAACTTCCTTTCTGTGTTTACTTATTTTTCTTTCTCTGAGCTGTCCCAGAATCCCTTCAGATTATGTGAGTAACATGTGTTCATTATCAAACCCATGGAAAATGCAGAAATGTCCAACAGTAAAAATGAAAATCATTTGCAACTTACAGTTCAGACAACAATACCGTTATTTGAATACATGTTCTTCTTAATCTTTTCCCATTGGCTTTTATCCCTCAACATATAGTTTTAGTTTTTATCCAACTTCTGCATGTGTAAGACACCAAGAGAACAATATTTTTGTGAAGTCTGCTAGGAAAAATGATTCTTGACAGCTTTAATGAGTTCTTTTGATATCAGCACACGTGGCTCTAAGAAACATGATCATTTTGTCTTTTCAAACTTCTTCTGTTTTACCCATTATCTGTTGAGAGGAAGCGGCGGTTACTAAGATATGGTTCTTTAAATGAGAATACCATGACTTTTATGCAACCTTAAAACTAACATTTGTCAAACTTAGTAATTTAAGGTCACAGTTTAGTTTCCTATTTCTCTTGTTTCTGTAAATTACCTGAGCAGCTTCCTGGGTCTAAAAGGACAAGGCCTGAGGGCAGCAGGTTGATGCACGCGTCTCACACCACTGCTGGTCTGATGATCAGCCAGCTCAGTTCCTAGACTATGGTGCACTGTAGCTCTTCAGGGACACACAGAAACATAATTTATTAGGAGATTGTCTACCACAGAGATCTTTTATTTTGGTTTTGTTTTGTTTTTAGATATTTCCTGTGATCTCCTTCTTTTCATCTCCAGTTAGAGCTTTGTTTAAATACCTGGACACTGGTCAAATGTCTGAAAGTGCATCCAGTGCTCCTAGGATATAGGGCTAAGAGACAGACTGGAAGCTCACGGGTCATAGAGTTTATTAAACAAAAGAGTCACTCCAAGAAGGCCCGGCTAGGCATTGGGCTAGTGGTCCCGGAAAGCACCGCGACTTGCACTGTCTGAAAGCTATGGACTTGACTGATGGGTCTTGATAAGAGGCAGTTTTCCTTTGGTTATCTCAGCCATGCCAGACTCCCTCATTCAGGCATCCTCAAGATTCTGCAGACAGCAGCAGAGCTGGATTTTTTCACTTCAGCGTACTTCATCAAAATCTCATGCAGTGTCACCTCCTTGGCTGCTTAGCTTTACATATTGCCAATTTAGGGTCCAGCTTTCCAGGAAGGCTGCATTCACTACCACACATTGCCTCCCAGCTTCCCACATGTTGTTTCATTGGCGAGGCTCCTTTTACCTTTGCTTTTATGCATGATTATCCACCCTCTTTATAAGGTAAATGTGGTTTCAAAAGGAAACAGTGACTTTGGGTATTACAGTTTTAATCAGAATTCTCTGTTTTAAGCTCATTGCATATATGTGTTAGATTATCAGCTTACTACGTACATTATTTTCCTTTTTAGTATGTAATTCTTGCCACTATTAAGACTCTTCTGGGTACTGCAATGTCACTGTATGGATGCCTCTATTATAGATCAAATACGTCATGATGCTGTACTTTATGACATTATTCTGGCCTCTGTTAGTTAAAAGCAAGGATGAATGCTTCATCCAAAGAAATCGTGTGTATGGTTTATGTCATAGCATTTGAGATGGTGTTGACTGAGGTTTCTGTCCTGCCTGGTCCCGCAGTCGTTCAGTCCCAAATAAATACACAGAGGTCTACATTAATTTTAAACTGGTTGGCCTATTAGCTCAGGCTTCTTATTAACTCTTATAACTTATATTAGCCCATCATTCTTGTCTGTGTTTGAAACGTGGCTTGGTACCTTTTTTAACGAGGCTGTCACATCTTGCTTCCTCTGTGTCTAGGTGACAACTGCAGATTAACCTTTCCTCTTTCCAGCATTCTTCTGTTCTTGTCGCCCCACCTCTACTTCCTGCCTGGCTACTGGCCAATCATCATTATATTAAAAATAATACAAGTAACAGGATAAAAGACCAATGTCCTATAGCAAGATGGTCACATAGAAGTGTTCTTTGTGTATTAGCAGCTCCAGGTTGAATGTCGCTTCTATTTTTCCAAGTTGATGCTAGACACTGGACATGGTCATTTAATTCTCAACTTGGATACTATCTGATTTAGGGCTTCTGTTGCTGTAAAAAGGCACCATGACCACAGCAACTCTTATAAAGGAAAACATTTAATTGGGGCTAGCTTACAGTTTCAGAGGCTTAGTCCACTATCATCATAGCAGGACATGATACTGAAGAAGGAGCTGAAAGTTCTACTTCTTGATCCACAGGCAGCAGAAGAGGATTGTGTACCACATTGACTATACTCTGATCATTTTTAACTTCAAAATCTTCCTCCACAGGGACATACTTCCTCTAATAAGGCCACACCTACTTTATTATTTACTTAAATTTGAATGTTTATTTCTCTTGATATTAGCACATAATTATATTTTGGTATAGGTTCAAAATAAATGCTTTCTTTTGGTATTTTTATTTAAATTTAATAAATCAATGAATACAGTTGAATTTATTTCTCACATATTTTGCTCAAATATTATATTTTAATATTTCTCTTGCTTTTTATTTTTGGTTATTTGAATGTGCTTGATATTGTAAATGCATTTTACAAATGATAATTTGGAACATTGACAATATATACACAGTTATTGTAGTAGTTATTTTTGTAATGACTTTATGTGGTATTTGTGTGTTTGTGCGTGTAATTTTCTTTTCATTCTGTTAGATCTAGTTCTGCATTGGCTATGATCTCATTTCTATATTGTCAGAGTTTAACACACATGTCACTATTCACCCATTTTTCTCAAGATTGATTTTTGAGATGGACACTTTTAAGGATGTAATACTCTCTTCCAGAAAATTTCTTTTTATATGAAATTCACATTTTTTTTTGTTGGAGTATACCCCGATGCTGAGAATTTTGTGTTTAATTTCCTTTCAAGTCTTGGTAGATTTTTATTCTGTGGTTTTTAGATTTCTCTAATTTTAGGAAAAGTTTCTCTTTTTTTTCATTATTTTTGAAAGTTTTGTAAATATATACAATGTTATGTGATTATATTTATATTCTCTTAAGCTCTACTGTCCCCCTTACTTTTGCTGAACCTCTTATTTTTCCTGCCTAGTCCCCCAGTGGCTACACCATTTGAGAAAATGATGTCTCCTCTCTCAGCAACCATTAACAGTCATTGTCTCTTCTCTATCTATGGTGGAAGATTAAAAAGCTCGGTGTGGTACAGGATTCATTTGATAGCTGTTGTGTATTTATGTTTGTAACAATGTCTTATCCAATGCAGTATCTAATGGCACTCTTCCTCACTCTTCAGTTCATAAATTATTTCTGCCATCTCCACTGTGATGTTCCCAGAGCCTTATAGGCAGTATGATACTATTATCTTATTAGAGACTGTGTACTTATCAGTCACTTATTCTCAATACTTTCAGAATTATGAGTCTTTGTAATAAAGGTCAACCTTTGTGAAATAACTCTGCAGGAAACTGAAACCACGTTGGTCAGTGGGTATAAATGTAAATATTTAGAAGGCAGTTTGACAACATTTCATTTAGGGAAACAGTTCATTTAGGGACACAAAGATAGTATATTCTACTGGGCCCATAATTCCCTATCCCTAAGTTTTTTATCGGGCCAAGTGCATAATAAGGTATACATTCTCTTTCTGTGCAGTGGTCCTTAGATAGCATCACAAAGCAATGATTATTCTTAAAAGAATCATAATCACTAATAAACACATGGGCATATACTGCCTAGTGGGTTGCTATTATAGGACATATAGTACATGTGTGTAGCTGGGTGAGACTATTGATGCCTTTTCTCCCTCAGAAGTCTGCATAGGACCTTTTGATAATACGAGAGAGAAAGAGAGGGAGAGAAAGAGAGAGAGAGAGAGAGAGAGAGAGAGAGAGAGAGAAGAGAGAGAGAGAGATTTTCCTACTCAATCCTATTTTTATTTGTCTGTGTTCAGGAAAGTTGTCTTATATTAAATTTTGAATGCGTTTTCTGTGACTCTTCTATATCTTCCCAAGGAAGCACTGTTAGTATGCACCATTAGTATGCACCAGTAGTATACAGGTTAGAATGCCATTCATTTCTGTTATGCTATCTCTATTCCATTTTCATTTGTTTTGAAATATAGCATAAACCCACAGAAGAAAAATAAAACTATAAATGAAGTATGCTCAATATGTAAGACCCTGAACGTATAGACCATCTATTTAAAGAGCTAGACAACTACTAACACTCCCAAATCTTCCTACTTCTCCAGGAGTAACTCTTATCCTAATTTAAATCTTTTTATTTTTTTAATTTCATTTTACTCCCTTAACTCGCATCTGGTTGGCATGTTTCTTAGTTTGAATTTGGGATTCTTAAAATTTATTTCATTTTAATTTTTGATGTTTCAAGATAGGGTTTCTCTAGAACTCACTTTGCAGATTAGGCTGGCCTCAAATTCACTGAGATCTGCCTGCCTCTGTCTCTCAAGTGATGGGATTAAGGGTGTGTGCCACAACCAAGCTCATTTGTTTTCTTCTTAGCTGCTTCTGTCATAAAAAAAAAATGTGATCATTTAATTGTCTCCTGTCACATTCAGGCCTCCTTTCATCTTACTCTATGATATTTTTCATATCTTTTCATTGCATTTTTATTTTTCATTTTTTAGAGGTCTCACATAGCCTAGTGTGGCATCAAACTTGGGTGCTGCCAAAGCTTGCCTTGAACTCTTAATCCTCTGCCTTTACTTCCCTAGTGCTAGGATTATAAGTACAACCAGCTTGGATTTTTAATCCGGTAGAGCATGTTTTTGTGATTTAATTTAAGGTTTAATAAATATATTTAATCATGATCATAATCTTCTGTATTGAGACCTTTGCTGTAATATCCTCTTTAACAACATTAATTATTTTGATTTTCTCTGTTTCTTATATGTTTTATATTGGTTTCTATGAATGTCCTTTCATTGTTGATTACTCTGGATTCTGCCTGGACTTTCTATTTACAGAAAGATCTATGTATGAGAGAAGCAGGCATAATGTTCTGAGTTTTTAAGTTTCATTACTTTCTGTATGAGTTTGCTTGCAGTTAGACTTTTAAACTAAAAGTGCTCAGATTATTTAGGGTTATTAGATAGACTCCTAGCGGCATCTAATAAGCTTCAGTTGATTTTGAAATAGATTGCATTCTGAACTCCATGAGCTTTTGCAGAGACATGTGTAGTATTTCTTGACATTCATTCTTACCTTAATTGAGTTTTTATTATTTTTCTGAATCTTTTGTTTTTAGATGTGTGTGTGTGTGTGTGTGTGTGCACATGTGCGCACGTGCGAGCATGTGTAGGCCAGAAGTAGTAGACATCCAGGGTCTGCCTCTATAGTTCTTCATCTAATTTATTAATACAAAGTCTCTCATTGGTTATACTGGCTACTAGTGGGAGTGAGGGATCTTCCAGTCTCTGCTCCTATCACACTCAAAGGACTAGGATTCTGTAACCCTAGTTACATATGCTGCCACACAAACTTGTACGTGGTTGCTGGTGACCTGAATTCAGGACCTCATGCTTGTTCAATAAAAATTTTGATAACTGAGCCCCTCCCAACCTCTAATTTTATATATAAAGAGTCATATGACTGTATTCTAACTTCAGTTTGTCATTCTCCCTGATGTTTTGTGATAATTTAGTATCTACTGAAAAATGTGAAATTGCTTTTAGTTTTCCTTTCAATAAGACAGACATAATAATAACTTTATGTGTTATGATAATTTGCATCTTTAAACTTTCATTTTTAAACTTTAAAGTTTTATTGTATATATTCACTGTACATAGTGCTCTGTTAAAGGTATTTTCTACAAGTATTTATTGTATGTTGAAAATATTCTCTCTGCTATAGCTCTCTCGCCTATTCCTCGCCTTCCCATTGCTCCCCACTATTCTCCTACAGTTTCACTTCTCCTTGCATGCCATATATTTACATTATTAATTATTTAACAGGGTTCTTCCTGCATGTATGCCTTCAGGCCAGAAGAGGGCACCAGATCTCAATACTGATGGTTGTGAGCCATCATGTGGTTGCTGGGAATCAAACTCAGGACCTCTGGAAGAGCAGTCAGTGCTCCTAACCTCTGAGCCATCTCTCCAGCCCTTCATTATTTTTTGATATTTATAAAAATTCAGGTCATACAATGAGAAAAAACAATATGTAATATTCTTTTAGGTATTATTTTAATTAGCTTAATATTTTTTTCCATCTGGACCCACTTTTGTGCAAATGACATAACTTCATTTTTCTTTAGGGCTGAAAACAATTTTATTATGTAAACATACATTTTCTTTTTCCAATCATCAGTTTTTGAATACCTAGGTTGGTTCTATAATTTACTGTGGAAGTGAAAGTGCTTTATATCTAATTCTTCTATCTGCAGATATTTGATATTTACTTTTTGGAAAGATAGGCAGTGAGATTTCAGAATTCTGCTACTGGTTGCTTTTTAACTAAAAAGATAACTAAGTTGCGTCTAGTTGTATCATGACCATGATTCCATTTTCTGAATAGCCACAGCACAGATAGCATTCTAGGTTACCAGCAAAGGACAATTTGTGGTTCCTCTTCCATTTCTCCCAACTCTTCAGTAGCATGGACAGGCGCATCTTTCCTTGATTCCTTCTTATGAAACTTCGGTGTGGCTGGTAGTTTGAATGAGAAGTATTCCTCATAGTCTCAAGCCTTTGACTCCTTGGTCCCGAGTTGTTGGGGGGTGTTTGGGAAGGTTCAGGAGGTGTGGCCTTGCTGGAGGAGGTGTGTCCCTGGATACTGGCTTTGAAAACATTGATTCCCTGCCTTGTGTTGTGGTTAAGATGTGAATTCTCAGCATCCTGCTCTAGCCACCATTGCTTCCTGCTGCCTCTGCCCTGACACTACAACGTCTAACCCTCTGGAACATAAATCAAATAAACTCTTCCTTCTATACGTTGACTTAGTCCTGAAGTCTTCGTCAGTAGAAAAGTGACAGGTGCAAAATGAACACAAACGTTACAGTTTTGGGAAGGAGTTGCCAGATTGCAGCCTGTGGAGTGAATCTGGCTGGTTGCTGGAGTTTTGTAACATTTCAGATGAATACAGCCATTTATATTATTAGACATTGTTGATGGCTGCTTTTGTATCGCAGCATTAGATTCTCGTCTCTAGACTTATTTTCAGAAAGGCTACAATAAGAACCCTTCTCCAAAAAAAGAGTTTTAGGATATCCTACTGCTTCAGTGTTCATTTAAACCCCATGAAAAACCTAAAAATTATGGCACATTGGGTTCCACTTGAGCTATTAATTTCAGAATATATAGGAATTGGAATTATCATTTTTAAACACTTTAAGTAATTCATAAATTCTCAGATAATCTTGAGGTAAACACTGAGGAATACTATCTCAAAGCCATCAGTAAAATAAAAAGAAAGGATTAGACTATTCAAAGAGTTGGTTTTGGTATTTTTATCATCTTCTCTTCAATTAAAACCAAACCTTTGTCTTTCATTTTCCCATAAAACAATGTTCATACTAAAAAAGAAAATCTAAATATATCTAAAGAAAATGTACGTCACTGAAGTAGAAAAGGAAATCTCAAACTCGAAGTAACTTGAGGTGTATATTAAGACATTTGGAATAGTGAGTGCACTGTGTACCAGTCATGTGATCATGAGTGCGTTTGTTTGTTTCTGCTCATATAATAACACGTGCATTAGAATAATTTGTTTTTAAAGGAACACTGTTATCTCTGAATAATTTTCTTGGGGACATTACTCTAACAAAAATAAATAAAACACTTAATTTTTTCTCATCTTCTCACTAAAATTTACTTACTTTAAAGTCAACTTAATGTTAAGTGTTTTTTGTTTATACCTTTAAAAAATTACAGCTTAAGAAAGCACACACAGGGCTCCAGGTGTTTAGTATCTATGTCTTAAGTATCAGAATTATTGTGAATTCATCATCATAAATGATTAATTAATAATATGAAAGCTATGTTTGAGGAGACTATAAAAAGACCACTCTAAAGCTTTTCCCCAGAAATTCTAACTAACAGAATTTTATAAGCTTTACTAAAAATTTCACATTCTCTGAACCAGGAAAATGGTTCAGTGAGTAAAATTGCTTTCAGAATTAATCACCTAATTGCTTAAGTTCAGACCTCTAGCACCAACATTAAATGCTGGAAAGTATAGCATCTGTCCTGAATCCTAGCCCTGCTTCCAGGAGAAGGATGCTGAGACATCAGAATACCCAGAAGGTCACAAGTTATCTAGCCTAGAGTGCAGAGAGCCACAGAAACAGCAAGGGAGACTGTCTTAGACCATGTTCTGTTTGTCTCTTTGGTCTGATTTTAGTTTGAAGTCTATTATTTTTTTTGTGGTAGCTCCGTGTTGCTCTTTGTGTTGTTGAGCTATCTACCCACCTTTTCCTCTAATTGGTGTAGTTTAGGCTGTTTCTCTAGTGATCACACCTCCCACTGTCAGTGGGTCCAAGGCTTAGATGGTTGCTCCTAAAGGTGGAATTGGGGCCACGGTTCTGGTTGCTTGGTGCTCCCAGAGGTGTTTTAGGCCTTCTTACCTACTCCAGGAGTTCTCTCAGGCCTTGCTTGCCTGCTCCTGGAGGTCACTTGGGCACTGTTAGCCTGTTCCAGGAGGTCACTTAGGTCTTCCTGCCTGTGTCCAGAGGTTGCTAGGGTCTTGCTTGCCTGCTCCTGGAGGTTGCGTCTTCAGATAATTCTTCCAACAAGGGAAGTTCAGGGAGTATTGTGACCAGGCCAGATTTCACTGTTAGTGGAGTTCACTGTAGGCCTGTTTTTCTTTGGCATTTAAAAATTATAGAAACCAAGTGGGTTTTACTCTTTAGAACTCTTTTTGTAGATAATCTTCATTCTTCTTCACATGGGTTTGGCTTCCCATAAGAAAAAAGAGGTATATGATTTATACTTGAACCATCATATAAACTCTTTATCTATCTGGTGTTGGAATCTTTATCTTAGGTATCCTGAATCATTATAGGCCAGTTCTGTTTTACACAATTCATCGTTCAACCTTCTTGTTATAGAAGAAATTTAGGCCATATCTCTGAGTCTGTCATTTTTTCCATCTTCCTGCAATTATGACTAATCTGGTGACATTCAATGTCGATAAGAATTTGTAGGTTCTCTATATAATTTGATGCATAATGTTTTTTCCCTCTATATACATACAGACAAAATTTGACTACTTGTTGGATGTTTTGGGGAGTATATGAAATACATTCAAACTAGGGAAGGAAGCGATTTTACATGGTGCTTTCATTACTTTTATATGTGTGTGTGTGATATGTGTTTGTGTTCACACGTGTACGGTTGAACATATTTTCAGGTGCCTTTGCACTTGTATACACCTGCTTGTGGAGGCCTGAAGTTGACATGCGTCTTTTTAATTATCCTCCACATTATTTTATTGAGGCAGAGTATTCCATTGAAGCTGGAGCTCATTAATTCCAGCTGGTCTACCTGGCCATCCTCTCCCAGGAGCCCCTGCTTCTGTCTCCCCAGTGCTGGGTATACAGAGACCTGCCATGTCTTTCCAGGTCTTACAGAGGCTTTGGGAATCTGAATTCCAGTATTTATGCCTGAACAGTGAACGCTTCATTCATTGTGACATTTCCCCTGTGTGCATATGGTGTTATAACAAGAATAAGAAAAGGATATATGATTTGCAAACATTTTCAGTATCATAGTGTTTATTTATTCAATGAAAAAACTGCATATGTGCTTTTCATGATTTCAGAAAAAAAAAAAAAACCTTTGATTGGTGGGGCATTGCAGAAGTCATAGTCATTTTAGCTGGAAGCATTTTCCCCAGGAAGGAACATGAGGACTGAGGTTTAATTTTAGCAAAAGAGGACAGAGTTTGAAGATCTTAAGACTAAGATAGATGTCTTTTGATATTTCCTCTGAGATTAAGATTCTGCGAGTTTTCACACACTCAGAAATTCATATTCTAAAATATCTTGGTCTAATCACTTTCCTCTATTTTTTCCTCTCTACTGCATGTGTTAGGGGCTTAGCTATGCAGAATTAAGGGAAAAAAAAACATGCTGATGTAGGTGCTTACTCCTAGGATGTAGAATGCTAATAAGTATGTACTTTTATTTCTCAATGAAAAAGGCTTTAATAAATCAAAAAAGGGTACAATTTTCCTCAACTCACTACAGAGTCCAGGTCTCAGGGCAGCTGCAAAGCCTGGCATACAAAAGGGAACAAACTCTTTCAAGAAAAGAAAAGTTATGAGAACTGATTGCTTATGGCTGGACAGATGAGAAAAAGGTGTCAATCTGATAGGAAAATATGCACCCATATTTAGGCAAAATATTGTTTGTCTCATCCTCTACCCTTCTATATAAAATGTCTGACATTTATCCAACAATTACAAAACATAAGAAAAAATACACTTACTCTTATGAGACAAAATTTCCCATATATTGGAATAATTAAGGAAATAATTATAAATTGTACTTTACATTTTAAAATCACTTGGATTAATAGAAAAGCTGCAAAGAAAACACAAAATCAGCAACTCGTACCATCAAACTTTCCATTAAACTATATGTTTGTGTCAGAGCCTTGAAATTAGTAGAGTTCAGAACCTTGATTGTAATAAGTTCTAAGGCAGCCATATTTGATTGTCTTTGTCTTCTTTGTATTTTCCATGGCTTATAAATTGTTTTAGAATTGTCATGATTTATTTTCATAAACATTTTATTTATATAAATATTATAAACCTGTGACTAATGAACAATAGTGATAGATATGTGAAGCACATGGGTACCTAAACAACAGGCCATATATTTGTATGGGAAAGTCATGGGAAGGTTTCTACTTCTTTTAGCCTATACCTCTTATGTCCCATTTCATGTGACCCTTTTCTGGAGGGCAGAAAGCTAATCAAGGCATTGCCCAAGCACACAGAGCAGCTTTAAGTCTGCATGAGTCTGTGTGACTCGGGGTAAGCACAACAGAAGTACCCATGAGAGATACAGAAGCAGTGGGAAAGTGGAATGACATGGAGGAAATAATCTCAAGACAGGGGAATTAGATGCTCCCACACAGGTGCCATGGGAACTCTGCTTTCTGGTCCCTAAGATCATGAATGTGGAATGGCAGGCATGGCTGCCATAGCAACCTGAGATGCAGGTAATCATTCCTTTTGGATACATTGCTTCTGTCTGGTCTACTCACCTAGCATTCCCTGAAACCTATATGCTATCTAAAGTATTATTTTAATTCCTCATGCACCAAACCAGGGAGAAAGAATTTTATTTCCTGTAACTAAGAACAGTGACTTAGACAATAAAAGTATCAGTTTAAACCACTACCAAGATTATTTCCTAAATAATATTTCAATGATATAGACACTCTCTGCTACATTTTAAGTTCTGATCCTGATCTTTAAGAAGAAAATGACCATCCTATCAATTATCTAGGGTAGTCAAATTGAGATAAACTCATTCTACTGAAAAGGAAGCTGAAGAAAATGAGAATGAGATCCACTACAGAATGGACCTATTGCAGGATGAAAAATACCAGGGAAGCGTCTATTTAACCTCAATCCATGTGATTTAAAGTTTATGTTATGAAAATTCATTGAGTGTGACGAGGGCAGAAAATGATACTATATAACAATCTATCAAAGTTTATTAAGCATAGGAACAAGCTACCTCACAGAGGTAGTGAGTAGTACTACTTCTCTGGCTTTTAGTTGTTGTTGTTGTTGAGATGTTCATTATGGTAACAATGGTGGTAGACCAATCTGTGTGAGTAACAAACATCACTCCTAGTATCCTAAGCCTGGGCTCAAAAGTCATGCTGCGCTATATATACTGACATCTCATGCTATCCATGTTGGACTTGCTTGTTATAGGATATAGAATTTTCCACTCACAGCTACTTATGTGCCTGGACGTAGCCCACACAACACAGGATGAAGAGCAGAGTGAGAGAATGAGCAGACAGAGTAAAAGCTGAGGAAACGGATGTGACCCGAGTTCAACAGGTAATAGCACGGAGCAACTGTCAGTAAAACTAGATGGCTGCAAGTGAGCTGACCAAACATTGCCCTTCCCCAGGCGTAACTCATCAAAGACGAACCTAGTTTTGATGTGTGTTACCTTTTTATTTGATTGCGAATTTAAAAATTTTCCCCTTTCTCTTTTTACGACCCTCTCACTTCTTTTTCTTTGTAGTATGGACTCTGCTTTGACATAAATCCTGAACTTGACTGAAGAACCCTTGAACCATCCATTTTCAGAATAAGTCTTAGATTGTTGCATTTAGGGAAGAGGTAGGGAGGAAGCCGATCTCTTGATCTACACCAGGAGATCACCTTATTTCCAAGTCCTTGAAATGAGCTTCATTCAAACCCTCAAGTACTGACAACACTGATCTGCCAACAACCTCAAAATAACTACCTACACAGCCTATCTTTAGCCTTAAGAGTGAAAGCTTGTGAAATGCATCTTTCTTCCCATTTTAAACTCAAATCTGAAGTCGCTTTCCCCCGAAAATATGTGATTATTCATTTTGACTACCTTGGCTGTAATTCAGTTCCATCTAACATAGTTTTAAAATAGACACTCATTTACTTATTTATTTTGAAAAAGAATTCAACATTTAAGTTAAAATGTAAAGAAAAAGATGGATTCATAAAGAATTTCTACTTTCCAATGAATGGCTAATCCTCCATTTTTATATACATATTATCAAAAATATCAACTTAGGGGAACTTGGCATTGAAATTTTTTCTCCAATCTTTGCCATTAAAGCTAGTCAATTCACACTTAGAATCAACTTTTGGAAGTTTTACTAAAGTAGAAGAAACTGTTTCAGAGATATACTGTCCTGAAAGTTGGGGGCTTGACCAGTGGATGGCAAACGAGTCCCATGTTCTAGTCTCAATTCCACGTAGAAAGTCCACGATATATTTCTCCTCCTGTTTGGAAACTTCTGTTTTTATTCTGAGTCCCTGAAATGTGTTATACCTTACTGATATAGTCTTCTAGTGTCTAAGAGAAAAAGGTCCCTTTGACTATCTTTCTGAAACAAAAGCAACACTGTAAAATATTTCAAAATGGTTTACAGTTGCAATTATATTATAAATACTTTATTGCTAAAATGCTTTTGATACCATCTTCTTTCATAATATCAGGCCTCTATCTATCTGTCCGTCCGTCCATCCATCTATCTATCTATCTATCTATCTATCTATCTATCTATCTATCTATCTATCATCTATTTCTAGCTCTCTTTGTCTCCTTTTAAAGCAACAAGACCAATTTTAAAAATAAGTTACCATAATTTACAATAGAAATGCAAAAACATACGGTAAACATAAAATATAAATATGAACAGAATAAAATTGGAACCCTAGGTTCAGGGTTTTCTACCAGGGGTGGAAGATTCTGTTGTAAAGCCTTAGATTTCATGATGGTCCTTCAGGATTCATATGTAGAGAGCCATGGAAGGTATGGTGATAAGAAGCTAAGGCCTTTGGCTAAGCTTTCTGAGAAATGATATTATCTTGGGATAACTCAAAGTAGGCTCTAAGTCCAATGCACAGACTTTCAATATCTTACCTACTTTTACACTTCTTGTAACAAATGTAGTGATTAGGCCAAGCCCAAGAAAGAAAGAAAAAAAATACTCAAAATATTCAGACTAAACCTTTTCCTAAAATCAGCCTTTCTCAGCAGCATATAATAAGTCTTATGAACCTAAAAAATGTTTTCATTTTAAGGTTTCAAAATTGGCATTCTAAACATTATTCTCATACCCAATTAGAAATTAATTTTATCACCTATTTTTTTTGATCTGATTAAGAAGTTGAGAGCTAACTGGGGAGTTGGGAGCATAGTCTCTCATTTGCCTATGACACCTTTTCCTTTTTCTTGTTTCTGAAGGATCATCATATTGAAGGAAACCTGAGAAAGCAGAGGGGTGTCTCACCTGGTGGTGCATTCTGGAGCCCTCCATAGAGGAGGGCGATGAAATGCAGGCTGTTTCCTCTTCTCTAGAACATGAGAGGCTCTGCTGCTTTTACCATTCCTTCATAAGGAAGAGAGAGACAGCTATCCTCTAAGCATTGTCTACTGTAGAAACATCCAAGTCTCGGCTCAGGGCTTCTCAAAAGCAAAAATGGCCAGAGATATTCTCATATGTCTACCCTGAGTATCATCATCATCATATACAACTTGTTTTTGTAAGAGAACACGTGCTGATCTGAACACTGCCATCTATCTTTGCATTCCCAGTAGAGTACAGTAAATTAACACTATGAGAAGTCATAATATTACATCATATTTATTTAATCCTAAATTCCCAAATTCAGTCTTGTAACTTATCATCTCATTGACATCATTTAACATTAATTTAATTTCTTGTGTAGAGAAAACTATTACAAAGGCATAATTTTAAAGAGTAGGATTTTAAAAGGGAAAAATCTCTCATTGATATCACATTGATGTGTAGTAGAAAGAGGAATAATTTTGAAGGGCAAAAGACTGGTAGATTTGGCATTCATGCCTTAGCAGGAATAGTGCTAGGCCTAGAAAGCCAATTCATTTAGAAAGGGAATACGGGTAGGAAAGGTAAATGACAGCAAACGTGAGGAGTACATTTTCTATGCATAGAGGCAGCCTATGCAAATATTCTGTGCAAGGATGTTGACATTCATAAAATAGTGACGAGATATGCCTCATGCAAACACTCGTGTTTACATTGTAGATTATTGGAAGTTGAGACTGACAGGTGTTTCTGAGGCTGAAGATGGAATCTCTTGACTACCACATTCAGAAAGAAGCCAAAAGGTGAATTGGAAGTTTCTGTACTTGTACGTTCTGCCTGTTAGGACTGTGGGTAAAGGGGAAAGACTTTTCTCTCCCAAATAACATCTGAGTGTGTCTAATTATGAATAGACTTCATAACAGATGTTATCAGGAATCTATCATTGTTTCTAGTCTCCACATCGTTACAATTTACCAAGATCATGGGGTTCTGTACAAAGAGCAGAGTTTTACTTTCAAATCGCTACTAATTGACATGTATATATAGTTTATGTCTTTTCAGGTACCATTCTGCAGGGCTCATAATGTTTTTCCTAACTTCATGGATGCTACAACTTGGCTTCTGAGCCTGGACACATAACTTTCCTAATTCCAGTATTCAAAATGCACTCACTGCTAAGTATAGTGAGCTTATAACGTAAGATACAATATTGAAGATTGAACAACAGAAACACATTAGCTCCTTGGTAACTAAAACTCTCAAAATAATTTCCTTACTCTTGGACACATTCTCTCTATGATTTTTCTACAGCATTTCCCTTTTTGTCTTTTCTTTTTTCTGGATTAAAACACTCAGCTCCCTGAAAAAGCATCCCTTCCTCGCCTATCCATTTTCATTGGTTTTAGGGTGAGAATGAATCATCAGTGTGGATTTAACTTTTGAAGGTCTGTTTTCTGCTGTAGGTTGGTTGGGTGATCTTGACTTGTCCTTCCAGTTCAAAATGAGATAATGTATGTAAAATCTCCTTGGGAACTGGTGGGTGTCACAAATATGTAGGACAAGCATCATTTCTGCTTCTATTTTTTCAGACTTCCTCATCCCTTCAGTTACTTTTAACACTACAACCTCATATATATCATGGATAAGTTTTCCATTGCACTTTATTCAAAGGAAGATAGTGAGAATACTAAAAATATTCCCCAGTTCCTGGAATAGCATCTCTGTGTGTGATAGTGGAGACAAGTGGGCTCTTTTGCTTTTTCTTTATTTATATTCATGTAAAGAGAACAGTTCTTATTTCTCCCAACTATCTGATATTTTGGAACATGCAAGGACACTTCTGGATATAGATACAAATAACAAAGGTATAATCCAAGTTTCACTGGCTCTTGCTCAACCCATTCTGAAAGGATCCCAAATTTTTACAGCTCAACTCTCTAAAAGCTTACAACCCCTTCTTAAGTGGCTGTAGTCACAGTGTAAGCATTTACTCTGTTCAGTATCTCTGCAGGTAAGACTCTGCTCAGCAGATATCACCAAATCCTCCAGTGTCCATCCCACCTTCAGTTGCAGTTGAAACACAGTAGTTCTAGAGGTATCCAGATTGCTTGGAAACACTTTCTTCTTCAGGCAGGACAAGATTTTTTCTCTATTACTTTGTACAGTATCAATGATGTTGTGGGAAAATGCTGACTAGCAGTTTTGGAAGTAGTCTTTAAGGGTTTCTTACATTCATGCCCTCGTTTCAAATTTTATTCACCATGGAAGACATATCAGAGTGACAGACTCAAGAGAAAGAAGATCCATTTCTTTCCAGACACTGAGCTTTGCTTTCACAAACAAGCATGAGTTACCCATATCTCTTTCTCCATAGGATGGTTTGCTTTCAGGAGTAATTTCAGTCTTCTAAAGAAAAAACCAGAAGTTCAAATCACCAAATGTGTCCACCATGTATAAAAATGGGAAAGTTATATTCTCTACCTTGGCACCAGAATGCTGGATGACATGTGGCTATGCTTAGGAGAAATACATTGAAAGTGCCAGGGATAGAAAGATGCCAAGGCATATGGACCCCA
Source organism: Chionomys nivalis (assembly GCF_950005125.1). Classification (NCBI taxonomy): domain Eukaryota; kingdom Metazoa; phylum Chordata; class Mammalia; order Rodentia; family Cricetidae; genus Chionomys; species Chionomys nivalis. The sequence continues at coordinate 179,090,997 of NC_080086.1, read as the reverse complement.
AGTTAGTTGTTACTGAGATATTTCGTTCCTAGTGAGTCAATATAAAAAGCAAAGCGATGAAGAGAAAAATATGGAGGAGTAAGACCAGACCCTGTAAAGGAAAAGGGTATGATATTTATTAGATGGGAAAGTTGAAAAGAATTTCTATAGAACAATGAATGATGTCTTGTGGGTGATTAGAAAACTGTTTACTCTGTGGTTCCTATATTCTTACCAATTTGGGGAGGACTTTGGATTGTTAGAAGCATAGAAGAGTAGAGTACGGAAAATATCAGCTGGCATCTCTCAGGTGTTGTGAAATAAGAGGGCTTCTTAGCTCTGTGTTATATAGAGCAATCCATAAACAAATTAAAATAACTAATTGCAAACTAATACAGGAAGTTCTCTGTATGCTCACCCTAAGCTACAGTACAACCTAATCAAGAATCAAGGATATAAAAATCATAAATTGTTAACCAACTGAAATCATTGATATTTAGAGATACTAAGGATGAGACTAAACTGGGTATATGGTCCACTATTCTGGTGAAGAACACAATGGCTTGATCAATGAAACAAAATAAGAATTAAATTGTTAAATCTGTAAAGGAATAAAGAGATGGTATTTGGATAGAGGCGAAAGGGAGTATAAATCTCTGCACGAAGGTCCAGAAGCAGTGTAAAAAAATTAGGACAGTGGTAAGACATTTTCCTCTTCTAGACTGAAGTTAGGAAGATGAATTAATGGCTTAGTGTGGTGAGGTGCACAGACAATAAACTCCTGTCAGGGAGGGGGATTTATATGTTAAGCAGTCAGTAACTGTGAGAATGATATTGACTCTAATATATAGAACATCTCATCTTTAATATTCCGGAAGTGGCAAAAACTAAGGTAAGACAGGGTAATCAGGAGAAAAATCAAAACCAATCTAGGACTATGACTAGGACAGAAAAGGAGTGAGTCAGAATACAGGCAAAACAGGTGAGAATTTACTGAATCGGGCATCTGTGGGCATGGAAGGGAATGAAGCTTGCATGAAAGGCATTTTGTTGTCAGACAAGGACCGTGCCAAAGCAAAGGCTTCTTACCCTAGAGTCTTTACTGCATCTCATGCCTCACGAAGGCTCTGGTCTTCAGAACTTCATCGTCAGTACTTTTTTCAGTGTAGGATTGCTCATCATCAGTGAAGTATAATGAATACAGACCAAGCCATAGATGACAGCTTCGCAGACCCAGAACCAGGATTTCTTATCAAATACGGTGCCAATAAAGGAAACAACTATAGTCAGAAAATAGGAGGTGAAGAAGATGAAGAAGGTAGCAAGAGACTTCAGAACAGTGGACTGAGCTTTCATGCTGGAGTCGTTGGTGTTAAACTCTTTCATCTGCTCCCAGTGCCGGACAAGAGAAATGGTGAGTAAGATAATAGAAACCAGGAACACGAGGAAGGGAGCACCAAAACCAATCATTTTGAGAGGATTAGAAAAATATTGTTCAAACATTTTAAGTCTTATAATCAAAGAACTGTTTCTAGGTAAATGATCCAGGGTAATTAATTCAGTCTGAATGTGATATTTAACAACGGAAGGGATGATTGACAAACAAGAAGCTATCAGAGTACCCAATATCAGCCAGGGAACCAATTTCAAAATTTTCCACCTCAGCCAGTGGAAGACAGGGTGGGTGAAGGAAGAGACCTTGGCACAGTAGAAGACAGAGAGCAAACTGGTAAGCCAGAATGTCAAAAAGTTCATAAACTCCCAGATGACCGAAATCTTCCAAAATACAATGGCAGGTCTAGAAATAGTGCCAAAGTTGTACAGCATTGATGCCCACTGTAGACAGAAATGTGAGATGCCCAGGCTAATGAGAATCATTTCCACCGGTGACAGTCTTTGAAAGTTCATCCACTCTCTGCACAGCACTGCAACAGTTGTGCCACTTTGAATAAGTATTACCAAGGACTCAAGCACATACATGATGATGGAGAAGGTAGTGACTTGATTTGGCACCATGCTTCTGTTCTAAAGGATCTTCCTGGACAGCGGCTCAAAAGTTCTCTACTAATTCCCAAATCTGCAACAAGTGTTTCTCACTCATGTCCTCCCTCTCTTGGTATAAGGGAACACCTTCTTATGGATGCAAATTCTCTAAAGTCTCTTTTGACCTAGTCATTTTCCTATCTACAGGATTTGTCTTGGTTTGCATGTTGGGTTGAATTTACATAGAGATGCATGAAAATATTATTTGGTTGTGGATTCTTGATCCTAAGAGGATTTGATTATGTTTATAAAGAGAAACCTATTACATACCCATGCTGTTTTTTATCTTTTCCACTTTATCTGCTTTAGGTACTTTTGATTATCTTTCCATCTTCTTTAAATGATGTCTTTAAAATTTATGAATGTAAAACTTGAGCAGTAGAAAAGATGAATCCTTCATTGTGTATCGATGTCCTGGGTAATGTTTTCATTCGGCCAAAAGCCATATTAGTGGAATCCTCAGAGTCTCTGTCTTTGTAGCACCTTCAACAGCTGGGGATATGAATACTAACAACAACATGTGAGGAGAAACAAAAAGGGTACCTGAAATCTTTGCTTGGAAATCCCACCCATAATTACTAAAAGTTAGGGCCTTTCAGTGTCCCTATCTGTTGAAAGTCAATCTCAAAATTGTCTGCTGAATGGCCCAACTCACAGATGACAAATTGCAGGGAAGCCATCACTCGCTCCTCTTTGACCTCCCAATGGAGATGAAGTATTCTTGTTTCTAATACTCTTCTACTAATTCTAATGCCTTCAGTACATATCTTACATAGTTTTGGAAATTGTTCTTGTTTCATTAATATCACTTTTGTCTCTTCTTTCTTGGCTAGGTCCTTGAGGTCCCTTTTCCCAGATGAATTGGAAAAGCAGCATCCCAACACTAGTAAAGCATATCACCTCTAAATGTGTATGGCATTCTTTCACAGTTATACAAGAAGGCTAGAGAAGGAATAGATTTCTCCTTGGTACTAGACAATTCTCCAAATAGAAGCCAACTATTTAATTAGTGGCTTCAAAAATGAGATCCATATTTTTGTAATTGGTAGCTAGTGAGAGGAAGAAGTGAATTCCAAACCTGGATGTTCATTTAATTATTTAAGAATGACAAAGCAGAAGTAGTCTTAACATGAAACTTAGAATTGTTTCGCATAAACCTTCAAAGTCCACTGAACTCGGTGCAAAGAAAAACAATGAATTTTCAAAACTTACATCAGCACATAGAATTAAAATTAGAAAACATCTTTGCATGTTCAGTCAAATACAAAAAGTAGGAAATGAAACAATGAAACAAGAACTTCTAATTAAAAGAGGGATTGATTGAGATACCCCCCCTCCCCATGAGAGGGGAAAGAGTGTGAAGTGTTTTTAGAGAAACATACCACGGCAGCAATGACACTTGTTTTATTCACTGGTCTGCTGAGTATGTTCCTTCCTACACACAGTGACCTTAGAAAGACCTTAGAAAGTCTCTGTCTCAGGAGTTGCTCAGTTTGGGACATCATGTCATAGCCTTGAGGACTGATGGTAGCTACAGGTGTTTAACTAGAAATAAATCTCTGTCCAAAGTAGAATTTTATAGCTATCCTTCATCTGAAGCAACACCTGAGACTCTGCTCCTTCACAGGGATTCCTTCATGTGGTTGTGAAGACTAAATTTCCGAGATAATCCCTTTAGAAGAGTTTGACTGAGACACGGGATGGGTTGATAGTCTCTGGGATTCAAACTTCGAAACTGGCTCTTGTGTTGTGTGGGAGCCTCTCTTCACTCTCTGCTGTCGTGATACCAACTTGGGCTTTCTCTTTAGCACCCACCTGTATCCTTTTCCCATATCCCTGAGAACTGTTATCCATTATCCAATGGGGACAAGTTGACAGGGCCCAGTGTGTGTGTGTCTGTCTGTGTGTATAGCATTCATGCCACAACTTACATGTAGAGAGGTCAGAGGGAAACTTGTGGGAATCAAGATTCTCTGTTTACTATGGGGATTCTGTGCATCAAACTTAGTTGGTCAAGCTTGCCTCTACCCATTGAGCTTTCTAGCCTTCTCAAGTTCATGGATGGGATTGCAAGATCTCCAGACTGCATCTCGTTCCAGTTCTGTTTACACTTCTTAGACACAGCAAAGACCCACAAGATTGAGTCTTATAATGTATTTGAAATTATAATATATGGTTTCACCTCCCCCAACTCCTCATAGATCCTCCACACCTCCCACAGACCCACACCCTTTCTTGCTTTCTCTCTTTCTTTCATTAGAAAACTAATCTCTTTTTTGATATATGTGTGCTTGTGTGTACTCATTTTGTAAATTTTGAAAATGAAAAAATTAAAAAGAATGTTCAGTTAACAGAAGGCAATCAATATAATCAAGAATATTTCAAAAAAGAACACTTTTTAACCTTCCCATTCCCAAAACAGAGTAGACAATTTTGGTATTAACAACTTCAGTTGGAATCTGTAGGAAAACAGAGAGCTGGAAGGAATGTAAATTATAGTTATACACTCAAAAGCAATTTAATCCCATCAATAAGCTATTAATTGTTGGGTACATGCTGTATGTTATAGAGAAACTCTTTCATATTTGGGACAAGAGAGATGTTTACTGGACTAGAAATTGCGTAAACGGCCAGCAGCTGAGAAAGAGATCAAGAGTGGCACATTCATATGATGCTGTAAAACCACACAGACATTTGCCAAACTAGTTTACTACACTTGATTCTTGCTGGCAGAAGTTGCCTCTTACTGGAGAGCTTTTAAATGCCAGACTTAGTTTAATGTCTCCTTTGCATATTCAGCCTGGGCATGAAAATCAATTCTGGGGATAGAGCCCAGAAGAGAAGCCTGTTGACGTTCTTTGGGAATATTGCTCTCTGATAATACAGAGATCCTTCTTTTCATCCTGTTTTATTCTAAATTACATGTGATGCTGAGGACAGCTATAGCATTGAGGGGAAATCAATGGAAGCACACAAACCAATCACATCTGCACACCACACACACACACACACACACAGACATGAATGGACACACACACACACACACAGAAGCACTCACTATGAAAACAATATAAGAACCTAGGAGCCAAAATGTACTATTACTTAGTTATTAGGGTTTTGTGGGTTTTTTTTTTTTTTTTGCCTTTTTTTCGTTAGTCTATGAATTATCTTTTATTTTGGATCTTTAAAACTGGGATTCATGTCATTGTCTGCTAAATTATTCTTCCCAGCTGTGAATTTCTATAAAAGTAATTTTGGTCAAGAGAGGGTTAAGAAACAGAAGCTACTGTGATGCAGCCATGCCTCTCCTGGTGATTTTTTGTTGTTGTTAGAGTTGGAAAGCTGTTTTCTTTAACTTATTTTACATGCCAATCAGAGTTCCCTCTCCATTCCCTTTTACTCCCCCTTCTCCCATCCCACCCTGCCCACTCCTCAGAAAGTATAAGGCGTCCCATGCGGAGTCAACAAGGCCTGGTGCATTCTCTTTAATTTGTAGATATTCACATGTAGTAACCTTTGTTAACAGGAGCACTACCTCAGAAGTCATTGTTTTCATGTGGACTTCCAAAAGGTTTGCTACTGAAAAGATCTTGAAGTAAGTGAGAGACGGAGGTACAAAGACAACAAGGGGAACAGTCTCCCTTCCCTTCCTAACTCTGCTACCTACCTGCAAAGTCCAAAAGGAGTCAGCTTTCATTTGCTTCTTATCTCATCCTTTAAATAAAAATCCACAGTACTAATTTGTTTAGTCTCCAGCATATTGAGTAGATGCATTCCTGTAACTTTGGGAGCATGTACACAGTCAACTGGAAAATTGAAAATTATAGGAAATACAGGAACAAGAATTTAATGCTAACATTATACCTAGATAAGGTTTGGACCAAGAGAGTTAAGGATTGCTTCTACCATCAATAATGAAACAACCACATTCAGGCTACACAGCACATTGGCAGAAACTCAGTTTATAAAGTCAAGATACCAGAGATTCAGTTTTCAAGTTTCTTTTTTTTATTGTTTTTATTGAGCTATATATTTTTCTCTGCTTCCCTCTCTTTCTCTCCTTCCCCTTCTACCCTCTCCCATGATCCCTAGATTCCCAATTCACTTGTTTCTTCTTTAAAAGATTAAACTTTAGGTTTAATCGGATGATTCATATAAGCAATTTTGCTGGGAACAATGGATTGCACTCTCTTCTTTTATCCTGTTTGATAGAGTAGTAGTAGAAGCAAAAACTATTTAGCAGGCCATGGTCCAAGTCATATTTGAGAAAAGTTGAAAATGAAGATCAACTATGCAGGTTGTAACTATGATCACGTATTCATTTCGCAAATATTTACTATGATTCTATTAAAAGTCAGACTATCATAATGAAGGCCTGGGAAGAAAGAAGGGATCTGTACACACTAAACAACTGATGTCTACTTTAAACATCATCTTAGAGAAATATGTGGTAGCTGGATACGCATATCAAGAATTCAAGGATAAAGTCTGGGTTTCTGTATAAATTTAGGATTACGAGGCACTTAGAGATGTTATCTAAAATTTGCAGCTCCATGACTAAGGAATGAGTATGAATAAGCTCTGAGGACTAAGTACAGAGATACTCCAGTCCTTAGAGTCACATTGAGGAGGAATCGGCAAAGGAGATCAGAAAAGCAGGTAGCAGAAAGGTCAAAGTGAAGAAAGTGTTTCAGAGAAGTCATAGGTATCAGTTGTATCTAATGTGATTGATCGATACACTCTGGTAGTCACTGAAAATTAACTGTTAGATTTTAGCAATGTAGAGTTTGCTGGTAAGCATGCATTACAGATTTAGACTTTCTTTTAAAGTTTTTATGTTGGAGGCTTACCCACTCACTACATTTAAAATAAAATTGGATTTATAAACAGACTCTTTGAAAATAATAAGTTAAAATAAATCAATTTGATTAAGCCCTGAATCAATATGACTAATATCCTCGCAAAAAATGGAAAATCTAGACACAGACACACTCCTGTAGAGAAACTAGATCCCAGAAAATGGCTCTCAGGGAGAAGGTCTTAAAAATGCCATTTTGTTTATACTTTATCTTGTACTTCAAACCCTCAGCGCCGAGAAGAATAAACTTCTGTTGTTTAATCCACATAATCTCCGGCACTTTGTTGGGTCAGTCCTAACAAACTATCATGACATGTTAAAAACTGTCTTAGAAGAGCTGTCAGAAATAATGACAAACATAATACTCACATTGGAAGTCCCACACACAAAAAACAAAAAGTTGAAGGTGAAACAGGTACAAGGAAACAGATATATTAGTTACTTACTGAAAGGGGAGGGAGTCATTTTTAAACATGTAAATAAAAGCAGACTTGATAAAATGGGGATAATCTAGATGGGGGGGGACAGTTAAAGGCTAAGGTTAAGTAAGAGAGAGAACTACTTTGAGTACCTTGCAGTAAGATCTTTGTCTTATAGAGAAGAGTCTCTCAGCAGCAAAAGGAAGATTTGATGACTAGCCAAGCAGAGACAGTGAGTATTTCTATGCTACCCAATGAAATTATCTAAAGTCGTGACTGTGGTTGGATAACTTTTCATAATCAGTCATAGTTGAAGGACACCTGAGTGTCTGCTCTCGTGATTTTGCCTACATAGACCCTGTGAGCACACAGAGCTTTCTGAGTTGCTCAACCGTTTCCTGTAACAGAAAAAGTACTTCCTACGCTAGAAGATACTGATGTGTTTACCTTGTAAAACAACCAACATAGCCCTCACGAGAGGTACGAACTTCTCATAGATGGGCTGATGACAACAGTCATATCCCAGCAGGATCTGTCTGAGGACATGTTGGGCTTTATGAAGGAGGAAAAAGATAAGACAAGAACTGCATGGATTGGCTAGATAAAATAATAAGTAAATTAGATCTGTGAACAAAGGGATTAATAAACTTGAACAAGTAACAATAAAAACTATCTGAGACAAAGCCCAGAGTGAATGAAAACTTCAATATAAAAGGAAATAGCAGAGCTGTGGCTTTAAGTAGGTAATATATGTATAATTAGAATCCCCCAAAGAGATGAGAAGAGGGGAGAAACAGAAAATACCTTTAAGATCTTTTAAAATTGTATGTTCATTAGGTAAGTGTGTGTATAAATTGTGCTAACTAACAAGGGGATATAATTTAGTGCTCTAGGAATTCAGAAATCTTAGGCCTCGAAAAGACAAGGCAGGATCCTAAGAGTATATTTCTAAGGACAAGAAGCCAATTTGAAAGACCACACACTATGTAATCCAACTGGGCGACAACATGGAAAAGGATAGCTATGAAAATAGGAAAACAATTATTAGTGGCCATGAGGGAGTAGCAGAGCACAGAGCACTATTTGGGGCAGTAAAACTGTGTGATACAGTATTGGTTGATAAATGTTATTATACATTGTCAAAACCAGAGAATGCATAACATCATTTGAATGTAATATACTATCTGGACTTAGGGGCACAAAAGTGTGACAGATAATATTAATCAAGTGTGACAATACTTCACTGAGATGGATGCTACTGACAATGACAGCTGCATCTCGGAAATAAGAGAATTCTAGATAATTTCTAGTCAACCTCACTACAAACCTAAAACTGTTCTAACTAACCAAAATATATTTGTTCATTTTGTGTGTTTGTGTGATATGTGTAAATGCATGTGATATATGTATACATGTCTTTTGGTGTGCACATTTATGTTTGTGGACGTCTGAGGTCAATATTGGCTGTCACCAGCTTTTCCTCTTACTCTTTGAGACAGGATCTCTTCACTGAACACTGAGAAGTTGATTCACCTAGAGTGTATGGCCAGTGAGATCCAGTGGCCATCTTGCTTGTGTACTACTCCCTCAAATGCTGGGATTACAGATATTCATAAGTATTTCTTATATTATAAAAAATGTTTAATTTTTTTAAGTGTATGGGTGTTTTACTTACATGAATTCCTGTGAATCGTGTGTGTCCAGAGGAGGGTGTTGGATCCCTTGAAACTTGAATTACAGACAGATGTGGGGTGCCACATGTACCCTGGGAATTGAAATTGAGTCCTCTGGAAGAATATCAAGTGCCCTTCATCACTAAGCCTACTCTCTCGGCCCTACACGTGACTTTTAAGTAGGTGGTGGGTAACTGATGCCAGATCTTTACACTTGCACACAAACATTTTAGCACATTACTGATTGGCCACATCTCCAGCCCTCCGACATATTTTAAAAATGAGAGTTAGATTAATCCTGAATATTAAAAAAGTCAGAAATACTTTCCAAATGCTGTGAAATCTATAAATCCATGGATTTATAAGTGGGCTCAATGATTACCCTCTTAGTACCAGTGAAGAAGCTGACAACCATTCATGCAGGACATGCTGGAGTCTGACTTTTTCTTCTCTAAAATATCCATGTCCCAAATGGATATAGGAATATGATGCAGAGTTACGAAAATCATTGATAAACTGATTTTGACAGGAAGATTCTAAAAAGTGAGTATGAATGTAATGAAAGGAATATAGCAGTATCAAAAAATCTAAAAATCTGAAATAATCTTCCCATTATTTGGGGAGATCAAGTATAAGAATGTTTCTTTTCTGTGCAAAGTATTATCAGAAAATATGCAACATTAAAACAGCAAAAATGTGATTTTTTTTTCTTTTTTTTTTTTTTTTTTTTGGGTTTTTCGAGACAGGGTTTCTCTGTGGTTTTGGAGCCTGTCCTGGAACTAGCTCTTGTAGACCAGGCTGGTCTCGAACTCACAGAGATCCGCCTGCCTCTGCCTCCCGAGTGCTGGGATTAAAGGCGTGCGCCACCATCGCCCGGCCAAAAAAATGTGATTTTTAATCAATTAACAAAACCACAACTTAAAATCTGACAAAATACATTCCCAACTTTAGTTTGTATGTAAATAAAATATTGAGCAAGTATTATACTGGCAGAGAGACAATGAGCAAGTAGAAAAGTATAGACTTAAAAACACTATATTAAGTCAGTAACATATTTTTACTATGACTCAGTGTCTCATAAATATTCATTGATTTTTATATCCCTTCTTGTTTTCATATAGATATATGCTTGCAATTTTATCTCTTCTACCTTTCTTTAATATATTTTAGGAGAAATATATTAAGTGGAAAAGACTGAAATTAATTCAATTATTCTTATACAGATGTGATATCATGGCATTTGTACATCACACAGTGTAGCAGTTTTAATATCTTCTCCTAGGTTTTCACAATATGGCCTGTAAATTCATCATTATTCACGGCTTATTTGCCTGCTCAGTCCTAGACAGACAGGAAAAAGTTCACTCTTCAGTATGGAAGAATAAGGTGGTGTGGATAGAGAGGTTTGCTAGCCACTTAATGTTTTGTAACAATGAAATCTTTATTCCCATGCTAGCTGTTTTAGGATTTTTATTGCTGTGAAGAGATGCCATAACCAAAGCAACTCTTACAAAGGAAAACATTTAACTGGGGCTGGCTTACAGTTCAGAGGTTGAGCCCATTATTGTCATAGCAGGAAAAATGGAGGCATGCAGGCAGACACAGTGCTGAAGAGGTAGCCGAGAGTTCTACATCCGGATCTGTAGGCAGCAGGAAGAGAGAGTGGACACTGGGCCTGACTGACTGAAACATCAAAACCAACTCGCAGGGACATATTCCTCTAACAAGACCACACCTTCTAATAGTGCCATTCCCTGTGAACCTATGGGGATCACTTTCTTTGAGTCCACCATAATAGCATTCCCAGGATTTCTGAAGACTCACTATTCAATGTAGGGTGGGTTATTAAAGTTTCTGCAGAAAAAGTCTTTCGAATTTTGATAGAGATTGCGACAATGTTAGGAAGTATCATCACAGAAATGATTCTGCTTCTTTGTATCAAATTTATTTCTTGCTTTTCTATTGCTGTTGCAAAACACCTTACAAGAAGCAGCTTAAAAGCCGGGCGGTGGTGGCGCACGCCTTTAATCCCAGCACTCGGGAGGCAGAGGCAGGCGGATCTCTGTGAGTTCGAGACCAGCCTGGTCTACAAGAGCTAGATCCAGGACAGGCTCCAAAACCACAGAGAAACCCTGTCTCGAAAAAACCGGGGAAAAAAAAAAAAAAAAAAAAAAAAAAAAAAGAAGCAGCTTAAAGAAGGAGTTCATTCTGGCTTATCATGTAAGTAGGTACATTGCATAAGGCAGGGTGGCAGGAGTGGGAGGGATGCTGGTCACCTTAACTCTCAAGGTCAACCCTGGTAACCCTCTTCATCCAGTGAGGCTCTGTCTCCAAAAGGTCCCACAACTCAAACAGGGCCTCCAGTTGGGAATCAGGTGTTCAAACACATGAACCTGTAGAGTACATTTTACGCTCAAACCAAGAAAGGGTGGTTTTTTATCATGAAAGCAAATGATTTCTATCACATAAATTTTCCAAATCAGAGCTGATCATATGCTTCTGTTTTTTTTTTCCATCTATCCCTTTGCAATGGTTAATCTTCAGTTGTGAAACTAACATTGACTTTTAGTAACGAATACCAACAACAGCTATAATATACATTCTTTTGGCTTTGCTGCTAAAGTTCTCTTGATAGTACTTACCTGGAGTTTTGTTTCAGTGTCCACAAAGGTTACCATTGTGAAGCCTTCTACCTCACTCTCTTTCTTTCTCTTTCCCCCCCTGCTCTCTTGGAGACAGGGTCTCACCTTGTACACCACACTGACAGTAAGCTCCTGATAGCCTGGTTTTTACCTCCCAAGTGCTAGAACTAGAGTGGTGTGCTATCATATAAACACACACACGCACACACACACATGCATGCATGCATGCATGTACACACAAGTGTTATACATATTTAATATAAGTGTGTAGAGATGCTAGTTTCTTTCTCACTGCTATCATTTTCTCTGGAATTTTGGCATGCTGTATTTTCATTGTCACTTATTTCCAAATATTTTCTAATTTAGTTTGAGAATTTTGTCTTTGATATATTAGCTATTTAAAAGCCCATTATTGAATTTCCAAAGATTAATGAATCTTCCAGTTTCACTTCTGTTGTTGATTTCTAATTGAATCCCATTGTGATCAGAGATGATACCTTGTAAAATGATTGCTCTTTAAAAAGCCATTGGGACTTAATTTCTGACCTAAAATACAATCTATTATGCAAAACTCATACCTTAAAAATGTATGATGACACTGTTGTGGATGTTATGAAAATTAAATGTCCCCAACAGGCTCTTGGTTTGAATGATCATTTCCCAAGTATGGGCACTATTTTTAGAGGAAGTATCATATCATTTGTCGGGGGTGGGACCTACATGGAAGAAATATGACAATGGAGATGGATCCTTTGTAATATATGATCCATTGCTCCTTCCTGTGGTTACAACACATTTTCCAATAATAATAATAATAATAATAATAATGATAACTTTTATAATTATTCATCTATTTATTTTTATTGAGACCTTTTAAAATATATACTGTTTTAAGTTACTCTTTGTTTAGGTTCTTCTCATCTCACCCTGCAAGACCTCCACACTTCTTGTAGAAAATATTTAATGATATCAAACTGTCTCGAGTCTTCTTTACCTGTAGTTCTCTATACTGTTCTTCACTTTTTAGTGATAGTAGGAAGGATATGAGATTTTTGGTTGACACTTGTTACTATTTCTAGTGACAAATCTGCTGGTGGTATGAATAAAAACCCCCTATGTGATCGTTTATAATCCTGCTTCTTTCAAGATTATCCCTTTTGGGACTTTTGAGTATTCTGAGTATCAAGTCCTTCACAACATTTAGGAAGTTTTAACCATCATTGTTTCTCCTTTTAGATGCCCACACTGTGCTCTGGACTACTCACTGGTGTTCTATTGGTCTTTTAGGCTCTGCTTGTTTCTCTTCAACTTTACTTCTCTTTCTATTCCTCAGACATAGGAAGTTTTATTATGTTGCCTCCAAGTTCACTAATGTTTTCTCATATCAGCTTAAATCTATATTTAAATAATTTGATTGAATTTTTAAAATTTCAATTCAACTTTTCAACTCCAGAAGTTCTTATGTATTCATTTTTACAAATTCCTTCTCCCTGTTGTTTTTAGCTTGTTTGCACATTGTTTTCTTGTCTTTCTTTTTTAGCTTTATTGAGTTCTTGAAGCATTTTTAAAGACAGTTATTTGTTTTAAAGTCTTTTTAAAATGTATCTAACATCACTCCTTTTCCAGAGACAGTTTAATTATTATTTCTGCTTATGACTAGAACATAGTTTTATGTTTCTTTATTTTTAAAATAATTTTTGATATTTTGAGATTATAATTGCTGTTAACACTTTCTTCCTTCAAAACCCTCTAGGTACCCCCTTACTCTCTTAAATTAAAAGTCTATTTTCCTTTAATTATTGTTAAAAATAAATGTAGGTGTACATTCATATGTGTATGGTGAAGGATGCTTAAAAGAAATCACACACTATCTCAGAATTGAGAAAAATAGACGGTTATTTATTTAGGGGTAGATTTACAAATCAGAATCCTCTGCAGGAATAGAGAACAGAAACCAAATCCTGCAGCTGAAAAAGAGGCCGGATGCATGCTCTACACCGGCATAAATAGTATAAGAGGCCATGCCCCAGTGGTGGGTTAGTACTGACTGTAGAACTTCCAACAGCATGTGTATAAATACAAGTATATATATTTAAATATATTCTTAAATAAGGAAAAACAACTTGCTCAACCCATATATATATATACACACACATATACATGCATAGAGACAAGTAACACACACATATATACATAAAAGTAGCATATATATATGCAAAATTTAGAGCTGACCATTTTCTGTTTCTTTGTATTGGTTTCTATTTTTTATGTGTTAAAATGTGGGAAAAAACTATCACATATGAGATGATCAATGTTGATTGAAGTACTGAGAAGGCAAAGAGACATTGGGGAACTCAGTTTTCTAAAGCAAAATGTTGTAGAATAAGGCTCTTGTACACTGTAAAGCTTTGTCACTTGTATTAGTTTAATGAAACACTGATTGGCCAGTAGCCAGCCAGTCAGGAAGTATAAGGGGGACAACCAGACTAGGAGAATTTTGGGAAAAGAAAAGACAGAGACAGAGCCATCAACCAGGTATAGAGGAAGCAAGATGAGAGAGCTGCACTGAGAAGAGGAACCAAGCCAAGTGGTTAAGCATAAATAAGAATTTGGGGCTAATTTAAGTTTAAGAGCTAGTTAAAAATAAGCCTGAGCTAACAGGCCAAACAGTTTATAACTAATATCAACCTCTGTGTGTTTCTTTGGAACTGAATGACTGCAGGACCAGGCCGGTCAGAAACTTCTGTCTATGCATAAACCATAAAAGGTCAAGATTAGGAGAACCTTGTTGGGTTCTGGTTCTTGTAAGGTTTTTTCAGGGAGCTACCAAGCATTGAAAGCTGAGAGTCCTTTATCCAGATTCTTGAGCGACAACACTAGATAGTGCTGACTGCTGCCAATGCTGGCTGCTATTCAGTTAGGAGTCAAGGACCCTGATGCCCAAACTCAGGGACTGAAACCATGTCAACACTGGCTGCTGCCAATATTTCCTGATGCAGGAAACCACTGAATATTGGTCTGCTGGTGAACGAGGGTTCTTCCTAGAACTGAGTTGAGTTCCAGAGTTCTAAGTCTCTCACTGTAAGAGCTGAAAACCACACATCTCTTGTGCTCAGCACTGAAAACCTTAAGTCTTGGAATCCATCAAAGTCATAGGCCCTTAAAGTCTTGGGAATATGGAGTTAGTAACATTGAGGCAATCATCTTTGCTAGCCATACATTTCCATCTACACAGAGCAAAAACCCTATCCAGCCTGTCATTTATGACATAAACATGTTGAAGTAGGAGAAGGAAAATATTACTTAAAGCCCCAAGTTTACATGAAGATGTTGATTTAATGAAACTTGAGTTGCAATTTAATTTTTTGTTTGCTCACAATTTAACTTGACCTCGAAAATATTATTAAACTTAATAATAAAAGCCTTCTAAAAAAGGAAGCTCTAATCCCACACTTATTGCCCCCTTTGGTGTCTTGGATAAGGGAGCCTTCTAACCCACAAGTGATAATCAAGGATTGAAAGCCGAGTCATCTCCCTTCTACTTTGTACTTTGGGACAAAATGAATTGATTTTTGCCTCAAATATTTGCATTTGAAATTAAATTTAATGAATATTCTACTATATTTTAGAATGTGATTCAACAACTTATTCTTCTAGGTAACATATGTCATCTATTAAAATTGTGGGACTTCTTTTTTACATTCAATTCATTGTCACAGAGCTTCTCATGTTTAATGATGTATTTTTCTATCATTAGGAAATCATTAGCCTCAGCCACCTCCTTCAGTAACCTTCAGTTCTTTCTTTCATATTCCTCGTCCCACTCATTCCAGATAGAGATATTTAAAATATACAAGTAACTTCTGACTGTACTGGAACAAACTCCTCATCCCCTCTGATCTCAAAACCCAGTGTTATTTCCTCCCACAGACCCCTCCAGTGGTTTACTAAGGCAAACTGCTAATGAGGCCTTCTACCTTTCTTTCCTAAACTTACTCATAATATCTCTGGCTTGACAAGTTAACAATCTCAGGATCTCCCACTTAAGCAATATCTATTTTATTGTGTTAATTCATAATCGTTGCACACTCTTACCATCATAAGGAGGCTTCTACTTTCATCCCATTTTAGATGTCTCCCTCTTTATACCCACTCCACCTCCTATATACCTACTCTCCCTCTCTTATCAAGAGAAATTACTCCCTCTTTAAACCTACTCCACCCTGCCTATTTTCCTTTATTTTTGCTCGTGGAATTTATTACCATTTGCTATCTCACAGACTAAAGTATTCATTTCATGTTCTACTTTTTGTACCAGAATATGTGTGACATGAGGGGAGAAATTTTGCTATGAGTACCAGTATAACCCTGCTGCCTATAAAAATTTCTGAACTATAAGGGAAGTCTGGCAAGTATTTATTGAATTTTGCAAAGAAGTAGCATAAGATTATGAGATATATTTCCAATTCTTAAGAGTAATGATTCATTAATAAAAGGGGGCCACACAAGACAAGGTGGGTAGGTAATGAAAATTAAGGAAGCGATTGATATGCACACAGTGATAAGATTAAAAAACAAGGATTTGTTCATGGAAAATTCCTCCTTATGTCTATGTTAACAAAGCTAAACGTTGGATATTTTGGCAGGGTGGTATTTTGTCTAGAGTATATGTAGTTCATTCATTATGTCCTAGAGGAAGATTTAATTCAGTCAAAGTGATGTGCTTGTGAAAATGTAGCACAAGTAACATATAATGGTGGTGAGGAAAATAGAAGCACTTGAGGAAAATGTCAGTTGGGTATAATGACTCTGTGATTATGAAATATGATAATAAACAATATGCTGTTGCTTTGAATATGCCCAAAGATTAAATTTGCACAGGATGTTCTTCTTTCTCTTTCTGTTGTCATGTGCTAAAATAGCACATTTTAAAAAGTTACCTTGGAATGCTGCGGCCTGAATAGAGACTGCGTCTCAAAGGAAGATGCTACTTCTCATCTCCCACACTCATCAAGTCTCCTTTCAATCTCAAGAGCCTGTCTCTGGTACCCATCCATGTTCCTCATGTCATATGTTCCCTTTCACATTAGCAGTCTTTTGTCCCCCCATGACTCCTGATTGCCCCCATATCGACTTGTTCCATCCCCCCAATATTGTTTTTTCTTCCGTGCCTGATATCACATAACTAGTCCATTATTATAGGACATTTCTCGCTGTACACAAACCTATTTCTGCTTTTATTCCCTTTCAGCTATGCATGTTTACCTACCCTCAATTCCTCAACTATGAGTCGAGGTTAACCAGGCTTAAAAGGGAGATTAGGCATTAATAATTCCTATCTCTTTTTCTCCATAAAGCTCTGAAATATTGAGTTCTCAATGCTATGTCCCTGCTCTTTGTCCCCTGCCCCCATCTCATCATTTCCATTGCTTCTGAGATTATTTTTAAATTTTGTCTTCTTCTAGGAAAACACCATTTCTCTCATTATTTCTTCAGGCTCTTTTATTTTCTCACTTGGTCTCATATTCCCAGATGATAAAATCAGAACAAAGAAAACCAAACAATCAAAAACAAAATTTCACAGAATCTTGTTAATACTTGCAGCCCTTATTTAACTTTCAAGATTATAATGAAAGACCCAGGAGTATAAACTCAACCAAAGTTTATACTATTTATTTCTGCTTACACTTCAGGAATGATGATTTATTCTGCCTTTGACCTGAAACTACTCAGCAGAACGAACCACCAGGCAGTGTACCAACAAATACATTCTTTTATTCTCCCCCTACCTATCAGTCAACTAATTTATACAAAGCAGTATGGAAGATCATAAAATACTAAACACACCAGTTCCAGATTTCTTCTGAATAGGAAGGCTACATTATTTACTTGCTGGTTGAAAAACAAGTGAGAAAATGAAGTTAGGTATAGAAAGCATATGTTAAGGGGATTATGTCTTCTTATATGTAAAAATAGTATAACAGACCAAAAAAAAAGAAAAAACAAAAAACAGTAAAGAGAACTGTGGTGTAGTGAGAATTGACTCTTTAGTTAGAATTGGTCAGATCGACTGGTTTAGAATCTGGGACTCAAGATTTGCCATTCATGACTTTAATCAAGGTGAATTTTGTCCATTTTTAGTTATAATGGAATATCTATGTCTATACAACATATAAAGAAAAGAGGCTTTTAGCTCATACCTTGGGCACTGAACATCCTCACATCACAGTCTTGATTTGATGAGAGCCTCTCTTAGCTAAATGACATGACATATGTCATCACAACACTAGTGTCACATGCAGACCAAGCAAGCTCAGGGTAAGCAGTAGGCAAAAACACAGCAAAGGGCATGTTATCACAACTGATTCTCCCAATAACTAATTTAACACCCCATGGAGTCAACCTTAGTTTTCTAGGGCAGCAATTTCTCCTCTTTCAGCTTCCCTTCTTGAAGGGCCCATCACCTCTCACACTGTTATTAAGGGACCAAGATTTGAACTTGTGATCTCTGGGAGATAAACTATATATAAGAAATTAATTTTTTATCTGTAAATTGGAATATAACTTACATTCAAAATATAGTTAAATTTCAAAAATTTAGCTTGAAGAATAAAAAAATATTTAAATAGGTCATCTGGGTGCCTAAACCTTAATAACCTTATCAAATTACTTACAGAAAATACCATTGGTATTATGAGAAATGAGGACTACGTCCAATGAGAAATTTGACACAGAGGTTAGCTTTCTCTATGTCAAATGCCTTTTAAGACAAGTGGATATTTGAAACAGATCTGTTTTGGTGGGTGTGTTGCGGCACTTATTCCAGTATGACTGAGTCTGTTTTGCCTACTGTCTATCCGTTCTTCAACTTATTTGTTTGGGGATTTGTGATAGAAATGGATAGATGATCACAGTATCTGTAGTCTTCTTCTGTAGCAACAACTAGTTGAACTTTAGCTGCTTACCTGGTAGCTCAATAAAGAGACTACCTATTCCAGACAATTTGTAACAATATGGGAGCCTACAACTGTATTGTGGCCAATGAGAAGCAAACACAGTCCATGAAGAAATTAAAGAACTATTCCTTTTTATTTTTTTTTTCCTCTTGCGGCCTGAAATGTGGATATGAGAGCTGGTCCTTGAGTGACCATACTTGATCACAAATCAGATCACTGAAGAATCGGTGTTCCTAAGGTCCTGATACTGATGACACCATAGCCGTAACTTTTTATGAACTGCCTGCTTTTAAATTCCCTTTCTCTTAGGACTGTTGTCTTTCTTGCTATTGTTATCGCTGGTTCTATATGCAGCTATGTTCAATTCTATCTGACAATGTTTTTCAATTACATTCCTCAAGAATTTGTTCAATTCTCCCATTTTATTTGTAGACTCATCTAAGATTTCCAAATTTCACTCACAGAAGGCAAAAGACTATATATTGAATTATGTTCTTCATTTTCAAAATATTTTTCTATTGTTATGCTTATTTTCTAGTAAAATCTCTTTGTTTTATTTGTTATTATCTTTTGTGGTACCAAAATTCCCCAAAGAAATAATTGCTTTTCTAGATGAAAAGGTAGAAAGTATAGATTAATCACAGACTGGAAAGAATAAAGACAAAACCTTGACAAGGGTGAAGTTTAAAAAAATGTTGCTAGCCGGGCGGTGGTGGCGCACGCCTTTAATCCCAGCACTTGGGAGGCAGAGGCAGGTGGATCTCTGTGAGTTCGAGACCAGCCTGGTCTACAAGAGCTAGTTCCAGGGCAGGCTCCAAAACCACAGAGAAACCCTGTCTCGAAAAACCAAAAAAAAAAAAATGTTGCTTTCACAAAGAGTACCATGAAACAGGGCCAGTTATTTTTGGGTGGACTTTAATATGAGGGTGAAAAACACTGGAAAAGTGGTGTTTGTGCTCCAAAGCTTCGATCACAACTTAAGAAGAATGCCTGCTTTCTAAGTGATTGTGGTATGTAAGGAGGAGGCCAGCACCAATGGAACATAGTAATCAGAATTTAATAAGCATGGGTCACAAAGGCAGGGCAAGTCATTGAGGCTGAATTAGGAAGATGAACAACATAGACCTGTAACTATGGAAACACAATAAGTCAAGGATAATTTTAAACCCCCCATCAGTTTTTGTTTTGCATTAAATGCCACCTGGAAAAGAAGGAAAGTGAAGTGTGGAAAATACTCAGACATGACTACACAGAGCTTCTTAAATACAAATTAGCAGAACAGTATAGAATATTTGCTATAACTAAGAGCAAAACAATATACATGTGCTTGCCTAACGAGATACAGGAGTGACTTCTCAAAGAGGATGCTGCATGACAAGCAAGATGTTCTGTGCTTCTGTTGGTATAGAAAGTAGAAATGAAAAATATTAAAACACATGACCATATATGTGCAGTGTTACAACCAGGTCTATGCAGTGATTGAAATAAAATAATGGCTAAATATTGACAAACTAAAATAGGAGGAACCTCAGTGTTACGTGAGCTCAATTTATTGCATATAATTATATACAGTGCATATAATTAGAAGCCGTTCATTAGCATCTTACACATGCACAGGGCTGTAGTTAGCAATTGTGACCAAGCTCTCTGTGTGTAGTGAGGAAGAAGGTGTGAAGATTCAGTAGCATAAAGTGCATCTCTTGGAAGTTTGACGCAGCAGCCTATCCATTTGAATAAGAAAATTTTCTCAAACTTGTTGTAGTGGTAGCTGTGGGGCTGCGTCCCCGGCACCCAGCCACCCACATGGCTTATGCCCAAAATAATTACACGGAAACTGTATTCTTTTAAACACTGCTTGGCCCATTAGCTCCAGCCTCTTATTGACTAGCTCTTACATATTGATCTAACCCATTTCTAATATTCTGTGTAGCACCACGAGCTGGCTTACCAGGAAAGATCTTAACCTGCGTCTGTCTGGAGTGAGAGAATCATGGCGACTCCTGACTCGCTTTCTTTCTCCCAGCATTCTGTCTGTTTACTCCACCCACCTAAGGGCTGGCCTATAAATGGGCCAAGGCAGTTTCTTTATTAAATGAAAGTAACTCCTCCATCACAAACTCTCACTCCTAAGGTGTTTATTGTTTTATATACCATCAGCACAAAATTGAATAGCTATCAAGAATCTAGCCAATTAAAGGCTAAATCTAAGACAAGAGGACTGAAGACACTCCAAGGTTGTAAAATGTGGTTACTAATAGAACTATGTTTAAAATTTTCAAACTTGAAAACTCTAGGAATGTTTTGGAAGAATGTCGTATTTGTACATCAATCTCCAAGAGTAGCATGCCAGCAATGTGAAAACACTGAGAAATTTCCTTCTTTTTACTCTGTGTTACAATTCTGTTATATCATTATTGATTAATAAATGCACATTGTTCTTTAAAAAAGAAAGGTGTGGACGATGAGTGTCACCGCGAAGAGAATGAGTACCTGGGTGATGGGTAGCAAACAAAGAAAGAGACTAGAAACTAAATAACATACACTGGAAAAGGATGAAGAAAATTGTGTGGATAATGAGTCTTAGATATTTTCATGAGGAATAAAGTATAATAATGAACTCTCCAGACATGAAGGGACATACTTATGATGGAAAACAATTGATATTAACTAGTAGATACTATGTGCTTAGTATTTGTGTACTATGTGCTAAGTATGGGGTACGCTTACTGCAATCATTTAACTTTGAAAACAACTGTATAGTAGAAGTATTATGTTTTTAAAAGTAAGAGAAGTGTCAAATAGCTTCATTTACAGGACATCATCAAGCATCCATATCATAAACTTTGATTCCAGCTCTTAGCTATAGGATTGTAGTCTATGGTTTTTCAGACATCTATTCTACACTATACCACATCTTAAGACGGAAATAATTATTTTAATCCACTTTTTAACTCATATGGAAGTGGATAATCAAATTATGCTTATGGTAATTTTATGTTTTGAGATATAAACATTGGCCAAATACTTAACTAGACTTACAGGCATTGTTTTATTCTGTAGCTTAGATATAGTAGAGGAATTCCATTAATACCCTATTTGTATCCTAAAACTTTTAAGTGGCAGAGTATAGCCTGCATTCAGAAGTGGCATTTTTATTTCTAGAGCACAATATCATGGGCAGATTGGAATATGCTTTTGAAGATCCCTAAACAGTTCCCTTCAGTAAGCCTCAAAACACTCTTGGATATTTATCACATGATGTTTTTTTTTTTTCACTTTCCCTTGGGGAAAAGTTAACAATTAATAAGTTATGTTGATTAATTTAGCTGTTCCAAGGTCTATGCTTGTTTCTGAGAATGATAAATTGCAAGACATTGTAAAGGGAGTCATGGAGCTTTCCTCAAACTCCTATGAGAAGCCTTACCTTTCAGCGGGTGTTTCATCTATTGCTATTCAATGCTGACATTCAAGAGG
Organism: Chionomys nivalis; assembly: GCF_950005125.1. Classification (NCBI taxonomy): domain Eukaryota; kingdom Metazoa; phylum Chordata; class Mammalia; order Rodentia; family Cricetidae; genus Chionomys; species Chionomys nivalis. Next base: position 179,068,953 of record NC_080086.1, on the reverse strand, counting down.
ACGGAAACAGAACTTTCCTGTCCACTTTGACATCCCTCCACATATCAAGTAAGAGACCAAGACTCTGATGGGCTACTATGACTGCTTATAAGCGTTCTCTAAGTGAAAATTATATTTCCCACTTTGAAGCAGTTGTGTGATTGTGCAAAAGTGACTCACGGATATTCTAATACAGGAAGAAATGAGTGTCTCAGATTTGTGGCACATTAAGTATATATCCTTGTATCTGTTCAGAAGCCTGTCTCTTAAGGAATGCTTCCCCAAAAAAATGATAAATAAAATGGGCATACCACTGGAGATATTTGGGGAGAAAGGCATGTGATTCTTATTTAATTGGCCAATCGTGGCCTTAGTCAAAATTGCAGCCTTCCTTTCTAGTCTTCAGGCTTGTATCTGATGGCTTTCTCCTTCTTCTGCTATCCTTCTGTGTCCTCTCACATAGGTTTCCCCCCTTGTAACTCATTTGCATATCTAATCCTGCCTTAACATCTATTTCTTGAGGAATTCCGGTTGGCAAAAGTGGGGTGAAGAGCATTCTAAGAATATAGGCAGCAAGCATCAGCTGGTGAAGGGGATGATCCACCGATTGACAGGTGGCATGTGCAATGTGTGATATGAGTGGGTGGCTCAGTTGCTGAGTTTTCATTGGTGGTGACCTTGATTACTACTGGAAAACTGGCAACTATGATGCTTCTGACATTTCAGAAACATGAGGAAAATTCTGGTTAGTGGGGAGATTGCCACTCTGTAGTATTTATATCAATGTAAGGAACGGAAACCTCATAACCAGCAGTTGAATAACTAAGTGTTAGAAACAGAAAGCCTTGCTAGTAATGAAGAGACATTCGTTATTTAAGGTGTAAGATGGAGATGGAGACTGAATTTTGAGGTTAGCAGAACTCCAGAGACGTTTGACTATGTGTAAAACTTGGGGACCTAGTAGGAAAATCCTGTGGCTTGATAACTGGGACAAAGACCAAATGGATAATGTTGAGTATCACATCTCTCCAAAATTCCCTGTATCCTCTAGGTTTGCTGAGGTGGACCACGATTCTCTAGTAAGGGTAGGGTCTCTGCTTTGTTACAAAATCCTGCAGAAAACCTCTTCCTTTTTCCCTTCATCCAAATAAGCAGATGTTCCTCAAAAGTTCTATTCACCTTCTTTTATAGTGGCAAACTCTGATGGCTGAATCCCAGCATAATCTTGCGGGTCATGCTAAATCTGAATAGGAAAGAAGAAGACCAGAGACAGAATGATCAAGCATTGACTGACTGGCATCATTTTAAAAAATGGGTGTAGTTTTCTGTCTACATGTACACTTGTGCATCGTGGTGCCCGGCACCTGCAGAGGACAGAGGAAGGACTCAGATCTCCAGGCACTGGGGTTACAAACTACGCTCCTCTGGAAAAGAAGCCAGTGCTCTTAACCATTGAGATATCATTGCAGCCCTGTGGCTGACATTCTTGCAGCTCACACTGAACAGATTCATACATGTGTAAGGACACTGATCTATATATTATATAGTCTCTACCATCTTCTTAGATCTCTATCCAGGAAAGGCCATGATCTATGTATTATAGAAAGCCTCTACCATCTTCTTAGATCACTATCCAGGAGAGACCAGGAGTATGTGCCTTAGTTATATTAAAATTATTTTTGGACATTGTCAAAAGTCCTTTGGTAAAACTGTTTTCAATTGAGGTTAACTAATTTAAAGACTAATAAGACTAGTAGCTTTGTCTGGGAGGAGATGGAGAGAGAGGAAGTGAACATAATCAAAATGTGTTATATGAAACTCTTCCCAAGAATTTCTTGTTTTCTGAACAAACTAGAAAAACTGATTGCTGCTTCACCTCAATTATTTGCTTGCTTACTTTTTGTATATTTGTTCATTTATTAAGAGACAATGATAATTTCAAGAGTTTGCTTCTCAGTGGGTGCAACAGTAGTGTATTATGAATGAAGATAAACACAGTTGGTTACAATTTATTCATTTTTATTTATAGAATTAAGGTTTGGAAAAGTTACTCAATCAAGTCTTTCAAGGTAAGTTCTTTAAAATTTTGTTGGACTTTTCTGGTGGACATTGTACATCCTTAATTCCAGAACTTGGGAAGCAGAGGTTGGTGGCTCTCTCTGTGATAGATCCAGGCCAGTCATGACTTCTTAGGGATTCTTGTCCCAAAAAAACAAAACAACAACAACAACAAAAAAAACACTGAACAAAGCAAAAATCTCTTCAGTCATAATTAATACATTTTAGCTATCTTTATAAGAGTTTGTTGTTGTGTAAAATTAGACTAAAAAGCCTTTTGCACTATTTAAAAGTCTAGACAATCACTTTTTTTGATCACTGTTTCTACTATAAACCACTTTATTGTTCCTACTGTAGACACATCCTCTACTGCCACTTCTACTCTAAAAGAATTATCCATCATTATTTCTAGTTAAATTATTAGTCATAGCTAAATCTGGAATAGGACACAGTTTTTTTCCTCAGCACAGAAGTGAACACTCTCTTTTCAGGTAGAGGAGACTTTGGTACGAGCTTCTTCATTTCAACTTATTGTACTTGAAATTTCTGCTCAAGGTTACAGGTGTCTGCTGTAAATCCACAGAAACCAAAAAATGACAGAAAGTAGTAATGAGGCTGAAACGAAGGTATAATTCACAGGCAGGGAGTATTTGTAAATTGCACAAGATGGGACAGCTCTCTAGTAATCTGGACTGAGTGCACTAACTTACTTGATGAGTTATTATAGGGTGGGGGAAGGAGATCGCTTAATTTGACGTAGATTTCCATCATACTTTAACCTGCCTCTCAGTGTGTCTCTCAGAAAGGTCATATTTTCAATTTCCCCAGTGGGTGAAGGAAAAATTGCCTTTCATTAACTGCAGTCACTTTTTACTTTGTGTGAAAGACCGAAAGTTTGAGAATGAAAGTAAAAGACACATTCTATATTTCCTGGCTCTTGAAAGCCAGAAGAAAAAATAGAAGGTAGAAGGAACAGATAAGTCCCACAAAAAAAATGATCTAAGTCTTGCCAGAAAAAAAAATAACAAAGGTAAGTTACCCGAACTGCCAAGAACATCTGGCACTTCATAAAAGAGCCATATTATAAAGAATATATATTATATAATATATATAATTATAAACGATGGCCAAAGATTCGACCCACTCAAGTGACCCAGCTCAGACAGGCTGAGTCATGTCTGAACAGAACTGAAGAATACACACAAAGCAAACAACTCCACTAAACGGCTATGTTTTTTTTTTTTTTTTTTTGTTAGTAAATTACCCTTTACAAGAAACAAAACAGCTCTTACAAGGATGCTAATGGAAGATAAAGTTCTCCAAAGTTCTCCAAGGTTCTCTGGGGGATTATTTACATAACATTGTTGTAGCACGTACATTTTCACTAAGTATTAATTTAAAAGGTAAATAGAATGGTAACTGGAAAGGAAATGGATGTATCACAATAGAAAGAAATGATGAAAGGGGTGAGGAGATTGGTGGGAGTGATGTTTTTAAACCAGGAATGTCAAAATTTAATCTGTTTATATAATATTCACAATCATGACAAACTGGTTTTACAGAATGGACAAAGGCTATGAAGAAGGTTGTCTGGAGTTAAATACAATATCTGCCATATTTGTAATTGCATGAATATTTGGAAGTGAGGAAAGCCAAAGTCCAAACCAAGATAATTTACTTAAGAAACATATTTATCAGAAATAAATACCTAAAATAAGAAAATATAACCTGAGGATCAAGGAAAGAGGTTGACTCTATTAGTTGTCACTGTGTTTCACAAAAATAAGTAAATAAAATAAAACTTCCATTAACAATAACTCTCTCTATTTTTTATGACCCTGAAAAGAAACCTAGAAAGTATTGGCGCACCAATCAGATTGAGACAGTGGGCAATGTTTATGGTTTTATTTCATTTTGTTAATCCTTAGGTTGTATCAGCTCAAGTCACATTTTTCAAAATAAATATAGCTATACCAAGATATTTATATTAACCATCACCAAAAACAGATATCTTGATGGAGAAAGGTCATTGGCTAATAAAGAAACTGCTTTGGCCCATTTGATAGGTCAGCCTTTAGGTGGGTGGAGTAAACAGAATAGAATGCTGGGAGGAAGAAGAAGTGAGCTCAGACTCGACAGCTCTGCTCTCTGGAGCAGACGCCATGCTCTCCTCTCCAGAGCAGACGCGATGAAGCTCTGACCCAGGATGGACGTAGGCTAGAATCTTCCTGGTAAGCGCATCTTGGGGTGCTACATACATGAACAGAAATGGGCCAAGCAGTGTTTAAAATAATAGAGTTTGTGTGTCGTTATTTTGGGGCATAAGCTAGCCAGGCAACCATGAGCCTGGCTGTGGGAAGAGGCCCGCAGCTCCTACTACAATATCTAATCTAATCTCAGAGGTAGCATGAAAATATGTCTAAAAGCATAGGCCTGAAGGCTAACACTGCTTATGTGTGGTGAGCCAAAACCAACCCTGATCCTGGAGCCTGGAAAGAGGTCAAGACACTTTAAGTTCTTTTTGTGTCCATTTTTCAAGTAAATCGTGTTCTTTGAGAGCTTTCCATCTATCTGTATGTATGTAGTATGTAGTTTTAGCAACATTTGTGTTATTTTATAAAGCATAGTACTACCAAAAAAAAGCATTGGTAAATAAAGCAATTGCTACAAATTTCATGATTTCAATTGTATTCGTAGGGTATCTTTAAAAATTTGTTATTTCGTTTTGATTGATAATTTTTTCCTCGTAATAATAATTAGAATGTATTTTATTTTAGTATGAGAAAAAATTCACAAGTTGCTTATTCAAATGTAAGTGGAACTCTATGAGTGACTGAAACCTTACTTTTTCAATCAAGTTGCTTCTCTGTGAAGTAGAGTCAGCTGCTATAAGATATGTCATTTCTCTAGTCTCCTGATGTCCCTTTGTGTTCTCCAGTGTGACGACATCATTTGTAGAAGACAGCTCAATTCTAGAGACAAGTTTCAAAGCCCTTAATGTCCTGGTGATTGACAGCACCCTGTCCAGTTCCATTGCGATGTTGTTACTAGTAGTCAAAATAAGAGACTTCCTTCTAGCCATTGAAGAATGGATTTTTGTAATGTCTGCTTTCAGTTTACAACTTGTGATAATGTATTATAAAGTAAAACAAAAACAGAAAACCCCATGTCTTACCAAAGATTGCTCTCCTCACTAGGGAACATGTGGATGCATAGAATAAGGGAACAGAGGGCCTGCATAACCACCTATTCTGATCTCTCCTTAACCCAAAACACATTTTATCACCATCTGTTTGTAGAGATTTGGAGACTCATAGCAATATTGGCTTTTGAATAATTTAGGCATATTGTAGATTCTTTTCTGATAGTGATTTGGAAATAAGCTGGTCTAATTTCCTGTACTTTGTGTAGGGTGGAAAAACAGCTTATATAAAATTAAAAATATTCTGTCAGTTCAGTGAAAATGTAATCAGTCTTACTGCTTATAACTATGATAAGGCCTTGATCTTACCAAGTTTGTTTCTGAATATTATTTTTAGTGTGCAGCATTCTTTTTACTGGTGTTGCTTCTTCTATGAGCTCACTGGATTTCTGTGAAGACCAAATCAGCTAATAGAGAACAGTAGGCTTTGAAAGCCGTGAACATTTATGGAACTCTGGAATAACAAGCCTTCAAATGACTCCCCCATTTATTTGCATATTTTGAATACCAAAGAGACTAATCATATCTCCAGTGTTCACTCTTTTTCCTCTGTCACAGTTATGGGTTAGTCAGGATGGCTAACAAAACAAAAACAAATGAATAAGTCTAAGTCATCTTGGACTCCTCTATGAGAAAAGAAGGAATAAGGACAATCGTGTGTCTCTGCTGTCCTTCCTTACTCCTCATGCTTTATTCCTGGAATGTGTGCTTTGACTAGGATAACAACAGCCATCTCATGGTCTGGTTGTGACCTTAAAATTGGAAACCACCAGCCAGGTTAATAGAGCGGAAAGGCAGGGAGCTGGGAGCATCATAACCTGGAGCTGATTCATCAGGTGCTGAAATTTCTAACCCCAGACTAGTGCATTCATAGAGAAAGATCCCCATCTTTTCAGTCCACATTGGTATACATTTTATTCTCCAGTCAGAGCAGCTTCTAACTGAACTAGGATAATTATAATAGCTATACCTTTTGCTACCTAATTTAAAGTAGCCCTGTATCCAATGGTAATATTTGATATTTACCCTAGTGTTTCAAACGTGTCAGATATGTCTCACTGGCACTCACAAGAACTCAAAACTCAACTCATCCCCTTCAGAATTCCCCTTATTAAACTCTGCAAAGCTGTTATTATTCTCTTAGTCAATAAAGCAAAACTGTAGATGCTGAACTTTTACTTCCTGGCTATCAGCCCTGACCTTTGTATCTGGCCTAAACCTTTAATATCCTTTGTGTAAACTTCTGCAAAATGCTCTGTTCTCAGTGATCCCTCTAAACTGATTACAATTCACTACCTTAAAAGGCTTAAAACTCTTCCTGCTGTATAGAGTAGTATGTCCCTACTTTCCCTGTATGATACGTATAGAATTTTATGTGTTTATTGGGAGTAATAGGATAGACTGCTCATTGGGAGGGACCTGGTCAGAGCCTTTTTAGTCTTCCTAGTCACTGCTAATATGCCTGTTCATGGGCTCTGCACCTGTATCAGATTCTGATGGCCATTTTGACACAGATTGTTATTTAGTACATTTTGACTTGGGAAGATACAAAATCCTATTAAGCTCTTCCAGGATCTAATCAATGACTCTCATTTCAAGTTTATCTCAGGCTACATCCCTTCATTTCCCTGTTCCTCACCATTTCCAATGAATGATTTTATTTGCATAGTCAGGTACCACATGAATACAATGCATGAAATGCATAAAGATGTGTTTAATGTGTGTAGCTTGAGTATCTATAAGATTATGTCCTCCTTTTAGTCAAAGAACTTAATTCTAAAAGTTAAATGATAAGTATACAAAAATACTAATCGCAAATTTTATACCAGCAAAATTTGGAAAATACTAATACTTTAATAGGTTACTGATTAAATATATAAAATATCTACTTTTAAAAAATCTTCAGTGAGTAAAACAGGTATGTAGAAGTATGCATTCTGTGGTTATAGTCATATTCAGAAAACAAATCTCTATATATGCATACATACACAAACACATACACACACATATATGTAAAATACAGTATGTCTCTAGAAAGATGTATGTGAACTAGCAAAAGCACTGGCCCACAGGAGACAGACTGGTGACATGAGAGGAAAGGGTTTAAATTTGCCTTCCATTTTTTTTTTATATTTTACCTTTGAATAAACTACTAAGTGAATATATTACCTGTTAAACAAACTTGCTCATGGAAACCATGTTCAAAAGGAATGAAATTCATACACTAATGACAGGATTGGAACTAGTCAGTTCTCCAAACTATAGATAGTCTTTATGACAACAAAACTGACATCTGAACAGCTGTTAGAGGCTTATACATGCATGCATATATTCCATATTTTATCAATTACATTAATTTAGATCATAGCTATGTTGTTTTGAAATGTAAGTATGTTGAGATTTTCATACTCACACACACACATACACACACACAAAGACATGATTTTCTCTCCCAGCTAGATGTTAACTATCTTTATGTCAATTTTCACTTTTTAATGCATCAACGCCACACTAGCTTTTTGATAAGAAGAATAAAATGTATTTATCGATTGAGAAAGAAATAGATAATTAACAGGTTTAAAGTCTGTAGTAATTCCAAACTCTATCTATATGAAATAAAAATATAGCAATTTTGTTCAGTGCCTTCAAATAAACATTTAGCATTGCCATCTTCTTTAGCAATTGAGTGATCTTAGAGAGTTATTAGCTATTAACAGGGCTTATTGAGTGCAGTCCTCAAATAAAACTCTAGATATGTTCATAAAACTTTGAGTTTTTTTAAATTTTTTTTATTTAATTATTAAAGATTTCTGCCTCTTCCCCGCCACCACCTCCCATTTTCCCCCTCCCCCGTTCATAAAACTTTGAAATAAAAGTAGAATTATTGTTCTTAAGCTTTAAAATAAAAGTCATCTAGAAGACCAAGAACTTGATATAATCATACATGCAGGGTCTTGCTCATCTAGTTTAGGGGAGACATGATCTTAATCTTTCTTTTATCTTTGTATCCTTATCATCCTTAGCTTCCTATCATTATTCTTCCTCCTTCTTAACTATTTTTAATGATGCAGTGGAAAATATGAAGGTCTCAATAGATGCTGACGGAAGGAATGAGAGTGTGTAGGGACAATTCCTGTGGCAAGACTTAAATAAAACCTTTGAAGTACACCTTAAATGGATTCATTTGCATAAGTGGCCTTGGATTCATCCTTTCTTCTCTGACAATGGAATAAGGGAGGAAGTGCCAGAAAAGCTGAAATTTGGGAGGAGAAACTGAGGAAGTGAAAGGAATAGCGTGGTGAGTCTCAAGCCACAAATTCTTCTGTGACTGCAATGAGTTCACACAAAAGATGATCTATCTCAAGAAGTACATGTGACCTGGAGCATCCACAACCCTCTGAAATGATTAGGGTCACAGGGTTCTAGTGGGAAACTCTTGGAGAGACCTTCCAGGGAACAGTGATGACACCTTGCAAAACAGGATTCTTTGAGAACATAATGGAGTTTCACGGGAGCCAGAAACACTGATAGGGAGCCATAGAGACTGAAATTCTAGTTGGTCAATAGGATTGGGGTCATTATACCAGAGATGAACGGATCACTCAGCCCTCATCAGAGAAGTCTCTTCTTGTAGTAGACAATAATTAACAAAGAGACTCACAAGTGTACAGTGTGCAGGTACTGAGAGAGTTTGAAACACTCAACCTAAATGACATGTTTTGATCAAAACCCTCCTCTCAAGGTTCAGGGACCTATGTGGGATAAAAGACAGAAACATTGTAAGAGCCAGAGAAATGGTGGATGACTCCAGGGAAACAGTATCTTCCAGAAACAACAGGGCTTATGCACATTTAAATTCACAGTGACAGTAACAGCACACCCAAGGTATTTGCAAGATTAAGCCAGGCAAAAATCTCAGCACTGAGGAGAGGAAGTCCCACCCCTTACCAAGAACCTATTTGCAATTGATATCTGCTGGGAAAAGGAAAACCAGCCCCCCCCCCACCACCACCACCACCAGTGGAGTGTTACTGGGTATATCAACAACAGTCCAGTGTAGCCAAGAAAAAATGTACTACGTGATTTTTTTGTTTGTGCTTTTTGTTTGGTTTGTTTTGGGTACTTTTTTGTCCTGTTTTTTGTTTATTTGTTTTAATTTATATGGTTTTTTTTGAAGGAGAGAAAAATGTAACAATGAGTGTGTAAGGAGTTTGGGAAGGATTTGGGAGAGGGAAAGTATGATCAAATAAACTGTAGGGAAATTTTAAAATAATAATAAAAATAGAAAAAAGAAAAAGATTTTTTCTAGTTCCTCCATTTGCATGAAAATTTCAAGATGCTGTTCTTTATACTACTGAGTAGTATTACACTGTGTAAATGTGCCATATTTTCCTTATTCATTCTTTGGTTGAGGGGCAATTAGGTTGTTTCTAGGTTCTGGCTAATAAAAATAATGCTGCTATGAACATAGTTGAGCAAATGTCCTTGTGGGGTGAGTCTGCATTCTTTAGGTATGTTCCCAAGAGTTAGGTATTGCTGGGTCTTGAGTTAGATTGATCCACATTTTTTTTTGAGAAATCACCATACTGCTGGTTTTCAAAGTGGCTATATAAGTTTGCACTCCCACCAGCAATGGAGGAGTGTTCATGTCACTCCACATCCTCTCCAGCATAAGCTGTCATTAGTGTTTTTGATTTTAGCCATTCTGTTCTGACTGGTGTAAGATGGTACCTCCGAGTCATTTTGATTTGTATTCCCTGATAGCTAAGGATGTTGAGCAGTTTTTTAAGTGCCTTTCAGCCATTAGAGATCTGTCTGTTGTAAATTCTGTTTAAATCTGTACCCATTTTTTTAACTGGATTATTTGATATTTTGATATCTAGTTTCTTGAGTTCTTTGTGTGTTTGGAGATCAGTCCTCTGTCCAAAGTGGAGTTGATTAAGACTTTTTCCATTCTGGAGGTTGCCATCTTGTTTTGTTAACTGTATTCTTTATCTCACAGAAGCTTCTCAGTTTTAGGAGGTTCCATTTTAATTGTTGATCTCAGTGTCTATGCTATTACTGTAATACTCAAGAAGTGGTCTCCTGCACCAGTGCATTCAAGGCTACTTCCCTCTTTCTCTTCTATACAGCTCAGTGTGGCTGGATTTATGTTGAAGTCTTTGATCCATTTAGGTTTGAGTTTTGTACATGGGGATATATATATATATATATATATATATATATATATATATATATATATGGATCTATTTGCATTCTTCTACATGTTGACTTTCAATTATGCCAGCACCATTTGTTGAAGATGCTTTGTTTTTTCCATTTTATAATTTTAGCTTCTTTGTCAAAAATCATGTGTTCATAGTGTGTGGATTAATATCAGGGTCATTGGTTCTATTACATTGGTCCACTTGTCTGTTTTTATGCCAGTACCAAGCTATTTTTATTATTATAGCTTTAAGCCATCCTGAGTGAGGCAACCCAGACACAGAAAGACAAACACGGGATGTACTCACTCCTAAATGGATATTAGACATGAAACAAAGGACAACCGGACTACAGTCCACAACCCAGAGAAGACAGGAAACAAGGAGAATCTTAAAAGACATACATAAATACCCCCAGGAAGGGGAAGTAGACAAAATCTCCTCTGTAAATTGACAGCATGGGAGGAGGGAGAGAGTGGTATGGCAATGGAGAGAGAAGAAGGAGAGCAAGGAGGAAAACATGAGCTCTCCGGAAGACTGAGTTGGGTAAAGGACAGAGAGGGAGAACAAGGAAAATATACCTTGAAAGAGGAAACCATTGTGGACTTAGTAAGTGTTAAGTATTTTTTGATCAACACACCTCTCTGTTGATGCAATAATCCAAATCAAGCCAGATCAAACCAAATTGGAAGATGCCCAGTTTAATGGATACCAACACTCCTGGGTGGCCCTCTGGGAAAACACAAAGAGGGGAACAGAGAACAGAAAGACCATGGAAAACCAGGAGACCATGTATTCATTCTCTGGGGGGGCAGTTTAAATAGACTGTGGGAGTGGTCTTGGCTTTCCCTGGGGAAGGGTCACCATTTGGTGGGCTTTCTTAATCCTCCCTAGAAAAGGGTCACCATTTGGAGGGCTTTCTTGAAGAAGGAGTCTGGACTGCAACCACTTTCAGGGGAGGAGGCTTGGAATGGAGTTTTCCACCCAACATTTTAAGATTGATGCCAGGGGGCTGGGGTAAAGACCTTTAACTAAATATTCTAGACTGTTTGTATAAAGGGGTGTTAGAGAGCTGAGGTGATGCTTTTAACCAAACATTTCAGACTTTTTTTGGATAAAGGGGGTGCTGGCTCAAGTCTGGCTACTTCCTATGGGCATGGAATGATGTTTGAGAGAGGAGAGCTGGGAGTTGGTGGGCTCATGCTCATCAAGAAGTGTGGCTGGAGCAGCATCTGGTTTACTGTCATCCTGGAGACCTCAGGCAGCTGTTTCTTGAGGGAGAGAAGAAGACAGGTTGCTAGGAGAAAAAAATATATTGTTATTATTGGCCTTATGAATGGGGCTAACTATGGGAAGGGTCATTAACTGCCAGAAAGAATGGGACAGAGAAGTGCCCTGGTTGTACAGGTAAGACTCAGTGACTAAGTGAGATACCAGAGCAGAGATGCCCCTTTCAAACTAGATTTTAGTTGGTAGGTGTCCTTGAGCCAGGAGAGTTGTTATCAATGGTGAAGTCCCAGGAGCTGGTGCAGGAGCTGCATTATCTGGAGGGCCCTCTGTAAGCTGGTTTTGGCCCAGACAGCAGGAGTGATGTGACAGACTTTGTTGACTCCCCATGGGAGATCTTATCCTCTCTGAGGAGTAGATGGGGGATGAGGAGAAGGTGGGGGGAATGGAAGAGAGAGAGGTAACTGGGATTGCTAAGTAAAATAAGATTGTTTCAAAAATGAAAATAAATAAATAAATAAATAAAAAAGAAACATCCCAGGCTTTCACTGTTTCTCTGTCCCTATAAAAATTATGTGCTGAATGTTTATAAGGGTTGGTGTGCCATACACAAACTCCCATGGATAAATCCAATAAAGAAATACAACTATGCACACATGTTCAGATTATGTGCATTAACATATTTTCTAGTTCAAGAATTTTAGCTTGCTGTTTGCATCAGATCAGCATAGCTCCTCTATTATTTGATGAAATGTTTAAAAAAAATGAATAAATTACATCTTTGCAACTAAACTTTCTGGTATTTCCCACTGAGAAGGTTTCTGTTCTTACAAGAATAGGCCCAGTGATAAGGAAATAGTGGGAATTTTTTTCCATAAAAGAATTCTAAACCTACATCAGAAATATGAACATTTAAATTTAAGTGTGTATGTATTCATTCATTTTCCAATTTGGAACACGTAGATTTCCTGATAAATAAAAATTTCTTGGTTAAAATCCCCCCCTCTCTCTTTCTCTCTATATATGTGTGTATGTGTCTAAAATATACAAATTATTCTCACTTTATATGCTCTCAAATATACACATTGATATATACTTATAGTGTGTATGAATGCTATTTGTATATATTTGCATTCTCTTACTAACCATCAGGAATTAAATGGTTAAATGGATCATCAGAAAACTTTATTTTAGATGGTAACTGGCATTTTCTTACATTAAGGAATAACCCTTGAGTTGACAGACATCCAACTTTAGGAGGTGAGTTTTGATCTGACAGTTGCTTCACTTCACAGGGTGTTAATCACACAGCCAGCATGCAAACTTCAGAAAGCCTCAGGAGACAGTAACTAATGCTGACTGGTATAGAGTCCATTGCTAGAGCAATAGCAAGAAGACATGTGGCAATTAAATTTGAGATTCACTGGGAACCCAGAAATGTAAATCTTCATTAAGATTATGAGTTTTTGTTTCTTATAGAGAAAGGAGAAAACCCACCTCACCTACTTACTTTATCAGAACAAAGGAACTACTGCCAATAATTGTACTTTTACAATAATTAAGACAGAGTTTATCCATTAAGGTATTTGAGCCATTTAGTTGTTTAAGCTATATCCCTTTAAAATATGTCAGATACTTTATTTTAGTTATATTATTATAACTATATTTTAGTTATACTATTCTGAAACACATATAAACTTTGTATATATTATTCTGAATAAGATATAAAGTTTTCTGACATTGGCTTTTGAAACAGAACTACTTGAATCTCTCTAAGTTGATGTTATAGATTTTCAGCTTATCCAGATGACCAAAGTGACCAAATTAATTCTTCTTTTCTCATTTTAAAGCAGTCAGTTTTTTATACAAGTTTTTTTTTTTTTTTTTTTTTTTCCCAGATAAGGCTTCTTTTCCTTGAACTCAAGCATTGTTTTACAGTTGGGTTCCAAAATATTTGTAGAGTATCTATTTTCTTCCAGGCAAGGAGGAGGTTATGAGAAATGTGTCTTTTGGATGAGCAAAATACTACTGAGCTCAAATGCTTTGGAAAGCAGAAACAGTGGGTGTGTTAGTTACACTTCTGCTGCTGTGATAAAACACCATGATCAGAAGCAACTTAAGGCAAAAAAAAAAAAAAAAAAAAAAAAGAGTTTATTATGGTTCTAGAGGGAATGTCCATAAATGACAGGGGTGCCAGTGATAATGGGGGCTAGAGCAGGATGCTGAGTGATCTCATCCTCAACCACAAGAATAAAGCATAGAGAAGAAACTGGAAATGATGTGAGGCCATAAACTCTCAAAGACTGCTCAGAGACATACTTTCTCTAGAAGGCTCTTTTTTTTTTCTTTTTTCTTTTTTTTTTCTTTTTTTTTTTTAATTATTTGTTTTTATCTTATGTGCACTGGTATTGCCATGGGTGTCAGGTCCCCTGGAACTGGAGTTAACAGACAGTTGTGAGCTGCCATATGGGTGCTGGGAATTGAACCCTGGTCCTCTGGAAGAGCAGTCAGTGCACTTAACTGCTGAGCCATCTCTCCAGCCCCTCTAGAAGGCTCTTAAAGATTCTGTAATCTCTCCCAAACAGTGCCTCTAACAGGACACAAAATATTCTATAACATTCAAACCACCATGGTGGGGTTCAGTATTTCTCTCTAGGTTGTCTACATACCAAAGCATGCCCAAGAACTCTTCAAAGGAGGAAGAACTCACAAGACTCTACCCCTAACTTAAGAACTACTGGGGTAGAGCATGATTCTTCTCTGGTCTGTGGCCACTGGTTGGGAATGCCTCCATAGCCACACAGATATGAGCTACTCAAAGTGAACTCAGTGTTTTTAATGAGAAATGTCCCTCATAGGCTCCTATATGTGAATATTTGGTCTCCACGTGGTTGTACCCTTGGGAGAGGTTGACTTGCTGGAAGAAGTATGTCCCTGAGGGTGGGCTTTGAGAGTTTAAAGCCTCACCCTACTTTCAGTTTAGACACTCTGCTTTGTGTTTGTGGCTCAAAATGTGAGCTCTTATAATCCAGCTTAAGTTAACACTGCTGCTTTCAGTTGCTCTGCTGCTCCCTGCCATGATGGACCCTCTGAAATAATAAGTCCCCCAAATTTATTTCTTCTATATTTTTCGATAGTCGTGATGCTTCATCACAACAGCATAGTAACCCATTGAGCTATTTTTAAAAAGAAGAACTTAACAAAATTTGGAACATGTTTGTGGGGTTTAGGAGCAATTAAAAGGAATCTTTAAGGATTGATACAATCAGATTACATTGTATACCTACGTGACATACTCAAAGATAAAAAGGACTTTTGCTTTAAAGGTATTTTTGAAATTAGCTGACAATCATGCATAAAATATCTTCTGACTGTCATCTCAGAATCAGACACATAAAGTTTTCCATGGTTATCTACCATTTTCAAGCCCTTAGACCCTCTGGGACAAAACCCCGAGCTGATTGTAAAGTCATCACTCACAGAGCCACCTATACAAGCATGTCTGTGAGCTTTTAGAGCAAGATGGCTCAGTCTGAATTTTCATATCTCTACCCATATACATGATCAAAAATAAAAGTCCTCCATGAATTTTTATAAAGGAATTTGTGAAAAACATTCAGGAATCACCAACATATAAAAGTAGAAAAGCCAGTTTGCTATCTTTATTAACCTTAAAATTTTCATGAGATAAAAAGATATTTACTAATATGCACACAGACTTCTGTAGTAGTCCTATCTTTTCCCATAACTTTTGCACTCTCCCTTGTAGAATTGGTGGTCCAGTTCTTAGAGATTTCATAGCCCAGTCAAATAAAAGTTCTCATCGTCCTACTCTGTTAATATTAAGGTAGCAATTAATCCTCCCCACATGAGTCTAATATACAGCTGGGTTTTCATTCTTTAATTACACTGATTTAAAATTTTAAATGTTTTTATTGTTTTGTTCCTTTAGCAGAATGATCATAGTATGGTTTCCCCAGGCCCATCTAGTCACATGATCAAAATATACTGTATGGATATATGAAGGGGATCTAAATATGATAGCCAAATAACTGGGAAGACAGAGCCCCAACTGGATATCTCTTATCACTAAACGAAGTCTCTGGTTCTGGGAATAGGCTACATCAAATTAAGTTGTTGGCCAAAGGGGTCCCATGGGAACTGCCAAACAATCCAGGATGTTATCATGGCTATTGGTTGTTCTCCAAAAACAGATGGTAAGGCCCTATTGCTGAAGACAACACCTACACAACCAACTGAACATGGAGAAGTTGAGTTGGTGCCTACCCCACTGACTTGTGTTCACAGTACTGGAAGTTCTTTTCGTGGAACCCAAGGATAAGCAGCAAACACCAAACCAGCTATAAACCCTTTGATCTACATTGGTGACCTGCCTGAAAATGTGTGAGTGCAATAGCAACACAAAGCCTGTGGGACTAATCAACCAGTATCTGGTTTTACCTAAGGCCCACTCTATGAGATAAAACCCAAGCCAGGCACTGCTCAGGTGGCCAATAACCTGAGACTAGATAGCCCAGGGACTTAGGAAAAAACAAGTACTCTTGCTCTGTTAAGGAGCATAGCAAACAGAGTAACCCCTATGAGCATCCTGCTATACTTATTTCTCAGTGGCTTGCTCAGTTATCAGCAGAGAAGCTTCCTCCTAGAGTAGAGGGAATAAATACAGAGTCTTCCAGTGAGAGTGAGAAAGCTCAGAATACTCAGTCCTAAATGGGATGTTTCCATCAAGACCCTCCCCACGAGGTTCTGGGAACCCTGCAAAAGAGAAAGCCAAAGACTGCAAGAGCATGGGGACGGAGGACACCAAGGAAGTAAGGTCCAAGCACATAGGTACTCACATACACTGGCAGCATTCACAGGACCTGCGGAGGTTTGCACCAGATGGCATCCCAGGGCTGGGAGGGAAGGAGACACAAGCCCCCATTCCTAACCCAGAAGTTATCTCCAATTGATAACTGCTCAAAAATGAAAAATTAGTTTTCTCCAAAAGAGTACACAAGGTAGACAAGCCACTCTTAAGGCCAGGCCCCAGGACCAGCAATAGATGGCAACAAAAAATAAACTCAGTGGCATTTTGGAGGGTCTTTGTCTCATGTTTTGTCAGGATATTATTTTTATTTTTTTCTTTACAGGCACCCGTGTATACATTATGGTTTTTGGTTTTGTGTTTTTATGTGATTTCTGTGTTTGTGGATTTGTGTGTGTCTCTGCGTGTACCTGAGGTTCTTGTGCTTTCTGTTAGGATCTTGTGTTTCTGTTTGATTTTTGTCCTAATCTAGTTTGTTGGATTTTATTTTAATCTAATTTTATATTATTATTATTATTAATGCTTGTTTGTATCCTAATGAGAGAAAAAATAAAGGGTGTGCATTTGGATGGCTGGAGAAGTGCGGAAGATGTGGGAGGAGTTGGGAAATAATCAGAATATGCTGTAGAAAATGTGTATTTTCAAAAAAAATATACTGCATTAAAATCTTAAAAGAAACAAAAATGTTTTTAATAAAATAAACTTTAAAATTTTTTATTTTATTTTTGACATTTTAATATCAAAATTTACAGCATTTCTCCTCCCCCTTTCTTTCCTGTAACACATCTTTGTTTTCAAATTCATGACTTCTCTTCATTAATTGTTGTTAAAAGGCACAACAACTACAGTACATTTTCATAGACCCATTCCAAATACACATTTGCTATCTTGTTTCTGAGAAAATTGAAGATAATTTAATTTAAAATAATTTAATTTCTAAGATAATTTAGCAAAAAGCTAGAATAAATCTGTTTCCAAAATAATTCGAATTTTTAAATCAAAGACAGTGTACCAAAATGCATTTTCCCCTCTAAATCAGCTTACTATAGAGTATAGGTTGTAACACATTTCATATTTTGACATTTTGGTAACATTCATAGTTAATGTTTTATATTTTAAGACATTATAGTTTAATCATAGTCTTATATTTTACTTTTGAAATTTTCAACATAATTTGTGAATGAATGACAATGCTTTTGGACATATGAACAGTTTGTCCCTATGCAATCTAGGGATAGAAATGTTTATAAGCCCATCTTAAAGTATAGGTCAAATGGAGAAAATTTTGCTAGAAATAATTTAGAAAAGACATTTTACAGGCACTAAAAATGTGTCTTCAGGAGAAACAAGGTAAGCTAGTTTCTGCCTATTTTGACTTCTTTTTCTACAAGATTCATATAATAAAAGGGGTAAAATATAAAAACTCAACTCAGGAAATATGATTGTTATATTAGTTCTCTTTGATGAGGATGAAAACTATAAATAAAGGTCTTTCAACTTTCTCCTCTAGGGCACCTAGATCTCACAGAATTTTAAAACTGGGAGAGTTGAAGGAAAATAAAATGGTATAGGTGTTTCAGAGAAGTCTCAGCTGTGTAATTCTTTCAAGCAATCATATTATGAAACCTCAATATTGAATATAGTTTGTTGACATTTTATATTTAAAAAAAAACACTTCTGGGTAAAATTAAAGTCGCTTCATACAAAAAAAAAAGGCAGCTGGAGACTGAGTGCTCCAGATTTGTTCAAGTGAACAATGATCAGAATGGTTCAGAGAAACAGACACCACACACACACACACACACACACACACACACACACACACAGAGAGAGAGAGAGAGAGAGAGAGAGAGAGAGAGAGAGAGAGAGAGAGAGAGAGAGAGAGAGAGAGAGAGAGAGAGAGAGAGGTTCTCAGGTGAACTTGGCTGTGAAGCTCTAACTTACATACAAATGTGATGTAGGATTCCCCTCTGTATGCTGTGAATACCATTGGTTAACAAAGTGACAAAGAAACTGGCCTGGCTTGATAGGGTAGAACAGACCTAGCTGGGGAAAACTAAACTGAATGCTGGGAGAAAGAAGGTGGAGCCAAGAAGAAGCAATGGAACCCTGCCAGAGACAGATGCTGAGAACTTCTTACAACACAAATGGGCGACTGTGGGGTCATAGGACAGCCTCTTAGAGCTTACCAGCTATCCTGTTCCCCATTCCTGCACAGGTCATCAACCCACCAGGACACAGAAATGAGACTCAGAACAGTTAATGACCTGTCCCTGGTTGCAGAGTTTAGAGTCTCAAAATTTATACCTTGACTACTGAGCATTTGTTTCTCAGAAAGCCAGATCAGATGCCAGAACCTACAGTAATTAAAAGCCTGTCAGGGCTGAGTGGTGGTAGCCCAAGCCTTTAATCTCAGCACTTGGGAAGCAGAGGCAGGAGGATCTCTGTGAGTTTGAGGCCAGCCTGGTCTAAAGAGCAAGTTCTAGGACAGGTTCCAAAGCCAAAGAGAAACCCTGTCTTGAAAAACAAAGACAAAAACAAACAAACAAAGGTCTGTCAGGTGTGGGGCTTTGTCATTTAGCTTAAGGAAAGAGGATTCCAATTTTGACATGTTAGAATTATTTTTGTAGGAAACATAGCTTGCTCCAATACTGAGGGGACTTAAGAGGTGATGAAGTAGGATACTACACTCTCTAGGACCTACACAGTGGTACAAAACCACAGACCCATCCCTCAACTCCCTAGAATTTTCTAACCAGCCAGCAGGAGACCTTCCTGCAGGTAGGCTCCCCCCAAACCAAAACCCATCCACATGACCCTTCAAATTACTAGCCCCACCGTGACCCCAAACTTGCCTATCCTCCTGCAACTGAGATGAAACACTGAAATCAGCTTGCTCCAATACTGAGGGGTCATAAGAGGTGAGTGAATAGCCATGCTGATGGATATTTCACTCTCTAGGACCTTCACAGTGGGACAGAACCCCAGGCCCCTCAACTACTCCCTTGGCATTTCTAGCCAGACAGCAGGAGACTTTCCTGCAGATAGGTTTTCCCAAAACCCAAACCCATCCACCTCACCCTCCAAACTACTAGACCCACCTTTCCCTCAAGCTCACCTATCCTCCTGTAACCTCAGAGGAACTCTGAAAAATAGCTTAATTCAATAGTCAGGGGACTTAAGAGCTTGCTACAGTACTGAGAGGACCAGGAGCTTGCTAAAACACTGAGGGACCAATAGAGAGGACCAAGGGAGCGAACCAGGAGAGAAGACCAAGTGAGCAGGCTTAGAGAGACCTAAGAGTTTTCCTGAGTCACAGACATTGACAGTACAGAGCAGACCAAGATAAATTCCCAAAACACAGATAGCCACTGCAAGGATTGGACCAAGGCAAAAAGACACTGCCAACCTCATTTGAAGGAAGAAATGGGTGGCATCAATGCAAG
Organism: Chionomys nivalis; assembly: GCF_950005125.1. Lineage (NCBI taxonomy): Eukaryota > Metazoa > Chordata > Mammalia > Rodentia > Cricetidae > Chionomys > Chionomys nivalis. Next base: position 179,049,009 of record NC_080086.1, on the reverse strand, counting down.
AATTCTTCCAACAACCTAAAAAGCAACATGGTAACACCAGAACCCAGTGGTCATACATCAGGGAGAGTTTATCATCCTAATGCAGAAAAAGGAAAAATAAAACCAACCTTAAACATAACTTTTTGAAAATGATGGAGACTTTTAAAGAGGAAATAAAAAACTCCTCCCTTAAAGAAATAGAGGAAAAGACAAACAAAAAATGGATGAAATTAATAAATCCTTCAAAGAAACCAAAGAAAACCAGGAAGAAAAAAAAAACAATCAAACAGGTGAAGCAAACAGTTCAAGTCTTGAAGACTGAAACAGAGGTAATAAAGGAAACACAAACCAAGGGAATTCTGCATATAAAAAATATGACTAAGTGAACAGGAACAAGTATAACCAACAGAATACAAGAGATAGAAGAAAGAAACTCAGGTGCTGAAGATACTATAGAGGAAATAGACCTATTGGTCAAAGAAAACATTAAATCCAACAAATTCTTAACACAAAACATCCAGGAAATCTGGGACATTATGAAAAAGCCAAAACTAAGAATAATAGGAGTAGCAGAAGTAGAAGAACTCCAGCTCAAAGATACAGAAAATATATTCAACAAAATCATAGAAGAAACTTTCTCAACCTAAAGAAGGATATTCCTATAAAGGTACAAGAAGCTTACAGAACAACAAATAGACTGGATCAATAGAAAAATGTCCCCTTGCCATATAATAATCAAAACACAAAACATATGGACTAAAGAAAGAATATTAAGAGCTGCAAAGGAAAATGGTCAAGTAACATATAAAGGTAAACCTATGAAAATTATACCTGACTTCTCACTGCAAACCATGAAAGCCAAAAGGTCCTGGGCAGATGTGCTGCAGACACTCAGGGACCATGAATGTAAGCCCAGACTACTATCACTATGAATGGAGAAAACAAAATGTTCTATGACAAAAACAGATTTAAAAAGCAATATACAGCAAGCCAACACTCAACATCAAATTAAATGGAGAGAAACTCAAAGCAATTCTGCTAAAATCAGGAACAAGACAAGGCGGTCCACTCTCTCCATATCTCTTCAACATAGTGCTTGAAGTTCTAGCAATAGCAATAAGACAACATAAGGAGATCAAGAGGATTCAAATTGGAAAGGAAGAAATCAAACTTTTGTTATTTGCAGATGATATGATAGAGTACATAAGTGACCCCCAAAACTCTACCAGAGAATTCCTACAGCTGATAAATACCTTCAGTGATGTGGCAGGATACACGATCAACTAAAAAAAGTCAGTAGTCCTCCTATACCCAAATGATAAAGAAGCTGAGAGGGAAATCAGAGAAACATCACCTTTCACAATAGCCACAAATAGCAAAATATCTTGGGGAAACACTAACCAAAGAAGTGAAAGACCTATTCAACAAGAACTTAAAGTCTTTGAAGAAAGAAATTGAAGAAAATACCAGAAAATGGAGAGATCTCCCATGCTCTTGGATAGGCAGGATCAACATAGTAAAAATGGCAGTCCTATCAAAAGCAATCTATAGATTCAATGCAATCCCCATCAAAATCCCAACACAATTCTTCATAGGCCTTGAAAAAACAGTAATCAACTTTTTATGAAAAAGCAAACACACAGGATAGCCAAAACAATCCTGTACAATAAAGGAAGCATCATCTTCTGGAGGCATCACCATCCCTGAGTTCAAGCTCTATTACAGAGCTACAGTAATGAAAACAGCTTGGTACTAGCTATAAAAACAGAGAGGTTGGTCGGGCGGTGGTGGCACAGGCCTTTAATCCCAGCACTCGAAAGGCAGAGGCAGGCGGATCTCTGTGAGTTCGAGGCCAGCCTGGTCTACAAGAGCTAGTTCCGGGACAGACACCAAAGCTACAGAGAAACCGTGTTTCGAAAAACCAAAAAAAAAAAAAAAAAAAAAAAAAAAACCCAAAAAAACCCGAGAGGTTGACCAATGGAATAGAATCAAACACCCAGATATTAATCCACACACACCTAAGAACACCTAATTTTTACAAAGAAGCTAAAATTATACAAAGGAAAAAAGAAAGTGTCGTCAACAAATGATGCTGGCATAACTGGATGTCAACATGTAGAAGAATGAAAATAGATCCATGTCTATCACCATGCACAAAACTCAAGTCTAAATGGATTAAAGACCTCAATGTAAATCCACACTAAACCTAATAGAAGAGAAAGTGGGAAGTAGTCTTCAATGTATGGGCACAGGAGACTGGTTCCTAAATATAACCTTAGTAACACAGACACTGAGAGCAACAATATATGAATGGGACCTCCTGAAACTGAAATGCTCCTGAAAAGCAAGGGAAACACAGTCAATAAGACAAAAAGACTGTCTATTGAATGGGAAAAGATCTTCATCAACCCCACATCAGACAATGGACTGATCTCAAAAATATAAAAAGAACCCAAGAAATTAGACATCAAAATTCTAGATAATCCAATTGAAAATGGGGTACAGTACTAAATAGATAATTCTCAATAAAAGAATCTCAAATTGCCAAAAGATACTTAAGGAAATGTTCAAAATCCTTAATCATCAGGGAAATGCAAATCAAAACAACTCTGAAATACCATTTTACATCTGTCAGAATGACTAAGATCAAAAACACCAATCATAGCTTGTGCTGGAGAGGATGCAGAGTAAGGGAAACACTCATCCACTTCTGGTGAAAATGCAAACATCTACAGCCACTTTGAAAATCAGTATTCCGGTTTCAAAAAAAAAACTGGGAATCAACCTACTTCAGGATTCAGCAATACCACTCTTGTGAACAGACCCAAAAGATGTTCAATCATACTACAAAAGCATTTGTTCAACTATGTTCATAGCAGCATTATTTAACAGCCAGAACCTGGAAACAATCTAGATGACACTGAACTGATAAATGGATAAAGAAAATGTGGCACATTTATACATTAGAGTATTACTCAATGCTAAAAATCAAGAACATCTTGAATTTTTTTATCAAATGGATGGAATTAAAAAACACTATCCTGGGTGATGTAACTAAGACCCAATAAGGTGAATATAGTATGTACTCACACACAAGTGGATACTAGCTATAAACAAAAGATATTGAGCCTATAGTTCATGATCCTTGATAAGCCAAGCAATAAGGTGAACCCCCCCCCAAAGAAAACATATATAGTTCCACCTGGAAATTGGAAACAGACATGATCACCTGACAAATTTGGGATTATGGAGTGGGGGGAGAAGGGAGCGTAGAAGGGAAAGAGGAGGGCAGAAGGGAATGGGTGAAGAGAACTTGAGGGAATGGAATTGTTGAGAAGGAGAAAGGACAGAGATGAGAGCAAGGAGAGAGATATCTTGATTGAGGGGGCCATAATAGGGTTAGCAAGAAACCTGGATCTAGAGATATTCACAGGAATCAATGAAGATGACCCCCACTAAAACCCTAAGTACTAGAGGAGAGGGGGCCCAATCTTGACTTGCCCTATAGTTAGACTGATGAATATCTTAAATATCACCATAGAACCTTCACCCAGCAACTGATGGAAACAGAGGCAGAGACCCACATTGGAGCATTGAACTGAGCTCCCAAAGTCCAGTTGAGAGTTCAAGGAATGAGAATATGAGTAAAGGGGTCAAGACCATGATGGGTACACACACTGAAAGAGTACCTGAGCTAATGGGAGCTCACCAACTCCAGTCAGACTGGGAAGAAACAAGCACAGGACCAAACTAGTCCCTCTTAATGTGGTTGACAGTTGAATTACTGGGGCAGACTGAGGGGTCACTGGCAGTGGCACCAGGATTTATCCCTACTGCATGTACTGACTTTTTAGGAACCAATTCTCTTTGGATGGATACCTTGCTCAGCCTAGATATAATAGTGAGGGCCTTGAACCTTCCCCAAACAATATGCCTTACTGTCTCTGAGGATTGGATGGGGGTGGGGTGGAAGGGTTGTGAAGGGAATAGGAGGAAAGGAGGGTGTGGGAACTTGGATTGGTATGTATAATGAAAAAAGATTGTTTTGTTTTTTTTAAAAAAATTAAAAAGGTAAAAAAGAATTATTTTATATGTTTAGCCTTTTATTTATTCACTTAAAAAATAAAAAATAAGAGAGAGAGAGAAAGAGAGAGAGAGAAACAGAGACAGAGATATATAGAGAGAAGACCAAATAAATGCTTATATTGCAAAGATATGCAAGCAGGTTAGAATGAGGTAAAAATGCTCCCAGATAGGGCAATCAAAGTGCTCTGGGGCCACTGGAGGGAATGGGTTTCTGGCCATCACTACTGCAGTGAGCAAGAAGAGCCTTTGCAGCTGACTTGGTTGCTACAGCCCCACTGGGCAACTTCAAGGACGCTGCTAATTCTTAAATCATTCTTTCATTCATCTGTTTGTTCATTCATTCATTTGCCTGTTCCTTCTTTTCTATCTCCCTTTCTGATACCTTTCTTTTAAGTAAACCAGTACAATTTTGTGCATCCCAGAAATTTTTAAGGAGAAAGAATTGTTCTAGCAGATCTCTTCTATGTGCCTATGTCCTTCCCTAATTCATCACCCTTTTGATGTCACTCTGATCTCATTAAGATCCATAAGAAGATGAGCCACCTTCCTGCAGTTCCGACGGCATTGGGACCATGTGACATCACATTTCCCAGAAAGTTTTATCTATCATTGTAGTTGGTGTGGGATTCTCCTCCCTATGCTGTAAATATGTTTTATTATCACTGGCTAATAAAGAAGCTCCTTTGCCCTGTGGCAGGGCAGAATATAGCAAGGCAGGAAGTCCAAGCAAAGACAGAGGAGGAAAGAAGGCGAAGTCAGGCAGTCTCCATGTAGCTACCAAAGAAAAAAGTGCCAGAACCTTACCAGTAAACCATGAGACTTGTGATAAAATATAATATTATTTAATAATAGAAATGGGTTAATTTAAGATGTAAGAGCTATCTAGGAATATACCTGAGCCGTTGGTCAGGCATAATCGTAATTAATATAGTTTCTGTGTGGTTATTCGGGTCTGGATGTCCAGGAAACAAAAGTACAGTCTCTGTTTTTCAGTAGTCAAACACCTTGGAATAAAGAGTCATAAATTAGTCTTAAAAATAGTAGCTACAAGCAGTGGGAGGATGTATCACACAGGACTTGATTCCATTCTACATACTAGGGAATGAAGTAAGTAATCAACCCTTTTAAAATCAGCAGAATATTGCCACTACTATGTGCTAAAAACCCACTGGAAAAGCATCCTTAACGGTGTACATCTTTGAATAATCATTAAATCCTCATCATGGACCTTCACTTTATTCTGGTCATTTTATTGACAATTTTTGAAACATGTTTGAATCTCCTCTGAAATTTATTTTCCTTATTATGTTGGTCCTCTTTTCTTAAAATCATCTAGACCGTTCAAAAGGTACCTTCCCCTATGGATCCTGAAGCAATTCTGGGAATTTATGTGGAGAAAGGTAGTACCGAGTTTTGGCAGTTCTTCTCTGCTGATGATCTCACTCCTTCCAAAATACATACAAAAACATTCCAAACTTTCCAGTCTGTTTTTATTAATATTTTCCCCACACGGCTGAATTAGTTTTAGGCAGGCTTTTGTGAGATACCCAGATGGAAACTCTGAAATGAACTGCTTTAAACTTGGAGGCTAGAAATGAGGTTTATCTTGTCTCTTCAGACACCCTGTGCACTCAGGAGTCGGATTGCTCTCTGTAGAGGGAGTAAGGCTCGTGACATACATAATTAGGTTCCACCTTATCACAACTGAGAGCAGGTCCTAGGCGGGCTGCAGTGACTCTGTAGCACTGCCATAAGCTGCTTGCCAGAAAGAATCTCACAAGTGTCATTGTATTAGGAAGGAGAGAGGAAAGCATTTTTTTGTGGATAGAAAATGTATTGAATTATATGAGGGTTTAATGAGCTTTGTGGGGACAGACAAGCAGGGATTCACATTATAGTCCCAGTTTTGAAAAAGATTATAGTGCCCTCTATGTTTGTAGAATGCCCAGGATCATAAAAAGTAGATAAAACAAGTTGTATAATGTACCAGGCTTTTTCTTTTGGGCCTCCTACCAGCTTCCAAATCATGACAGGGAGATTTATTATTTGTTATGAATGCTTGACCTAATTTTATGCTCATTTCAGGCTAACTTTTTTTTGGGGGGGGAGGGTTTTTTCTTTTTTAATTTATTAGAATTTTAAAAAATACCAATACAAGATCCCATAGCCTCTCCTCCTCCCATTCCCTTCACACACCTTCCCACCCTACCTCCATCCAATCCGCAGAGAGGGTAAGCGACATTGCTTTGTGGAAGGTCCAAGGAACTCCCTACTATATATAGGCTGAGCAAGGTATACACCCAAAGAGAACAGGATCCCAAAAAGCTAGAACATGCAGTAGGAATAAAACCTGATGCCACTGACAGTGGCCCCAGTCTGCCCCAGCTATGCAACTGTCACCCACATTCAGAGGGACTAGTTTGGTCCCATGCTTGTTCCTTTCCAGTCTGGCTGGAGTTGGTGAGTTCCCATTAGCTCAGGTAAACTATTTCAGTGGGTGTATCCATCATGGTCTTGACCTCTTTGCTCATATTCTCATTCCTTCCATTCTTCAACTGGACTTTGGGAGTTCAGTTCAATGCTCCAATGTGGGTCTCTGCCTCTGTTTCCATCAGTTGCTGGATGAAGGTTCTATGGTGATATTTAAGATATTCATCAGTCTGACTAAGATCAGGCCCCCTCTCCTCTATTGCTTAGTCTTAGCTGGGGTCATACTTGTGGATTACTGGGAATTTCTCTAGAGCCAGGGTTTTTGCTAACCCTACAATGGCTCCCTCCATCAAGATATCTCTTTCCTTGCTCTCATCTCTGTCCTTTCTCCATCTCCAATAACCCATTTCCCCTAGTTCTCCTCAGCCCTCATCTTCTCCTCTTCTCTACACCTTCTAACCTATCTTCTCCCTGTCTCCAATGCTCCCAATTCTGTCAGGTGATATGTCTGTTTCCAATTTCAATGTGGGCATATATTTTTTCTTTGGGTTCACCTTATTACTTAGCTTCTCTAGGATCATAAACTATAGGCTCAGTATCATTTTGTTTATAGCTAGTTCCCACTTTTGAGTGAGTACATACCATATTCATCTTTTTTGGCCTGGGTTACCTCACTCAGGATAGTGTTTTCTAATTCCATGCATTTGATGGAAAATTCAAGATGTCCTTGTTTTTTAGCATTGAGTAGTACTCGAATGTGTAAATGTGCCACATTTTCTTTATCCATTCTTCAGTTCAGAGGCATCTAGGTTGTTTCCAGGTTCTGGCTATTATAAATAAGGGTGTTATGAACATAAGTGAACAAATGCCTTTGTAGTACGATTGAACATCTTTTGGGTATATTCCCAGGAGTGGTATTCCTGGATCCTGAGGTAGGTTGATTCATAGTTTTCTGAGAAACTGGCGTACTGATTTCCAAAGTGGTTGTACAAGTTTGCATTCCCACCTGAAAAGGATGAGTGTTCCTCTTACTCTGCATCTTCTCCAGCGTAAGCTATGATTGCTGTTTTTGATCTTAGTCATTCTGACAGATGTAAGATGGTATTTCAGAGTTGTTTTGATTTGCATTTCCCTGATGGTTAAGGATGTTGAACATTTCCTTAAGTATCTTTTGGCAATTTGAGATTCTTCTGTTGAGAACTGTCTATTTAGTTCTGTAGCCGATTTTTCAATTGGATTATCTAGAATTTTGATGTCTAATTTCTTGGGTTCTTTTTATATTTTTGAGATCAGTCCTTTATCTTATGTGGAGTTGGCAAAGATTCCCATTCAGTAGGCAACTTTTTGCCTTATTAACTGTGTCCTTTGCTTTTCAGGAGCATTTCAGTTTCAGGAGGTTCCATTTATTTATTGTTGCTCTCAGTTTCTGTGCTACTGGGGTTATATTTAGGAAGTGGTCTCCTGTGCTCATGCATTGAAGACTACTACCCACTTCCTCTTCTATCAGGTTCAGTGTTTGGGTTTATATTGGGGACTTTAATCCATTTGGACCTGAGTTTTGTGCATGGTGATAGATATGGATCTATTTTCATTCTTCTACATGTTGACATCCACATATGCCAGCATCATTTGTTGCACATGCTTCCTTTTTTCCATTGTATAATTTGAGCTTTTTGTCAAAATCAGGTGTTCATAAGTGTGTGGATTAATATCCGGGTCTTTGATTCGATTTCATTGGTCAACCTCTCTGTTTTTATGCCAGTACCAAGCTGTTTTCATTACTGTAGCTCTGTAATAAAGCTTGATGTCAGGGATGGTAATGTCTCCAGAAGTTCCTTCATTGTACAGTATTGTTTTGGCTCTCCTGGGTTTTTTGTTCTTTCATATGAAGTTGATTACTGTTCTTTCAAGGCCTGTGAAGAATTGTGTTGGGATTTCCATGATGATTGCATTGAATCTATAGATTGCTTTTGGTAGGATTGCCATTTTTACTATGTTGATCCTGCCTATCCAAGAGAATGGGAGATCTTTCTATTTTCTGCTATCTTTTTCAATTTCTTTCTTCAAAGACTTTAAGATCTTGTTGAATAGGTCTTTCACTTCTTTGGTTAGTGTTTCCCTAAGATATTTTCCCATTTGTGGCTATTGTGAAAGGTGATGTTTCTCTGATTTCCCTCTCAGCTTCCTTGTCGTTTGTGTATAGGAAGGCTACTGACTTTTTGAGTTGATCTTGTATCCTGCCACATCACGGAAAGTATTTATCAGCTGTAGGCGTTCTCTGGTAAAGTTTTTGACGTCACTTATATATACTGTCATATCATCTGCAAATAATGAAAGTTTGACTTCTTCCTTTCCAATTTGAATCCCCTTGATCTCCTTATGTTGTCTTATTGCTATTGCTAAAACTTCAAGAACTAGGGCTGGAGAAATGTCTCAGAGGTTAAGAGCACTGACTGCTCTTCCAGATGTCCTGAGTTCAATTCCCAGTAACCACATGGTGGCTCATAACCATCTGTAATGAGATCTGGTACCCTCTTCTGGCCTGCAATCATACAGACAGACAGAACACTGTATACATAATAAATAAATCTTTTTAAAAAATTCAAGAACTATGTTGAAGAGAGAGTGGACAGTCTTGTTCCTGATTTTAGTGGAATCGCTTTGAGTTTCTCTCCATTTAATTTGATGTTGGGTGTTGGCTTGCTGTATATTGCTTTTATTATATTCAGATATGTTCTTTGTATCCTTGATCTCTCTAAGAACTTTATTACAAAGGGATGTTGGATTTTTTCGAATGCTTTTTCAGCATCTAATGAAATGATCATACTTTTTTTCCTCCAGTTTATATATATGATGGATTACATTGATAGATTTTTGTATGGTGAACCAGTCCCGCATCTCTGGGATGAAGTTGACTTGATCATGGCGGATTTTTTTTATGTGTTATTGGATTTGGTTTGTGAGTATTTTATTGTGTATTTTTGCATCCATGTTTATGAGTGAGATTGGTCTGTAATTCTCTTTTTTAGTTGAGTCTTTGTGTACTTTTGGTATCAAAATAACTGTAGCCTTATGAAAAGAGTTTGACAATGTTTTTTCTGTTATGTGGAAGACTTTGAGGGGTATAGGTATTAGCTCTTCTTGGAAGTTCTGGTAGAATTCTGCAGTGAAACCATCCAGCCCTGGGCTTTTTTTGCTAGGGAGGTTTTGATGACAGCTTCTATTTCCTTGCAGTTTATATTTAAGTCTATTTAAATTGTTTACCTGGTATTGATTTAATTTTGGTATATGGTATATATCTAAAAATTGTCCATTTCTTTTACATTTCCCAATTTTGTGCAGTACAGGTTTTTGTAGTATGACCTAATGATTCTCTGAATTTCCTCACTCTGAGTTGTTATGTCTCCCTTTTCATTTCTTTCTGTGTTCCCTGATTTTCATTCTGCTTCTGTGTCTGTCTGTCTGGAGACTGCCAGGATGGTTAGCCCTGGGCATCTCCTTCTCTTTCTCTCTTGTTCTCTCCTCTCTTCTTTTTTCTTCTTTTTGAGCCTAGATATCTCTGCCTGCTTATTTTCTCTGCCTTTAAGCCCTGCCTATCCTTTTCCTGCCTAGTATTGTCTGCCCAGATTTTATTAGACCAATCAGGTATCTTTGGCAGCCAAGGTGAATCAGCAACACATATTTTCATAATTCAACAAGTGCAACATAAATAAATATAACAGAATTTTACACATTTAAAATGGCATTCTGCATCATAAGAAATGTAACATGTCTTTGCCTAGTTAAAATAATATTTTACAACAGTATAATTCCTGGCTCTACATGTTAAAATCATTCCAGAATGTTGAAAGATCACCATCACTCAGCTTTTGTATGCCTCTGAGGCTTAGGGCATGTTGTGAGGCCCTTTCTGTCAGCTGTTGTATAATTGAGTGAAACAAAATACTTGCATTAAGTTGATACAAGTCTCAAAGCTAACCAAGAATTCCTCCCTAATATGGACAGTCCCTAGAATTCTTGCTGTTCCTGAAGCTGCACGAGTAATGTAAAGTTAAAACAAATCTGTTTCAGAATAAATAGGAACTCTTAATTAGAGCAACAAGTTATACCTGCAGACCAATTGGTAGGATGGGTACAGGTCAACACCAAACTCCCCAGCCATCAAATTCTTCAGGGAAAATTGAACTTGACCCCGAGTCAGCATTTCTCATTCTTCAGATATCTGGATCAAACACAAGTATTCTTATTTTTTTTTCCTATTGGTAGGACCTTTCTTAAAGAAGGTAAGCACTAGAATTTTTAGCAAGAGCCCAGAGCTTTATGTCCTTGAAATTTTCAGAAACAAATTTAGGAAAACAAAGAATCCTGAAAAGGCAGAAATCATTCACCTGTACCTAATTTGTTTGAATTTCTGTGAGGAAGGACAGCTGATGTCAAACTTATTATTAGGATAACAGTAATAATGGCATTATTCTGTGATCCACTGAAAAGATTCAGTGGAGATCTGTCAAGAATGATGTGGTTGTGATGACCCACCCCCGAATAGTTACTGGCTTCTCAAGATGGTCTTGTTTCTATATTGATTCTAAATGCACATGTGCACACATGCCAATATAGATACTTACCTGTGCTGTGTACTAATTCTTTGACATATGCATACTTTTAGATAGAGAAATTGTATGACACTATATATATCTGAAGTATGAGTAATATTGATGTAAAATAATAAGGTAATTCTTTTTTAATATCCTTGGTTTATGGCTAGAGTCCACTAATGAGTGAGTACATACCATATTCATCTTTTTGGGTCTGTGTTATCTCACTCAGGATAGTGTTTTCTCCATCCATTTGCATGCAAAATTCAAGATGTCATTTTTTTTTCCACCGAGTAGTATTCTAAGGCATATATATTCCACACTTTATCCATTTTTCCATTGAGGGGCACCTAGGTTGTTTCCAGGTTCTGGCTATTACAAATAATGCTGCTATGAACATAGTTGAACAAATGCTTTTGTAGTATGATTGGGCATCTCTTGGGTATATTCCCAAGAGTAGTATTGCTGGATCCTGAGGTAGGTTGATTCCAATTTCCTGAGAAACTGCCACACTGATTTCCAAAGTGGTTGCCCAAGTTTGGATTCCCACCAACAATGGATGAGTATTCCCCTTACTCCACATCCTCTCCAGAATAGGCTATCATTGGTATTTTTGATTTTAGCCATTCTCACAGGTGTAAGATGGTATCTCAAAGTTGTTTTGATTTGCATTTCCTTGATCACTAAGGAAGCTGAACATGACCTTAAGTGTCTTTTGGCCATTTGAACTTCTTCTGTTGTGATTTCCCTGTTCATTTCAGTACCCCATTTTTAAATTGGGTTAATTAGAATTTTAAAGTCTAGTTTCTTGAGTTCTTTATATATTTTGGAGATCAGACCTTTATCTGATGAGGGGTTGGTGAAGATCTTCTCCCATTCAGTAAAATGCCTTTTTGTCTTAATGGCAGTGTCCTTTGATAAACCAGGGACACTAAGCCTATAGTTCACAAGCCTAGAGAAGCCAAATAACAAGGTGAACCCAAAGAAAAACATATATAGATCCTCCTGGAAATTGGACGCAAACAAGATTGCTGGGCAAATTTGGGAGCATGGGGGTGGGGTTAGGGGTGGGGGTTGGGTTGGGGAAAGGGAAGAGGGGGAGAGGGAAGGGAGAAGGGAAAGACTGAGGAGAGCTTGGGGAAGTGGGAGGGTGGAGATGGAGGAAGGATGGATATAGGAGCAGGGAAGAAGATTAAGTGAGCCATTTTAGGGTTATCAAGAGACTTGGCTCTAGGGGAGATCCCAGGTGTCCACCGAGATGTTACCAGCTAGGTCCTTGGGCAGCAGAGGAGAGGGTGCCTGAACTGTCCTTACCCCACTATCACACTGATGATTATCTCGAATATCACTGTAGAATCTTCGTCCAGCAACAGATGGAGATAGAGACAGAGACCCTCATCAGAGCAATAGACTGAGCTCCCAAGGTCCAGTTGAAGAGAAGGAGGGAGAAGATGAGAAAGGAAGTCAGGAGCATGAGGGGTTGGTCCACCCACGGAGACAACATCCCTGATCTAATGGGAGCTCACCAAATCCAGATGGACCAGGACTGAACGAGCATGTGATCAAACCTGACTCTCGGAATGTGGCTGACAATAGGAGCTGACTGAAAAGCCATTGATAATGGCACTGGGACCTGTTTCTACTGCATGTACTAGCTTTTACGGACCCTAGTCTATTTGGATGCACACCTTCCTAGGCATGGATGTAGGGGGGAGGGCCTTGGACTTCCCACAGGGCAGGGTTCCCTGCCCTCTCTCAAGCAGGGAGCAGGAGGGAGGAGGGTAAGTGGGGGAGTGGGAGGGGAGTGGGAGGAGGGGAGGAAGTGTAAATTTTTGAATGGAAAAATAAATTAAAAAATTCTTTTTTAAAAGCAAATACTAAGTACTTTGTTAATTCAGATACTATTTCAAGAATTAGAGAGCTAAGTTAAAAGAAGTGCCTCCTCTCATGGTTCTTATATTCAAATTTGTGGTAACATAAAATAATTGTATAAATTCCAGGTACTAATAATTGCTGTTAGGAAATTGGGGTGGAATTCTTGGATGATCTTGAGCCATTTAGCTACATCTATGACACCAGCATATTAGGTGAAATCTGAAGAGACCCAATCATAGAATTTTTATGGACATATTTTATGTGAAGAAAGTTTGAAGTATCAGTGAACTTAGCAGTTTTGAAAAGAAAATAAAAGAATGCCTTAGGGAGACAGAAATAAATGAAAATTGAGGTGCTAAGGTTAAAGGGAAAAGAAGAGTCCAATGTGTCAAAGCAAGAAGGGCATAATACAGGTTGACTATCACTGGTCAGAAATTCCTGGGCCAGATATTTTTAAGATTCCAAAAAGATTGTTTTTCAGATTTTAGGTTACTTTCATAAACTTTACTGATTTAGTATCTTTAACTAAAAACTCTCGATAGCCAAATCCTCCCAAATCTGACAGTTTTTGGTACATCCTGGAGTATTTTGGATTGGGGATGCCCTGGGAGCACATGGGCTTTATTATCTGAGTCATTAGGAGATATTGAGTGATGTGCTCTTTCTTGAGGTTTAATAACACTTAGATGTTGAATGAAAGCATTTTATAAGGTAAAAAAAAGTGAAATCACAAAAGTAGCCTTTGGAGTTTTAGACCCATCAAATTAAAGAGACTTAGGAAACACTCTAGCAATTTTACATATATGCCACTCAATATGTAAAAGCAAACTTTGAATTCATCATTCTACTAGGGAAAACTTAATACAATTCACAGAACAATAACATAATCTGGAGTAATTATAATATCCTTATAGGCCACTGCAGGATAAAACAGAAAAACCTGACACATTTCCAAATAAAACAGCTATAAATTCCTCTTTATCTGTCCCCCAAAAAACATAAAAACATATTTGATTATGACAAATACATAAAATTTATATTAAAATGTCTTTAAATATGTATAATTGATATTAAAATCTATTTAAATGTATTAAATTAATTAATTTTTTTCCCAATAAAAGAGAATGAAAACTCAACAAGCAAGGTCATGTTATAGTATCCTAAGGCCCAAGGATCTTTGTGGAAGAGGGGGCAGAAAGACTGTGAGCCAGAAATTGTGAGAGCTTTCAAGGAAACAGTATCTTCCAGACATTGTGGCATAGATGCAAATATGAATTCACAATAATAGTGACCCCATGAACAAGACTCATGCAGGCTCCAGCCAGACAAAAACCCAGTGTGAGCATGTGTAAGGAGGATGTATTCCTACCACTGGCTAAGGAGCTATAGACACATTGACATTTGATAGGTCCTAGAAGAGGGAGAGTCAGGTTTGTAAAATGATACAACTCATGGTAAGATGACCATAACCAGAGAAAGGCCCAACTTCAAACTAGCTGTGCAATCTAAAATGAACTCAATAGGGGAAAAAGACAAGACAGCAGTATCTCAAAGTCCAGTGGGAAGGAACAGAAGGATTGAGAAGGAGTTGAAGTAGACAGACATATTCAAAATGCATTGCATGGAATTTTCAAACAATTAATTTAAAAAGCTATTTAAATGCAAATTCTAGAGAGAACAACATGATATGTGAAATGAAGAATTTCCTACATGAAGTTAATATGAGATTGAGAGGGTTGAACAGAGTCAGAGACACCTTCTATCAAAAAAATACAGAGGAATAAAACTGGGGTCAAGTCTTTCACAGCTTCCAGAACATAATGCATATTGAGTCTTTCTTGACAGAAAAGCTCGAAACCAGAAGGTTCTTAAGTAGGGTTGGGACGTGTACAACAATATCAAATCATCTGATGTAAAAGTTATTTAAAGTCCCCAGAATAAATGTAGAAGGAAAGTGTGTAGAAAACAATAGTTAAAAAAATCCTTAAACCTAGTGGAGCCTAAATACTCAAGAAGGCCAATGAGCTGAAGTAGTGTGTTCTATTAGCTGCTAAAGAAGAGTGCTTCTTCTGTAGGAGAGTCCTCTTAGACAAGGAGGAATGCATATTTAAATATGTGGTAGGCTCTGCCATACTTAACAGCCCAGGTCTGTACTAAGCAAAGGGTAGCCATTAGCTACCTGTGGCCTTTGAGTTCTCCGAAGGCTTTGAATATGCACCAAAGATCCTTCACACGGGTTGAAAATAGGCACATCGTAATTGTGGAGAAAAGAAGCACTGAAGTCTGAGGAACAAAACCTCTTGGCCTGTCTATTTTTAGCTTCCTTAAAAATAATGTATTCACAGCTTTTATGCCTGATCCAACACCTGTGATACTTAAGTAAAATCCTTAGAATTTATTTCCATAGCTGACTTGGACCAACTCTACCATTAATGACGTAAGATAGCACGTCAAACCCACAAATGAGGTTTTCCTGCTCTATTCTAAACTGCCTACTTGATGTTCCCACTAAAGTATATGGTAAATGCCTTGCTTTATAACCTTCAATTGTTCTGTGCCTGTTCATATAACTTCTTCCACAATAGAAGGCAACTAAAAGCCAAGTTCCTGCTGTTGGTCAAAATGAACTATTCTTATTCTCCTTAGCACATGGGCTGTATTTAAATCAATGTTGAAAAGAGGACTGATATATGATGACATTATACAGCATTTTGGATTAAACAAAACATCTTATTAGAAAGAATTTTAGCCATTTCTTTTTTGTTTCCTTACATTATGGTAGCAGAAAGTTTCATATTATGTTAGGAACTCAGGCTATTCTTTTATTTAAATTGGTTGGCAAGAACATTGTGAAGCTGATCAAATAGTTGTCTCAAATCAGACAAACTGAGCTACACTTTCAGTTGTTTTATTTTGCTAGCATTAATTTAGTTTTATTTTCCTTTGAATCATTTGCAATAGTTTTAATTTGTGTTTCTGGGGAGTAGCCAGAAACACAGTGTATATCAGAAAATGTCATTAATAATTAACAATAGACAATCCTGAACTGAACATAGAACACTTGAGATTTTGAGGTTAAAAGTTTGGGCTGCATCAACTCTCTAGCTCATAGTTCACAATAGGGAAAACTGAATCATTCTGCTTATTTTCATATTTCTTTGAATATAGAATGAGGAGTATTAAAATGTTTTAAAAATTCAAGTGCTGTGTATAATCGAGACTCCTTAGCAAATCACTTAAAAGAGAGTAGAATTTTAAAATTTTCTTCCCTTTAAAGACCTTTATTTTATTTTCATTTACCAGACATTGCTAGTAGTCGTTAAGTAATCTGTTCAATAACACATTTTCCTGTTAGTTTCTACAGGCTGAATGTGAACCACTAAAAGAAAACATCAAAGTGATTCACGCCTATTTGTGTACCTGCTAGGTATCAAGGAATACCCTGGGGCACAGCAGTTTGTGTGATGTATGCAGTTCATCCCTTCACTGAACCCACAGTCTTATGTGTGGCCATTTCCCCTGCAGAGTTTTGTGTGGCCATTTCCCCTGCTGAATTTGGTGTGGCCATTTCACCTGCTGTATTTGGTGTGGTCATTTCACCTGCTTTTTTTTTTCTCCAATAAATAGTATGCTCAAGTTTTGTCTTCCATCCTATCATTTCCCCTGCCAGAGAAAGGGAATCGCCTGACTTTCTGTTCTTAGAGTCTCGTTGCTACTCTCAGACCCACCTGTGAATGTCCAAGTTAGAGAAAAGGATAAGGATGTTTGAGAAGCTACAGGATGGGCTCACAGGCATCTGTGGGAAGTGAGGGTTGTTCTAAGGTTCATGGCCATTTGCCAAAGTGGGATATTCAAGAAATCATACTGCCCTGAGAAAAACACCAAAGTCACAATTTTACTGGGATGTGCTCTGTATAAAAGGTGTTTTTCCAAGAAAATTTTGTTAAGAAAGATTTCTATTTTCGTCTCTTCAGTGTGATCTAAGGCTGAACAATGTCTGTTTCTAACAGTATACAAATTGTATTGAAACAGTATTGAAAATGTGCTAGCTGCTATACAATGCTAAGAAATATGTAAGGTACCCCATAAAAGCCAAGAGTTAAAAAAAAATCGCTAATAACTAAATACTGATTCATCCAAGTTTCTATAGGATAGGTGTGAGAATGCATCTCTCTCTCTCTCTCTCTCTCTCTCTCTCTGTAGTTTACTTTTATAAAACAATCAAAGGTGTTTCATTGTGGGTATTCAAATTATGTTCAAACAAAAAGAAAGTAAAAATATTGAGAAAATAAGTTAGAATGCACCCACTTAAGTTGGAATAGAAGTGAGCAAATTCAGGTTTTATGTTTTCCAGCTTCCCTTTGGAAAGACCAAGAAAATAAGACTATGTATTAAAATGTGTAACTATGTTAAAGGTATAACTGATATATCAAAACATCAAAGAAACACACACAGATTCCCTAGGAAGCCCCACGCATACTCACTGAGAAGTAGTTAGCAGCTGGTCTCTGTTGCCAACATCCAACATTGAAAACTCAGTACTCAGTACTAATATCCACCTAAAGGTCTAGGTTTAATTATTTAAAACAGAAAGTCTGAATATTAATAATACTAATCGTTAAATGCTGGCATAGATAAGATGTAGAAAAGTAACTGTCAGCCTTCCTTTGCTGGGGAAACTACCCAAGGAAACAACTTGAGGAATAACACATCTACTTTGGCTCATGGTTTCAGAGGTTTTATGCTGTGGGAGACAGAGCATCACAGACGTGTGAGTGTAGTAAGGACCTGCGGGCAGGCCTGCTTTTTGTCCCGCACTACTAGCTTTACCCAAAATAATTACACAGAAACTGTATTCTTTTAAACACTGCCTGGCCCATTATTTCTAGCCTCTTACTGGTTAACTCTCACATCTTGATTAATCCATTTCTAATAATCTGTGTAGCACCACAAAATGGTGGCTTACTGGGAAAGATTCAGCATGTCTGACCTGGCAGCCGGCTCCATGGTGTCTGCCTCACTGGCTTCTTCCTCCCAGCATTCTGTTCTGTCTTCCCCACCTCCCTATGTTCTGACCTATCAGGCCAAGCAGTTTTCTTTATTAATTAACCAATGAGAGTAACACATAGACAGATGACCCTCCTCCATCATATGAGTGTGATGGAGAAGAGCTGCTCAACTCACAGCAGTTGGAAGCATAGAGAGGGAGAAACATGATGTACTCTTCATAGGCATGATCTTTGATGACCACTTTTCTCTCCTGAGCCCACCACCTAATAGCACACGTAGCCAGTACCTTTATAACCAAATCACTTCCCAATATTGTCACAATCTCGGCACTACACCTCAACACATGAGCTTGTGGGTATTTAATATCCAAACTGTATCGCTAACTGATGAAAAGGCTGTTGAAAAATGCTAAGAGAATAAGAGCAAGGGCCATATTTTACTCATTACACACAGGGCAAAATGTTCTCAGGGAGGAAGATAACTTATATGGAAGAAACCAAAGGAAACAAAAAAAAATCTGCACTATATTGTTAAAAAAAAACAAAGGAAACCTTTATAAACCTTTTCATAATCTTCTGTGAGCCTAAGATTCAGGAGCTGTGAAGAAGATCTATTCTCTGGTGCTGGGATCCAGCAATCTGTTCTTTGCATTAGGTGCAGTTGTGGTTTTCTAGGGTGGTTTCCATCTGCTGTAAAGAGAGGTTTCTTTGGTAGCTGATAATGGCCCAGCAGGAAATACAAAATAAGAGAAGGTCAAAGAGAAACCTGTAATTCAGCTTTCCCAGCCCCCACAGAAAGGAATGTCTAATTTGGAACCTATCGACACTGCAGGGTGCCATTCTGCCTCCAGATATTCCAGACAAAGAGACCCTGCTGAGATGACCTGACCACCATGACTGCAACTTGCTGCAGTTTGAACCCTGTTTCCTTTGGAACTAAGATGCAGACTGAACATTTGACTGTTTTAATTTCAGGGACACAGAACTCATTTTGGTTAAAATATTGGACCTGAAACTAAGACCAAAGCTCTCCCCTCAGGGAAAAAAAAAGACTCAAAATAAATAATGACTAAAGTCTGCTTGAGCTAAGAAAGAGGCAGCCTAAGGATTTAACAGCTGCTCAGAGACTGAAACTGGTATTTGATAACAGCAATGTCATTGTACTCTTACCAGTATTGACCTGATATTTGTAACTGCATATAAGATTATGAGAAAAGTTGGTATTGACCAATAATGCCGAGAATCGTGGTACTGACCTAAAGAGATTTGAAAAAGTTGGCATTGACCAACAATGCTAAAAATTATGATTTTGACCTGTTGTTGTTTGCAACTGCTGAGAAAAGTTTGACACATCCTGTAAATGTTAGGAGTTAATGCATATGTTAAGAATTTTAGATTTTGATGCAATGTAAAAGATTTAAGAGGTGCTCAAAATTGGAAAACAAACATTTTCAACTCAGGCAATTCTCTTCTCCTTTAAATAGGAGACTATAGCCTTTGGGAGCATGATTATTCATAAAGCATTATAATTTATCCTGACAAGAAAGTATGGCTCCAAGACACAGAGCTCAAAAGTATCTCTCTCCACTAATCTCTTTTCTTTACAGAGATCAACAGTCAATGACGGGTTTGAAGCTCCTTCTTCCCAGATGCCTAAGAGAGGAGCTCACATATATTAGTGCCTGTTCCACAGACAAAAAAAAAATTTGGTAAATAAAGAGGTCTTTGCCCAAGCCAGGTGTGATAGTTCTGTCCTATTGCAGAAGCACAGGTTTTATTAAAATTAGTAAGAGAGAGTGGATTGTAGGTTCATATTTCTACATGGTGTGACAGGCAAGTTCTCAGGCCATAGTTGGTATCCGGCACAGTCAAGTACCCTGCCAGACAAGCTGTTGCTACCCTAATAAAAACTCAGGATATGTTGCTCCTTTTCTTTTGTAATTATGTAGATTGCCCGAGAAGAGGTGTGAATTCCAAGCTAGTGACCAAGCTGCAGACATGACTTGTAGTCCTGTTACCCCCAAAACAGAATGCTAATGAACTTCCACCTCTAGCTTGGGGGATAAAAGGTGTTCGGATAATAAATGCTGGGGATTTTCAGGATTTAAACGAAGCCTGAGACTCCCTTCTGATATTGCCTTGTGAACTGTGTCTCAATTATTCCCACACCTCCACGCTGGTCCAGAGAGGGAAAAGTAGTTTATGTTGGGGCATCAGACCCCAACAAGCCTGGAAACAGGAACTGAGGCAGAGACCAGTAAAGCTACCTTTCATATAACCCTTTCCCAGGGACGTCACTGCCCATAGTGGACTGGGCTTTCCTATATCAAATAGCAATCAAGGAAGAGCCCCATATACATGTCCATAGACCAATCTGATGGAAGCAATTTTGCAATTGCTGTTCCTTCCTACCAGGTATGTCAAGTTAACAACCAAAATTAGCTACCACATTCATAATCTTAAATCCACCACATAAAACTATGAATGACTTTTAAAAATGTGTTATTTTATCTCAAATACTTTGAAACTTTATGGTGTTTGTGATTCCTTTCTGTTGTAAAACTATCAGTATTAGTCAGGGTTCTTTAAAGGAATATATATATATATATATATATATATATATATATATATTAAAAGGAGATACATTATATTTGCCTACACGATACAGGCTGGGTAGTTCAATAATAGCTGTCTTCATACCAAAAAGGCTAATTAAAAAAATACTTCTCCAGCCCACAAGGCTGTATGCTTCAGTAGTCACCATAAGGCACTCAAGCAGTGATGATTACAGCGGGCCTCTAGTCTTCATCCCACATTGGAAGGCTCAAAAAGCTGGACTCCAGTATCAATAAGCAGTATTGTTAGTGGCAGCAATTGACTTGATGTGCAATTGATTCATCAAAGGGTGAAGGAAGCAGACAAAAAGGGAATGCGTTCCTTTTGGAACCTCTTGATGCCTGTGCCAGCTGCAGAAGGTACACTCACTCTGCAGGGAAGGTCTTTTTCATGGGCACATCCTTCTGAGAGATGTTCTATCCGATTTACTCAGAGCCTTCACTCTCAGATTCAAACAAGTTAACAATCAAGACTAAAATGAGCCTGAAAAAGGCATGGAAATACATAATTAAACAATTTTAATTGAAAAAGTTTTAAATGCTCTTCATTTTACAAAACATCACAAAATAATCCCTTTTTTATTTTTTTTAAAAAAAAGAACGATGCAGATGTTAGACATGAGGGGGTGGGGGTGGGTGTTCAGAGGAGTGATATGCAGTTTGGAACAGCAGCAAGCAAAATAAATAAAACATTGAAGAAGTGGTAGTGTTTTAATAACTAGTCATTATCCGACTGGATTGTTTCTTTTTCTTAGAGATGAAAAGAGTTTTAATTTAATAGCTGCAGATCAACTTCACAAATAACAGTGAATTTCCAATTGCATCTAAAGTTGTAAGAATATTAAAATCAGTCACAGTGATGAAGTGCTTTGGGATTCTGGGAGAACAGGGAAGGCTGGGGTTGGATTTGAGGTCTGGGCAGAGAGCCACTCTTTGGAGATCTGACTTGAAGTCATGGTTGTAAGGTTTAGACATTACAGTAATAACAACACCTTGGCTATACCACATCCTAAACAAGCCTTTGTGCCACTTCAGGGTGAAAAGTCCTAAGGTATCCATAATGTTGAGAAGAATTTGCCCCAGGAGCCCCACTGGGGCGTGGATATTCTGCTGGCAGTCTTGCCCCAGGAGCCCCACTGGGGCGTGGATATTCTGCTGGCAGTCTGTTCCATGAGAGGTAAGTGCGGAAAGGTGAAGTCTAAATATAGCCTCCTAATTCCTCTTAAAAGATAGTCAAACATCCTCTGTTATCTCCCTAATGCAGAGCCTCACTTTCCTAGGAAGTCCAAGCATGCTGTGAGCAAGGTTTTTCCGGGACACTATGAAGCAGAGAGTAGGAGCCCCTAGTCCTCTCTTGTTCAGAAAAGGGTCCACTTTTGGGTAGTCCACTGTAAGCTGACAGGGCTCATATGGATTCTTCTGTCATCAACTCAAATTATGAGCATACATGTAGCACAATTATTATGTTTTTGACTGGAAGATGGTTTAGCCAGTAAAGTGCATGCTGTATCATCTAAACCAGAAGGAAGAAGGGTCCCTAATGGCAGGGTGTTACAAGGGAGGAACAGGAATGAGAAATAAAAAAAAAAAAAAATAAGACAAGAGAAATAGCTGGGATCAAGAGGCCTTGCCTAAGTAGATGATTTATGCTAAGCAAGTTTGTGAAGAAGTACAGCATCATATGTACTATTTGTAAGAGGCAGAATGGCTAAGGTCATCAGAGAGCGTTGGCAAAGAGAACACAAGATCCCTCAGACAAAGCTGCATAAGGACTGATAATCACAGCTCAGGAGGAAGAGTTGGGGCTTTAGAAGCTGCAGTCTTGACTCTTCTGAGGCCTCCGTTCCAGTGTCTGACTGGCCTTGCATGTCTACTCTTGGACAGGAACACAGAACTAAAGTTTCCTTTGTTCTTTCTTTAGTCAGGGACATTAAGCAAGTCTTAGTCTAGCTACCATACAAATATACAAACATAATTGTATGAATTTGATTTCTAGCACCCACCTAAAATGTCATGTACAGTGGCACATACTTATTCCTGCCCCAGAATGTGGAGATGATAGAATCCCTAGGACTCACTGGCCAGCAGGACTAACTCAGCAAAGCACAGGCCACTGAGTAACCAAATCTTAAAAAAAAAAAAAAAACAGTTTAGCAGCCTGGTATTGGCATAAAAATAGACAGGAGGATCAATGGAACTGAATTAAAGACCCAGATATCAATTCACACACCTACAAACACCTGATTTTTGGCAAAAATATCAAATGAAAAAAAAAGCACATTCAACAAATGGTGCTGGTATAACTGGATGTCAACATGTAGAAGAATGAAAATAGACCCATAAATATCACCATGTACAAAACTCAAGTCCAAATGGGTCAAAGACCTCAACATAAAACCAACCACACTAAACTTCATAGAAGAGAAAGTGAGAAATACACACTGAATTGAATTGAATGAATGTATTGGCACAGGAGACCAATTCTTAGCAGCATAGACACTGAGAGAAACAATTAATACATGGAACCTCCTGAAACCAAGAAGCTTCTGTAAAGCAAAGGACATGGTTAATAAGATAAAACAACAGCCTATTGAATGGGAAAAAATCTTCATCAACCCCACATCAGACAGAGGGCCGACCTCCAAAATATACAAAGAACTCAAAAAATTGGTCATCAAAAGAACAAATAACCCAATAAAAATGGGGTACAGAACTAAACAGAGAACTTTCAACAGAAGAATCTAAAATGGCTGAAAGACACTTAAGGAAATGTTCAATATCCTTAGCCATGAGAGAAATGCAAATCAAAACAACTTTGAGATTCCATCTTATACCTATCAGAATGGCCAAGACCAATATCACTGATGACAACTTATGCTGGAGAGGTAAAAGGAACACTCCTCCATTGCTGGTGGGTTTGCAAATTGGTACAGCTGCTTTGGATTTCAGTATGGCAATTTCTCAGAAAAATAGAAAACAACCTTCGTCAAGACCCAGTATTACCACTTTTGGGTATATATCCAAAGGATGCTCAATTGTACCACAAGGACATGTGCTCAATTATGTTCATAGCAGCATTGTTTGTCATAGCCAGAATATGGAAACAACCTAAATGCTCCTTGACCGAAGAATGAATAAGAAAAATGTATTACATTTACACAATTGACTACTACACATCAGAAAAAATAATGACATCTTGAAATTTGTGGGCAAATGGATGGATCTAGAAAACATCATATTGAGTGAAGTACACCCAGACCCAGAAAGACAAATTGCATGTGTACTCATACATAAGTGGCTTTAGACATAAAAAAAAACAGCCTACAATTCACAATTCCAGAGAACCTAGACAACAAAGAAGACCCTAAGAAAGACATACATGAATCTAATCTACATGGAAAGTAGAAAAAGACAAGATCTTCTGTGTAAATTGGGAGCATAGGGACTATGGGAGAAGTAGAAGGGGTGGGGAGAGGAAGAAAGGGGGGGGGGAAGAAAAATATAGCTCAATGAAAGCAATAAAAAGATTAAAGCTTGGGTGGTACAAACTTTGAATCTTAGTACTCAAAGACAGAAGTGGGTGGCTCTCTATGAATTTAGGGCTATCTTGGTCTTTATAATGTGTTCTAAACCAGCCAGGGCTACATAATGAGTCCCTGCTTAAAAATAATCAATGAACCAGCAACAAAAGAACAGCCTAAGGAATAACACCTAAGCTTGACTTCATGGACATTTACTTACATAAATATGCACCAGTACAAATATTCACACACCCCCACACAAATGTGCACACATACACGAACACACACATACACACAATGCTTTTAAATATTTTATTTGTTCAACTGAGCAAAGCCCATATGAACCCACAGAGCTGGAAGCTGCGTGCATAGGGCCCACATGTGTACCAGTTCCTTTGCATATGCACTATTGTTTTCAGTTGTATACTTTCATGGGATCCTGAATGTGTAAACAAGAGGATCTCTGATTGTTGTGCCTTCTCTTGGGGCTCTTTTATTTTTGTGTTGGCTTGTCTTATCCAACTTTGATATGGTTGTTTTCATGTTATTGTGTTGTATTTTATTTAGTTATGTTTTGTTGTTACCTCCTAGAAGCCTGTTCTTTCCTAATAAGACACAGAAAGGGAGTATGTAGTAGGAGAGCCACTTGTTTGCTCCTGGCTGCCCAGATCCAACATAATCGCTCAGAAACTATATTATTTGTAATACTGTTTGGCTAATAGCTTAAGCATATTTCTGGCTAGCTCCTATCTTCACCCATCTCCATTAATCTGTATATTGCCACGAGGCTCTTGTCTTACTGGGTAATGTTCCAGCATCTGTCTACATGGCTTCATCTTCTTCTACCCTACCACAGGGTCAAGACAGTTTCGTTATTAACCAATGGTATTCACAGAATACAGAAGGGAATCCCACATCAGGGGTAGATCTGGATGGAAAAAGAGGTAGGGAGAAACTTGGAGGAATACAGGGAAGAAAAACTATATTCTGATTATAATTATATGAGAAAAAGAATCTATTTGTAATAAAAAAATAAAATTTAAAAAAGAAAAATACTCCATTTGTTGATAATATTTTTATCTTTGTATCAGTTATCCATTTAGAAGAGAACTTTTTATCAATACTATTTTTATCTAAACTCACACTTGCTATCTAACCATCTATTTTTGTATCTATTTAATTAAATAATTTTGAATAACTAAGTAGCACTGAACTCTTAAGTTAAATACATACAAGTGCACTTCCTGTTGAGGATATTGATGGTAAAGAAGATTTAGTGATTTGTTCAGCATAACAAGCTGGTACTTTTAAAGATCTGGAGTTTGCTCTCAGCAGGAAGACAAATCCCTTCTCATCTGAGATTTGGAAGAGGGATTACTCAGGCTGTGCAAATGACTGAGTTCTGGTCCCTGTTAATGCCAGAGTTTTGGAAATATAAGAGTTTTTTAATGCAAATAAAATGTAAAGTTTAAAACAGAAAACTTTCTCCCCTGAAATGTAGGCAAGATGTCTAGCCAGAAACTACAGAAATCATGGGTAATTCCATATTTCATCATGACAGGGAATGAAGTAGAAAAATGGGATTAGGTACACAATGTCAATTCATATCACATTATGTTACATTCCCAGATCCAAGGCTATATAACCGGCATTACTTGGATGTATATGTCCTCGACGATCTCATGAAATCTGGATTGTATTTAAATATTCAATAAGCTCATTGTCTTGTAAACAGTCATCATTCCTAATTGCTTTTCCTTTTTTTAGTTAAAAATAGATTCTTCTGTCATACAATATATCCCAACCACAATTTCCCCTCCCTCCACGCTTCCTAGGTGCCTCCTACCTCCCCTAGTCTGCAGATACACTCTCCCTCCATTTTCTCTTCAGAAAAGAGCAGGTCTCCAAGAGATGGCAGCCAAATAGGACAAAACAAGATACAATAAGACAAGGTGAAAGCTCTCGTATTGAGGCTGGACAAGACAACCCAATAAGAGGGAAAGAATCTCAAAAGCAGGCAAAATAGTCCAGAGATACCTGCTTGCACTGATTAGAGTCTCATAAGAACACCAAGCTAACGACCGTACCATACAGAGGACCTGATGCAAACCCATGCAAGCCCTATGCTTGGCATTTCAGTCTATGTGAGCCCATGTGAGCCCTGCTTTGTTGATATGGTGGACCATGTTCTCTTTGTGTTTTTCATCCCTTCTGATTCCTACAATCTTTCCTTCCCATCTTCCTTGGAGTTTTCAGATCTCTGAAGGATGGGACCTGATGAGACCTCCAATTTAGACTCTCTCTCTCTGCATGATTTCTAGTTGTGGGTGTCTACATCTGTACCCATCTGAGGCTGGAGGAAGCCTCTCTGATGATGAATTGACAAGGTATCATTCTATGAGTACAGAAGAATATCATTAGGTACTATTTCTTTGATTTTTTTTTCTCATTTGTCATTGGCTCTACCGTAGGTCTCTGGGCTATCCAGGCACTGGTGCCTGGTCATCCAGGCAGTGTAGGGGCATGGCTCCCTTTTGTAGTATGGGCCTCAAGTTCAACCAAACATTAGTTGACCACTTCCACATGTTCTGTGTCCTCATTGCCCTAACACACTTGTAGGCAGGACAGATTTAGGCTGAGGGTTTTGTGGCTGTGTTGGTGACCAGGTTTTGTTTTCCATAGCCTACAGTGCACCATCTATTGTCAAAGAGACTAGAGTATAGGGGTGAAGGTTCCAAACCTGGACCAGATCGATCTCTCAGTGTTCAGTGAGCTGAGTTGAAGATGTCTTGACAACTGTCAGTTTTGGGTCCTAGCATCAGCCTGGGTTGGTAAGGGACCTCCATGGGACGTCCTTGACCAATAAAATGTAACCCAGTCCCAGCACTGGAAGTCTTGCCTGACTACAAAAAAATGGCCAGTTCAGACTGCATATAATAATCATTTATAATTTTTATAAACTATAGTGATTAGGAAACAAATGACTTAGATAATCTATGTACATACAAACTGACTTAAATACATTTTGATCCATGCAGAGTATCAGAAAGTAATGGTAGTCTTAATGGTAGAATTTATATGCATTAATTATGAATTCCAATTATTAATTTTACAGTGAAAGGTTCTGCTTCATAAAAATAGAGTTACAATTGACATTTCTTTTCTCCCAGCACCAGCAAGGAAGAATTGTATTATATATCAGTCAGATAAACAAAGTTATGCTGTGGTAGTGACATTAACATGAATTCCAGCATTGCATTATAGGCTTGTTTAAGTAACATATTTTATGTTCACAGTGGGACATGTCAGAGTCACTCAAGGGTCTTGGTTAAGGGAGGAACTGATACTACACACAAAGCAGTAAGAAGGGAGGAAAGGACTGGGGAATTACATAGATTTTTTTTCCTATTCAAGTCTAGAGGACACACTTGCTATTTCCACTCAAATTTCTATAACCAAGACTTTTCATATGGGCCTACCTCACTATGGCTTGCCGCCCTGAGGATGGGTCGGTAGAATTTATCTCTGCACCCTTATGGTACTTACAGCACAGACAAGGGATCTGTGAATAGGGACAATAACAAAGAAAAGCCAACCAGCTTCTTGGAACTGCATAATAACCACACTTAAAGGAGGGTATGTCAATCTGTCTGTCTTTGTGAATATCGTTGAGACATAATAAATAAACCATTTATTTACATAAGCATAACCACTAGGTCTGACCAAAGAGGCTGGATTTGCCCTTGTGCCATCAGCATGTACTTGCAAGCCACACCCTGCCTTGTAATTCCTTAAAAGTCAGTG
Source organism: Chionomys nivalis (assembly GCF_950005125.1). Taxonomy (NCBI): domain Eukaryota; kingdom Metazoa; phylum Chordata; class Mammalia; order Rodentia; family Cricetidae; genus Chionomys; species Chionomys nivalis. The sequence continues at coordinate 179,021,095 of NC_080086.1, read as the reverse complement.
ATTTTAGTTAAAAAAAAAAAAAAAAAAAAAGAAGTGAGAAGTAATGCAGAACTGTTCACTGCTAGATAGTGAGTCTAAGACCTAATGACATCCTGTTGGGACTGGCAAATTCCTCCCCAAAAATGAGTTGTCAGGTGGTTCTACACCATTAAGCCATTACAGTGTTATAAGGCTTTCCTTAGGCTCTGTTTCTAGCGGGGAAAGACATCCATCTCCCAAATCAACTGGTAAAATGAATATGAAGGTGAATTCTTCTCTATGCTTTAGAATTAGGTGCTTAGAAATCAGTAATATGTTAAAAAGTAGGAAGTGCATTGCTGTCTAGAAAAAGTTATTCATGACTTATAAGCAAAAGAAAACAACAACAACAACAATAAAAGCTGTCAACCATTACATAATTGTTGAAGCAAAGACTTTAAGAAAGAACCTTCCCCCACAAGTACCCCACAAAGAATACTCTGGGGGTTCTGAATGACTTAACAATTTAGTCAAATTATTGTCTATTTCTAGGGCACAAGGCTAAGATCAAAATTGTAATGCTAGTAAGTTGCTATTAAAATCTCAGTTGGGATCAGGATTTATCCCTGGTGCATGAACTGGCTTTTTTTTTCTCTCTCTCTCTCTTTTTTTTAGCACATTCCCTATGGTGGGATGCCTTGCTCAGCCCTGATGCAGGGAGGAGAGGCCGGGTACTGCCTCAACTGAATCTACCAGGCTTTGTAGACCTTACATTTTGGAGGTATTGATGGGAATGGGGGGGGAGAGGGGGAAGGGATGGGAGAGGGAACTGTGACTGGTATGTAAAATTAATATTTTTTTTTTTAAGAAAAACCTCAGGTTAACAACACTGAGATGGGAAGTAGCTAACTGGACACTGATGGCTACGCAGTGCGCCCGTGTGAACATACAGGTACTCATGTGTACACACACATCAATGGGATGTGTATTTCCCTGCACTGCGATGAGGTGCAGGGCTCCTTACCTTCCACTTTCGAGGTGAGTAAGGTTCTTGTGGGCTGTCTTTCGCACTGTGGTATGTCCAGTATCATTCCTGCTCTCTTTCCCTGCTTGGGGCTTCTTTCCCTCCAGATATGACAATGAAAATGTCTCCAGATATAAACAGACGCTACAGACATAAACAAAACACCTCTTTTTCTAGAGCCATTAAATTAGAGGGATATTGACCACCAGAAAGGACACCTACAGGTTAGGCTAAAGGAAAATATTAAAAGAAAATGAAGAATCCTTTTTTTTAAGCAATTGTTTCTTTTAAAATAGGCTGAAATAAAAAAAATATATAAGGGAGGGGAAAACATAAGAATAATAAATACTTTTGAATGAAACTTGTAGAATAAAATGGTTCTTCTGATTGGTTTTCATATTAACTAAGGCAGTGGAATGCAGACACAGGAATGGGAAACCAGAGCAATGAAAAAGGACATTACACTAAACACAACAGCCCTAACATTTGAGAGTTCTGATAAGGAAGCAAATGAAGGTAAGTGTGTTTGTTAGGACACATGGAAATCAAACCGGCAGTCTCCATTTGTGGATTTGACCCAAAGGCATTGCTTTCTCATTCCCAGAGTCCTTGCGAGCAGGCATGTGTGATCATCTGTTTTCAGATTTACATAGTCAGGTCTTCGTTGCTTTCACTAAGTCAGTTCTTGTGCTTAGAAAATATCCTGATACAAACAGAAGTCATAAAACACTGATTACCTAGCCATCAGATTGCCCAAATGAGAAAAGTATCCACTTCCTTAAAGAATGAGAGTAACAGACTTTTAAATCTTCAGCGCTTGGTTTCTATTCATTAGATAATCTTCTTGCAGAAGATTGTAATTATCACAGAAACCTACAACTGGACATGCAGAATGAGAGACTTCAAAGCAATCGACCCTACATGGAATATGAACGTATCCTGGGGGTTCAGGGATCTATACAGAAGAGGAAGTGGAAAGATTTTATGAGTCAGAGGTGGTAGATGACTGCAAAGAAACTCCATCTTCTAGATACAACAGAACTGGTACACACAGAAATTCACAGTGACTAGGACAGCACATATAAGACCTGCACAAGTCCAAATCAGACAAAATCCCAGCAAAAAAGAGGAGAACTAGATACAAAACCGCAGTCTTAGTCAAGAAGCTGTTTGCAAATAATATCTTTTGGAAAAGGGAAAATCAGTTTTCTCTAATGAGTATATGATTATATTAATCACACTCTAATGCAGGCCCCATGCTTGGAAGTAGTTGGCCAACACAAAATAGACTCCATGTTTTTTTGTACACAGGCATACACACATTTTTTCCTTTGTTTTAGTGTTTTTAATTCTACTGTTTTGGGAGACTTGGGTTTTTCATTGTTTGTTGTTATTCTGAGAGGGGGCATATGCAGTTAGGTTCGTAGGGTGGAAGGGGGGGGATCTGAGAGGAATTAGGAGAAAGATTATCATTAAAATACATTGAATGAAAAATAGTAATATTAAAAATAATAATATCAATTAAAGAAAAATACATTAAAAACATCAAAAATCATTGAATATAGTTAAAAAGACTGCAGTCTAAAATATCTAACCCGATCATTTAAAATAATTGTGTTTGAATAAGAAAAAGTCAGAGGGGATGGTTATTCTTTGTCTTTTGGTACATTGCAGTAACAAAAACAGAAATCCACTGTATGTTGTCATGGATGTTTAGAATACTTTTTGTGACAAGGATGACCTCAAAATCATATAAATTTCATTTTTGAGGGGAAATATTCAAAAGTGGGCAGTAGTTTAGCAAAATAATATTACCTGTTTTTGCTGCTATGATTATATTCTTAAACTTTATGAAGTTTGTATGTTTAGGAAAACTATTTGCTGTGCATTTTGCCTGAAGATAGTACGGTATTTTTTTGTGTGTGTCTCTTGCTTTGTGCAGTCTCTAGAACTTAATAATCATTTCAGAATTGCTGAATAAGATAAGTGCATTTCAGTTGTAAAATAAAAATGCCTAACAGGAAACTGCTTTGCCCAGGTGGCTATGATGATATATTCAGGTCCTGTTAACATTATTTTCATGTTAGAATTATTTACATTTACAAGTCTGATTAATATTTAAAAATACACTATTCAATTAAAATATAAACTTTAAAACATTTTATTATATGATCACCATCTTTCTGTATTTTCTGTATATTGGATCAGTTGGAGGTATAAATGTAATTAGATGCATTGTATATTCAATTAAATATGGCACATATCAGTTATTCCAATCTGGAAGTTATTTTGGTCCTTGAGGAGACAACTGGAGGCTCAGGTCTATTTTTGTTGTCAGAATTAGAGGGAGTTACTCCTGGCATTGAGAAGGTAAAGGACAGGTATGTTGCTAAGTAACCTACTACGTGCAGAATAAACCCATTACAAACAAATATACCACTCTATCAAGAAGGTCACTTCTACACATTCTTATCTGAGCTGAACGGACAGAGGAAAGGAAGCTTTCATTGAAAAGCAAATTTGTGCTCCATTTTGAACAAACATGGTACAGAAATCAAAATCTCCTAGCACACAGGATTTCAATACACATTGAAGCCTCTATTTCTTGTTGATTTCCTTCTCTGCCTGAATAACAGTTGGAAGAAAAGATCCTGCATTCACCACTGTAAGCTAAGAGACTAAAAGTAAGGTAAATACTTACATGTGCGTATAGAGTGATTAGGGAAAAAAATTGCTCATCAGAGAAGACCAAGGACAGGCTAAAGCAGTTTGGGTCAAAAGACCATGAGAAGCTGAATGAATGGGTCCTGTGACCTATGGCTGCATCACAGAGCCACAAAAGAAAGCTTGAGTGAACAGTTGCCAACGTCTGTAAACAACAGCCTATTGGAAATCCCATTTGGCAATAAAACGTAATAAAAATTCTGTTTCCATAGACTGTATAAAAACTGTGTGTGTGCTTTCCTCTAAGCTATTTAAACATTAGAAAAAGTAGCCAATAAATATGCAAAAGCAGCGAATATAACTTTTATAAATGCCACCCAGTGAACAAAGAAGGAAAATAACAAAATAAACTGCAACGATCATCTAAGAATTTATAGAGTTAATAGAAAAAGAATAAGTGTATTAAAAGCCAAATTATAAATTACATTCAGATATCTTAGCATATTTTCCATAGACTATGCAAATAGTAGCTGAAATTATGCAAATTTAATGTATTGTAGCAATCTTAATTTAATCTTAACATAGAGGGCAAGAGGAAATGCTGAGAACCTGTTTGTTATTAACCTTGCTAATCTTGAATCTGAACTAAATTAATTTTTTCACTTTAAACGCATCATTGAAACAAACTTCAAGTGTATATGAAGAAAGAAGGTTAAAATGTTACTTTGAAGTAAAATATACAATCTGTGTAAATAAATACACATAAATCTCCCCAAAACATATTTGTTTTACATATTGCAAGCAATAAAATGGAGAAAGTGTAAGTACAACTTTGGGGAGTGCTATCCCCAATGGACATGACATGGACATTAATCTTTTTTTTTTTTTTGATTTTCGAGACAGGGTTTCTCCTTAGCTTTTGGTTCCTGTCCTGGAACTAGCTCTTGTAGACCAGGCTGGCTTTGAACTCACAGAGATCCGCCTGCCTCTGCCTCCGGAGTGCTGGGATTAAAGGCGTGTGCCACCACCGCCCGGCACATTAATCTTTTGAACTATTAATATCTCTGCTTACACCATGAGGACCTACAGAAGACTGGACTGAACTTGTTAACTTCCCACTAAGGAGTTGAGGGAGTCTTTCAAGGCTTCTATCCCTCTCCAGAGATTTAGAGGCCATGAATGGTTACTAAGGAGAAGGCACAATGTATATGGACCAAAGAAGAGTTTAAAGTTGCGGATAGAAAGGTTTTTTCAGTGTAACGGCAGTTCACATTTTGCCCAAATTCCTGTAAATAACCCTTCACCCACTCCCGTGTTCATAGCTACAGTTAAACTTATTGTTTTCATGAAGTTAACCTTGAGTAGAATCATATTTTTTTGATTTGTTGTTGGTGCCCTTTCTGGTATAGGTGAATTTTTGTCTCTAGGAAAATCAAATGGTATACAGTCAAATGGCATAAGTCTTCACATTACTGGTTCTGACTAACAGGGGAAATAAACTATAGAAAAACACATCTAGTTAGAGAAGGAAAGTAGTCTTCTGCAGTGCAGACATACAGTACAGAAACACAAAGCCATCAGCCTGAGTGGCCAGTTGCTGAAGCACCACTCTTGGGAGTCAGGACCAAGGAGAATTCTGGGAAGGAACAAATCCAAGTAATAAAAATCAGTGACATTCAGCAATTCACAGCAAGAACAGATGGGCGACAGTTTTTAGACATGATGAAACAAGTTAGGGAAGACATATTGTGTATAGTGATCTCATTGAAACCTATGTGGAATTCCACAGTGGGAGAGGTTGGTAGGAAAGCATTGTTCTCTTGGGGATAACATCAGCCACATGCTGATAGGACCAGCATAGTACCTATGGGAATAATACTTTAGCATAGTATAAAAGGACATAAAATGAAGGTTGGATTAACATAATATAAAAGAAAAGTACATACTGCAAATACTCAAATACTCAAATGTTATGAACACAGATAAAATTAGCAGCAAGTAACTGAGAAAACATGAACTAAGAACTAATCATAAGTAAACACATGCAGATTAAAGTTTACTATTAATGCTTTTAATCTCTAAACATGTAAGCATACTTTGAAATATCTTTCTTCCATTAACTGGTAGTGTCTCAGACACTGTTATATTGTTGTGAAGAGGCAGCATGATCATGACAATTCTTATAAAGGAAACATTTAATTAGGGCTTGCTTAGAGTTTCAGAGTTTTAGTCTATTGTCACCATGGTAGAGGGCATGGTAACATGTAGCAGACATAGTGATGTAGAAGTAGCTGAGAGTTCTACTTGCAGACACATAGGCATCGAAAAAGAGAGACACTGAGACTGACATAGGCTTTTGAAACCTCAAAGTCCACTCCCCAGTGACACTTTTCTCCAACAAGACCACACCTATTCCATCTAGGCCATACCTACTCTAACAAAGCCACACATTCTAATCTTTTTAAATAGTGCCACTTCCTAAGTATTCAAAAATATGAGCCTATGGGGACCATTCTATTTATTTATTTATTTATTTATTTATTTATTTATTTATTTATTTATTATGTATACAATATTCTGTTGTGTGTATGCCTGCAGGCCAGAAGAGGGCACCAGACTTTATTACAGATGGTTGTGAGCCACCATGTGGTTGCTGGGAATTGAACTCAGGACCTTTGGAAGAGCAGGTAATGCTCTTAACCTCTGAGCCATCTCTCCATTCTTATTCAAACCGCCCCTTTTCATTTCTTTTCCCAATAGGCTTATAGACATAACAAAATGCAAATCTGCATTCAGTCCATTTTCAAAGGTTTCAGTAGTGTATGCCAGTTTCAACACTGTTTAGAAGCCCAAAGTTTATAGTCTCATCTGATACTCATGGCAGTTTCTTAATTTTAACACCTTGTAAATTAAAAATGAAACAACAGATCACATACATCCAACATACAATGTCACAGACTTTATATTACTATTCCATAAGGGAGGAAAGGGATCATAATGAGGAAATACTAGACCAAAGTAAGACTGAAAACTGCCCGGGCAAACTCCAATCTCTATATCTATACATCTGATGTAAAAGCCCTCTTTGGAACTTCAACCCCTTTCAACTTTGTTGACTGCAATAAATGTCTCTCTCTTGGGCTGATTCCATACCCTTGATTCTGAAGCCAGAAGCTTGTGGTCAAAGCTGCCAAGTTTTTCTGCTTTGTGGAACTGAAACTGGGCCCCTCCTTCAATTATATTTGTATCAGCTTTCTCTTGTTGATAGTTTCTTTCACTGTTTAAGATTTTCTTTAATTTCTTTTCACAACTTGGAAACTTAGCTGAATAGGGTCTTGCCCTGAGGTCACTCCTCTCATTATTTTTTCTAGCATCAGCCTTTTCTTTAAACTATTAATCTCCTTGAACACTAGACTTAGTTTCATTTAACTTTCTGTGACTTTTTCTCCTCAAATTGTACATTTTGTATTTTTCCTTGTTCAGCTTGCTCCTTTTCATTATGGACCTGCATAAGAGTGTCCATGAAGAACTATACTACTAAGTCAATACTAGGCTGTGTTGACATTTCCCCTGCTAATGACACTAATCTAAAGCTTGTCAATTTAGCTTCGGGCAGATTTTTTTTTTTGACAAGGACAGAAAGCAGCTACATTCCTTGCCAAATTAGCACAAGAACAGTCTGTATGCCACTCTAAAAGCTCTTGAGCCAGGCTGTCACAATCTACATTGCTCTCAGCACCACTGTCTTTTATGTTCCTACAATATGGTCCATTAAGCCCTATTTACAGCATTCAACTGTTTTCCTAATCCAAAATCCCACAGTCTATATTCTGCCAACAAGAAACATAGATAGATCTTTCATAACACTTCCCCACTCCGTGTGCCAACTTCTGTCTTAGTCAATGTTAGTTTATTTCACTTCAGTTAGAAGGCATGTCTAAACTTGATTTGTTATTTGATGCAACTTGGTTTGTGAACTAGACTATGGTCAATCCATTTCTGTAAAATTGAAGATATAAGACAAGAACATGGTAGCTCTCTAGTATGGCAAAGATCATCATCACAACTTTTCTGGAAAATTAAAACTAAGGTGAAATAATGAAAAAATGATTTTTAACATTTATTCGTAAGAATTTAGATTTAATAACATCTTACTAAATATTAGACAATGAACAAATGACCATATATATGGAAAATCAGACAGAGTAAAATGTTAATAGAATAATAGAATAGGTATGGATGTAGGAATGTTTCATAAAGTTTCTCTAGTTTTGTTGATGATTGAGAACATATATTGGAAAATGCTTAAAGGAAAAACTCTATTTATTCAATAAGTTTATATAAATCCTTAGATGAAAGACAATCAATCCAATATAATAATCTGAGATAGCAGAAAAAAGTAGGAACAGAGGTCTAATATCACTTTTGTATGTTTGTTTTTCTATTTACAAAAATGGGAAAACACTTGACATATAATAATGCCATAGTCTTTACAATGAACTGAACAGGGACAAGAAGAAGAAAAAGTACATTCTAATTTCATATATAAACATTTTTAGAAAATATTGAAACAGCTTTATGACTATGGGGAAAGAAGATATCTCTTAAATAAGATGTTCAAATTTATTGATAGGGTTTAAAAGGGGTACATTCTTAATAAGAAAAAAATGAATATTAAATTATTGGCTCAAATAAATCTACTTTGAAAATGTAGAGAACCCCCTCCTGACAGACAACAGAATAAAATTCATCTAAAGAATCAACACAAAGAAATAAAACAAATAGTATAAAAGTCAATATATGAGTTTGTATTCACAATTCAAAATATATTAAACTCTGAAAAACTAATAATTATATGGAAAATGTTCAATCTTAGGGAAATCAAGGAAATGTTAAAGCATTTCATTTTCTAAGAGAACACCTAAGAATTCAAATGTCTAACAATAAATGATGGCAAGGAGAGAGGCAAATAGAAATGTCTATACATTACTGTTCACAATATATAGATAAAAACTCTACTAGTTAACCAGGTGATATCTTGTGATATTTATACATATTTACAAATGTGAGAAAAGTGGTAAAATACGGATAGATGGAAATAGTATATTTAAAATTCAAAATAGTGTTTACCTCTAGCAAAACAGTTGATCATAATGAATTGGGGGGTTTCAATTGCTGTATAGAATATTTATTAGGGGGAGATTTAAAATACATTTTATGCATGGTGGGCTCATAGGATAGTAGATAGCTTGACATTGCTATTTTCCACATTTTTGAGGTATTTTGTAATTTTAACTTCTAAATGTAACATGGAGGGTACTGTTTGTTGTTGGGGTTTCTGTCCCACCCTGTACCCCACAACTGTTTAGCCACAAAGAAAATCACACAAAGATCTTTGTAAGTTATAAAGCTGATTGGCCCATTAGCTCTAGCCTCTCACTGGCTAACTCTCACATCTTGATTAACACATTTTTCTGATCTATGTTAGCCGCATGGCTCAGTACCCTTTTTTCAGTGGGGCAGATCACATCCTGCTGTTTCGGTGATCTAGGCAGGAGTGGGAGGAATCAACTTCCTCCTTCCCAGAATTCTCCTGTTCTCATTAATCATTTCTATTTCCTGTCTGGTTTTCCCACCTATATTTCCTGCCTGGCCAATCAGCGTTTATTTATAACATGATTGACAGAATACAGACAATTCTCCCATACCATCTAAATATCAAAGGAATTCATATCTACTAGATGGTTTTAAAATACTATGAAGTGAAATTTTTATCTAGATACAGTATTTAAAATCAAGTCAGTTAGATGCCAGACCCCTGAGCTAAATCATTGTTTCCATGTCTTCGCTCTATGGCTTTGGCCTCATTGTTTCTATCATACCTCTACCCTGGGCCATTGCATTACTTGTTTTTCTTTATTGACACTTTCATTATTTTGTAGGTTTTAATCATAAGGTACTAGAAGGAATAACTCCTGTAGTGATGAGGCAAGCAGGCCTGCTTTTTGTCCCACCCGGCTCCCGGCCGCCTGGCTAGCTTATGCCCCGAAATAATTACACGGAAACTGTATTCATTTAAACACTGTCTGGCCCATTAGCTCTAGCCTCTTACTGGTTAACTCTCACATCTTGATTAACCTATTTCTAATAATCTGTGTATCACCACAAGGTGGTGGCTTACCAGGAAAGATTCTAGCCTTCATCCATCTCTGGTTAAAGAATCATGGTGACTGCCTCACTTCCCTTCTTCCCAGCATTCTGTTCTGTCTACTCCACCCACCTACATTCTGACCTATCAGGCCAAGCAGTTTCTTTATTAATTAACCAATGAAAACAACAGATAGACAGATGACCTTCCTCCATCAAACTCCGGTCATTGTATCAATGTAATCAAGGACGTGCAGTGAAGACACCTGTGGTCATATGGAAGCACACTTAGTGTACTGTATTATATTTAATGTCAATTGCTTTTCCTTTACTTGTTTCCCCACATTTTTAAAGTCAACGTTTATTTATGACCTGCCAGTTAGGGTGAACAAAATCTATCTGGATGATTTTAAAAGCTGCCCTTTGGAGAACTCCATAGTGAGATGGCATATCTCACTTGTCACACTGGAAATAGAGACAGTGCTATTCATATCACATCTTCTTTCTTCTGTGGTTGGGACAGGACTGGGGAGAATGGGATTCCTTTTTCACAGAATTCTCCTATTCTCATTGACCCACCTTCACTTCCTGTCTAGTTGTCCCACCTATACTTCTTGCCTAGCTATTGGCCAGTCAGCATTTATTTAAAGCATAATTGACAGAATATAGGCAATCATCCTCCACCAATGGGGAGCTTAGCCCCTGTTGATACATCTACAACACAACTCCTTCACCTAGTGCTGAGGGAATACCATGGAAGAGGGAGAGGAAAGATTGAAAGAGCCAGAAAGTTTGCTGTGAGACCATGTTATCTGACAATACCTATGAAAGCTCAACTTCATGGCTTCCTAGGCAGGACCTAAACAATTTCCACAACAGTTGGCATTGTAACTTATCCAGCTCTGGGTGAGCTACTGGCAATTAGCAACCTCTGAGAGAGGAACCCCTGATTGGTTATCCTATACTATGTGGTTAGTTCTAGAAACATGCAGCAACAATGAATGGACTCAGCAGATTATGTAATTTGTCTTTTACATGTATGTGCGTGCAAGTGCATGTGTGTATAAAACAATAGTGGTTAAATAAGGGGAGATCATGGTATTTGGAGTGGGAGTGGACATGTGAGGGGTAGCAAAGAGGAGATAGAGAAAGGAATAATGTGGTGGTTACATTTTTAAAGGAAAATAATAATAATAAAAAGAAAACAATGTATGGAATAATTTTTTAAAAATGAAATGAGTTGACATACTTCCAAGAAATCTATACAAGTGGCCTACAGGTAAATGAAAAGAAACTCAATATTATTGATTATCTGAGACATGTAAATTGGAACCTCAGTGAGGTCTCACTTGATCCTTGTTGGGATGCCCACTATCAGAAAGACAAAAGTAGCAAGTAGTGAAGCTACAGGGGAAATGAAAGTCTCCTCTAGTGGGAATGTACAATATACAGAAAGATCACTGAAGTTCTTTTAAAAAAAAATAGACTGCCCATGTGATCTAGCAATTCCATTTCTGTATATCTATAGAACATGAAGTTGGACTCTCTATAAGAAATATATGCATGCTTATATTTTTGACAACATAATTTATGATAGCTATTATATAGAAATAACCTACATATCTACTGATAAACAAATACCATTTATATATGAAAAGGAAGGAATTTGAGGCACTTTGAAATAACACTGATGAAACCAGAGAACATTATGCTAGGATAAATCAGTAAGATGCAGAAAAACATTCACAGTAGGCTCTACATTCAAGTATAATCTGAAATAGTTGGCTTCATAGAACAGTGAGTAAAACCGCCGTTAAAACCGTGGCTAGTGGTGGATGAGCCCAGAAGAGATAGAGACACTCAACAAAAACTTTCAGCCAACAATGAATAAGTTTGGGAACATAACTCCTGCATGGATGTTGATGAATATGTTTATTAATTTGAAACCAATGCATATTATACAATGAAACCATGTGATGAATAAAAATAAACACCTAATTGTAAATGATGTTTGACAAGCAAACACGACAAAATAAAACCAAGAACCTGAAAAAGCAAGTCACCAGGAGGATTAAAGAAGGTGCTGAACCTTCAGTCCTCCTCTTGTACAAAAATATGTTCCATGCAGGCAAAAGCACATCTTATAAATCATAATGAGCACTCTTCAAAATTAAAATTTTAAATGAAAAATTGGACACATAAATTAGGATTAAATCAGGAGCCATGAGGAGCTGTGCATTAGCCTTACAACATTTTCCACAGTGGGAAAATGGTTTTCAAAATTAAATATCTGAACCAAAGTTAATGCAGCAGAAATATTCAGACCTGAGCATTTTTTACACAAAACCTAGGCTCTTAGAACTTTAAAATTTCTCCCTACTATTAAATTAGATAACCATACTCTAGCAAATTACCTAATGTAGTATAATGTTAGATAATATTGCACCAAAGCCTTCATCCTACATAATTTTAAGACATTTCTTGCCACCATCACTTCCATTCTGAGGTACTCTTACCTCCACTTAAGCCTTCCAGACAGTGCCTGACTCATACTTTCTTTAGAATCAGCTGAGCATTAGTTTTCATAACCAAAGGTATTTATGAACTCATATTAAGAAAACCACAGGATAGCTTCTCCTCCCAAATATCACTGTCAATTTTCATATACTCTTTCCTTAATGCGATAGGAATATTTATTATGCAAGTACATTTTTATGAAGAAATAAAAAAAAGGATTATCAGAGAAAACTTACAGCCCATTATAGACTTTTGATTTTTAATAATGCTTTGCACAGTGAATTGAATCAGTCCCTGAGTGACTGGAAATTTCTGAATCTTCCAATTCTTTTAAAAAGTCTTGAACATACACTGACAAGAATCTGGAATAACTGAAAGAATGACAGCACAATTAAGTCATCAGTTTTCCCCCAAGAGAATAGAGAGGGATTAGAAAATGTCAACAAATATTTTTTGAAAAAATCCCAATATACAGATTGACATCTCTTCATAAAAAAGACATGGAAATATACTGGGAGTGTGTACTTTGATGTCTCATATGCTGCCACTTTATCTCCTGGAGAGTACTTCATCAGACTGTAATAAAATTGAACAGTGTGAACGTTCTCTGAGAAGGTGTAATTACGGTGCGATGCATCTATCAATTAACACACTGATGAGCTGAGTGTGTTAAAGAGGCACTCCATCAGTCGTTCTGACAATAGGAATGAAAACCAGATGGATTGAGAAGCCTGGAAGTCGGAGAAGAAAAAAGGAGGAAGAGGGTCATTCCTACATGCTCAGTGTATCAAGTCTGTCCTTCCAGCTAACCCAAGTTTCAACAATGGCTGGGAAGTACCTGTAAGCCTGTTAGCAAGCTGCGATCTCCACCTAAAACATTACATTTTCTTTCCAGACCTCCATCTTCAGTCTTTTTTTTTTTTTTTTTTTGATCGTTTGCAATTGTAGTGAGAGACATTGTAACTGTTATGCCCAAATCTGCCCCCAAAACTAATGAGGAGAATGAATCCCGTAATGTAAAAGCAAAGAGCCTTTATTCTATGCAAGTTTGCAAACTCGGTCTCTCCGCATGTTCAACGTATTGGAATGAGCAGAGAGCCCTGAGCTCTGTTAGAGTTGGGTTTTTATAGTAGTAAAGGTGGAGGTGAGGGGTTTCTGAGGTTCAGGACCCCTGATTGGCTGACATTTGTCTATGGGTGTCCTGGTTAGTGTGTGCTGGCAGGTGATCCTATCTACAGGGGTTGGAATGTTAGACATTTCCTTTGGATGGTCTGTTCTTGGGTGGTGCTCAGGTAATCTTAGCTTATGGTCCTTCCTGCAAACAGATATTGCTTCAGGGTAAACTACTGAGATTCAGGCCTCTTTTAAACTTATCCATGACTGAGACCTGCTCTGGCAGGTGGTAATTGTTGGAAATAAAGAACTTCTTTTGGGTGATCTGTTCATATTTAGCTTATCATGGTTGGCTCCTACAATAATGATACAAGAATATTCATAGTTCCTCCCCTAAACATTATTCCATCAATAACACAAGCAGTAAAAACACTGAAGATGCTTTAGACAATTCCAGTCAATGTTGTGGACAGAAACACTTTGTGAACTCAGCTGCACCTGACATAGTACGAGAACTTGGTGAGAATGCAGGCACGTGGCCTATAATTTATGACTTGATATGTTTTGAGAATCCAGACTTCTAATTTTTGTATATTTACTAATAAGTATCTACAAACATTCAAATGCAGGTTTTTGGTTGAGAATAAATTTTCCTTTCTAAGACTATAATTGCATGTCATATGGCAGTTTTGCGATCAGAATGCTTCTGTTTCCCACTCTGGCTGTAGCTATTACATTCTTAACAGTGTTGTCTGAATGATTGAGTTTCTCCTCATCTGCCCATGATGTTTCCATTCTTCTTTCTGGTAGCTATTGCAGCAAGTGAGTAGCAATAGCTCATAATTTTAATTCATTATGGTTGATGGCATGATATATATTTTAAATTCTTTGAGTTGCTTTGCAGGGCTGGGGTCAAACTCAGGGCCTGTACACGTTAGGCAGGAGACCTGACACTAAGCAGAGTGCCCTGGCTCCTATGTTAAGTATCTTTTTGTGAGTTTAGGTGACATCTGTATTTCCTCCTCTGTGAAATGTCTGTTCATAGTTTTTTGTCATTTTATGTTGCATTGATTGCTTATTGAGTTTTAAGACTTTGATACGTATTTTAGACAAAGATTTTTGTCAAACATTTGTTTTGGGAATAGTTTTTTCACTTTTATATTTTTATTTTTTCAGTGAACTCTTTTGATGAGGGCAACTTTTTCATTTTGATGAAAAATGAAATGATTTGCAGGCAGAAGACTAGCATTTAACATAAAGCCTGTAAGGTCCTCAGTAATCACAGTTCCCGATGACTTTCTTCTGAGCTTTTCTCATAGTTGTATAATCTTCTACTTTACATTTAGACCCATGATACATTTTGAGTCATTTTTACCTAAGATATAAGACATGAAGTTTTCTTTTTCTTTTATTTTTGTGGCATATAGATACTTACATGTTCTGGGACTATGTGATGAAAAAGATCATTATTCCTGCATTGAATTATACTCAGAACTTCATAAAAAAATCAGTGAGGCCTAGGCAGGCCTCTGCGTGTGTCTTATGTCTATTAGCTTGCTGTTCTTTTGGGCCTCCTAACAGTAATAGCAGGTGTGTCTCTGACTCCTTTACTTGCTCTTAGGACTTTTTTCCTCCTATTTGGTTTCCATGTCAGCCTTGATAAAAGGGCTTTTGCTTTGTGGTATTATATCTTGTTTTGTTATGTTTGGCTGCTGTCTCTTGGAGTCCTGCTCCCTTCTGAAGGGAAACAGAGGAAGAGGGGATTTGGGAATGAGGGAAGGTGGGGTATGCTGGGAGAAATGGAGGGAAGGGAAACTGTAGTCTGGATGTATTGTATGCAAACAGAATCTATTTTCAAAAAAATTAGCAAGATGCATTTTTATGTGACTGTTTCTGAGCCTTCTATTATCTGCACACACATATGCGTGAATATATATATATAACTGCATATAGTCTTGATCATTGTACATATGTAACTATGCACTCCTAGAGTTTATGTACTATTAATTTATGGCTATCTGTTGACACTCAAGAACCTAAAGTTTATTTTGGCTTGTGTGTAAGTTGCTACTGAGTCATTCTTTCACTATGTGTAGTGTAGTATTTGGAACCTAGATTTAGAGCATGTTGTAGAAAGTGTTAACAGTATAATATAGCAACAAGCACTTGCATGTACACTTATCATCTTTGCTTTCTACATATTTTCTTAAGATCTACATACTATTTTTATGAGTTTTGTAGTAAAAACAATACTCTTTCTTGACCACTGGCTTATGTTTCACCAAGTACTTGGTTAATGCTATTCTGTGTGTGTTGGGTTTGTGTTTGTATGTATGTGTGGAGGTATATATGATATATAAGTGTATGTGGAATAGATTTTAGACATGTTAATTTCTTGTTTCAACATTATCTTTTTATTTTATCCACTCAAAATTAGAACATAATCATTTTGCCTTCCCTTTTCTTCCTCCAGTTTCTCCCACACAACTCTCTCCCTTGTTCTACACCTTCTCTTGTTGTGACGGGTTGTCTCAGTGAACTTGTATCTTATCAAGTTGGTTATTCTGGTAAGACAATGAGTTTTAATGACTAATCAAGCTCTGTCTGGCAGGTGTTGAGTTACAGGTGCATGTCTTATTGCTCAACAGGTACTTTACTGATGATGTCATGCATCATACATATATACATCATATGGAACCTGTGGTTGGTGAAGTCATAGATCCTAAAGGAGAACTTACTAATGTTACTTTTATGAACAAGTGTAATCTCTACATGCATTCTAAATGTTTATCTTTGTATTCACAGATAGGCATATTTCTCACTCCTGATCAAAGAAGTTTCTTTTTTCACCAGATGGGATGCCACTACAGAAAAACACAAGTGGTCCAACTGAATAGAAGAACTGACTGTCAGGTCTTCAATACCAATTGACACATGAAAAAAAGCCAAAGCTCTTGAATTAAGAAAAATAAAAAGTAAACATAAGTAACACTAGCTTTTGTAAATATAACTTTTTTTTTTTTTTTTTTTTTTTTGGTTTTTCGAGACAAGGTTTCTCTGTGGTTTTTGGAGCCTGTCCTGGAACTAGCTCTTGTAGACCAGGCTGGTCTCGAACTCACAGAGATCCTCCTGCCTCTGCCTCCCGAGTGCTGGGATTAAAGGCGTGCGCCACCACCGCCCGGCGTAAATATAACTTTTAATATGAGTTTAATCCATAATAAATATTTAGCATGAAACTTGACATGTAATTATGAGTAGAGTTGCAATATAATAGAATGTCAAGGAATGAGGATGACTCCATAGGCTTATATGTTTGAATGTTTAGTCCAGAGTTAGTGGAAATGTTTGGGAAGGATTAAGAGGTGTGGCTTGGTGGAGGAGATGAGTCTCTGTGATGGAGTTTGAGGATTTTATAGCCCTTGCCAGGTCAAGTACCTTTCTCTGTCTTTCTGATGCCTGGCAATGACAATATAAGCCTCTCAGGTACTGCTCCAGTGCCATGGGTATCTTGTTCCTACCATAATAATCATAGACTAACTTCTAAAACTGTAATCAAATGCCAAGTTAAATGCTTTCTTTTGTTAGAGTCGCCTTAGTCATCCTGTTTTGTCACAGCAACAGAACTATATCAAAGACAGTCAAGTCCTGGATTTACTGATAGATTTGAGCCCTGTTCTAAGTATGAAAATAAGCCATGAGTCAGTTCAAACTGAAGGAGGATGAAAACATCCCCGAGAAACCTAGAAGTTTCCCCTGAGGTCAAGACACACAGCTCTCAGTATCCTCTAATGCTGTGCTGTCCAGAGAAAAATTCCTTTCCTGTTTGAGATCAGGACATCGAAAGCAGCAAAACAACACCAGCAGCAATAGATAATTGGGACACAAGAAGACTTAGATATGATGGGTGTGGTTATTACCTGGATTATAATGATGATGACACAATTGAATGTGCACACCCAACCTTACCACATTCCACATGTAGCTTCTTGTATACTGTGTACTTTAATAAATATGGGTAATCAATAAATAAAATATACAAGCATAAAAAGTATTAAGTAACTGTAATGAATAATGCTGTTGAGAAAACACAAAAGGCATACTCACTCCACCCTATAGAAACACTGTATTTGAAATTTAAAATGTTTATGTCATCACTGTTTGTTGACACAGGTTTCGGTCCTGCCTGGTCTCGCAGTTCAGTATCAAAGAAACACACAGAGGCCTATGTTAACTATAAACTAGTTGGCCTATTAGCACAGGATTCTTATTAACTCTTATATCGCACATTAACTCATAACTTTTTGTCTTTGCTAGCCACGTGGCTTGGTACTTTTTATCAATGAGTCATTCTCATCTTGCTTTCTCTTGGTCTACCTGACAATTACAAACTGAGTTATTCCTCTTCCTAGAATTCTCCTGTTCTGGTTGTCCTGTCTATAATACCTGCCTGGCTACTGGTCAATCAGCATTTTATTAAAACAATACAAGTGACAAATCTTTACAGGGTATAAGACTGTTGTTCCACAGCAACTGTTCTCATTCCACATTTAAGTATTTATAGATAGTCCCTCCTAATATTTTCTGATAGGTGTTAAACACATCTCAGACTAAACAAGGTTCACATTTCAACTCATAAAGTCATCTTTCCCACTTTCCATTGCCACCATAATGATTTTCAGCAGAGTTTATTCTTTTACTTAAGGGCTTTATTACACACCAGCATTTATAATAGGAGATTCCATAATTAACCCATTAACTCAGTTTGTCCCAATTCCAAGCTTCCTAGGAAAAATAAAAAGAGTCATAATTGAATTTATCTGTTCTAGGAACTTCATTCTGTATTTGCTAGGATATAACATTAGGAACAAAATTTACTCTTCTGTCTGAAACAATTAGAAAGCAAAACAAATTATATGAAATAATATTTTCAGAGTTTGAACTTCAGGCAACTTTTGACACATAGGAATAAATGTTATAATGGTTCTAGATTATTCTATGGAGATAAGTTTTAGGAAGAAGTTCAATCTAAGGGAACTCATCCGGATACCACTGTTCCCTGTGGAGATGTGAGCTTGAGGTTATGAAAGATTGCAAAACAGAGAATCACAGAAGAGAAAAATGCACAGACCCAGACCATAAATGAGATCACCAGAATTAATAAGCACCCCGTTCCCATAAAATCTACTGAACAATGATCACCATAAAAAATCCAAGTGAGGCAAATTTTCGGGCCTCATGCAGGACTGTAAATAGTTTGCCATCAGAGTGGAAAACTTCTAAGCTCATGGAGCATCAGACACACACAATACTCAGCTGCAATGCTTATGCATTGCATCAGAAGAGAATCTATCCAAAGTTAAATCAAGCTTACTTGTTATGTGTTGAATACAAATTGTTACCGCAAACTAATGATCTGAACTCCTGGTGTCTAGCAAATGGTTCTAGTTTGATATGATATGGAAACGTAAGGAAGTGGGACCCAGTTGAAAGAAGGAGGTCACTAGGGGTTGGTCCTCATAGGTATGATGTTCCTTGCTTCTCTAAGTTCTCAAGGATTTCTGGTTGGGGTGGTCATGAAGTGAGTAGCTCTACTCCAGCAAACACGCTCATATCAGGGGTGTTCTGCCCAAGCACATTGGGCCAATATTCATAGTATGAGTTCTTTGAAACGGAGCCAAAATGCATCTTTAAGCCGCAGGAATGTTGGCTGCAGTGATACACACTTTCATGTAAGTGTCATGTCACTCTCAATGCCCACCAAAGGAGCTTCTTTCTGTAGCGGATGGGTTACAGCACAGATCTGCAGCTAGTCAAAATTCAGAGAATAAGTGGCTGCGGGGTACACAACCCATTTGGTACAACTACAGTACAAGTCCTCTGCCTCAAACTCAGGGAATATTAAAAAGACTTAAGAGCCAGGGTACCAAGACATTTGCCATGGTGTAGTCCGTTCTAGACAATACAGGGAATCTTTGCCCATGAACTCACAACAAATATGGCTATCTAACAATACTTCATTTCTAGATAAGGAACTATAGGCAATCAGTGGCTGGTAGGAGAGGGATAATCAGTTTTCTCCAGAAAAAAAGAACCCTGATAGGTTATTCAATAATCTTAAGTGGTCAGCCCCAAGTATATATGAACAATACTAAACAAATTTAGTAAGGTGTGTGTTTGTGTGTGTGTGTGTGTGTGTATCAGTGTTTCTCAACCTGTGGGTCATGACCCCTTTTGGGGTAGAACAACTCTTTCACAAGAGTAACTTAAGAACACCAGAAAACATAGTTATTTACATTATGATTAATAACAGTAGCAAAATTATAGTTATGAAGCAGAAAAAAATAATTTTATGACAGGGGTCATGAGGAACTATATTTAAGGGTCACAGCCTTCCAAAGCTTGAACCCCACTGCTCTAGATAGTTATACATTAATACCAAAAATGTCAGGAATCTCAGTTGGAGGCAGGAGAAGTTAGCGATAGGAGAGCAAAAGGGTGAAAATCATGTAAATACTATGAGCTCAAGTATGAAATTTGAAAAAAATAAAGGAACTAATAAACCAACAAATCTTAGAAACAAATCTCAAGATCAGACTTTCTCAAATAACATTAAAAGGTCAAGAATGATAACCAAAAACATTTTGGTATAAAAATGTACAGTAACAAAGGTAATAGAATTAACAATGCCTAAGGTTCAATTATAAAACAAATATCAAGACAGAAAACAAAACAAAAAAAACCATGTGACTCAAATCAGAGAAAAAACATTTGAAAGGATTGTTCTGAGATGACACAGATTCTTGACAAGACATAGAGCAATCATATACCCTATTTATACATAGTGAAGAAGGCAGAATACAGAAGAGTTTGATGAGCACCTGGGAAATATGGAGTAAAAGCCAAAGGCAATTTTTCTTTCCTTTTTGCTTCCTTTTAGACATTGTCTCCTTTATCTCAGGCAGGCCTCAAATTCATTATTTATCCACAGACAACTCTGACTTCTGATCCTCCTACCTCCATCTCCTTAGTGCTAGTGTTGTAAGTGTGTACGATCACATCTATTTTATCCACTGCTTGGTGTGGAACCCAGAGCTCCATGCATATTAGGCAAACACTGTATAATCTGAGTAATACTCTAAGGCCAAATCAGCTTCCTAGAGATTAATGTGACTATATGTGAAATTAAATAGAGTTAGCATCAGATAAGACAAAACAAAAACAATCATTGATTCTAAAGAAAAACATTGGAAATTGTGTAAAATAAATATTTGAATAATTTTGATAGAGAGAAAATGACTGAGGAATAAACAAACAAACTGATTTGTCTTAATAAATTCCTCATAGGAAAAACAAAGAAAATAACATTCAAGTTCCTTCTCAAGGAAATTTTTTAAAATAAGAAATAATGAAAAAATTTTGAAACAACCTAGCTTGCACAAAGGGAACACAAAATATAATAGAAAAAGCAAGAGATGAAAATACTTCTTATAAGAAAATTATAAGTTTGAATGCTAAGGAAGAAAGCCTTCTCAGTGCCAAGAGAGGAAAAGGAACACTGGCTCCCACCCCTAACCAGGAAGTTATCTTTCCATTGCTACCCATCTGCAAAAGAAAAATTAGACTTCTCTAAAGGGGTCTCATTGGATATATTAACCACACTTCAGGGTAGATCTCATGACCAGGAGTAGTTCAACACAAAAAAAAATTCTCAATGGTATTTTGGTCTCATATAGTTAGTTTGGGCATTCTTTGTCTTATTGGTTCTCTCTCTCTCTCTCTCTCTCTCTCTCTCTCTCTCTCTCTCTCTCTTTCTCATTGTGTGTGTGTGGGGGGGAGGTGTAAAACTCTCTCCCTGAAACAGACATACAACACATCTACCTGCCTTTGTCAAAATTATCTCTTCTATTATTCATGGTTCTCCAAAGGAATAGAATGAAAATGTACAAGAGGGAATTTATTAGAGTAGCTTCCAGTGTGTGAGCCTAATAGTTCAGTAGTGACT
The DNA here is from genome assembly GCF_950005125.1 of Chionomys nivalis. Classification (NCBI taxonomy): domain Eukaryota; kingdom Metazoa; phylum Chordata; class Mammalia; order Rodentia; family Cricetidae; genus Chionomys; species Chionomys nivalis. The sequence goes on along the minus strand of NC_080086.1, from coordinate 178,999,670 downwards.
GTCTTCCAACAGACAGACCAAGAATCCAGTAAGTGTTCAGCCCAAAAAAACAGATGTCTCTGCACTTCCAGTCTGGTGCTGGAGTCCTAGAGATTTCTTCAAGAGCTGCTGGTCTTTATTCTACAATGGATTTCTAAAGAACTAGGTTCTAATGTAGTGAACTGGGACATCAGAAATAGGGTAGATGAGCCGCAAGCCTTTATTTATTTTTTTTTTTACTGTCATTTGGTCTATAAACATGTAGAACAAGTCCACCTCTTGACCACTACCTCCCCAAACAACACCAACAACTGGGGCCAAGTATTAAAACTCCTGAACCTATGGGAGATGTTTTTCATTCAAGAGGCTCTTCTTTGAGTCATGCCCATAGGTTAGCATAGCTTCCTTAAAAGTGTTAGCTCTAAATGAACAGCTACCAATACTTTGTACTATTTCTACTCCTCTGAAAAAAAAGCAACAATTAGATTAATCCATTGTCCTTTGAACTTATACATTATAATTTTCCTGTTTCTAGATTTATTTTTTTATAAAGACGTTTGACAGTTTTTACTCATTATTCCACATTAGGTAATGAATACTTCTTCTAATTTTTTTTATATTGCTTGATATATCCTTTAGAAGACCTTTAGTGAGCATTTGAAGTTAAGGTCAGTTTTGTTGGTTTGAGTTCTCTTTTTGTCTTTAGTTATTGAAACATTTAATTCTGGATTTATAGTCCATTGTTTTGGATCTTCTGCATGTTTGGCAATCACTCTTTTTAAATTATAGTCCTGGCCCATCCCCCTCTATGTAAAATAGGACTGATTGTATCCCTCAGATTAGTTTTGAACTTCTGATCCTCCTTTCTCAGCCTCCCAAGTGCTAAGATTACAGGTATGTGCCACCAGGTCTCATCCCTCTCTCTTGTGTTATTTACTGCTATTCTGATTAAAGACATATTTCTCAGTTTAACTTGATTTTTCTTAACTCTCTTGTGGTGACTAGTCTTTCTAGTTGACTTGAAGGGACTTAGAGTTGCTTTGAAACATACTCCTGGATATTTCTGCAAAGATTTTGAGAAAGGTTTAACTGAAGAAAGGACTCACCCTGAATGTGGGTAGTATTGTTTCTCATGGACCAGAATCCTAAATGAAATAGAAAGGAGATTGTGCGTGGAGCACCACCATGCACTTCTTTTAGCTTTCTGACTGTGTTTGCAGAGTGAACAGCTGCACCATGTTCCAGTTGTCATGCCTTCCTACCATGGTGGACTACACCTTCAACCTGAGCCAAAGAAACTTTTCTATAGTCATTTAGATACATTTCTGTGCCAGCAAGCAGCAGCTAATAAATCTCCCTTTCAGAGTTCTATATTTTATCCTGGTGCTATACATTTTGCATGTTTTGAGCTTGTCCTCCAGTTCACCCTTTTGGTTTGTAAAATGTGTTACCTAACCTCTTTTTTTTTTTTTTTTTTTTTTTTTTTTTTTTTTTTTTTTTTTCCCCGAGACAGGGTTTCTCTGTAGCTTTTGGTGCCTGTCCCGGAACTAGCTCTTGTAGACCAGGCTGGCCTCGAACTCCCACCCAGAGATCCACCTGCCAATACTTCCTACTTCTAAAAGTTCTATTTGACACATCTTCTCTCTAGTATGGTTTACAGTCTCATGTTGCCTATTGTATTTGTTTACTATTGCTACCGTACACATTACTGTAAATTTAGTGGCTAAAAATGACACCAGTCATAATTAGAAGTTCTGTGGAAATGATGGCCAAAACAAAATCTTGAGGGGTAACATCAGTAACTTTCACATACTGGCTGTTAGTAGAGTTCAGTTTCATGTCACTGTAGGGCAAACTTCTAGATGAGTTTTTAGTTGAGGACCAATCTCAGCCACTAAAAGCTGCCTGCACTGTCTGGATTGGAGTGCTTGCTGTGGGAGCATGAGTTCAACCCATAGCACCCATGTGGAAAGCAGGGCGCGATCACGTGTACTGTAACTCCAGTGCTGAGCATGGTTATATGTTCTATAACCCCAGTGCTGGGCATGGTCATATGTTCCCATAACCCCAGTGCTGGGCATGGTCATATGTCCCATAACCCCAGTGCTGGTCATGGTCATATGTCCCGTAACCCCAGTGCTGAGGATGAAAAAGAGACAGGAGGTTCTGCAGACTTCTTAGATGGCTGAAGACCACATATTTCAAAAACTCCTTTTAATTTCTGCCTGTTTTCTCTTTCTAGTGACAACTGAACTAATGTGGGTTACCACCACAAAAGTGACCATACTTTCTATAGTTGCCTTCCCAAAACTTATCTAGAGCATTTTTGTAAGCTTTCGTGGTTTGTTTGTGTGTAATATTGCTAGTGCTGATCTGGAGTAACAGTTTTTAGCTATTTTTCTTTTTTAGGCTATGTTCCAAGAATAAAATTGGCTCATTTCTCTTGGGTTTACTGTTTCTTTCCTAGCATCCATCTCCTACCAAAAAATAAGTGGGAAAAAAACATTTAATTTGGTAAATTACTTTGGCAAATTAATTTGGTAAAATGCATACACAAATACACATTAGAGTTACTCATCAAAGAAATCAATAGAGTTTTGGGATGAAAATATCACCACAAAGGTTCTTTTTATTGATATACTATTTCTATTTATTCTTTGAGAAATTCATATACTAATACACCACGCTTTTATCATCAACACTCATTATCCATGTCTAATTCTCCTAGACCCCACTATTCATGTTCCTCTCCCAAATTCATCTCCATTTCCCCTCCCTCCCCCATCCTCTTTTTCTTCTTGTTCTTCTTCTCATCTTCTTCCTCTTTCTCATTCCTGTTTTCCTCCTCCTGCTCCCCCTTCTCCTGCTCCTCCTCTTCTTCTTAATTCAGTAAGGCTGAATTAAGTGCTATCCATATGTGAATGGGTATAGGAGCATCTACTAGGGCATGAGCGATCTACTATGGATAACATTGCCGAAGAAAACTAACTCCCTCCTTCAGCATCTATCAACTGTTATTAAGTCTTCAGCTAGGGGTAGGGCCTTGTAAGCCCTCCCTGAAAGATGTTGGAATTTGACTCTCTTGATCTAGTTAACCGCAGCCCTCTCTGTTCCTACACTCTTTCTACTCTTCTTCAGTGATATTCCCTGAGCTTGGGATACAGGAGTGTGGTAAACAAGTCATATATATGGCCAAGCACTCCATAGTAACTTATTCTCTGTACTTGGACTAGTTATTACAAAGGTTCTTTCCAAATATTTACGTGAGGCAGAGATATAGAAATAAATGCAACAGTCTTTTACATAGAGAAAGCATGTCAAGACACAAACAACATGCCATGATATTGTTTTGTCAACTGTGTACAATAATGTTAATTAGTAGCACTTGTTGAAAGTCAATTTCTCTACCTTTAAGAGGAACAAAGACATGGAAACCAAGAAGGGGAGGACTTCACACACTTGCTATAAAAGGAAGTCTGGATCCTGGAGACACTGCCCTGCACAGCAGCAACTGGGGCATGTGAAAGACATACATATGCCAGCAAAGCCTTCAATGTACTTACGTGAACAGTGAAGGAGCAGTTAGTGAAATTGCTACTATTATCCAGACAAGATCTGATCCTAAGTAAGATGCTCAAATTTAAAGTGACAGTGATTTCTAGTTAACCTTTAAGTGATGCTCAAGATAATGGCAAAAATACTATCTGTTACAGAGTGGGAGGTCGAAGACGTGTTTGATCATCTGTTTAAGAGTGTCTTTTAGAAATTTCAAAGACAGCATGCAATCCTCAGATTTAAAAAGCTTGAGAACTTTGATATAAAAGGGATTAATGTGAAATGAATTCGTCAGTTCTGATATATCAACCAAACATAAAGATGTGGCAAGAAAACAGGATGGCTCAATTAAACAATTTTGGGCTAAGTATTACCATTCTTGTACTCAAATGGCAGCTGCTGGAAGTAATACATTAAAATTATTCAAGCTGAAATGTTGATATCATTTTCTTGAGACCAAAACTTATTCATAATAATTGGAAAATTCATTTTAGTTTTTCATAATAAAAATGTACCTAACATATAATATAATTTATCAGTGATAAATTAAATGACAAGTAGTGAGCAGAATTTAATCTATATTCCAGATCATAAATAAAAGTGTGACATATGATAGGGAAAATAATAAAGGAATATATGAATTAATTGAACATAGTTGATTTTCACAAAGCAGTGGGATTATATTTTAAGATTAAAAAGCATGACTTTTTATTTGAAAAGATGACTAACTTCCATTGACTAATAACCACATGTAATAACAGACGATTCATTGTACATTATTTTAGAAGATATACCTGACGCTACTTGGGTAACCTGAGACTAAATAACACAGAGACCTAGGATAAAACCAAATAGTACTCATCTAAAAACAGAAAAAAAGAAGTGATAATATGACTGCTGATGATACTCTGCTGTACTTGTAGATCGGAGCCTTGTTCGACCACCATCAGAGAAGCTTCCTTCTGTAACAGATGGGGACATGCATAGAGGCCCACATCCACGTACAACACAGAGGGTAAGAAACTATGAAACACCCAGCCCTGAATAAAATCCATCAAATCCTTCCCCGTCAGAGCTCAGGGCATTCTATGGAAGCGGAAAGGACGGAGGACACCAAGAAAAACACGGCCCTCTAAATCAACATGATCAAAATTCATATAAACTTACAGAGACTGAAGCAACATGCACAGGGGCTGCACGAGGCTGCACCAGGTCCTCTGTGTACACATGTAAGCTTCCAGGTTAGCGTTTTTAGTGATTCCCGAGTGTGTAAATGAGTGAGTTTCTTATTCTTGCACCTGCTCTCGAGTTCTTTTCCTTTTCTTGGTTTCTCTTGTTCAACTTCAATGAATAGTTTTTGTTTTATCTTATTATATTTATTGTGTTATATTTTTCAAAAAAAATGAATGAGAGAATTAATGAATGAATGAAAACCTAGTCACTAGTGTAATGGCTAACAATGAAACTGTCACTTATATCTTTTGGGAGGGGGAAAATCAGTTTTCTCTAGTGCAGTGGCTCTGGGTTAACCCCTCTAGGACAGGCCTCCTGTTCAGGAGCAGCTGACAAACATAAAATGAAAGCCACAGTTAGTTGTTTGTGCCTGCTTCTGTTTGGTTACAGTTTGGGAGGTAGTTTGCTTTGCTTCTTGGGTAGTGTTATTTTTTTCCTTAGTTTTAGGGACTTTAGTTGTATTGGTTTTTTGTTTCCTGAGAAAGAACTTAAAGTTGTAGGGAAGTGGAGAGTATCCGGATGAACTTTAGGGAGAGGAAAAATAAGATCAAAATATATTTAAATTTAAAAATCATTTAAATGATTAAAAAGTAAAAAAGATATATCATAATTTTTAGAACACTTTTGATGCTTAATTTCAAGAATAATTTTATAATCTCGAAAAACCAAAAAATAAAAAAAAAATTCCAAACCAAGTCTTTAACATCAAGGAATGCATAAATGAGGAATAAAAACAAAAGTTTATTTTTGACCTCCATTTCATTTTTAGCAGGAAAATTCCATGCTCTAATGTCAATCTTTTCTTAAATGGGCAGATTATTTTGGTTTTGATAATTTTATTTTTTTAGGCCAGCTTTGGAATACCAAAGATCTCTCTCTCTCTCTCTTTTAATCTTATTTCTTGTTTGTCTGTATGCTTGAAGACTGGTTTTCTTTTTCCAGTAATCATAAGTAGTTTTTCTTTTCTGTCAAGTACATCTTTTTAGTTTTTTATTCTATATTTACTTCCATCTTTCTTATTTCAGTATTGACACAATAGAATTATGTGATTTACTTCTATATATAGTAATATTTTAAAATTACAACTCATTTTTCATATATTGTTCTCTAAAACAAACACTTTTTAAAATAAAATAAATTTACTTAGAAAAAAGTGAGAGAAACAATACAAAGAAGGGATTTTAAATGCTTTTGTCCTGCTATGGTCACCTACTGGACATCTGCTAACCCAAATGAAGAGTTTTCATCTGTAACAACAGTGGTTACAGGGCCCTACAAAGTAAGTTAAGCAAAGTTATTAGAGTACTAGAGAGAAATCCCTACACTTCTGGTTATGTTCTTCAAAATCTGTAATCTTTGTGTCGACCCAGGATTTGTGAAACTGGGGGCTTTTTAGTTTTTTCCTCTGCGAGACTAAGCATGGAAGAATCCAAATCCTGTGATTCTGTGGTGACAGATGCAGACATCATACATTGCACAGATGTGTTAACAGCTTTAATGCACAGCTTTTCTAACTGTACTGTAAAATGCTGCAAATCACAACTCATTTATTCATAACTCCTCAAAATGCATTGCTCAGCATGGAATTCACAGATGAATAAAATGATAGCCTGTTTATATGGACACATAAAATTAATCATTATAAATTTTCTACTATCAAATGAATTCATGGATTTTGGTATTTATAACTATTTTAATTTCAATTTGTTTTGTCTATACCTTAGTAATAATGCAGCTGGACTTTCAATAAATAAATAAATACACCTTTTACTTTTATTACACCAGTGACCGTGGCTTGATTCTTTAGCAAATTCCCTTGAGAAGCACTATAGAAATCATTTATTCAAGTATCACATTTACTTTTATACTTTATTTTCTGCTTTTAGTTTCATAAGAAGATTTTCAAATAATAAATTAATGTTTGAAACGTTATACTTAACTCCAAGTTTAAGATGTGGAAAATGGCCTAACTTCGTTGAAGGTGCTAGCATCATTTTTATGGAGAAAGAGTGTGTAGGATCTGCCAACGCAATTTCAACCATGGGTTTCCAGATGTAGGTGTGTAGATGCTCTTTGGTTGTACTTCAAAAGACATATAGACTCTATGACAGCGAGTGTGAGACATGTACTAGGACTGCAGTGACTATATCATTGATTGATATGTGTCAATTATATACAGTTACATCCTACAATGAATTCCTAGCAAGTCCCAAAGTCACAATGAAGTAGGTAGAAATTTTGTGCTTGTCATGGCATGGTCTGATTAACAAAGTTGGGAGCCCAGGCAGGGTACTCATGGAGGTTAAACATAGATTCGATCCAGGTGAACATGCCCAGCATCACCACAGCAACACCCAAAATATTTACTCCAAGTCCAGCTTTAACCTAGAACAGGAAAAATGCATACATGTCAGTCTCCCGGTGAAAAAAAATTCCACAACGATTTCAGCATTGTATCACACAAGCATAAACCTGATTTACATACACCCTTAATGACCTATATAAGTCATGATTATCATCAACTGGTGATATTCTCCCTTTTATATCAAATGAGAATCTGTCCCTAACTATTATTTTGACAGTACCAGAGAGGCCTCTCTCTGGAATATATGTCAGTCAATCTGCCCTTGTATGTTAAATTATAATTGGTGATTGATGATCTTATTTATGAAAGAATAGTTTTCAAGAATACCATGTAATAACTGTACTTTTCAGGATCACTTAGCATTACTGGTTTCCCATGAGAGTATTTTTTAATTGAAATTTTGTAATGCCACTTCTATTCCTCTTTCTTAGTGTTGCTATTTTTTGAAACTCTTACATAGGAATTCTAGTGTGTCTGTTGAATAATCTCAAAATATTTTTTTACATATTAGAGACTGTCAGCTGTTGCTCTTAAATTGTTTTTTGTTACTACCATTTGATTTTTCCCTAGACCATATCGTTGCTCATTTGTTTATAGAATATCATCGACTGGTTATATGATACAATAGTGGAGGAGGGTAATTGTGGCAGAAACTCTATGGCCTACAAAGCCTAAAGTAGTTGTCGTTGGTCACCTCACAGAGACTGCCTGTTCCTGAATTCTTTGCATTAAAACATGGCTTTTCAAAGCAAAAGGGAAATATTTAGCATGATTATTTTGGATATCCTTTTCTCTACCCATAAAAGCCACTCATTCATTCCATATTTTTTTATATTCACACACGTACATATTTGTGATATTTTATGTTAAACATATTGTATTTTGCAACAAGATGTTATGTGCCTTGCGTATAGAAATATTTCTAGAGGTTTTATTTTACTCTAATGCTGTGCAGGGACAGCATTGGGGTGGGAGAAAAGAACAGGAACTCACCTTGTAACTCCACAGATGGAGCAAACTCACAGAATTCATTTTGACTATATTTTCCTTTGGGTTGGGTTGGAAATTGATGATAGAGATTAGGTTAAGACTGGAATATTCTCAAATTGGTTCTCAGCTACCACTATTTTTGTATTTGGAAACAAAGTGTGTGTTCTACCTCTTAAATTTTTCTTTGTTTCTCACAGAGATCCTCCAGAAAGAGATCTACAAGATCTCCAAGAAAGGTACTTTTCCTCAGGTACTGAGCAATGTCTTCATCAGACCAAATGTTGCCTAAACATTTGTGATATAGAACAGTAGTGTTCCTGTTTCTTTTTTGCCTTAGGTTTGATCCTAATCTTGGTATAGGTTTAAGGAGTCATGTTAAGAAATTCCGTGTTCTTTTCCTTTTCCCAGACCAATGCTCATGCATTTCACATCTCTATTCGTGACCATAAATTCTAATGGCATGCCCACTTCTTGAAAATAATCCTATGACCATTCGTACCCACAGTTTTAAAAACAGACTTCAAACTCTGATTTTATCAGGGTTGATTTGAGTGCAAGGGTAGCACTTATTTGGCCCATCAGGTAGAGGCGTCTATTGGGTGACATTATGTTCTTATAGCTGCTAACTTACCATGTCAATGACTTTCAAGTGGCCATATGAAAAAACAATAGCATTGGGTGGATTTGCAACTGGCAGAAGGAATGCAAATGATGTACAGAGTGTAGAAGGCAGTAAAATGTGAAGAGGGTTCACATGAATGGCTTCAGCCTGTGGGAAAAGCCAAAGGAGAGCGGAATTAAAATGCTGAGGGTGGACACCAAACATGAAAATGAACAAAGTTGTAAAATGAAGTTGAAACCTAAAATCATAAAATTATGCATAATTTAAAACTTTTCAGAGTATTTTAAAGTGACTCTTATTTTTATTGTTATGTATTTAAACCTTATATTATAATTTATTTCGAAAGTAAAGTATCACTTATCTCAGAAACCTCATAAAACCAAATATATTTATTATGTAATAGTGTTACATACATACACATAATATACTATATAATAATATCTTGTATATTCTTAAACATTTTAGAAAAGTATAAGGTGACTAATATAGCTCAAAATAATAGATGATGTCACTGAGGTCAGAGACACCAAAGAAATTGTCGAGCATGCAGCTAACAACCAAGAAAGTCTTGGGAAGGCCTGGGTGCCTGTGGCTCTGGAGATTTTCAGTGTACTATTTACTCAATCACTTCTGTGAGAAATTTAAAATTCTCTCGTGATCATTACTTAGGGAGAATGGTTATTATCTGGAACTCTTCGCATAATTTTCTGATGTTTTTTTTCATGAAATAAAATCAGAAATCAGAAAGCTGAGATGATATGTTGTTTGTGATTTCTTGCCAATAGGCAATCTATAAACAATCTATATTTTCTTTTTTAGTAGCAGCTCAAGTATATGAGCAAATAACTCTGTGGAGTGGCTGGGAATCATTTTCAGAAAGACAATCTTTGCTGTTTCTTTAAAACAGTTCTTAATTTAAAGTGCTTTCTTTTCACCAACATCACCCACCTGAATCAGAAAAACATTTCACGCAAAGTTATCTCATGTACTTGCTATGGAGTGTGGAAAAGGGGTCTTCCTCCCCCTTTTAACACATTGTCTCAAGAACTGTCTAAGAAATTTAGGCCTCAAGGTTAAGACTATCTTCTCATTCGTCTGTACATCACTTGTAGGAAGAACTTCTCAGAAATTTAGGAACACTGTTCTGAAAGGTGATATTTCAAAGTGCCTAGAACTATTGAATCATCTTATGGCTGCCCTGGATCCAGAATAGTTTCATATATTTGCAAATGAAAACAGAACAAAACAAAAAACTGTGCAGAGAAAAGGTAAATTATTTACTAAAGATTATCCTACTTGAATGTGAAATATAGTTCCCTTGAGTAAACATCACCTGGTGCAGATAAAGACCATGTAAGTTGCTTACAGAAGGTTCATTTGGGCCAAAAGAAACTATACCACAGGATGAAAACTCACAGTCAAAATGACAAGAAAACCTACTCTAGAAGAAAACAACATAAGCGCAGTACTCACCAAAGGAGACAATATTGGGAAAAGAATGGTGATGGTAGCTGGATTGCTGGCTACCTCTGTCAAGCTCGTGACAATCAAAGAAGATATTAGAATTATTAGCCAAATTGGTAATGAACCTAAAGGAGATAATTTGCTTCCTATCCAGGCAGATAGTCCTGATGCCTAAAAAACAAATTTGCAGTATTTATTATTCACATAATTAATTTTTATCAATTATTTTTCCATTAATTTTACATCCCAACCACAGTTTCCCTCCCTCCCCTCCTTCTGTCTCCTCCTTCTGCCTCCCCTCTACCCCCACCCATCCACTTGTCCTCTGTTTCTGTTCAGCAAGGGGCAAGCCACTCTTAGGTATCCACAAAGCATGGCACAACAAGCTGAGGTAGGACTAAGCTCCTCAGTTTGCATTGATGCTGGGAGAGGCAACCCAGGATAAGGAATAGGTTCCCCAAATCCAGGCAAAGTGTTATAGACAGGCCCTGATTCAAGTCCTAGGAGGCTCACAAACAGACCAAGCTACACAACTGCCCACTTCACATGATTCATTTTAATGAAACTCAATTTAATCACACCATTCACATACACACACACACACACAGTATTTACTGAGTTTGTTTCTGAAATATCATTTCCCATATTTTTGTTTTTTGATATAGATATGTTTGATATGAACAAGTTTTCAGAATTATTTCAATACTATAGTCATGCTTTAAGAAGTTTAAATTCTCTCTCTATGCTTTCCTCTAATAAACATTAATTTTATGTAATCAAAATATCTAAATGTCTTGATAAGTCATGATAGACCATAGAGCTTTAAGAAAAGGGAAGCCTGCAGGCTCCTTCCCCTTCTCCTAAGCTGTATCTTCCAGAGGCAAGAATTGTCAACTGTTATTAGCTGTTTACACCGATATTTAGTATTAGTATAGGTATCTTTCAAAATAACATTCTAATTAAGCTTTTTCTTAAATTTCAACTGGAAACATTATTTATTGATTTCCTAATATGTTGCCTAAGGATTGTGTTTTCTTATGCCATTCATCATACATATGTTTTCTGAACCTTAATTCCTCAAAACATTGCTATACTTTGGTTAAAACAATATTTAAAGATTAATGTTATAATTATATAAATATTGTTCATTGATGAGCCACTTAGCCATCTAAGATTATATTTACTTTGTGAGCCACTTAACCATCTAAGATTATATTTACTTTGTTTTCCAAAGAAAACATTATTCTGATTGCTTAGTTTTCTAAGTACCTATCACTAATTCATCATGCTCTTCAAACTATCTGGAGACCTATCCAACAAGCAAATAAACACGTGAAGTAAGTGGATTTGCTTTGTTCGTGTTCCCTCAAGATATCTGTTCTGGAATAGACAGACCCTTTTCCTGCTCCATCTGGACTAGATTAATGTTGGACCTACTTAAGTTCCCCTCTTGTCTCACCACTCTGCTTTGTGGGAACCCTCTCCTTCATTCCGCTTATTTGGAGCAACAAAACATCCTTTCAAATGTGAGGAGATCATAGGACAGAAAGTACATTTGCAGAGTATTTATACGTCTGAAAATTATTTTATTTCTTTTCACACTATTTTTCTAGTTCTGATTTTTGGAAATTCTAGTTGTGAAATCATCAAAATCACTCAGCAATGTTAAACTATCAATTTATTTTCTGTGTCTTTCTGTGGGGTTCTTTAAACTTATTGAATATTGATCTTTGTTTCATTTCATGCAGTCCAAAATATTGCCTGCACTCGGATTATAGGTTTATTATTCTGATTTCTCCCCTAAATCGAAAGTCTACCTTTTGTGATATTAGACTTATAAAAATCTAGGCTATGCATCAGAAAAAACTTTGATTATAAGCAGTAAATTCAATTCCAAAGTAAATACAAGCATCACAAACATGGGCTCTAGATATAAGTTTTATTGTTTATTGTTTTGATTCATATACAGAATTAACTATTTTATTTGTATTTTATCATGTGTATGTTTGTGTAAGTGCATGATTGTATTGTGTATGTTTATATGCATGTGGGCACATGTCTCTGTGTGTGTGTGTGTGTGTGTGTAAGCCTGAAGTTGATGCCAAGAATCTTGACTGCTATTTATGCTATATGTGGAGCCTGGTTCTCTCAATTGAATCCAGAGTCCACTGATATGACCAATCTATCTATTTAGCTTGCTCTAGAATTACAGAGGGTCACCACACCCACCTACCATTTACACGAGTTCCTGGGGATTTGACCTCTGTTTCCCAAGCTTATAGAGGAAGCATTTTATCTAGTGAGCCATTATGAGAATGGATATTAGCTTTATATATATATATATATATATATATATATATATATATATATATATATATATATGGGTATGAATACTGAATGTAACAGTTAGAAGTATAAAAACTAAAGCATAAGGGCATAGAATCCTAGAAGGTGAGTGAAGATGTGTTTTACCTTGTTCTGATTGAGATGTGAGAGGGACCCAGCAAGTGTTTGTGATCCATTCTGGAATTCATTATGACTCTATCTCCAACTCAAGATTATGAGATCTACAATGTAGATTCTACATCAATCCCTCTAGCATGAACCTTTTTCATAGTTCCTTTAGCCAAGAATCTCAGAGACTTTACTTCTGAGACATTCCTCGTGTCATTAATAAAGATCTCTTTCCTTTCTACTCTTTTCTTTTTCTAAACAGAGTCTTGAGGAGTTTGTAGACTAATGCTCTAGCTTTCTTATCTTTTCACAATTTTACTTTATTTTTGATTAAAGTATAGTTGAATCATTTCCCCCTCTCTTCTCTTTGCAATTTTTCTAATGCCTTCTACTCTCTCAAATTCATTCATTCCCCCTTTTCTTTATTATTGTTATACACACACAAATACAGACTCACATACATAAATGCATATATATGCATATATATATATATATCTGTGTACCTACACACATGCACATACACACACATATATATTCATATAGGTACACACATACGTGTATACACAAACTCAAGCTACTGAGAGTGTTAATGTTGCTTATGTGTATATGTTGAGGGTGGACCATTTGGTACTGGACAATCAACTCTTTTTAGTGTTTATTGTCTTTTAGCCTTTTGTTGTATTTCTGACATATGTTAGATTTTATGTTGTTTAATGTTTAAAGAACATTGCTGACTTTTAAATATAAAGTTGATACCATAATTCTAAATTTGAGAGAATTATTTTATGATTGTTTTTTTAAACAGTATTTTCTTTTACTTTTTATATCTTTCTGACATCCCTTTCAGGCACCAATGATAAAATTTAAAGAATTTATTGCTTTGTTTATTCTCTGCACTTTTTCCTTGTTCTATTTCTTTTTGTTTCCTTATTTCATTTTATTTTTCTTCCGTTGGCTATTATAAATGGGGCTTCTCCCAACTATCTGTTGGCTCTTGACTACCTATTCATTTTTATTTAAAGAGACTATTAAATGGTGATTTAAAGCTCTTGGTAACAAACAAAAGATTATTGATGGAGACCATGCTTCAACATTGCTACAAAATGAAACAATTTCCTAAAGACCGTGTGGCCCTTCACGAATGGGAATAGTAGTTGAAGAAATTGCATAACCTTTGAAGCTTTTAAAACCATTTTAATATCCAGCCCTGGCTTCTTTCATGCTTACAGTATTATCCGTTGCTTCCAATTTTTTCTCCCTTTCAGGATCTTAACATTAAATCATCTAATTTCTTGAGGACCCTTCGATTTTCTGACCTACATAGTTCAACTACTTTCACAAAACCATTACTCATACAACATTTTCCCACTATCTTGCATGGTTTTGAATATCTTTTATATGTTATTGACTGTGTTATAAAATTTTTATCTTTAAAGACTGTTAGTACTTTTTGTCATTATTTCTTATGTTCTTGGGAACTTAGGAATATTTGAGAAAACAGTATTTAATCTCTCACAGTTATCTTAGAAAAAGCATTTGAGTAATGTGTAAAAAACCAACAACAAAGAGAAATTATTCACTGGGAAGAGTTAGACAGTGTTTATCACTTTGTGAGACATCCATCATCTTAAATCAAATCAGGGGCATTTAAGAGAAAGGACACAGCATGAGGTAAATAGCACATAATTGCTACCTCATGGTTCTTTTTTATTTTTTGGTTATTTTTTAAAGTAGAAATATTCTGTTGCTTGAGACATTTGTCAGACAAATTATAACTTTGAATAAAAGTTTTTCAAGTTGTCTCCTAGTATTTTGTAAAACTAATTTTTAGGGTCACAATTTTGTATGGACTTTTTTTGTGAGAAGCTTTTGACTTCAGTTTGATTACTTAGGAGTAGTTTTTCTGGAAATTCTTGCAGAATACAGATTCCAGGTACTAGGATCTTTATAATGAATTATTTCTCCCTCTGTGATTTCCTAATTCTTCCACTGAGAGAGCCATGTGCATCAGACTAAATCCACACCTTTTCATTTCCTCAGATTTTGCTGTTCTAGGGTCTGGTCGATGCTTTCAAAGCCACTTTGAGTGTCTAGAGTCCAGTTTAGACATATTCTGAGCAGAGAAGAGCAACATTCTTATGAATGCCAGACTTTCTGATTCTGCTTTCCTCACAGTTCAGATCAGCAGACATAAAGATGGCAGTTATTATTCTGAGAATGCAGATCTCATTACTGCTGAAATAGTAGAAAAGAAAATTGTTATTGTCTTAAACTTCTACCATTTTTATCTGGGCATATCTAAGCCTAAAGCAATTTGGCAAAAGGCTCTCTGAGTTGAGATGGTTTCTAAGACTTACAGTAATTACTAACCCTTATTGCTGAAAAGGTCCGAATCTAAAACCAATGCCGGAACTAGTAAGAAAATTAGGAGTAAACAGTATTCTCCTATCAAGAAGAAACAATAGCACTTTGTACTGCAAATTAAAATAAATAAATATATGACTTCTAAGAAGTCAAGGGACTTGTCACAATTCCTCCTTTGCCAACCTCCTGTTTGTGACTGAGTTTGGAAATAGATGTAAATCAGAGCTGAGTATTTAATAGAAGGCTATGAGTGACTGGTGTATAGTCAGACAGAAAGATAGAAATATTCTTTGCTTTTTCAAAACAAAAATTCAGAGTTTCATATACTGACACTGTATCTACACCACTCTCAAGATTCCCTCAAAAAATCTCTTCCATGTCTCCCCTGCTAAATGCATAGTCTCTTCTTCAATTATATACTATATATACATTATATATAATATATGTTATTCATGTATATTATTTTTCTGAATATATACACACACATATATACAACCTACTGAGTACATTTGATCTTGTTAGTATGTAAATATGCTCAAAAAATTTTAGAGAAGATAATTTTCTTCTAGGAAACCTACAATGACAGGGCAATTAGAAGGGATAAGAGCTTGCTTTGTGTCAGTTGGTGGATAGATCAATGAAATGGCCATCTGTCTAACTCATGATGTTTTCATTTCTTCCTGACAGTGGACATTATATACCAGAAATTGCCACATTAAATATTCTGGAATTCATTCACAAGATAAATTTATTTATGGCATTATTTTTCATCTCCTTATTTGACAATGATAGAATGATGGGTTATTGAATTGAAACTAAAGAATTGCACAAATTCTATATGAAATGACATAAAAATGTAAGCAAGCAAACAAATAAACATGTCCAATTAGGAACCACATTTTTGAATCTAAGTTTTTCCTCCTACTAAGCTACTCTTCAAGTATAATATCATGGATTAAGTATTTTAATCTTTTTTGCACTATTTTCTTTGGCATTCTGAGACCTTGTGACATTATTGTTTATGCTTACAGCCTGTAAAAGTTCTTGAACTATGAACTCACCTCATCTCTGTGGGATACTGCATGGCTATTGAATTCTGCATTATTAAAATGAGAGGATAAAGGGGACTATGCCCAAAGCTTGAATGTGCCTGTGTTCTTCTTTTCAACCACCTAGTTAACTGTTTAATCTCATACACACTGAGCATTACCTGACAGCCGTCTGCCAGGGCAAAGCCGCCACCAACGAGAATGGCTATGTCCCACGGCATGAATGATTGGAATTCTTTCCAAGTAATCAGGGGAGAGAAATCAAAAGCAACTGCAAAACAAAAACCCCTACAGTTAAATATTGTTGAACACAAGAATATACAATAATTTTATCAGTATCCTGAATAGTGATGTTACAAGAAGTTTACAATATCAGGCCTCAACTTTGAGTTTGCACTGACCTTAACCAGACTATTCTTGGCTGCTCTTCCAGAGGACATGGGTTCAATTCCTAGCACCTATGTGGTGGCTCCCAACTGTCTGTCACTCCAGTTCCAATCTGACACTATTTTCCAGCCTCTGCAGGCACAAGGGATCCAAAGAGTGCACACACACACATGTGCAAGGGAATGCTCAGACACAGAAAAAATACTTTAAGAAATTCTGAGGAAGTGTTTTGGAAAAATTCTTCTGATAATATTTGAATTACATTTAGAAAAATTATTATGATTTTGTCATTAGTAATGCCATTCTTTCATGGGCTCATATTTTTACTCTGCTATAGGAGAGTGCATTGAATTCTGTCAAATGGGCATGACAGAGAAGGGAGTTCAATGAAGAATTATCTTGATTGGCTTGGCCTTTGGGTATGTCTGTGGGGGACTGTTTTAACTGTCCATTGATGTGGGAGAGCCCAGTCAACTGTGGGTCATACCATTTTATGAGATGACCCCTGGATTTTATAAGACTAGAGGAGGCTTCAAAATCATAGATGTATTTGTTTCTTTTTGCTCTTGACTATGGATGAGATGTGAGTGAAGTTCCTGCCTTGATATCTATACCCCAAGATTATAAGGCAAATAAGACTTCTTTATATTGTTCTGTCGGTAGGCTACTCACATCAGCAACCAACATGAAACCGTGCTTCCAAACTATTAAAACCCATTTGCCCTATGTATGCATGTAAACATGCAGCTCCTGAAAACTAATGTAAACATAAAGCACAGGCAGGAGCGAATCATGTGTAAGAAGTGCATATAGGAGAATGCATGCTCCTGCAGATTTGTGCACTTCTCTGACCATGTGTTGTGAATACAGTGATTGTTCTAACTCAGCACCTTTTCCAATTGTGAACTCAGGCTATGCCTATAAGGGGCTTGTTTTCCTTTCTTCAAGGACTTTCTATGTAACTATAAATAATCTTTCTCATGAAACATGTCCTCCTCTAGGTCCTCAAAATTATTACTGAGGTCTCATCATTCATTCTTCTTTCCTTGTTAGTCAGTATTCTGATTTTGGCAGGGGAGGCGATATCCCTCAAGAATAGCTGGAACCTGGGTATAAAAGGAAATAGATTTTTCATTTCTGCAAACTCTAGAGAGTCTGCCTGTTGGTGGAGATAAATGCTGACTGAATAGGGGGTGCAGGGTGTGAGATAAGCGAAGATAGAGGTTAGATTGACATGGCCATTTTTAATATTCTATGTACTAACTGAAGCTTATGGAATTTTAATTTCTTCAAAAGATGTTCTATAAATTTATTGTTAGAAATGATACTCATCTATGTCCCCTTTCCTGGTGGATATGTATGTTTTTTCTTAAGGTTCACCTTGTCACTTAGCTTCTCTAAGATCATGAACTATTGGCTCAATATCCTTTGTTTATATCTAGTGTTCTCTTATGAGTGAGTACATACCATCTTCATCTTTCTGGGTCTGGGTTACCTCACTCAGGATGTTTTTTTTTTTTTTTTTTTTTCTAGTTCTATCCATTTGCATGCAAATTTCAAGATGTCATTGTTTTTTTTTTTTTTTTTTTTTTTTTTTTACCACTGAGCAGCACTCTAATGTGTGAATGTGTCACATTTTTGTACCCATTCTTTGGTTGAAGGGCATCTAGGGTTCTGGCTATTACAAATAATGCTGCTATAAACACAGTTGAACAAATGCCCTTATAGTATGATTGAGCATGTTTTGAGTATATGCCCAAGAGTGGTATTGCTGGATCCTGAGGTAGGTTGATTCCCAATTTTCTGAGAAACTGCCATACTGATTTCCAAAGTGGTTATACAAGTTCGCATTTCCACCAGCAATGAGCATGGGGGGGGGGGAGGAGTAGGGAGGGCAAAAGGGGAAGATGAGAGGAGATGGGGAGGGGGAAAAGAACTTGAGTGAGCAGGATAGTTGAGATGGAGGAAGGACAGAGATGAGAGCAAGGAAAGAGATATTTTGATTGAGGGAGCCATTATGGGGCTAGTAAGTAGCATGGCACTAGAGAAATCCCCAGGAATCCACAAGCATGACCCCAGTTAAGACCCTAAGCAATAGTGGAGAGGGTGCCCGAGCTTGACTTGCCCTGTAATCAGATTGATGAATATCTTAAATGTCACCATAGGACCTTCATCCAGCAACTAATGGAAGCAGGCAGAGACCAGCAGTAGAACACTGGATTGAGCTTCCAATGTCCACTGAAGAGTGGGAGGAGTGAGAATATGAGCGAAGAGGTCGAGACCATGATGGGGACACTTAAACAGTTCACCTGAGCTAATAGGAGCTCACCAGCTCTGGCCAGATAGGGAAAGATCAAACATAGGAACAAACTAGACCCTTTGAATGTGAGTGACAGTTGTATGGCTGGGGCAGACCGCGGGGTTACTGGCAGTGGCACCAGGATTTATCCCTACTGTTTGTACTGGCGTTTTTGGAACCTATTCTCTTTGGATGGATATCTTGCTCAGCCTAGATATAATAGGGAGAGCCTTGGACTTCCCCAAAGCAATGTGCCTTGTCCTCTCTGAAGTGTAGATAGGGTTGGGGTGGGGGGATGCGTGGAGGGAATGGGAGCAGGAGAGGGAGCAGGAACTGGATGAAAAAAGATAGCTTTTTTTCTTTGAAAAAAAAAAAAGAAATGATACTCAACCAATTTCTCCTGAAGATGTAGTTTTTGTCAATTTCTTAGCTGGAATTAGAAAGAAAAGTATTCCGGCAACTAACGCAACAGTTGAATCTGTAACATAACCAGAGTGCCTAAAAAAATATAAACAAACATGTTCATTAAAATAGTATGAAGGACTTATATGAGATAAGATATGAATGAATTATTTTAATAACACTTAAATAGAAATGAAAATAAATATAGATCGTTTAATCTACACAGTCTGTTCTAAAACGTAGTTTCCCAATGAAGTGATGTAACTTTTAAGGACCAGTCATTTCAGAATGCATTCCTAATAATTCAATACATTCTCATATTGCCAATACTGAATAACCAGATGATACCTTATCAGACCAACAGAGCAAAATTTCCGGGTAAACTTTCAGATTTGTTAAGCCATTTCTTCTCTGAAATACTGCTTTTTATTATAATGTCAGAGAATTGAGGCTTAAACAGTTGCTGGAGTTTGGCAAAGCCCCATGTAATTGATTTATAATGTCATTCTATTGAATTTAGTGAGATATACTGTTGCTAGTGTCCCCTCAAACTCCTCTATAAACTGTGAAAGCAAATTGATCTGGTTTCTAGGATGAAACACCTGCTTCTACAGTGGATACTAACCATACATCCAAAGGAAATCAACCCATTTGATGCTTTGCGCTCTAGAAACTTAAGAAGATTAATGACCAGAATGACTTACGAGATGCTCACAAATGATCCCTGTACAAATTAAGAATAATTTGGGAACAGATGGGGCTAAGAATTGCCAGACCATTCTAGCAAAAAGACAGGTTCCCGGAAGCCTCCACAGTTAAGAGGCACCTGGACATTATACAAATAAAACAGACACAAACAATTAGAATACAGCCTTAGAAGTCAGCAGTATCAACTACACGCACTTTTGCAACTGAAGAAACACGAGCGTCATCAGTCTTGTTTTTCTATCTTACATCTCAATCGACTTATTTTTTTTAACAAGAGTCTATACTTTTGCAGTTTATGTGAAAAATCTAAATAATCAAGGAAGTACATTATTTTTCTCAATTTGATATATTTCTTTTTAAAAATGCATCTTCAATGCAGGCTGACTTTCTTTCCTTGTTGACAGAAAGACTAGAGTGGCATAACTTTCTAAAAACCTGACCAATCCTTATAAATATATTGTTCCCTTATTATTCTATTTTAGTTACAATTTTTGGCTAAGCTTTTGCCAGACTGAGCCAGGTGTCATGTAACTGGATTTTGTTTTATATGAAAAGACATATTGAAATGTGTCCAGATTCAAGCAGATGGAATGAAAACATTGGGTGGTAGCAATAGATCTTAATATATCATACCAGCTTTAGAAATTGTTGCTGCCTAAAACCTGCACACAGCACACGCATTTTACAGAATGCATACTTTAGACAAATTAAGGTATAAAGGTTGACAAACATTTTCGTAAAACATTTTAAATATAATTTTTCATTATTACTTTGAATTTTGATTCAGTAGGAACTGGGTTATTGCAACACTATCAAGAATTAAGCCTATACAGATTTTATTTGCCTTGTGCTTGTTTTATTTCTACTGTCGAGCTCTGTCCTCTTTCAAGCCCTGTTTCCTTTCCTACTGCTGTCTCTCACAAGGCTGGGCGAGAGGAGAAGCCCCTGCTCATAGCACACACTGTTTTCCTGACACAAACGAAAAGCATCTCCTAAATTATGTTTCCCGCTATAAGGAAGAAAAATTAGATCTGATTGTACTGAATATGCTACTTTCTCCTACGTTTTATTTACTGTTATTTGCTACTATTCCATCTAGTTCTCAGTACATTACTGAAAGAGAAAGAGAGAGAAACTTTATAATAGTTGGTGTTGATTTTAAAGGGAGCTGGAGTTATTTATTTTGCTCTATAACCTATTAGAAAAATACAAAGTACCATTCTTCTATTAAACAATAGCTTGTTTTAAATAAATAGATGAGGCTTTTAATTTGGCCTTCTTAAAAATGAGAAGTTCTTTGTCTAAAGAAATCAAGAACATCAACCTGATCTTTTAAACTATCCTGTCTCATGAACTGCTTGAGGCAAGGTGGTCATAAGACATCTGCATTCATCCTTTGGGCCTTAAAAAAATTATTGCTAATGCCTGTGGAAACAGAAAAGTCAGGCTGAGGGAAGGTGGTGTTTTTCTCTTCCATCAGGCCAAATTACGTCTGACTCAGTTTCAATTTGTGCTCGCAAACTATGTGAGTTCTTGCTGGGGATGTGAGACCGGAAGCGCAAGATGAAACTCCTTTAGATGTAAGAACCAGAGTGTATTGGTCAAAAATAAACCAAGAGAGAACACACTGTGTAGCATTTGTTTCACGCAATATCTATTTAGCACTTTTACTAGAAAAGAAAACAAAAACAGGAGTATTCTCTGCGCTACTGCAATTTCCATCTTCCCGGTAGAGGAAGTGGGAGCGTGCAGTGATTTGTCCAGAATAAATAGAAGGTTCCCGAGCAAAGTGGGGCGGTACAGCTCTCGCAACTCTGCTATCACCCTAGATCCTGGTCAAATGCAGCTCAAATGTCTAACTTCGTCCTGAGGTAGTAGCTGCATGTCTAATGGACCCTAATTTTTATAGAGGATAACGGCCATCCTTTTTGCTTTCTTACCTGATACATAACACCTCACCACAGGAGACTAGGCATAAAAATATTTTTTTTTTCCAAAGAAATGACCAAAGCACCTCACTGCAGTTTTTCAACAGTTAGTTAGCAGCGACACAGCACCGAACAGGAAGGGCTGACACGTGAATACTTACTCTGAAAACAGGGCCGACCAGCCAGTAACAAACCCAGGATCCCGACTGAACCATAGCAAGGCCATCACGACGAAGATTACCAAGGTCACGATTTCTTGATATCTGTAGAAAACACGCTGCAGTCAACATTTGTGAGAACTGCTGATGGCTACTGTGGGAACATGATGTGCTCTTACTTGGAGAGTGCCGGGGCTCTTAGAAAAGGCCCTTTCTCCTCAGCTTCTCTGAATTTTGTTTATGTTTTTTTCTATCTAGCAAATTTTAATTGGGCAGTGGTATGGATTTCATTTTAGTGACTTAGTAACTTGAAGTCACTGAGCTTGGTAGGTCTGTGGTCTTAGTCAAGACTTAGGACTTCCTTGCTGGCAAGTAAGTGATATTTTCTTTACATTAACTGCTTGTGTTTATCTGTGTGTTTCCATGTATACGGTGTGTGTGTGTGTGTGTGTGTGTGTGTGTGTGTTACTCATGCATATCTTACTTAATTGGCCCCAGTTTTTCATATTCTTGCTTGATCACCTCGGCACATGCTTTTTCTTTGGGTGTTTTGATTTTGCCACATTTGAACATCTCCTTGAAGCTGAAAAAGACAAGAAAGCTTTAGAGTTAAGGAAATTATTTCACTACCACCCTTCCTTATGGAAGAACTTCAGGGAAGGCTTTATAAACGTGACTGTCTGCTGACATTAGGAATCCATGCCCTGCGCCTGTGTCTCTGATTCTTTCCTTGACTATTCCCTTCTCTGTACTGCCTGGCTTGCTCACTTCTAGATGTCTAATTTTTGCATTGCTTTCCATGACATCAGCCTGACTACTCCCTTTTAAAGATCTTTTTGTACCACACACATATTTCCATGTGCCACTCACCTTCATCAGTCCTTATACAATGATAGTTATAAATATGTACTCTATGCTTGATAATGATGTTACATTAAAATGTATTATTTATTGGTCATCTTGGTTGCTACGTACTGTGCCTATGGAAGTTAGTCTAGGTTTTTTAAACTTTGACCAGTTTTTGTGGGGCATTACTCTAGACGTAATTTTGTTTTCTTTCTTTCTTTCTTTCTTTTTTTTAAGAATACCTCTGGAGGAAGAATCAGATGGGAAAATAGGTTCCTGGGGATTGTCCCTTGGAATGACAGTGAGTGGCTCAGTTAGAACCTTATGTGTGAGGAATAAACACAGAAGCAGTCTTCTGTAAAGTTATAGTTTAGGACA
Organism: Chionomys nivalis; assembly: GCF_950005125.1. Classification (NCBI taxonomy): domain Eukaryota; kingdom Metazoa; phylum Chordata; class Mammalia; order Rodentia; family Cricetidae; genus Chionomys; species Chionomys nivalis. The sequence continues at coordinate 178,976,489 of NC_080086.1, read as the reverse complement.
GAGTGAAAAGGAGATGGGACAGTGAGAAAGTAATCACTAACATAGACACGGTTTGTGCTTGGTCATACAACTCTGCTCTAAAACATTGTTCCAGGCTTTCTTTTTGAAGGAGTAGAATTTCCTTGATTCTTTTAGTTGTTGTCTGTTTGTTTCTTTAATACAGGGTCTCTCTATAGAGTTTTGGCTGTTCAGGAACTCATTATGTAGACCAGGCTGGCCTTCAGCTCACAGAGATCTGTCTGTCTCTGCCTCTCAAGTGCCTGGGTAAACAGCATTTCTGTGATACGTCCTAAACATTCACAGTCACCCTCATGCCAACACAATGACCTCTGACATAATTAGTTGATTATTGTTTTATTTATGAACAGAGAAGGGCTGGTGAAAATTTTATTTCAATTAAGCTTCTAATGCCAATCTCAAATATTGGTCCCAAGTCACAACATAAATACTCTTATTCCAAGACACAAATCGGAGGACCACCCTGAGAACTATCTATAGAAGCGAAAATAATAGTCAAAGATCAAACTTTTCCTTAGAAACTCTTTCCTGCCCTCTACACTGCATGTGTCTATCCCATTGGATGCAGACAATGGACAGTTAGGTCAAGCCAAATTTCCTTTGCTTCAAATGAAGGTTCATATGGGACAAAGGAACTGATGAAGCATGTGAGGATGTGTCCGCCTCTTCTTGGAAATAAATGCAGAGGATGGATGAGCTTCTCGCATGTTGGAGTTGTTTATCGTGAGTGAGGAGTTAACTGTGCTAACAGCCAGAACACTAATGAGAATGTATAGTAGCCGGCCAGGGCAGTGGCAGCTAATTTCTGTTTGTCAATCTAGAGCCCTTAGAGATATGCACCCTGTAAAACTGAGAGGATGCTGAAAAATTAACTGGAACGTGAAACTGCCATGTCTAACAAGTAGTGACAGCAAGAGAACTATTTAAATACAGCACTGATGATGATTTATGGACGTTGCCCAATGATTGCATTTCATAGGGATTTTTTTGGTTCCTCATTGGGAGCATATTCTAGTACTTCTGCTCTTTATCTTTTTAATTTTTTTTATTTTCCGTGATATGCTGTATTAAAATAATAATGGAGGTGGCACGTGTGCTTGTTTAAAATCATTAAAAGTAACAACAAAGAAAGAAAACAGCACTGGGCTATAGTCGCTGGCTAATGTCCACATCCGCTGGCTGGGATTGTTCTCCTGCTTTCAATCTTGCTACCTGTGCAACTAAACCATCTCCTCCAAAGCTTGAATTTCCAGGGAGGAGAGTTTAGTATGCAGCTGGCCTGTCACACTGAAGGCCACCTGCTGAAGTCAGTGACATTGCACACATTTTCTTCAGCAGGAGGACTGCCACATGCTGCTCTGACAATCTGGATAGAGCGTTTTTAAAAACCATCAGCCCCATCTTCCAACTAGTAGCACAATTGGGCAGTTAGGAAGGAACAATAAGATGAAAAATGTTGAGAGAGGAAAATGTTGACCATTACCTTGCTAGACCTGGAAACTATGGCCATAGCTAAGACACTGCACCCTACCCTACTCTGTCATTTTTCAAAAAAAGTCCTAATAACTGAGTTCACCTTATCTGTCTTAGAGAACAGCATCCTGCTTGGTTCATAGGTCCTTGAGATTATTTAAATTAAGCTATCATGATAAATTTTTAAAAATTTCATTATTCAGGAAAAATATTTTCATGATTGTGATATATCTACTTCCTAATAGAATATTCAGAGTTGAAAGTGCAGGCTGAATTTGAGATTGTGTGGATAAGCTCTTTGTGGTTTTCATGGCGGCTGTCATCTCAGTCATATGACTACTGAGTGCTTGCCAAACTACCTGCTTCAATCCTCGAAAAGCAATTCTGAAATTCCCTCGAATTCAGAATTTGACATTTTAGTGGCATTTGTGGTTCTTTATTGATCAGTATGTCTTACTTCCATTGCTGTAATTTGGACCCTTAAATGTTGACATCATGATGCTGGAAGTGACCTTATGGAATGTATGGGGTAAATCCTGCTGTTTAAAGGTGCTGAGACTGATCATGGCAGGACTTGTAGAAATTGCTTATTTGTCCCTTGAGAAGCTGCTGTTACCTCTTGTGGTGCTTTGAATTATAATGGCCCCTGTCTTTTGGGTTTCTATAGCTGTGAAGAGACACTATGACCACAGCAACGCTTAGAATGAAACTATTATTTGAAGTGGCAGCTTACACTTCAGAGGTTTATTCCATTATCATCAAGGCAGGGAACATCCGTGCAGGAAGACATGGTAGCTGGCTACATATTGATCAGAAGGCAATAGGCAATGGGACTCTGATATTGGGCCATATCTTGAGGACATTTAACCTCAAAGCCCAACTCCACAGTGACATACTTCCTCCAACAAGGCCATACCTATTCCAACAAAGCCACACCTCCTAATGATGCCATTCCATATGAGCTTATGGGGGCCAATTGCATTCAAACTACCACAGCCCCTATAGGCTCATATCTTTGAAGACTTAGTTGCCAGGGAATAGAACTCTTTGAAAGGGTTATAAGGATTAGGAGGTGTGATTTTTGTTGGAGGAAATTTGTCACTAGGGGTGGGCTTTGAGATTTCAAAAGTCGATCCTGGGCCCAGTCTCTCTCTCCTTCTCCTTCCCCCTTTTCCCCTTCCTCTCTCCCTATCCCTTCTCCGCTCTCTCTTTTTCTCTCTTGGCCTACAGATCAGGATATAACTCTTAGCTACTTGTCTATCACCACACATGTCGCCATGTTTCTCACCATGTTGGTAATGAACTAACTTTAGCAAGCACCCAATCAAATGCTTTCTTTTATAAGATTTCTAGTGGTCATGGTGTCCTTCACAGTAACAGAACAGTGAGAAAGATACCTTACTTCTAATCACTAGTCCAACAGCTCTCCACAGAGAATCTACTCAGATTCTATTTTACTTTACAATTTGAAGGTGTTAATCAACTCCAGAGCTATCATGAAGCAGGGAATCCTGCACGTTGATAGTTGAAATTATCTTGATAATCTTTGGGCATTTCTCTTAAAATAAGCAGAGGACATGGCTTCTCACAACTTTCCTGTGATAGTTGGATGGGGATCACAATGTAATCAGTTCCATATGCCTCTCTGAGCAGTAACTGTATCACTGGTTTGAGATTCAAAGGGAACTCAACTGGATAGGTATTTTATAGACTCTTCCAATGCTAACATTGTTTAAATTATTCCAGCCTATCCTAATGAGCTCATATATCTTAACATTTTGAGTGTGAAAATGTGGAAATACTGTGTGCAAAGCATAGGGATGGTATGGGAAATCCTTCTGTATATGTGTTGCTTTTATTGGCTAATGAATAAAGAAACTGCTTGGACCTATGGAAGGGAAGAATAGAGATATACAGAAGCTAAACTGAATGCTGGGAGAAAGGTAGAGTCAGGGAGAAGCAATGTAGCCAGAAGACAGACGGCACCAGACAAAACCTTACTGGTTGACCACAACCACAAGGTGATGCACTGATTAATGGAAATGGGTTAATTTAAGATATAAGAGCTAGTCAATAAGAAACATGAGCTAATAGGCCAAGCAATGTTGTAATAATACAGTTTCTTTTTTTTTTAAATATTTATTTATTTATTATGTATACAATATTCTGTCTGTGTGTATGCCTGCATGCCAGAAGAGGGCACCAGACCTCGTTACAGATGGTTGTGAGCCACCATGTGGTTGCTGGGAATTGAACTCAGGACCTTTGGAAGAGCAGGCAATGCTCTTAACCTCTGAGCCATCTCTCCAGCCCCCAATAATACAGTTTCTATTTGATTATTTAGGGTCTGTGCTGTAGGACAATAGTTTGTATCCTGTCATTTGTATTTTAATAAAATGCTGAATGGTCAGTACCAGGCAGGAGTATAGGCAGGGCAACCAGTCAGGAAGTAGAGGCAGGGCAACAAGAACAGGAGAATTATGGGAAGAGGAGTCAGTCTGCAGTTCTCACAAAGGAAGCCAGATGCAGAGGAAGCAAGATGAGAATGCCTTGCTGATGAAAGGTGCCAAGCCACATGGCTAACACAGGTAAGAATTATGGGCAAATGTAAGTTATAAGAGTTAATAAGAAGGGGCTGGAGAGATGGCTCAGTGGTTAAGAGCACTGGCTGCTTTTCCAGAGGTCCTGTGTTCAATTCCCAGCAACTACATGGTGGCTTACAACCATCTGTAATGAGATCTGGCATCTTTTCTGGCCTGCAGGAATACATGCAGGCTGAATGAATACTGTATACACAATAAATAATTTAAAAAGAGTTAATAAGAAATCTGAGTTACTAGGGCAACAAGTTTATGATTAATGTAGGCCTCTGCGTGTTTCTTTGGGATGGAATGGCTGCGGGTCTGGGTGGGACAGAAACCTCTATCAACAAATGTGGACAGCTGCATCCCAAGAAAACCTGAGAGAGCTTGGGAAGCAATTCTAGACACAAAATAACAGAGTAAAACATGGCTTATTGATGGTAGCACTTTCTCAGGTGGCCTCTCTTTGCTATAGGCAAGCATGTCTCATTTAAGACAGGCTTCCTGACTCAGCTTTAACTGTGAAACCTTGCAGCTCTTTTAAGAGACCCTGCCACCAAACACTTAAATGGTGTTTATGAATTGCTGGCAGCATGCTTTTTGTTGGTGTCATGAACTTTTAAACTCCATAGAGTTATAGCAATAAACATGGCTCCCACCAGTAACTCTGCCATGACGTTAGACCTCCAGAAAGCTAAGGAATGGGATGGATCCAGCTGTCAAACCCACGGCTTTAATCCTAACTATATCACTTAGCAAATTAAAGACTTATGTGGTCAGAAAAAAGGAGATATACAGTAAAGATAGATTAAAGTCGAAGAAAACTTCTAAATTGTATATAGTGTGTTAAAAAATATATGTAGGCTTGTGAGAGAAAAGAAAAAGGATAAAGTCCTTAAAACAAAAAAAGGAAAAAGAGAGTAGTTGGGTGTGGTAGCACATACCTTTAATACCAACACTTGGGAAGCAGAAGCAGGTGGATCTCTGTGAGTTCAAGGTGTGATGGTACACACCTTTAATCCCAGCACTTGGGAGGTAGAGGCAGGTAGATCTCTGTGAGTTCAAGGATAGCCTGGTCTACAGAATAAGTTCCAGGACAGCTAAAGATACACAGAGAAACCCTGTCTGAAAAAGTCAAAAATTAAACATAAAATTAAAAGAAGTAGAGATTAAATTAAAGCCACATAGTGATGAAAAATACACAGAGTCTGAATACTGTATGTTATTGGGTTCTCTTTAAATTGTCGGATGGCTGAGGAAGGATCAAAAGCTGCTAAAAGATATTTGGTTATAAGTGTTTCTGAATTAAACCAACATATTTTGAAAATGCCTTGACTTCAAAATTTAAGTCAAAAGGTATGTTACTTTGGAGAAAAGTTTTTGCTTTTGTTTCTGCAGGAAATGAGAGGCTGTGGATTCATTCTGGGCTAAGAAAAATCAGGTTTGATTAAGGAAGATGCCCTGAAGAATTCTAATAGGAGCAGATGGTCCAGATAATCCAATATTTTTAGAAGACCTCTGTTGGATTTTCCTTTGAGTTCTGCATCCAGAATGGTTTCAAGACTGTGGCTGAGATGATCAAGCCTCACAGAATATTCCATTCCAGACTTGATCATAATTCAAAATTTTCTTTAGGTCCCCATAAGATTATCAGCACTTCTCAATCAGCAGGAAGTAGCCTGGAAAACTATGCCTACATTCCCCCCAAAAATGGATTATGGATGTTTACCTTTGTTTAGAATGTTGTTTACAAGTTGTTATGGATAATGATCAGGAGAAAAGTTAAACAAAGGAGATTTGATTTAGAGTTCTTGTTTTGAAAAAAAGGAGGGAGTGCTGTGGGGCAATGGTCAGTACCCGGTCACTGTCACTTGTATTTTAATAAATGCTGACTGGCCAGTAGCTAGGCAGGAAGTAGAGATGGGGTGACAAGAAAAGGAAAATTCTGGGAAGAGGAAAGAGTCAGTCTGCAGTTCTCACAGAGGAAGCCAGATGCAGAGGAAGCAAGATGAGAATGCCTTGCTGATGAAAGGTACCAAGCCACATGGCTAACACAGGTAAGAATTATAGGCAAATGTAAGTTATAAGAACTAATAAGAAGCCTGAGCTACTAGACCAACTAGTTTATGATTAATGTAGACCTCTGTGTGTTTCTTTGGGATGGAATGGCTGCGGGTCCAGGTGGGAAAGAAACCTCTGTCAACAGGTCTGGGCAGCCGGCAACGAATGAGCAACCTCTGACTACACAGGGGAGAACGAGCACTGGAAATAAAGTTAAAGCATGGGTCATAGGTACCTTTATCACATCAAAGTAAAATGCCTACTTACTTGAATCCTAAGAAAAGCCATTGAAGCCAGATCCAGGACAAGAGTAGAAGGATGACAGCAACTGGGAAGGATAACAAAAACCAGGTTCCGAAGTTGAGGCAACGACACTCAGGGTAGCGTCTACATAAAAGAGGAAAACGGGTTAGGGAGGAGAGAACATGATGAGTCCTTGCTGGTAGTCTGAGGAAAAAAGCAACAGTCTACATCATTCTTGTGCTCTAACTAACATTCATTTTATATCCAGCCCCCCTTCTGTAACTATATAATTATGCTACACCCAACCAAAGTAGGAGGGTCATTTTTAATGTTTATTCTTTTTAATCAATCTCTCATGAAATACTTGTGAAAAACACCCATCACGGTAGCTCATATTCATCCAATACAAAATAAATAAGTGTGCACAAGGGGTTGTGCTTCATTGTTGTTGTTCAAATCATCAAACTAGGAATGAGCAAAGACTAACCAGATGAGTAGGTATCCTCATACCTGTGAAGAACTTAGGCTCTGCTCAGACTGTCTCCTCCAGTGTTTTTCAGGTTGTTTGTTTTGTGTTTACCAAAAACATGATACATCTTGGTGATATACGAAGGCATTCTATCTAACTTTGGACTCAGTCTAATGAGACAACTCTGGACCAGATGAAAGCATTTTGTGTAAAACATCTTATTTTTCTTTATCTTCTAGATATTTTACTTTCAAATTAACATAATAACAAAACATCAACAATTAAACATGCTAAGATAACAAACATTTTTATTTGGTGACCTTGTATTTATTACTTTAAAATATAGCTTAAATACTAAATAAATCATCATATCGCAATCATTTTATAACTACAGAGAAACAACTGGAAGTTTGAAAAATAATTGGTATTAATTAATTTGTTCTTCAAGTGATAAAAAAGAAAGTTAGAAATCTAAATATATACAAAAAATTGAAAACCTGTTTTTAGTGCTTTTTCAAATGACAAAATACAGAAAGCTTTGTGAAAAATAAGGATTTTCAATTTTTGCTACCATTTGTTGCATAGCAATTTTCCCTAAATTGAAGCATAGCTTCCTGGAGAGAAGAGTGGAGTTCATGAGACTTTGAGTGTCAACAAATCACACAAGTTCAGGAAACTGAAACTAAACCACAAAGCCACTCTGCAGGGTTATAATCAGAAAACAATTGGCAGGAAGAGGTTCTGGGACCCAATGAGCTGCATGCAAAACCAGCAGAGATCTCTGGGGTTATAGCATTTCAGAGTCGTCAGTTATGATAGTGAGCTTTTTAGTGGTGCAGCTGTCATTGAGCGATCCAAATTCCTATAAGGAACTCCAGTATGTTTCTCCAAGTTGAACTTAATAGAATAGTTTATGATTGACCTGTTCTGGGTACTATATTTGAGGTGAGTAGGCATTTGTTCAGATCTCTTCAGGAAAAGTCGGATAACATTTCATACTGCATTTTGTTACTTAACAGACTGCATTTTGTTACTTAAGAAAATTGTATACCCAGGCCTAGAGGCACCTTGTAAGTTAACACTCGAGAGTCTGCAATAGAAGATTTCAAGTTTTAGGCTAGTCTGGGTTACATAGTAAGGCCATAACTTTTTTAAATTCATAGAAATTTTGATGGAGACATCCCTTTTAAAGCTTTCTGAAAATTGTCTATTTGTGAGTCTCTGTATTTGTTCCCACCTGCTGCAGAAGTTTCTCAGATGATGACTGAGCAAAGCACTAATCTATGAATATAGCAGAATGTGGGTAGGAGTCATTTTATTTCTATGTTCCTTTAGTAGAACCATAGTATTTTATTTTATTCTAGGTCCCTGGGTTATCTACTGTTGGGTTTGTGGCTACCCGAGAGTGTCAAGTATCTATCTGTTCCATCTCATGGCATGGGCCTTAAATCAAATCAAATCTTCATTGGCTGTGCCCACAAAATTTGTGCCACTATTGTACCAGCTCATCTTGAGTATAGGTTATCACTGTATACTGAAGGATTTGTAGCTGTGTTAGTGTTTACCTTTCTCCTCTTATAGAATGCAGAGTACCTTCCAGTAGCATGAACGCTAGGGATAGGGGTGAAGACTCTATGTAGGCGCCAGTTCAAATTCTCTGTGTTCAATGAATTGTGTAGATGTAGTCTTCAACAATGGGGCAATACTATCAATTTGTGGAGAGCAACCAAAAGCTTTGGTGGTACCCTGGGTTGTTTGTGGGTTCCCGTGGGACCCTTTGCCAGAAGGAGTGTAAGAGCCAGAAGGAATGGAGGACACCAAGGAAACAAGGTTTTTGAAACATAGCACCACTGACAATGAACTCAGAGAGATTGAGGCAGCATAACCAGGGTACCAACATGGGTCTGTACCTGATAGGACTTAAGAGTTGAGAGGGGAAATGGACAAGCACGCACTCCTGTCCCTAACATAGAATCCAGCTCCAATTAATAACTACTAGTTAATGAAAATTTAGTTTTCTCCAAGGGATTCTCACTGAAAAAATGAACCACTCTTAAAGGTCAACCCCACCAATAGCTAACCAACATAAAACAAATTCAAAGGCATCTTTGGAGGGTCTTTGTCTCATAGCACTGCATTGGAGATTTTGCTTTTCTTTTTTTCTTTTAAAACCTTATAGGTACTTTGCATGTGTATTATGGCCTCCAGTTTTGTCTTTTTATGGCATTCCTGTGTATGCAAACCTGTGTGCTCTTCATGCTTTTTCTTTGACTCTTTTTTTCCTCTATTTGTTTGTTTGTCTTATTTTGTTTCTTTTTGTTTTATCTTATTTTGTCTTTATTCCTTAGATGCCCATGAGAGACAGAAAGGGTGTGGATTTGGAAGAACTGAGAAGACCTGGGGAGGGAAAAATATATTTTCATTAAAAGAATATAATTCATAAAAATTTTGATCTTGGTCATTCTGTTTGGGGTGGACATGGAGTCCCATCATGAACTAAGAAGTTATATGCAATTGATTCCTGCTGGGAAAGGGAAAGTCAGTTTTTTCCTATGTACTACCATTGGGCATATCACCCACACCACAGGGAGGCATCGAGCCCAGGAGCAGTTGGCCAATACAAAGACTCCACATTTTAGTTTTGCTTTCTGTGGCCTTTTTGTTTTCTTTGGGCATTCTTTTGTCTCATTGGATTTTTTGTTTGTTTATTTTGATTTTTCCCTTAGTTTTGACACAGAGAGAGAACTTGAAGTCAGACAGGTAAGGAGGTGGGAAGGATCTGGGAGAAGTTGGGAGAGGGAAAGCATGATCAAAATATATTACGTGAAAAATTAAATTATATATAAATGAAATGCCTTATATTACATGTACGTAGTAAAGTTACATACGTTAATTTTTTTTTCTTGAAGACAGCTTCTTAGTAATGTAAAGACTCAGAGGCACCTTGCTTGTGCTGCTCCCATGACTTTTAATAAATCTATACTTTTTTTCCACACAATAATTAGCTGCTCACAAATTTAGACTTGTAATTTTTTTTCTATAGTTTTATTTGAACTTATAAAAACTCTTGAATCTCCTGACCTCTGGAGCTAGCATTATCAGCTTAATAATAAATGATATTTTTATCTACCTGGAAGACAGTCAAGGATTGGTTTATAGTTACATAAATAGAAACTGGCAAATGATAATTTTTAAAATGTCTAAAAATATATAGAACTAGATGAAAAGAAAATGTTTTACCATGTCCAGGAGGTTCTGCTGCTTTTAATTGGAAAATAAAGCATGTGAGGATGTACTCACGCTGAGTGTTCCATCAGTCATATTAAACATGGGTGAGGACACACTTAAGCTCAACGTTCCATTAGTCGTATTACACATGGGTTGCAGAATGACATTTGTTTTTCTGTCCAGCCCTTTTATACTTGGATGCATGATATGGATTAGAATCAGAGCAATGTCCCCAAAGCCTCACTTTACTTTTACCATTTTATAACACCGTGAAATCAGGCTGCATTGCTTCCCGCTCCCACAGGATAGACTTCTAGAGAGCATATTTGATTGAAAAAAAACTTTTCAGAAGTTTTGCCTTGGAGGAAAGTTCATTTAGGAAAAACAACAGAACCCTGAAAAACTAAATCTGTGTGGTTATTTCTTTTCTTGAGTAGTAAAGAAGGCTATAAATAACTATACAGGAATATGGCCCTATAAATATTACTGTAATGCATACCTAGAATGAATATGCCAAATAGTATGCTATAAAAAGAATTATTTGGGCTGGAGAGATGGCTCAGTAGTTAAGAGCATTGCCTGCTCTTCCAAAGGTCCTGAGTTTAATTCCCGGCAACCACATGGTGGCTCACAACCATCTGTAATAAGGTGCCCTCTTCTGGCCTGCAGACATACATACACACAGACAGAATATTGTATACATAATAAATAAATAAATATTAAAAAAGAATTATTTTCCATTGGCATTAATTTCCCATGGCTCTTCTTATTATATAATTTAATAAATGAAAATTTATATCCAAAATAACTATCCATATTTTTTATCATGAATTGTGCTAAAAAATTCAGTCCTGATAACATCCTTTTATTTTTACCCCAAACTATGGAACATATCGCTATGTTAAATATGAGTATTAGCGGTGGGCGTTTTCCTTGTTTTGGTGATATAAAGATAAATGAGCATAATAAGGTACAAGTTCTTAAGAAATTCATACTAAAATATGACAAACAGATAATAAATGGAAAATCTGGCAATAGAATAGAAAATCAAGCAGAATAATGAAATAAAAATAGTTGGGAAAGGGAGAATATTTATATAGTGCAATGAGAGAAATGATGTTTAAGGTAAAACTGAGTTAGCAAGGATGAAAGACAGAAGGTAAGTGTTGACCAGGATGTGGAGCAAACGGAGCCCTTACTCACTGTTGGTAGCAATGGAAATGACAGAATGCACAATACAGGCCTCTAAGTCTCTTGAAAATGCAACTTCTATGTGATCTCGTTGTCTCACTAGTGGACATATATCCAAAAGGAGCAAAGTTAGTAGAAAAAAAAATTACAAATACCATGTTTATTGTACTTTTTGTTTTTTTTTTAATTGCCATGAGATGTGATCAAACTGTCAGCTAGTGATGAGTGAAGGGAATATGGCAGATATACAAATGAAGTGGTATTCAGCCACTAAGGAATGAAACCCTGTAATTTGCTACAATTTTACTATAGCTAATCATAAAAGACATAATAGTGAATAATTTGAACCTGGAAACTATGTGTTGGAGCATAATTTAGCATCCTGTAAATATAAAGAATTTTTTAATGTGTCAATTTAAAGTTTTAGTTGGTGGTGATAAAGATAAAAAGAAAGCAACAGGCTTTATCCATTTACAAATTGATATTCTTAAATAAATGGATACAGAGTAAGAGATTATGATCAAATCTCATTTGTCTGAATATCAAACAATATCCAATTTTCCCCGCAGTACTTGTGGAAAGTGGTGTTTTGCCTGTGGATATGAGAATAAATATTGAAAATATAGTTAGGAATTATGGGGGCTTGGTAAATTAGCCTTTGCAGATTCTTTTCCAAGAGTATAACTTCACTAACCCTGAGTAGCTGGATAAGTTTGCAGTACCATGCATGACTCCCCTCTTGCAGAGTGGGCCTTGAGTCCAAGTAGAGAGCTATTGGTTACCTCCAAGGTATGCATGCCACTAAAATGTCTTTTCCAGGGAAGAGCCTCCAATTGGTTATCCAATACATGGTCAGCCCTGAAATAATATGCATACAAGTAACATTATATTGACTGAACAGGTGGTATTTATATATTTAGCAATGTGTTTATATATTATTTTTTATTAATATAATTATTATATATTATGCATATATAATTAAAGAAATAGAGGCCATAAATTTGAGGGGGTGTCTGAGAAGGTTTGGAGGGAAAAAGGGAATGGAGAAACTGACATAATTATATATTTTTAAAATTTTAAAGGAACTGTCTTTTCTCTAATGTGTATTGTTGGTGTCTTTGTCAAGAATCAGGTGGTTGTACATATATAGACTTATTTCTGGGTCCTCAGTTGTATGCCACTATTCAGCTGACCAATGTGTCTCTTGCGCCACCTCCATGCTGCTTTTTATTACTATGACTCTGTAGTATAGCTTGAGGTAAGGTATGGTATATCTCCAGCAATGTTTTGTTGTTGTTGTTCAGGACTGTTTTGCATGTCTGGTGTCTTTTGTGATTCCTTATGAATTTTAAGATTTTCAAAGAAGAAATTTTGAGAATAGTTGCATTAGAATTTTCATGAGAAATATATGAACGAACAGATTGCTTTTGGCAGGATTGCTATTTTCATAATAGCAACCCTACAAATCCATGAGCATAAGAATTCTTTCATAGATATAAAGAAAATGTGCCACATATGAAGATGGTGAAGTCTAAAGGACGGCCTGACTGGGGAACAGGTGATTCAGAATGACTTGATATGCCCTTTAGTTTTCCAAGTGATCTTTGATAGACCTTTATGGACATGAGTCCAGGGTTAAGAGGAAAGGGCAGAGATGCAGATATAAAATGGGAAGCCATTAGTGCATCGGTGGGATTCTATGCCAGGGAAGGATGATCAGGCAGGAATGAAACAGAGATTCGGGTGTGAAACTGTATCTCAGTGCATGCTTAGGCTCACCTTGATTGAAGAGGTCAGGAAAAGGTGCAAGGATGAGCAAGTAGGCTAAGAACTTTGAATTCTAATGAAATCCCCTGAGGATGGCACTTCCATTTCACAGGTAAAAGACCTAAGTCTTAGGGACAAAGTGTATTACTTAAGGTCATAGATTGTGAAGTCAAGTAGAATTTTCAACCCAGGAGAAGTTTCAATTTAAAACAAAGAAAACTGTTTATCACTAACCCACTGTGTCTTCAACTACAGGTTTCATCTAAAATTAGAAAGTTTTATGTATGTCATAAAATACCCATAAACTAGCATAAAATTTTTTTTATTCTAAGGACATTTAAAACAGCTACAATTTTTTCACCTAAAACAGATATGCTTGGACATAAAGCATGTGTATTTCCAAGTGAATAAGATAGCATTGTTATTGTGTTTCTTATGACCAACTATGAACACGATAAATTAACTTTAATATCAATGAAAAATGCACAGAAACAGCCTCAAAAGAAAGGATGTAGATATGGAAATCTACAGTCATGTTGAAGATCTGGATCATTAACAGTCATAATGAGTTGGTGTCTATACTGATTATAATCTGTTTTTATTATAATCCTTTTGGTTTAGAACTTTTTTAATTGTGCAAGGCTAAGCTGATTCTCAGTTTGGATTTGAGGACTCTGAGAGATACTTATTTTTAACAGAAGTCTGAAAGTGTTGACTGCTTTTTGTTTTCAGGAGCCAGGCACAACTCCTAACAGCAAGAACAAGCAGCGCATATGAGCGCACAGCAGTGTGACAGCATGCACAAGACCTGGGCAAGTCCAAGCAGACTAAATCCCAGCAGGAAGGGGCAGTGGGCGTGAAGTTCTGTCTCTAGCTGGGGAGCAATTGCAAACTGTCAGCTGCTGGGAGGGAAGGGTCGATTTTCCCTAGGAGCATAGCCCCTGAAAAGTTGACCATGCTTCAGTGGGAGACATACATCCAAGAATATCTGGGTAGCACAAACTGGCCTTGATATGGAAAAACATGAAGGACACCAGGATGAGAGGGCAAGAAAGTGGCACGTAGACATGGGGAAGACGGAAAAAGGAGTGTGGATATGATCAAAGCCAGACATGTGGGATTCTCAAAGAACAACAGAAGAGCAAGGTGGCTACAAAGTGGAGCAGTTGACAATGCTGCCATCCCCAGGCCCTATGAAGAGCCACACATGCTGTGCACTTTAATCTTATGCTAATAAACTAATATTTCCCCTGTTTAGATAAAAGCCTGATCTTGAAAGAAGTTAAGCTGATATATGACAGGACTAAAATCTGAACTGACATATGATCCAGTCTTTGATGTCTACATTTCTTAATTAAAAAAAAATGATTATGCATTTGTGTATGATGGGTGTGGGGTTTTTTTGTGTATCTGTATGTTCATGTCACAGAACAAATATGGAGGTCATTGAACAGCCTATAGCAGTTGGTTTTTACCTTCTATAATCTAGATTCCAAGAATTAAATTCGGCTTGCCCATTTTGATGGCAACACCTTTACCTGCTTAGGCATTTTACTGGTCCCCACATTTCCTCTTTGGTACATGTCAGGGAATTAGTTTCTAAGAGATTTATACTGCTCATTTCCAAAGTGAAAGCCATGGTAGTTGTTTGGAATTAGTAATGTGTTGGGAGAAAATAAATTTATTTTCTTCATCTGGGAGTAGCAAAGACAATAAGGTAGCCAGATAGGCTTTGAAACCAAGGCAAGAACAAATGCATTTCCTTCATTTCATTTCATATTTTATTTATTTATTTTTGAGACAGGGTCTCTCTGTGTGGCTTTGAGGCCTGTCCTGGAAATTGCTTTGTAGCCCAGGCTGATCTCAAACTCACAAAGATACACTTGCCTCTGCCACCCAGTACTGGGGTTAAAGGCATGTGCCACCACCATCCAGTCACAAAAGGATTTTTTTTTTACTATCCTCTGGCTCCACGAACCTTAAAATAGTCCACCGGTTGGCCACAGTTTCAATTTTTGTAGAGCAGCTATCAGCCATCAACCATCATCTAAAAATATTCATACTTGCCTTGACTCTTTCAAGAAAGAAAGTAGCTATGTTTTATAACCTCCATTACAGTCTGTTGCTCTTCTAAGTTTTGATGGGTATTGTAAAAATATCTTACAGTGACTACTTTACAAATTCAGTACTATATATGTAACCAGTGCCACATTATGGTTCGATTCTATCAATAGGCGTAGATTTCCATTGAGATTTTTGGAGCCTGTCTCGTGTAGATAAGGGGACTGCTGTAACGACTGGGCACACAGTTAAGAAGAATGACTGTGATGATCTTAACGTAAGCATTCCTTCCAAGATACTTTCTATGCCCATAATTTTACAGTTAAAACTTAAAATCTTAATAATGTAGTTTTATAATTATCAAACTATGTCATTTTACCTGGGATAACATCCCATTTTCTTTTGCTATAGCTCTTTCTTGACTGACAGCTGTCATTTATTTTGTGGCAACAGTGCATAAAAACCTCCCCTACTACTACAAAAATAATAACTATTCTCAATAATACATTTCTTCTCACAAGTATATCTTGATGTAAACATTATTCAGTTGTTAGGATGAGCCTTAAGAACTATCAGTGCTTATGGACTCCATACATATCTTGCTACAGCTGGTCTCCAGCAATGCTTGTTAAGAAGCTCTCTCCTCCTTACTTCTCCATTCAGCCTCCCTTTTCCAAGACTTTTTATTTATCTCAGTTGTGAAAAGCAGAATGAAATCTTACCTTTGTTCTAAAAGAATTCCCCCTGAGTTTTGACCAGGCCCAAATTTATTCTTGCCTTTTTCAAATGTGAATAATGTCAATTTTGTGTCTTCTCCCCACTGTGGACTTCCTCCACTCTTCATCAGTCTAAATGTGTACACCATTCACTGCTCCACTCAGCCCACTCTCTTTTAGAACATCAAGAGGAACTGTGTCCTTCCTCAGCCATCTTCTTGCCCTTTTCTCCCTTCAGGAGCCCCTATTTCACCTTTTCCTCTGAAAGTGGACTTCAGTTTTGGCTATCAGAACACCGAGTACTTCTGATTACTTCTGAGTACTTCTGATTCTTCTATTTTAATTAACATCCTTCACCCTCTTTATGGGCAGCATTTCCTATTGGTATTCTTTTAACTTTTCCTTAGTATTTTTCCGACAATTTTTAAAAATTCTATGTTCAAGTATTTAAGCTCTGCTCTTAAAGATATGCTATTTGACCTATAATTACCTTAGGTGAATAAGCTTTCAAAATCTGCTAAAGATCTTCTTGTGGTTAGGTACTTAGTAAGACATGTTAGCCTGTCCCAATTAAGTGTGTTAATTTTTCCAGTGAATCTGCCTTTTCTTTTATAGAAGTTCTTGGAACCACTGAGATACCACAGTTGCTTTAACCCCTCTTTAACCTGAAACTCTCAAAATTAATTATAATGACCTTCTGGTCGTCTAGTGTCTTAGATTTAAATTCTAACATCTCAGAAGTAGCCTTTCATCATTTGTCATCATGTTAGCAATGCACTCCTAATTGGTTTCCTTTCCACAGACTCCTAGAATGCCAACCTGAGAGCCCACTGATACTCTAAACTACGTAGAGAATGGATACTACCCCAGTCCTTAGAAAATATGTTGTAGACATTGCTCCATTGATTTATGAGTTATTTGTACTAATTTTATTACTGTACATAGTGTTTGCCTTGAATATCTTTCTGAATCATGTCAGATTTCCACTAGCAAATGTTTTGTAGCATATAGCAGAAGGACTCCTTTAGAGGGTACTAGAGTATTTATTTGTGATGTTCTATTATTATCTCTCAACCCTATCTATAAAAATGACATATGGATTTATTGGTAGATATAGTAAATAGAAGATAAATAGGCAGGTAAATAGCTGGAAAAGAATTCAGAACAGGTTATATAATATTTTCCTTTCAATAGTGCATTTGGGATATGGACCTTACTTTAAATATCAGTGACAGAAACTGCTGATAGTCAAGTTCCTTTGTAGTCTTTAGCATTTGGAAGAAAAAAATTGCAAATTCATCATTCTTCAAAACAACAGCAAGCCGTAGGAAGATGAGCTTGTATTGTCTTAGTAAATTTCTAAATAAAGCAGAATATCTCTCTAGCTCTAAATATGTAAAAAAAAAAAGTATATGTTAGAGAGCTTTAAGCTTCTGATATTTTTTCAATCATTTTGAATCAACATTGTCCTATCGTGGTTTTATGATACTACTGTATTTTGCAAAGGGGTATTCAAGGAAAAGCTCATTAAGTATCTATTTTATTTAATAATATAAAACTTATAAAATGACATATATTTTCTCTTTTATAACAGTATTTCTATCAAATGGTGAATCTGATTTTATAATCACTCTTTCAATATATTATTAGTGCAAAGGCAAAATGTTGAAGGCAAACACTTCCTTTCAGGGTGTATTTTAAGCATTTTTTAAATTTAAAGGAAATTTTAGTCAAATTTTATGATCAGGGACATTAGATTCATGAAAATAGTTTGAAACTTTTGTTCAAATTCTTTAAAATGCTCTTGACCTGGTACGACAAATAGATTAGTGCATGCAAACAATCAAGAAAAAGATGAAAAAATAGTAATTTTTAAAAACTGGTTGATATACTACACAGGACCATGAAGGTTAGGGGCAAAGTCTGCATGGATTCAACTGTAGAATGTGGTTTCATTAACTATCCTATACTTAACTGCAGTCCTCTGCCACTAACAGTAGTAATTGGGTCTCAACATTAGGAAGAAGATTCTGAAGAGCTGGTTGAGACGTGGGATCTCTTTTCTTAACCATGGGTATAATTCTAGCTTGCAGAAATGACTCAGGTGCAATTCCAGTTCTGAATTTGGGTGTTCACAGATACAGCCCTTCCACACTGATTTTCAGATGTCCTCCACTTATGAATCAAGAACCTTTCAGATATTTCCTCCTAAGTGATTGTTGAACCTATGAAGCATCACTAGAATGGGAAGTGGACACAAAGCTCCATTTTAACCAAGAAGCTATTTGCAATGGATATCTATGGGAAAGGGGAAATTCAGCTTTCTCCAATGTGATTGTGTATATCAATCACATTTCAGAGTAGACCCCATGTCCAGGTATAGCTAAACAATGGAGAAGGTACTCCATATTTTTTTAAGACTTTTAATTTGTTTTTTCATGTGCTAATTTGTTTTGATTTTAATTTTCGTCTTGTTTAGGGGAGAGAGAAAGAAAGAGAATAGGAAGATGGGAAGATGAGAAAGCTCTTGGAAGAATAGAGAAAGGGGAAAACATTATCAATATTGTTCTTAAAATCATAAAATAGCATAAATATATATTTATATTAAAATAAATAAATTAAAATAGATGTGTATCCACAGAAACATTAAATGCACACAAAGGTATTCAGTGCTGAGCCCGAACTTCTACATCATTGTTCTTTGTACATAGGATGCTTCTCTTTGGACATTCTTAGGGTTGGATTTGTTGGAGAAACTTTGTATGAAAAACATTTTACAAATAATTTGAGAAGGTCCAAAGAGCCTGGGGTTCTGCCTCTTAGAGTGTAATGAATTCTATGATTCTGAGCCCTATCTTTCATGAGAAATGTCTATCTCCTCTTCTTGGCCTTCTTAAATGCCATACATCTTCCTAGTACTCCAGCAGATATAAAATGTACCTCTAATACTTGAAATAAACCTTCTTTCTGAGTTCAAACAAAAGCATGTATTTCTAATGGCTGCTCCAACAGCTTTACACAATGCAACACATTTTAGCATTATTTACACATTTAATTCTCATAGTACTTTTACAAAATATGACTATTTTACATATGAAGAATTACATCTTAGAAATATTATTTTGGGTTAAATTTTATAAAGTAGGGAAGCAAAGTTGTAGAAGTTTTAACTAAAACGGTACCATGGTTGAAATTGCAGATTTCTCAATTTTTATAAAATTCTGGTCTCACAACTGTAAATTTAATTATTTACATTTCCCTAGGATATTCTGGTACTTTCATCTTTGGTAGCTACCTAATGCTTCAGATATTTTTGGAGTTGCCAACTTCAGCCTCTTGCAATTAGAGCCTGTGTTCACAGTTCACCATTTAAGTGCAAATGCTCAGTAGCCAATCTCTTCATAAACCATCTCATGCAACACTGCATTTGCATGCCCACTCATTGTCACATTATTGAATTAGTTACAATGAAACAAATTTTCCCTCTCTGGTAAGAGACTCAGTTGGGAGTTCTGCTACACCCCATACATAATAAGCCTGCTATTGGTGATGTTGGCAGAATAAAATCATGATCTGATCTTAGATTATCATAATGAAATTTCAAGTAGATATTAATTTACTAGATCCTGCATATTTCATCCTCAGTCCAGAGGAAGGTTTCTAGATCTAGAGACATTCTCATAAGAAGCGACAATATGTTACTCCCAAATAACAGTTCAGTCCCTGGATTTGATTAGTCAGGTAAGAACAACTTCTTTGGTTTGTTTGCTGCCCACTTGTTAAACCACCAATCTGATTTTACTTACGTATTGAAGTGCTCAGAGAAGATCAGGTTGGTGGAGGTACCAGTGATTGTTGTCAGCCCACCAATGGTTGAAGAGTAAGTAATAGATAAACACATGAGTTTACACATCATGTGGTCCCTCTTTGACCGATAAGCTACTCCTGTGACTCTGTTCTGTTAATAAGAAAATACATCATGAAAACAGCTCTACTTGTGGTCAGAACAACATTTCTTATACAATAAATGTGCAACAACTTTCCAGTGTCATATACATGATGGTGTTTGAAGATGGAACCTTTGGTAGGTAATTAGAGTTAACGCCATGAGGTGAGATCAAAGCCCCTTTAAAAGAAGGCATTAAGATTTCTCTCCACCAAGTGGAAATGCAGGGAGGTAGCCATGTTTGTGTCCAGGAAGCAGTCTTTACCAGTCCCCCTAAACCTGCCAGACCTGAATCCTACACTTAAAGTGTGGTTAATGGGATTTTGTTGTGTTTTGTTATAGTAGCCTGGGCTGACTAATAACATAATACCTTCTTGTTCATAGAACTGTAACAATAAAATAAACATTTAAATAAAACATTGAAATACTTCACAAAGATAATTTCAATCATTCCTTAATGCTTCTCTTCAGTTTCTAAGCCAACTCTTCCCTCATCTCTTCCTTCTCATTATAACTTCCAAAGATTCCTATAGTTTCCTGATGTTATTGATGGTACATGGTCAGTAAGTGCCTCACTACAGCTTCCAAAATATCCTGCATGGCTATACATGCACGCATGTGCTCTCTCTCTCTCTCTCTCTCTCTCTCTCTCTCTCTCTCTCTCTCTCTCTCTCCCTCCCTCCCTCCCTCCCTCCCTCCCTCCCTCCCTCCCTCCCTCCCTCCCTCTCTCTCTCTCTCTCTCTCTCTCTCTCTCTCTCTCTCTCTCTCTCTCCATGATATAAGTTGTATATTCTTTTCTATGCTTTTGATTTTATTCTGAAGTAGTTATTTAGTGTTTTCATTTAATGATTCTGTCCGATTTGGTCTCTCCATTTTATCCAAAATATTGGTCCTAGTTTCATTTCTGCTTTGTGAGAAAATATCCTGACAAAAATACAGGAAAAAAAAAAGAAAAAAGAAAAAGAAAAAAGCTTACAATTGTAAACTTAACTCAGCTTACAATTCTAGGTTGCTGTCCAGCCTGGCAGGGAGGGAAGTCACAGGGGCAGGAGCTAGTCACATCCAACTTGCTTCTGCTCAGTATCACCTTTACACACTATACAGTTAAGGATTTCCTGAACTACATTCTATCCATGTAAATTTTGTATCTTAGAGACATGGGCAGTATTAAACCAAGTTACAGATGAAGACATAAGACACAGAGAGGCTAAATAAATTACCAAGAGTCAGTGCCTAAACGTGGCAATGCTGGGTAATAAAATTATTGTTTTGCTTTAAAGTCCAGAGCTGCAACTCTTATTCTGTGTTATTTGTGCTTCTTTAAGTATTCTTTTACTCTGCTCACTTATTCCATTTATTTCCTTTTACTTAAAGTGCTGCAAATGTGTTTAGATTCCTCCATAACCAAAGCCATAATGTCATCTTATGTTATCTCTGGCCTGGGTTGATTTAGTAATATCTTTGAGACTCCATGGTTCAACCTTTGATGATTTTACATTTATTCTTTATGCTTCAATCTTCAAATAAATCTAGGAACTATATTAGCACTTGTTATGTATTGTGCTGTATCCATATATATTTTAATATGTAAGAATATTTTTACATCTGTAGTATATCAGACACATCCTAAATAGCTAAGAATTGCTATCAGTGCATCCACAGGTTATCTTGGTACCCAAGAACATTTTTAAAAAGTACATTTATCCATGTATCTTGGCTATTGTAATAGTGCTACAATGAATAATGGGGACTAGATATTATCCATAACTTTGATTGCATTTCTTTTTGATATGTGCCCAGAAATAGTATTGATGGATCATAGGTTAGTTCTGCAGTTCATTTTGTAAAGAACCTTTACAATATTTTATAAAATGCCTTCCACAAAATGTACTCCCACCCACCAAGCACAACAAGGTGCATTGGTATTCCATACAGATAAGCATGCTAGCTGCGATATTGACAGGGTAAGGCCTTTAACAAACTCATGATAAGAAAAAATGACTTCTCTCTAAAAGTCATCATGGATGTGGAAATGGCAGGGTCTGGTACTATGGACTATAATTTACCATTACTTTTTAATTAATTTAAAGGTCATCCCCCATAGGTATCTACTCTTCACCCAAAAGAAAGAAATTTATAAAGACTATTTGCCTTGTATTTTCTATATGGAAATGATTTGTATTCTTCCTTGTGATTTTTTTCTATTTAAAAGTTACCCAAAAGGTATTTAAAATATTGCAAACTTTATTAAAAATTCATTAGTGAACCTAAGTGAAACCTGAAATGTATGGCTTATATATAAAATATTTTTACTATAAAAAGACATTTAACAACCCAGGAAGTGGTGTATAATTTGGACATTTTAAAACTAATAGGTGCAGAGTTTTGAAAATGTGTTTATGTATTGCTCCCCACTGATGTTAAAGCTTTCAGATTTAAAAGCAAATAAAAATACAGATTTTTATATGGAAGATGAACTTCAAATATTTGCATATAAACATAATCATTGAAATGCCTTGGCAGGTCTGTAATAAAAATAATTTCATACTGAGATGCCACAGTCTTTTTTTTTAAAATAGAGAATGTAAAAGCAGCATTAATTCCAGTGTGAGCACATTAACCGATATTTGTGTAGATACAATGGATTTAGACAGGCAGAAAAGTTTAAGGTCAATTCAAATTTCACAATAAGTAAACATAATCACTAACTGATCACACCCATTAAGGGTTTAAAGAATGTTTTTGGTGTAGAATGGGAGATACACATTTTTCCCATCCTAGTGAACATGAACCTGAGATTTACAAAAGTATTGGGCATGGGAAACTGAAATCAACCCGTTACACTGAAGCAAGGAGAGCCAATTGCTAATCCAGAAATTATATAAAGAAGAAAGCTTTATAACAAATTCATCTTCGATGTCCTCTTAAGACAATAACTTGAATCTAGAATTAAGTGTTTGGCACCAGAGCAATAAGAAGCTGAATTGAATCACTTGAAATAGACAGTTAGACCCCGCCCAAGAGGACACATGTGTTTGCAAATAAAAGATGAGAAAATCATCACTCTGTGGCTTCATAGTGGAGGCTTTTGGTGAGTGTTGTATGTTTGTTTTCTACTGAGTCAGGTGTTGGGAAAGGAGAATATGGATATAAGAATTTCAAAGAAAAGGAGGATTAAAATAAAATGTGAAGCATCTGGAAATATGAGTTATGAAGTGGCCAGGAAGACTCTTGTGTCATGGTTATGTTACAATGAGAGAGTGCTTATGTAATAAGATGAAGGAGACTTCTGTGAAATAATGTAGACAGGTTGATACATGTTCTCAAACACAAAAGTATACACACATGTACATAGGTGACTAGAAATAATGCTAAAAAATATGCCAAAATATTAATAATAGTATTTCTTGATCATGTAATTATAGTATCTGCTGCCTTGTTGATATATTTTGTATCCTCAGCACTTATAAGGGTTTTTTAACATGTAAATTGGTCATAGGCCACTAGAGCAGACAGATATGTATATTTGACATGGAACAAACATCATTTGTTTCAGATAATAAAATAAGCCTTAAATGTGACAGCCATTCCCCACAGAACTGAAGTCACAGCTCCTGAAACCTAGCTCCCTCTTAGTGATTTCTTCACTACACTGCCTTCCAATGGGTTTCTTATTTATGTAAGGTTTTAAACCTACTTCTAAGAGTTTGACCCAATTCCAATACCTGCCATACAGTAGTGCTTTAGTTAACACATGGAGATACGACATCTAAGACCTTGCTAGTGTTTTTCCAGATCTTCTGAGTAACTGAAATAGTTCCAATTCAGTCACGACCAAATGCAGAAATCTGAGGCATAATCAAAGATGAATCAGAAACCCCAGACCTAGGTATCATTTTGCGATGCCTCCTGGTGGCAATGATGGTAGATACCAGGAGCAAGATGCACACTTCCAACTTTGAATGTTGAAATTGTGCATATGAATTACCAACAGCCAACCAATAGTCTCTAGAGACCCCACAGATTTGTTCACTGGAATGACCTGAATACACTATGAACACATCAGGGCTTCTGTTTATATTCCAATCACTATAAAACGATGATTATGAAGGCTGTTAGTTCTTGCTATGCAGTTTTAGCTTGCCAACAGCTAGCTTACAATCTTGCAGATCTTATTGTGTATATGTGTACCCGCCTTAGTATCCACATACTGTCAATTCTTTTTTGCACTAGAGAGTGAACCTAGAACATTGCATGTGCATCTCTGAGCTTTTTACTTCTCTGTTTAGAGATAAGGTCACACTAAGCCCCTTAGACTAACCTTGAATTCACTCTGTAGCCCACCCAGACAGTCCTCGAGCTGGAAATTCTCCTGCATCATTCTCCCAAGTAGCTGTAAATGCATGCCTGCACCACCAGTTCCAGCTCGGGACATATCCTGCTTTCTCAGATATAGGCATTGCAACATAATTTTTATATTCCACTTAGGCAGCATTTAACATCCCCCTGCCAACTTTTTTCCCTCAACACACCTAGACTTTATATCCTTCCATGATCTTAACATTATAATAACATAATTTGGATTAGGATAGAATTCAGTGTTTCAGTGAATATGAAAAACCTGGATAGGAATAGATACATGGATAGACAGAAGCAGATAATAGAATTTATAAAATTATATATACCACTCTCTTGTTCAGGATTTTGTGGAAAAACCTCTCAGTTCTGACTATTCCCTTCTGTAGATTTTCTCCCATTGCAATCAAATGCTAGGCTACTTTAAACACATCAAATAGTCTCCAGTGTTATTATCTAGGTATGATATCTGCCAGGACATCTTCATCTGGTCATTTCCCTTAGAATTCCAAAGAGTGAACTAGATAACTCCTACTTCACTGCTGTTTTTGCTGGGCATTGATATTGATGGGATATGGTGCAAGCATAACTTAGAATTTTGAAGGCACAATTTGGTTTTCTATTGTCTTTAATATTCTGGTAAATAGAGAGAAGTATTCAGCTATCCATATTTTTTAAGTCTTTTAAAAGGAATCAGTCCCCATTCCCTTTGCTTTTCTGAAAGTTGGAAACGTGGAGTGTACTCTTTCTACCCATGGTATTCTTAGTTCTCAGATTTCAAATGAGATCTGTGAGGTCTGCTCACTTTCTGGGCTGCCATCAGAAGGACTTTAATGATAAATGTTCCATTCTTCCAGCGTGGAAATACTCTTGGATTTCTCAAAGTTCTACTCCTCTTTGTTATCTACCCTTTACCTGAGTTCCTCATTACTTTCTTCCGTCTTTTTCTCCATATTTCACCATCTGTATTTTCCCTTTACAGTATATTCTGAAACCTTCACATTTTATTTATACTTCATACACTTATTTACATTGTATATTTCTTTACTTTATATTTCTTGTATCCCCTTTCTCTTCTCTAGAATGCTGTTTAGATTTTATAAATGCAGTTCCTTCCTTGACCTCTCTAAACATAATGATGTTTTCCTTTCTCATATTTTCCTCTCCTTGCATTGACTGTTTTCCTGCACATAGCTGATTTTGTTGTTTGTTTGGAACTTCTTCTTCATGCCTCAGGCTTTCTTCAGACATCTAGGAATTTGGGGTTGCCTGTTCATATTTAAAGCAGTGAAACACTGCTCAGAAGCTCTGTGTGTGTGCTGTGGGACTCGCTCTTGGCTCGGAACTTCTCTGACAGGCCTTCTCTCAGAAACTTTAAGTCAGGATGCTGTTGTTTATTCTGTTGTACTGATTGCATTCCCCAGGGAAGACCTTTGTGGACTGCTGTCTGTTGACACCTGGAGGGCATTAGAGTGGGATGCTTGTTCCAGCATAGAAAGCAGGTCTCAACTGCCCTCTCTCCTGGAGGGCATTGGAGCTACAGGTTCCCTGTACACAGGGCATGAACATTTAGTTGGTGCCCTTAGTTGCATTGGGATCTCTGCCCGCTCCGCCCCCCCGGACTCAGAGACATCTCTAAAAATTTTCTTGATTGCCTGTGCTGCCATTCCAAAGATAACACTTCTCCTTGATGGAGGAACAGCTGTCTAAGTGGATTTGAGGAAAACATTTGGAGATTTAATGGCTTCAGAAGCAAAGTTTGTCAGCCCTCTCCCCTTTTGACATAGATATTTTGAAGAATGCACTATTTAAATTTAGCTACTGGTTTTCTTTAGTATTGATTTTCAATTCAATGCCCACAGATAACCAAGTCTTTTCCACCCATTCATCAGGATTCCAGCTTCTGGAATTATTTTTCTTTTTTCCCTTGCCTTTATAATTACAAAATTGATTATAATTATGGCTTAAAATTCTACTTATTCTTAATTTAATGAAGATTCAAATAGAGTTGGGGTAAACTGACCTGTCTAACATGTCATTTCAATGAAACTCTGATGCATATATTTCTATTGAAACAACAACAACAAATATAGTATAGGACTATAATATTATCTAGCTAGAAGGCTGAAGCAGGAAGGTCTCTATTATACAGAGTGACTGCAAAGATAGCTATCTACCTAGAAGGGTGAGGCAGGTAGTCTCTGATTACAATAATGAGTTCAAGGACAATCTGGGAAAATTAGTGAGACCATGTCTTGAATAAAAGTAAAAGAGAAAATTACGTTGGGGATATAGTTCGGTGGTAGAGTTTGTTCTA
This sequence comes from Chionomys nivalis, assembly GCF_950005125.1. Classification (NCBI taxonomy): domain Eukaryota; kingdom Metazoa; phylum Chordata; class Mammalia; order Rodentia; family Cricetidae; genus Chionomys; species Chionomys nivalis. Next base: position 178,950,061 of record NC_080086.1, on the reverse strand, counting down.
ACTATATGCACAGCCTCAGGGCAATCCCTTACTTGCTGTTGTTTTAATGAATAACTCTTTACTGTTAATGAATCAACAGGTTAACTGTGGGGCCTTTATGCCCCATATGTCAGCAGATGATATAACTAATGAAGGAGAGTGAGAGTGGACGTTCAAAGGCACAGAGGTACGAAAACACTGGGCCTCATTCTGTTTGCACATTGAGTTTCCATGGGCTCGGTTCAATGGGTAACAGATACTGTTATTTAGCTTTAATTAAGCTTGACTTTCCATAAGGTGCTTATGGCTTGAAATAATTTCTGTAAGGAAATGGTTTCTGCATGTAATTAATAAACAAGTGAGCCGAATCAAAAACAAGGGAGGGTTCATGCCCCAACTCTTAGGGTGAACACTGCATGGAGATCTGTTCCAGATCTAGTCAGAGGTAGCCTGGAGAACTCAGGGTTTCAATAAAAATGAAATGATCGAGAACAATCCTTGAAATAGGGTTTCCGTGCTCTGAAGTTACTAAAGGACTATGGTTCAGGTTGTGAATGTAAATACCAGTTTACAAAGCAATAGGGAGAGGTACAGAACAGTTTTCAAAATTTAACATTCAGGCCATGGAGGCTACTCAATGTTAAAAATATGCTATTTTTCAGCAGGTTTTTTTTTTTAAAAAAAATCATGATTTGCATGCTACAAGGTACAAATTTGAATTATGTTAAATGCTAAGTATTTGGAAGCTTCCTTTACAGTTTTCTAGTTAACAGAAAAACATATGAGATCTAGAGACAAGATATTCTTCCTATAGCAGTGAAATGCCTGAAATAATAGATAGATAATAGCGTATTGTCTATTTAGTTTCACAACAAATCAAACTCCTGGTTAAACAATTTTAAATTAAAAACATTAAACATCATTTTGAAAAAATATCTCATGAAACTGCATGAAAGAAGAAATCTGTATTAACTGTAAAGTGCAAGTGAGTTTAATATAAGGGAGAATCATGTCTGACTTTGCTCAAGAGATTTCATTTATCTTGATACAAAGGGAATTTGGAATGGAAGATAATGTCCAAGGCCAGCTATGTGGGGGGATGAGTATAGGAAAACATTCACAATGAATATAACCTTTGCAGAGAGAAGGAAGTGTCAACTAATCCTACAGAAAACTACAAAATATCCTGAAATTTCCTATCATAAGCACTTCATAGCACAAATGGTCATTACTTGTATGTTGCAGGAAATATGGTACTATGATTGAAAACTCCTGTAGGCAGCTGCAACTCTGAACTCAGATTTTTTTCCCTGTGGAGATTTCAAGGAAAATTAACATTTCAACACTTGGAAGCATGAAACACACAAGAAAATAGTTAGCAGCATGAGACAGACCAGAAAGCAAAAATGGTCAGGAAGGGGCCAACGAAGGCACCAGAAACTAAAGTTATTAAAACAGGACACAAGTAAGTTTATTAAACAATGATGACTTTTTAGAAAGCTTTGAAATATTAGTACAGAAAATGAGGTTATAAAATATAGTTTAAAGCTTAGTGAATAGGTCCATCAATGACTCTCTATATATGTATGTATAAGTTGCAAAATACTCAAAATATATTTTAAAAAAGAAAGCAAATTGAGAACCAAGGAAGACACACAGACGCTTTTTGTTTCTGGTGGGTTAGACTAACTTGCAAATGCTTTCAGTGTGGCTGAGCTTATGTTCTCTGCTCAATAATATTTTTGCAGTACATAAACTAAAAAGTTTACTAGGAAAATATATAATTAATAATAAAATATTTTACTGAAATACAATGAAGTATAGCCACCGTAGGATATGGAACTCCAACTTTGGTTAAGTTTTTTTTTTTTAATTGATTTTTATTGAGCTCTACATTTTTCTATGCTCCCCTTCCTGCCTCCCCCCTTCCCCTTCAACCCTCTCCCAAGGCCCCCATGCTCCCAATTTACTCAGATTTTTAGAAATCTAAAGTGAGCTCCTAAATGGTGGAAGCAGTTCCCGGAGAATGTATGGTTATCCCCTTCTCCATACTCAGCTCTTCTGTAAATGTTATCTCTCAGTCATGAGATTTGCAGAAGTGAAAGAAGACCTCTAAGTTGAAGTCAAATAAGAACTGAGAATTACTTGCATATCGCCATAGAACCTTCATCTAGCGATGGATGGAGATAGAGACAGAGACCCACACTGGAGCACGGGACTGAGCTCCCAAGGTTATAATGAGGAGCAGAAGGAGAGAGAACATGAACAAGGAAGTCAGGACCATGAGGGGTGCACCCAACCACTGAGACAGTGGGGCCGATCTATTGGGAGCTCACCAAGGCCAGCTGGACTGCTACTGAAAAAACATGGGATAAAACCGGACTCTCTGAATGTGGCGGACAATGAGAGCCGACGAGAGGCCAAGAAGAATGGCATGGGAACTTTCATCTGGCGATGGATCGAGAGAGAAACAGAGACCCAATTTGGAGCAACGGTCTGAGCTCTTAAGGTCCAAATGAGGAGCAGAAGGAGGGAGAACATGAGCAAGGAAATCAGGACCACGAGGCGTGCACCCACCCACTGTGACAGTGGAACTGATCTATTGGGAGCTCTCCAAGGCCAGCTGGACTGGGACTGAATAAGCATGGGTTGAAACTGGACTCTCTGAACATGGCGGACAATGAAGGCTGATGAGAAGCCAAGGACAATGGCACTAGGTTTCGATCCTAATACATGAACTGGCTTTGTGGGAGCTTAGCCTGTTTGGATGCTCACCTTCCTGGACCTAGATAGAAGTGGGAGGACCTTGGTCTTCCTGTAGGGCAGGGAATTTGGACTGCTCTTCAGTATCGAGAGGGAGGGGGAATGGACTGGGGGGAGGAGAAGAGGAGTGGGGATAGGGGGAGGGGAGCGGGGGGAGGGGGCAATATGTGGGAGGAGGGGGAGGGAAATGGGAAACGGGGAGCAGTTGGAAATTTTAATTAAAAAAGAATAAAAAAAAATGAGAAAAAAAAAAAGAACTGAGCATTACACAACAAGTACTGTAGTTTCCCGGTGACTGAATTTCACCTGGTCAAGGGTTGGGGAAGAGTAATGTAGAAGAAGCTTACATCTATAGAGCCACTGCTATTTAAGTTAAAATACCAATTTAATAATTAGTCTGGGGCCAGGTGTCTAAATTGCTCTTGCCTTGCCTTGCAGAACTAATGGGCTTCATTCCTAATGTCAAGAACTCTATTTATTACTACGCTTACCAGACTTTGAATTCTTGGCAAGAACTAAGAAGTGTTGTCTTCTATAATTTAATTCTCAGTCATAAGAATTTTCACCCCCAGACTAAACAACACCAAATTAAAAGCTTGATCCAATTTGTTCAAGGATATTTTTCTCTTAAACTTTTTTACCTTTGAGGAACAACAAGTTATATTAAATGAATAAAAAACAATTATCTCAGTTTTTCATAAAAACATACCAATTTTCCAATTTTGTTCATCCAAAGATGCCTGAAGGTTGAGAGATTATGAGAGAATAAAACTCTGAGCTGTCTATTCGAATAATGCTAATGCTCACTGAGGAGGCCAAAGAACTGGTGGTTGCTTCCTATGCTGATTGCGATTTCATTTTCGGAGGCCTAGAATTCATTTCTCATGAAAATCCTACAAGGGATGTCTGGTTTTCTATCTGTAATGTGGAACCCGAGAGATATCATCACCCACGTATTTCAGGGTTCTTTGTGCTCACCATTTCTTTTTCCAGTTCCTTTCTCTATAAATGTTACAGGTGTTTTTACAGAGTAGTGTGGAATTTATGGCCCAGCTACTTACCTATCACTTTAATTCCTGGCATCAGGAGGATACCTGTTAATGCTTAGACCTTGCTCTATAGTGAGAGGAGTGCCTGGTGGGAAAAAAATTCTCCCCTTGCTAGGTATGCAGCATAGGAAAGTGCCCCTTAGATGTGGGCACTGTTAGACCGGTTCTTGAGACTCAAGGAACACTAAATATCGACCATTCTCCAGTCCCTTGTAATCACATCTCCAGTAATATTTTTATCTTTTATGGCTTGTAGATAAAATGCATTGTCAAACTATACCAGGTTTATTTTAATCAATAGAACACCCTATCTACTTGAAGAACAGTGCAGACAAACAAAATATTATGAACTCAAATATGCCTTCTATTTCATAACTAGATAAATTAGGTATATATTTTTCCATATAGTCAGTCAGTGTGAAATTGTCTAATGTAAGCCTGATGAAGAACAGCTGCAGTTCTTTATAATCGCTATATAAACCACATGACTTGTTTATTCTTGAAAAGAGAGAGCTATATTTGCTAAGAATCAAAATCATTTTACATTTGTAGATTTTATTTTTGAGTGCCTGTAGAAGCCAGGAAACTAAGAAGGGCTAATGGGGGGGGGGCGGGTTAGGGAGAGTTTTTTAAGCGGGGAGCAGTAGAGCTCATGTGGTATAAAGGCAAAAAATGGAAAAATTGGGAGGCTGTGGATAAAGTGGAGAGGAGGTGGGAGGGTAAGAGCGACAAGAGGGTGAGAAAGGGAACATTAACACTAAGGGGTTTTGAAAGAGTCATAAGGAAACCTATTATTTTATAAACCGTGTGTGTGTGTGTGTGTGTGTATGGACACTGGAGAGATAGCTTAGCAATTAAGAACACACATTGCTCTTGCAGAGGACCCAATGCACTTCCCTAAAACCACTTCTGGCACCTTATATCTGCCTGCAACTCCAACTCCAGGAGATCTGACACCATGTCCTAGCCTCCTCAGGGCCCCTGCACTCACGCGTACATACCCATATACATAAAAGAGAAACACACATATGCAAGATTAAACATAATAAAAGTAAGTCTTAAAAAGGGTTTAGAGTTGCCCTACACAGGCGAATAGTGCTCTCCAAGACACAAGAGGTTATCAAATAAAGAACCCAGTGCCATGTGTGGCTCTCATTGATTTGTTGATCAGAGGCATGTCATAGAACTTCAAAATAATGCACCCTATTGTCATTGCTCCTGGTTACTCAACAGAACTTGAAGGTAAGAGCCTATTTCTGAAGATACCATACAGCTAGGCACAGAACCTGGAGAAACCAAGCTGATCATGACATGGGAGGTTTTCATTGTGGTAAGAGGTGCTCTCCAGGCTTGTGGGGGAGAAAAATCATCAAGTCTCACCCAAATATAAACCCTGTTAGCTATATTAATGACCAAGTTTGACAGCATATGCTCATTGAATTGAGTGGTGTGTATATTACAGGAATAACAAACCACTTTTTAGTGTAATTTAAAGCCCACTTCATACAACAGAACTGATATGTGAACCCAAACCAGCCTGGCTGGGCAGTTTACGGGCTACAAGAAAGAACTTACTATTATTATTTTGCTAAATCGACACGGTATCAAACTACCTTTTAAATACCCATAAATGAATGCACTTCTCAGATCTCATCAAAGCCCCCACCCCGGAAGTGGGACCACAATTAATACAGAGACTCACAGCTGCTCAAAAGACAGAGCTTAAGTGACTATAAAATGTTCATCTCTAATTGTGGAATATTTATCATGCCTTCCTTCCCTAAGGCTCAAGGAACATCAAGGAAGAGCCAGAGGTTAGGGAAGGCTATCGCCAAATCATTTTGTGGATGTAACAGAGCCAAGAACTCGGATGCTCACAGTAGCTATAGCTGCTTATGTAAGATTTGCACTGGATCAACCAAGTAAAAACTCCAGAATAGTTGGGGGAGGAGCTCATGAAGTCAACCCCTACATGAGGAATCCTTGACAGTTGTTCCTTGCTAGAAAGGGAGCGTTTTCTTCAGTGTAGCTCCAGATCCACTGGGTGGCCCTACACGCGTGCTTATAGGCCTCACTAATTTGACTCCATGGTTTATTTTTAAAAAGGGGGAGGGATAAGAAAATGGTTAAGAGACAGGTTTTGGCTGAGAGTTTGGGAGAAATAAGGGGAAGTGACAGTCAATACCATCAAAATGCTTTACATAAATGTGTGAAAATCTCAATGACTAAATAAAAATATACTCTGTATATACAAAGTAATGTTTGTTCTCTTTTCTAAAAAGCCTATTCTACAGCAAAAACAAAAAAAACCCACTTATTTCCATGATAGCTGAATTTTAAAGTATTAAAATCTGAGGAGCCCTTAGAATCAGAACTTAACATTTTTTTCTCTTTCCTAAATGCCGATATCAATCTTTATTGCTTACAGTATGCCTCCAACTGTTTTACTTTTTCCAAGGGTAAGGTTTCCTCACTCTGTGTTTCCCATCTCAATGTACCATATTCCAGTCTACCCTCAGTTTAGAACAGTGGAGACATTTTCTATAAATTTCCCATTTCCAGAGTCTTATTAATCCGAAAACAGTAGGGTCCACACCCATTGCCTTTCACAACATTATCTTCAGACAACGCATTCCAACTCCACTGTCGGCTCAAAGAACTGCCCCTTGTATTTCACTCATCTCTAGTACCTGTGCTGGGAGTTCGACTGTGCTGTGCTTTTAACGAATATGCTCTCTGATTAGCCTGTCTTTTTTATTTTCTCGTTTCGTAGTCACTCATTCCTGAATTGGCGAATGTTTATTACCTACCATGTTTCAGGTTGTGGGATAGGCTGGGGTCAAAATTAGAATAAAATACAACTATTCTTAAAGACTAGGAATTTACACTCTTCTCATGAAGACTGTCATTCCGCCAGGACTCAAACATCTTTACCTCCTACTCCTTCTCCATTGCATACCCATATTAAACTAATTGTGCTTCTTTTTGGGAGGGTTGAACTCTGGGTAAATTCTGCTGTAGCTTTTCTGCGTCTGTTTGTTGTTTTATAATCACTAGATTCTAAAATGCTTATAATAAAGAGCAGTCTGTTTTATGACATCTCCCCCTACAAGGCCCAGGACACAACTGATAGCAGGTAAATTTGAATTAAAAATGTAGGCATGGTGCCAAAAATCTTGCTTGCTAAAGATATCTCCAAGCAAGTTCCTGGCTATGTGTACATTTTTTATTCCTTCTGTTTAGACTTGTTACTTTTCATGAGTGTACATACTTTATTCTTTCTGTTTAGACTTGCTAGTTTTCATGAGCATATGCAAAGTTCATTTTCCAATGTTACGTTTCTATAACACACCTATCTCACCATTAATTTTTAATATTTTATAAGGAATAGTTCTATCCTCAAAGATAACATCATTTTTATAAGTATATATGACCCTTTTCTCATAAAAAGTTTCAGGTAGACATAGCTAATGGTTTAAACCTTGCTTTGCATTTATTTTCTCTTTCCATAGAACTTATTCTCTCTTTGAAATTCCTATGAACCACAATAATTTTCCTCTTCCCATTAAGTTGCATGTTAATGTATCACACAACCCAACGAGGGAATATATGCTTTGCTCTCCTCTTCTTAATGCCATGGTTATTGTAGGACTTATTAAGTAGGACTACAATTAGCAATCTTGAAAAATTGGGCTGCTGGTCCAATGTAGTATAGTGTTTTATATGGATTTATTCTAAGGAAACAAATCATGTGGCGCCATTCACTAAGTTCTCCTTCCTCTCTTTAACTACCACTCCTTTGCCTGTATTTGACAGAAACAATGCATGAATTCCACACTGAATTTTTAGTGGCAACAGGAGAACTAAAATTACAAGGTCACTTGTAATTATACAGAAAAAGGTGTTTTAAGTCTTGAAGAAATGGAGATGATGTTAATGAAAACCAGCATAACAGGTCAACAGGATTTAGTAAGAACTGAGACAATATTCTACAAGCAGAACTGTGTTTCTCTAAACTTAGTGGATAATTGCCAACTGAGATTCTAGTAAAAGGAAAAAAGTAATGATGTAGATTTATAGATCCTAAAATAATTTTTATCTGGATGTCTATCCAAAGAGGGTTATCAAACCATTGGATCACAACCGGACTTAGTCATACAAAGTAATTGTATATAATAGTTTTGTATCTAATCGCAGTTCTAATGTAATTTATGTACAAGTATTTAGAAGGAATCAAATGTAATATACCTTTTCTGTCTCCATCTTGCTTGAAACTTTCCCTGCGTCATTACTGCTTCTGAAACATAAATTGATTCAGTTTGTAATTTCATTAAAATCTAATTTGGAAAATCCTTATCAAAATATCAATAGTCTTTACCCTAGAACTGGTGTTGTTTTCTCTTTTCTCTCATTTGTTTCTTGTCCAATAACAGTTTCTGTAAAATATTAAGTGAAAGAAACACCATTTAAATAAAGAGTTATTATTGGGTCTGCATATGTGTATTGTGCAGGTGTATATGTATGTGTATGTATTCCTTAGAAGATGGAAGCATTATTAAAAGTAAACAAATTCACCTTACACCAAAATAGCATTCTTCTTTTATAAGCAGAAATATCCTGCAACATCTTCCATTGCAATCAGAGCAGTTCATCAGAGTAGGAAATATCAGTGTTGGAATTAATGCTGTATTGCACCCAAATAGGATATAGAATTATCGATCTATAATTTATGCAGGAAAGCCATTCAGGTAAAAGGAAAGTAAGCTGGATGTCTACTGATAAGGACAAGAGAGTCTTCTGTTGAATTGACTGGAGGGTACAAAGGCATCCTTCCTTTTTATGCCAGAGAATTTATTTGGCAGTTAATTTAAAGTGAAATATTTGTAGAATTCATTTTGATAGATACTGGGGACTACAAAAATAGTGAGGCTGAATGAATCTCAAGCATTTATGCATACTTAATTCAAAATATAACCCAGGATTCTTGAATTTATGCCTACTGCCTAAATGACCAGACCCCACTGTGGCCATATCAATACATGATACCATCAACTTCCAGTCCATGGGCTGCAGATTCATTGAAATAAGTCATCTGAGTGGCCTCGGCCTCTGCTTCAGCACTGATGATCTGCTGCGCCACAGCCTCCACGATGGGCATCACCATGGCAGCAGTAGAGGTGTTGCTAAGCCACATAGATAAGAAGGCAGTACTGCTCATGAACCCCAACGTCAGCCTGAAATGAGAGGGTCTTTAGTGTGGAGTTGTGCTGTCTAGCACACGTAACTCTCTATATTCAACTGTAAAGGACATTGTTTACAGATTGGGAACTATGTGTTTGATAACACAGAAGATTAAGTTTCTGTCCAGATGGAGAAATCTGAGTGTAGTTTTACAGACAGGTAGAATCAAAGTAAAACATCTAAGAGTAGAGTTATTAACCTATATATCCCTTTAAGGGTTCTAGGGGAGCATTCTTTCTAAAACCAGATGAGTCATTGCATTTACATTTAACTGCAAATTGGCATATAGAAAAATAGCTTGCAGTGTTACCTTAATATTTGAGTACTTTTAAATGAACAGCTATTTGTCTTTAGACACAAGTAAGATGAAAGTGCAACCAACTTCTGAGAGTCCCTTGCCTTAATTTCATCCTTTGGCCCCTTCTCTGTTTGTTAGTATGTGCACCAAACAGAACCAGGAACAGGATTAATATTTATAAATCTCCAGTTTACTCATTCACTCTTCTGGTTCAATATATAGTGGGTGGAGATAATGGTTACAATCGCTCTATAAATTGAAGTTTCAGAATTTTCTATAGATTCTATTATTTATACTCTCTAGAACCTAGCATTTCTTTCTGCTGTCAGGAATTAGATTTACTACTTGTCTCCTCTTATAACCAGAGTAATTTATCCTTAAAATAACAAATTTAAGACTTTGGAACTTAAACCATTTTTATAAAATTTCAAAACACACTTGGGGGAAAGTTTGATCTGATAGGAGACCACCCAAGTAATCCATAAGCAGATATTTCTATGAAGTATCAATTATAGAATCTTTTCAAAAAATAGATCCATATAGGCAACTCTATACCATGTTTCAGACTCGAGTATGGGGAATATTTTCCATGTGTGGAACAACATAAAACATCTTAGAAATTTGTTTGAACAAGAAGTAAATCTTAATTTTAAAAAAGGAAGCTTTCAATAGATATCTATATAATTATAGATCTTTCACATTAAATAATATTAGCAACAGGTAAAGCTTCTGCTGGTGGAAATGCCTTAGACCAAAGAGCCATACAGTGATGTAACAGACAGGAGTCTTCCCTTACTGTGCAGTATGCTATCCCCTCTCCTGGACTAATGACCAGATAGACAAGATTTATATGATTCCCAAGAGGAAGACGCTTTTCTAGTGTATGTACATAATAAATACATTATAAAGAAATATATTTGCATACTAAATATTCCAAGCAATGTACTTTGTCAAATACATTGTCTCATATGTGTCATATATACACAGAGAAGTGTGCATGAATATACACACATAGTATTTTAGCAGAGAAATACACTCCACAGGAGTAAACAGATACTCTGCTATGCCCTTGAAGAAATTATGCAACAGAAGTCATTTTTTTCTTATTTTCTAAAAAAATGATAAGAAGGGCAAAAACCACCTAAGGCTTTAAAGCAAAACATTATGCAAATGATTATGACACTGAAAATGTTCTTTAACTGATGTTCGTGTTTATAACAAGAGGTGGAGTAGAACCCAAATAGCCAATTAATTTAATGGAATAAAAAACATTTCAGTGAAGGGAAATCAGTCAAATGAGTAATTTCACATATAGAAGAAAAATTTCAATTGATTGTTTCACTTTGCAACACTTGATTTGAAAAGAAAAATGTGTTCACCTTGAAATTTCTCTGCACAGATTTGTATTCTGTCAGTAATGCCTTTGTCTTTGGCTCATAACATCCTGCCTGTTGATAAAGGATGCTCTTGGATGAGTTTTGAATGTGTAATCAGGCAAATAAACAAAGTGGGATTGAAATCTACTCTGCAGATATCAGCCTCCTCCTTTGAGGTTCAAGGCTCCTCTAATCTTTGACTCCAATGATGCATTAAAGGTGAGAGTTGTGGTTATTTGTTCCAGTCTCCCTGAAATTTGACCTGCGGTGAAAGAAAAGTTATTTTTTTCCTTCCTACCCCTCAAGCATACTTCATATCCTTTTCATATTTTCACAGTCACCCTGCTACCCAAGCCATTTTCTGCATTACTGTTTTGTGGTTTGCTGTACACAAAATGGTCTGCTTAGGATATAGTATGGATGAAGTCAACAAGGTACTCACCAGGCTGGATTCACACCCACCATCATCACCATCCTCAGAGCAATCCTCTTGTGCAAATTCCATTTTTCTATTGATGTTGCTAAACAGATGACTCCAATTAACAGCAAGTGAAAATCTTTGAAATAAGAAGAGGCCACCTGAAATTGCAGTTAAACCCACGATTACATATCTTGATTAAAGAATGATGTACAACAAAGACACTCATAGGTTACCACTCTTAATTGTGACCTTGAACTATGTAATTTTGTATTGGGTCAAAGAACATGTAAATGTGTGTGACTACAAATTTAAATATGGTCTATGGTTTTATTCAGAAATACAGCTATTAAAAGCATGCAGGGAAATATGCATACACAGGGACACTAGATTTTTAAATATGAGTCACTTCATATAAGTGGTCATATGCTATAATTTCTATATCTATGAACTGATGTTACTTTAAAAATATGGTGGAGTGCCAATGACTTAAATGTCAGAAAATTTCACATCAATCCCACCTGCCAGGGTTCAGCCAGCGTGGTGGCCGGGTCCCAAAGAGGAGATAAGAAGCTGACAAAAGATGGATGAGCCAGGCAGGATAGTTGAGAGACTCTTATAGCCTGACTAACTAGCAGTTAGAGTGCTTCTTTATTTATACAGAGTTCAGTAGGCAGGAATAGATTCAAGTTGTTCCAAAGCATAGATCATATCATTTTTGTTTCCGGACATGTGTTTAACTTACTCTTGAACATCTGGGGTCATAAATATAGTTGTCATTAATAAGCTGTGACAGAACAGAGTTATCTTTTACAATCATTTTTACTCAACATCCCCATAAAACAATTTTTAAGAATCTAGAGGCATTCCGGGTGGTGGTACTGCACACCTTTAATCCCAGCACTCAAGAGGCAGAGGCAGGCGGATCTCTGTGAGTTCGAGGCCAGCCTGGTCTACAAGAGCTAGTTCCAGGGCAGGCTCTAAAACTACAGTGAAACCCTGTTTTGAAAAACCTCACAGGGCAGGGAACCCTGATTGTTCTTTGGACTGGAGCAGAAGGGGGAGGGAGATTAAGGGGAGGGGGAGGGAAATGGGAGGAGGTGAAGAGGTGAAATTTTGTAATAATAGTAATAAAAAGAAAAAGAAAAAAAAAAGAATCTAGAGGCACATGACAGTCTGTTCCCAGACTGATAGGTTTGTGGCTTCAAAGACACTAGACCAAAGAAAATCTCCAAGCCAGCCAGGGCAGATGGCCATGTACCAAAAAGTGTATTAGTAACTCTTGATAGTCAAAGTGCCCAAGAAAAATCTTAGGCCAAAAGTGCTTCAGTTATTACTCAGTTTCTGCCATAATATAATGTTTTGCATTTTATATCTTTATTGAATTTCTTTATAAGTCTAATCCTTGGTCGTAAGACACCACCGTGGCTCTGCATGAGCTAACTTTTCTAAGAAAGGGAGGTCCTGGCACCTCATTCTTTCTTTTTTTTTTATTCTTTTTTAATTAAAATTTCCAACTGCTCCCCGTTTCCCATTTCCCTCCCCCTCCTCCCACATATTGCCCCCTCCCCCCGCTCCCCTCCCCCTATCCCCACTCCTCTTCTCCTCCCCCCAGTCCATTCCCCCTCCCTCTCGATACTGAAGAGCAGTCCAAATTCCCTGCCCTACAGGAAGACCAAGGTCCTCCCACTTCTATCTAGGTCCAGGAAGGTGAGCATCCAAACAGGCTAAGCTCCCACAAAGCCAGTTCATGTATTAGGATCGAAACCTAGTGCCATTGTCCTTGGCTTCTCATCAGCCTTCATTGTCCGCCATGTTCAGAGAGTCCAGGTTCAACCCATGCTTATTCAGTCCCAGTCCAGCTGGCCTTGGAGAGCTCCCAATAGATCAGTTCCACTGTCACAGTGGGTGGGTGCACGCCTCGTGGTCCTGATTTCCTTGCTCATGTTCTCCCTCCTTCTGCTCCTCATTTGGACCTTAAGAGCTCAGACCGTTGCTCCAAATTGGGTCTCTGTCTCTCTCTCGATCCATCGCCAGATGAAAGTTCCCGTGCCATTCTCCTTGGCCTCTCATCAGCTCTCATTGTCCGCCACATTCAGAGAGTCCGGTTTTATCCCATGTTTTTTCAGTAGCAGTCCAGCTGGCCATGGTGAGCTCCCAATAGATCGGCCCCACTGTCTCAGTGGTTGGGTGCACCCCTCATGGTCCTGACTTCCTTGTTCATGTTTTCTCTCCTTTTGCTCCTCATTATAACCTTGGGAGCTCAGTCCGGCTGGCACCTCATTCTTTTGTCATTTTTCTTCATCATTCTTTGTCCCTAAATGTATGCTCCTGTGTAAGGCAGAGGTAACTTTGTTGCTGTATATGTCACGTAATTACCTGAATGTATAGTAGGAAGAGATTTGTAATCTGATCTGTGGCCACCAAATCTTGTAGACCTTTAAGTCTACTTTGTTTTGGTTCTCTTGTTCCTGAGTGAGTACAGTGCAGATGTTTCAAGACTATCCTCTAGCCTTATAAAGAGACTTCTGGCTTCGTTACGAGTGTCACAACCTCCATAGGACCTAGACAACAATGAGGACTTTAAGAGAGACCTACATAGATCTAATCTACATGGGTAGTAGAAAAAGACAAGTTCTCCTGAGTAAATTGGGAGCATGGGGACCTTGAGAAAGGGTTGATGGGGAGGGGAGAGGTAGGCAAGGGACCAGAAAAAAATGTAGAGCTCAATAAAAATTAAAAAAAAAACTAAAAATTCAAGTAGATAAGGATATTTTCCTAAGGGGACTATCTTCCAAAGGAGAGGTGCTATGCTCAGGACTTTACTAGAAAGCTTAGAAGCAGTACTCCTTGAAGAAGGCATAAATGATTAATAAGAAATTTTCCTTCAATCCAATATCCTCAAATTGTACAAACATTAAAATTTCCCCAAAGTATACAACAGGTGGAGATTAAAACCAAAAGAGGCATGGTGGCCATCATATGGCTCAGCTTTTCTGGGTTTTTGTCAAGCATCTGTGCTGGGTTTATGACTTCTGCCATTCAATCTTCATCCTCCCCAACCAAAATACACATCTTTATCACGGCCTCTTTTCTGAGAACTATAATCTTCTTTCATATTTGAATGACTTCATCTTGAAAATCTTTTATTACATTTTTTTTTAAAAAAAATTCTTACCCAAAGGCCATCATTTTAAACCACTTTAACTTAATATCACTCAGAGAGAAACAGTGCCCAGACACTTTGAGCAACCATTTGCCAGAATAATTCCAAAAACTTTCCAATATGTTAAATGCAAATCTCTCCACTCCATGAGAATTGTGTTCAATCAAGTTAAAATCTCAACTCTTAAAGTACTAGATTTCCCCCACAGGCCTCTATAAAGCCTTTAAATGATCATTTATCTTCTTTTTCAAAAAGTGGCCCAGCATACTGCCCGTTTTCAGAATTTCTTTACTTTTAAAAAATTCACTTGAAACATGCTAGAAGAAAGTATCTCATGCAACTGAAATTTAGGAGAACTGACATTAGGAAATCCTTTATAAAATCAAATCACAAAGCTGTGATGAAAGGAGGGGATTGGCCGAGAAAATATCCTCACAAATGCCTGGCAAAACAGAAGGAGAGGGATAGACCCAAACTATTCTAATGCCATGGAGGACAAAGAGAAAAGAAAATGAGTTCTGGTGGTGATTTTGCTGTTTTGAATTATATGATCATTTATAACTGGCCTGACTTCAGTAAAATAAAAAAGCTGATACTATCCCTTGAAACTGGAAGCAGACAAGCAGAAACCTGTACAATGTTTGTGAAACAATGACTTTTTAAATGTATTCTAAGTGTTTGTTATTTATTTTTGATAGTAATTGGGTAATAAGTATAATAATATTATTTTGTTTATTACTGTAACCTTAAAAATATATTTGCCGTCCATCCTAAAGTGTTAAGGAAACAGAGAATATGCAGTCTTTGGCCACATGAGCGCACGGAAAGTGGGTTAAAGGAATTAAGTCGAGCACAGGGAGACAAAATATGTGAGTTTTCATAGGTGGAAACTAAGAGAGAATGCTGTCCAGTAGAAGTTACAATGGCGAGTGGAAAGAAGGAAGTTTAGAGGGCGACTACCAAGAACTAGTAGAATAGAGGTCTATGCTCAAATATTCTAAGGCACAATACGTTAACTAGAGTTCAACAATTGATTACATCTTTTTATAAAAAACTAGAAGAGAAGAATTCAGTTTCACCACATAAAGAAATGACAAGCATTGGAAGAGCTGAAGAAGCTCTCCTCTGAGACAAAATGAAGGAGCTGTCTGATGGGTTCTTCCCCAAGAGAACTTCTTCAATCGTGAAACATCGGGGATTTAAGTAGGTCCTGCTATCTTTCTGACCCATTGTGCTTCTTTTCTTTACCGTGTCTTGCAACTGCTTTCATAATGCCATGCTCTCTGTCTTACCCCTGACACCACATGTCCTGTGGCTTCAGAAACTTGATGTTTTTAAGATCATCGTATGTCCTGACACAAAGTAGAAACTCAGGAAATAGTATTAAATAAATTAAAGAGGAAGGGAAGGAAATTATTTCTATGCTCCTACCCTTCCAAATGTGTTTATTCTGTTCAAAACCTTCTAGCCAGCTAACTCTATGTCATTACTTGGCAATAACTGTTTTATTGATTTTCTAGTGTGTCTATACTTGTGAACAACCTTTTTCCTCAGGAGCTTGTTCCCTGCTCTTTGAGAAAATTTTTTCTTGCCTACTTTGAAATGTTTTAAATCTGTTCTCACAATTTACATTTACTCTGGAAACTTCATGTGTGCTCTTGTTTCATATATCTAATGGAAAATTCTAGAGAGATAATTCCTATCTCTGCATGACTAACATACACACTATCTAATATAGTAGAAATCAACTTCATACTTGCTGAATGAGTAGTAAGTACAAACCTATGCTCTTTGTATCCTGATAGAGAAGTCCAGGCTCCAGAATATGAAACCAATGGACACTTTCATTTCCACAAACATCTAAAAGCACAATAACTCAAAATGACACCCATTTTCTCAACCCAAATATCCTACAATGTCTTCCTCTTATTCCCTGTCTCAGGAAGAATGAAATGACATCTAGACTGTTGCCTAAGTCAAATTCCAGAGTTATCTGTGATCCCCTTTTCATTTCTGATATATGTGTCCTGTTCCTTTTATATTTTCTATATTTATAAATGCATCGAGTCTTCTCTAGCACAAATAATTACCTTAATTAAGGTCCCCACCTTTCTTTTTATAACCCACTCTAAACCACCATTACTCACTTTTTTTTTGTGGCACACACTTTTAATTTAAGCACTCGGGAGGCAGATAAAAGATAAAAGAAGAACTCTGTGAGTTTGAGGCCAGCCCGGGCTACAGAGCAAGTTCCAGAACAGCGAAGGCTATGAAGAGAAGTCCTGTCTTACATAAATAAATAAAGCAAACAAGCAAGAAATAATATCCAGTCAGCATGAATTCTGTTATTAGTGTACAACTACATTTCTCTAATGCTGACTAAAATTTCAAGTACAATTTTCTGACAATTTTCTACTTTATTCAAGACAAGTGAGTTCAATAGACATTCATCCCTTTTAATATTATCCTTCGTGATATAAATAAGCCTTCCAGTATCGGGTTATAGAAATGTATTTTCTTTTTTTAAAATTTATGTATATATATCCTACATTACTCGCTTTTCTACAGTATGAATCTAGTCACATTATTAACCTTTCTGTGACCTTTCAGTTCATTCTGTGGTATCTGAGACCAAATCCTTTATTTGTCACTTGTCATACCTAACCCATCTAACTTCAGTTTCACCTCATCACCTCAGTTCAATCTTTGACCACCTCATCCAACTGCTTTCTGTTTATAGATTTCCACAAACACAAAAATAATTTGGTATTTGCTTTCAATTTAAGATGGAATAGCCTTTCTGCATTTCTTCCAAACTCCTAATTTTCTTTCATGGATTAAAATGGACGGTAAATCTCCAAAGACTCCTTCTCTGGGACCCTAAGTTGGACTGCATGGTATTTCTCCATGTTATTACAAAAATCAGTGCCTATTATATTGATTTTTTTCGCTTAATCTCCCCTTCACAGACCAGATAATTTTGAAGATAGAATGAATTATATTGATCAGGTAGTTTTGAACTTAGTATGTACATAGCACATATGGTTTATGTTTAATAGATTTTTTTTAATTACCAAGTCCCTAGGTTCAGGAATCTTGTAAGTTATTAAATGAAAAGAAACAAGTTGGCAGAGAAGGCAAGACAGTGTCAGGGGTATATGTGGGATACTTCTTCAAGGCATAATTAACTTTCAGAGTAAGTGACCTCCTTTTTCCAGAAATATGGGAAGTCATCCTGCAAGACCTGATACTCGAATTTTGAAAGGTACTCTAACCTCTTTTTGAGTTTGGCTTATGGAAATAACTCTGTGACTGCTCTGGCATAATACTGTTGATTCCAAAACTGTATATATTAGACTATAAAATGAACATAATATTGGCTCTACCTTCTTATAAACGGATAGCATGAGCTTCTTGCTCCTTCACCGCAAGTAAAACATCAAGGCAACATCTACAGGGAAGAAAGTTAAGACTTAACAGACACCAAATCTATTGATGTTTTTACTTTGTGTGTGTGTGTGTGTGTGTGTGTGTGTGTGTGTGTGTAAATCCTATGGAAGCTGGAAGAGGATATTGGATCCCCTAGGACAGGGTTTACAGGCAATTGTGAGTAAGCCAATGCCAGTTCAGGGAACCATACTCTGATCCTCTATGAGAGCAACAAATGCTCTTTGCTGCTAAACCATCTATCCAGACACTCTACTGGTATTTTGATCCTGTAGTTCTCAGCCTTCAGAACCATGAACAATTAGATTTCAATTGTTTGTAAGGTCCCAGATAAGAGACTATTGTTATATTTTTTAGAAGCCGAATAAATAATTTGTAAATTTAAAATTATATTCTGCTCAAAGTTACATAATAAAATCTCACATGATCTTTCTTTATCCATACCAACATGTCACTCTACCTAATCTCTCATGTATTCCATGTGGTATGTAACCTCTAAGTTAGTCATTAGTAACCTTTTTGGTTATCAGATTGATAACTATGGTACCAAAGTACTTAATGTTAAGTAATTCTTATTTTAATTACCAGTGGATCTCAAGCAAAAGAAGACAGCAGGACATAAAATACAAAAGGCCAGATTAACTCTGGAACTACGTGAGAGCACTGAAGATCACATGGGAAAAATTCATAGTCCATGTGGGGTTCAGTACTGCTAACAGTTTGGGTGCAATTTCTGGGCATCTTGGAATATATGCCCCGAAAATGAGGGGCAAAATACTGCATTAATAAGTGATTAAGCACCAGAATAAGTTCAGGACTGTAAGATATTCCTTTTATGGTTATGAGGGGACCCTGAGAAGGGTCTGTATGTAGCCCTGGCTGTCCTGGCATTCTGTGTGTATACCAATCTGACCTCAAACTCACAATTATCCACCTGGCTCTGCCTCTGGAGTGCCGGTGTTAATTGTATGCATCACCACGTGCAGCAAGATATTCTTGTAACCTATTTAGTTTCTTGAGGGACTATCATGCTTTTAAAAAGATAGATAGTAAATTTTCTATATTTTTGGTGTTATAAGGTCTCTATACAATTATTCAACTTTGTTGGTGACATGCAAGAGCCAATGATAATATATAAATAAATGGCCAGCGTTGTTGTTAAACTTCAGTTTGAAAATTAGGTACCAAGATGGATCTGCCCTCAGGTGTATAGATTACCAGTCCTTTACCAGCAAAGTATGATTTAATTTAGAGATTAAACTTAAAAGAAGGAGGCCCATATCCTTTTTTTTTTTTTTTTTTTTTTTTTTTTTTTGATTTTTCGAGACAGGGTTTCTCTGTAGGTTTTTGGTTCCTGTCCTGGAACTAGCTCTTGTAGACCAGGCTGGCCTCGAACTCACAGCGATCTGCCTGCCTCTTCCTCCTGAGTGCTGGGATTAAAGGTGTGTGCCACCACCGCCTGGTTTGAGGTCCATATTCTTTGTTTGCTAATGTAGAGCCTAGGTTCTAGTTTTTCATAATGATCAGATAGACTTAAGAAAGAGCATTGTGTACAGATTAACTGTTCAGGAAATAATAGCAAAAAAAATGCTCTGAAGAAATCAGGATGTGCTCCTCTTCTGGTAGATTACTTTCCTAGCATACACAGATCCCTGGGAATACACAAAGTCCTGGGTTTTAATATCAGCATCAAATAAACCATAGCCTGGTGCATGTCTATAATCTCAGATTTGCACTCAGAAGGTAAACGTAGGAGGATAAGAAAAACGTTCTGGTCATCCTTGGCTACATATTAATTTTGAGGCTAGCATTGGATACATGATCAGATAGATAGATAGATAGATAGATAGATAGATAGATAGATAGATAGATAAAGGAAGTTTTGGTACCTTAGAAATGACACTGATAAATATAACTATTTGGCGAGAAAAATGGATATGTCAAGTAAAATTCATGAGATTTAAAGTCTACTTACAAGATCAAGATAGCTGCATTGCTGCCCGCAAATAGGATTTCATCTAAAAATATGGAATTTTTCAATCAGAACACCTGGGTTCCTGCCTACACATATAATTTATCAACTGAGGAACCCTTGCACAAATCAATAAAAAGTCATAAAAAGTAGTTCTTCACATTGACTGTTAGCTAAATAAAAATGCTTCTTAAAAATGTGCCTTGTTGGTTAAAATTAATATGACTATATATTTCATCTTAAAATATTTATTTATGCTGTTTTCTAAACACAATGATAAATTTTCTGGTCTTCATATTTACTGACTTAGCAGCAAATTTGATAGCCTGGTCACTGCTTCATCCTTGAAGCATTTCCTTCATTTGCAGCCTTTCTGGTTTTCCACGACTCTGCTTCAATTTTCTGCCTTTACTCCCCTATATGATCTGATGTCAGAGACTTTAAAAAACATCTATATGCAGACGACTGTCAGGTAACTAATAACCCCAGATGAGCCCATGTCTCATGAACCCTGAACTTTTGAGCTGCATCCACATCTGATGTGGGAAGGTCATATATCAATCTGTAGATTTCATTGGTTAATAAAGAAACTGCCTTGGGCCATTTGATAGGCCAGCCCTTAGGTGGGTGGAGTAGACAGAACAGAATGCTGGGAAGAAGGGAAGTGAGATCAGATGCCATGCCACTCCTCCCAGGGCAGATGCGATGAAGCTCCCACCCAAGATGGACGTAGGCTAGAATCTTCCTGGTAAGTCACCACCTTGTGGTGCTACACACATTAATAGAAATGGGCCAAGCACTGTTGAAAAGAATACAGCTTCCGTGTTATTATTTCTGGTATGAAGATAGCTGTTGGCCAGGAGCAGGGCGGGGGAGGGGGGAGGGAAGCAGCCTGCCGCTCCTACCACACACATCCATTCTCAACATCTTCGCTTAGGTACCCAATAGGCATTTTGCATGTAAACATCCAGCACTGAATCCCATATTTCAGTCCTTCTCCACAGCCAACCTGCTTCTCCCATAATAACTCCACTGTCATGGGATGCAATTCCATTTCTCTACTTGACAGATCAAAAACCTAGGATGTATCCTTGAATCTCTTCTTTCAACTGTATGTCATATTTAATAAGTAGAGGAAGTCAGTTGTCTTTTCTTTCAAATTTCATTAACAAGATAGCCAGTGTGTGTGTGTGTGTGTGTGTGTGTGTGTGTGTGTGTGTCACAGCTCTGTTCTGAGTTACCATGGTCTCCATCTTGCTTGCAGTAGCTTGCCTGTCTCCTTTCTGCTTAGGTTCTCAATACAATAGCTCAAATTATTCTTTGAAAATCATTGTCAGGTTAAAAGTGTTACTTTTTTTACTCAAAATTCTCCATTAAGTTTCTACTTCCTCAACTGGTAAAAGCGTACTGTGACCTTTGACCATGGCCAGCCCAAATCTTACCATTTTGACTCCCTGACCCCATAGTTGATATCACATTTATTTCTTTTACTACAGTATACTGGCCTGACTTGAGGCCTTTGTACCGGGTGTTTCTCCCTTCATTGGGCATTTATCAATATGCAAATGCATAACTTCCTTATCTCCAGTAACTCTTTGTTCAGATACATAGGTTGTTCTACCTTGGAAACAAATTCCTATTAGATTAAACAATACTATCTAAAATTGCTACTCCTTCTGATTTTCACTAACTTTTTGCATTTATCTGTATTATCAATTGCATTTCTTGTGTGTGAGTATGTGTATGTGTGCATGATGTATCCATGTGTGTGTACCCATGTATGCAAGTGCCTGTACTTAAGCCTGCATATATGGAGTCAAGAAGAGGATATCTGTATATTTATCACTCTCTACCTTATTTTCTGAGACAGGTTCTCTCACTGAATTTTTGGCTCAGAAATTGTGTAGATTGGCTTCCCACCATGCACCTCCTATCTCCTACCTCCCTGGAGTTGACATTATAGGCTTATGCTGCTGCATCTGGCTTTTTGTGTGGGTGCTGGGTTCCAAACTTATATCCTTGAGTTTATATAACAAGCACATTAAACATTAAGGTCTATCAATTACATTTCTAGCAAACTATTCAACTCATCTATTTATCAAATATATTATTTACTCTCTCCATTCCCCTAAAAAAAAAGGTAATTTTTCTCTATTTTTATTCATAAAATTTTTTCCAAGTTTTATTTATTAATGTTTTCCAAGTGTCTTGCAGGCTCCACCACATAAATATTTATTGAATGACTAAGTAAATAAAATCTGTATATGCATAGATTTTTCTTATGTATTTTATTTATAAATGTAATTTCAACAATACCAATATTAATATGTTATAGATCAAATTTATCACACACAGCTATTTAGATATTTAGGTATAATTCAAACAGTATAAAAATTCAATAGTTGTTGGTAGCTTTCAATTACAGTAATGGGCATAGCAAAGTTTGAATATCCAGCACTGGCCTTAAAGTAGGTAAGACTGTAACTATGGTGGCCAATAAAGGACATTCTTAGGGCTTTCCAGTTGAATGAAGATCTTCATCTACTCAACGTTAGATTTGATATTTGAAACTCATAATATGGGTCACAATGACAGGTAGTACTCTCAAAAGTGTTGATATAAAAATTCATAGGTGTTATAACAGCATTTGAAAATTATTTTACATATTTTATTTGATTGTACAGCTTGACTTATCGCTTCATGTTTCACTTACAGTTGATAAAAAGGAATAATTAAGATACATGATAAAGATCATACACATATGTAGGATACATATCAACTACTCAACTCACATCTTTTTTTACTAAATTTGTAACCGTGTCCATACAAGCTTTGGATGTATGTCAAGTCAGACATTTACTTTTTGAAGTTTAATCGTCCATTGTGGAAAAAAGATCACAAGATGAATATTTAACATTAGTATGAACTTTTGTTTATTGATACAAATTTAAGGTCAATTTTGTTATATGTATATTTCTACTCTTATTTAAGTTATTATGTTTATACAGCTCATTTAAAATGCAATGTATAATTTAATATTATGGATTAATAGATAGTCATCTGTAATATTCAAACTTGTAATCATATTAGTTAGGTTTTCTAGATAGACAGATATACATTTCAGTTAGACAGATAATCTTCAACACTTCAAAGACCAACAGAATATGATATTTGAAAGGTTTCAAGAACTTAGACTTTTCTAGACAGTGAAACATGTCTGCACCAATTATTTCAAGAGGATGATGGGAATCAAAGAAGCTCTCTATAGAGTTTGCTAGTCATTTGTGCAAGAAACTGCTCTTGCCTGAACTGCTTAATATGCTGTATGAACTGGTCATTCAGGACCCACAGTAAAATGACTGCTGAACTTGCCTAAAGAATGTGAGATAGTCTTTCAGGATTTCTGCTTCATGAAAGAGTCTGAATGACATTTTCAGGACACAGAAGAAAGTGAATGACAAATTGCCAATAAACTCAAAGCAGTCTTTCAAATTTCCTGCTTCATGGAGAAAAGTCTGCTGGAAACTATGGGCCTGTAGACTGAAGATGGACGCCCACAACATTACAGAAGAACTTTGGGTGACTGTCCAGGTAGCAAGATGTCTTTGTCAATTCTAGAGTTTTGAAGTTGCTTATAATGCATTTCCTATTTACTTAGGTAATAGTATATCTTTCTGGGGTCTTTGATGGAGTTGAAGACAGATAGTTATACTTATAGTTTTCCTTAGTTAATGATAAAAGATAAATTAGATATAAAACAATAGACTCACAAAAAATATTGTAACTGTAATTCTTGCTTGATACCTGTTTTATTACATGTAATTATACTATGTTAAATTTTAAACCTTCCTTTTTATTTACACAGAAAAGGGAAGATGATATGGGATTCCCCTTTGTGTGCTATAAACCATTGGTTAATAAAGAAGCAGCTTTGGCCTATGGTATGGCAGAATTGATTTAGGCAGCAAAACTAAATGAATGCAGGGGGAAAGAAGGCGGAGTCAGAAATATGCCATATAGTTGCCAAAGGAAAATGATGCCAGAACCTTACCAGTAAGCCACAACATTGTGATAGTAAACAGATTAATATAAATGGGTTAATTTTAGATGTAAGAGCTAGCTAGGAATATGCCGGCCAAACAGTGCTATAATTAACATAGTTTTATGGGATATTTGGGTCTGGGTGTCCAGAAAACAAAATTACAGTTGCCATTTATATATCACCACTAAAAGTCCTAAGGTCTTTGACTTCCTGTAAACTCCAATTCCACTTACTAGGCAAAGGGACTCAAAGAAGTACTGTATGCATTTCAAAAGACTGAAACACATCAGACCAGAATATAAATGGTTCATTTATTTGCTTTTGCAATACTCCAGCTATTTCTAAAATGGTCTGTTTTTGTCAGTCTACTATCTACATTAATTATTTATTGAGTAGTTACTTTGTAGCAGATTTAATGTTTACGATAGTTAGTATTGTTAATTTGATGAGATCTAGATTCATCTGGTATACAAGCCTTTGGAGATTCCAATAAGAAATTTTCTAGATTAGGTCACCCTCTAGGCATATGTGAGACGGATTATCTTGATTAGATCAGCCTCTAGGCATGCCTGAGATGGATTATCTAGATTAG
Organism: Chionomys nivalis; assembly: GCF_950005125.1. Taxonomy (NCBI): domain Eukaryota; kingdom Metazoa; phylum Chordata; class Mammalia; order Rodentia; family Cricetidae; genus Chionomys; species Chionomys nivalis. The sequence goes on along the minus strand of NC_080086.1, from coordinate 178,925,718 downwards.
GTCAGCCTCTAGGTATATGTAGATGGATTATCTAGATTAGGTAATCCTCTAGGCATATGTGAGATGGATTATCTAGATTATATCAGCCTCTAGGCATGCCTGAGATGGATTATCTAGATTAGGTCAGCCTCTAGGCATATGTGAGATGGATTATCTAGATTAGATCAGCCTCTAGGCATGCCTGAGATGGATTATCTAGATTAGATCAGCCTCTAGGCATGCCTGAGATGAATTATCTAGATTAGATTAGCCTCTAGGCATACGTGAGATGGATTTTCTAGATTAGGTCAGCCTCTAGGCATATGTGAGATGGATTATCTTGATTAGATCAGCCTCTAGGCATACGTGAGATGGATTTTCTAGATTAGGTCAGCCTCTAGGCATACGTGAGATGGATTATCTAGATTAGGTCAGCCTCTAGGCATATGGAGATGGACTATCTAGATTAGGTCAGCCTCTAGGCATACGTGAGATGGATTATCTAGATTAGGTCAGCCTCTAGGCATATGTGAGATGGATTATTTAGATTGAGCTCATGGAGGCAGAAAGGCTACACCACTCTATGGACTTCTATCCTGGATGGAATACAAAGGAGAAATTGTGCTGAACAGTAGCATTCATTGCTCTCTACTTCCTGACTACAGATATAATATTACCAGCTATGTTAAATTCCTGCTGTCAACATTTCCCCAGAATGATTGACTCTACACCCAAACTGTGAGCCAAGCACATTATTCCTTCCTTAATTTGCTCATTTCAGGATTCTTTACCACCACAACAAAAAACATAGCTAATTAATTAACTGGTCTAATTTTCAGTAATGTTGACAAACTAGAGATAATTCTGGGATGAGAAAAGAAGATAGGATGGTAGCAGTGATAGCATTGGAGGTGTTGGGTTTGAAGAGAGGAGTTATGGTATAGAGATCATAAAGACTGGAGGTAGGGATTACATTAATTGTAACATCCAAAAAAATGCTGTGTGCAAAAGAAAGATGATTTGTATTTGCAGAACAGTTGTGAGGTAAAAATTGCATGGCTCAATATAATTGAATATCAGACTTGGTTTAAATAAAACTGAGTTTTTGGAAATCAAAATTGCCCCCTCTGTGAGTTACTGAAAACCTACAATCAAAAAGACATGGAGTATTCTCATTTATAGGACTTAAATGCAGGAGATGCCTGCCCTAGGTGAGAGTTGTCCCAGGTCTCTTTCCACCTCTCAGACCATAGGGTTGGTGATGATGACACCTTTAAGAATAAAGATTTCTGAACATGCACAGTGGTACGACAACCATTATCTACCACATCATGTTTTCTGTGCCTGATTGGTCATACCTACCCATCAGCATGTTAGACCATTTCAGAAACTTAGATTTTGGGTCTCAGATTCCTCAGAAGCTGAACCTCAGCCTAGAAGTAAGAGGAATTGAAGGATAACCCTTGCCACACTCACCTCTGAACCAATCATAATAAGAAAGAAGGGACGCAAAGTCAGGATGAATGTAGAAACCCAGTATGAAAAGAGGAACAAACAGGGTCATAAGTACAAAATGATTTTGGATCCAACATGGGGAAGAACGATGTGAAAACGAAGTAGGAACAACTTGTCTCATAGGAAGAACTTAACTAAGACTGTTCACACTAAAGATATATGAGTATCCAGACAATAGCACTGGACCAAAGCAGAAGATGAAAGAAAAGGTAGATGGTACTGACTGGGTTGAACTTGAACTCCTTCCAATGAATGTTGGTACTCTAATTTAGGCAACTGTACTGTCTGCTGCCTAGAGACTAAATGGAGATAAGTGCTTTGCTTTCAGGGTGTTTTGTGTATTTAAGCAAAAACTGAATCTATTTCCTTTAGATGGACACCCTTAGAGTGCATAAAGGTAAAAAAAAAAAAAAAAAAAAAAAAAAAAACCAGCTCTCAGCATGAATAAACTCCTCCCAGCAAGAACAAAATAGAGATACACATGAGAAAGTTAATTTGGCTTTATCTTCTGAAATACCAGGTTTCCAGAAAAGAAGACAGGGAAGGTTTTCTTCATTAAAAGCAGAAAGTGTTTCCTCCTTTTGTGTGTGTGCTGTCAGTTCAAATTTTGAGGACTAGTCTGAGACTATTCGGGATGTAAATGGATGGCCCATTTTGTTGGGAAAGAGACAACAGGTAAAAGTGTCAGCAAGAAAAGATGGGCACAGTTTCTTCTACAGACATTTATGACTCAAGTTCTGCCCTGTTTGCCCCCAAAAGTAGAAAAGCACGCAGAATCTCAGAGAGGGAGCACTTAGATAATTTGGGGGCACTTATGAAGAGCCCTTACCTTAGGATCATGGCTCCTTTTAAAGGCAACGTTTCTCAAACGATGTCACCACACACAACAAGCAATCAAATTCTGAAGACATTTGAAGGAGAACTTACATGTGTGGAAGACATGATCCCAAACATGGGAAACATTAAGCCAGGCAGTAGAGCTGTGACTGACAGGGGTAAGGCTTCTGTGACCCAAAAGATGGCCACAACAAAGAGGACGTAGGCACATTCTGCTTCCTGCAAAGAATCAAGACAAGACATCAGGTGAAAAATCAAATGAGCCCCAGAAATCACCCTTCAAATAATTAGCACATTTGCTGGATGCAACTGAGAGAGGGAGGTTGTGGAAATGTCTCTGTTGTTTGGTTACCACCACATAGTTGTTTTTAAGGGCTTTGGAGCAGAAGTTAATAAACATGAAACTGGAAACCTGGAAAGTTTTCCGTCCTTTTTTTCATATTTCCCTCTGAAAAGAATATCTTAGAATCAATTTTCTTTGCTCAAATTAATTAGTGCACATGAATGTCTGTGTTTGCTCTCATTTGGCATCTCAAATGTACTCGGAGTGTTGTTGGAAAGCAGAACTAGGCAGACTGGAGACATTTCTTCATGATATACCTTTCTGTTAATTGAGTTACTTTTCTCTTTTAGCTGCATATGTTTGGATGGGAACTGCATTCATATTTTCTAACCAAAAGTGGGAAATCAACCTAGAAGCAAAGACTTCCTGGAGTGTATCTCAGAGCAAGCACAGTGATGAGACAGGTGACTCAGATGAACCTGAATTCAGCTTCTAAGTGCGTGAATCTGGGGGTGCAGGTTCATGTGCTTACGAAAAACTGGCTTTTTGAGGAAGGCAGCTGAGTTGCTGTGGACAGCACAAGGAGGATCAAAGGGAATCTTAATCTTAATGAAATCTGTTGCTTTGCTTAGCTGGAAACCAGGTTTCTGTCTTAGGGCACTAAAAGGAAGTGGTGAAATTTACAACCATTGTAACCTAAATAATTTGGTATGGAATCACTTGAAACGTGCCAAACAATCAATAAATGTTGTCATCCACTGTATTGCTGCTTCTTGTTCTTGTGCTGTTTGCTGTCTGAGAACTCTAGGTTGCATTGGAAATTTACCGAGAGAGACTGTGTGCTAGGGTTTTGATGAGGTCTTTTCTTTAGGTCTGCACAATATCCAGCTTCCCTCGTTATGATTCACCAACATCAGGCTGAATCCTTTGGGCTGGGCATTGGCTTCCCAGCATCCTTTCTCTTTCAGTGAATCTAAGAGAGTCTTAATAAGCCCAGACTCTGCCGCATCTTCATTGTGTTATCTTTTTAAAGGAAAAAGAATAAAGGTGTTTTGATGTTGACGGTTTTCACAGAGTCTGCCCCTGTAGTCTTGACAAACAATAAAACAGCAAAATAAAGCGGAGCCTTGACTGAATCCTTCTAAACAGCTCTAGAGAGATTCTGTAGGCACTAGTTTAGTTTAAAATGCCAGTGTATAGGGACGACTGTGTATTTTGTTTTAACGATAACCCATAGATGGCCCCAAAATTTTTCCTTACAACCTTATGCTTCCTGCCGTACTTACAAGAAGACAGCATGGGCCCCTTGGCTATCATATGCTCCTGAGTTATGGCCAACCAGTTTCCTAGTGCTGTTTACTGTTCTTACACTAAGCCTCAGCTCTGCCCCTCTGCCTCCACCAAAGTCCATTAGAGACAAGCTTGTTCCAAGACCAGACCATCTTCTAAGAAGGCAGCTTGATTTCCTCATTCTCTTTCATAAAGCTAAGATTAAAGGCCCGTACACCCTGAAAACACTCTACAGCAACTACATATAGCACTCTGCACCAGAAAAATAAAAGAAAAAGCCAAATGAGACTGGTGAGTTCTGGTCACCACCTCTAACCTCTACCGTGCGCTTGAAATTTTTCCCTAACAGTCCTAATCTGCTCAGATGGGATAGTTTTGGTAACGGAACAACCAGCAAAATTTCACTTTCTGAATGGTTACATTTCCTGAGAGATTTTCATATTTTAACTAATGCAACTGTGACTTTATCAAGTAAGCACCTTTTAGTTGTTTTTTTTATAATAATTCAAAATTTTCAACTTGTATTCAATCATCTTTCCTCTACAACCAGACTTATTCCCATACTTCTTTTTTTTTTTTTTTTTTTTTTTTTTTGGATTTTTTGAGACAGGGCTTCTCTGTGGTTTTGGAGCCTGTCCTGGAACTAGCTCTGTAGACCAGGCTGGTCTCGAACTCACAGAGATCCGCCTGCCTCTGCCTCCCGAGTGCTGGGATTAAAGGCGTGCGCCACCACCGCCCGGCGCCATACTTCTTGACATTAATTCTTTATCTGCAAAGACTCTTATTGAGCCAGACATGGTAGCACATACCCTTAGTCTTAGTTTTGGGGAACTAAGGAAGACTACCCGAGACTGAAACTAGTCTGGTCTACACAGAAAGACTGTCTCAAAACAGACAGTCTCCTTTTGAGACCCTCTTGATGTGTGGATCTGATCCCTGCCTCTCACTTTGCATCAGACTCAGCATTTCTGTTTCCCAGGTTGTCTCCCAGTAAGCCTCAGGGCCTCCCAGTGGGCTTTTTGATACCCACTTCTGTTCAGATTCAGGACTCTTTACCTTATTTAAAGATCTGAAGTAGTTGAAATTCTAACAGGCAAATTCAGTTTGGTAAACTCACAATACTTGACTATTTATATATGTGAAAATTTGTGTATATGTAAAACTTAGGCTCAAGATTTATAAACCAGTAGATTCTATGTTAAAATACAGTAAATTTACGTTTTTAAAAAGTGAGAGACTGGGTAACATTACTATCGTGTTGTGACATAGTTCTCCAAAAACAAAGAGAATGTATTCCTTAGAGAATGACACCTGCTTTCTCCCTCTGCACAGCACCTCCCCATGCCCTGCTCACCTGCTAAGTTAGTATTTGTGTCAATGTCTAATTGCAAACCCTTCCCTCCTCTTCTGGCTTTCCCGAGTTTTTGTATTTACTCATTGTCTTTCTCTGCTTATATCCCATATAATCCATGGACCAGCAATGTTGGATAATGGATTGTTGGATCATTGAATCATGGATCACCTGGGAACTTGCAAGAAATGTAGGATGTTGGCCTGTTCCTGGATATACTGAAACAAGACCAGAATTTTCAAAGTAACCAAGTGATTTATTTTTTGCTACTAGTAGCTTTATTATTATGGAATATTTAAATAGGTTCATCAAAATGTTATTAAAATTAATTGGACCACTTTCTTTGCACTTTTTAATAGAGATCTAATAAAAGTAAATCTACCTCTCTGTGGTTCACTTTCCTTTGCCATTGGACAAGGTACTCTAGACTGTAGTGACTTAAAATTCTTAAAAGTTCTAGATAACTACCCATCATCTGTCTATGGGGGAAAGAGTCAGGAAGCCACTCACATTTTACCCATCATCTCTAAACTTAAACAATGCATCTGTATTCTTCCCTTGGCTTTTGCTGAAAGTTCTCAAAGAAGTATACTGGGTCAGTGATGGAAGTCCCTCAAGAGCTGGATTCTGCAGACTTCCAGCAGTCACTTCCTCAAGCTTTCCTGAAGGTTCTCATTCACACAAAAGCACTCTGTCTGAAGGATCCTGGTGGGAAGCGAGGCAGGATGAAGACAGACATGGTGCTAGAGAAGGAGCTGAGAGTCCTTACTGATGTGAGGACTCTCAGCTCCTCTCTAGCACAATTCTCACTTTGAACAAAAAAAGAACAACAACAACAACAACAAAAACCAAAACCAGAACTACTAGCGTATAACTAGAAAGGCATAGTGCCGATGGGGTGACTTAGCCCAAAGACTGAGTTGATTTCTGGAGCCCACGCTGTGAAAGGAAAGAACGAAATTCTGCAAGGTGCCCTCAGATTCTCTCTCTGTCCCCTACTTTTCTTCATCCCTCCCCTACGCTTCAAATTAATGTATCTTTTTTATTCTGGAGACATAGAACCAAGTGATTTTTATTGTTGTTGTTTAGGGTAAAGATTGAAAAGCTATTAGGTATATGATCACTCAGTCTATTCTTCTTATATTTATCACTTGCTCCAGAATCTTGCTTGCAGGGAATATCCTACTGCCAGTTAAATCCCTGGATTTCTAAGCTATTTGGAAAGTCTGACAATCCTGCAATGTGCAGTCAAAATCATATCCCCTTCATGGAGTTTCCCCAACAACATTTGAACATCAGTTTTTCCATGTGAGTAATTCACATATAATTATGCAATGTTTCTGTTGTCTCTGTTAGATAATTTGCCATAATTTGTAGGAATTTTCCATGCCTGAATGAAACTGAAATTCTAGACAAGGAGGGAACACACAGAGTCACCCTTGTTCAAGTAGTGTGAGGGAATTATTTTCCCCATCTCAAGCCCACCCTTCGAAGTCTAGTAGATGCTTGCAATACTTTTGGTGTTGTTATATAAACTGCAACCATGGCAAGCATACATTTTAATTCAAATTTTGTTCCAGAGTTAGACAAGTCGTTTAGTATTATAAATTCTTGATCAGAGAGACAGAAGTCAGAGTAGTGCTATTTTTATCTTGTTCTATGTATTGTGACAGAAAACACAGGAAGAAAAGAACTATTGGTCTTGGAATTATGACTATCACAGACATTGCAAAACGTTTTCAAGATCCATGGTACCTTTTTTGAAATGCTATATATGAAGTGAGCAAAATGAAGGTGGAACAGGAAAGAAAAGAAGAAGGGGAGGAAGAAAAAGGAAGATAAGAAATATTCATGAATTTCCTCAGGACTAAAAATGCCACTTAGTTGTTCAAAAGTCTCTAGATACCCTATTTTCCCTAAAAATATATATAGTTTATCTCAGAAAATAAGACACTCATTCAGGGAGAGGAGACTGTTTATTATATACTCATCAGGCATCCCGTTAGATCACACGGAGATGATGCCCTGTCCGGTAGCCTAGGATGCTTGCCTGTGCACCTTTCCTACCCACTCTTGGCTGCCTCTACCTTTTCCTATGGCAGGAAGGTTCTCTCCCACTAAGGGTGACGGAAGTGTTCTGGGAAGACACTGTTCCTTTACAGTAAAAACATCAAGGTGCTAAAACCTTGGAGCAATCTGTTTTCAAAGAGCCTTCAAATTTCTAAAATATTTAGGACAGTTAAAAAATACATAACAGATATGGTTATTTATCATAGTGAACAAGTGTGAACTTTGTTGCATTAACTTAATTTTTTTAAATGTAAAACATTTCTGTGAAAAACTAGTCAGTGTGGCTCCTCTGTATTCTTCCCTGTACTTATCCCCCAGATTTGCCCCAGCCTGGCATGAGGTTTGTCACTTTCTTTCAGTGTTTGTGTGATTTTGCTATATAGAAATCATTAATATTTCCTTCTGCTCCTCCTCCTTCTCCTCTTCATTTTCTTTGGTTTTTAAAGACAGGGTTTCCCTGTGTAACAGCTCTGGCTGTCCTGGAACTTGCTTTGTAGACTAGACCGACACTGAGCTCACACAGAACCTATACCTTTGTATCCCAAGTGCTGGTATTAAAGGCATACATCACTACCCCACAAGACCGTTAACATTTTAATAACTATCTTTTCTTTTCTTTGTGTGTAGTGTCTGCATTTGTGCAGATTTGTGTATGAGTACACCTGCCTGTGCAAACAGGTGTAGGGTCAAAGGTTCATGTTAGAATGTCTTTCTTAACTACTTCTCTTCCCTCTTTCTTGACAGTCTCTTAGTGAACCCTGAGCTCGGCATTTTGGCTAACCTGGCTGACCAGTGAGCCATGGCATCCTCCTGTCTCCACCTCCCGGCACAGGAATTATAGAAACACACCACCACACCTGGCTTTCTCATGAGTGCTGGAGGCCCAAACACAGAGACTCACACTTGTGCAGTGAACATTACACCTATAGTGCCATCTCCCAAGTCCAAACATGCACTTTTAAAATTAAATAATGCTTTATCTGTATATCATTTTGTGACTTTTTCATTGAGCATTTATATTGCAAAGGCATATATGCTAGCATAGTATAACTATTGTCAAATTCGTTTTAAGTAGATCAAATTTTCCTGTTAAAGAATATATTAGTATTTGGGCATACAGCTTTCTAACTCTCCCTAATTTTTCAATACTATATGGCTGTGAACATCTTTCTACCTAAGCTTCATACGGATATAGGAAAAAGATTTTCAACCCTAGAACAGAAAGCAAGTAGCAAAATTTCCAGGTGGAAAAGCTCATTTAAACTTTATTAGGTATTTCTATTTCCTAGAAAGATGGTCATACTAATTTATAGTATTGTTGTAGTATGACAATGTAAAAAATCCCAACTCCCTGCCTTATTGATGCTTTTCCAAGTTGTTTCTTACAATATTATCATTCTTCTTAATTTCTATGGTTTTTCAGTAAGGTTTCTGACCTATATTGGTAAAACTTTATTTTTCTCAAACTTACTTTAATAGGCTGAACTTTACCTGAAAAATAAGAATTAGAATCATATTTTCATGCTAGGTCTTCATGTACTTCTCCCAGTGGTCCACACCCCATGTGACATTCTGTTTTCCACTGTTATAATGGAATACCCAAGACTGGTGGTCTACTTTAGAAGACTATGATTATCCTTTGATGCTTGGTACCACAGTGGGGGAAGTTCATATAAACCAAAGGTTAGGGAGAGCCCAGACTGGTTCTTTCCTATAACTTACTCTCATGGGAACTAAGAGTTCCACAGAACCAAAAGTACTTCAAGATGACTTTACCCTTGTTATTCTCAACTACCAGTCTCCACTTCTTAAAAGTGTTTTCACTTCTCAATGTCCTCACATTGGGGCCAACCTTTCAACATATGGGCCCCAGAAAGTCACACTCAACCCATGTCTTAACCCACACAATTGCTTATTGCCTGTTAACCGATCTTTCTTCACCACAGGTGCCTGTTTTGTATCCACGACTGAGTTTAACTCTCTTTTCCTCTGACTACATATCTAGATAATGTACCCACTTTGCTCTCCCTGACAGTTATGTAGTTTAGCCCCCCAAAAATTGTTCTGTGTATGGTACCCACTCCTCTCTTGCTAACACTAGATTATGATACCCTGGACTAGAAGATGCTCAAATTCAGATTGGAACCTTCGCTATGGCTTCCTGAGCATCCTCTTATTGGACCCACAGCTCAACATTTGGGCTAACCAAATGAATGATCATGATGGTCTGTTTCTAGCAATTCCCATTTAACCAACCCAGAGTCACCTTGCCCCTTCTTGAATTCCCTCACATGTCTGTAACCAGTGTTCCAGGCCCTTTCTCTTCTACTTCCTCTTGATAGAAGTCTGGTGGGGCAATTGTCGTGACCATTAGGGAGACCTTAATATCTGACATAAGTAGATGTTTCTTATATCAGAAAAAGATAACTCAAAGCTGGCAAAACTGGATGTCAGCCTGTAGAAGAATGAAAATAGATCCATATCTATCATCATGCTCAAAACTCAAGTCCAAATGGATTAAAGACCTCAATATCAGTCCGAACACACTGAACCTGATAGAAGAGAAAGTGGGAAGTACTCTACAACACATGGGCACAGGAGAACACTTTCTACATACAACCCTAGCAGCACAGACATTAAGGGCATCATTGAATAAATGGGACCTCCTGAGACTGAGAAGCTTCTGTAAAGCAAAGGACACTGTCACTAAGACAAAAAGGCAACCCACTGACTGGGAGAAGATTTTCACCAACCCCACAACAGACAAAGGTCTGATCTCCAAAATATATAGAGAACTAAAGAAAGTAGACCGTAAAGGGCTAATCGACCCAATTAAAAAATGGGGCACTGAGCTGAACAGAGAATTCTCAACAGAAGTTCGAATGGCCAAAAGACATTTAAGGTCATGCTCAACTTCCCTAGCGATCAGGGAAATGCAAATCAAGACAACTTTAAGATACCATCTTACACCTGTCAGAATGGCTAAAATAAAAAACACCAATGATAGCCTTTGCTGGAGAGGTTGTGGAGAAAGGGGTACACTCATCCATTGCTGGTGGGAATGCAAACTTGTGCAACCACTTTGGAAAACAGTGTGGCGGTTTCTCAGGAATTTCGGGATCCACCTACCCCTGGACCCAGCAATACCACTCTTGGGAATATACCCAAGAAATGCCCTATCATACAACAGAAGAATATGCTCAACTACGTTCATAGCAGCATTGTTTGTAATAGCCAGAACCTGGAAACAACCTAGATGCCCTTCAATGGAAGAATGGATGAAGAAACTATGGAATATATACATATTAGAGTACTACTCAGCAGTAAAAAAACAATGACTTCTTGAATTTTGCAGGCAAATGGACAGAAATAGAAAACACTATCCTGAGTGAGGTGAGCCAGACCCAAAAAGAGGAACATGGAATGTACTCACTCATATTTGGTTTCTAGCCATGAATAGGGGATGTTGAGCCTATTATGCGTGGTCCTAGAGAAGCTAATTAAGAAGGTGAACCCAAAGAAAAACATTTAGGCGATGAAAGGAGACAGAGACAAAGACCCACATTGGAGCACCGGACTGAAATCTCAAGGTCCAAATCAAGAGCAGGAGACAGAGCATGAGCAAGGAACTCAGGACCACGAGGGGTGCACCCACACACTGAGACAATGGGGATGTTCTATCAGGAACTCACCAAGGCCAGCTGGCCTGGGTCTGAAAAAGCATGGGATAAAACCGGACTTGCTGAACATAATGGACAATGAGGACTACTGAGAACTCAAGAACAATGGCAATGGGTTTTTGATCCTACTGCACGTACTGGCTTTGTGGGAGCCTAGGCAGTTTGCATGCTCACCTTACTAGACCTGGATGGAGGTGGGTGGTCCCTGGACTTCCCACAGGGCAGGGAACCCGGATTACTCTTAGGGATTATGAGGGAGGGGGACTTGATGGGGGAGGGTGAGGGAAATGGGAGGTGGTGGCAGGGAGAAGGCAGAAATCTTTAATAAATAAATAAACAATAAAAAAATAGAAAAAGAAAATGATAACTCTTGGAAGCCAAAATAACCATGCTAAAATAAATGCGCTACCTGATACAGTTGACATCCAAAGCTTTAGAAATCTTCATTGCCCTTTTACTGACTGTTGGGGGTCATAGTTTTAGATAATACTATTATTCTTAGCTCTCCTTTGACATTCTGGAAGGATTTTGTTCCTTGAGATTTTCCTCCTGTTGGTGGGTAGATGATTCTTGTCAAATACTTAAGAAACCTAGAGCAAAGTTGCCTAACCCAAGAAGCCTGTCTGTCCCTTGATTTGTTCTCCTGATTGACCTCATGACCCCCAGGACATTCAACACTCTCATTCACAGCCCTTGGAGCAAGGTGTTCTCACTTTCCAATATCTAGTCCTTAATATTTGACAGACCACTGGGGTATGTTTTCAAGTGCCGGCAGACTGGAATATGGACCCCTTAAAGTCAGAATGTAGAATGTAGTATATCTTGAAAAAAATCTAAAATTAATGATGGACATGAGGTCAATTCAAATGTCTTGTAGGGCTATTGTTACCTCATATTTTGCTACCAATATTTCTGTAAAGGAGCAAAGGGATTTTCGGGCCACAAGGCAAACACAACACAGAATAGAAAAACAAACTCACCCTAAGAATGTCATAAGTTCCCTTTATAAAAGAAACACCTGCCAAAGTACCCCAGCGTACTTAGGCATAAGAAAAAAATAGTCTTCCTAATCAGTGCACCTCCTGGCTGAATCTGAACCACGACATTGTCATGCTCTTGCTATTCATGTTACTGTGTGTGATGTTGTCACAGTAAATTGCTTGCAATAGTTGATATGTAAGATTCATCTTTGATGAGAACTGAATTCAACCAAAGCACAGACATTTCCCTAGGGAAATTGGTTACCTAGGACAACTCAAAACCCCCAACACCCATTATGATTTTTTATTTGTTTTTGTTGTTTTCAATTTCTAGGACTACCTTTATTCATGTCTATCATACCTACCTAGGATTCTTAACAGTCATCCATTCTTACTGCTACTTCTATTTTATTTTTACATTTGTAGCACATGCGTTCTCTCTCTTTTTTTTTTACTTTCATTCTTCATAGTTCCCATCAGTTGCTTACAGTTAAATGTAGTCTGAAATAGTAAATGAAAAGAGTTGGCAATTTTTTTTTCATGAAATAGGTTTAATTTTGGTAGGTTGGTTTCTCCTACAATTAACTTTTGTATTAAATTTATTCAGTTATTATACATTCCAATGGTAGTTTGCCCTCTGTCTTCTTCTTCCATTCCCCCCATCACTGATCTCCAATTCATCCCTCCTCTTTTGCTGTTAAGAAAGGGGCAGGCCTCCCATAGATGTTTAAAAAAATGGCATATCGAGTTGGGGTTAGCTAGAAACCTGATGCAAGGGAAATTTCCACAAATCTACAATGATGACCCTAGCTAAGATAACTTGCCTGAACTGACCAGGCCAGGGAGCCTGCATGGGATCAGCCTAGGCCCTCTACATATGTGCCTTGGTTGTGTAGCTTGGTCTACTTGTGGAACCCCTAGCGGTGGGAGCAGGATCTGTCCCTAATGCTTTGACTGGCTTTTGGGAGCCTATTCCTCATACTGGGTTTCCTTGCCCCACCTTACTACAAAGGGAGGAGATCAATCCTACCTTAAATTGATATGCCATGCTTTGTATTTCTATTTTTAAAAATATCTCTCTTCGTATATGTATCGTTTTGCTGAATTCCTAATTATTGCAGTTAGGATGTGGTCACCTGTCTATTGATTTCTGCAGTCTTCTTTATTGCAATGCTTTCAATTTTGATTTTTTCAAATGTATTATGAGTAGGAATTGTTCTATTTATTTATATACTTTTAATATTTTTAATTAAAATATAATTTCAGTCTTTTTCTCCTTCACATTATTCCCTCCAATACTCTCCACATACTTCCTTCATAATACTTTGTTATCACTCAACTTAATGGCCTCTATTTCTTTAATTTTTGTTGCACTTATAAACATACTGTTATATTCCTGAATATATCAATACTACCTGCAATCCATCTACAGTACAATTCCTGCGCCTAAGGCTTGGGGATCATAGCAGAAAGGGTGGAAAGATTGTAAGATTCAGAGAAACAGAAAGTTTGCTATGACATTTTTCTCTTGTAGAAAAGTCAAAGAAGCTACATCCATGAAGTCTCATCAATAAGGCTGTCTAATCAGTATCTGAACAAGCATGATGACAATAGACATGTTTACATGAGAAGTGGGAAAGATCATGGTGCTTCAACCCTAGACAAAGATTTGTAGGCAACTAAGGAATGCAGAAAACAGAAGGAAGAGTCTTCCCTGTGGAAGAGCCCTCAAATTGGTTTCCAGTACCCAGTGGTCAGCCCTAGTCACACAGACAAAAAGAAGTACCCAGTGGTCAGCCCTAGTCACACAGACAAAAAGAACTTTATAATTGCTTTATTTCTGTGCTTTCTCTTTCTATATTTATATTCCCACCATAGGAGTTTCACTTTTGGTCTCCATTAGTCCTTAAACAAGATCCTGTCATCTAAGAGTACTAATTCTACTAAGTATGACCCAAATGGGATGTTTGACTAAATAAGGGAGCTGATGTGTGGTTCTTCCTGGCCTGGGGAACTGGCAGTGCCTGCTTCCCGTGTACTAGAAGCAATGGTCGGTCTTACTCTCCTTGTCCTTCATGGGTTTCACAATATCTCTTCAGCCCTTAGTTTCCTGGTGTTGACCTAGATCTGACTCTAGTATTATTTGTGGAAACTCTTGACCATGGGTCCTCTATAGTCATTCTACTATTATGCTTAATGATTTATTTTGATGCTTACACAAAACAGTTGTTGTCCATTCTCGTACAAGGTCCCTTAGCATAGGAATCTCTGCCACTTTACCTTGTCCCTCTTTTTTTTCCTCTCTTCTTCTAGTTTGGCCCCAGAGACTGTGACTGTCCCCAAGCTGAGATTATGTCTTTCCATTTTCCCCCAGAGTTCTCATCTCTCTAAGCAAAAGAATTATGACCAAAATATTTATCTGCAGAAGTGAGGTCCCCACAGCTGATGTTCTCCCATGTTCTCAGTCCCGATTTAAGAGCATCTTAGCCCTATTTTGTCTCATTCACTGCAGCTAAGAGCAGCCAAGGCAATGCAGGGATGACATTGCAATTTGCATTTTTCCCCTTTCACAAAGTTCTGTCATGTTATCTTGCGAAATGTGGCTACTAGGTTTAAAAATTTCACTTTGGTTCTCTTTTCAATGATGGCTCCAGATGAGAATGAAATATACATTCTCTTTTAAAATATCTTTTTTTCATTCCTTCTCTTTTTAAATGACACATACTGATAACTGGGGAGTACTTTGGCTGATGGCAGTGTCCTTAATGTGGGAAAGAGAGTTTCTCTCCTTCCATCAGAGCTTGAGGAATACAGACCCTCCAAGGTCTCAGTCATGACAACTGGTTTCCCAAAGAGAACACAAAGCAATTACAAAGGGAGGGGAATCATGCATCCTGAGTTTGTGTGCTACAAAGAAAGCGTTCTTACTGGCAACGCTTGAAGAAGCTTTGCATGGTTTCTGACACACCTGTCCCACAGCAGTGGCTGTAGCTCAAAGCTCAATCCATATTAATCAAAAACTTAATATACTTTAAAAGATCCCTGTCTTAGAAGATGGAAAGTATGGAGCTCGACTATAGAGTGAAGAAAAAATAGTAAGCGTCTCTTGTTACATTTTAGACTTAAAATGGATAGCAGAGACCTGTAATTAGAGGTCCCACTATGCCACACCAGGAATATTTTTAAATTCCCCTTTACATCCACCCTCGATACCTAGAGAACACCCTAAAGACATAACTTTCTTCTCACCCAACCCCAACGCCACTGAATTGGAAATAACCAAAGTTCTGCATTCTATGCAATAGGATGCAATCCAAAAATTACTATCAGAATCACCCAACAATTTTGCTAATGATGCCCAGAAGCTGAGATTTTTACAAAAGAATCTGAGGTGAACCTACAGCAGCTAATCTACAGAAAACACTTGAAACTTTTTATGAAGAGAATCCTCTTCACATTAAAGATGAGGAAATGGGCCGAGGGTAGCATTTTAAAATCTCTTAGAAAAGTTATCAAAATTATCTAAGTAAAGGAAGACAGGAAAGGCTAAACTATGGTCAGTATTCATATGTCTCAGGAGCTTAAAACAACTGACCTGTATTTCTTGACACCTTAAGACTCCATCATGGGTTCTGTTGCAAGCAACAATTACAGGCCCAGAGAAGCTGCATCTCAATGAACACTTGCGTGGTTTTAAATGTGGAAACAATGGCTTAATTCAAAATGAGCCTATCTTGCCGGGCGGTGGTGGCGCACGCCTTTAATCCCAGCACTCGGGAGGCAGAGGCAGGCGGATCTCTGTGAGTTCGAGACCAGCCTGGTCTACAAGAGCTAGTTCCAGGATAGGCTCCAAAACCACAGAGAAACCCTGTCTCGAAAAACCAAAAAAAAAAAAAAAAAAAAATGAGCCTATCTTGTCAAGATCTGATAGAAACACTATTCAGTGACAATATTGTTTCCTAACAAAGTGTATTTTAATAGAAGAAAATGCCATAGTGTTTCTAATACATTGCACGTTAATTTAAAAATTAAAAAACATAATGCCCAGGAATCTTCCTGTTTTATCCATGTTTTGATCTGTCTCTTCACTACTTTTTCCTCCATGTTAGAAGCTCTCTCCTCCCATCAACATCTTTCACCTTATAGCTCATGGAAAAAGTGTGAATCTGATTTCTCTTATTAGATATAACTTAAATCTCAAATCCTTTTGCCTCATGAGAAAATTTATCAGCTCTCTCAACATTGTCATGTACTATCTATGTGACAAGTCCTGCATTTGAGGCTAGAGGACACAGATTAGCAATCTGCATGGTTCTCCTAGAGCATTTACAGTCTGTAGAGGAAAGGGAACTGCCACACGGAAGACACACTACAACGGGGCCAACACAGCTATGATTAAAACAAGAGTAGTCATAATGATTCTCAATCTGCACCAGTCTGAGCCTGTCTTCTCAAAGAGGGCAGGAAAAAGGGGAAGAGCATTCCAGGAAGAGATTGCAGCATGCACAAAGGGAAAGGGGCAGGAATATCCATTGGTACTCTAGGGACTGCACATAGTGACTGTGAAAGATAGGTATGAATGGTCATTAGGATGAAAAGATCCTTGGCTGTATCCAGCTTATATTTTTAAGTCAGTACTCAGGTAAGTCTTATGGAAGAAGGACTGAGACAGTGGGGCTGATCTAATGGGAGCTCACCAAGGCCAGCTGGATGATGGAGCATGTGATCAAACCGGACTCCTGAACGTGGCTGACAAGGAGGGCTGACTGAGAAACCAAGGACAATGGCAATGAGTTTTGATCCTACTGCATGTAATGACTTTATGGGAGCCTAGCCTATTTGGATGCTCACCTTCCTAGTCCTGGATGGAGCGGAGAGGACCTTGGACTTCCCACAGGGCAGGAAACCCCAACTGCTCTTTGGACTGGAGAGGGAGGGGAAGGAGGATGGGGGGAGCGGGAAGGAAATGGGAGGATGGGAGGAGGTGGAAATTTTTAATTAACTAATAGTAATAAAAATAAATAAAAATTTAAAAAAAGAAAAATAAGGATGAAAATTGTCCTCTCAAGGAAAATACAATGAAACTGGAGAATGGGAGGAAGATGGGCAGAAAGAGGGAAATCTAGATGGTAAGACAACATACTCAGGAATGGAAGAGTGACAGAGGGGAAAGCATCCCAGAGGCCACACAGGTCCGGGTGGGACTAGTATTGTATCATGACTCTCCCACTCTCTTCTTTCTTTGATTTTATCTTGCTGTAAAATCTCCCCCCCCCAAAAAAAAACCCCAAACAAAAGTACCCAAAAAGAAAACTGAAATGTGACCAGCATTTTACAATTCATCACCTTGTAAATGTTTCTCAGTACCCATACAATTGTTTCCCTGTTTCTTTATTGTGAAAAAGGTTCCTAGTCAGTGCATCAGCTAGATGGAGTGAGGCATACTTCGGAGAAATGCCCCTAACAAAATAATATATGATTGCTCAGGTTTTTCCTACTGCTTCTGAAACCATCTGGGCTTGTTTATCTATTCGCATATCTATAGAGACAGCAGCTAGAGAAGCTCAAACTGATCTTAACCTTGACCTCTGGTCCTCCTGTCTCTACTTCTCAAAGGCTGGGATTATAGGTATGGACTACCACACCTTGTATACACAGTGCTGAGCCTTGAGTTCAGGATTTCATGGATGATATCAAACACTGCATTGATTGAGCTATGTTTTTAGCCAGGCTTCCTTTTAATCTTTTTGTTTGTTGTCACTTGTTTCATAAATAGTAATACCAAGAAAAGCCAAAACCCTGTAAAAATAAGAATGAAAATAAAACTGAACACATACTGAAAAGATTAAAATTAGCAAAGTTCTAGAAATAGTCATAAATGAATACAGTTACATGGAGAATATAAGTGAAACTGTGGCACACTGCCTAGGTCAGTACTAACAGACTTCTGTATGGGAATAGTTATGGCATTTCTCCTCTAAAATGAGAAAAAGATTCACTGTGACTATTTAATTCAAATAAATAGCAGTTGCATTAGAAGTTTGTTTACTGAGAAGTAACTACTAATTGGGGAAGAAACCTTTGTGTTTAGGTGAGAATTTAAAAATGTTTCTGGTACTTCAGATTCATAAGAAGATATAATTTATTGAAGGAGCACTCACAGAAATACATTGGAATTGAACTTCTCACCATTATGGAAACAATAGAGATGCAGAGATTCACTTGTAATTAAAATTACTGGACAGCACACTGAACCTGATAGAAGAAAAAGTGGGAAATAGTCTGCAACACATGGGCATAGGAGACCACTTCCTACATATAACCCCAGTTGCACAGACAAGAGCAACACTGAATAAATGGGACCTCCTGGAACTGAGAAGCTTCTGTAATGTAAAGGACACTTTCATTAAGACAAAAAGGCATCCTACTGAATGGGAGAGGATTTTCACCAACCCCTCATCAGACAAAGATCTGATCTCCAAAATATATAAAGAATTCAAGAAACTAGACATTAAAATTCTAATTAACCAAATTTTAAAAATGGGGTACTGAACTGAACAGAGAATTCTCAACAGAAGAAGTTCAAATGGCCAAAAGACACTTAAGGTCATGCTCAACCTCTTTAGCATCAGGGAAATGTAAATCAAAACAACTTTGAGATACCATCTTACACCTGTCAGAATGGCTAAATTAAAAACCACCAATGATAGCCTATTGCTGGTGGGAATGCAAACTTGTGCAACTACTTTGGAAATCAGTGTGGCTGTTTCTCAGGAAATTGGGAATCAATCTACCACAGGATCTAGCAATACCACTCTTGGGAGTATACCCAAGAGATGCCCTATCATACAACAAAAGCACTTGTTCAACTATGTTCATAGCAGCATTATTTGTAATAGCCTGAACCTGGAAACAACCTAGATGCCCTTCAATGGGAGAATGGATAAAGAAAGTGTGGAATATATACACATTAGAGTACTATTCAGTATTAAAAAAAAAAATAACATCTTGAGTTTTACACACAAATGGATGGAAATAGAAAATACTATCCTGAGTGAGGAAACCCAAACCCAAAAAGATGAATATGGTATGTACTCACTCATTAGTGGACTCTAGCCATAAACAAAGGACATTAAGCCTATAGTTTCACAAACCTAGAGAAGCCAAATAACAGGGTGAACCCCCCCAAAAAAGGATACATATAGATCCTCCTGGAAATTGGAAGGGATTAAGATTGCCAGGCAAAAGTTGGGAGCATGGGGGTAGAGGTAGGGGTGCGGGTGGGGGTAGGGGAGAGGGGGAGAGAGAAGGGAGAAGGGAAAGACTAGGGAGAGCTTGGGGGAGTGGGAGGGTAGAGATGGAGGAAGGACAGATAAAGGAGCAGGGAAGAAGATATCTACCTTAAGGGAGCCATTTTAGGGTTGGCAAGAGACTTGGCTCTAGAGGGGATCCCAGGTGTCCATGGGGATGTCCCCAGCTAGGTCCTTGGGCAGCAGAGGAGAGGGTGCCTGAACTGTCCTTGCCCCACTATCACACTGATGATTATCTCGACTATCACCATAGAATTTTTGTCCGGCGACGGATGGAGATAGAGACAAAGACCCTCATCAGAGCATTGGACTGAGCTCCCAAGGTCCAGTTGAAGAACAGAAGGAGGAAGAAAACAAACAAGGAAGTCAGGACTGCTAGGGGTTGGTCCAGCCACTGAGACAGTGGGACTGATCTAATGGGAGCTCACCAAGGCCAGCTGGACAGGGACTGAAAGAGCAAGTGATCAAACAGGACTCTCTGAATGTGGCTGACAATGGGGGTTGACTGAGAAGCCATTGATAAAAGCATTGGGACTTATTTCTACTGCATGTACTGGCTTTTTGGGACCCTAGTCTATTTGGATGCACAGCTTCCTAGGCCTGGATGTAGCAGGGAGGGCTTGGACTTCCCACAGGGCAGGGTTTCCTGTCCTCTCTTAAGGAGAGAGATGGAGGGAGGAGGGTGAGTGGGGAAAAGGGAGGGCAATTGGAGGAGGGGAGGAAGTGTAATTTTTTTTTTTTTTTTTTTTTTTTTTTTGGTTTTTGGTTTTTCGAGACAGGGTTTCTCTGTGGTTTTGGAGCCTGTCCTGGAACTAGCTCTTGTAGACCAGGCTGGTCTAGAACTCACAGAGATCCGCCTGCCTCTGCCTCCCAAGTACTGAGATTAAAGGCGTGCGCCACCACTGCCCGGCGGAAGTGTAAATTTTTGAATGGAAAAGTAAAAAAAAATTAAAAAAAAAATAAAATAAATAAAATTACTGGTCAGTCAAAGGACTCAGATGAATGTTGTTTAGAAACACGAGCAACCAGATCATGACAAGCTCTTTACTAGTTCTTCTTTCTATTTTTACTCTGTAATTTTGAGTGAATGAAGAAGAGTAATAGCCAATTGGTAAGAAATAAATCTGGTCTTCTGTTTAGCCTATATCCAGAAGCTTTAGGTATAAGGCACAATCTTCTTCCTTATAAACTACCTTTCCAATCAAAGCTTTGAAAAACATGGGCTCGAGTTCTCACTCAACAAGATGGCATGAAGATACCAACCCAATGGGATGAGTCATAGTGAACCCTGGAAGGGAAAGAGTCACCATAACCTGACAAGCAGATGTAACCATGTGATACAGCTGGGACTCTGGGACATTAGGACATGGCGCACACCTAGTTCATTGCTTCATTTCTCAAAAGACCTTTCCCCGCTACTGGGGATCAATGCCATTCTTCTATCTGAAGCCTCTAAAGGCATAATGTTAATTAAGGAAATGGTTAGGATAAACCTCCTTTGCTCTTTGACTTATTGAAGGCATTATCATGTTTAGAACCGCCTGAGCTGTTGATAAATGATTAACAATCCACAGGGAATAAACCTTCAAAAACACAAAATTGAGAAGAGTCCAAAACACCTGCTAACACTTGAATTCTGAGTTTTGACAAAAAACCCATGTTCAAAACAAGCTTCTCGGCTTTTGTTGCATTCAGCATCTGAGCACGGATTCCTTCAGATGTAAAACGAGAGCTCTGGCATGTCAGCCATCGTCTGTTGGTTTGTTAGAAGGTTAAATATAATGATTTGAGCAAAGCATTTGGCAGAATGCCTGGACCGGAGGAATGCTCTGCAGAAATGTCCTTTCTCCTTCCCTCTTAAGGTTGCTTAAAAATTCTCTGAGGGTCCCTTTGTTGATGACACTTGCTCTGCTGTAAACAGAGTCAAGGTAGGAGGCAAGGCCAGTGCCTAAAAGCACCAGTAATCAGTAGAAGAATTAAAATATCAGCCAATATTCATTGCTTCTTGGTTCTGTGTCACTGCCATCCATTGTGTTTTTAAAGATAAATGTGGGCTTTGTTTTGCTTGAATTTTTCTGTTACCTTACTGCTGTATCTCTCCAAATGCAGGCTCCTTTACTTCAGTAACAAAAATGTTACCAGTAAATCAATTCACATTCTTGTCAGTGTAAGCCTCTGTCAAGTCTCCTACCTCTTGCCTGCTTTCATTTCAAGAGTTAAAATAATGCTCTTTTAGGTATGTTTAGGTAGAAGTTGGTTAATAATAAAATATCTATTCAAAATAGTCAAAAAATAAAATTCTGCTTTTGTGTGAGGAAAAATTTTCCCATTAACTTTAAATGAATTTTAACAAACGAGTTGATGAGAAGGAACACAGAGGAACACACACACAAGGACAGCGTGCTTTGGGGCTCCTCGCTTGGCACACAGTGTACTTGGACTAATGCATAGATGTAATATACTCTTATCATTCCATGTTTGGAAAAGAAAAATCAATGAGTACATTTCTCAGCAATAATGTACTTTCCAGTTAGTAAACCATGAATTCACACTATAGCTTTTTATTTATGGATTTGTTTTCTTTCTCAGTGGGCTTATATTTATTTTCTCTAAAATTACGGTTGGTAATTAGAGTGAGATTCATCTGTACATCAGAGGAGCAGTACAGATGTGCGGCCATGGCATGAAATTGACTTTAGTTTAATTTCCTGTGTTCTCTACAATAAGTAAAACCCGATGTTGAGACTAAGGCAGAAATGTTCAAGTATGGCAAGCACCCTGTGTGAATCAAAATGTGCCCATGAGAAGATTCTCACACATCAGGAAATTCATAAGACCAGGGGGCTTAGAAGAGGTTATTATTCACACTAGATAGAATGACAGACTTGCAGACGTGATGGGGAGGAGCTAAATTAGAGCCCTGTATGTGTGAGTCAATTCTGTTGTCCGGTTTGTCCACTGGGGTCACACAGCTGCCTAGTCTCAGGGGTGGAAATCAAGTGTAGGGAGCTGCAGTCGAAAGATCTTGCCTGGCAGATCACACCCACACCTTCCTCTGGTGACTTTGCAGGTAGAGAGGGCCTCGGCTAAATATAAAACACTCTATTACTGCATATAAACTTCTTTAGAGATTTCTTGGTAGGGGGCTAAGATTTGTGAGAGGAACTGGAGTGTTTATTGTGTAACAGTTACTTATTTCATTTTATTAATCCAACAGTATCCATGAGAAAAGAGCATCGGGTAGGCTCTCTTCCACTGAGTGGAGGGACTGCACATCAGAGGAGGTAAGAATCGCGCTAGCTGTCCAGGCCACACAGGAAAGGAGACTGGGAGGCCCTTGCTTCCTGTTCATTTTATCCTCACAACAAGCCTGCTTTGATCCCACTCTTATGAGCAAACAGAAGCACAGGGAGGTTATGTAAGTGGTTCAGGTCAC
Source organism: Chionomys nivalis (assembly GCF_950005125.1). Classification (NCBI taxonomy): domain Eukaryota; kingdom Metazoa; phylum Chordata; class Mammalia; order Rodentia; family Cricetidae; genus Chionomys; species Chionomys nivalis. The sequence continues at coordinate 178,902,987 of NC_080086.1, read as the reverse complement.
ACAGCTTGCAAGCGCTAAATACGGCATCTCAAGCAGAGATTCTCTCTTGAGCACCTGTTCTCCTACCACCAAACTGCACTTGTACCTGGCACAGAGAAGGCACTCTGCTCACTGTTTGCTAGTTCAGTTCACGTCACCAAAACATGGGAAACTCACTGAGTTTAATATTCTGGATTTAATAGACTGGTTCTTTTCAAAAGCAAGCCAAAAGATATTCATAAACACACCGAAGTAAGTACACTAAAATCTGAAATATCAAAGCATGGTACGATGATTTATTACATTTTCTGATTAACCTGGAAAACAACTTCACAATTTTGATGTCTCTATTCTAGGAGGAAATTAAATTTCTGGGAAGTTTTGCGGCTGACTCTAGACCCTGTGCTGCCAATTGTTCTTCCCAGGGCTGTCTAACCCGCAGCCCACGGGCCTCCTGTATCCTGGAATAACTATGAATACAACACAGCACATTTGCAGATGACAAGAGCATCATGTCACAGTGTCACAAGAATAGACATCCCTAATAGTCTTTTATACAGAGATTTATGATTGCTTATTCTCAGGGGAAGGGAATGTTATCCACGATGCTCCTCATTGGTTGATAACTTGAAAGATAAGCTCTAAAGGGCTGTGTTTCTTTTGTTTTTCCTTTCATCTAGTTGACAAGTGGAAAACAATTCCTGTTGATTGCTATACTTAATTGTTCCAGTTAATAATGCCGAGAAGCAAATAAGATTAACTATTGAAAACAAAGAAAATAGACGAAATATAATACAAAGCGAAACATAAACTATTACCGTTCATTCAGTTTTTAACCAGACCGTCATCAATATTGAAGAACAACCTAAATAGCTCAATAAATGTGCCAGTCTCAGCTCCAGGCTTACTTACCTTGGTGCGGACAACGAGAGGGAGTGGCAATAAGAGGAGAACACAGAGAATCACAAGGAGAAAGCGGCGATAGACCAAAACATAATTGAGGAGTTTCATTGTCCTGAGCAGGTACCTTCAACAGTGTCCTCTTCACCCCCAGGCAGATGTTAAATAACCAGCTTGGATTAATAATTTTCTACCTGATCATCTTGACTTACTGCCTCAGACTGAGCAGTGTTAGTTAAAATTAAAACTCATTTTTATTGCTTTACTATCACAATTAAAACAGAGAGATAAGCCCAAGAGTGCTTGAGGACTCAAAGACCATTTGCTTATGTGATTTGTAAAAGGCAATACTAGTTCCTTTTCTCTTTCTTAGCACACAGTAACTGGACTGTAGCCTGGAGCGACCAGGGGAAGGTAAGATCATAACGTTAACCGAGAGCGTCCATTCTCAATCCCCGCTGCCCCTTTGGATGACTCCTGGCTTCTCCTAGCTGGAGCTGCCACCCTTGAGATCCCTCCGTAGACTGTCTCCAGATCTCCAGAGCCCTGCCTAAGAAAGCGTACTCGTGTCTAAGGTGAAACAGCAACTCCAACAGCAGGGATTTCAGCACGGGGGAGTGAGTAAAAGAAAGGGTGTTAGGTGCTGACAAGGTTTCCTGGGGCTTCCCAGGTCATGTACCCAGTCAGCATTCTAAAACAGTGATAACAATTTTTCCTTTCACTTTGAACGCAAGATAATCCATGTCTCTTAGAGATCCTAATACCACTTTTTGGTAAGAAACAAAGATTAACCTTCTAGAAACCCTCACATTTAAGACAGTTATGGCTTTGAATTGATATTATTGCCCTAATATTAGCTGCATAGTTGCCAAGGGAGCTGCACAGAGATAATTCACTGGGGTCCTTCAAGATATGTGTGTGCACGTATGTATGTGTGCGAGGGCCTCCATGTGTGCATGACGAAAACCGTTACAACATAGAATAGAGGAGATGACTAGGGATTGTCTGGTGTGCTTTAAATTGTAAATTTATTAGCCACTAAGGTTCAACTAAGCAACTGTGCACTCAGCCCCAGACATCAGCAAAGCACTTACCCAGAATTCCTGTAATTTATCGTGGCTTTCTCTTGACACAGACTTCACTCTTATATAACATATGGTTATTATTTAGATCAGACTTCTAATTCCATAGTGGTGTTTACTCTGTTTTATTTTTCTGTCAAGGCAAAAAATTATTTTCAGTAACAATCCCTGTATTAATAATGTAAATAAGAAAATTTCCCCTCTAAAATGATATATTTTCAGCCAAATTACACAGAAGGTGATTCAAGAAAACTAGACAAGTAAATAAAAAAAATGTTCTGAATAAGAATAGTGTACGATATCAAAAAATTTCACAGATGAAAGAAAGGGTGATTGCCATCTGAATGATGATAGTCATACAATTGTGACAACCCACAAAGTAGCAATAATAAAGAACATTAAGAACAGATTAAAGCAGCTAAGTTGCTCAGGATTATACTTATTTTTCCCATGAAGGCCCTGACTAGTTTATCACATGCTTTTCCTTTTTTTGAATATTTAAAGGAAAACCTTTACTCTGATTTTCTTAGGCCACCTGGTATGAGCATGTGAACTTCACTGTCTCATCTCAGAGGATATGACTTGTGAAATGATATCAAAAAATGAAGTGGCATTTGTGTGTCATCTGACAGAAATGAGGGCCTAGGCAGTATTAGGAGAGGTGACGCTTCAGTGACAAGGAGGCTAAGAAGAGCATTTGGTGCTTCTCTGTGCCTCTACTCTCTTCCAGGGACAGTCTTTCCCCATAGGAAGTTTCTCAGGACCCTCATTCTGAGGCCTGAAGCTACAGCTAGACAGGCCTTTGGTGGGCGTCCACACAAGAAGTTTTAGCCCATAGTTACAGAACATCCACCCTTAGCTTCATGTCTACGATACAGCCATTCCCCTAATGCTCAGCTATGTTCTCTAGCTGTCACAGACAGAAAAGATCTGACAAAGTAATTTCCAGTCAACTCAAAGGATTAGTAGGTGACCAATGTCACTCGGGAGTTTCCAATGAATGAATAGTCAAGAATTTAGGAGCTTCTAAAGAATGTATCTTAAGAGAATGCAAATTGTGCCCTGGTGTTAATCACTTTAAAGTCAAAGACAAGTTAGTTTCCTGTGTTAGTTTGCCTCATTTTTAAGCAGAGAAACCTAAACTTCTGTAACATACTACAGTTGTGTTATTTTAACACACAGTAATTGTGTTGTATAGAAATTAAATTGTAACATCAGGTGAACATTAGTTATTTTAAAACACATTCTGTTCAAATATAAAAATAAACGACTAATACTACTGTCTTGTACACCATATTCTACTATGCTCCAGGGATTTTGTAGTTTCTACCCTGTTTAATTTCCAAAACCTAATACAATCCAGGCAGGTGATGCTGGCCTATAAATATAATTACTCAAGAGACTCAGGGAGGAAGATTGTAAGTTCAAGTACATTCTAAGCTACAAAGTGAGCTTAAGAAAATATAGTGAGACCCTGTCTGTGTATTTAAAAGCAAAAAGGGGGATTGGTGTAGGACAGTAACTCAGTGGTAGAGTCCTTGCCGAGTAAGCATGAGACTCCAGGTTCACTCTCTAGTAGCAAGAACATACACAAATACAGTCATGAACATCTGTATTGTTATTTGCTGTTATTATTATTATCATCTGTGTTTTGTGGAAACTCAGAATCAAGGAGGTCAGATTAAATGTGCCAGGAATTAAGTGGTATAGTAATAACTTGAATCGAACCCTTTCTGACACCTAAGGAAATGCTTTCTTCTTCTTTTTTAAACTATACCCAATATCTACAATATTGTCTCTTTATTCAGCTCACAAACAAATAGAGACTTTGCATATGGGTTGGTAAGCCTAAGGATTATACCTTTGTCATTTACTCTTGGGCATTATGGATAACACAAGTGAGATGAAAGGTTTGAACACAGATGAAGAAGCCCCTTCCCCATCTGGTTTAAGGAGTTTGATTGCCCATCACACTTGAGTGGTGCAGACAATCAGTGGGAACAGAGAGGAAGTGAGTTTCCCTCAAACCTGTTTTCTGGTTGTCTTTTCCTTATGACACATTCATTTTCAAATATGTGCCTTTCTTGGAGCCTTTCCTGCTATGAATATGCATTCCTTCTTTACTTCAAATTTGATCTTACTAATTCACTTTCATTTTGCTTCTCTATAATGATGACTCTAATCTGTGCCCAACTTCATGAGTCCATCTTCACAAGTCCATCTTCACAAGTCCATCCCAGGAAGCCTCTTAGGCCAAATGCATCCATGTATCCTGGAGCACTTGACATAAATGCAAATAACTGTAGCATTGAACCAAAATGAGTCTTGACACTCTTCATGCTTATTTAGCTTTGTATGTAATTTTATGTGATGTAGGAGGGTCATCTGTCTATGTGTTACTTTCATTGGTTAATAAAGAAACTGCTTTGGCCTTTTGATAGGTCAGCTTTTAGGTGGGTGGAATAGACAGAATAGAATTCTGGGAGGAAGAAAGCACAGTCAGGAAGACACCATGATTCCCCTTCCTGAGATGGATGCTGGCTAGACTCATGCCGGTAAGCCACGACCTCATGGTGGCATACAGATTATTAGATATGGGTTAGTCAAGATGTGAGAGTTAGCTAATAAGAGGCTAGATCTAATGGGCCAGGCAGTGTTTAAATGAACACAGTTTCAGTGTAATTATTTCTGGGGCTAAGCTAGCCGTGCAGGAACCGGGTGGGACGAAAAGCAGGCCTGCTCGCCTCATCACTATATTTATGCGCCCTAAAATTTGAGAATCATTGATTTAATATTTGGAAATATTGATTTAAATCTCTTTCATGTCCCTGAAGTAGAATAACTACGCCATTCACTATTTTACTAATGCATATGAATCTTAAATCCTCAGTAAGACTACTAATTTTTTGAGTGGGAGGTGTTCATTTGCCTCTCTTGTCTCTACTAAAGTTCTGCGTATAAGTACATACTCTGTGGGTAGTCATCTCTGTGCTTACCTGTGCTTGTAATCAAATGAAGCCAGATAGGCACATTGCTTATATAGTAAGGTGTCGATCAGTAGAGTGTTCATGTTTCAAAAGATACATGGCATTTCAAAGGCTTCTAAGTTTTTTTTAAGTGTATGCTAATGTACACTTGCAAAGGAGGGGAAAACACACCAAAAGTCAAAAGGCTTGTATTCTTAGTGAATCAGCATCTGCTTCATTCAGTCATGCTGCTGTATTAATTCTTTGAACTTTCAGAGTATAGAATGCCTATCAATTTTAGTCAGTTTCAATTGAGAATTTTGTTCAGGGAATTGAAAACTAAGATTTCTCCTGGAATTCATTTGTTCCTAAGCTTCCACTAGCCCCAAAACTGAATGTCATTCTTGATGGGTGTTAATATTTTTATTTATTTTTAAAATTTATTTATTTTGTGTGTGTATGACTGTACAAACACATATACATCATGGAACATGTATAAGGATCAGGGGACAAATGCAGACACCAGATCTCTTTTTTGGATATGTGGATACCAAAGACTGAACTTAAATCACTGTGCTCAGTACCAGGTGCCTTTACCTGCTGAGCCATCTCACCAGCTGAGATGTCTATTTATATATTCCAAACATCTTTATAAATTTCAAAGCTTTTAGACATCGCAAGGGGAAAAGGAAGTCTTAATATGTGAGCCAATCTCCAAGCATTTTACAAGCTATTAAGACAAGACATTTTCCCCTTACCACCATCTAGTAGTCCTGGCATTTACCTTGGCATGTTTTACTAATTTCAATTACTTTGGGTTAATGCATCAAAGCTCTAAGTTGAACCAAATCCTCTTGACAAAACCAAAACATAGACAGTGATGTTACATGGCTGATAATTACTTGCTCCAACTCTTGGGAGGACTGAAATAGGAGAATTTTGAGTTCAAGCCCAGCCTAGGCAACACAGACAATAGAGTTGTCTTCTTGCTTCAAAACTAACTTCGCACAGGGCAGGGAACCCTGACTGCTCTTAGGACTGGAGAGGGAGGGAGAGGGAGATTGGAGGGAGTGGGAGGGAAATGGGAGAATGGAAGGAGGTGGAAATTTTTAATAAATAAAAAATAGTTGGCAAATTTCTAGGCCCACATCCCATTTCCTAAAATGAAAGATAAATTATTTGTCAACCAAGTAGACTATAGATTTAAATATAAGTTCCCCAAATGCTTAAGTTGGCATCATTCATTAACCACTACCTTAATAATCATGAAGTAAATAACTGACCAAGAGGATAAAGATTGAACTGTGTCCTGAGAGGCAAGGACCTGGGCTTCTATGAACCGAGAAGAGAAGCAAATTCCAAAAGAGAAATTCTTCAGACAGACTCAGTGACTAGTCTGTCTTAGCACCAGGGCCAACACAGGACTGGCCACTTCCTCTGCTAACTTGAGAAAATGTTTCTTCTGAACCACCTCTTACCTCATTTTTATTTTGGTACCACTGGATGTTAGAAGTGAGAAATTCAGAGATGATAAAAATGGAGGAAGGGAAGAAGAGAGTGCATTCTGGAGCATTAATGCTCATTCTAAAGGGGTAATAAGAAATGCACGTTAGCTCATATGCCCAGAGATTTGAATATTAAATAAAATTAGATGAATGTGTTCTTTATAGAGTGTCCTATTTTCTCTCTAGAGTCACTGGCATTATGATTTGTAAATAAATGCAATTAATTATTACCTACAGAGTAAACCCAAAGCGCTGTTAGCTAATAATGCCAACAGATGAAGCTGTAGTTTGAAGAATCAATGTCATTGGTAGAACTAAAGTCATACAATACAGAAGATGTTATTTGCTTGCTAATCTGAATGTTTTACAATAGGTCATGTTTCTAAAGTTGATTATATTCTATGAGGTAAAGTGACCCCCAATATAATCTATATTAAATCCTTTCATTAAATAGCTGAAAAAAATAGTTACTATTTATGGTTTAGTGTGTTTTCTTCTATTTATTATGGACAGACATTTTATATAAAATCTGCCTATTGTTTCTTCAATTAACTTTTTTCTTTTACAAAAATTGATTAAAATGAAATTACATCACTTCCTCCTTTCTCTTTTCTTCCAACCCATTACATGCCCTCTCCTTCTTTTCCTCTCAAATTGACTACCTCTTTTTGATTATTAATCTGACATATACACACACAAATACATAAATGCTGAGTTTATTCAATGTGGCCTGTGTGTATATAATTTAGGGTTGACCACTGTGTGCTGAATAATGAATTAGGAACTTCATCTCTGGAAAAGACTAATTCTCACTCTCTCAGTAGTCATTAGTTATCTATAGTTTTGTAGAGGAAGTAGACACAATCTCACAGCCTGGTTCTCTGGCTCTTAGACTTTTTTAACCCCTCCTTCCATGATATTCCCTGTGCCTTCAACGCAGGCCTTATGTTGTGGTTGTATCCACTGGAGCTGGTCTCCACAGGTCCACGTATCACTGTATTATGACCCACTGTAGTTTTCTGTAACGGTCTTGGTTTGCTTTAAAGAGAATTTCTCTGGGTGAGGGGTAATGAGAGCTACACATATCTATGACTATAAGAAGTTTTGGAATGTATTTAGGAATTACGGTGACCTGGTAAAGTGGCAGTAATTGGTTTTCATGGATTCATGATCTCACAGCCCCAGGTAGTTGGCTTTATCTTTTCAATGCTGAAGTTGTGTGTGTGTGTGTGTGTGTGTGTGTAGTCTGATTAGCTATCTGTGAGGAAGAGTAGAGCATAGGTTCTTTATGAATATTTTTAAGTGGGCATTTTTCATAGAATAGACATTTATAATTATCTGATATAGGAATGAAGAAATAAATTAATGAACAACGTATTATCCAAATTGTTTAGAAAAACAAGTAAAAGATTAAAGAGGAAAAGAGAGTAAAGCTACCCTAAGAAGTGCAAGGATAGCACTCCTGCCTTTTGCACACTGTGGTCTTACTTTTTTCCCTAGATACCTGGTATAATATTCACATTACAACAGTCTCGGTGGTCAGTGTATCAGTTTTAATGAAAGCTGCTAGTGTATTCAGATGCAAACCCAGGACTCCTGAATGCAATGTTTATTGCATTTGCACATGGATGAGGAAGCAAATAAAGTCTGTAATGTTTTAGAGCATTGATACAAGTTTAGTGCATTCATCAAAGGAAACTGAAGACTCTTAGCAATCGATTACTTAGATCCACCATACAACTTGAGCTTATCCAAGCCATCACCCCTCCTGTGAAGTCAGAAGATTCCATTCATGCAGATATAGGGATTCAGTCAGCGCCAACTCTTGAGGAAAACTAGATATACTTGTTTAAAGAAATGAGTGAGGCCAAAACATCCCTGTCCCCATCCAAGACACGCTCAGTTCGGCTACAAAATCATTATTGCTCTCAGTCAAATGTGTTTGTTTATTTCTCTTAGGAAAGAAGGAAAAAAATTCCCCTATTTGACTGCCAAAAATATTGTTCCTTTGAAACATTCCCTATCCTTGATGATGATGAAAACAAAATGTTAAGGTTCCTAATGGTGATTTTAAGTGTAGCAAATGGCCTTGACACAGTCTGCCTTGCAGTCAAGCTGACCGATCGCTTTCAAAAATTATTTTTTACCTAAGTGTAGAATATTTGACAATATGCTATTAACATGAAGATGGAAGCTGGCCAGGCTGCCCTTCTGCAGTAATTTTCTGTTGGCATAGTTACAGCATTCTCTGTTCTTCACCACTTGGATTCTTTTATTATTTGGTTTGGTGGCAAATTCCTCTTCTTTCATCATAGACTTACAAAGATAAAATTTCAGAACATTTTCTTCTTGACTTATATCACGGTGTGATTATACCATTATACCATTCATTATAGCTGAAAAGTCCTGAGGATCCAGCCGAGTATATATTTTTTACCTGAATGCACAAACAATAGTGTTAAAAGACCAGTGTGAGCTCTGGGATATTTGAAAGGGAACTAGGCATCTGTGTCTTTGGATTAGTGCGTACCCCCAATAGTTCAAATGTGGACGTTTAGTCCCCAATTTAACGATATTGAGAGGTGGTGACAAGATGTTTAACAGGTAGAAATCAACAAGAGTCAGTTAAGTTATGAGAACTACTCACATATAAAGTCCTCCTTAAGAGACTAGGTTAGCATTCCCAGGACAGGATGGGGTCCTGCCAGAATCTAATCTCTTCTGACTGGAATACTGACCATGAGACTTATTTGTTGTCAAGTACACCAGCATGTCTTACCTCTCTGTGTTCATGTGACTTGTCTCCTATGCATGTTAACTTATCTTCCATCACATGGGGCTCATCAGAAGCCAAACCAAAATGGTTTTATATTCTTGAACTTCTGCATCTCCAAAGAGTGTCCTACTGTAACTTCTATAAAGAGTCACCAGCCTCAGGGATCTTGTTAAATCAACAGAACATAGACTACCTTAGCAACTAATAAAATGGGACTAAGTAAAGTCTTTCTAGTAAGTGCCTTTTCTTATTCACAAGATACTATCTCTTTCAAAGTGAAAGACCAACTTGACAGGCAAGGAATCCTCTAGTTGAGTAGAGATAAGACAAGTGCTATTGGGGGGCAATTAATTATGACTTGTTATTTGCATAATAATTCCTCTATAATAACTCATTATAAATTCTCAAGTAAATGTCTCATATTAATATCATTTCCTGGACATTTTTAAAAACATAGTTTTTTTGGTTTGGAAATTTTTTCTAAGTCCTAAGGAAATATGTATATCAAAACCTGTTCCTAGAGCCGGGCGGTGGTGGCGCACGCCTTTAATCCCAGCACTCGGGAGGCAGAGGCAGGCGGATCTCTGTGAGTTCGAGACCAGCCTGGTCTACAAGAGCTAGTTCCAGGACAGGCTCCAAAAACCACAGAGAAACCCTGTCTCGAAAAAAAAAAAAACAAACCTGTTCCTTCTCAACACACTGCTGGATTCCTCTAATGACAGATGGCTCATTCCTCCTTCCAGATTTTAAAAACTCTTTTCCTCTCCGTTCATCTTATGTTTTCATTGACAATAAGCTGAAATTTGTCTTCTTGTAGGTTCATCTACTGTCCTAATTATTCTTAGAATTTTCTCTGTAGGGGAGGATCAAGGAAGAATAGGGGACATTATGTGGCATGGTAGAGAACTAACCTAATGGCAGGGGTATGAAAAATATATATTAAAAAAACAATGATTTCACAATCCAATTAGAAATAGAATTGGAGGAAGCTGTAGAAAATATGCTACATGAGGATGAGTGAAAGGATAGAGATTAAAGGTTCAATCGAGGATGATGGTGGGGGGAAGGTGGGGGTAGGGAGACAGTTAATCAAAAGTGAGGGTATATAAAAAGCTTTATGAAATCTACTAGATAAAAGGTGAATTTCAATATATAATTTTAAAAACATTTGAACTAAGGTACCCTGTGTGTGTGGACAATGCTGATTCCAGAAGAAGTGAGTTATCAAATAAAAATTTCAGCGCCAGGCATGGGAATACTTCTCAATAAGTCAGGGAGACCACAGAGGTCTCCAAAACAGCACGTGCAATAGCCATTGCTCCTAGCTACCCATCATTATTATATGGTGAGATCCTATTGTTGAAGAAGCACGCATTTTGGTTGCAGGACAGAAAGAAATCAATCTTACAATGAAATATACTTTGCCCTGTTAAGAATTCTCCAAACAAAGGATGTCTTAAATATTAGAAAATTAAAAATGTTCGTGTGTTCAATAAAGAAATTAAAATCAATACAAAATATACAGGATGCCATATGTGTAAGTAACATGTACCTCTGGACAGTCTTTTCTTTTCTCGTGTAAGAATATGTGAAAATTCTACAAGCACTTAGGTATCTCTCCACCACTGAAGAGACCACGGCAGAGAGGCCACTGCTGACAGAGACCAATGATGAAAGAGGTCACTGCTGAAAGAGAGGCCTTGGGATGAGATGATATTTGCTTTTTCTATAGGTTTTAACATATACAAACAACATAATAGACAACTTTTCTTCTTCTATCTATGGTAGAAGGATTATAGAACCCTAATGAGAGAAATTTTAATTAGAGAAGCACTTGATTGGCAATCTTACTCAATTATGTCCTATGACACTTGTAAAGACAGAGGGGGAAAATTATGATACAAAATAACTACTTTAAAATTTCCAAAATAGATAGTAAGTGTGTCCACTAACTCTAGGACTCTTGTGATTTACTGGAAAACTCATCTCCATCACCTAACAATACTGCGAATAGCAGCTGTAAACACAATGAAACACAATGCATGTCAAAACACTTGCCTGCTCTCTTTTGCTAGGTCTTTATACTTCAGTGTGACTGCTAGGCACAGTCCTGTGCCATCTTCCTACCCTGCATTTGCCTGCCTCAGCCCATGTGGGAACGGTTAGATCAAGTGACTGTGCTGAGATTAGAGGGACTTTGCTACATTCCCACATGCCGAAGCATAGTAAATGCATGCCACACCAAGAGCCTCGCCATCCAAGGCATTTCAAAAACCACTAGCCAGGTTGGCAAACTTAAGTCCTCCCTACGGGAAATGGTACTTAATCCTAGATAAGCTTTGAAATGCTGGGTTTTTTTTTTTGTTTGTTTGTTTGTTTAAACCTTTTCATCTCAATTTTAAAGTGTCTCTTCATGTCTCAGACATACATTCATTCTACTGTTCCCTTCACATGCACACTTTCACACAAAAGTTTTCGTTTTGTTTTTGCCTGAGCTAACAAAATAAGGCTTTATGCTTTGTAAAAGCAAGCAAGAGACATGTGCTGTAGGAAGTCCTATAGCAATGGTTACCCGCCCACTGGGGCGTGGCCTCTTATACTATTTATGCCAATGCAGAGCATGCATCTGGCCTCTTTTCCAGCTGTGGGATTTGGTTTCTGATCTCCCTTCCAGCAGAAGATTCTGATTTGTGAGTCTACCCCTAAACAAATTACTGTCTATTTTTCAATTTCTTTTAAGTGTCCTTCTTCAGACATGGGCTTCCTGGGTCTTGACTCATGTCCTTTAGGAGAGAAGTAAGTTTCTTCAACAGTTGAGCTATCTTTTTAAGCTTTGCTGCTAAGTTTTAAAATCCACTCAAGAAGCATGCTTGGATTGACACACCTCAGGTACTTTTTTCTATGGTACTTTTTTTCTTCGTCATGTGGGAATGTAACCATACTGCTTGGTTACATTAGCTTAGCTACTGTGTTATCATGACAGTTAATATATCAGGTTTCTTTACCCTTGGAGAAAATTTCCAACTGATGACTAAGAAGCTGGTTTCTCTATCAGTTATGATTAGTTTGAAAATTCCTTCACTTTTTTCTAACATTTTAAGGCTCTTAGAGATAACATCTTGCTATGATTCAGAAAAGTGTTCATCAAAGATCCCCAGATTGTCGATATATGAAATACTGTGGACCTTTAGGAGGTGGGACACATTAGAAGGGCATTACTATTGGGGTGTGGCATTAAGGGAATTGTTGGACTCTGATCTCTTTCTCTTTTGCTTCTTAGAGAGAAAGTAAACGCTTTGTATCCTCCACACACACCCTGATATTGCTCTCTTTGATGGCTCCTCCCACAGAGCCTCATGATCTACCCAATCATAAGCAAGGACTTCCAAACCTGAGCCAAGCAAACTTGAGGTCTTGAAATTATTGTAACAATACAAAACTAACATGTGCTTATTTTCTTTGTTCGTTGTATGACTTCTTTTATGTTGGCATCTTCCAGTTAGATAACTGTTTTGTAGGCATCATCATTATGTCCTCTTTAAAAATCAAATATTTATATGATGAAATATATCTCATTCAGCTCTTCATTGTGTATGTTTTACAGATGATTCAAACAAACACTCATCAATCCATACAGCCTTGTTCTCCCTGTGAAATAAATGTGTAGTTATGAAACGCTCCAGGGATAATTTGTAGCCTTTGATGGTCTTTCCTCTAAAAAAATGAAAAACAATGAAAACATTAAGAAAGCTTCCCAAACCATGGTGACACCCTGGCCATGTCTGGGCCCATGGTCCTATCATACCTGGGGTCTGTATTGATGTCTGTGACATATGTTGCTACCTTAGACCACACAGGTTGTCCAAGGGCCATGGTGTCATCAGGGCCTGGGCTGCTGCTGAGGACCATGTCTAGGTCTGTGACCTTTCATCAATCATAGTATGAGTTGGTGTCCTGGATCCTGTTATTACCAAGGGCCGTGCAGATGCCTCAGGGGTCTGGTCAGTCTCCTGAGACCGTGTTGGTGCCCGAGGGCCATGCTGCCCCCAGGGCCATACTGTGCCACAGAGCCATGATGATGTCTGTCCCGAGCTGCAGCCATGGGCCACGTCTTGGGTCATGGTCCTACTGCAGCTGGGGTCTTTGATGGTGTTCATTACTCTTGTTAGCACAAGAAGTCATTGGAACCATGCTGTGATGAGTCAGCCCTGCCCTTCACTGGCTGAGATAACTGCCCCCACCTCCCCACCCCACCCTCACCACCTCTCTCCACCCTATCCCCCCACCTCACCACCCCATCCCCTGCTGGATTCTGCAGCAGAAGAGATGGACCCACCCCTCAGGGGAGAATTGACCCAATGCTTGGGAAGATGGTCCCATCCTTCACTACAGGCATGCCCCTCACCCGCACAGCACACTAAAGTTGACCCTGTGGTCTGGGATGTAGGTGAGCTAACCCTGAGGGTGGGAGAGCAGGGAATTGACCCTGTCTTGCCTCATTTGTCGTGTGGTGACATGGGAGAGAAAAAGGTGCCCTCACTCCCTCATCCGTTGCCGCCTGCGGTGGGTGAGAGAGCTGTCCTGGGGATTGCAAGAGTGATAGAGCTAGTCTCGACCCTCACCAGGTGCAGCACACAAGAGTGCAGACCCTGCACGCCTTCTGGACAGCACACCAGAGCTGACCCTGTGTGAGCCAGTTCTGAGCGTGTGAGAGTAACAAAGCTGACCACCTCCCCTAGTCTGCCAATGAAGTGGCATCAGTAAGGGAAAGATTCCCTCCCCCCTTCACCCCTTGCTCCCTGCCACAGGCGAGAGAGCTGGCCCTGCCCCTTACCAACTGGAGCACACAGGAGAGCAGTCCCTGAACCTCACCTGGGCAGCCAACGAGAGCTGACCTCACTATCAGGTATGCAGATGGGCCAGCTCTGAGGGTATGAGAGTAGGAGAGCTTATTCTTCCCTCCCCTTCTAATGGCCCCTACAGCAGCCAGAAGAGAGGGCCCTCTACATCACTCTAGGAAAACAGTAGAGCTGACCCTGGTGGAATGAACGAGGTGACCTGGATCTGGGGACTTGAGAGCAAGAGTACTTGCTGTGCTTCTTGCTACAGGCTGTATTGGGTGACCTAACGTGGGCAGTGCTGGAAAGCTTCCCCAGGGAGTGATGATGAAGGAAATCTGCAGGGCTGACCAGCCCAGCTACCACCCAGGTCAGAATTGTGGCTGTGAGTTAGCTAATCCCAATATCCAGCTCATCTATGAACGGTTAGAGCAGGTGAAGGGGACAAACCTATAGATCCAAAACTGCAAGATCACCGTGACATAGGACAATAACATCTATCCAGGAGGAGGAGCCCCAGTTAGAGTCCTTTATCAGTGGGGTAACAGAAACCAGAGGCCTCAAGCCAGACCAATGACTCATGGCAATGAACACGTGCAAGGAAAGCTGAATGGACTAAGTAAACTATGTGTGACTTGGCAGGCTACGCTGCAACTTCACAACAGATCTCTCTCTCTCTCTCTCTCTCTCTCTCTCTCTCTCTCTCTCTCTCTCCTTGTGTGTGTGTGTGTGTGTGTGTGTGTGTGTGTGTGTGTTTTATTTGGTTAGTTTGGTCTTTCATTTAAATTTGGTTTTGTTTTGGAAAGGAAACTGCAAGATCAGAGGACAGATTGGAGGGGATGGGGAAATAAGAATAAATAGAAGAAGAGGAGGAAGAGGAAGAAGAAGAGGAAGAAGAAGAAGAAGAAGAAGAAGAAGAAGAAGAAGAAGAAGAAGAAGAAGAAGAAGAAGAAGACTTCCCAAAGTCAATTCCAACAAATACCAAGAAATTCATAGCATAAAAATGGTGCTAGCGCAACTTTCTAATAAGATCCCAGGAAATCCAGTCACATCTAGGTGAGATAAGGGAGGAAATTATAGGGTGAGTTTCACATAGAATTTTTTTTTAATCTCAGCACTAGTGACTTACTGTGATTACATATCGTACAGCATATTTTCACAGCCATTGAGTTAACTGATTCCCAGAATTGACTTTTTGTCACATATTTTCACAAATTATCTGCTTGGTCTGAGCATGTGCACTTTGGATTTAAGCTATAAGTAAGTATAGTTAGTAGAAACTGGAAGCAAAGAAAATTAGGGCAAAAGTAAACCTGCCCTAGACATTTGACTGAGAAAAATAATAGTCTTTTCAAAAGCTATTAGGACAACTAGAGATGAACAGGTTTAAAAGATGAAACTGAACCCCTTCCTAGCACTGCATACAAACATTAAACTAAAAAAGTCAAAGACCCAGTCAGAAAAGTAAAAGGACAACACAGAAAGGGAGAAAATCTTAGCAAATTAGATATATGATTGAGGTCTATTACGTATGATACATCAACGCTATCTCAACAATAAGATAAATAAAAGTAATATATATTTAAATCAATAAATACATTAAATAAAAATGCATTTAAAATGTTTTATAGTTATTTAAAACAAAAGCAATAACCCTATTACATGTTAAAATAAAACAGATATTTCTAGAAACTTTATTCTCCAAAAATGGGGGTATGTATTATTTTCACCCTAACTTAACTGTGAGTTACCACTGACATGTAAGATTTATATATTTCTTGAAATTTTAATACACTTATCCAAAGGGAACTGGTCATCAGACTCAAGCTAAATAACACAGCAATTAACAAGACTATTATTATCATTTTTTTACCTTAGTCTTTTGTGGTATTGACACATCATTTCTATCTTCTAATCAAATTTTGATTTAATAGAATATTGTCAGTTGCTGTCAAAATTCTGTTTATTAGTCTCCAAAACTTACTCATCCTACATAAATAAAAAAAAAAAAACTGTTGACCAACGACCCTCTATTTCTCCTCTCTAGCCTGTGGCAGCCACCTTTCCACTCCCTGATTCTGTAAGGTTTTCTTTTGAAGGTTCTACATTAAGTGAGAAATGAAGTAGTTATCTTACTGTCCCTCAACTATTCATTTTAAAATAACACCCTCTGGGTTCATTGCTACTGTCACAAATGACAGACAGCCTTTTACCAAGGATGAATGACAATGCATTACCCCCACACAACTATATTCGTTTATCCACTGGCAGAGTTTAAGTGGCTGCTTTGTCTTGGTTCTGTAACACCACTGAAATGAGCACAAGTATTTTCAAGATACTGATTTCATTTCTTTTGCATATCGTTCCATGTCATGGCTTAGAAATCATTAAGTGCTTTCCTCAAGAGTTCACATGTTAAATGTCTCGTCCCTAGTAGTGATACAGGACACCATGGAACCTTCAAAAGATGACCAGTCAGAAAGCTTTTGGTTGCTGGGAGCATTGTCAGGGACCAGCCTCGACAAAAATACCTCTTGCCAGGGTAGAGGCATGGGGATTTAGAAATAAAGAATATGAAGACATTAAGACACGAATGAAAACAATAAAATGGAGAAACATATAGGATAGTATCAGGAGGGAACTCCCGTGAGTACTGAAAACTCACCCGTGTTTAATTTCCAACTTCTTAAAATACCCCTGACCCCAAAAAGTAGAAGACAAAAGATGGCATTAACAAGGAAATGAATTTACCAATTGAAGGTCGCAGACTACTTTCATAGTTAAACATTCTGTTACTAGAACAAAACAAGTCACACTCACACACTAGACCAAAACATGCTGTAGGGAATCCCAGGTTATCTTCATAAAGGGAACTGGAACTTAGTTGAATCCCTAGACTCTTCGTTTGAGGTAGGAACAAGTTTGAGGTAGGAACAATCTACTACTTTATTCCTGGAGTACAAGGTCTGTCTATTAGCCACACCTGTTGACAATAACCTTGAGAGAGCAGAACTCTGCTAGAGACTTCTAGGTGGAACCTTTGCTTGAGGTGGAATCGCAACAACCTTGAAGGAACTAGAGATAAATTCCAACTTTCTGACCTTTGGTCAACAGGGAACTGGGCTCAGATTTCTGAGCCTCTACAAAGAGCATTCCTTTAGTAGAGATTAGACTTCTGAATTTCTCACAGAAAAAATGCCATAAGACCAAGCCAGTGTCACTTTCTGACTTTCTGTTTTGCTCTATAAACTCTTGCTTACATGCACATTCATCAAAGGCAAAATCTTTGGGGTCCACACAATTTGAGAACCATAGAACTATAAACTAAATAAATATCTAATGCTTATAAAGCTAGGTTGCCTCCGACATTTCATTATAATAGCAGAAAATGGATTAATACAGTATAAGAAATAGGGTTGCTATATTTTATAATAATTTTATTTTTTGAGGAAACTCAAGATTATTTTCAATATGGTTCTACCAACTTATAGCCTTTCTTGTGGTTTTTAAAGTAGTTCATTTTTGTCTATCATCTACTTATGTCTATCCATTTATCTCCTTTTTAAAAACTACATTTTAAATGCTACTATATTTGAAAATATTCTTTTTAAGTAAATATTCTTACTAAGCATGATATCCTCAAAACTTCATAGTACAGTTTTTCTTTAAAAAAAATGTGTGAAAAAATATCAAGAAATTGGGTTAGAATTTGATTGTAACCTCTGCGGTGGTTAATACAGATGGGGAAGACCCAGAACTACTTCCACTTCTACAATGCCTGTGAGGAATTATTTGGATTGAGTTCCTTTAGGTGGGAAGATCTACCTGGAATGCAGGAAATGCTGTTCCAGGGGTTGACATCCTGGATTGCATAAGGAAGAAAGCTAGCTACTAAGTGTGAGCTGCATATTCCTGCTGCCAGGTCTTCTCTACCTGAAAGACCTGGATAAATCCAGACACCCCCCCCTAGCAGAAAAAAATAAAGCCAAAAATCTAAGCAGGGAGAGAAGAATCAGAAAAGACCTAGATAAATTCAGACCCCCCTAGCAGAAAAAAATAGAGCCAAAAATCTAAGCAGAATCAGAACTCTAGAATTAGCCGGTTCAGTTTCAGGAACTAGCTGAAGATAAAGTTAGATTGTAATCTTGAGCATAATCTTGAAAAACAGGGAGTTGCCCCCTTGTGATCATCACTGGTATTTTCAGAATTTTCTGTGACGCCCTCCCTGCCCCTTTCAAATTACTGGGCTGTGGTTTCTTCCTTTAAAACCCCTTCTCCCAGTTACTGGGGTCAAACTCCTCCCCTGTGTGGGTTATGAGTTTCAGCCCCAGTGTACTGTTTCCTGTCTTGTCAAATAAACCTCGTGTGATTGCAGTAAGGATGGTCTCTCGTGAGTTATCCCGAGACTTGAGTGAGAGTCTCCCCACACTGGGGGACTTTCACACCATGATAGACTTCCTTTAGAACTGTCTGCCAGAACTAACCCTTTCTTCCTTAAGTCATTTTTTTTTTGGTTATATATTTTGCCACAGCAATATTAAAAGAAACTAATGAATTTTGAGGTGGGACATAGTTTGAACACAAATGATAGAATAGTCAAATGCCCCAGTTTATAGAAATAGAGGATAGAATTGCTTAGAGTAAAGGGAACAACCTTTTAACAGAGCTAGTGTTTCTAAAAAAAATATTTGGAAGGAGTTTACAAGCAAGGACAGAGAGCCCCCAGGAGTTTTATGACTACTTAAGGAAGCATTTGCTCAGGTTGGTAGGAAGTGAATTGAAAAGCTTAAAGGAAGGTGAATTAAAAGAAGTAAGGAACCCACTCATTTGTAATATCTGTTTCAGATGTCTAGAACTGTGCTTGGAGAGGGGGTACAAGGAGGAAAAGAATATATTTCTTACCTCTGAGAGCCTTGCAACCTGGTGATGAGGTATTAACATATACTTTCAGCAATGTGACTGACAGACATAAAAATAGTTCTATGGTACATTGTGGGAACAAAGAAGAAATGTGTATAACTCTAAGGGAACAGTAAAGGTGAGGTATGACACAAGGTATGAAAGCATGATCATCAGTTAGACAATGGGGAGAGAATTAAGGGTAACTTAGCAAAGGGTTAATAGCATTAAATAGCATTAAAATATAAGCAGGTAGATAGAGTCTTGCGTATTGTTTGGCGTGTCTGGATTATAGTATCTTTATGGATGATAGAAAGGCAAAGCCAATAGAATGTAAATTACAGCTTAGGAAATTTGGACTTCATTCCACAAGCAGTAGGATTCCAAGAACTCCCTTAATCAGAAAATGAGAATAGATCTGGTTTTGCTTTCAGGAAGAATTCTTAAATAGGTTTAAGACATTGAACCGAACTTCTTTAAAGGCTGATGGTGTTATACAGAGAACCTCAGCCTCAGGAGAGCTGAAGGCCTTGACTCAAGGCTAACCAGAAGACTGACACTCAAAATCACTTTCAAAATGGACCACAAAGTGCTGCCACTCGGTGCTAAAGTTAACTCTGTTATAATAATATTCTCATTACCATCACCAACAAAATGGAATCCATGAAAACCATCTTCTTCCACCTGCTCTCCTGATATTATGGCTTTTTATGAACAATTGCAGTTACCATATTTCCAGTCTCATGTCTGGGACCTTAGTACTGAGTACCAAAAGAAGGCACTTCTCTGGGCTGTGCCACTGGGAGACCAGGTCTGCGAAACAGAAACATCTCTAGTCACATTATCATGAACTACAGGTGCTGCTTGGGCTTTCCGAGCAGAGGACCACCTCACCTGGCAATGCAGTTTAGGATAAGTAGGAAGGAATCAATACCAAGAACATTGTACAGCAGTTCAGGCAATAAATTGACTCTGGTTTCAGCAGTGTGACTGGAAAAGGGAAATCAAGGCTGGACATTTAGGAGTGACATCTACAGAACAGAAGCATCCAGTAAGACATCTGAGAGGAAAAGGAATCTTCAAGATCGACAAAATGACATTCTTAACTAGAAGTAGGAAAAGGGGAAGTATTGATGATAAAGGTAACAAGAGAAAATTAATGTACTTGTGATATCTAAAGGATTATCTTTTAGTGATATAGAAGTCTGTTTATTGTATCTCTTGTATTCCTGTAACATTAGCCAAATGAGAACATATTCACATAGTTTCTAGTTGTGTTCAATGAAGTAAATTAAAAGCATCTCACATCTATCTTTTTGGAATAAGTATGCATTATAATTTTTCAAATGATGATTATATAGAGAGAACAATATTGAAAAGTCAACTTGTTCAGAAAATCATTAGATGCTGCTTTTCCTGGCAGTACATTGTCCAGTTAATGACCATGTCAGTAGTTAATGACCTACTTATCTAAACACATAATTGGTGTCACTGTGTAGTATATATAGGGAACTTTTACCTATACAGAGTTTGTGGTAATAGCTACTGTAATTGAGTCAGTCCAGGCTTCAAACTTAAATAATGAAGATAGATTACTGTTTATTCCATCATTGTCATAGTGAATGTCACAGTGTCACTGTGAATTTCTTGAGAATATCAATGGGAGGAAGAAGTGAGCATAGTCTATGCTCAGCAGAAGCCTGGCAGTCAGTGAGCACAGTCTTACACAGTTTTGATCTACAGACACAGATGCTGTGGGATTACCCTCTGTACACTGTGAATGTGCCTTGCTACCATTGGCTAAGAAACTACTTTGGGCCTCTGGCATAGCAGAATAGAACAAGGTGGGAATTTCAAGCAGAGATAGAGGAGAAAAGAAGGTAGAGTCAGGGAGATGCCATGTAGCCGCTGCAGGAGACAGACTCTGGACACCGGATGGAACCTTACCGGTAGGCCACAATCACGCGGCAATACACAGATTAATAGAAATGGGTAAATTTAAGATCTAAGAGCTAGTTAAGAAAATGATAGAGTCATTGGCCAAGCAGTGTTGCAATTAATATAGTTTCAGTGTGATTATTTTGGGCCTGGGTGGCCTGGAAACGAACGAGCAGCCTCCTTCTACACACAGACTCCCCATAACTGAGTACACAGAAAGGGGCTCAAGGGCAGCAGCACAAAGGCCTTGCCTGTGCTGATTGTTTCATCCTACTCTCTCAGATTCTTTAGGATCTTCATTGGACAAGACAAAACCTTTCATTGTCATCTCTGGCATTTGGCCAGCAATAAGCCTTCCTTTTCTTTGCATTTGTGTGTGGAGAAGGTAGATGGTTCACAGTTACGAAAAAGAGGCTTTTCCAGTTCCAAACACAGATCTGTCTTAACAGAACCCTTTCTTCTAAGCAGCTCTGCTTAACTATTGTTATATGGCCTGAAAAAAATCCACTGGTTTTTTTTTTTTATTCTGACAGTCTTACCAAAACAACCAAAAAGCCACAAAGTATTTCTGACATCCTTGTACCATCAAAAAACAGAGACACGTCTAGATTTATGAGAACACTCTTTACTTGTCTGACTATGATATCCATAATTTAGTAAGCAAAATATTAGCTCTGATGTGATAGGAAAATGTTAAGGGTTACAGCCCTCAAGCCTGGATTCTTTTGTATTTGATGGTGAGTGTATGTGTGTTTGGGGGTGCATGTGCACACGTGGGTTTGGGAAGTGTATATGTACATGTGTGTATGTGGCGGGCAGAGGTTGATGTCAGCTGTCTTCTACAATTGTTCTCCAGCTTTCCAGACAAGGATCTCTCACTGAACCTGGATCTCATTGGTTTAGCAAAACTAGTCAACCAATGAGCTCTGCTAGGAATCTTCCTATCTCTCCTCCTACAACCACCTATTAAGGAAAACAGGCGCATGTTAGCAAGCTTAGCTTTTTATATAGGCCCCAGGAATCCAAACCCTGGTTTTTATTTTTGCATAACTAGCATATTAGCTACTGAATCATTTCCTCAGCTCAACCCTGGGTTCTAGTACCCATGGTGGCAGATTGATTTTAATTTAAACTGGCTGAATTGAGCAAGTCAAATTATCCTATTTGACCATTGTCTAAAATGCAGAATCCTTTTAAGAGCTTTGAGATTGTTCTTGAGCTACCATATCAAGTTCTGAGAGGTGTACAAACAGATGGGTCATGAAATATCCCAGGACCAATGAGCTGCGACATGATCAGGAGCCAGCACAGCCTATCATGTTCTCAGTGATCTGACCACTCAGAGGAAGCTCTATCCTTCATATCGTCCCTTAGTTCATACTTCCTCAGCTACCCAGTGATCATATATGTTACAGCAAGGCTCTGTAAGACTTCTTCCTGGCTGCAACTTTCTACCATCTATTTCCAGCTCTATAGACAGCCTCTTGTTCTTTCCATCAATTCATAGGGTAAACACACCATAAAAGCACACCCAAGGAAGCTGGCTCACACTCAAACAAATTACCCTCATGCTTTCATAGTCATAGTAGGCATTTTATCAAGTGAACCCATCGCCCAGGCCCCCTTTATTATTTTTTGAACATCACTTATTGCCAGGAGATACAGCTTTTTGAAAGCAAAGACTTTTGTTTACCGTTCTACCCTCTGGCATAAACCAAACTGGGAATTTTTATAACTTTTCAAAATATTTTTGTTGTATGTTAGGGCATCTCTTGGGTATATTCCCAATAGTGGTATTGCTGGGTCGAGAGGTAGGTTGAACCCGACTTTCCTGAGAAACCGCCACACTGCTTTCCAAAGTGGTTGCACAAGTTTGCATTCCCACCAGCAATGGATGAGTGTGCCCCTTTCTCCACAACCTCTCCAGCAAAGGCTATCATTGGTGTTTTTGATTTTAGCCATTCTGACAGGTGTAAGATGGTATCTTAATGTTGTCTTGATTTGCATTTCCCTGATTGCTAAGGAAGTTGAGCATGATCTTAAGTGTCTTTTGGCCATTTGAACTTCTTCTGTTGAAAAGTCTCTGTTCAGCTCAGTGCCCCATTTTATAATTGGATTGATTAACCTTTTACGGTCTAATTTCTTGAGTTCTTTATATATTTTGGATATCAGACCTTTGTCAGTTGCGGGGTTGGTGAAGATCTTCTCCCAGTCAGTGGGTTGCCTTTCTGTCTTAGTGACAGTGTCCTTTGCTTTACAGAAGCTTCTTAGTCTCAGGAGGTCCCATTTATTCAGTGATGTCCTTAGTGTTTGTGCTGCTGGGGTTATACGTAGGAAGTGTTCTCCTGTGCCCATGTGTTGTAGAGTACTTCCTACTTTCTCTTCTATCAGGTTCAGTATGTTCATAGCAGCATTGTTTGTAATAGCCAGAACCTGGAAACAACCTAGATGCCCTTCAATGGAAGAATGGATGAAGAAAGTATGGAATATATACATATTAGAGTACTACTCAGCAGTAAAAAACAATGACTTCTTGAATTTTGCATACAAATGGACGGAAATTGAAAACACTATCCTGAGTGAGTTAAGCCAGACCCAAAAAGAGGAACATGGGATGTACTCATTCATATTTGGTTTCTAGCCATAAATAAAGGACATTGAGACTATAATTCGTAAGAAGGTGAACCCAAAGAAAAATATATAAGCATCCTCCTGAATATTAACCTTCATCAGGCGATGAAAGAAGACAGAGACAGAGACCAACATTGGAGCACTGGACTGAAGTCTCACGATCCAAAGGAGGAGCAGAAGGAGAGAGAGCACGAGCAAGGAACTCAGGACCGCGAGGGGTGCACCCACACTCTGAGGCAATGGGGATGTTCTATCGGGAACTCACCAAGGCCAGCTGGACGGGGTCTCAAAAGCATGGGACAAAACCGGTCTCGCTGAACATAACGGACAATGAGGACTACTGAGAACTGAAGAACAATGGCAATAGGTTCTTGATCCTATTGCACGTAAAGGCTTTGTGGGAGCCTAGGTAGTTTGGATGCTCACCTTAATAGACCTGGATGGAGGTGGGTGGTCCTTGGACCTCCCACAGGGCAGGGAAACCTGCTTGCTCTTTGGGCTGAGGAGGGAGGAAGACTTGATTGGGGGAGGGGGGGAATGGGAGGTGGTGGCGGGGAAGAGGCAGAAATCTTTAATAATTAAATTAATTAATTAATAAAAAAAAGAAAAAAGAAAAAAACAACAAAATATTTAAATAAGTCACTAGATGGATGTCTAGCATATGAGTAGAAGTAATAATATGTCAACTCCACACAATTTTTACCATAACCTTAGTTATGGGCAGTGAGGGACTGACCTGATATTGGCCTGCCTTCTGACTATTACAGTACATTGTTTTCCACAGAGTGGAAAAGAAACCAATGGTAACAAACTGTTGGTGAAATTCAAGATATTTTGTTCCCCCTCAGGTAATATAGCAGTATGTCAGTTATACCGAGAAATTTCCAAAAGTAATTGGACTGAGAGCAATTATGAATTAAAATTGGTACACGCAGGACTCTCTCTCTCTCTCTCTCTCTCTCTCTCTCTCACACACACACACACACACACACACACACACACACACTTACTTCCCAAGCTTTGTAGGTACACCCTACTTCATGCTTACTTTGCCCCTTGGAGCCTTTTTGTTTTGTTTTCCTTTGTCGTTGTTTCCAACTTTGGTCTTTGCACACAATAAGTAGTCACAACAGCATAACTCTTGGTTTGTAGGTAAAGAGGAGCGCAGGTGTGCAGCACTACTATAGTAGGTTGTAGTGGAGAGTAACAGTCTTTCAAACTTCTTAGGTTTACATTCAAGTCTCTGCACTTATAATCTGTGTGACCTTAGGGAAGTTACTTAGCCTTCTTCCCATTAAGATTGATGATAATAAAGGCTCTGAGATTACATGTGTATTAAGATATTCAATTGAGTACATCCCATGTTCCTCTTTTTGGGTCTGGCTCACCTCAGTCAAGATAGTGTTTTCTATTTCCGTCCATTTGCCTGCAAAATTCAGGAAGTCATTGTTTTTTACTGCTGAGTAGTACTCTAATATGTATATAATCCATACTTTCTTCATCCATTCTTCCATTGAAGGGCATCTAGGTTGTTTCCAGGTTCTGGCTATTACAAACAATGCTGCTATGAACATAATTGAGCATATACTTTTGTTGTATGATAGGGCATTTCTTGGGTATATTCCCAAGAGTGGTATTGCTGGGTCCAGGGGTAGGTGGATCCCAAAATTCCTGAGAAACCGCCACACTGTTTTCCAAAGTGGTTGCACAAGTTTGCATTCCCACCAGCAATGGATGAGTGTACCCCTTTCTCCACAACCTCTCCTGTAAAGGCTATCATTGGTGTTTTTGGTGGGGGATGTACTCACTCATATTTGGTTTCTAGCCATGAATAGGGGACATTGAGCCTATTATGTGTGGTCCTAGAGAACCTAATTAAGAAGGTGAACCCAAAGAAAAACATTTAGGCGATGAAAGGAGACAGAGACAAAGACCCACATTGGAGCACCGGACTGAAATCTCAAGGTCCAAATCATGAGCAGGAGACAGAGCATGAGCAAGGAACTTAGGACCGCGAGGGGTGCACCCACACACTGAGACAATGGGGATGTTCTATCAGGAAATCAGCAAGGCCAGCTGGCCTGGGTCTGAAAAAGCATGGGATAAAACCGGACTTGCTGAACATAATGGACAATGAGGACTACTGAGAACTCAAGAACAATGGCAATGGGTTTTTGATCCTACTGCACGTACTGGCTTTGTGGGAGCCTAGGCAGTTTGCATGCTCACCTTACTAGACCTGGATGGAGGTGGGTGGTCCTTGGACTTCCCACAGGGCAGGGAACCCGGATTACTCTTAGGGATGATGAGGGAGGGGGACTTGATGGGGAGGGGGAGGGAAATGGGAGGTGGTGGCGGGGAGAAGGCAGAAATCTTTAATAAATAAATAAACAATAAAAAGAAAAAAAAAGATATTCAATTGAGTTAAGGTGCCTGGGAGAGCTCCTTGACTTATTTAAGTTTAATATTTCATGATTTTTGAACAGAAATATTATGTTTGGTTTTCCTGAATTAATTATTTACTGCATTTCATGCTTGCTCATCAGTGTGTTTACTGGTAAGCTATAAATTCAAAGACTATAAGCTTCTAGTGTAGAACACAATGAGAAGAAGGTGACTTCAGAGTGTAGCCTCAGAACATCCACGTATCTGACACATTCTCACTCAAAGTGCTTGTTATGATTCCCAGGTGAGGCATTTTGATTTAAAAGAAAAAATCCAAAGACCCTGCTGGTAAAGCATCTTTAATTAGTGGAGATGTGGATGATTAGAGAAATCTCAAGTCTCCTGAAGGGTCTTGAAGTGCGGATAATTACACGTTGAAGAGGCATATTCATCTAACACCTTTTGAATCCAAATGAAGACAGCCTCTGAGATAGACACTGTCAGAAGGCATGAGTTATTACCATTGGATAAATAGTACCTACCACATGTTTTCCTTTTTCTTTTCATCTCCTAGTGAGATAATGGATTTCTTATGTAGGTAGCCACCCAGAGGTTTTGCTCTTTAGATTGACCACACAAGTTACTTAGCCTTCTTCCCATTAAGAGTGATGATAATAAAGGCGCTGAGATTACATGTGTATTAAGATATTCAATTGGCCCTGCATTTTGATCATTGTCATGTATCTACTAGCCTCTGGAGAATATTGTTCATATGTGTGTGATTTTGTCCGTATAGAATGCCATGTAGAGTGGACTGATACAATCTGCCCCTTAAACTTGTTTCTGAGATTGGGCTATATTGGATGTGTGACCAAAATCTCCCTCCTTTTTATCGCTGATAATGTTATTCTGTGGGTGGATGTAGCCATAACATAAGTGATAGGCATGAGTAAAGTTGCCAAGTGTCTCACTTCTATGTATAAACTATTAAGAACATTTACATTATGTCTTCTGTGAACTTATGTCCTCTTTGATTTTGAGCAAACACTTAAGAATCTTTGAACATTTTGAAAGCACTTCATTTATGGTTACCACAGTATTTTCTGCTGAAGCTTGATCATTTTATAAATCTCTTAGTGGACTGTAAGACAGAGTTTCTTACATTATCATCAACAATTTGTACTATAGGTGATTAAAAGTTTAATAATTCTGGTATATTTATACTGGTATCTAAATATAGCTTAAATTTTTATTTGACTAGTAATGTGTTCTTTCTGTGAACTTATCATAAATTCCTATATACATAGATGTATATAGGAATATATATATATGAAAGTGTATATATATATATATACACTTTCATTGGTGAAATCTGAAATTTCTTATGTATATTTAAAAATCAGGATTTTTGTTGTCCAACTCTTCCTACTGTTACTGTTAATATCAAATTAAAAATGCTTTTTCTATGTTCTCAATACACTCCATTGTCAGATACATGTCTTCCAATTTGCAAAGCACTTTCTGTCTTATTGGCATTAAAGCAACCCATTCTCTTATTTTAAATTCCTTTTTGTGATTTTCATTTCTTATAGGAATTTTGCCTCAAATAAAAATTTGATTGTTCACTTCCAAGGCTCTATAGGCACATCCTACTTCATGCTTACTTTTGCCCTTAAAGCCTCTTTCTTTGATGTGAAGAAGGGTTTATGTTACTGGAACTTCTGTTCCTACAAGTACTGAAGCTCTAAACACAGCGATGTACTGGATAGGTTGCATAAACAGGCACCATCTCCTTTGCTCATCCTGCCTTTTACCCTGACAAGCATCTATCATACTGAGGATATAAATCATGAAACACAGAATAAATACACCAATGTTCTTTTATTGCTACTTACACTTACTATTTATTGAGAACCATAAACATACCTGAATGCTCTTAGTATCATTTATTACTTACTGAGAACCAAACATACTCATTTCATACAACTTAGTAAAGTCTAGAGCCATCGCCAGAGACCATGTCTTCAAATTTCTACTCCGGGTAGTTTATTAGAAGACCTTTGCTACAGCAGATTCTCATTTAATACTTCTAGATGGGATCAGTGTGTTGTCCCTGGTTACTATGTGGAACTTCTCACACTTTGAATAGTTTTCCTCTCTTGATGAGGACTTTTACTGGCTGGTGACATCAGTCTGACATTGACTGTCAGAATTTGACCTCATGTAGTATGTGGTTAAACCTCAGGTGAGGTTTTCCATGAAGAGATAAAAATACTTTTAGATTTTTGCTGAGGATCTGCCACCAATGTCCAGCTCAGAACCCTATTTCATATCAAGAAACATGCATAAGCTCCTTATTGGGCCTTCTTTGTGGATTAAACCAATACATAGCAAATATACATAACGCTTCCATCAGAGCATGGTTCTCTCCGAGAATGTAAATCCATACATCTCATGGGTAAAATCTAGGCATCCTGTTTTTCTTCACCCCTACCTACTACCATGTCCTTGTAGCTTTATGTTCTAAATGTTTTGCTTTTCCTTAATCAGTCTATGAACTCAATGTCACCCAAATCTTCTAGATGAACTTTCTGAATTGACCTTTCCCTGCCTCCCATTCCCTTCTCTGCCATTTCATATTTGATTATCACTCTCTTCTTACTACCCTTCTATTGTCCAATTGCAGCTGTTGACAGAAATCTTTGGAAATATTCCCTTAGTTTCTTCTCCAGCATCTTCAATATCATGTTACCTGTTACTCCTTCTGTATCTCTGACCTTTCTTTAGTTTTTTAGTTATTTATAGTTATTGTTATCTTGCTTTTAGTCCAAATGCAACATCCAAATGGGCCTTTTCTTTTTCCCAAATGGTAAAAATATTATTTCTCTTTTGTGTCTGGTTAATTGTTATTAACTCTACAGTCTTAATTCATTTGCTTTGTAAGACTTATTTGATCTTTAGTCTAATATCCATCTAGACTTATCTTTTTTAACATTTATCTTTTTTTCCTATATATAGGTTATTCTCAACTCCTAGTTTATAGTAAATGCTAAGATTTAACAATAAATTAAAAAGTTATGACATCCAGTTTTCAATTTTCTCCAGATACGTGTTTTTTCGTAGAATTGTTCCTTTGCTCCCCCCCCCCCCATGCATTCTCATGCATTCTAACTTGCCTTTGACCAAGTTCCCTGACTAAACTGAAGACTGCTTGAGGGAATGAATTCAGAGTTTTAATTAGCACCTCTGCAGTTCCTGTCATCTTGCGCAGTAGATTGTGGTGGTGTGAACATGAATCACACCAACAGACTTTTGTTTTGAATGTTTGCGTCTTTGCTAGGTAGCATTGTTTGGGAAAATACCAAGGCCTTTGAGTCATCATGAGGTGGTCATGAGGGTCATACCCTTGAAGCTTCTTCCTGGACCCTGGTTAGGTCATTCTGATTGTAGTCAGCTGTCACAGTAGCAGCTTCCACCATAAGCATCTATTGAGCAGAGCAGCTTAGCTAATTTTTTCTACTATGCTGGACTTAAACACTCTAAAACCGTGATTCAAAATACCCTTTTCCTCCTTCAGGTTGTTTCCTTCAGGCATTCTGTCACAGTAATGCAAAAGTAACTGATACACAAATATTAAGGGATGCTGTTGTGAGTGGATAAAAGAAAGATGTCCTCTTCTACCTATTTTTTTTTTAAATCTATTTTAGGTAATTGCAACACTTTCTCTTTACCTGTCAACACTCCCAATGCTCCTCAGTGCTCTCTTTCAAATTCAGGCTCTTTTTCTTGACTAATTATTATTGCATGTATGTACGTATGTTATGTATATATTCCTAATATAAACTCTCCGTTCCATATAATGCTACATTTATGTATGTTTTCAGGACTAGCTATTAGACACTGAACAACCAGTGGTGTGCTCTTTCTCAGGGAGATGGGGACCACTACAGAAAGCTGCAACCAATCAAAGTGTAGAGATGTGGAGTCCAGTCCCAGGGGATACATCTACAAAACACTCCACCTATGGCAGGGAACACTGGAGAAGAGTATAAAGATTGTAAGAGCTAGAAGATCACAGAGCTTGCTATCAGATTGTGCCTCCTAGTATATTATCAGAGATATATGCCTAGTAATATATCTATAAAGCCTCACCAACATGACTACCCAAATATGAGCTGAACGAGGATACCACCAATGCACACTCCAAACCTGACAGAAAAACGGCTTAGTCAGATTCTATTACTTTGACTCATTTGTTCTTTGTATTCTCCACCACTCAATTGAATGTGAAGGTTTTGATATTTACGATGATAGTCATTTCTTAAACAGCACTTCCAGTACCATATTTGGAAATGGCTTCTTACTCCAAGCTGCTTTGTGCAGAGTTACAGTGTAGCAATGCAAATTGGACTTACTCAGACTTTCCCAAGCCTCAGAGCACAAATGTCCTGTTTTGCAATGCTTTTTTCTGCTGTGTCTCATAGATAGCATCTACTCATTTGTCTCTAGATGTCTACACAGACTTCAGTATTCTGTAGAAATGCCTTCCCTCTTCTACCCTACCTATTGGAATCCACCTGCAAAAAATCTGAGTAAATACTTCCCTAAATTTTGGAAATGGGTATAGTGATTTGGAATTACAAAAATTATAATAAATTGTGGCTTCTGCCTTATAGTTCTAACAGGTATGGATGAATTACCTAACCACCTTAAATATCTCCAGCTATAAATGGGGGTTAATGAGGCTGCATTGTTTTATCTCTACAAGTAGGAATAATAATAGGTTATTAAATCAGTGAAGGCTCACAAAGTGCTTTGCACACCACATGTCATGTGGTGAATACGTCATGTTTAAAACTTCTAGCCATTGTTGTTATAATGATAGTAATTGATAATAGTAATTTTTAAAACCTTTGGCTATTTAGCCTATGCTGACGTCTCTTTTCTCTAAATATCTATTGTACTAAAAGTTCATTCCACTTGGCATGGTTCTCATTATTCTTTTACTATTACGTATGTGCAGATTTTTTGCCTCGTAAATTCAATTATGTGCTCCTAGCGCACTCCTCACACAAAAGAAACTGCATAGTAGGGATGCTGTAGGAACTTGATGATAGGTTGATGGCCTTTGCCTCCAGGCTGCTGAAATGAAACTTAATAATGTCACCAAGGGAAACAATTCGGATCAGGCATGGACTTTTTCTCAATCTTCTGAAATCTAATTAAAGGAGCAATGTTTGTACGGTGGCACCAGATGCAAGGCAAGAGGAGAACAATTAATATTCTTGTTAGAATCAGAATTTAAGTCATTCCTTATGTCATATATTCTCAGCCTGAACTCCAGAAGATCAAATAGGCTATTTTGTCTATAAATACAGTCTCTGTTCTGTGTTTTCATCCATTTATCTATAGACTGGAGTTTCCTATTCCGAAGCAACAAATTAGTTTGTTGTCAGCATCTGTGGCATGAAACACTTTCATCATCCTGACGATGACAATTCAGAATGTGGCAAACAGAACAGAGCATGATCATAAATCCCAGAAAATAATGAAGAGAAGATGAACAAAGCCAACCTCATTCATCTGTTCCTAAACCTAATGACGAAAGACCTCACTGTGTACATTTTGGTATATGTAATTCAACATAGAAAAACTTGGCTTTAAGAAAATGCATGTGATTGAAAAGCAATTCTAGTAAAAAGAATTGAAGAAATAATAAAAGGAAGACACTTATCTAAAGAACTTCTATGAGCCTTTTACTCTCTTCAAATGACTGCATGTTTCAAAATTTCTGTATTAACAGCTGCTAGTATAACATCTCCTGTCTCTTATTATGCTACTTTTACTTTACACGTCTTTAAAACTTACTTAAGTTTTCCTTTTCACATTTACAACTTGTTGTGGCATCTCCAAACCCTGTGCTGTATTAGTGAGTGTTATCTGGAGAGGCTGAGCCTATGAACACAGATGATAGAGATGCATAAGAAGAGATTCATATTGACTCAACTAATTATGGAAACAAATTCAGAAACCCATGGTATGCCATCTCCAGCTGATGAACCAGAAAAGCTAATAGTTTAATTCAGTCTGAGTCTCCAAGCCAGGGAACTAGGAATCTATTTATGCAAATCCCAGAAAATGCTTTATACAATGAATAATAAATAAGACTATCATATAAAGCCAATAAATCCTATATGACAAGGTCAAGGAATAAGAGAAGAAAGACAGCATGGATATATACTTATTTATGTACTATACACTCAGACATATAACAAAACAAGGAGGAAATGCAGGTGTTAATGTTTCTCACTTTTTAAGTGGTCACCTAGTAATAGCTTTATTTATACCCACTTCTTTTCCATTCTTGCCTTCAGCAGGAGACTTAGGTAGTCTTGGTTCTTTGCTTAGCAGGGTGAGCTAGTCCTTTCTTTCTGAGGACTCTGGGACATTTCTACTCCAGTCATGATTCAGTTTTGTATGTCCCCATTTATTCATCCCAGAGCTTATGAAGACTAAGGGACCCCAAGAAATGTCTTCTGATCTAGACATTATTCTTTCTTGTCCCATTGTTGAGAATTTCCTTGTTCTCTTGGTAGTTCAGATCAATCGCTATAGCCCACATGGTAATTCTCTTCTTCAGTTACGGACCAGAAGAACGAGAAACACCCAGGGGCTGAGCATCAGTTTTCACTTCTAGTTAATCTACTGTTGGAAACATTCTTATCTCTGAAATTAAGATGTGCAATTATCAGAGCATAAAGTTGTCAAGACAAGAAGCCAAAACTTAAAAGTAGACAATTGGATTACTAGTTTGATGAGTGATACTACTCCTATTTCAGCCTATGAATTCAGAGGAAGGGTAATTAATATTAGATACCGACTGAAAATAAACCAGACTCCTAAAGAACCTTTCCTATTCCTGCAAGATAATCAAACCTAGTTAATACTGTAGTATTGAGGAGCGGCGTGCTACATCCCACCACCCAGCTAGCTTATGCCTGAAATAATTACACAGAAACTGTATTCATTTAAACACTGCTTGGCCCATTAGTTCTAGCCTCTTATTGGATAACTCTCACATCTTGATTCAACCCATTTCTATTAATCTGTATGTCACCACTGGGTCGTGACTTACTGGAAAAGATTCAGCATGTCTGACCTGGCAGCTTCATGGTGGGCAGCTCTCTCTCTCTCTCTCTCTCTCTCTCTCTCTCTCTCTCTCTCCCTTCCTCCTCCCAGAATTCTGTTCTGTCTACTACACCCACCTAAGGACTGCCCTATCCAAAGGCCAAGGCAGCTTCTTTATTTAACCAATGAAAGAAACACAAATGCAGAAGGACCTTCTACACCATTTCCCCTTTTTCTGTTTAAACAAAAAGAAAAGCTTTCATTTTAACATAGTAAAATTACACATAACAAAACAGTTATCAAGCAAGAATTACAGTTACAATATTTATATTTATTTTATCTTTTATCATAACAACGGAAAACTATAACTATCTATCTATTCTTCAACTCTATCAAAGACTCCAGAAGGATATAATATTACCTAAGCAAATGAGAAGTAAGCAACTTCAAAGAACCATTCTGCTTGGTTAGCTAGCTGCCTTCAAATGGTGGGGAACATGGTAAGACTAATAAATTCATTAACCTGGGGCCACTGTTATAATTTTTTTGATGGTTCACTGAGTCCTTTAAAAATGTACTTATTTTTATTTCATGTGTTTGAATGTTTTGTCTTCATATGTATACATATATATGTGTGTATATATACATATATATGCACACGGTATACATACATGCATACACACACATTTTGATTTGGTTTGGTTCTTGTGCAGGCCAGAAGAGGGATCCCTTGGAAATGGAGTAACAGACAGTGGTGAGGTGCCATGTGGGTGCTGGGAATTGAACCTAGGTCCTCTGTAAGAGGAGAAAGTGCTCTTAACCACTGAGCCCTCTCTCTAGCTGTCATTTGTGAGTCTTTTGATCATTTTCAATGCTGTAGAAAGCCACGGAGGTAAATAAGGCATTTTGAAAAATCTGTGGGTGGTAGTCTGCTAGAAACTGGATAGAAATAAGACAAATCTGTGTTCAAAGTTTGTATTTTTTCCTGGCCTCATAGAAGTCACCAGTGAAAGTCATTATCATCGTCTGGTCTGCTGTATGACTTCTCTAACAATTCATCAGGATTTGTTGTGGCTGCAGCAGCTGGAGAAAGCAACTCACTGGAGGTCTTGTCTGATGTCCCCTCCCCTTGATTCTGTCACATCAGTTACTGCAACATTTTTCCTTTTGGCTTCTTTTATCAAACCCTAAAAAAATACATTTCAATTAAAAAACAGTCTGACCCATACAGTGATATGGTTTTTTTATATTTGACTAGAGTTTATTAAAAAGAAAAGAATTTTGATTATCCAGGGCATGCTTTATGTATAATTCTGAAGTGGACAAATTTTTCTTCTTACTCTTACTCTTTTCCATATATGTATAAAGCCCCCCCCCCATCACATCCCATATATAAAATCTTAAATCTGACTCTTGTTACTCGGGGCTCCTTTCCAACGTATCCGATCCGAGTTTACAGTGGCCCACTTGCCAGCCTCCTGTATTCTCATCCTATCTCTCATCTGCTGACACAACCATTCTGCAATGAGCACACGCTCCATGCCAGCCACCAGGCTCTCAGTAGATGGATAAGATATGAAAGTCAACTAGACGAACATGCCCTCTTCCAAAGAGAATTGCATCTGACATGGTAAGAAGGAATAAACATTCCCAAACTGCAATAACACTGTGAAGAAGCAAAGGCAGATGTGGGAAAGGGAAGAACAGCAAAGAGGACACCTTACTGTAGTCAGGCAGACTTGCTTGAAATCCAAATGATGGAAAGGAACCAATTGTGAAAACTGACAACAACTTCTGAACTAGTAGTTAGTTTTAATAAATATTTTGGGTTTTTTTTTTTTTTTTTGAGACAGGGTCTTACTGTGTAGCCCTGGTTGTCGTGAAACTCACTGCATAGACCAAGCTGGCCTTGAACTCGCAGAGATCCACCTGCCTCTGCCTCCTGAGTAATGGGATTAAAGGTGTGCGCCACTACACCCAGCTAATTTTAATGAATAACTTTTATTTTAAAAACATTTCATCTCCACTGGCTCTGGAGTCTTTGGAATCATAAAAGGACTTTATTGGTTTGAAAGTTCAGATCACCTATCTTATGCTATTTTTTTTTCAAAATAGGAATAATAATATCTAGTCCAGGGGCTTGAAATAAGAATTAAAAGAGACAGTAAATGAGTACATCGTACATTTAACCACGGGGCATGCACCCATTGTCTTACCTAGCTGTGACTCCATAATAATGACCCTTCCAGTCACATACAGACTTAAACAATATGTTCTTATTCTTATATGTATACAGGTCAGCTGAAGGGCCTTTTCCTATTGTCCTAAAGAAAGTTATCTGCCAAGGTCCCATCTTTTTTTTTTTTTTTTTTTTTTTTTTTTTGTTCTATTCCCTTTTCAGCCCTGGAGATTGAACCTAGGACTTTACAGATGCTAAGTGAGTGCTTTATCACTGAGCCTCCATTTCTTTAATTTTTTACCACAACTTAACAGTGTTAAATGTGGGTCTCACTCTAACACGTGGACTACTGGGAAATCTTGACATATAAAACATATCATATAGCGATGGCAGAAGTGTAGGAGATTGGGGAAAATCATGCAGTTACATTTTGATATTCTTAAAATTTCTCTGGTCAACAGAAAAAATACTTGAACTCAAATTCAAAGGGAAAAATTGTACTTAGGCCACTGTATATCCCAAGCAAACCACATACTAATCCCAGCATTTAAATATTTTTGAATAATTTAACCTACCACAATTGACATACCTAGTAGTAACCAATAACCTAGCATGTTAGTAATACTTTTCATATGACTGTAAATAACATACAAACATGAATAAATGAATGAGTGAATGAATGAATGAATGGGATCTACAACAAACATTGGCTACATAGTGACAAAAAGATTTTTATTGGTAACTAACTGACTACACCCCCAGATCTATTTGTTTTGTGCACTTGCCAATTAGCACTTTATTGGATTTCTATGAGAAGGTCACACTTTTAATTTTTCTTCCAAGATCATTATTATAGACTCACTGAGGTGGAAAATCATTACGCTGATTGATCTTAACGTAAGACTTGCCATTCTTCAGAATGACAGCGCAGACCCACAGAAGCAGAGCCCTGAACTCAGGGTGGATTTTCCCATCTTTATGAGATGGAGTGCATAATGATCAGAGCACTTGTGCATCCTCCGTAGGCACCACAACTCCATGCTAACTACTCAGACTCGGTTCACAGAAGTCGAAGTGACAAAGCTCGAAACAAAAAAACAAAAGAACAAACACCAACAAAAGGAGATTCACATGTAAAGGTAATAGCCAGTGGGTACCCTGGGGTAGCCTCCTGCTCTACACAGGGTGTGAGGATGCTAAAATACATTACGGTTCAATTCCTGAGGAAATCAATCCATCCAAGTTACTTTATATTGGAGCCATGTTGGCTCAGGGAGAAAGGCATCCTGCATGCCAAATTCAGCATGAGAGCAGAATTCTGTGGCTCTTTGCACAGGCTCACCAGTTTCAGAACCTCAGAGTGAACTAAAGGGTTGTTTGGAGATCGAATAATCACCCTTCCATACTGCGCTTGCCTTTATAAAAGAGCAAATAGGACTTAAAGTGAACAAATTTGCCCAGGATCGTATTTGAGTGTTCATTTACGGGCCTTTGAGGATCTGTTTATCCCAAGAATGGAAATTAGCTTGATTTTTCTAAGGTACTAAGCTGGAATCGCTTTATATTTAGTCTCAGTCAAAATGCTGTTAATTCTCATTATTCCGCCACCATAGAGTGAAGGAAGAAAAATCAGCGCCATGCTGTTTAAATTCTAATTATGCCCAGGGAAATAACTTGCCTACTCAAAAACTAACTTTTGCTTCTGCTCCCTGAAAGCCTCTTTTCCCCTAACCCTGTTCCAGAGGTATTTTAAAAAGCACAAAGCAACAGTTCTTTTACATTGAGAGACAAAGGCAAAACCAAAAATGACATCCTTGGAAGACATGGGACTTTAGTAGCTGGTTTTTATGTAGGCTAAATTTTTGTTTCTGTTTTTGTCATTGCCAAATCTCGTTACCCTTCCACATTATAAAATACATATTTCTGATAGGTTAACTTGCAAATGACACCTAATTAGTGTATTTCACAAGTAGTTATTGTGTGGATATGGGGATGGATGGAGTTGGAGAGTGGAGTCGGAGGAAGCTACAGAAATTATCAGTCGTTGAAATGGAGGGTGGCCGCTCAGAGCAGTTTGGCTTTTCTTCCCAGAACACTATGTAAATCGTCTATAAGAATTCTGGGAAATTTCTCAAAACTTAGTGGATATGTCCTAGAAAGGCTCTGTGAAGTGAACCGCTATGTTTGTTCTGATATTGAGAGTATGTCGTGGAATGAAGGGAGCTCTTAGGGAGAAAGTCAGCTGGGCACAACAAAAGGGTTCAAGACTTTGCTGCTCTGTTGGGGGTGCAGGTCTTGTACCCACAACAAGCATCTCAACAACCACTCCTTATGCTGGTTTGGAAGGTGAAATGGAACGAGGACCTGGTGGAGAAAACAATGTCGGGATCTGTCACAGCAGTTCTGTCTGTATATCCTGTCAGTTTGGTGTTGAAACAAGGTCCAGAATCTGACCCCATCTCTCTGTTTTCACAGCCCTCGGGCTGTACCACAGCACCCTCCACCTAGCCAGAGACCTGAAGTCTCTCGGTTATAACTTTCCTGCCCACATCCTGGCCACAACTCACCTCCATTCAGTCTCTTCCACTCAGAATGTTTCCCCTTTTTATTGGAAATAGATCATTTTTTCTAACACAATACATCTTGTTTATGGTTTTCTTTATTCTATTCCTCCTAGTTCCTTCCCACCTCCTCTCCCATCCAGATCCACCTCCTTTTTGTCTATCATTAGGAAACAGGTTTCTAGGGGATAATAATAAAATAAAATAAATATAATAAGATAAATGAAAAATTAACATGTCAGAATTGGGGAAAGCAAACAGAATAAAAAGATCCTAAAAGAAGGCACAAGAAATAGAGACTCCATTGCTTGAATCTTCAAGAATTCAATAAAAACACTAAGCATAAACCCATAATAACACACAAAAACCTACATGACAAGAAAGAGAGACTAAAAAATATATAAATAAAAATATATAA
Organism: Chionomys nivalis; assembly: GCF_950005125.1. Lineage (NCBI taxonomy): Eukaryota > Metazoa > Chordata > Mammalia > Rodentia > Cricetidae > Chionomys > Chionomys nivalis. The sequence goes on along the minus strand of NC_080086.1, from coordinate 178,864,802 downwards.
ATAAAATTAACTTAAGATTTCAAATAATAAGAGTAAAGGAAAAGTCCTACCACAACATTATAAGATGCCATTGTGTTTGTTTTCTCTTGTCCATGTACTGCTTGGGATGCAGCTTATACCCTTAGGAATGGTTTGTTTTCCCAGTGAGTGAAAGCTCTACATAGGAACCAGCTCAACTTCTCAGTGTTCAATGATTTGTGTAGGTGCTGTCTTCAGCAATGGGACCTTGCTATCCAATTGTGGAGAGCAACCTATAGGCTTGGCAACAGCTTGTGTTGTTTGAAGGTTCTCATGGGACCCCTTTGGCCAACAACTCCATTAGGTGTAACCAAATCCCAGGACCAGAAGCTTCATTTGGTGACAAGAGATGGCCGTTTGGGTCTCTGTCTCCTTCATGATTTGGTTATTAATTGATATTGCCTTCATATATGTCTATATTTTAGGAAATTTCCGCTATATTAGGTTTCCACAGTTTCCACACTACTCTTCAAATGGCTCTTAAGGTATCCCTTTCCATATTCCCTTACTAATCCTCCTCTTCCTGCCTGTCCTCTTTTTAGTCCTCTTGTTCCAGCCTACTTCCACCCTCATTCATTCATATCTATCTAGTCTATTCTCCTTTCCTAAGAAGACCTATCTGTCCCTGCTCAGTCTCTTACACTATATCCATCTTCTATTGTTCCACAGATTATAGTTTGGCTATCATTGACTTAACAACTAATCTCCACATATATTGTAGAACATCTGTCCAGGCCCTTCTAGCCTTTAACATTTCCATTAAGAAATTAAGTGTTATTCTAATAGATTTGCCTTTATATGTTACTTGGTCTTCTTTCCTTGAAGCTTTTAATATTCTTTATTTGTTCTGTATGTTTAGGGTTTTGATTACTATAAACAGAGGGCAATTTCTTTTCTGGTTCCGTCTATTTGTTGTTCTGTATGCTTCTTATACCTTAATAGGCATCTTCTTCTTTAGGTTAGGGAAATTTTCTTCTATGATGTTTTTGAAAACATTTTCTATGCCTTTGACCTGGGTTTCTTCTCCTTCCTCTATTACTATTATTCTTATACTTGATATTTTTTTCATAGAGCCACAGATTTCTTAGATGTTTTGTGCCAGGATGCTTTGGATTTAATATTTTCTTTGATCAAGTTATCCATTTCTTCTGCTGTCTTCACTGCCTGAGATTTTCACTTTCTTCTCCAATATTCTTTTGGTGAGGTTGGTCTCTGATGTTCCTGTTCAGTTGCTCAATTTTTCATTGCCACCTTTGGGTTTTCCTCCTTTTGGTTTTATTTAATATTTCTATTTCTACTTTTAGGTCTTGAATTGTTTTATTCATTTCAATCCACTGCTTGTGTTTTCACAGGTGTCTTTAAGAGATTTATTCATTTCTTCTTTAAGAACCTCTATCATATTAATAAAAACTATTTTATGGTCTTTGTCTTAGACTTCAGCTATGTTACAATATACAGAACTTACTATGGTAGGTTTGTTGGGCTCCATTAGAACCCAAACCAAAAACTGGCTGTCAATGGTTGTGTTTTTAAAAGTACCATTCATATCATGTCAATACACTCTATAATTCATTGTTTTCCTGTTTCTTCAGAAGAAAAGCTAAAATCTTTAGGTTGATTCATAGATCCTATGAGTTTTATTCATATGTCAACCTCCACTTCTCTCACCATGCCTTTTGCTGTTTTTCAAACTGATCACATTAGTTGCTACTCCTGGAACTTTGCATTCGTTCTTCCCTCTACCTAAAGATCTCTTCCTACAGGTTCCTCATTGCCTCCCCCAGCTTCATGTTCAATGGATATCATTGCACTAGTTTAGTGAAATACCAGATATCTATCTAACTTTGAGTATTGAACTTCTACATGAGGTCTATATGTGAAGGTATGGAATAGGGGGGAAACATACTGAAACTATCATGACAGTTTCCCAAGGTCGCCAAGGAGAACAGAATAAGCAATCAGACCTTATCCATACTCTTTACTGCCATAATGTCTTCCTCAGTCACTGAAAGTTTTTTCAATGTCTTCTTAGATGCATAATGACAACCCATACCTTCATTTTTATGCTATTGTCATAATGTCACTTTGTTGACTCATGTGATGTTAAGGAACCATTGGCAACTTGCTCCTTCCCATATAGGTATATGTGTATATGATATTTAACTAGGTAAAAAGTAAGAAGTTTTGTATTCATTAAAACTGTACTAAAAAAGTGGCTTATTTACTCAAAGTTTTATCAGCCATCATATCATGTGATGAAAAATAGGTGACTTATATGGAGTGAAGACAAGAAAAAGAAGGCAACCAGTTGCTTTAGAAAAGTAGTTGATCCTTTATCTAGGCAATGGGAATAATAACTTAGAAAGGCAATAGGAAAGCCAGAGACTTGAGGCAAGAGAAGACAATTGATACCTTACTAAAAAGAACAGCATAAAAAGATGAATTTGGAGAGATTCTGAAAAAAGTGTAACCAATGGTCTTCTAAGTTCATGGCTATACAAGGGAACCAGTGGAGAACTGAGATTCATCTCAACTGCCCAAGATGGTTCTGTTGTGTGATTGTGTAGAGAGGTGATACCTTTAGTTAATATGAAGCAGATCCTGCTTAATGATGCAACTAGAAACCTAGTGATCAGTCATCACATACAAACAAAACATGCCGAACTGCCACCCCACATTCAGGCTGAATTCACAGGAATATCATTAAAGAATTCTTCTAATGTCAACTAAAATTTAGACAGTCTTTGCCTACTCTTCTCTGTTAACTGAAAGTCTTATAAGATGAAGACACCTTATGATAATATCATAATTCAGTATGATATATGATCGTTTTTTGATTTAAAAAACAGCAGCTATATTTTGGATACCTACTGTGTGCAACACACATTACTACTTCAATTTTCTCACACACAAAAAGTGTGAGTTATGATATATTTTTAAGTAAGGATTTGACCAATAAAGAGGCTGCCAAGTGCATATATACAAGGAACAGCCACTTAGGTTATTTGAACACAGGTCCTAAGTCCCTAATAATAAAAATTCCTCCCTTTACTTATGTGAAAGTCCATGTATATGAGGGTGCACATATGTGTATATCCACATATGCATGTATGTGCCGGCAAATGAAGAGAGAAGGATAATTTTGAGAGTTGTGTCTTGGAAACTGTCCACTTTGTTAGACAGGATCTCTCACTAGCCTGATGTCTTTCAAGCAAACTAAGCTGATTAGTCAGCAAATCCCAGAGATCTGCCTATCTCCGCCTCCCGGTACTGGGATAGCAAGTGTGTGCTACTACACTTGGCTTATTATGTAGGTTCTCGGATCAATGCAGATCTTTATCCTTTGAGGCAGTCCTTTAATGATTGAGCTATCTCCCTTACCTAGTACCTTGCCTTTTGGTTTGATATCTCTTTCTAAAATTAATTTGCTAAATTATTGGCGACCTATCAACACCTTTAACTATTTTCCTGTAATCTCCACCAACTATACTTGATATAATATGTTTGCAGACAAACTACCATTTCTAAATACATGGAAATGAAATGTGTTCTTTTAATTCATTTAAAGAGATTTGAATGATATGGATTAACAGCTTGGTATAATAAGAATGTTTATTTTTGTCCTTCCTCTCTAAACTGTGTTTACTTTTTTCTTACCATCTCTTGAGAACAAATTTCCACACTTAAATATTTGTCTTGATATGCATAATTAAACTCAGAATAATTCAAGCTGAAATGACTAAATCTTGGCAAAACTAAATTTAATGCATGAACTAAAGGAAAGGACTAAGATAGCTTACAATTTTTGAATATAACTGCTGTATTCCACTTTGTGTGTCTTCAGCTCACCATGCTAATTTGATGGATTTAAAAAAGAAAAGCTCTTTGATTTGGAAAGACACCACAGAAAATTGATGGGCATGAATCTGGCATTTTGTCACTCAAGTGAATATATAATGATGGTATCATTAGGCAAAATAATAACGTGACAGTTTCATGTAATGAAAGAACATTTCTGCACCACAGAATTTAAATGCTGAGCACCTGGATTCCCAGATGTTTATCAGTTTCTGGCACACAAACCCCTCTGCTCACCTATGCTCTCTGAATAATGACTTTGATGGGTGTTTTGTAGTTGTAGAACTGAAGTTCACATGGATAATCACTGCTGCTGGTGGGGGAATGTATTCTCTGGTCTGTTCCTTAAAATCAAGTTATATTTTCTCAGTAGCATAATATTATATGAATTACTGGAGGGTAATAGAAATTAGAACTCTGTTGTGACCTTTATCTAAATATTTGTCAAGTATCTTTTAAAACAAGCCTTCCATATCTATTTTTACAATTCAGTTTAAATCAGACAGGAGGAAGGGGAGGGAGAAGAAGGGAAGTGAGGGAGAATGTGTTATGTATGTGTGAAGTGGAATTTAACTTTGAATAGAGGAGATATTTCCTCCATTTAGAAACAATCTCAGCCCCTTTCTATTGTCCCATGATTACTGGTTACAGGGTCCTCAGTTTGGTCTGACAGCCAAGTTCCTTAGTAACTAGTGTTTATTCACCCAGTTACTGTGATTCGCAGGGAGCTTGGTACCTGAGGTAACTGGAAGTAGTTGCTAAACTTCCTCCTTCATTATTCTAAAGACAATGTCTTGCTTTTATTTCCATTATTATTAAAAGCACAAGATAATAACTAGGAAGCCAGAACTTACTGAGAGAGCAACTTCATTCAAGAGACCATGTGTAGTTTGTAATTTGCTTCTTCAGTGACCAAAACCTACCCACCTGAGCACTGCTGCTGAACCGGGGATGTGGAGGGGATGGCAGCTTCCTGCCTTTGCAAAATGACCTTTTTAGAACTTCAGCTGGTTCTAAATTTCAATTCTCTTCTGTAGCAGATAAGCCTGACGGAAATCATGAGGATAATGATTACAGTACAAGTACCTCAGTTTGGTCTGACAGCCAGGTTCCTTAACCTGTGGGAACAGGTAAGCAATGCCAAGAGACTAAATACCTACTCACTGGTCATATAGCAGTCATTCAGCCTTGCTTACATGTTGGGATTCCTTAGAAACCTCCCAAAACACGATTCCCAAGTCTCTCAATCATACCCAGATATTCAACTCAATTGCTCTGGGGGTATGACCCAAGACTCAGAGCCTCTCAAACTCCCCAAATGGCTCTAACATGAAGATTAAAAGTTGTATAAAACTCTCATCCAATGACTGCTTAGTGTTTTTGAGTCCCCTCTGGCCATCAACTGTTATTTTCAACACGTATGCTGACTTACGCAAGTACAAATCTAGAATTCTTAGTGCACACCAAATCTCTCTTTGTGAGTATTGATTTATTAAAGAGTCCTGCTATGGAACAAAAGACGTGATTTTTATTGATGGTTTTTAAACATCAACCTCATTTCACTTGAGAGAGATTTAGGAAGGATATTCAAGTTTTCCTTCCTGTAACCACTCTCAATTGTGATTTTTAGATATTTACATTTCTGGTGATTAGGTAAAATATTTTTAATGTATAAAGATAGTAAAATCACCAGTTGGTTTCTTGTTCCTAATATCATAAAATGGGCCTTTATCTGCCTTTAGTAAGGCTCCTTTTCATTATAGACATGGAGCATTAACTAGAACTCTCAAGGAAACATAGAACCCAATAAGGAGCCATGGCTCCAATAGAACCAGTGTGTAGCTTAAAAAAAAAAGTATGTACATCACATCTGAATGTACTCCTATAAAAACAAAAATTATATTTGAATGATCAATGTAAGATTTTTCTTGAAAAATATCGCTTTGTTCAAAACACTGGCATCTAATATTCATAGCCATGAATGTAGGCCAAAAACGAGTCATCATTATCTTAATATGTGAGCTTTTCCCTCAAACTAAAGCTCTCAAAAAAATGATACAATATATGAAGTATATATTGCTTTACTGGATAATATCTTACATCTGTTTTCTAGATTTTTCTGATGCTTCAGGTATCATCGTTCATTATTTGGACACAGGATTAATTGATCCCCAAGTAAGTCAAGAGTCATGTAGAATATTCATGTTTGAACAATCCTATCAGCTACCTAAGTTTTCCTAGAGAAATCCACCAGGGATGTATACCAAACTGGCAGTTGGAGCAGTCACTAAGTCTGAGTGCATGCTGGCTACAGCAGGAGAAAGAACCATCCATGACTGGGCAAGAAGGAGAGTGGGACTTTCCAGCACTGGGCTGAGCGTCCAGTTTTAACCTTCCGGTCCTGAAGTCAGGTAATCAATCTTCATTCAAATGTCTCTAAGATTAAAAGACTCCACATCTCATTCTACATCTACCTCTGCTCCAAAATCTAAGCTCATTTTTTAATTCTGTTAGTGGGAAATGTTTCAGGTGAGAGCTACCCTTTTGAGTTATAATATAGTATATTATCCATTAGGCCAAAATCCAAGAGGAGTCTACAGAACAATACACTAAATAATACTTAATGTGTATTAAATGTATAATCAAATGCTAAAATATGCTACATTCGTATTCTGTTCTAACTGTGAAAAGCCAAAAATATATGTAAAAAATATGAGTAATATTAAGAATGCACTTTCTGAGTTGAATTAAATATAATTTTGAATCTACTTTCTAATAGATTTCTATTAGCAGTTTGATCATAAATAGATGACAAGCAGCATTATCAAGCGACAGATAGACATGTATAAATAGCTAGCAGCAAGAAATCATAAGACAGAAAATGGCTTAAGAATTTAAACCCAAAAAGATCCAGTCTTCTTTGGTGTTCCAGCCATCAGGTTTTTCTGTATCAAGAACATATCTGCATCACTGCAATTCAAACCCCTGTATCCATTTCATGCTTTGGAATGTCTTCCAAAGCCAAACCATGACCAATTTACACTTTTCAGTATGATAGAGTCACGCCAAATACTTTCAAAAGAGGTTTCCCTTTGAAAGATTAAAGCAACCAATCAAAATATTTATTTTTACCCACAGCATTCTCTTGATTGAAACTGCATGTGAAGAGATTGTCCTGTGAGTCTGTGGAAACCCATCTAGGCAAATAGCAAGGTTTCAGGCAGACTGTGCTCCTTCCTGTGGGAAGAGGAAAGAGCATATCGTTTTGATTGTTCAAGTTTTAAGAGCTTGACTACATCATTTGACTGTTGGTCTCATTCCTTCATTTTCTCAGCACTCAATACCTGGCCCAGCAGCTTCATGGTGACCTTTCTTTCCGCTCAGTCTTCAGCTTCCAAGGATCCCATGCACTGCCAGAGAAACCCCCCTTTCTTGGGGATATAGAATAAGATCTATATTTAAGAAATTAATATCTAATGGGAAGTCTTATTTCCATCACCAACTTTAATTCCTTCTGCCATGTAACTTTTCCATATTCACAGTTCATAGGGATTAGAAGGCTGACATTTTGGAGCAGGGGTGATAAAACATAATTCTGCTGAACACAGTTTTGTATTTAAGTAATTTTTTAAAATTTTGTGTGTGTGGTTCATATTAATGTGTTCCTGCATACTTACATAAGTGTGAGTGTACATGTGTATATGTATGTATACATGTGTGCATGTTTTTTGGATATCTGTATGTTTGTGTGTTGTGTGTACATGTGTATGTATGTGTGTTACATTGTATATATGTGTTTTTACATGTGGGTACACATGTGTATGTGTTTGTGTATGTTTATGTGTGCATGTTTTTGTGTGCATGTACATGTGTGTACATATGTGTGCATGTGTTTTTACATGTGTGTATACATTGTACATGTGCTGGTTTGTCGTGTGTGAATGTGTGTATGTGTTTGTGTATGCATGTATGTGTTTCTGTGTACATGTGTATGTGTATGTATATGTTGCATTGTGTACATATGTGTTTTTTATGTATGCACATGTGTGTATGTATTGTGTTACAAGCGTGCATATGTGTGTACATGTGTGTGTTTTACATGTGTGTGTGTGTTTGTTGTGTGCGTAAGTGTGTATGTGTTTGTGTGGGTATTATGTGTGCCCATGTGTGTGTGTTTACATATGTGTACACGTGTGTATGCATTTGTGTGCATGTGTATATATGTTTGTGTATGTATGTGTGTTTATGTGTATGAGTTTATGTGTATGCTTCTGTGTGTGCTGTGTGCATGTGTGTGTGCGCACATGCACATGAAGGCTCTATGTCAATATCAGATGTCTTCCTCCATTACTCTCCACCCTATTCATTGAATAGAGTCTCTAGTCTGGTTATCCAGATTGCTTTCAGGATCTTCATTCAGTCTTTGCATCTTGAGTGCTGGAGTTGTAGACTGGATTCTACACCTGCCTCATATCTATATGGGTTCTAAAGAATTGACCTCCCATCCTCACAGTTAACCCTTTAACCACTGAGCCATTTCCCCGGTTCTTTTAAGTAATGTTTCTTTTTTCCTTTTTTTTTTTTTTTTTTTTGATTTTTTTGAGACAGGGTTTCTCCGTAGCTTTTGGTTCCTGTCCTGGAACTAGCTCTTGTAGACCAGGCTGGCCTCGAACTCACAGAGATCCGCCTGCCTCTGCCTCCTGAGTGCTGGGATTAAAGGCGTGCACCACCACCGCCCGGCTTAAGTAATGTTTCTTAATTGAAATAACTCATAAAGTACATTTAAGCTATTATCAAAATAGTAATAAAATGGTTATCAAGTAATATCCACCTCATTGAGTTATTATGAAAATTAAGCAAGGAAACATGCATAAAATTCTAAAGTGCACACAATGCACTCAAACTTACATTTATGCTGTATAAAAATAGCCCCCAAATCCATGATGAACCCTCAGCCAACATTAATGCTTAGCAAGATGCCTGATTTTGAGGTTCAATGGTTAGTATATAACCATTGTTTAAATACTTATTCAGATTGTGCTCCTAATGTTATCTCTCCTTTAGGAGGAGTCAGATGTTGATACAGGGGAGAATCATAGAGAATTTTGTCAGTGTTTAAGGCTTCCCAGTTGTCTGAGTCCCCATCTCAGTTCCTGATTACTCAACACCCAGGAGCCGTATGCATTATGTGATAGACACACCTTAGAAGCCAAAGTCAAACTCATAGTTAACTCTAAGGACAGAGGTTCCCAGTTTGCATGCAGTCCATAAAGCCTCCAAAGCATCGATCTCTTTGACCTTCAACCCATAAGATACACATAACATTGATTTCTACATGTGCTAATAGCAAAGATGAAATGGAAGTTAGATACTAATACTAACACCGTGTCCTACCTTAACCCTACTTCAGCAGCCTCTAGGGTCTGTCAGTCAAGGATCCTCTGCAGCATTATGGTTGTCTCAAATAGAGACTGTGCTTCTACCTCACACCTCCTCTTTATTTTTCTAAACTTTTATATCAGGTGTTCTAGGGCAGTGCCATCTTTACAGACACTGGATCATAGTCTTCCAGAGACTAACCTTGTGATTTACTTTTCTTGCATGTTTCAACAGAAGAGCGTGTGACCTATGACATTTTCATTAAGAATGTATTCTATTGGTTGATAAACAGAGCTCAGGGCTAGTGCCTAGAGGAAGGAACTGTGATAAGCATAAACATAAAAATTGTACTGATGGAAGATTCAAAGTACATGGGGCCTCTTCCATAAGGGTGTGCTCTATTCCCTGCAGGATTGGGGCCTAAACAATGCTCAGGTGAAGCACAATTAATAAAAACTCAGGGTCAGAAATTGGGGTTCAACCTGAAGATCTGAAAAGCAAAACAGCCAGTCATTGGCTCTTACATCGATCTCAGTCAGAAATGGCAATGCTGTATCCTGGAATCTCAGAGGGAGACTGTCTGAGAGCCGTCTTGCCCTGATGTATATTCCTCTCGAGGGCTGGGATTAAAGGTGTGCACCACTGACATGAAAGGTGTGTGTTATTGTGGCTACTGGGATTAAAGGAGTGTGTTACCATAATCTGGTCTGTACAGCTAACCGGTGGGACTGTTTCACTCTCAGATCTTCAGGTAGTCTTTATTTATTAAAATACAGTTGGAATGCTACTACACTCAGGATGTTGGGGGGATTCAGGTGGAAGTTGCTCCAGATAAGATAGCAAAGGATTCTAGGTGATCAGACATCATTCATTTCCTTCTGTTTAAGAAAATATTGTGACGTGAATACTAAGCTTCCTACATGCATTCATAAAGACTTTTACTCCCTGGACTTTTATACCAGTTGAAAGACCAGGGACCTCTAAAACAGCTTGCCTTAACAAAGTGGCAGGGGTCAGTTTCTCTAAAACCTGAATCCTGTCCATATAGAGACCTAGATTATATTGTTTAAACAGCTTGGAAATCACTTTTAAGAACGTAATATCTTATATACCTGTATTCTCCAACCTGCAAATTGCTTCAGTGTTTAGAATATCATAATTTGAAACATTGTCTCCTCCTACTTCTCTTTTACTCCAGTGAGAATTATAATGAGAAAGGTAGGCTGTAGATCTGAAGACAGCTTAATGATAGTATACATATGGACCATCCATGAAGACCGCGTTCAAATCCTGGTACTAAAGAGAGATGGAGAGGAAGAGGGAGGTGGAGAGGGAAAGAGAGAGGAAGAGGGAAGGGAGAGGAGTTGATTAACAAATACCAGACTAATTACACCTTCCAGGCTAGGTCTTTAAAAGCAACAACAACAGCAACAAAAATCACATATTTTCACATAGGGCCAAATTAACTTGTTTTCATAAATACACCATGAGAAGCCTGGGCAATGGGAGCCATCACAGACTTTGTTGTCCTGCCTCTACTTCCTGTCACCTCTACTGGCTATGAGATTCTAGGTTTTAATATGATCATTAGCAAAATGAGATATTGGACTAAGTATTCTCTAAATTCCCTTTTTGGCTTTAAAAATCTGAAGATTCTATGATGTTAGGATTTATCTGTGCTCTGTCCGCTCCCCGTAGAAGTGTGCATCCTCTCCAAGGACCTTGTCCTGGAAAAATAGTGCTACTGATGCAGATAGATAGTGTGTGATTTTTAGCAGATGTGTCCTGATAGCAGCTTTGAATGGTATCAAGTGATTGAATCAGGCATTTATAAGCAGTTAAGAGGACAATTTGGGAAAAAATCCTCTGAAAAAAGATAAGTTTACTTATCAACTCACTATTCTCAGATCCTGTGCAGCCCAGAAAAACAATCTCCTTATTTACCAAAAAGAAAATACCCAACAAAAGAAAGGCCTGAAACGATCTGGAGTGCTGTATTTGTGTTCACATTTCTCACCAAGATGATGCTCACCAGTCTGAGAGTATTTACTGTATTGCAGGGTTTAATGCATTTGAATGATGGAGGAGAATGTGCTAGGGACATATTAATTATGAAACAGGGAAAGTCACAAAGAAAGTAGTGTCCACATGCTCTTGACAGGGTGAATTGACATTTTCCAGAAAGTCTAGGGAAAAAAGTTTATTATCATGAATGGTAAATTTATAAAAATGACCATTGACATTCAATATATCCTATTCTTCCTTTAAACATACTTTTTATTTATTTTTATTAAAAATTTCCACCTCCTCCCTTCCTCCCATTTCCTTCCCCCTCCCACCACTTCTCCTCCCCCTCCTTCTCCAGTCCAAAGAGCAGTCAAGGTTCCCTGCCCTGTGGGAAGTTCAAGGTCCTCCCCCCTCCATCCAGGTCTAGGAAGGTGAGCATCCAAACAGACTAGGCTCCCACAAAGCTATTACATGCAGTAGAATCAAAACTCATTGCCATTTTCCTTGGCTTCTCAGTCAGCCCTCATTGTCAGCCACATTTAGAGAGTCCGGTTTGATCACATGCTCCATCAGTCCCAATCCAGCTGGCCTTGGTGAGCTCCCACTAGATCAGCCCCATCGTTTCAGTGGGTGGGCACACCCCTCACGGTCCTGACTTCCTTGCTCATGTTCTCCCTCCTTCTGCTCCTCATTTGGACCTTGGGAGCTCAGTCCAGTGCTCCAATGTGGGTCTCTGTTTCTATCTCCATCCATCATCAGATGAAGGTTCTATGTATGCAAGATATTCATCAGTATGGCTATAGGATAGGGCCAGTTCAGGCGCCCTCTCCTCAGCTGCCCAAGGAACAAGTTGGGGACATCTATAATTCATGATCCTAGAGAAGCTAAATAAAAAGGTGAACCCAAAGAAAAACATATAGTTATCCTCCTGGATACTGGAAGTAGACAAGATTGTCAGGCAAAACTTAGGAGCTTGGGGGTGGGGGTAGGGGGGTAAGGGGAGATGGGGAGAGAGAAGGGAGAAGGGGAGGATGGGGAGAGCTTGGGGGAATGGGACGGGTGGGATGGAGGAAGGGTGGATATGGGAGCAGGGAAGTATATATCTTAATTAAGGGAGCCATTTTAAGGTTGGCAAAAGATTTGACTCTAGAGGGGCTCCCAGGGGTCCTTTAAACATATTTATTTTAGAATATAGAGGAGGAATCAAGAAATCATGGAGCTAGAAACCAAATATGAGTGAGTACATCCCATGTTCCTCTTTTTGGGTCCGGCTTAACTCACTCAGGATAGTGTTTTTAATTTCCGTCCATTTGTATGCAAAATTCAAGAAGTTATTGTATTTTACTGCTGAGTAGTACTCTAATATGTATATATTCCATACTTTCTTCATCCATTCTTCCATTGAAGGGCATCTAGGTTGTTTCCAGGTTCTGGTTATTACAAACAAAGCTGCTATGAACATAGTTGAGCATATATTTTGTTGTATGTTAGGGCATCTCTTGGGTATATTCCCAATAGTGGTATTACTGGGTTGAGAGGTAGGTTGAACCCGACTTTCCTGAGAAACCGCCACACTGCTTTCCAAAGTGGTTGCACAAGTTTGCATTCCCACCAGCAGTGGATGAGTGTGCCCCTTTCTCCACAACCTCTCCAGCAGAGGCTATCATTGGTGTTTTTGATTTTAGCCATTCTGACAGGTGTAAGATGGTATCTTAATGTTGTCTTGATTTGCATTTCCCTGATTGCTAAGGAAGTTGAGCACGATTTTAAGTGTCTTTTGGCCATTTGAACTTCTTCTGTTGAAACGTCTCTGTTCAGCTCAGTGCCCCATTTTATAATTGGATTGATTAACCTTTTACAGTCTAATTTCTTGAGTTCTTTATATATTTTGGATATCAGACCTTTGTCAGTTGCGGGGTTGGTAAAGATCTTCTCCCAGTCAGTGGGTTGCCTTTCTGTCTTAGTGACAGTGTCCTTTGCTTTACAGAAGCTTCTCAGTCTCAGGAGGTCCCATTTATTCAATGATGTCCTTAGTGTTTGTGCTGCTGGGGTTATACGTAGGAAGTGTTCTCCTGTGCCCATGTGTTGTAGAGTACTTCCCACTTTCTCTTCTATCAGGTTCAGTGTGTTTGGACTGATATTGAGGCCTTTAATCCATTTGGATTTGAGTTTTGTGCATGGTGATAGATATGGATCTATTTTCATTCTTCTACAGATTGACATCCAGTTTTGCCAGCACAATTTGTTGAAGATGCTCTCTTTTTTCCATTGTATACTTTTAGCTCCTTTATCAAAAATCAGGCGTTCATAGGTTTGTGGGCTAAAGTCAGGGTCTTCTATTCTATTCCAATGGTCGACTTCTCTGTTTTTATGCCAGTACCAAGCTGTTTTCAATACTGTAGCTCTGTAATAGAGTTTGAAGTCAGGGATGGTAATGCCTCCAGATGATCCTTTATTGTATAAGATTGTTTTGGCTATCCTGGGTTTTTTGTTTTTCCATATAAAGTTGATTATTGCCTTCTCCAGATCTGTGAAGAATTTTGATGGGATTTTGATGGGGATTGCATTGAATCTATAGATTGCTTTTGGTAGAATTGCCAGTTTTACTATGTTGATCCTCCCAATCGAAGAGCAAGGGAGATCCTTCCATTTTCTGGTGTCCTCTTCAATTTCTTTCTTCAAAGACTTAAAGTTCTTGCCAAATAGATCTTTCACTTCCTTGGTCAGAGTTACCCCAAGATATTTTATGCTATTTGTGGCTATCGTGAAAGGTGATACTTCTCTGATTTCCCTCTCTGCTTCCTTATCCTTAGTGTATAGGAAGGCAACTGATTTTTGGGAGTTGATTTTGTATCCTGCCACATTACCAAAGGTGTTTATCAGCTGTAGGAGTTCTTTGGTAGAGTTTTTGGGGTCGCTTATGTATACTATCATATCATCTGCAAATAATGAAAGCTTAATTTCTTCCTTTCCAATATGGATCCCCTTGATCCCCTTATGTTGTCTTATTGCTATTGCTAGAACTTCGAGCACTATATTGAAGAGGTATGGAGAGAGTGGACATCCTTGTCGTGTTCCTGATTTTAGTGGGATGGCTTTGAGTTTTTCTCTGTTTAATTTAATGTTAGCTGTCGGCTTGCTGTAAATAGCTTTTATTATATTTAGGTATGACCCTTGTATCCCTAATCTCTCCAAGACCTTTATCATAAAGGGGTGTTGAATTTTGTCGAATGCTTTTTCAGCATCTAATGAAATGATCATATGGTTTTTTTCTTTCAATTTATTTATATGGTTGATTACATTGATAGATTTGCATATGTTGAACCAGCCCTGCATCTCTGGAATGAAGCCTACTTGATCATAATGGATAATTTTTCTAATGTGTTCTTGGATTCGGTTTGCCAGTATTTTATTGAGAATTTTTGCGTTGATGTTCATGAGTGAGATAGGCCTGTAGTTCTCTTTCTTGGTTGGGTCTTTGTGTGGTTTTGGTATCAGGGTAACTGTAGCTTCATAAAAGGAATTTGGCAATGACTCTTCTGTTTCTATATTGTGAAATACATTAAGGAGTATAGGTATTAGCTCTTCTTGGAAGTTCTGGTAGAATTCTGCATTGAAACCATCTGGTCCTGGGCTTTTTTTGGAAGGGAGATTTTTGATAACTGTTTCTAATTCTTCATGACTAACAGGTCTATTTAGATCATTCACCTGGTCTTGGTTTAGGTTTGGTATATGGTACTTATCTAAAAAAGTGTCCATTTCTTTTGCATTTTCCAGTTTTGTGGCATACAGGCTTTTGTAGTAAGATCTAATGATTCTCTGAATTTCCTCTGTGTCTGTGGTTATGTCCCCCTTATAATTCGTGATTCTAGAGAAGCTAAATAAGAAGGTGAACCCAAAGAAAAACATATAAGCATCCTCCTGAATATTAACCTTCATCAGGCGATGAAAGAAGACAGAGACAGAGACCAACATTGGAGCACTGGACTGAAGTCTCACGATCCAAAGGAGGAGCAGAAGGAGAGTGAGCACAAGCAAGGAACTCAGTACCGCGAGGGGTGCACCCACACACTGAGGCAATGGGGATGTTCTATCGGGAACTCACCAAGGTCAGCTGGCCGGGGTCTGAAAAAGCATGGGACAAAACCGGTCTCGCTGAACATAACGGACAATGAGGACTACTGAGAACTGAAGAACAATGGCAATGGGTTCTTGATCCTATTGCACGTAATGGCTTTGTGGGAGCCTAGGTAGTTTGGATGCTCACCTTAATAGACCTGGATGGAGGTGGGTGGTCCTTGGACCTCCCACAGGGCAGGGAAACCTGCTTGCTCTTTGGGCTGAGGAGGGAGGAAGACTTGATTGGGGGAGGGGGGGAATGGGAGGTGGTGGCGGGAAAGAGGCAGAAATCTTTAATAATTAAATTAATTAATTAATTTAAAAAAAGAAATCATGGAGCACAGCTTTCTTAGATAATACCTTTGAGAAAGACAAACTGAAATGACAGGGCATCACAATTCTAACAGATCTACACTGTCACAGAAGGAACTATGGCATCCTTCATATCCAGTAGTTAGAAACACACTTTTAAAAGTTCTTAAAAGAACAAAATATAATGTTTTAGAGACAGGAATTAGGCTTGAGGCAAGGACACGTTTTCTATCTTCTTCCCACACACCGGCATCTAAAGCTAAATGTTATCATCTTTGTAGGGGTTGAATTTTGGCCTCCTACTCCAGACTTCTTGAGAATAGGAATCTGACCTTGAAGACTGGCCAGACACTATTTCCTCTGTGACATTTTTTTTTCTAACCACTCCCAAAGAAATATATCCTGAGAATTCAGCTTTTCCATTATTTGTCTGCCGTCTAACCCACTCAACTATGAGCAAGCTGAGCTGAGGAAGACGGTTTTGTGATTTTTGTGCATCTATTTATTCGGTTTGGCGTGTGTTTGGAGTTGGTACTTCCTAAGGACTTTCTCCAATAAATAAATGAGAGTACAATAAAGCACTGGCAAATGTTGTGATTTGGATAATGTTTGACTACAGGCCCCAAAGGTCCATGTGTTTAAAAAGGGTCCCCTGCTATGGTATGCAATGTGACAACACCTTTAAGAACCTCAGGGGATATACCTCGGTCATCTGGGGGACATGTTCTCAGAAGAGACTCCAGCCTCATTTTGGCTTCCTCTCTGTTATATCCTGGAAGCATACATACCTCTTTCTTACAATCTCGCATGAAAAACTACAAGTTCCCTTAAGTGAGCTGGGAATTATGTGCTTACAATGTTTTGTTTCCCTAGGAAAGCTTCACTTTTCAATAATCCACTTTTTAATAGAGAGAAGAATGGTGATATCCAAAGGGTAATTTCAAATTAAGAACAGTGTAGAAAAGGAAGTACTTTTTTTTTTTTTTTTTTTTTTTTTTTTTTTTGGTTTTTCGAGACAGGGTTTCTCTGTGGTTTTGGAGCCTGTCCTGGAACTAGCTCTTGTAGACCAGGCTGGTCTCGAACTCACAGAGATCCGCCTGCCTCTGCCTCCCGAGTGCTGGGATTAAAGGCGTGCGCCACCACCGCCCGGCAGAAAAGGAAGTACTTATACAGAATTTTTTTCTTACTTTATAAGTACATTTCTGACTTTCCATTGTGATAACTTGAAGCTACTTCTGGTATCTACATCAAATTCAGCTTTTTGGTACACCACAGTTTGTTGCTATGGAGATTACAAGGATAGCAGAGTAACCAGCATGGATCATTATCCTCACAACTAAGAATCTTTTACTCTCATAAAAGAAACTAAACCTGTCTTGGATGTTCATAATGTTTGTAGTCTCACAAGTGATTATAGATTGTAATTTTCCATTAAATAATTAAATCAGGCCATTGGGTGTGCTGTATTTCTTATTATAAAACATCAAATACATTTGAATTGGTAAATATTTGGATTAACATTAGGCACATATGTAATTAACATGACATTAGTAGTATTCTTACAAATCCCTAAATTATTATTATTCAGATTTACTATATATATATGTACATTCCTTGTACCAGTGGATGATTCCCAGAACTGAAGTTTCAGAAGGCTCTGAGCTGTCATGTGAATGTCAGGAAGAGAGCCCAGGACCTTCGGAAGAATAGCAAGTACTCTTATCTGTTGAATCCTCTCTACAGGTCCAAACCCCAAAGTTATTATGAAATCTTTTATGTTATTTGATCCATGTGATGTCTATGAAATTGGAAGATACATTGCCTTATTTCCCCCACCTTACAAATAAGTGTGGGAAATAAGTTTTCTTAGGGTATTTGCTGCCTTTGTAACTTGATAGTTCTGCATTAGCCTCAACTTCATGCCTCCGGATGAATCATTATTTTGTTTTTCGATACAGGGTTTCTCTGTAGCTCTGGAGCCTTCCTGGAACTTGTTCTGTAGACCAGGCTGACCTCAGACTCACAGAGATCTGCCTGCCTTGGACTCTAATGTGCTGGGATTAAAGGCATCTGCCGCCACCGCCCTGCCGAATCATTATTTCTAAGACTAATAATTATTGAAAATTTTTTGATATTACCATCTTACTTTTCTTCTCACAAGCCATATTTGTTGAGTGGTCAGTGTTTTCAGACATCGTTCCAAATATATCACTAAGGAAGTAATGGCTGCAATTAAAACAGTGTGCAAAAATCAAATAAGTTTCTAGTGGTATATTTATTTGTTTAACACTACTTACAGGAAACCAGAAAAAAAAAAAAACGCTTAGGATTAAAGCTAAAAGTATCCACAGTACAAGGACAAAGTGTACTGTTTTATCTATTCCTTTGTCACTGACAGCTAACTGAGTACCTAGGTAATAAGCAACCAATGAGTGTTTGTTGAACACTAGACTCATCACACATAATAAGCAAGGGTTTCACTATCTCTCATACACACACACACACACACACACACACACACATACACAAGCAACTATGGCACCCAAAGGAGACAGGCTCATTGGCAGCCTTTGATTAACATGTTTGCTTCAAAAGTCAGTAGAGAGGAATGTTAAGGAAATATTTGACATTAGTGTTTCTCTTCTCCTTCTTCAGTCCTCCTTTCCGAACCTCTCCTCAGGGTACCTCACTCTCCACATAAGCACTTCCTTTTCTTTATCTTCTTTTTTGGTGGATCATGCCCCCCTGTACCGAACTGGGCTTCCCAGGGAAATGTGCCTACTCTGTGCCCCTTGTATAAGTACAAGTTGTCATTTTGCTTCTTATCCCATCTGCCAGTGATATTCATCTGATCAGTTTCATTAGCTTAAGAAACTTACAGCTGTTTAACCAAGATACACTGAGGTTTTTAAATACTATTAATATTGTAGGGCTTTTCTGAACATACACACACACACACACTCACATACACATTCATAAACACACTCTCTCACACACACACTCACACATACACACACATTACTGTCTGACATGGTAACAATTTGTTCACTACACTGCTTTTCATATCCTCTTGAGATCTAGTGGGAGATCATGTGGGTAAGAAACACGCTGGCTTGTTTTTTGTCTTCAGCGATTTCAGTTTCAGTCCTGAGAAAAGTGAGAGACATGGAGTTATAAAAATGTGTTAATTCTCTAAGGAAGTCTACTGGTGAAACTCTCAAGTCCAGAAACACTAAGGTGAGGAAAAATATTGAGGTTTAAGGGGGCACTTATTTCTCACTTCATTAAATAAAGATTTGATGAGTACGATTATGTCTGGGGCATATAGTTAAATTCACATTTGAATCATAGGCTTCTGTAAGTTTATTTTAAAATTAGTAATACTATATCCATACTCTATAGTAAATTATGTATTTATGTCACTGATTATGCTATTATTGTCATGGTTTATGTGCTTTCAAATTTATATGTTGGAGGCCCAGCCACAGCATCTCAAAAGGTGACATTTGGAGATAGGTTCTTTTAGAAATAATCACATTAAAATGAAGTCATTAGGTTGGGCATGAATACAGTACTACTAGTGCCATTTTAACTAAGGAAGGTTGATACCAAGAGAAATATCTTCCCAGGAGAGATCACACCAATTGGTTGTCAAATACCAAATGGTAAGTCTTGGAAACAAGCAACATTATGCAGACTGAACAGGTAATATTTAGGAATACACACATACAAACAATTAATGAAAAAATAAGTCATGAATTCGAAAGAGAAAAATGAGAATATATATGACAGTTTGAAGAGAGAAAAATATATGAGAAAATTGTGTAATCCTATGATAATCTCAAAAATAAAGGAAAATTTTAAAGGAGGAATTTTGCACATAGAAGCCATGTGAAGATGAAAAAGAGAGAGCCTGAGGTTAGAGAGAGGACTAAATTAAAGTCTTCCCTGGCTGCCTTTGCATGGAGCCACCTTGGGCTAGGCTTCAGGTCAGTCCTTGGTAGGTCAGTTATTTACCATGTCTGAGAGTCAATCTGTAGCAAAAAAATTAATTAATTAAATTAAACAGCAACAAAATAAAACCTACATCTTGAACCTGAGCTCGAGACAGGGTCTCATGTAGCCCAGGCTATCTTTGAACTCTCTACCTAATCAAGGAGAACCTTCAGTACTGTCCCCAACTCTCAGAAGTGTATGATATGCCACCATTACCCATTTTAAACAACACAGTTCTGTTGTATTACCTACTAGGCTTTAAGACGCTGCTATAACTGCTTTATCATATTATAGTATTACTATAAAAGTAAAAAATAAGCAATTATATTATTATACTATGATTTGGAAATCTCAGCTAAGAGTTATTTCAGTTATCCAAAGGCAAGCATCACTATGCAAAAAATGGAAACCTCAGGCAAGAATCTGTCAGTACGAAGTATGTCATGGTAGAGGCATGTCCTGTACTTACCTTGTGGCTGCTTCATAAACTTCAAAAACCCCACTGAAAGGGTGAAACGTTTGGAATGTGTCCTGGTCTTCTCCTGGGTGATAGAATTTTTTCTCATAGATCTGAAGCTGACTGTCTCTGTAGGCTTGACCATACCCAGCTTCAAAGTAAAGAGAAAAGGTAATTGTGGATAATCATTAAAGAAACCAAACTCCAGCAGCTTGAGACGGTGAGATTTTTCTGCATTAGTGAAGCTGGGTACTAACAGTGAGACATATGAAATGAAAGAGCAGAGCTCATGAGACTTACTTGTAGAGAGTCAACAAAGAGCTACCCCTAAACCTTTATTTTATTGAAAAACTTCTTGGAACTTCTGTGTATATGATCAGAAAGGGTGGTGAGTGAGTCAGCTATTAACTTGCTTATAGAAAGGGGAAATCTAAGTTAAGTCAAAGTCTCTGGACCCAGTTGTGTAAGAGAAGTGATGGTGCAGACTTAAATCAGAAACAGCAACAACAATAACACAAATCAAAGAAGGGACAGTTAAGATAGAAAAGCAGAAGCAATGTGAGAGATGAGAGGGGAAAGGAAGTTCCCTACAGAACAAAGGAGCATACAGGTCAAACTGAGGAATGCTCTAGAAAAGGGGGAGATGACCTTGTAGAAAGAAGAAACTCTCTTGTCAAAAGTGTTCTGAGACCAGGAACTCAAGCCCTGGGCTTGGTTAGTATGACCATGACCAGGTGGTGTACTGTCACAAAGATTCAAGGTCTTCACAATCATTTATATGAACTCCTTTTGGAAAACTATTAGATAAATACAGCAAAAAATGTTACGTTGCTTTCATAGATGAATAAAAAATGGAACTCAATAGTTACATTATCTGCTCAAATTGTCATGAATTCCTAGAGTCAAAGGGAAAAAAAAAAAAACAAAGTTTGATTCAGGAAATAACCAGGCCAGCTTAAAGATAAACAAATATATTTTTAATTTTTATAAGGGAAAACTCATGCCACAAGAATGGGAAGTCCGAGTTCCTCTGTGTCCGGCGGGAATCTCCCAGAGAGAGCGCTCACCTGGTCCATCTCAGTTTTCTTCCTGGGCTCCAGGTAGCCACAGCTTAACTAGGCTCCACTTCTTAAAGGTGATTGGTCAATAGAGCTTTCCCCATTAATAGGTTATTCTAATTATCATTTTACTTATTCAACACATTTATTACTTGAAACATATTATAACTATTATAAGCATATATATAAAACACGCATATATATGAGTATATATATAAAACATACATAGGGTGGCTGTTAGTCTGCAGGGCATGGGTCTCAACTTCAAGGAGGTATTTCAAGAAGTAGACTGTAATGTAGTGAGACCCTGCTGTGTATTTTTGAGACTCTAGACAACTGGTAAAGACGATTAAGGGTACGAGAGAAGAACTGGGATAATTGAGTTAGGGAAACTTAGGAGACATAGAACCCAAGTCCAAGGAGCTCTTGCTTCCTTAAATAAACTTCATTTACTTTTTGAGTTCCTTTTGACCTCACTGGACTCTTTGAGTAATAGTTGTTGGTGATTCATGCAATTCTCTCTCATTTTGGAAGGCTTAAGAGTGAGGTATAAGGAGTTGTGCAGATTATAATACAAGGATTGCTTCTTCCAGACCTCAGTACCAATGCATTTACCTATTAAAGAAGGATGCTAATGTATTTTTTCTTTAAAAGTTGAGTGACTGCCAGGCGGTGGTGGCACACACCTTTAATCCCAGCACTCGGGAGGCAGAGGCAAGCAGAGCTCTATGAGTTCGAGGCCAGCCTGGTCTACAAGAGCTAGTTCCAGGACAGGAACCAAAAAGCTACAGAGAAACCCTGTATCGAAAATCAAAAAAAAAAAAAAAAAGTTGAGTGGCACATATAGGCATTAGATGTCTATACTGAGAGAGCAGAGAGTTTCAGCCGACTATGACTTAATTCTTCCTCCCACAAGCAATTCTCTAGGGATGACGTATTTCCTTTGATTAGACAATAGAAGAACCTGTATACTAAAAACCCTCAGTGTGCAGCATCTTCCTGGACACTAGAAGTCATCCGGAGAACACTCTTCTAGCTAAGGTGGTGGTGACTTCATGAGCATCTATTACACCCTGTCTACTGGGCTAGGATCAGATGAATCTGAGCACCAGAAGTCTTGCTCCTCTGTCATCTCCCTTGATGATTGGGGGTGCCCATTTTCTTCCCCAGAAATGATGCTCTGAAAGAAAGAAGGCAGGTACCCTACTCACTGCCTGGTCTCCAGTTCTCAGACACATAAGACCTTCCGGCTGCCAAGCCTGGCCCCTGGTGGCCTTTAGGTGGCGAACACCTGCATGGAGTCGGCACTTCAGGAGGAAAGAAATTTCATCTGAGAGAGAGATCACCTTCCTCATTCTCATCAGCGCCCTGAGTCTTCACTACTCATAGGCCATGCCCGCTTTTCCTCCAAGCTCTCAGATACTTCAGAAGGGCTTCTGAGTCCCCAACACTTGGGATCTTTCCATTAAGTGGATCTAAAGGTGGCTTTCCCTCCTGTCATGTCCCCTTAAAGATTGCCCCTCTAAGTGGATGAATTGAATCTCCCGGATTTTGACCTGACTGACAGAACCATCCACACCTGAGCACATAGAAGGAAGCCTAGGGTTCCTTTCCCTGCAAAGAAGTGACTATCTGTCCAGCCATACTCTTTACTATCGTGATAGGAGTTGCTAGTAACCATGGAGTAAATGCCACTGAGCTGGGCAGTGAGTCCTCCCTCTGAGTGACTGGGCTCTAGGCACTTACATAGATCTCGTGAAGCTGCCTCTGTTCCCTTCTCCTGGCACATGACAGGAGAGACTCCACAACCCCCTCAATGCCCAGTGTCAACTCTGCCCTCTCTTGGAGGAGAAGCCGTTTGAAGACTTTCATTGTACTCCACACCCTACACCCTGAGACTGATCTGATTTGCAGGCACTCTGCTCCTGAATGGTATGAATGCCAAAAGTCACAGGGGCGGTGCCTAGAGGCTCCGATATTCATTAGCAAGCGACTGCAGTATCTTTGTGGTCATTTCCTTAACACTGTCCTCCTCGGAGAGGACTCCACTCCCCAGCTGCACAGAACCCAAAGCATCACTGAGTTTGATGAGTTCTTTACTCTGTTCAGTCATGTGGGGCAGAGACATTCCTTTTGTATCACTTGACCTGGAAGGTACCATTCTGCTTACACAGCCGAGGGCTTGCTCATGCAACCCAGTCACAGCCTCCTGGCCTAGCAGTTCTGGATCAGCTCTCCATCAGCTCACCGGACAGGATCCCCTCTGATGTCTCCCAGCTGTGAGTAGCCAGCGATCCAGGATGGACACAGGGGTAAGGGGAGTTCAGCTCCTCACTCCAGTGTCCCAACTCACTTTACATCCTCCCTCCTCGACCCCTGGCTTCCCTGACACCATCAGCAGCTCCACTGTCTTTCTGACTGGTTTCATGGTAGTTCAAGAAACCCTCTAAAGCACAGCTGCCCAAAACTTTGATGACACCTTGAGAATTACTCCCAGAGCTGTATTTGGTTTCCTTTGTATTGTAGCTTCCTTGCTAGGACTGGAGATCTAAATTCGATTCATGCTGGAATTCTACAGTGAGATTTTTCTGTCCTGTTTGACAGCTGGGGAAGGGCTGTTGTTTATGGACGTACACATATTTCGTGAAATGGTTGAAACTCTTTCCTGACCACTTCTCCCAGCAGTAGTCACAGGCCTCGACTGTTCTGATTTAGAGCCTCTGAGGGAAGCCCACAAACTGACCAGTTGCTGGCCAGATGTTCCCAGCTCTGAACCATAAGGCAAGGTAGCAGTCAGTATTATATTGTGTCACCCTGTGGTTCCCTAAATATTCTGTTTGCCCATTTTGATTTTTCATTTGTTCATTTAGAGTGATTAAATTATACACCATTGTTAGCTTAACAAAAAGTCTGATGAACTCCCCACAGGTGTTGAAAAGGGTTAAAAAGGCTAAAGCAGAAGCACAATTCTTACACTTGAGTGGTTTTTGTTTCTGAGCTACTGGAAATATAGATTGGCCTCCATTTCATTTTGTACTTAAAGGAGAGGAGTCAGCCTAGTGCAAAACTGTACCTACTTCTACAAAGAGAGAGAGAGAGAGAGAGAGAGAGAGAGAGAGAGAGAGGCAAAGCAGCTTAGGAGACATGTCTAATGATGCACAAATCATGAAAATATTGGATATGATTGGCTGTATGTCTTTTTACATCAACTATCTTCATAGTTTTTCTGAAAATATGAAACCACATTTAGAACTCTAAAGAATCCCAGTAACCTTTGCATAAACTAATGGAAGCTGTGGGTGTCTGAGGAAATCACGGTCAATTCTGGTAGCATTAAGTCAAGCATAAACCAATCCCTCCAGCCAACAAATAGCACAGCCCTTCACAGTACACAAGGATGTGGTACAAATGGAAAAATCTTTGGAGAGCTCCTTATTGTATTATTTCCCCTAAATGGAATACATTAATAGGAGCTTAGTCCCTGTGCAATATTGTTGAGAGGGCAATTTCCAAGAGAGGATGAGGGCAGGAGGGTACTGCCCTTATTAACAGACTAATGCTACTCACGAAAGGCATTGAGGCTGTGTTTGGTCTCTTTTTTTTTTTTTTTCTGCTATGTCACAGAGCAGCAAGAAGCTCCTCAACATATGAAACACCTTGATCATGGACATCTTGGCCACCAGAACTGTGGGAAACCAACTTTGTATGTGTGAGAACATCTGGGCGAGTGTGTTGTGTTCAAATGTGTGGTGCATGCAAAAGGATGGACCACAAAGGCACAAAGTATGTGGAGACCAAAGTGCAGTGACAGGTTTCTTCTTCTGTCACCCTTGGGACAGGAGCGCTCCCGAAATGAAAAGCTGGCAGTTTAGCTAGGTTGGCTGAATATCCAACCAGCAAACTCTTGATTTTCCAGTCTCCACCCTCCTAGTGCTGGGGTTGCAGGCAGCTATGCCTAGTTATGGGGATTTGGTTTTGAGATGTACATTGAGGTCTTGATGCACCCTAAAGAAAAGCTTAGGCACCTCCTCAAAGCCCCAGTTTCTTTTCTTTATAAATGGCTTCAGTCGTGACATTCTGTTTTAATGGCATAAAATGAATAAGTCACACAGCAGCAGTAAAGGAGCTTCAGATGTCGACTCTGTGTATTAACTGTTCTCCCTTCCATGGGCATGTGATAAAATCATTTCTTTCACCTCTATCCAGTTTCAACCATTTTATAATCCATCTCACTTAAACAGCAGGAAAGTTGGGTTTTTGTAAGTGATGCTGTTCTTTGTATGTTTTTCTACGAGGGACTGGATTACCTTTCTAAATGTTATCCCGGTGATCTTGCATAATTCCTAAGCAGACTATTCATGAGTGCAGGTGTAAGAACTATCAGGTACAGACTTTAACACCACTCTGGATTGGAAACTATAAAATAAACACGTTGCACATACGTTATGAAGTCTCAACTGTTATTTTCACTTTTTTTTTTAAAAAAAAAGTTGAAGTCTAATCTTTGCTCTTGAGGAAAATTTCTGATTTCACCATTTTCATCATGAAATAAATGTAAATGTTGAATCATTTTTCTGTCTCTGGAGAACAGGAGCCTGGTCAAGTTCTGAAGGAATATCTGCAGATGTACACGTGTGTGTGTGTGTGTGTGAGAGAGAGAGAGAGAGAGAGAGAGAGAGAGAGAGAGAGAGAGAGAGAGAGAGAGAGAGATCTAAATACGGGGATGGTTACATTTTAAACCATGTGCTTTGCACTGAACTGGATTCATGAAATCGCAGGGGTGGAAGAGACATTGGAGAACATTTCATCTAGTTCTGGTTCATAGTAAAGCATTACCAGAAGCAAGAAGAAAGATTAAAAGAAGAAACCAAGGCCAAGAGAAGCATACTGGGAAAGTGAACAAAGAGCAAAGGCAAACACCAACTAGAATCTCCACTCCTTCTTATACTGATTTTATATGCGTCAAAGCAACACGTGGCTAAAGATGTAGATGATAGATAGATAAACTCTTAGAACTGTAAGATTTAGAATGCGTATGCACATACCACAAAGACATGCATGCATGCCCCACCCATTGATATTCACACACACCCAGGCATGCATGTCCGCACACATATGTGCAAGCATATACACACACATGCACATATAGGCAGTCCCTTGTCTTGCTTATCTCACCTTTGGATTTCATTTCCTAGAGAAAAAAAAAAGTCTTTAACTCTTCTTGTTTTGTAGACTGCTTCTCCGTGATTTTCTAAATGATGATGTATTTCTGTGCCTGTTTCTTGGTTGCATCTCCCATTTGTTTTCAGTGATGCACTGCTAATTTCCATTCAGTGCTCAGTCTCATGATTTTCTGTAGTAGCCTAGGTCTTATTTAACCTGGGTGTGTTGCCAGATGGGTTAAAGGTGACACTTTCCAGGTTCCATCTCAGCCCAGCCAGCTGTAGCCATGTGACCAGTGATGCATCTAACTAGAAAACACTTTGTGAGCATCTTGAATAATTTCCTTAAAAACAAGATGTGGGGGAATTCCATTTGGAACTCAGGTAGTTCACAAAGTATATACTTCCAAATGATGAGCAACATTTAAAAAACAAAACAAATTGTAGCGGGGATGTACTGCAGCAGTTGAAATATTATAAGGTGAAGACACAGAAGAAAGTATCCCTGAGAACTGAGCACTGTACTTGTTACACTTTTGCCAACCTTTCAAGAGAAAAAAAAAAGGATGGCAAAATCCCAAGGCTGAAAAAAATGACCAGCAAGCACTCATTATGGAGGAGAAAGAAAAGGGTTAATTATTTAATCTGAAAAGTAGCTCTGTTGGAAAAAACACATACGAATGGGAATCAGTTGAACCTAGAACAGATAGGATTCATGGGGGGAGGAGATAGCTCAATTAATAAAGAGAGTAATGTGCACCATGAAACCGGAATTTGAAACACGGGCATAGTGGGAAAGTGGAGATAGGCAGACAGGCCTGTGGACTCACCCGCCAGTGACCACAGACCATTCAGACAAGCCTGTGGGCTCACCCGCCAGTGACCACAGACTTATCAGCAAGCAACAGAGTCCCAGCTGGAGACTCTGTCTCAAAACACAAAATGGGCAACTCCTGGGGACACATGAGGTTGACCTCTCACCTCTGTACAAACATGGAATGACAGCACAGCATCTCTGTAGGCTCCAGGAGAATTTTAGGGGAATTTAGACAGATCTTTGACACATTGACTGGACTAAAGGAATATAAAGTAGAGACCAAAGCTCTCCAAACACAGAGGCTCTGGGAAACTATCACAAGTTTAGTTTGAGTCTGTGAAGGGCTACAATTCAGATGAAATTATGATCCAGAAATAGATGAGCCTTTGTAGGAAATTACAAGAAATCAAGCTGCCAATCATTCCCTGTCTTCATAGCTTTAAATGATCTAGAATTTCTAGTAACTCTAACAGCTCTCCAACAGCAAAACCAAATGTGTCTCAAAGAAGACACTAGCATCATCCTCATCTTTATAGTATATTGACAATTAACAAGCTAATGAGTTGAACTAAAAAATATTTAAAAGTCTAGGAAAGAGCTCCCGAATTGGTTATCCAGTACCAAAAAGTCAGCCTTGAAATTATGTACATACAAGTAAAATTATACTGACTGAGCAAGTTGGATTATATATTTAGTAACATATATTTGTCTGTGTATTATTTAATTTATATATTGCATATAGGATATATATATATATAACAACAATTAAAGAAATATGGCTACAAATTTGAGAGAGGAAAGGATGATACATGGAAGGACAAGGGGAGAAAAGGAAAGGGTAGAAATGACACAATTAAATTTTAATTTCAAAACATTAAAAAGAATCTGAAAAAACACTAAAGGCTATTGAAAGAGACCAAATAAAAACTCCAATATCGAAATAACTAATATTGAGTTCTCAACTCATGGGTTAACAATAAATTGTGAGTAACTAAAAAACAAATAAAAGAGGCAGAAACCTGGGGACAGGGGAATGGCTCAGTGGTAGGGAGCGCTTGCTACTGTCGCAGAGGACCACAGTTTGGTTCCAAGCACCTACCTACAGGGAAGCTTACAGCCCTCTGTAATTCTAGCTCCAGGTCATCTGGTGTCTTCTGGCTTCCACAGGAACTGCATTCACCTTGTACACTTAAATACACTCAGGTAAAACATTCATACACATAAAAAGGCTTAAAGTCATTTTATAAAGAATATGAAAAATAGATAAAGTGGCATGGCAGAATGCAGAAAATAAAGAGTATATACCATTCATCCCATTTATGGAAACCTCACAAATAGGGAAATTAGACCTCAGAAGTGAGAAAGGGGACCACTCCTTGGGAAGAGGAGGTGTAGAGTTGGAGAAGACATAAGAAAAAATTCTGTGATGCTTGCTATAACCTATTTCTTGACTACAAATGTGACTACTTAATTGAGTTTCTGTTATAATAATTATTTGATCCATATTCATAATTTGGCATAATTGTTATAAATTGAAAAATAATATTTATCCCTCTACTTCCTCCTGTTTTCTAGAACATAGATATCATGAACTTCTCCAACAAACACTCCAGACCTCAGGATGAAAGTGATATACTAGAGTAAACTTTGAAAGTTATTGGGGTTCCTTCCTACTGGATGAAACTTTCAGACTAGATCTGGAGTATGTGTTTCTAAAATTCAGCAAATGAACTTACTGATTATTTAATTCAATCTTCTTTGTACTGTGTGTGTGTGCGTGTGTGCCCTTGCACTTGCTTGAGTTTATATGTATAAAGTTCATGCCGGAGCCCACAGAGGGCAGAAGAGGGCATCCAAGCCCCTGAACTGGAGTTGTGGGATATGACGTTACAGAGAGCATGACCATGTGAAGGCTGGGAAATGAACCTGGGTCTCTATGCAAAAACTGCAAGTGATCTTAACTACTGAGCCTTCTTCCCACTCCCTTCTTTGTATTTTTGTATTATACACAATCAAACCTAATCATTGACATACAATTGATATATCCCTCTTATTTGCAGATTCCTGCTTCGCTTCCCATATTCGTAATTTAATATCCCCTATTCTTTTTTACTATATTTACACTATCAGGATATAGAATTATTAAAATTAAATTACACTTGTTTTGT
This sequence comes from Chionomys nivalis, assembly GCF_950005125.1. NCBI lineage: Eukaryota > Metazoa > Chordata > Mammalia > Rodentia > Cricetidae > Chionomys > Chionomys nivalis. The sequence continues at coordinate 178,835,451 of NC_080086.1, read as the reverse complement.
CAATCCAGATGGGGATGCTTTGGTATAGAGTGTGCCTCTAAACCACCCTCATAATGATGCTCTAGGAAAAGAGAATTGTTTCTGGACACTAGAACTGCTTTGCCATATGGCAGTCTTACTGGTGGGATCGGCTGAGTAATTTTGGAAGTACAACAAAAACAAAAGCAACAGAACTTATGAAATTTAAAACTCAGTTTATGCAATAACCAAGTTCATTCTGTTTATATAAAGCTATTTATTTATTTTGAAAATTAATTTACCATAAAGTTTGCCTGAAAGTAGCTCAAAGTCTTATAAAATGTCAATTTTTGTTTTGTTTTGTTTATTTGTTTTTCGAGACAGGGTTTCTCTGTAGCTTTGGAGCCTGTCCTGGAACTCCCTTTGTAGACCAGGCTGGTCTTGAACTCACAGAGATCCACCTGCCTCTGCCTCCCGAGTGCTGGGATTAAAGGCTTGCGCCACCACCGCCCGGCCTAGAATGTCAATTTTTAAATGTTTGTCAGTGTATATCTTTTGTACAGACAACGGACCTTGTGACATCTTTATTCATCATACCTTTTCCTCCCACATTGACGCCTAATACTGTACCCTGCCCCCTCTAGTCTCTTTTCTCCTTCTCTTCTTTCCAAATAGTCTGTTTACCTCTCACGTCATATGTGTTCATGTATGTGTATGGAGGGGTGCATGTATATGAAACGTAACTTCCACATATAAGATATAATGTGCAATGTATGTTTTTCTATGTCTAAATTATTGTATAAAATATGATGGCATCAAACCCAATGTACTTCCTTCAAGTAACAGTTATTATGTATTATCCATGCAATATATAACATTATTTGTGAATATATGATATTTTAGTTCTTATCCAGAATGTGATCTGTCAAATAACAGAATAATAAGTAAATATTGGCAATAATGTTTTAGAATAATTTCTTAGACTATGCATCTTAGCTAAAAACGTACAATTATGAAACAAATTTGTATTGAGAAATTCAAAGCTGTTCTATAACACTGATAAGAAAAATCATAGAATATAGGTTATTGGTTATACATTCATTAATTATGCTTTTATGTCTTTAAGTCTTTTACCGTGCAATTGATCTGCTTTTGAAATCAGAAATCTGTTGAACTGGGAGTAGAGTACATTATCGTAAAAAGCTTGGAGAAAAACTGTAAAGGCCTGAAGACCCGTGCCATCAGTCTGGGATCTCTGGCAAAACAAGGCAGGAGATTCATGGCAATGCTTGAGTACTTGTACTGTTTTATGTAATAATTAGAAGAATCTAAGAATAAGCATTTAGATCTCCCGGGACAGACGCAGTCAGAATCTTAAACACCAGGAGAGAAACATCCAATTACCTTATTTTAAAAAATCAGCTCCTTGTTGTATTTCATGTTCTGATTGGAACAAATGTGACCCTTATTGTATGCCTGGACTCTAAAAGATACAATGCAGCATCTCAAACCATAAAAAAAATGCTAATTTAAATCTAATTTACATAAGTCCAAGTGGGAACCTTTAATTGGAAGACATTAATTAAAGAGAAGAAAATACAAAACCTGTGTTAGTTTCAATAGCACTATTAGTTTTACTCAATAATGTAACTCACACCATACTGACTGACTTCCTGATGTGTTCCCGCTAGTCACTGCAGGAAATACAAGTTTCATATTCTCTGCCTTAAAGACACTTATGGTCTGCTAGGGAAAATGAACACAACAATCATGGAATCTTGCCTTGGAGGTGATAAGAGAGACGTGTAGGCAATATGTACCAGGAGCAAAGAGAACTGGAGAACAGACTTTGCTATGAATGCAAAATAGAAAATGAACTTCACAAAAGCCATGGCAACTGAGCACTCCATTCTGGCAGTTGTCAAAGATGGAGTAGAAAAAAAAAAGATGATGTGAATTACCCACAAATGCTTCTAAATAAAACCAGATAGGAACACAATGAGATTTACCCTGGTGAAACAAACAAAGAAACAAACAACAAACAAACACGGGGAAAAGCATGCAGTCCCCAAAAGTAATTACTCCAAAGTATCAAGTGGTCATAAGTCAAGAAAGCACTGAAAATCACAAATGGTCAAAATGCAAAATGGTTGTGGGGTGCTCATCCCTAACAGATGCATCTATAATAGAAATCTAACTTTTGTGGATATTGTAAAGGGTGATGTTTCTTTGATTTCTTTCTTAGCTCATCTATAATTTGTATGTAAGAGGGCTATTGATTTTTTTTTAGTTAATCTTATATCTGCCCACATTACTGAAGGTGTTTATCAGTTGTATAATTTCCCTGGTAGAATTTTTAGGGTCGCTTATGTAAACTATCATATCATCTGCAAATAGTGAAAGTTTGGCTTCTTTGATCTCCTTTTGTTGTCCTATTAATCAAGGTAGAACTTCCAATATTATATTGAATAGATATGGAGTGAGTGGATTTTAGTGGAATTGCTTTAAATTTCTTTTCATTTAATTTGATGCTAGCTGTCAACTTGCTGTATATTACTTGTATTATTTAAGATACATTCCTTATATCCCTGATCTGCCCAAGACCTTTATTACAAAAGGCTGCTGGATTTTGTCAAAGGCCTTTTCAGCATTTAATTAGATGATCATGAGGTTTTTTTTAAAGTGTGTTCATATGGTGGATTATATAAACAGATTTTCTTACAGAAAACCATCCCTGCATCTCTGGGATGAAGCTTACTTGGTTAAGGTGGAAAATTCTTTTTTTTGATGCATTCTTGGATTTGGCTTACCATAATTTTATTGAGTATTTTACATCAATGTTCATAAGGGAGACTGATCTGTAAATCTCTTTCTTTGTTGTGTTTTGTGTGGTTTGGGTATCAGGATAACTATAGCCTCATAAAAAGACTTTGGCAATGTTTCTTCTGCTTTTTTTTTTCTTCTTTTTCTTTTTCTTTTTTGCCTATTTGAAGAAACTTTATTATCTTACAAATAAGATTTCATTGTTGCATTTTTTTCCAGATGTTTACTTCTCTCCCTGTCTTCTTACCATGGCCCCCTATGTCCTCTTCTCTGTTCTGACTTCTTTTTATTTATTTTTTTTTAATTGAAAAAATTTCTGCCTCCTCCCCGTCTCTCATTTCCCTCCCTCTGCCCCCACTCCTCTCCCCCTCCCCCCACTCCATTCTCCCTCCCTCTCCAGTCTGAAGAGCAGTCCGGATTCCCTGCCCTGTGGGAAGTCCAAGGTCTTCCCCCCTTCATCCAGATCCAGGAAGGTGAGCATCCAAACAGGCTAAGCTCCCACAAAGCCAGTTCAAGCAGTAGAATCGAAACCCAGTGCCATTGTCCTTGGCTTCTCATCAGCCCTCATTGTCTGTCATGTTCAGAGAGTCCGGTTTTATTCCATGTTTATTTAGTCCTAGTCCAGCTGGCCTTGGTGAGCTCCCAATAGATCAGCCCCACTGTCATAGTGGATGGGTGCACCCCTCGCGGTCCTGACTTCCTTGCCCATGTTCTCCCTCCTTCTGCTCCTCATTTGGACCTTGGGAGCTCAGTCCAGTGCTCCAATGTGGGTCTCTGTCTCTATCTCCATCTATCGCCAGATGAAGGTTCTATGGTGATATGCAAGATATTCATCAGTATGTCTATAGGATAGGGCCATTTCAGGTTCCCTGTCCTCAATTGCCCAAGGAACTAACTGGGAACACCTCCCTGGACACCTGCGAGCCCCTCTAGAGTCAAGTCTCTTGCCAACCCTAAGATGGCTCCCTTAATTAGGACGTATACTTTCCTGCCCCCATATCCACCCTTCCTTTATCCCAACCATCCCATTCCCCCAAGCTCCCCCCATCCTCCCCTTCTCACTTTTCTCTCTCCCTTTCCCCTTACCCCCATCCCACCCCACCCCTAAGTTCCCAGTTATTGCCCGGCAATCTCCTTAGCTATCAGGGAAATGCAAATTAAAACAACTTTGCGATACCATCTTACACCTGTCAGAATGGCTAAAATAAAAAACATCAATGATAGCCTTTGCTGGAGAGGTTATGGAGTAAGGGGTACACTCATCCATTGCTGGTGGGAATTCAAACTTGTGCAACCACTTTGGAAATCAGTGTGGCGATTTCTCAGGAAATTCGGGATCAACCTACCCCAAGACCCAGCAATACCACTCTTGGAAATATATCCAAGAGATGCCCTATCATATGACAAAAGCATTTGTTCAACTATGTTCATAGCAGCATTATTTGTAATAGCCAGAACCTGGAAACAACCTAGATGTCCCTCAATGGAAGAATGGATGAAGAAAGTGTGGAATATATACATATTAGAGTACTACTCAACGGTAAAAACAATGACATCTTGAATTTTGCATACAAATGGATGGAAATAGAAAACACTATCCTGAGTGAGGTAACCCAGACCCAAAAAGATGAACATAAGATGTACTCACTCATGATTGGTTTCTAGCCATAAATAAAGGACATTGAGCCTATAATTAGTGATCCTAGAGAAGCTAAATAAGAAGGTGAACCCAAAGAAAAACATATAGTCATCCTCCTGGATATGGGAAGTAGACAAGTTCCTTCTGTTTCTATTGTGTATAAAAATTTAAGAGTACTGGTATTAGCTCTTCTTTGAAATTTAGGAAGAATTCTGTGCTGAAACTATCTGGCCCTGGGCTTTTTCTTTGGTTGGAAGACATGTAAAGACTGCTTTTATTTCCTTAAGGGTAATAGATATATTTAAATTGCTTATGTAGTCTTAATTTAATTTTGGCATGTGGTACCGATCCGGAAAACTGTCCATTTCTTTTAGATTTTTCCAGTTTTGTGGAGTATAGATTTTTGAAGTATGGCCTGATAATTCTCTGAATTTTCTCTGTGTCTGCTGTTCTATCCCCCTTCAGTTCTGATTTTGTTAATTTGCATGTTCTCTCTCTGCTTTTTGGTTAGTTTGGATAACGGTTTGTCAATCTTGTTGATTTTCTCAAAGAACCAACTTTTTGTTTCATTGATTCTCTGTATTCTTCCTTTTGTTTCTATTTTATTAATTTCAGACTTTAGTTTGATTATTTCCTGTCATTTACTCCTCCTGTGTAAATTTGCTTCCTTTTTTTTCTAGAGTATTATGTAGCATGACTAATAAAAACCCAGAGACAGATATTGGGGTTCAACCTCAAAATCAGAAATGCAAAACAGACAGCCAGTGGCTCTTACCTCTACCTCAGTCTGAAATGGCCATTCTGCCTCCAGAACCAAATCTCAGAATGAGACTCTGTCTGAGAGCTGTCTCCTCCCATCTTACATTCCTCTCTAAGGCTGAGATTAAAGGTGTACACTGCCCAGTTCTTATGGCAAACTAGTGTGGCTATACGGATTAAAAGGAGGTGTGTGTCAACACTGCCTGGCCTGTAAGACTGACCTATGGAACTGTTTTAATTTCTGACCTTCAGGCAAGCTTTGTTTATTAAATTACAAATGAAATATCACCAGAGCTTTCAGGTGTGCTGTTAAGTTGTTAGTGTAAAATTTCTTCAAATTCTTTATGTAGGCACTTTGTACTATGAACTTCCCTCTTATCACTGTTTTCATGGGATCCCATAGGTTTTGGTATGTTTTTCATTCATTTTCATTGAAATCTAGGAAGTCTTTAATTTCTTTATTTCTTCCTTGACCCAGCGGTAATTCAGATGAGAAATGCCCAATTTCTATGAGTTTGTATACTTTCTGTAGTTTATGTTGTTGTTGAAAACTTTAGCCCATGATAATTCAATAATGTTTCAATTTTTTGTATGTGTTAAGATTTTTTTGTGACTGAGTATGTGGTCAGTTTCAGAGAAGGTTCCATGGAGTGCTAAGAAGAAAGTATATTCTTTTGTGGTTTGGTGGACTGTTCTATAGATGTCTACTGAGTCCAGTTGAGTCATAACATTTGTTAGTTCCTTTATTTCTCTGCTAATTTTCTGTCTGGCAGACTTGTCCATTGGTGAGAGTGAGGTGTTAAAGTCTCCCGCTGTTAGTATGTGGGGTTTGACGTGTGACTTAAGCTTTAGTAATGTTTCTTTTACAAATGCGGATGCTCTTGTATTTGGGGCATGTATGTTCAGAATTGAGATATCATCTTGATGGATTTTTCCTGTGTAGATTATGAAATGTTCTTCTTTATCTCTTTTCATTAATTTTAGTTTGAAGTCTATTTTGTTAGATATCTGGATAGCTACCCCGGCTTCTTTCTTAGATCCATTTGATTTGGAAAATCTTTTTCAAACTCTTTTCTCTGAGGTAATGTCTGTCTTTGAGGTTGAGGTGTGTTTCTTGTGTACAGCAGAAGGATGGATCCTGTTTTTGTATCCATTCTCTTAGCATGTGTCTTTTCAGAAGTGAAAAGTGTTCATTGATATTAAGAGATCTTAATGTGTTCATTGATATTAAGAGATCTTAATGACCAGTGATTGTTAGTTCCTGTTATTTTTCAGTGGTATTGTGTGTATGTTTCCCTTCTTTGGGATTTGCTGGGGTGGGATTATTTATTGTCTGTGTTTTTGTGGGTGTAGCTAACTCCTTGGGTTGGAGTTTTCCTTCAACTACTTTCTATAGGGCTGGACTTGTGAATAAGCAGTGTTTAAATCTGGTTTTGTCACAGAATACCTTGCTTTCTCTGTCTATGTTGATTGAATGTTTTGCTGGGTAGTTGTCTAGGTTGGCATCCATGATTTCTTAGTGAAAAATGTCTGATCAGAACCTTTCATAGCCTCCATTGAGAAGTTGGGTGTTATTCTGATAGATTTGCCTTTATATGTTACTTGACTTTTTTCCTTTGAAGATCTTAATAGTCTTTCTTTATTCTGTATGTTTGGTGTTTTGATTATTATGTGGAGAGGGCACTGCTTTTTTTTGGTCCAGTCTATTTGGTGGTCTGTAAGCTTCTTGTATCTTCACCAGCATGTCTTTCTTTAGGTTGGGAAAGTTTTCTTTTATAATTTTGTTGAATATATTTTCTATGCCTTTGAGGTGGATTTTTTTTCTCCTTCTTCTATCCCTCTTATTCTTAGGTTTGGTCTTTTTATAGTGTCCCAGATTTTCTGTTTGTTTTGTGTTAAGGATTTGTGAAGTTAACATTTTCTTTGACCAATAAACTGTTTCCTCTACCAGATCTTCAATCCTGAGATTCTCTTTTCCAGCCCTTGTATTATGTTGGCTATTATTGTATCTGTAGTTTTTACTTGTTTGCCCAGATTTTACATTCCCAGAATTTCCTTGGTTTGTGTTTTCTTTATTGCCTCTATTTCGATTTTCAAGTCTTGAACTCTTTCTATCACCTGCCTGTTTCTCTTTTTTCATGCCTTTCTTGACTTTCTTTAAAGAATTTATGGATTTTTTTCCAAATTTTTTGTTTGTACTTTCCTAGATTTATTTAAGGGAATTACTCATTTCCTCTTTAAGGGCCTCTATCATCTTCATACAGTTATTTTTAAGGTTACTTTCTTTTGCTTCATCTGCACTGAGATGTTCAGGTCTTGCTGTCATAGAACCACTATGTTCTAGATGCCATATTGCATGTATTGTCCATATACCCATCTCTTCCTCTAATTGGTGCAAACGGTACTTATGTCACTAAGGGCTGCTGATCTTGTGAGGGATGTTTAGCCAGGGGGAGGATGAAGGATTCATTGGGTTTGGGTGGCAGAATGGGACTTGTAGGTTATACTATTCAATTGATGGGGATGTTGAAGAAACCTGTCAGCAGGACTTTCACCTGTTATTTGACTTCTGGAGCTGAGATGGGAAGGGAAAGGGCAGCGAATGCTCCCTGGGTCTCAGGGCCTAGGAATTGGGGCAGTTTATCTGGGAGATCAATCACTCACTTCTTCCCTTATTTTATTTTTAAATTAAATTAATTTTTATTGATTTTTATTAAGCTCTACATTTTTCTTTGTTCCCCTCCATGCCTCTCCCCTCACCCGTCAACTCTTTCCAAAGGTGCCTATGCTCCCAATTTACTCAGGAGATCTAGTCTTTTTCTACTTCCCATGTAGATTAGATCGATGTATGTCTCTCTTAGGGTCCTCATTGTTGTCTAGGTTCTCTGGTATTGTGATTTGTGAGCTGGTTTTCTTTGCTTTATGTTTAAAAAACACTTATGAGTGAGTACATGTGATAATTGTCTTTCTGGGTCTGTGTTACCTCACTCAAAATGATGTTTTCTAGCGCCATCCATTTGCCTGAAAAATTCAAGATGTCATTACTTTTTCTGCTGTGTAGTATTCCATTATGTAAATATACCACATTTTCCTTATCCATTTTTTGGTTGAGGGGCATTTAGGTTGTTTCCAGGTTCTGGCTAAGACAAACAATGCTGCTATAAAAATAGTGGAGCACATGTGCTTGTGGCACAATTGAGCATTCTTTGGATATATACCAAAAGTGGTATCACTGGGTCTTGAGGAAGGTTGTTTCCTAATTTTCTGAGAAATTGCCACACTGACATCCAAAGGGGTTTTACCAGTTTGCATTACCACCAGCAATGCAGGAGTGTTCCCTTTTCCCCACAACCTCTCCAGCATAAGTTGTCATCAGTGTTTTTGATCTTGGCCATTCTTACAGGTATAAGATGGAATCTCAGAGTTGTTTTGATTTACATTTCTCTGATGACTAAGGATGTTGAACATTTCCTTAAGTGTCTTTCAGTCATTTTAGATTCCTCTGTTAAGAGTTCTCTGCTTAGGTCTGTACTTCATTTTTTTATTGGATTATGTGTTCTTTTGATGACCAATTTCTTGATTTCTTTGTATATTTTGAAGATCAGACCACTGATGTGGGGTTAGTGAAGATCTTTTCCCATTCTTTAGGCTGTCATTTTGTCTTGTTGACCGTGTCCTTTGCTTTACAGAAGCTTTTCAGTTTCAGGAGGTCCCCTTTATTAATATTTCCTCTCAGTGTCTCTGCTGCTGGGATTATATTTAGGATATGGTCTCCTATGCTAATGCATTCAAGTGTACTTCCCACTTTCTCTTCTTTAAGTTCAGTGTGGCTGGCTTTATGTTAAGGTCTTTGGTCCATTTGGACTTGAGTTTTGTGCATAGTGATAGATATGGATCTATTTTCATTCTTCTACATGTTGATATCCAGTTATGCTAGCACCATTTGTTAAATATGCTTTCTTTATTCCATTTGATACTTTTTGCTTCTTTGTCAAAAATCAGGTGTTCAAAGGTGTATGAATTATTATCTGGGCTTTCTATTTGGTTCCATTGGTCTTCCTGTCTGTTTTTATGTCAATACCAGACTGTTTTCAGTACTGTAGCTCTGTAGTAGAGTTTGAAGTCACCAAAAGGAAGTCAATGGAATAAAAATCAGAAAAAAAGATGTCAAACTCTCACTGTTTGCTGATGATATGATAGTTTACGTTTACATAAGCAACCCTAAAAATTCTACCAAGGAACTTCTGCAACTGATAAACACTTTCAGTAATGTATCAGGATACAAGATTAACTAAAAAAACTCAGTAGCCCTCCTTTACACAGATGACCAATGGGCTGAGAAAGAAATCAGAGAAACATCACCCTTCACAATAGCCACAAATAGCATAAAATATCTCAGAGTAACTCTAATCAAACAAGTGGAAGACTTGTATGACAATAACTTTAAATCTTTGAAGAAAGAAATTGAAGAAGACACCAGAAAGTGGAAAACTCTCCCATGCTTTTGGGAGTAAATATAGTAAACCTGGCAATCTTATCAAAAGCAATTTACAGATTCAATGCAATGCCCATCAAATTCCCAGCAAAATTCTTCACAGATCTTAAAAGAATGGTACTCAACTTCACATGGAAAAACAAGAAAAACAGGATAGCCAAAACAATCCTGTACAATAAAAGAACTGCTGGAGACACCACAATCCCTGACTTAAATTAAATTTATTTAAATCACTCTTTGTTATCCTCAAATAATAAATTGTAAACATAAATAACATGACTTTTATATCTTCTAAAAATATTTGAAAGGTAAATAAAGCCAGATGTAATGTTTCATAACTTTAATACCAATGCTTAAGAGGCAGAGCTAAGCAGACCTCAATGAACGTTCCACGCCGACTACACTGTAAACTACATAAAGAGATAATCAGGGCTACATAATAACCTCAAAAATAAACATATAACAAAACAAATTCATAATAAAATGTCCTTCATAATCTCAGTGACAAACCATGTCTTATTGGCAAAGAGAGGTTTATAACCCCAGCATGGCACTGTTCAAGCCTGAAGGAGTCAAATGCACCCGAAGTTCTTTCATATGTGGGTATTCTCCAAGCATGGGGAATGGACTCAAACATTAGACAAACTGCACTGTATCAGCTTGGCTAATCGTGTCTAATTTAATAGCTCTTTGAAGTCAGATGTCCAAAAACATTTAAAATAGATTCAGATTGATATACTGAAGCTTCCTTGTGTACCATCCTCCTTAGTCTTCTATTTCTGCAATATTCCTCTAGTTACTTAGCTCTGAATCTCTTATCCTTCCCCTAAGCCCCTGAGTAGAAACTTTTATGGTTTTCTACGAGTCCCTTCTAAATAGTAGTCAGGTCACAGAGGATGTTGGCACTATAAGTTTGTGCTATAATCTTTAGCAGAATCTTTTCTACTAAACAGGTGTCTAATCACCAGTCTAAATGATAATAAAGTCACTCATGACATTTTACTGTAAAAATTTTATGATGATGTCCATCCTCATGGTCTCATGCTTCTGCCTCCTCAGCGTGTCCTATGAGCCTGCACCACCACAACTAAAACACATGGAGAGAGAAAGATGGGAAAGTATGACAGGACAGGGTGTTGAAGGAGTAATAACTAATTCTAAAGATGCTTGGAAAAAGCCATATGAAAAGCTTCAGATAAAAGAAGTTCAGTTTTAGTTACTTTTCAGATTGGATTATACTCATCTCATCCCAGAAGTCATAGGTTATGATTTTTTAAAAAAGCAGAGTGCCAGTATGAAATACCACCCCTCAGAACCCCAAACCAATATAAGCTATTGCCATTGCTCTTGGTTGCCCACCAAAACTTAATGGTAAGATGTTTTGTCAACAATTTGGTCAATAGTTATGGAAAAATCGATCTAGCATTGATCATGAAGCTACCTCCTTGCTAGTTACCTTTCCCACTTCTAGAAGATACTATGCTTTCTTCTGGGAGAGTGAGGTCGTGAGCAGCAGTCTTACCCAACTGTAAACCACACGAACTGTAATAATGATACCCATGGCAAGATAGTCCATGGGTACAATAGTGGTACAAATGTTATAGGAGTAATCAACTAATTTCTTCATGGGTTTAAGGCTCATTGTATAGGAGGATGCATATACTTGGACTGATAGCCCATGGTTGAGGAGCTCACAGACCCCAGGGATTAAACAACTACTGTTATTTTTCCATGTGGACATAGCACAAACTGCCCTCTAAATTCTTCTTCCACCCATAGGCTAGTTCAGCTCTCAGACCTCATCAGAGAATTTTCTTTGTGCAGAAATTGTGGTTAATGCAGAAAGTTACAACAGGTCAAAATGTAGAAATTAAGTGGCAGTGGAGTGCCCAGCCATGAATGTGACATCTGTATCACATCCCTTTCCCAAGACTCAAGGACCATCATGGAAGACAGGGTCAAAAGACTGTAAGATCAGACCTTAGGGAGGACCAGAAAGAAATTGTCTTCTGGGTGTAGACAGAAATTTCTGCCCCACCTGGGTCTGCAGCCATTCAGTCCCAACGAAACACAGAGAGGTTTATAGTAATTATAAACTTTTTGGCCTATTAGTTCATGCTTATTGTTAACTAGCCCTTACAACTTAAATTAACCCATAATTCTTGCCTATATCTAGCCATGTGACTTAGTATCTTTCATCAGTGACACATCTTGCCTCCTCTGCGTCTGCGTGGCAACTGCAGACTGTGCCTTCCTTCTTTCCAGAATTCTCCTAGTCTTGTTGCCCCACCTATACTTCTTGCCTGATTACTGGCCAATCAGCATTTTATTAAACCAATATGAGTGACAAATCTTTATAGGATGCATTTGAGCATGATAGTACTTCTGCATTCTCAGCTATTATTGCCTGCTCAGGACCTATTAAAGTTCAAGCCATGACCAAGAAGGACTAAGAGAGCAACGAATTTACTTGTCACATATCCCTACACAGGTGGAAGTCTAGTATTAGTTAAAGTACAGTAACTGATGTTAACCTATTCCAGACTGTAAAGAAAGATTGTAATTGGATTACAAATTTTCTCCCTTCTACTTCTTCCCACCAAATCTTCCCATATACCCCTCCCTATTCTTTTTCAAACCCATGGTCTCCTTTTTTACCAGTTGTTATTGTGTAGATATATGTTTTGCTCACATACATATATATTTCTAAATATAACCTATTTTTTTCCTTTTAGTGAAAATAGATATTTTTTCTCACATAATATATCCTGATTATGATTTCCCTTACTTCTACTCCTTCCCACTTGCCTTCTTATCTGGATCTAACCCCCTTTCAGTTTCTCATTAGAAAGCAAGCAGTCTTCCATGGAATGATAATAAAACAAAACATCATAAGATAAAACAAAAACAAACACATTGGACTTGGACAAAACAAAGAAAAGAGTTCAAGAGAAGGCGTAGGAAACAGAGACCCACTTGTGCAAACACTCAGGAATTGGAAGCCATTAAAATGTATACAAAGGGCAGCTAGGTTATAAAGAGATAATAAGATAAAAAACAGGAAGAGTCTTGACATAATGAGTCAAAGCACCTCTGAAAACACCGCTAAATGTGTTTGTTCTTGGCCATCTACTGTTGGACATGTAGCCTAACCTTAAGAGTAGTTTGTCGTCCCAGTGAAATTCCCATGGATGGAAATACTTTTCAATTTTCAAGCAGTTATCAATTGGAAACTGCTTTGGAGATAGGAATGAGGGCATGTGTCCACTTCTCCTTTGGGCTCTAAGACCCACCAGGTCAGATCTGTGTAGGCCCTGTGCACGCTGCCTCAGTCTCTGTGAGTTCATATGTGTGTGGATCATATTGCTTTAGAGGTCCTTGTTTTCTTTTGTCCTCCATCATCCCTGACTCCTAGACTCTTTCTGTCTCCTCTTCTTTGGGTTCCCTTATCTTTGAGGGAATAGGTTTGATGAAGACATCCTGTTTAGGACTGAGCGTTCTGAGGTCTCTCACTCTGAATATTGTCTGACTGTGTTCCCATCTGCTGCAGGAGGAAGCTTTTCTTTTGATGTCTGAACAAGGCCCGATTTTCTTCTCTGACCTGAGTGGTTACTTTTTTATTTAAGTTAAAATAAAATGCTGACAGCTATTTGTAAAGTTAATCTCTCTCATTTTTATCTATTTTTATCTTTTTAAATACATTTTCATTTATTAAAAGAATATTTATTTACGAGAGAGAGAGAGAGAGAGAGAGAGAGAGAGAGAGAGAGAGAGAGAGAGAGAGAGAGAGAGAGAGAGAGAAAACAGGCCTCTACATTTTAGCATGGAGTGGGAAGGAGCTCATGGGACCAAATAACAGCTGAGAGGCAGTTTTCTTTCAGAGTGTGGTCCCTGGGGGATTGGGCTACTCTAGTTGGTGGCCCACACTCAGTAGTGTATTGACGGCACAAATTGGACTTGATTAGTCATGTTTGTTTTAAGACTGGGAGAGAAGTTGGAAAGAAGTGGTGGATAAATATAACAAAAATGCATTATGTAGAATTCACAATGAATTTTTTTAAATGACGAAAATGAGATTGACATCCTAGCAACTGAATTTATACTAATAATCATAAAGTAATGTGTAATTCTTGAAATAAAAGATAAAGAAAATATCTTCAGGGCTCTCGTTTCTTCAATAAGCTGTGTCTTGGCATGTGATATCCTGAGATATGTTTAAACACCTGAGAAATTAGAGCAGCAACTTTGGACGTTTGAAAAAAATTGTGATATTAAAGACTAGAGACATCACAAAGCAACAGGGACACTATCAAAGGCAAGAAAGAACCAACACGTTTGAAACACAGCAAACATCTGGCCAACAAGATGGGGAAGCAAAGGCTGGAATGTGCAGGAGATCTGCCTAGGCCCTGGCATTACAAAACACTGGGGCATTACTTCATTACCTCTGCCAATGGAAATAAACCTGCAGGCTAACTCTCTGGCCATTTTAATAAATAAGTAGATAAGACACAATCAAGTAAGTCCTTGGCAACATTTGGTCAGGTTATTACCTTTCTGACCATGAAGTATAAATTGTGGAACTATCACTATGGTCAAAGCCATATTGCTTCCATGGCTGACTTGAGATTTTAGATTTACAGGCAACTAGAAAATATGCTTTTTTTCTCATAGGAGAAGCCAAAGTATGCAAATTGTAATATGGTACTTAGGAACTGACCATGAGAATAACTCAAGTGAGACAATTTCCTGAAGAACCATCCAAGGTGAATCTCCAGGGTCATCCATTCTATTGCTCACCATGGATAGAAGAGCATATGGAATTCGTGTTCTACAGCTACCAAAATGTCAGGAGGAAAGAGCAGGGTTCACTGCATATAAAAGTAGGGTATTTTGTTGACACCAAAGGCTAGAAGCAAAAGCAGAAGAGGTTGTGGAGGCACACAAATGTCCTGGGAGATTTGTTCTAATGTTAGCCTTAAGGTAAACACCACAGAAATTCTTTCTCACTTCAATCAATTCCCTTCCCTCTGAGAAGGCACAGATCTTTACTAATATAATCTGTATTTACCAGCTGCTCTATCCATTTTGCAAAAGCTGCTGTGTTAAAATGTAACAGCAGGGAGAAGATATTGAGGAAAGTACAGTCGCTTAAAGTGGTGTTTTCTTATAGCCACTATGAAATTCACTATCTGTAAATGTTAGTGGAAGGTGTAAAAATAATGTTATATGACCATTCATAGATACTACTAGAGAGTTCACTAATTTTGAAATTAGAGGTTGTGAAAATAAATAATAATGCCAGAGTTTTAAATCACCCAAAAATAAGAGCATAACGTCTGTCTTCTTAACTAGAAAATTTTTAGCATGAAGTGTTGACCTACTCTCTTTGCTTTCTCTTCTATTTATGAGCTCAAGAGCCACTCTTTCTATGAGAATATGACAGTGGCAATAACATATGTAATGTAGTTTCCTGGCTGTATTTAAATGGGAAATTAAAATATGAGTATGTAAAGAGCTTATCGTTGATAATTAAGGCCTTGCTGTTCCAGTTCTGATTTTCACAGAAAGGAGTGAGTACTTTGCTGAGGAAAAACCTCTTTATTTCACTATTAGGTTGAATAAGAAAATTATCAATATTTGGTCACTTTACATATATAGGAAAAGAAACTTCCTGTAGTTCACATCAATGTAAAAGCTAAGAAAAATATTACAAATATGGCTTCAAAAAAATTTTTAAGGGGCTGGAGAGATGGTTCAGTGGTTAAGAGCATTGCCTGCTCTTCCAAAGGTCCTGAGTTCAATTCCCAGCAACCACATGGTGGCTCACAACCATCTGTAATGAGGTCTGGTGCCCTCTTCTGGCCTGCAAGACATACACACAGACAGAATATTGTATACATAACAAATAAATAAATAAATACTTAAAAAAATCTGATATGAATATAATTGCTCAATCTGAAAATTCCCAAATGCCTTCCCAAATCTCTCCGTGTCTCTTTCTATTCTCTTGCTTGGTAATGGAATCATCACACACTCCAGGAAATAGCTTGTGGTAGTGGATTCTAGGCATATGTTTTTTTCCTACAATATCAATCTTGCAATTAGTAGCCAGATTACCAACTCAAAGTCAAATATGTTTTTGTTCTGTGTGCATTGAATTAACAGAAGATTAATTGTGTGTATCAGTTAATCAAAGATTTTCATATCAAACCTGATTTTCTAAGTCTGTATGAATGTGGAGAGGGAAACAATGGATTGATTTAAAAACAATTGAAATATATATATTGTGTGTATTTCATATTGTAATATTATTTGTATTAAATATAAATCTAATAGTGCATCTAGAAGTCATGAGTTCTCTTCAGTACATGTGAATAATTGGACATGACAAAATATTCTTATGAATCATAATCAGAGGCAATGACTAATGCCTATAACCTCTCTAAATATACTTCTCGTTTGATGGTAATAGCAAACCAAGGTTTTCCATAGTTATGAAGTTCTACATGTTCCAAGATATAGGTTCTTAAATTACTATGCAAGTATGATAAAACCAAAAGATCAGGATAAGTTTTCCATTGAAAAGATAGTCTTCTTTCCTATCATAGAACCAAACAATAAGAAGTCAAGAATGGGCAAGCCATGGAAGCCCCACAGTCAGTCAGGAGGCATAGGGAGAAGAGGAGGTGTGGATAAGCAACTTTATTAGGTTTTTTCAAGAATAAATGGATGAAGGAAGGGTTCCATGGGTAACATCAGCAAATTTAAATAATTTAGTGGATATAAGGACTAACAATATTTGGCTAGTACCCAGATTTGAAGTGGTTGGGAATCTGGTGTCCCAAGCATGCAGAGGTAGCCTGATAAAAGGTCATTAAAAATTTAAACTCTGTATTGCTCAGTTTTTAATTGAAAACAATGCTGACAGGACTGTACTCAACTTGACTCTTGGAAGCGAAAACTCTCCCCAAAACACTGCATCTAGGACAGCAAAGAATCCAGTGTCAAATTATCAGAATACAGAAAATAAGGCATTAATTATATGGCTAGGTTGCCTACAAAACTTGTTAGATGTTTCCTATCTATAGGAAGATAGATGAGTTCCCACCATGGCTCTGAGTAATTATATATGTACCTTTCAAAGGCACTTGTCCAACTTCGAATTCCTCCACTTTTGAAGATATTTTACTGACTATGTAAATCCTTAATACATTTTATAAACATTGTATTTTTGTGCTGTGATCACGTGACAAAAGATTACTTACTATAGTTGATGACATAACAGGGAAAGAAATTAGATTACAAATTCCTAGTAAGATTCATCTGAGGTAAGAAAACACAGTTGAAACACAACTGTCTTTTTAAACAGTATTTCCTTTATTTTTGAGATTATTATATTATTACATTAATTACTTCCTCCACTTTCACCCTTTAAAGCATTCCATATATCCCTTCTTATTCTTGTTCATACCTATAAGCTCTTTTTTCATTAGTTGTTGTTACAATATATATGTATAAATGTGTATATACATATTCCTAAATACCTAAATACAGCCTACTCAGTCTGTGTAATGTTATTTGTATGTATGTTTTAGCAGTCAATATGGAGCTGCAATGTTCAGACCAACAAACTGCACCTTAAATTTAGATCAGCTTCTACCTCAGCTTCCTCTCACCCACTCCCTAGTCCAAGCCCCTCTCTGTCTCTCTCTCTCTGTCTCTCTCTCTCTGTCTCTCTCTCTCTCTCTCTCTCTCTCTCTCTCTCTCTCTCTCTCTCTCTCTCTCTCATTCTTGCCATATAAAGGAACATTTGTAGTAATTAACTGGTAACCAATACACATGCATAATTGTCAGTAACCAGAGAGGCAATGAAATGTTTTCACACAAAATGTGGATGCGGCCTTGAAATTATAAGACATAATTCAGGAATATGATTCCTAACCATATGGAAAACATCTTTCCTTGTGAAACATACATAAGTCAGACGTTTCTAATACTCTTTAGATAATCCTTTACTACTTTTTGCGCCTAAACAGAAATCTCTGGCTGGAAAGTATTCAACATCTTTAAGTTCTAGATGTATGTATGTACATCCTGAACCGGAAGAGGGAGCATAGAGAGTGAGTTCTGGGTAAAAGTTGGGTCATGAAAAAGTAACGCATGTAATATAATATGGTCATACTTTTGTAAGTATAAATACATATTTTTTAAAGTCTGGAAAAATATATAGCCAACTGTGAGCAGAAATTATCTTCTCAAAATGAGATTATGGTGACTCTCATTCTGTTCCTCATCAACATGTCTTTAAAGATATTTGCAATGATTGTGGATTCATTTTATAATGGGGTAAATGAATTTATAACTACTTTGCAAAACAAGTATTTACTCGCATATTGTAATGAAATTCTGTAATGAAGGTATTGAGCATTATGAAACTGATACATAATAAATGATCACTTTCTGGCAAATATATAAATCAGTCTACAGGTTCTTTTCCTTTACTTGGAGGCTCAGTCCATAATCACTAAAATCTCTAGTATATGAAAATATTCAAGGCAGTGAAACCAGCCATTAAAATAAAGGCTGTAAATAAAATTTGTTTTTGGTCGTAGCCCACTAACATAGCTCTTTATTCTGAGGTTATATGTATCATTTTCTACTTGGCTCTGGGAACATCTCAGAAGGTGTGCAAAGAGTATAAGAGGCAAAGGAAGTGAATGAATGCCACAAAATGATGTCTTGTGGACTCGATGTGGCTGTTGCTCTCCTAAACTTGGAATGAATTCAGTTCCCTGTACAAGACCTATACAAGATTGAGCCTGTCAACATTTAATCATAGACAAAAGGGCCTCAAGAGGACTGACTTCTCCTTGAAGAGTTATTAACTCTTAATGGTTGCTTAGAGATGAGTAGTCTTTTTGTTTCTGTGATAGAGACACTGGTGCTCCCCATGCAAGGCACCCTAATTAAACACAGTGGGTTATGCACAAAAATAAATAAATGACATGAAAGCGGAATGACTGATTGAGAATAAGGTAATTAGCAGGGATGAGAGATGAATAAGAGAAGTTAATGGAGGTGAATACAATCAAAATAAATGTATATTCTGTGAAATGTTAAAAAAATAAATTTAAAATAGTTTTTAAAGCAAATTTTGAAAATATTCCATTTTCTGATAAGAAAGAGTAAGACAATAGTGAGGTCATAGCCTCCAGAATACTCCACAGGTTCAGAAAAAAAAAAAAAGAACTCATATGTTCTTGCTCACGTGTGGAGCATAGCCAGTAATATATGTATATATGCAAACAAATATGGACATGGGTTCAGTAGAACCTCCAGAAAAGAGAACAAGAAAGACTATTAAAGGATGAAGAAGGAGTGAATGCAGGTGGTGGAACTGAGTTGCGAAAGAAGATATGAAGCTAATTGCCTTTTTACTTCTATCATGGGCTTTTTGTTTTGTTTTTGGTGGTAGAAAAGTGCATTAAATGTATTTACTGGTAAAGGTGTAAAATCCAATGTGAAGCTCCACAGCTTCAGAATAACTGTTCTAACTGCATAGATGTTCAATGACATGTACAGACTTTGGGTCTTGTTTATTTCTGTGTGTGATTTTTTTGTAATTTGCAATTTTTATAGCAAGGTTTTAAAAAAACAAATCAAAAATAGAGATCCCTTTCCTAATATGCATGAGTCAGTAATGAGGTCATAACCTCTAGAATATTCCATTCCACGACTGATATTCTGTAGATACCAATTCCTTGGCAGCAATAGACTGTGGCAGTGTTTCTAGTTTGTTTTTCTGCAAATTCAAGTTTCTCAGAAAAGTCTAAAAACAAGGATATAAATATTACAGCACAAATATATAAGCACTACTTCTCCAGTATCTTATGGTTTGCTCCTGTGATAAAAGAGTAACAACAACTTCACATTTAAACAACAGGGTTCATCAGGTTGTACTTGAACATGAACACGTTGCTCTAAGTTCCTGACGTCACTCAGGAGATCATCTGAAGCAGTGGTTCTCAACCTTCCTAAAGCCACGACCCTTTAATACAGTTTCCCATATTGTGGTGATTCCCAACCATAAAATTATTTTTGTTGCTATATCATAACTGTACTTTTACGACTATTATGAATCATAATGTAAATATTTGTGTTTTACAATGGTTTTGGCAATCTCTGTGAAAGGGTCTTTGGCCCTCAGACAGGTTGCAACCTACAGTTTGAGAATCACTGATTGAAACAGTCTGCCCAAAGCAGCAGGGCTGCTTATATGACCCATCAGCTTAAAGCATCTACTTCAAGAGGAAGAGCAAACTGTCTCTGTAAACTTATTGTTTTAGGTGTTAATGTTAGCTTCAAAGTCAAGTGAGTTTTTGAGGTGATGTGTAAAACTGGAAAAGAAGAACAAAAGAGAACGGGGTCCCGTATAAGCAATTAAAGAGGTAAATGGTCACTGCTTAATGTCTTAGTACTCACTCTCACTGTTTATAGAAGACATGTGCCTGTCTGACCTTAATGTTCTCACTAATATCCATGACTTGTCATGAGAAAAAAGAGAAGAGACAATAAGAAATGTTTAAAGAGAATGCATTAAAGAATTGGTATTGTTTTCTGTAGAAGCACCTCTTGATCTTTTTTATTTTCATCAACTATAACACAGAAACTCTTAAATTCTGTGCCATTTCCTGTAATTCTCTGTTAAGAGAGTGCTTTTAGCTTGTTCCCAAACAAGTCATCTGCAAGATCATGAAAAATTGCATTATGATAGGTGAAGTCAAGGCTATAGCACAGGAGTAATAACAGGAGTAATGATGTTGAGCGTTATCTCAGGATTTTTATAATATCTAAGGTTAAAAGTCAGGAATCTTTCTTTAGATATGCCAATTATAACCTAAGTATATGAGACGGATAAGAGGTCATTGAGTGTGTGTTGATAACTGAGCTCAAAGTCTTTGCCAATAGACTTAATTTATGGTGTGGTGTCATCCTTGAATAAGGTTCTTTAGGAAGCAAAGATGACATGCTTCAGAGAAAATTACTTGAATGATACATTATGTGTCTGTAAGAAATATAACATCTCAAAACATTAACGCAGAACTCATAATAATGTAGTATTTGGTAAATTACATAATAGACAAAACCATGATATGTTATCTTTACTGCTAAGTTAAAATTTTCAGTATGAAATATTTCAAACAGAGAGATGGATCCCCATGTTGCCACAATTCTGATTTAAAAATCATGAACCAGTTGCCAGCTCTCTCCTGTGTCTACTCTTCTCTACACTGGAAGCAAAACTCGGGTATCATATGATCTTATTTGGTAATATTTCATGTATATGACTAAAAATTTTGTTCATATAACTACAATATTTATAAATTAAAAACATAGGGTGCTGGAGAGATTTCTCATTGGTTAAAAGCATGTACTTGAATTTCCTTCCTAGTGACCACAGTGGGTAGCTCACAACTGTCTGAAACTTTAGTTCCAGAAATCCGGCACCTTCATCTGGCCTCTGTGGAGATCTACACTCAAATGCACACACATATACCCACAAAGGAATACAATATTTAAAAATAAAATAAATCTCTAAAACATTTAGATTATAATATTTTGGTATTAAAATGATACCTAAATAATAATTGTTTATATTATCAAATATGATATAGATTAGTTTTTACCTTTTCAATATGTAATAATTATAGAATATCTATTTTTCTTGTTGTTTCCTTGAGTCTGAATCCAATAGAATTCACCTTGTAATACATTGCTTTATTTCTTACATTTCTGTTAACTAGTAAATACTTTACCCCTATTTTTTTTCCTCTTCTCAACTTAATTACTAGAGAAAGTAAGTTGTTTGCATTGTGGTCTGGACTTTGCCATTGAATCGTCTGTTGTCATTTGGCATGCTCCAAGTCTGGATTAATAAGTAATCCACCTCTTTTAAATTGGCAGTTGAATCTGAATGTCTGTGCCAAATCAGGACTCTTCACTCCTCCACCCACAACAGAAAACTCACAGATGAGGTTGTTATAGCATCAAGAGGTGCATGATGTCCAAATGACCCTTTCTGTGTACACAGCCATTGAGTCATGCCTACTTCCAGGAATTCATTGAGAATTGAATGATCACTCTTTGCTCCTATTGTTTCTTGTTCATCTTATAATGTAAACTTTCTATACCAGAAGAAACATTTTTCTACCAATGAATTTAATAGTAAAGGTGTCACAAATGACACATTCCTAGCTTTAATTACTAATTTCCATCTGTTGCAAATTAAGAGACTTTCAGTTTTAAACTACTTTAAAGGTTCATATTTATATTAAAATCGGTTTTTTTAAAATCCATGTAGAGTGCTGAGTTGTTGCTTTATGTACCGTCTCTTAAAGCGTATAATTCTTCATTAACTGCAGAGAGAATGTGCAGCTTTGCCAGTAGTCTACAAAATTATACATAAATGACCTTTACCTTTTTTTTTCAGTAGGCCTATTTGTTTGGTCTGAGTGATTTATTTTATTTTTATATAATATTATTTTTTTCCATTTTTAGATTAATATATCATATACAAACAATGTGAGATATATATTATTAATATATATTTATATATACATATACATATTAGATATGTATACCAAAATCTGAGTACAACCTATTCAGTCCATATACTATTACCTATATGTATGTAATCTCATGACTGACTATTGAATAGCCAGTTGGGAGGCTCTCCCCTGAGGAAGACCACTTCTCCTGCTCTCTGCATTGCCTAGTTTCCCTTAGTTCTTTGTCTAGGGTTGAAGATCATGTTAACATGTCATATGTTCATGTTAACATGGTGTCCCAATTGTTCAGGTCTTGTTTAGGCGTTTATGGTGATGTAACTTCATGTAGAGAACCTCTCTGGTTTCCCGGGAGACACAAGTCCACAGCAAACTTCCTGTTCTTCTGTCTCTTGAAATCTCTGTGTTTGTGATGATTCCCGAGCCTTAGGTGGAGGAACCATGTTGTAGGTACGTCATTAGGCACTGGGCACAATGCTATCTCTTATTCTCTGCATTTTTGATCATGTGGTTTTCTGTAATGGTCTCTAGCTGTTACAAAAAGAAGATTCTTTGATGATGGGTATGAGCAGTTTTATTAGCCTGTTAAACCTTTATTGTTAATTTCAGTATTTATTGTGGTTAATAGATGTTTGCTTATTGCTCTTACTTAGCTGCATTTTTCAGTCCTTTATAACACTTTCGTAAGAATGTTCCTGAAGTTTCCTTTGGCTTTTATTTTCATGGCATTGAAAATGCAATCTGAGAACTGAATGCTATAAATTAGTAAGAAAATATTCACTATATTTTTATAAAATTTTAAGATAAATTATAATATAATAGAATTATTTTTAGATCATTTTAGGTTTGTGTATACTTGGTGCCCATCCACTAATGTGTGATTTAATTTTTCAAAGTTCTCTAAATCAATAAAAAGTAAGCAAAGGCCAGATATTCCAGAAAGTAGTGCTTTTGAACACCATGTATTTTTTTTTGATTAATAGTTGGCCATTCCAAGGTGATGGACTTATAACAAAATTGAAAGTTCCTTACAAGTGGTTAAAATGAGAGAAATACTTCTTTTTTTACATATAAAGAAATGTGGTGATCTTTTTTTTTTAACTTGTTCATCTTAAAGTTGAAACATGAAGAAAGGCTGTGGCCAAGAGGAAGATTCCATGTATACAGGCAGTGTCGATTCTGTGGAACCATTCCTGCCCCTTCACTGGCTCCCAGGTTACCAAGGGCATGCTGCCCAGAATCCTCCTGCTTGCTATTCAGTCTGCGACATGTCTAAATGTAGTTTGGTGGGAGGAGAACATCTTTCCATCTACATCTTTAAGGAGAAGCTGATGTTCACCTATACCATGTTGCTGACCTGTTGCATCGCCGGTGCTCATGAATTAATGTCAGGCCTGCTGTAATCTCGCATTCTCTGTCCTAACAGTTCTACCCCTACTCCCACCACCTTTCTGGCAGAATGGCTATAACACGAAAGAAAACCAACCAAACTTTCTTCCTTTCTAGTTTACTTAAAATCCCCTGCCCAAATTTCTCCTGTGCAGCTCTCTTCTGGGTTCCTTCTCACCGAATGCCACATCCGAGTCTTTTACCTTTGTGACAAGCTAATGCCATCCTACTGCTAGTGTTCTTCTACAAGGGAGAACTGACCTCCAAACAGGATCATATCCTCATCCCCGACACTAGTGCACCTGGTACCAACACATGGAAGAGGGGAATGAAGACTGAAGATGGAAATAATGTACCTGATGATCAGCTTACCTTAAAGCGAAAATATTTTTTCTGGATTATCCAGCTGAGCTAGGTGACATCAAAAATGTCCCTAAACTGAAAATCATAAATGGGGATGGACAGATGGCTCTGTGGGTAGCGGTATCTGCTGCCAAGCCTGCTAACCTCAGCTCAAGCCCTGGGACTCACTCACACAGTAAAAGAACAGTGATTTTACACACACACACACACACACACACACACACACACACACAGAGAGAGGGGGGGGAGGGAGGGAGGGAGGGAGGGAGGGAGAGAGAGAGAGAGAGAGAGAGAGAGAGAGAGAGAGAGAGAGAGAGAGAGAGAGAGAGAGAGAGAGCAATAAGCAGAAAAGGCAGATTCTTCCTCAGGAACCCCAGAAGAGACACAAATCTAACAACTTGGCTTTAGTTTAGTTTTAACTTGGTTTTATCTTAGCTGGGCTTCTATGGAACTATAAGAAAATACATTCGTGCCTGATCTGCACGACATTGCAGACTGTAATGATTTGTCGTTGTATCTACAGGAAATCCTCATTTTTCCTCACAAGATGTTTTGTGCCACTGCTGGATCTGTGTAGTTGGAGACAGAGGAGTCGGTTAGCTTGCACCTGGCTTCAAGCGTCTGCTCGGTTGGTTTGGCTTCATGACCTTGGGAAGGTGAAAAAACTTCTCAGACCCCACTTCCCCTGGACCTTCCATCGCACACTGTGATCTCCTTTTGAATATTTATCACAATTATGATTGCATAACCAATTGAGTGCTTAATTAAACCTGTGTCTTTCATTTAAGTAATTGCCTCCTGGGGAGAAAGAGCTCTGCCAACCTTGTCAACTACTTGTCTCCCTAGTATTAAACTACATTAAAAAACATTTGTCAGCCGAATGGATTTGAGTGACTTTGCCATTTTAGTTGTGGGATAGACAATAAAATATCAGTGTATTCGGAGAGTAGCAAAGTGTTACTTCCCCGGTATCAAGGACCTGGGTACTCAAGAGATTTCTGAACCTCCTGTTCTTAGGCTCCATTATCTGTTCTCTTGTTTACTGTGTTGTTTCCTTGGTATTCCTGATAAGGAGGCATTTTCCGACTTGCTGTATCCAGGACTACAGGTTTGAGCTGCTAGGGCATCTGTATTGTGGTAGAGTCCCCAGAGGTTCAGAGTTTGTTACTCGCAGTAAAGAAAATGAAAATTTTATTCAAAAAGCTCTATGGATTTGATCCTGGCTGGAAAAAGACCACCTTTTAATTTACAGTAAGAATTATGTTAGGAGGCTTGATTCTTTTTTTCAATGTGGATCCCTTTGTTGGGCAGGAAAAATATTTTCTTTGGGTACAAAATTTAGAGAACAAAAATTATATAATAATTTATAACAACAGAATAAATGTAAAAGGTAATTTTATAATCAAATAGCACTCAAACTAATGAGTCTTGATATTATGATGCATCTAGAATTGATATGCTGTATACAGTGATGTAGTAGAAATAATTTATTATATCCTATAAATAATTATACCTATCAAGACTAATCCCAAACTGAACACGACTGTACACCTATAATTTCAGCATTTAGGAGGGTGAGGCAGGAAAACTGCAGGTTTCAAGACAGCCTGGGCTCCATAATTCCAAAGCAGCCCATGCTACGAACCCCAGGACCCTCAAAGAAGTCAAGTTTCACCCTGCAGATCATGTTTGCACATCTAAAAGACCATTTCTTCTCAATCAGCAAATGCTTTGCAAGTATTCTCCAAAATGCTCTCTCCCAAACAGATCCCATGAAGCTCTTAACACACACCCTGAGATCATAAGGATTTGAAAACAAGTCTATAAAGTGTACACTTGGCTTTTGAAATTCTGTCCTTAAAATAGACTTAATCTTCAAGAAACTGCAAATTTCCACCAGGGAACTCCAAGTTCCATAGAAGCATTTTGTTTTCATTTTGCTGGACCCTAACCTCTTATAAAGGTCTGTACAGCAATCAACTATGTAAGAATGTGTCAGCATCCTTGCTAAGAAAATTGCATGCACTGTTGCTTATGGAGTTTATTATCTTATCTCTGTAGTGCAAAGCCCTGACTTATGAAATAATTATCTTCCTCATCCTCAGATTTATTAAACATCAACAAATAATTCAAAACAATAATACTAGGAACATCTGTATGCATAAGGCCCTAAACATCAGATGCAATTTTCAAATAATATTTTGTGTATTTGTGTTCATTTAGTTTCTGTGTTTTCTATTCAAATGTCAGTCAGACTTTCACTGAGCAACCACTGAGTTTGGGCTGTCTTTTAATTAAATGCCTCATTAATCACACAGGCCTGTTCCGGTTATGTAGCTGAATCGAATTCTTAGTTCAAAGTATCAGAATAAAATCTTTAAATTCCAGATTACTTACAACAGTTAAAGTAGACAAAAGGTGTGGACTTTCGTGTAAATATTGCTATACGGCCTTCATCTAAGTCTTCAGCTTGCAAACTCCTTCAGGCAGTGTTCGCAAGTTTCAAGACCATCTTACCTCCGGCATCCTGGAGTGGGGAGGAGATTCACAGGTGAAGAGTTTTCTTTCTGTTTTCTGCGGAGGGTCCTTGAAGTAAATAAACTACTAAAAATTAGCAGTAAGTATACGTATTCTTTTGAAAATGCTATCACGTTTATTTTTTTTACTTTAGTTTTCTTTGAGACAGGGTCTTACTCTGTAACCCTGGCTGTTCTCAAACTCACAAAGATCTGCCCACCTATACCTCCTAAGGGCAGGATTTATCTAAAAATGAGAATTCTATAACTCAGTGTGTTTACTTCTTTCTTTGTGTGTGTATTTGCTTCTGCAAAATCATAATAAAATGGATATATAATCTTTTGTGTATAGATAATGAATATTTAATATATACATAAATGAATAATAACACATTTTAAAACATGTTTATATAAATATAAGAAAATAATTATGATAAAATTAATCTATAATATTTCATACATACATATATGGCAATTTTCTAAAATCACAATGAAATACCTAAAGTTGAATAACTTTTGAAAGAAAAGAGTTTTTAAAATAATATTTTCTATTTATTATTTGAAAACTTCATACATTTACAATGCATTTTTATTATGTGGACCCTCTCCTATCTACCTACCTCCACATCATCAGGACAGTGACTCTCCCTGCTCAGCAGTCACCAATAGCATTAACACCTCTACCAAAGGTGAGGCCTTGGAAGTCCCAGTTCCCACTCCCTCCCCTCTCCCATTCCTTCCACCTTCTCCCTCATCCCACCCTATCCACTCCTCAGAGTGGTTAAGGCACATTGCTTAGGGGAAGGTCTAAGGCCCTCCCACTATATCTAGGCTGAGCAAGGTATTCATCCAAAGAAAATAGGTTCCCAAAAAGCCAGTACAGCAGTAGGTGTAAATCCTGGCGCCACTGCCAGTGGTCCCACAGTCTGCCCCAGCCGTACAACTGTCACTAACATTCGGAGGGACTAGTTTTACTCTTATGCTGCTTCCTTCCCTGTCCGGCTAGAGTTGGTGACTTAAATGTCACCATAGAACCTTCATCCAGCAACTGATAAAACAGAGGCAGAGACCCACAGTGGAGCAGTGGCTGGGCTCCCAAAGTCCAGTGGAAGAATGGGAGGAGTGAGAATATGGAAAAAAGAGGTCAAGACTATGATGGGGATACCCACTGAAACAGTCTACCTTACCAGGCAGGTCAATACTACCGAATGCAGGGTCCAGTGCTGGATGAAACCTTTGTTGTCTTTTTTTCTTCCCCCACTTCCTACATAGCCCCTTCTGGCACTGAGTTAGCTAGGCATCAGGAATAGGGTTTTCTGATCCAACAAAGTAGCAAAGTGTAGTTTTGCTACATCCTGCATTCCAAGTGAGTGGGTGTCTTCAGCAACAGGCCTTTACCATCTAGTTGGTAGACAACAAAGAGCAATAGAAATAGCCTATGTTGTTTTGGAAAGAAAAGAGGTTTGTTGTAGTCACAGTTCTGGAGAAAGGGTGGGAGGCCCTTCTGTGTATGTTGCTTTTATGGGTTAATGAATAAAGAAGCTGCCTTGTCCTGTGATAGGGCAAAAGAGCAGAGCTAGTCTGGGAAAACTAAAGTGAATGCTGGGAAAAAGGAGGCTGGTTCAGAGAGAAGCAATGGACCTGCCAGAGACAGATGCTGGAAACTTTGGCTGGTAAGCCCCACAGCCACATGGTCATATATAGATTAATAGAAATGGGTTAAATTCATATAAGAGTTAGCCAATAAGAAGCTAGAACTAATGGACCAAGCAGTGTTTTAATTAATACAGTTTCTGTGTGATTATTTCAGTCTTGGAGGCCTGGATGAATAAGCAGCTTACCCCAACACCTGTCAGAGATTTAACATGACTGAGAATGTCATGACACATAGTATCTCAGTGGTGAGACCATGTGCGGAGAGAGATTGCCCTGAACAACAGGAAGCCAGAGAGCAACCTGAACCTGAGATCTCAAAAGGCTTGTGTCAATCCCCTATAAAGGTACATCACTGTCCCCACCACATCTTAAGGTGACCACCACTACTTCTTAGCATCAGTTCAGGGGATACCCACTAATTCATGGTCACTTTTATGAATTTTAAATAAATTCAAAATCTAAACTGTAAGATCATGAACATATAAGTAGGCCAAGCATAGTAAAATTGTGTGTATTGATATTAGAGCCATTTGATAGATACTGTTACCCAAACATTTTTATTTAAAATCATTTTACCTTAAATTAGAAAAGGAAAATTAATAGTTAAATCAAAAATATATTATTTTCCTCTTCAAAGTTATTTTTCTCTTAAATTTACTCATATTTATTTGCCTTGCAAAACTGGGAGGCTGTCAATCTATCAGGTCTTTTTTTTTTAACAAATCTTAATTATGACAATTTTTGCTGCTTCCAACTTATAGAATTGCTTATTTCTTGTATATATGTGTATATATATAATTATTTATTTTATACTATAATGATTTCTGATGTGAAAAGCTATTCTTGTAATACAGTGAAGAATTCAATTTTAAGTTTTCTATAAAAAACAATTTATTTTATTTATTTGTATAAATATGTGAGTATGTTCTTTTGTGTGGGGGTATCCATAGAACCCAAAAGATGACCTGGGACCCTTGGAAATGGAGTTACAGGTTTTGTAAGTCACCTAAAATGTGTGTTGGCAATCAAACTTTGGTCCTCTGAAAGACAGCAGTCTTAGCAAACTCTTTGGCCCCAACTTCTATTGATTCCAGTCCTTTCCCCAAGTGTATTTAGGACTATTGTGATCTATCAGTATAGTCTATCAGTATTTCTGTGCAATCCACAATATTTAAACTTAAATACAATATGTTTTAATTTAAATATGTTATGTTTTAATTTTTATTTCCATGTATGACTGTGTAGAATTAACATTACTATGATATTAACTTATTCTTTCGGAGAACACTGAATGGTTTTCCACCTGTTCAGATATCATGTATGTTTTACATTTCAATGCCTGTTTCATGCGTGTTAAATTTGTTTTCTTTTCAGCCATTATGGAGTTAGCAAGAATCCTGGCTCTAGAAAAATGACCAAGAACCCACAGGAATGACCCCAGCTAAAACCCTAAGCAATAGAGGAGACGGTGTATGAACTGGCCTTATCCTATAGTCAGACTGATGATTATCTTAAATATCACCATAGAACCTTCATACAACAATAGATGGGAACAGAGGCAATGACCCACATTGGAGCACTGCACTGAACTGCCAAGATCCAGCTGAAGAGTGGAAGGAGTGAGAGTATGAGCAAGGAATTCAAGACCATGACGAGTTCATCCACTGAGACAGTTTGCTTGAGCTAATGGGAGCTCACCAACTCCAACTGGACTGGGAGTGAATGAGCATGGGAGCAACCAAGCCCCTTTGGAGAGGGTTGACAGTTGGGGCAGACTGAGGGGCAACTGACAGTGACACTGGGATGTGTCTCTACTGCAGATACCGGCTTCTTGGGATTCTATTCCCTATGGATGTAAACCTTGCTCAACCTAGATGTAGTAGAAAAGGCCTGGGACTTTACACAGGGTGGGGTGCATGGCCCTCTCTTAGGATTGAAGGGGGTGGGGTGGGAGGGTCTGTGGAGGGAGAGGGATGGGAGTGGGAGGAGGGGAGGGAATGGGAATTTGGGGGAAAAAGTTTAAATAAATTTTTAAAAAACAAAAATATTTTTAAAAGATAAAAAGAATATATATTGTCAGGCAAACATTTATACATGTCTGTGAAGAGATAGGTTTGAATAATTCTAGGAGTTGAGCATATATCCTAAAATTATATCTTTTAGAAATCAATGTATCAATTCGCTTCTTCCTTAAACAATATAAAAATAAATTATTTCCTAAATTTTGTCACTTTGACAGAGAAATAAATATTAAAATTGCTTTCCTTTCTTGATTTTTGGTGACATTATTTCTGACTGTTAGTGTAAATTTAAATTCTTATCTCATGTTTATTCTCATATTTGTTTTAGTCGTAGATGTCCAACTAAACACATGATGATACTTTCCAGTGGTCATTTTGCCCAAAGCATGTCTTATTAGATGGAGACAGTCCTGCTAGAGACACCTTACAGAGAACTTGTCAGTACAATATTCCAGAAGTGATCGAAGTCTGTTCTCTGGAACCCATGAAAACTGAAAGTCAATATATGAAGCTCTGGTTCACCTGTTCTTTGTGGACTTTCTCGGGCATGTGTGTGACTCTGTCTTTTCAGTGAAGGTAGTGACAGCTTCTGAACTTCAACGTTTCTGATCCACAGCCTGCTTTAATAACTTGAATCCCTTGTTAATTATATTTCATTCATGTTTCAGCCTTGTGTTACTATTTTATTTTGCTTATGGCTTCTTCTTGGGGTCATACAATCATCATTATCCTAAAGAAGCCTTCCGTTTTCTTTTCTCATCGTAAAGAATGGGAAAATATTATTTGCTGTCATCCAGTGCAATGTAAGAGGGGTTTCAATAGGAAAGTAGGAACAGCCACAATCCCCTTTATTATTGTATGGGGCATTCTGTTCCTGTAACTTGATTTTCTCTCCCTGGGACGTAGATGTCTCTTTACTATCAAACAAACCCTATGCCTATCGTCCATTACTTATTTTCAATTATTCTTTCTAATGCTGTTTTTGGTATCAGAAATGATGAGAAATTGAGCGCTTTTCCCCTTGGAGAATATAAGTTGTTCTATCTTGCAAGCTGAGACCTATATGCTCCAAATCAATAATCAAAGTTTCTTTCAACATTCCCTAAGATTTGAAGAAAAATTAGAAAGCTGTAAATAAGCGTGGTACCAGATGTACTCCAGCAAATGATAGCTCTTGGAATAGCATCTGAAATGACAATGTGTAGTCGCTTGGAATTCAAAAATGAAAATGTCCCTGTGCCTTGCTTCATTACTGAAGGGAATCAGCCTTACACTCCAAGCAATTGCCTGTTCCCACCAGCTGACAATGAAATGAATACTCCGTAGGAGCTGAGATGATTGTGGCATTAAACTTAGCAGTCGCTCCATGATCCTGCAAGACTGCTACTGAATCTCAACTAAATCAGTTCTCAGAAGAGTCTGTGTAGAACTTGTTCATCATTTAAAATCTGGAGGGGGAAAAAATGAGCGAAAGCAAATGAGTTAGGGGAGACATTATCAGCACAGAGACAGCATAGGGATCCGTTTCAGACCAGGCTGAGAAAACAACAGAAACAGCCAGACAGCTCGAGGAGTTCCAACATCATCTGTGAAATCTGAGACTGTTTTATTATCATCATCAGTCACAATCCTGATGATAATAATTGTGATCTAGTGTTCAATGAGCACACAATACTACATTAGCTATAGCATTGGCCATAGAAAGAAAAGAACAATGCAG
This sequence comes from Chionomys nivalis, assembly GCF_950005125.1. Classification (NCBI taxonomy): domain Eukaryota; kingdom Metazoa; phylum Chordata; class Mammalia; order Rodentia; family Cricetidae; genus Chionomys; species Chionomys nivalis. The sequence continues at coordinate 178,803,543 of NC_080086.1, read as the reverse complement.
GTTCCCTGGCTGGTAAGATTGGTGTCTAAGTCACCCAGAGTATGACCACAACAGGGTCATGGAGGACATTAAGAGGTGGTGTCTGACACAGGAAAAACAGCTGAACAAATCATGTTGTTAAGTAGAGGTTGTAATTCTTAGTGCCCTTATCTAATCTTTTTCTTGGTAGTGATTAGTGAAACATCAATCTCAGAGTCTAAGAATAGAGTCAGATAAGGGGAATATTAATATACATGCATAGTGCTTTCTTTATGTGGTATCTCACTTGATAGTCAACCATGCAGTCGGTGAGATACTATGACTTCTGTTCTATGTGTGATGTACTTTCAGTGTGGCGAAGTTAAGGAAAATATCCAAATGCCAGGTGACCAGACAGGAGAGCACACAGCTGTAGCCCAGAGGCAGAGGTTGTAGACGTCCTTGAACCATGGCTGGACAAGGTGATAAAATGAAAGAAGTTCAAGGATGTGTTCTCCTCACAGATGACCTCATGTGTATGACTGAGGCATCACTCTCTTATCTCAATAAAATTAGATAGCAAGAATATTGGTCATTGCACATGAAAACAGATAATGAGAAGTACTGGTTCATAGTTTTTACTCCTATATATGTATGAATAGGACCAGAAATATGTCAGGGATCTTATACTAGAATACACACAAAAATTTGACTTGACAAGATTGGCTGTAACCTTTGCTTCCAGAATTTCAAACTGTCTGGGAAGTATGAAAAAACATATTGTCTTCATTTTACATGCTGTGTCTATCAAATTTAGCCTCTGTGCACACTGGTGTGTTTATAAACCATGCTAAACTCCTCTTAATTTTAAGAGAATTGTATCTTAAATGTCACTGTCTCGTCTGTATCTTATTACTTTTGTCCAGCATAGATTTGAAAAAAAGAGAAAGTCTTCGTAGTTAGGGAAGTTTTCTAAAAGCAGAATAACACAGTGACATACTAGCTCAGAAAGTTTTAAATTAATGTGCCAGTGAATTTACTAGTAAACCCTACATATTTTAAATGTGCTAACTGCAATGATTTTTTTTGCTTGTTTTGGAAACTAGTGAAAAATTTAAACATCCCATTATATTTTATATTTTTCTATTTTTTACAGATATATTAATTCTTGGGCATTTTAGTTCTTGTGTATTTTGAAGTCTTATTTAATATATCAAAATTTGAAATAAGGCGAGTGGATTCTTTTAAAAAGGCTTGTTAATCTTCAATTCTATACTTTTTAAGTTAATTTTTTTTCTTTGAATGATACTTAAATAAATTTACTTGTATTTAGTTAGTGTGGTGGTTTGAAAGAAAATGGTCCCCAAAGGGAATACACTATTAGGAGGTGTGGCCTTGCTGGAGGAAGCATGTCACTGTTGGGGTGGGCTGTGAGTTCTCTTTTGTTCAAGCTTCCCTCAGTGTGACTTTTAGTCGACTTCCTTTTGCCTCTAAGTCTAAGTATAGGAGTCACAGCTCCAGCACCACATCTGCCTGCATGCTGCCATGCTCCCTTCCATGATGATAATGGACTGAACCTCTGAAACTGTAAGAGAGCCCCCAGTTAAATGTTTCCTTTATAAGAGTTGTTGTTGTCATGGTGTTTCTTCATAACAATGAAAACTCAAAGACAGTAACATGTATTTTATCCTTTAACTTTTATGGTTTTTACATGAGATTAATACACCTATTTCAGGTTTTGCTTGGTTAGGCAATCTGGTGACTGTCTTGAAATAAGGATTCATGACACAGCAGAGACTGCCCGTGAATTCAACCTAGGTTATTCTCAAACTTGCAACCATCTTCCCATCTCAGCCTTCTAGTACTGAAATCACAGGTATGTTAGCATACTCAAGTAGGCATAGTCTTTCCTATTTTTGATTTTCATGGGCACTGCAATTTACATCTGGAATGTTCCCCAAATATCATGTGTAAAGGGTGAACCCCAGCTTGGTGATACTTGGAGATAATGAAAACTTGAAGTGGCCCCCTATGAGAAATGCTCAGGCCATTATGAGTGCTCTCAATGGGCAGATGGGGATGGCTGCTCCCTCCCTTCCCTCTCTTTCGCTCCCTAACTCATAGTGAGGAAAGTGATTTTGCTCTACCACGTTCTCCTTCTGTGATACTATTTTGCAAGCTCAAAACAATGGTGGATAGACAATGAGCTAAAACATCTTCACTTGTGAATCCAAACAAACTTTTTGCTCTTTGACATTATGTCTATAGGCATTTGCTACAATAACATAAAGCTGACTAAAATGTTGGATCTTTCTATTTTAGATAAGTCTTGATCCTATAATCAGGCTTTTCCCTATGGATTCTTGACATTTTAGTGGTTCGTGGTATTTAGAAAGCAATGTATGAAGGTTTTTTTAGGACACAGAATGCATAGGATTTTTAGTACAGTGACGTGGCTCTGTATACTGCTATACTGATGGATACATCTCACACACTTATCCAAACCATTATGTTGTACACAACCAAGGGTGAACTCTAACACAAACTTTGGTGATTATGAGACATCAGTCTATCACTTGCACTGCTGATATGTGAGGCCTAGGAGGCAAGTAAAATGTCTGTAAAGATGGTCCTTAAACAATGGTTTGATTACAGTTTTTCTATACCGTGAAAATAATACACATTTTTGCTGGTTCATTTTTACTGTCAGCTAGATGGGAGTGGAAATCACCAAAGAGAGATACCTCTGAGAAAATCATTGAGAGTGTTTCCAAAGAATTTGAACTGAGGAGAGAATTGGGGTGACACCATCTATGGGCAGGAGTTCTGTGGGAAGGACACTGGGGTGGAGAAAGAGAGAGAGAGAGAGAGAGAGAGAGAGAGAGAGAGAGAGAGAGAGCTGATCACTGCCCGGCATTCATCATTCATCACCCTTTTATCCTGGCAGATATCATACAGCTATGACGTGACCAGCCACCTCACCTTCTTGACACTGTGTCTTCCCGGCTGGGGTGGACTGTACCCTCAAACTGTGAGCTGAAGAAAATTCGTCTGTCCTTACAGTGTTTCTGTCAGATCTCTTGTCACAGTGATGAAAAACAGCAAAAACAAAACATTCAAAGCAAACCATACTTAAAATGCTTTTTGATTTTCTGACTTGCATATGATGAAGAGTTTTTCATGATATTGGAGAAGGGCAATGAAGTCAAGCTTCCAGTTGACCACATGATCATGAGGAGGAAGTCACAGTGTTCTCTGTGTGTTAGGCTGTGGTGTTAATTAGGTTAAGTGTTCCAAAGTGATTTTTATTGAAAAAGTATTTTTGTGCACTCTATTTTAATCATATTTCCCTCACTCAATTCCTCCCAAATCTTTCCCACCTCTCTACCCACCTAACACTATGTTCTTTTTCTTGGGACTCTTAGAACACACACACCAATAAAAGCACAATTAACTAACAAACAGCTTCTCCAGATGTCACTACATTATGAGCTGAAGATACCTGCATATTTCGATCAATGAATTCAGAAATAACATCTTCTGTAAAAATAAAATCTGTTTTGTAAAACAACACATGCACAGTAGGGGTGTTCATTACAACCGGAAAATGATCACCCTTTCTATACCCTTAGATGAATTCATCACAGTGGATGAATTGCAAACACTGGCACGTTCCCATCTTTGTCTTGCCTGGCTCCATCTCTACCAGGGCATTTTCTTATCTTTTCTCATATAAATTCAATCAGTAAGTGCCATAAAATTATATTGTGTACTAACCATTGTACTAATGAAGAATTACAAGTAGTACAGGACTATTGGTCTCTCAGAGCCTGTGCTATAGATGTCTTACCCGCGATAAGTCTCATTTGCTTTAGTTTTGCTTTGAGACAGGGTTTCTCTGTGCAGCCCTAGCTGCCATAGAACTCACTCTGTAGACCAGGCTAGCCTTGAATTCAGACATCTGCCTTCTTCACCTGATGTGTGGGCCATGTTCCCCACCTGATGCTTCTTTTAATATCACTGTATCATCTCTATCATCAAGTCCACAAAAGCACTGATTCTTTTTTTTTTTTTTTGATTTTTGAGACAGGGTTTCTCCGTAGTTTTTGGTTCTTGTCCTGGAACTAGCTCTTGTAGACCAGGCTGGCCTCGAATTCACAGAGATCCGCCTGCCTCTGCCTCCCGAGTGCTGGGATTAAAGGCGTGTGCCACCACCGCCCAGCAAGCACTGATTCTTAAAAATACTAATTGTGTAGCACTGCAATTCATCTGTATCTTTAATTAAATTATTTATGAATATACAAGTCTATTGTATTTGTCTGAGTAAAATTTTTTCTTAGTGCATAAAAAGGAACAACTCAGATCTTAATTAAGGATTGATTTCTTTCCTTCAAAAATGGTAAAATGTAACTCTAAAATATTTGGAAAACATTGTAATTTGTAAAGTAGAAAAAATGTGTACTTAACAGTTGAAACAGGAATTGGGAGCATTTCTCTCCTTATAAATATATTTCTGTAAAGTTATTTGATGACGAAATTAATACAGTATTCTAAAAGAATGGTCGAAAGTTCATAGCAATCCTTCTAAAAGAAAAATATTCATTAGGACCCCCATATGGATCAAGGTGTGCAGAGCACTGGGCAACCTCTGAAAATTCACATTAAAGACATAATATTAAAATGTTTTATGCTCCATTTTTTATGTTTGAGATTATTTTCCACCAATTACAAAATTTATGTGGAATGTTTGTTTAGTTATTTTCTGTATTTAAAATCAGATAAAATGTTACAAAAAATTAAGCTCAATTTGATCATTTCATTGGCCTTTAAATTCCACAGGGGTTCAGTTTATACATAGGTTAGATTTTTGTTGCTGTTTTAAACTAAAGAAGGAATCTTTATTCAGTGCTTGGAGAAAGAAAACTATCTATCTGTAAGGAATCTTTATTCAGTGCTTGGAGGAATGAAACAATCTATCTGTCTTAGTTAGGGCTGCTATTGTTGTGATGAAACCCCATGACAAAAACAACTGGGGAAGAAAGGGTTTATTTGGCTTCTGCTTCCAAACCATTGCCAATCACTAAAGTGAGTGAAGACAGGAACTCAAACAAGGTGGGAACTTGGAGGCAGAAGCTGATGCAGAGCCCATGGAAGGGTGCTACTTACTGGCTTGCTATACATGGCTTGCTCAGCCTGCTTTCTTATGGAACTCAGGACCACCGGCCTAGATATGTCATGGCTCACAATGGATTGTGTTCTTCCTCAATAATCGCTAATTTAAAAATTGCCCTACAGGCTTGTCTGCAGCTGGATCTTATTGAAGCATTTTCTTTATTTTAAACATAATTTTTTATTGATTCTTTGGGAATTTTACATCATGCACCCCAATCCCACTCATCTCCCAGTACCTCTGTATCTACCCTTCATCCTTTTTATGTCCCTTTCATTAAAGGAAAACTAAACAAGAAAACATAAAAATAAGAATAAATAAATAATGCTAATATCAATTAACAAACAGACAAAAACCTTTATTTAAAGCCTTCTGGTGTCATATGTTGGGGATAGTTTTACTCCTATTCATACGATACAGGTAACTTCCGAGCATCCTCTCTTTCCTGCCTCTCTGTTGCCTCTTCATTTCCCTTAGAGGCATTGGGAGCTTTGGTGGATCACACAGTATACCCTTTCATCCAAACAGCTTTACTTGCAGATGTTCATTGTATAATGTGTTGTTGTTCAAGGCCTCTGGTGTGGATAGCTTGGGAAGCCTGCTCTGCAAAACTGTCTTCCAGAGTTCAGATCAGAAGCCACAGCATAGCAAGGGAAACTTAAAATAACTTTTAAACTGAGGGAAAAGGTTTATACTCATGCTGTTCCACTCATCTCTTTATTGTTCTGCCTCTATTCTAATTCTCCCATCCTAATTCTAATTCCTCCAAGCTTCTTCTCCTCTAGCCTAAAAATTATCTCCCCAATGAGAGACTTGAAGTCATGAAAAACTTATGAGAGTTACCTCTCATTGGTCAAAAACACATCCGTAGAGTAAGTGATAAGGAGCCGAGCCATTTACTACTATGGCAACACAAGGTTTTAAGGTTTCAGAAGTAAAACTGTAATCATCTCCCAGTAGTGACCAGTGACAAACCTGAGACATTAGTCTTTTTTTTTTTTTTTTTGGTTTTTCGAGACAGGGTTTCTCTGTGGTTTTGGAGCCTGTCCTGGAACTAGCTCTTCTAGACCAGGCTGGGTCTCAAACTCACAGAGATCCGCCTGCCTCTGCCTCCCGAGTGCTGGGATTAAAGGCGTGCGCCACCACCGCCCGGCTAAGACGTCTTTTATAATCTAGACTTGGCAAACAAAAAATTGGCAAGCTTTTCTTAGGGTGCTTTGCGCAGTAACTTTTGTTAGATACCTGCAACTCTGACCTTGAGCATAGCTGTAAGGTTTTAAACTTATGATCTATTTACAGAAGACTTTAGTCTAGTTTAAACTTGCTCTGAGGTAAAAAGTGAGCTAATTGTGTGCAGTTTGTCTGAGCAAAAGGAACAAAGCAGGCTTTTGAGTGTCTACAGTACTCGTGGGACAATAGATCTAGTTATAAAGCATGTCCTAGTATATTTTCTATATATCAAAATTATACTTCTAAATGAAAAGTCATCTTCCTGACCACCCACAGATATATGTGCCCATAATATTGAGATGTAATCATGAGATTACATATACATATCACATGAAATCACACACTGTTGCTTTAGCCTATGTGAGCAAGAGTTTACAGAGTTGATGGTCCTGAAGGTCTTGCCTGGGCAGGATCAACCTCCTTCAGATAAACATTCCTTTGGTGGGTTGACATCTGAACACTAGCTGTCACCTGCTCTAACTCTCATGGCACTCCGACTTCTGGTACACTATCAATACTGGATCTTCATCAAAATTCCTCCCAGATATCCTGCTGTTGATTGAAGTCATGAAAAGCATGTGGCTACAGTTTCATAAGACTAGTCACTTCACAAAGTCCAGCAAATCATAGATGGGATAGACGTTGGAGTATATCTACTCAAAGCCCTGGATGTGTACCTGGGCAGCAGCTGAGTTTGTCAGTCTGGTCTTTTAGCACTACTCCCCTCAGGTGAGTGTGGGGCCAGCTTTCCCAAGTCCGGGGCCCAGCTCTACTATTAGAGGAGGGGCCAGTTTTCCCATGCATGGGTTATTGGAATCAGTTAACCCCAGGCCAGGGAAAATCAGTGTCAGCTAAGGGATAGGGTAGCTCAGCAAGGCCCAAGTACTTCCATGGGCCACTGTGAAAACACAGGAATGGACATCAACACAGACCCCAGATGCAGCAAGACCATGGACCCCAACATGACCATCTTAGGCCCAGATGATACCATAGCTCTGGGTCAGCATGGTGTCACCTGTTCGGCATGAAGCCAACAACAGTGTGGTCCCCAAACTCCTACATGGTTCCATGCCATGACCAGATTATTGATATCTGTCCAGCACCCAGTGGCAACAGGATCCAGGGACCTTGTAGAATGAGCAGTTGGTGGCATTCCTGCCTGGCTCCCACACAGCTAGCTTTACACCCAAAATAACAACACACAAATTGTATTCATTTAAACACTGTCTAGCCCATTAGTTCTAGCCTCTTATTGACTAACTCTCATATCTTGATTAAGCCATTTCTATTAATATGTGTAGCACCACAAGGTGGTGGCTTACCGGAAAGATTCTAACCTGCATCCATCTCAGAGAGGAGAGCTATGGTGTATGACTCACTTCCCTTCTTCCCAGCATTCTATTCTGTCTTCCCCACCTTCCTATGTTCTGACCTATCAGGCCAAGCAGTTTTCTTTATTAATTAACCAATTAAAGCAACAGATAGATAGAAGACACTCCTACATCAGGACCTCAACACAGACTCTAGCTGTGTCAAGGCCCTGGACCCAGCCATTACCCCAAGCCACATTTCAGGCCCTGATATCTCCATGGCCTTAGGTGGCAGCAAAGTTCACCCCATCTGTATGACTGGTGGAAACATGACCCTCAAGTACTAATGTGGCCTCTGGTGTATACCAGACCTTGGGAATTGAATTGGTTCAGCCTTCAGTGGTAACAGGAGTCAATGAAATCAATGCAGACCTTGGCTGAGGTAGAGCCACAGACCCAGATGCATCTCTCAGGCAGCATCTCAGGTCATGGGTGGCAGTGCAAGCCAATCAGATTGGGATCAATCCAGCTGCAGGGTTGCTATGGACTGCAGAATTGTGAACTGAGAGTTTAGCAAGTACTTCAGGGTTAACCCATCAGAGATGCACACCTCATGGAGATAGACCTTATTTAGCAAGTCAATAAGGACATTGTTACCAGAGATGCACATCTGGTGGAGATACCTTATTTAGCAGGGTGATAAGGTATACTGTCTTCTGAATGTGCTAGCTGTCCTCATCCTAGCAAATTTCTTGTGTGAAGAGCTCTTTCCCTAACATTATAGCTTGGGGATTCTTCCCACAGCCTACAGTGTGATGATCATTTGCTGGGCACAATTTCCCCTATGTATTGATATATTGGGTGGTTTTTCCAGCAATGTTTGATTCTAACAAAATCATCATCATCATCATCATCATCATCATCATCATCATCATCATCATCATCACCATCACAGTCAATACCCCTTACTCTCTCAACCGGGACATGGACCACTCTGCCGGTCTCTCTCTCATACACACACAAGCCCAACCATATATTTGCTCATCATAACGGCTCTGAACAGGTCCATGGCTTCTCTCTGTACTCCAAGGCAAACTGCTCCAGGGAGACTGTTCCAGGGAGGCTAGTGTGTATCCATCTCTGCTCACCCTGTCTTAATGGTATCAAGCAGGCCTGGCATAGGTCAGATTTTTATCTGGCCAGAAACATTCTGTTAATGATTTTCTTGATCTTGCCTTGATCTAACCTTCCTTGAATTGTTGGCCCAACTGTCACTTGGATAATTTTTTTAATCAGTTACTTTTATTTGTTTGCATTTGCATCTTTGTTTTATTTAATATCTCTCTCCTCTCTCCTCTCTCCTGTCTCTGTCTCTGTCTCTGTCTGTCTGTCTGTCTGTCTCTCTGTGTGTGTGTGTGTGTATGTATAGGTCAGGTCAGAGGACACTTTTTGTACTTTTGTGGAGTTGTTTTTCTCTTTCACCTTTCTGTCAGTTCTGGAAATCAAACTGGAGACATCAGGCTTCCTCATAGATAGTGTCTTTACCTGGTAAGTCATCTCATAATAATATTTGTACTTTATTTTCTTTTTCAAATCAATTAAGCTTATTTTTTCTGTTATATAAACAAAATTTTTTGGTATAGGAGTGCACAAAAAAGTTATATATATTTGTCTATATGTATCTATTCTTTACAATCATCATTGATTTTTCTCTATGTGTTTGTTGCAATTGGGGTTTATCACAAATAGTAATGAGCCAAAAGCAATATACTATATAGAGGAGAGATCCTAGGCTTCAGACATAGGACCTACTATTTATGTGACCTTGGCCAAGTTACTCGGCTGTTTTAAGAGCTTCTGTTACAAATCTAAAAAATGAGGATAATAACAATGTTTTCCTCCTAGGGTCTATGTGAAAATTAAATATTTAGGAGATACAGTTGAGACACATGTAAGACCAGCACCATGAATGTGTTAGCTGTTTTGATGCATTTGCTTGAACTCCACTTATTGCTGCCTTTTTTGCTGTTTGCCTTGTTCTTTGATGTTTTAGTTTTCTGTTTATTGTTACAACTGTTGCATTTAAGTATGGATTTGAATGCAATAACCTATTTTTGATAAATAATTTAGACCTTTTCGTTCACACAACTGATTGCTAGGCCAGCGCTATATAGTCTATATTTTATGTCTAGGTGAGAGCTTTTATGGAGTCCATCATCTGAGTGCATTTGCTACACAGATGTTTTGCATTGTTTTGTGACATTAGAACTTTTGTAATTTCCTTTTGTTTTTGGAAAACACATTTTTAAAACATGGACTCTTTTTTTTTTTTTTTTTTTTTTTTTTTTTTTTTGTCTCACAAACTCTCTCTAAACTTTGATCTCGTCCACAGCAGAGGAAGCTACTGAAATTTTGGTTTTCCTCCTTTTGTCTGATGTAGTTTATGCTGGCCCTTTTAGGGGGAAATGGGAGGGAGTTCAGTCAAGTCTTGATTTTGGCCTGCTGGTTATCTGTAATAACCACCTACAGCCAACCCTTTTCTTAATCATTAATTTCTGATTTTCCAAGCATTATCTTCTTTGCCAGTTCCATGGTTTCCTTTTAGTCAACTTAAATTTCTTCAGTAGGAAAATAAAATGATGCTTTTTTAAAAAATGACAGATTTTGTTTGCACTCGGCTATGTGCAATCTATAGCTTTGTTTCAAACATGTGCTTATGTACCTAACTTGCACAAGACACCTAGTTCAAATCCTAGCATCACAAAAAAATACAAAAAAATGAAAAAGAAAAATAAAGAGATAAGGAAATAAAACATGAGCATGCCAAAGCAAGACTTCTGGAAAGAGAATGAGAATTCTGACTAAACAAAATGCTGAACAAAACAACAGGAAGGACACTTATGTTCATATTGACAGCTGCACAAAGATACGACTTACAACTAGAGGAGGCTGCCTATTCTCCTGCACACGTGATCATGCTCCTGCACACATGTTGAAAATTCTTGAAACTCTCTTGACTCTGCAAAAATTGCAAAAATGACACAGTATAAGAAGGGCAAGGAGTCTCTCTATTCCCAGGGAAAGTAGCATTATGACTAGAAGCAGAGTGACCACAGTGGGCAGGCTATGTCCTCCAAAATAAAGAATGAAGAGAAAAGAGGAGATAGAGGAGGAGGAGGAGAAGGCTGCTGCACTAAAGCTTGAATGTATTGTGCTCATCTAAATATCTAAGATCTGAGAGATGAAGGCGCAAGTCATAAACAATCCCACACCAGTTTGGAATTGTGATTAATAGGGTGGTATTTATTTAAAGGGGAATAAACTTACAGATTACCGTCCCAGACAACAGCCCTCTGCGCAATTAGGAAGAAGTCTAGTAGCCAGAACCGGAGCAGGAAGTAAAGAGAGCGAGGAGGGAAGTAGCCGCTTTTTTAAAGGGAAAGAGACCACGCCCCAATGGGCTGGTAACTCAGGGGTTATTGGCTGGAGGAGCGGAAGGACCTCCTGCAACAGAGAGATGTTAACTATTAAGAGATGAGAGCATTTTGAACTGGGAAGCAATGAGGAGAGAAAGGACCTCGTAATCCAGTTTGGGTTTTGTTATGAAGACAATAAATCATGACATTTAAAAAACATAGAGAAGGTAAAAGGATCAAATGCTTTGGTGGAAGAGCCTTGACGGAAAGGTGATATTGAAGAGGGGAAGGGCTTGTAGGGCCTGTGGCTCCCCAAAACTCATTCGATTGGATATTTTTATATAAGAATAGAGCTATCAGTACTTAGCTCTGGTACCTATTAACCAACGTAAGGTTGTTTTTATGTAGTAAAAAATTCTTGGAAGGTTCTGTCATGGCCAGGACTCACTACAGCGACTCACTACCTGGCAGGAGGCAGAGACCCCACGACAAAGGTGGAGCTCCTTACAAGTTAACCTAGAGCTCCACAAGGTGGCAGAGGGGTGACAGACTGGTGAGAGACCCCTGAGCATGGATCCAGGAACAATAGAACAGACCTCTGGCTGGGTGTTCTCTGTCCTCATTAGCACCATGGATAGCAGGCCTGAATTCCTAGAATTCCTCATAATTGGGATGAGATAGTAAAAGAAATTGTGACCTTGGAGAAGATGAAGGCATACTATTTTTTGAGGGAGGCACTCTCCTTGACCTGGCATATGCTGAGTAAGCTGGCCAGTGAGCCTAGAGAGCTGCTGTCTCCAGCTCTTCAGTGCTGAGATTGCAAGCATGCATGTCACATCCAGCTTTTCCTTGTAGTGGTTGTCGGTGTGGCCTTTGATTTTTGTTGGTGTGGGTGCCTAAGGATATTATTAACATCTTCATGGGTCTGAGGCAGGCACTTTACTAACTGAGCTATCACTCCAATACCAAAATTATTTTTTATTATTTCTTTTCATTTTGAGTTCATATTATAATTATACCCTTTCTTCCCTCCAAACCATTTCATATATTCTTTCAACTTCATAGCATCTCTTGTCATTAATTTTTCATGCATGCATAAATATTATATTTAAGAATAAACATATATTTATATATAATATATTATATATTTACTGCTACTTGTATGTATGTTTTCAGTGCTGGCCTTTTGACTTTGAGTAACGAGTCGGTGTGTGTTTCTCTGGGGAAGACTATTTCTCTGACTCTCAGTATTACACAGTTAGCTGCAGTTCTTTGTGTAAGGTTGAGGCATAAGGGTCTTTCCCCTGTCAATCAAAACACAGAGTTGTGGGGCCCATTGTAAATGGATACATCTATAAAACAACTCCCGTACCTATGCTAGAAAACATGGCAGAAGAGGGAGCAGAAAGGTGCCAAAGGAGAGGAGAATTTTCTAGGAGACCATGTCTCCTAGTTATGTCAGAAGCTACGTCTGTAATCTCACTAAAATAAACAGTTTTTAACCCTAGCTTACACTTATACTCTTAACAGACTTTCTGCCTGAGAGTTTTACTTTTAAAGGTAATCTTAAAAATCGTGGAAGACATCACCTACTGTAATTATGGTTTTTCTTTTGAGTCAAAGAGCTCTTTGAGAATGATAAAAGTGTACTGATAGTCCTCCCATCAGAGAAACAAGCTTGTTTTTACACAGAAAATTTTGTCTAAAATTTAATCTTTTTAAAAAATTTAAAACCTTTGTATTTATCATTATAACTCTCTCTCTCTCTCTCTCTCTCTCTGTGTGTGTGTGTGTGTGGGGGGGTGTTGCAGGGTGTGGTACAGGTGCTCTTAGGAATCCAGAAGCAGCAGATCTTCCTGAAGTTCCAGATCATTAAGAGGCACTCAACATAAGTGATATGAACTGAATTCAGGTCCTCTGAAAGAATAATATGTGCTCTCACCCGAGACATCTCTCCAGTTCCCACATTTAATATTTTATTTTATCATTTTTTATTTATGGGGTACATGTGTGACTGTTTACCAAGGAGCACAAGAAGAGATCGGGAAGGGACTTCTCAGAGTCGGTTTCTTAGCTCCCTCTGTAGTAAGCTTTCTTTCATACTATCTTTGGATCATCAGCCCCCAAATAATGGTTCTGAGTAGCAGTCAAGTCACTCACCTCAGGCTGCTACTCATCACTTTCCATCTTCAGATACACCTCTGTCCACAAGAGATGAACTATTCTGTCTCCTCTCTCTCTCTTTCATACCACACCATACATTTGCTCACCGTAGTAGTGCTGTCTGTTTGGCACCACAAGGCACTGGGTGGACCTGTGTTTTCTCTTTAGAGCCTGGGACAGACCACTCCAGGCCTCTGTGTAGGTTTCCTTGCCCTGCTCAGTTCATCATGGCTCTGGGAACAGCCATGCTTCCTCCAGATGTATTATATTTTTATGTTTAAAGCTTCTAGGTGCTGAAAAATAACAGTACATCATTGTCCATAGTTATCTTTGCAATAGTATAAGTTTTCTGATGTTTAAGCTATGCAATATGTACTATTTTCTTATGGAAACCCCATAAATCAATATAGTTAATTTCTATGAAATTTAACATTTATTCCTTTAAAGATACAAAATAGTGGATCATCAACCATTTGTCTTTTATAAGAATGCATATGTATGTTTTACTTACATAACACTTTTAAAAATATTAAATTGGCTTGCAACAAATAACCTAAAAATCCAGAGCTCAGAAAACTGGAACTTTATTTTTAATTTTATCTCTTGAAGGTGGTTATGTGGACTCCTTTTTTTTTTTTTGCCATTTCTTTGGAGAAAATCACTAAATTATTTTACTCAGCAATATTATTGCTATTTTGCCCCCTTTGGGTCTGTGTTTTCTTGACATTGATTAATTTTTGGTTACAAGAAAGGCTGATTTGATATCCCCTCACTTATACACACTATATATATTCATCTATATGAGTATAGATTTGAGGAGAGGGTATATCTACCAGTATTGTAATCAAATCCAATTCTGATCAAAATCTGTGTGTTAGTCAGAAGTTATTTCCACTTGAATCCATTGCAGGCCTATCTGTGTTGGAGTGCTTTACCTGGCCCAGAAGGTCTCCATTGTTATCTGATCTTTGTATACAAAGAGTAGAGGTGTCTGTGGAGGTGGAACAGAATTACTTTCTCTTCCCAGTGCCTGGAACTTGTTAACAGTCTTGGTGTAGGAGGTCCTTCTGTCTATGTGTTGCTTTCATTGGTTGAATAAAGAAACTGTCTTGGACTTTTGATAGGGCAACACTTAGGTAGGTGGGGTAGACAGAACTGAATGCTGGGAAGAAGGACAGTGTGGCGGATACCATGAATCTCCTGCCTGAGATGGACATAGGTTAGAATCTTGCTGGTAAGCCACAATCACGTGGTGATACACAGGTTTAATAGAAATGGGATAATCAAGATATGAGATTAGCCAATAAGAGGCTAGAGCTAATGGACAAGGCAGTGATTTAATTAATGCAATTTCTGTGTGATTATTTCTGGTGTAAGACAGCGGGGTAGCTGGGCCAACAAGCAACCTGCTCACAACACAGTCTACTTTTTTTTTTCTTACAATTTAGCTGCCATAAGAGTTTTGGCTGGATAACCCAGACTGAAGGTTGCTCTGGGTTTTGACTCTGCTCTTCAACAGAAGGACAGCAAAGGGAATACTATACTAGCCCTAATAATGGGACTAGGACCTAGTCAGGAATGATGGAATCCTTATCCTATGAATGTGTCATCCCTTCTCCTGGTCCCTAAATGAGTATTGTCATTTGTAAGTACTACTCAAAAGGCTCTCTTGTAAGCACACTCAATCCTCACATTCAGTCCTCAGCTGATCACACTGTTTCAGCAGATCTGAAAATCTTCAGAAGTGGAAACTAGCTCCACGAAATAGATTGCTGCATGCAAGTCACCTGAGGCATCTTGTCAGTGATCCCTTCCTGCTCTTCATCTTCTGTCACTGTGTGACAAAAACCTCCCCTGCTACAAATTCCCGCCACCACAATGTTCTGCCCAACTGCATGAGGACAGGAAATCACAAACTTAGCTTACTAAAACTGAGCCAAAGCTCAGTTGGTTGTGATATTTTGCAACAGTGATGAAAACACTAACACAGAGTAACCTCACATTTCAAATACAGACTTTGATGCAGAAAGTCTCTAGTTGGGCTTGTGTAGTGAATGAGTAAAGACTAGAAGATAGCAATGCCTGTAAGGAAAACCCTCCTCCCCTGCATCACTCAAATAGAGGTCCACTTCTATACCATTCTCTTCTTACCTTCAACCTCCTCAAATTGCACTGGGATTATAAAGGAGATGTCTTTGTGTGTAGTCCGTATATATACCAAGTTGTGTAGTGTACACTCTTGACTTAGAATATCTGGATTTTTACTTCAGATACTTTCACACATGGTAAGAATAAAAACATTGAGTTCAAAAAAGTACAAAGTAGAATTGTGGTTTCCACAGAGTGGGTGATTTGAGGTTGGAGATTAAAAGATATTGGTAAAAAGCAGAAGGAATAGATTTAAGAACTCTTTCATTAAGATTCTGTAAAGGAACAGAACCAGCAGTACAAACAGAGAAAGAGAGAGAGACAGAGACAGAGACAGAAAAGAGACAGAGAGAGTGCATATTTGTGTTTTGTATATGTAGTTTGGTATGTGGGGATTTATTTGATTGGAGTATATACTGCACTCTTAGAAGATAATTAGTACAACAATGGCTGTGTAAATTATGGAAGATAGAAAGCCCTGAAGAAATACAGAATGAGAATTTAGAAGTGTCAGAGCAAGAGGAGACCACCAATGCAGGATGCAGCTGATCTGATGGCCTGGTAGTTTCCAGGAGGGTTGTTGGTATGAATTTTTCTCGAAAGATGAAAGAAGCTTAAATGTAATGTGCACTGGTGACAGCACTGGTGATGCACACACTTACCGAGAGAGAGTGGAACTTGTACATGTCAGCGGGCTTCCTCTTGTACTTTTATTCTGTCTGGGCTCTCAGAAATGAGCTGAACAGGGCTACTCATTTCTGCTGTGTGATTGTTCCCCTTAACTATCAGTCCAGCCACATGTCAGTCATCTCTGGAAATATCCTTACAGACACACTGGGCACTGTGCCTTACTGATTCCAGCATCTCTCCATCCACTCAAGGTAGCAATCAAGATTAACCACCACAGATCTTTTGTACCACACTGTAACTACAGTGAGTGATGAGGTAGATCCTAGAAAAATGCTGAAACGTTATTTTAAATGTCCTCATCACAAATTGCTACGAGGGTCTCATGTGTGTTCATGGCTTACTTAGCCCTTCTGCTTTATCCACACGTGTAAACACATCAGGTCATGTAAGGAAAATGTATATATCATTTATTTTCCCATTAAAATGATTGATTTTGAAAACTAGTCTCAATATAATCCTCCAAAATTATCCTTTGTTAGAGACAAAGAGCACAAATCATAGTCTTTCTCACACATTCTCTACGTTTACAGAAGAAAATAGTTTCCAAATTGCTTTCACCTTTATTTCTCTTCTGCTCTGTTGACCTTTGCTTTTTTGTAAGAAAGGAAAAATATCTCCCCTCCAGAAACAAGCTGAATAACTGATCCTGAGTAAGTGGTAAATTTACATAAGTTAAAAATGGACACTGTACATAAATGCATATGCTAACATGAAATGCAATACAGACACATTTGAATCTCCAATATCAAGCCAGAAAACTCCTTATTGAATCTGCAGTCACTTCATTTTCCTGTGAATCAAAGTCACAGCTTTTGCATTTATTCTCTTGGGCCTCCTTTTTATTTGTGTTGAGAAACTCCTTAGTTAGAAAAATGATGTCTGAGTAACAGAATCTTCTAGAGAAAGGTCTCCACTTTAGAAGGTTGAATATTTTATCCCCTAGGAGCTTCTTCGCCGATGGATTATCTTCTAGCATATTCTTTTAGGCAGCAGAAACTGACACCCCAGGGCTCTAGGATCGTGCTGCAAGCATTGTTCCTGAGCATCTCTGCCAATTCCATGCCTTCCAGGATGATGCTCGATACTCATATTTAATATTAACTCAAATGAAACTTCCCAAACACCTCAAAAATACAAAATGCAGTATGAAACACTGAGGATCCAGATACAACTGTTTCTTGGCCATATTTGTTAAAGAAGAAGGGCTAGCCTATTCAGAGTTCTTATTCTAGATATCTCATGCCAGTATCTCCTCTCCAAAAATTTATTATCTGACTAGGTAGCTAAACACACTGAGGTACTTATTGATGCAAGGATATAACCGTATAGCAGTTGAGTTGCATGATTATTAGATGTTCAAGGAATTCAGAAGAGATGGATAGCTCATGGTTGAACATTTAGAAGACCATTTTCCAAAATCATTCATTAATTAATTTAAAGGAGTTTATCAGCCTCAAGAAAATTTTCTTTTTTCTGTTTCTTTTCTTTTCTTTTTTTTAATTAAAAATTTCTACCTCCTCCCATTTCCCTCCCCCTCCCCACTCCTCTTCCCCCTCCCTCTCCAGTCCAAAGAGTAGTCAGGGTTCCCTGCCCTGTGGGAAGTACAAGATCCTTCCCCCTCCATCCTGGTAAGGAAGGTGAGCATCCAAACAGACTAGGCTCCCACAAAGCCAGTTCATGCAGTAGAATCAAAACCCAATGATATTATTCTTGGCTTCTCAGTCAGCCCTCATTGTCAGCCACGTCTTTGTCATTTTTCCCACTGTGTCACAGAAACATGATCATTCCTGATTACTGAATCCACTTTATTTATGT
Source organism: Chionomys nivalis (assembly GCF_950005125.1). Taxonomy (NCBI): domain Eukaryota; kingdom Metazoa; phylum Chordata; class Mammalia; order Rodentia; family Cricetidae; genus Chionomys; species Chionomys nivalis. The sequence goes on along the minus strand of NC_080086.1, from coordinate 178,785,643 downwards.
GCATTAAGTATTGAATTTTTAAAGTTGTACTAACAAATGTTTAACCCACTTATATGAGGGGAAACATCAGGAGGTGTCTGCAGCAGCCTAGATCATTCGCTGTGCAAAGCACCCATTCCTAAACAGAGTTGCTGTGTATAATAATCAAATGCTGTGGCTAGTCTTGCTTGACAAATGGACTGGATTGAGAATACCCTGTGAAATTATTAAAGGACATTTCTGGGATTATCTGTGAAGATGTTTCCAGAAAGAATTCATTTGGGTTGGACGGGGAACTGATTTTGGGCAGCACCAGTCAAGATTGCGGAGTAAAAAACAAAGGGGGAACTCCTTCAGTACAGGCCTTCTTTCTGACGACTCAGATATGAGCAGCTATGTCCCATCATGCTTTCTGGAACTCTTGTGCCATGAAACTGTGAGTCAAAATAAATATCTCTTCTCCAATCAGCCACAAAATACTGACGGATCTCAGGGAAACATTACTATGTCACAATCATCCCCATAGCTGAAGTGATCTTTGTGCAGGCACCTGGTAAAAAGTAACAGCCACACTTCAAGCCAACATAAGACCATGAGCCTCAGACCCAGGAGAATGTGGCAACAATAGGAAATTTCCTCTGTTAATAACGATTGTCAAGAATTCACATTTTCCAGTCATCTAAGAAGCTTGTACGTAAGCAGATTCCTAAGTCAACCCTGGCAGTTCAGAAGCCATCAGCTGAATCAGATGCAGGTGATTCATAGGAGCATCGCTGACCTTCAACAGGAGATAAAAAAAAAATATAAGAGTAGGCAAGAGTGAGGAGTAAGTCAACTCAGGAGAGGTCTCTTTGTGGCCAGTGTAGTGCACATCTTTCATTTTAAAGGTCCTTGCAAACAATTTCTCAAGATGAGAACATCAAGATCCATAAGTTTCTCTTTGCTCAGTTCTATAGAAGGATACATAAGAAGGACTAGCCATTTGGCTAGTAGCCCCTTGGCTTTTTTGGATTTTCCTTTGCTTGAGTTTTCCAGTTGTCTGACTGAATCATGTTTATTTACACTTCTTTCATTAAATGTGTGATGCAGGGGTCTTTGTTGTTCTTCTAACACCTATTATATTGGCTAGTTTTATGCCAGTTTGTCAACCCCCCAGTCTCCCCTCCTTCTAGGAATAAGCTACTGTTCTTCTCTGTTGCTGTGTACCTCAAATAGTAGAATCATAGTACGTGTTTTTGTGTGATAAGTTTATTTCACTTATTTAATGCCTTCAAGTATTGTTTATATTGTAACATACCAGAATATTCTTCCTCTTTCATATGTATATATAATATATCAGATATATCTTATTACATATCATATTTTGCTTATCAATTCATCCACAGGTGAACACATAGATTCATGGAGAGGAATTTTTATATTTATTTCACTGTCATATCCTTAGCACTTAGAAAAGTCCCTGGTATGTATTAAAGGTTGGGATTATCTGCTAAATGAATGAATCATTATTATTACAGTTAAATAATGTTCTTGATTATAATTATAGGAATATAATATTCCCTTAAAATCTTAGAAGGAGACAGTGGCTAGAGATTCATTTAATCTCAAACAACCAATGATTTAATCAATCATGCCCATCTAATGTAACCTCCACAAAGCCTTTAAAGAAAAATCCCAAAGCTGGGCAGTGGTGGAGCATGACTTTAATCCCAGCACCCTGGAAGGAGATGCAGGCGGATCTCTGTAAGTTTGAGTTAGCCTGGTATACAAGAGCTAGATTCAGGACAGGCTCCAAAGCTATAGAGAAACTCTGTCTCAAAATACCAAAAAAAGAAGGAGGAGGAGGAGGGGAGGGAGAAAGGGAAGAAGAGAAGGAGAGAAGGAAGGAAGGAAAGAAGGAAGGGAGGAAGGAAGGAAGGAAGGAAGGAAGGAAGGAAGGAAGGAAGGAAGGGAGGGAGGGAGGGAGGGAGGGAGGGAGGGAGGGAGGAAGGAAGGAAGGAAAGAAGGAAGGAAGGAAGGAAGGAAGGAAGGAAGGAAGGAAGGAAGGAAGGAAGGAAGGAAGGAAGGAAAAGAAAGTTCTATTGACTTTCCCATGCTTTTTCCTATTCTTGTCTCTCACACCAAGATCAATAGCCTACTGAAACATGTATGCAATGATACTGGAACGAGGCAGGGTAGACTGATTCTGTGCATGGTATCTGAGTGAGTATACTATGCAGGCACCTGTGGCCACATTGTGGCTGTCATACTTCATTTTTATCATCTATCAGTTCTTATCCAGGGCTTTACTTTCAGTGAAGGTTTTTTTCAAACGCAGAGCGTTACTCTAAGTAAAATCCAATGTAGTAAATACTATATTTACTAAAAGTGTTTAATTCAAGCAGTACACAGTAGTAGGTAGATCTATTCTGAAGATAATACCCTCTGTAAGCTGTGATGAAGTTTAATTTCCACACTTTTCTAAATTAAAGTACCTTCAGAGAATCTTTTAACCATACTTTTATAAACAGAAATGTGTCTGAAAGAAATCAACTTCCATCTCAGGTCAAGCAAGGTTGGGCACATTCAGGGTGCTTTGATGGCAGAGCAATTTGCAAAGCCTACAGTTAAAAGTGATTGAGGCACATTATTCAATTTTTTTTGAAATTGCTTGCTGTTAGATTCTAGTGTATTTTGTTCAGCTCTTACTGGATTTTATAAACACCCAAGGATGGGGATTTATAATGCCAACACCGACAGAACAATAGCTCTGTTGGGCCCAACCATTCATTCTTCAAACTGAATTTCTTATTTTTCCCTTACTTTCTTATGTCTTTTGACACTGTAACTTACAAAAAAAAAAAAAAATAGAAGCTCTTGTGTTCGTTTGCTGGGCCTGGAAATACTTTTTATTTCTGGTCTCCTTTCTTTAAGAGCAAAGCAAGATTCCTGTGTTTACCATTTTTTTTCAGATGCACACCTTCCTTGAGCAAAGCTATCCTCATCTAAGCATGATCAACAAAGTCCTCTACATTCCTGGTGCCTGTGCCCTGACCTGGTGGTCTTGGGACTGGTTATGGTAGATACAATGACTTTACTGCCCCTTCTCTGAAGGTAACATCATACCTTTTGTGTGTTTAAAACAAAAGAATGATGTGAAATAAAGGAAGCCTCAGAAAGTGGCTCTAATATGCAAGTCTCTTACTTAGATGGACAGCCTTTTCATATTATGCAAATAGCTATTTTCTTCAAAACACTGCCGTCTAGTTCTGGACCCTGCCTGCTACAATACCATCCTGCCAGGCAAAAATGTCCCCACTGGTATGGTAGAGGCATGGTTATGTGTGTGGGTAAGATGGACTCTACAGGAAAAAATTCCTGCCTGGTACTGTAAACAAGGTCAAAACCAATGGCTACAGAGGTCATAGGTCCCAGGAGAGAGCCTATTGATGTGTTTCTCAAGAGTCATGTTGTCAATGAACAAATAAAAATTAAGGTTAAAAAGTAGAAATTCTTCGATTAAAAAAACAAAAAAAAATTATCAAATGACTAAAGGAGATGGCAAATAGTTCTCTTCGTCCATAGCTCATATCTTGAGTAACAAAATAACTCAGCTTTTATCTTCAATGTTTCATACATCCTTCTAAGACACAGGGAACCCAGAAATGCCTAAAATCATATATGGAAGGCAGTCATACCTGGGATGGCTAAAAACTTTCAGCATTTCTTTTTCCTTTTCTATTAGTTTATTTCTGCCCTTGTTTCCTGAGGTCCAACAAGAATTCTAGACAAATTTTGTTTTACATAAAAAGAATAACAAAATTCACCAAAATTCAGTGAAATTGAAATTGAGCTGGTTTGAATCTGAGGCTGTCTCTGTCAACCAAGATGTGTCTAAGTGTCTTCTAAAAGGCACACCATGAGGAATCGCAGCTGAGACCCCTGATTTGTCATTAGATTTCTTCTCTTTAGTGATCTCAAATGCTATTTTCCGGTGCCAAGCCTCCTAAAACAGACAACTCCTAGTTAGAACACTGACTGAATGAATGTTGGCAAATGCTTTAAGGGAAGAAAAAGCACTGGGCTTATTTATTTTCTTTTCCTTCTTTCTAGCTATCTGGTCCTAATGTCTTTCCCACCCTGGCATCTCTCTGATTTCCTAGAACAATTATAATGTAATGATAATGTAATTATCATGTGCTTTCTGTAGTTTTAGTTTTTTCTGGAGGAATTGTTGGTGTCCTACAAGGCAGTCAGCCACAGCTATGAATCATGGTGGTCATTTTCAAACTGAGCCAGTTCACTAACAAACAAGCCATGGGAAAAGAAAAGCAGACTAAACTCCATCTTTTTTATGGCTTGTGGTTTCCATCTTATGGTGTGGGAGAATTGTCTGTATTCTGTCAATCATGTTATAAATAAACGCCAATTGGCCAGTAGCCAGGCAGGAAGTATAGGCAGTACAACCAGACAGGAAGTAGAGGTGGGGCAATGAGAGCAGGAGTATTCTGGGAAGAATAAAGCTCTTTCCGCAGTCCTGTCCAGACACCGAAGAAGCAGGATGTGATCTGTCCTGCTGAAAAAGGTACCAATCCATGTGGCTAACACAGATAAGAATAATGGGTTAATATAAGTTATAAGAGCTAATCTGAAGCCTGAGCTAATAGGCCAATCAGTTTGTAACTTATGGAGACCTCTATGTGATTTTCTTTGGGACCTAAATGGCTGAGGAACTGAGCAGACAAAAACCCCCAACAAGCAGGCCCCCTTTGTTACAATCTTATTTCTTTGGTGAAATTCTCTTTCACCACTTGTTAACATGACAAATCCCCACATACTTCCTTATGATGCGACACCTTGTACTTCCCTCCTATAAGCAGTCTTTCAGAACCATCATGGTTGCTCTGATGCCTCCTTCATTACGTGAATTATTAAAATTTATAATTATTATCATTATGTCTACTATTGTTTATAAATCTGCCATTCATCTTGTTTTGTAGCCCCTGACACTCTCAATGAAGAAACACATTTCTTTCAACTGAATTTTAACAACTAAACTTTCATAAGTAGTTATTCTTCCACAATCTTGAAAAAATACCCAATCCAAGCAAATGAGAAAGACTTTGTAGGTCAGTCCCTCACAGAGCTAACAATGAGTCTGTCATCAGTAAGTACCTACTTCCCATCAGTGTTCCTTTCAAAACTCTTGCCCGTGGTGCACCCATCAGTCCATGGGAAGCTTGGGATTATCTATAATGCTCTTATTGTGACAACCAGTGTCCTGTGTTAAGGAATTGAAGTCAAATTCCAGATTCAGCAGAACCCAGGGGACTCTGGGTGATACAGATCAGGAACCTTTACCAGGGACACTAGACGATACAAATCAAGAACCTTTACTGTACTTCTCGGAAGCTTTTATTACAAGATAGCTCAGAGTTCAAAGCAGGGACAAAGAAGTAATGATAAAGATATAAAGTCATTCTCATCACTTTCTCAATATGCACTCAGGGAGCAGAAAGTCTAGCTGCCAAATGAGAGCTGTTTGTATAATGTCCTTGAATGTGCTAAGCTGGGGAAAAGGAAACTTCTTGCCTGAGGCATTCCTTGGGCAAGAGAAAGCATTCTTCTCAGGAGAATAAATAAAGATTTAAGGGAGAAGATTCCACTAGGATAGTGTAGGAAAGTATTATGTGTGGGTTACATGTTCTCATTAAAAAAGGGAAAAATAATTTTGTAATCAGTATTGTCTACCAGTCTCACTTCTTCCCCAATACATGTGTCGTATCCTTGAAATGCTCATCTAAGGAATCAAAGGAGTCTGGTTCTCAAATTTATACATTAATATTTTCCAAGAAGTAAACATTTGCATACAAAAATTCTATTAGAAAAACTTATGAGGGAGTATAGGCAGTGAATTTGGCAGAGGGAAGAATTAAATTATGGGAAAATACGAGAAAATCCTTTGAGGTTGAGAGCTGCCCCTTTCTTGAATAATGGGGTTAGATGGTTATGCCTCTGCCTGATAACCTGTTGACACAAGGAGGGTGTGGCTATAGGCAGGTGTTTCCTGGAGAACAACTAGGCTAAAAGTCATCAAATAATAAATTCCTATGCCTCATTCTTGGAAGTGGAGTCTCAACAGCAAACTCAACACTGCAGGCACTAAATTAAGTCAGAATCTTAAACAAGAAAAATTAAAATGAAGTAAATAAAAACAAAATCCAACTAACTGAAATTTATGGTTTTCTTTCTTGATATTTTTAAATACACATCAGATGACAACAGTATGACACAGAACTGAAATATCCTAAGGGCTTCATTCATAAAGATCTGCATTTGCTATTAAAATACAAGACCTTAAGAAGACAAACAAATTTCACATTCATTTATTTCTCTTAGAAAATGATAAAGGTTATAAGAGTTCAAGTAATTGCTTTCTAAAGAGTAACTTTATTGCTCTCACGGTTTTTTCTTTTTTTTCTTCTTTTTTTTTGTACAAATTTTACCAAGAGGCTTACTAGAATAACAATTTTCAAGTCCAAAGAATGAAAGAGTAGAACTTCCTGTCTGGTACGGCTCTTTATTCTAGAGGTAAATAAATATTCGTTAAAAGTAGACACTTCGGTTAAAAAAAAATAAGGGGAGTGCTTATAGTTGCCTTTGGTAATAACTGCAGGTCCATATTACTATATCTAATGAACAAAATAAAGTTCTTCATTCTAAGAGCCATCATTTTCAATATATTTATGGAGTTACTTTAAGGAAAATAGGCTCAGTTAATGTCTAAAACTGTCAAATTTCAAATTTTTTAAGATGTTATTTAAATGAGAAGAAAGGCAAGTTTCCTGAAATGATTTATGTATATACATTTTATCTCTCAGTTGCAGCCAAACTGAAAATGAAAAGTAAGTGTTTATTGCTACCTTGGGATTCTAACCTGTTCCTATTAGCCTTTAAATTACATTTCAGGTGTGGGTGGGTGTGTTACTATTCTTAGAAATCAGGACAAACAACTTATGTACTTGAGGGCATAATGTTCTTAAACAGAATGGAGAAAAAAGATTTCTGTGTAAAAGCATCAACTAAAGAAATTAAGGATCAATTTGAGGGCTAAAAAGTATCTATTGATGTGTGACTCCTATTACTGCCCAAGTATTGTTATTTTCCATGCACTGTGTGGTGCAGAAATAAGCATTACTCTTTGATTTTTTTAATTCAGATTCATAAAAGACACTGCATAAATTTGGCATCTATCTCTGTATTGTGTGATTCAAGGGCTACCTTGAGTCCTTTTTCTAAATAAACTTCCAAATGTTGCTTGTCCATTGTATCCAGAACTCCCTTCTATTGGAGATGTGACTGTGAACACTTGATCATTTCACTCAGTACTTAGGAGGAAGCCCAGGTCTTAAGAAACTTTTTGTGCTCTTAATACCCTACATGAATTTGATGCTTAGACATTTTTCTGCTGTTAGCACAGAACCATTTAACAGAGTATCTGTTGGAGAGTTCCACAAATATCATGGAGTACTGGAAAAAAAAACTATAAAAAATCAAGGGTAGGGGTGGAGGGTAGTTCTGTGTCCGTAGTGGAAGAAATTCCAGTATGCATAGCCAGGAGCTGTAGGAAGATTCAAAGGTAGCCTGTGGTTCTCTCAGTCTCTCTCCCATCAGTGATATTTAACTTATCTGCTGTTGGCTAACATCCTCTCAAGTAACAACTAACTCAAACTGACATTGTCTGATCTATGTACTCTCTCCTATTTTTATCGCTGAGAGTGATGATCTACCTCTAGTTCCTCTTTCTTTTAGCTCTGGAGACTTTATTTTCTTCTTGGTCAAAACAAAGACTATCCTAAGAAAATAAAGTTAAAGCGCTGCTTGTAAGCAAAATCCTGATTGTGTTTTACTATAAATGAAACATGAAACAATAGTAAGAGTAAAGAGATAATTCATTGCTTTTATTACTAACCAAAGTCTGTAACTCTTTAATCATTCATTCTTAGCATGGATCACTAGGGGCAAATTAATGTGATTTCCTATTATTGCCGTTTTGTGGTATAAAATATCTCTGATGCATCCAATAATTAATTATTCTTTCCATATTAAATTCCTTTAGTTCTAAGTATCTGACAACCTTGTATAAAACATTTCAAGACTTTTGGTGAGGAAATGGAATGATACTTTTGTGACTGACTAGCCAGTCAAAACGTTCAAAGATACATTTTAAAATAATAGTTGTTTCCATGAGTATTTTTGTAGCAGAGCCCATAAGCATTATCTCGGTCTAGATGTAGGCAACTTAATGCTGTAGTGGTAGCCATCTTATAGGAGAGCTGTTATACATGTTGTGTGTGTGTGTGTGTGTGTGTGTGTACTGGTGATATGGAAGCTGATCTAAGCAGTTACACCAATCTATATTATTTAAGATATTTTACATGTATTATATATAGAGATAGAAATAAAAGTAATAAAGGAAGGCTACCCACACATATATGTGTATATGTATGTATGTATGCATATGTACAGACATATTTGGTTAAAGGGACCTACTTAAGTAGATATTAAAAAGAATTTCTTGTGAGCATACTTTAAATTTTATCAGTAGCTAACAATAATATCTAAACATAAATTCATACCATGGCTTTCCAAAGCACAATAGTACTTAAATTCTGAACCATAAATCCACTAGCTTATATGTGTTTACACAATTTTGCTGTTTTCTAGGTTCCATGTATTGGAGTAGAAAAGGCTACTTTGTATAGTTTTAAGCTAAACTTTGGAGGTTTACTAGAACTTTCATTCCTCTGAAACTTAATGTGAGCAATTTTCTTGTTCTTTTGCTTGCCTGGTAAACCATTTAGTCTAGCAGATAAAATTCTTCTAAAAAAAAATCTTTTTGGAAAAAGAAAAAGCTTCAAACTGGAGTTGGAAAAATAGCTCTATGTACTTGCTCCAGAAACAAATCTGCTAAAATAAAACATGGTTTTCTTTTCACATGCAAGAGCCAGTAGAAAAAGAGTCCTAAGTAAAAAAAAGAGTAGTTTAAAATCCTAGTGGCTCAAAAAGAAGCTACAAATTATTGGATGCACAAAGTTTGAGCTTTGGTAGTGATGGGACTGTACATGCCTATGTGCTATTCTCAGACCTGGAAGGTTTTGTTCTGAAGTTAAATATCTGCACACTCCCACCCCTACATTACAGCCACAAGCAGCCCTGTTGGCATCAGACTGCCCAGAATCCTGGTTGTAAGCATCCCAAAAAGGTCCTATATTTCCTGTAAAGAACAGGGAGGGGAAATGGCTCTTAGGACTAAAATCAAATCCAAATAGAGACATTATACCAAAATACAAATTGTAACACAACTTGATATTTTCTCTATTTTTTGAAAGAAGCTAAGGATTCAACCAAGGATCATACTTGGGGCAGGAAAATGCTCTACCATGGAGTTATAACTCCAGCTCTCTTTGTACATGTCATTTGAAGACATGGTCACTAAGTCACTAATTTCCCTATGGCCTTGAAGTTACACTGTAGCAGATCTTAAATTTAGATTCTCCTGCCCTAGTCTCCCCAGTAGCTGGGATTACTGGTTTGGCTTTCTTTCCACCCTTCATTTGTAGATCATGAAGTAACTATGAATATCATGTGTCATAAGTTAGCCAGACATAAGAAAGAAATAACATGGAATTGGACAGGTGGAGAGGTGGAAAGGATCTGAGAGCAGCTGAAGAGAGAAAAACATTATCACAATATACTCTATGTTTTTCAGCAAAAGGGTGTACTATTCATGTTAAAAATTTCAGTCTTCTATGTGTTCTTATTTTCTATTATTTTTCTCTATATATAGTTTGTTATGTGCAACCTTCAATCCTTTATTATCAGAGTAATAGAATATATAGAAAGAAATAAAGTAAGTATATCAATACACAAGCTATTTATGTATACATATGCACACATGCATACAAAGTAAATACATAGTAAGCATATAACTGGTTGGTTTTAGAATTAGTGATAAAAGGACCGAGTATAGGATGACTTGTATTCAATCCCTATAATATAAATAAAGTTAAGACAAAAGAGTGTGGCTATGGGGGGTGACTATACCCATAGGAATGTAACTCCATCTATGGGAGTGTGACTACACCCGTGGGAGTGTGACTGCACCTGTGGGAGTGTGACTATACCCATAGGAGTGTGATTTCACCTGTGGGAGTGTGACCACACCCGTGGGAGTGTGACCCCATCTGTGGGAGTGTGACTATACCCATAGGAGTGTGATTCCACCGGTGGGAATGTGACTGCACCTGTGGAAGTGTGACTACACCGGTGGGAGTGTGACTGCACCTGTGGAAGTGTGACTACATCGGTGGGAGTGTGACTGCACCTGTGGGAGTGTGACTATACCCATAGGAGTGTGATTCCACCTGTGGGAGTGTGACTACACCGGTGGGAGTGTGGCTGCACCTGTGGGAGTGTGTCTAGACCTGTGGGAGTGTGACTACACCTGTGGGAGTGTGACTACACCGTGGCAGTGTGACTGTACCCGTGGGAGTGTGTCTAGACCTGTGGGAGTGTGACTGCACCTGTGGGAGTGTGACTATACCCATAGGAGTGTGATTTCACCTGTGGGAGTGTGACCACACCCGTGGGAGTGTGACCCCATCTGTGGGAGTGTGACTATACCCATAGGAGTGTGATTCCACCTGTGGGAGTGTGACTACACCGGTGGGAGTGTGGCTGCACCTGTGGGAGTGTGTCTAGACCTGTGGGAGTGTGACTACACCTGTGGGAGTGTGACTACACCGTGGCAGTGTGACTGTACCCGTGGGAGTGTGACTACACCTGTGAGAGTGTGACTGAACCTGTGGGAGTGTGACTGCACCTGTGGTCCCAGCACGTTAGAGAGAGACGAGAGGCAAAACCAGGAGGGTCAGCCTCAAGGCAGCAGCAGCAGGAAAAAAAAGAGAGTTTCCCTCAGAAATCAAAGTAAAAGGAAACTAAAAATTTGTCCTCTGATTTCTACTACACAAGGTGGTATTGTGTTGTGTCCCACACACATGCACTCAGACACAGATTTTTAAAACACAAGAATCGGTGATTTAAAAGGACACAAGACAGATAATAGTCAAAGCCAGATTCCAGAAAACATAAACTTCCAATGCAGAGTTTAACCAAGAATGGTTTGGGAGTAAAAATTCAAGTACTAAAAGAGATCTAGTTGACTGGAAGTTGGGAGTTCTGCCCGGCACTGCCATGACTTGGCCTCTCAGGAGCCTTAATAAAATATATTATTAAGGACTGAAAGAACACTACATGACAATCAAGTGAGGTTTAGATCAACAATAAAAAGAAACAATCATGATCAACCAAATTACTACATTAATATTGAAGGTGTAGTCATTACAATGGAAATGTCTACCTAAGAGGCGTTTGATGATTTTCAATATGTATTCCTAATAACTAAAATTAACTTCATATTGAGATCTGTAATAAATGAAAATATAACATTACGTACATGGTGACAAAATTACAAGCACTTCTACTGAATTAAAGAGCAAAATTGTGTGCTTTTAATTGACATATAGGAAGAAATATGAAGGGAAGGAAGCTTTTGCCACGGGAGAAACTGGGAAATAGAAGGATGATGAATAACCAGGAGATATTAGAAAAAGAAGCAAGAGGGGAGAGATCAGGGGGCCTTGGTGAGAGACCTCCAGAAGCTAGGCATAAAAGTGTCAATCATAGATACAGCTGTGGTTGCTTTCTTTGAACTTTATTATTTGTTTTTCTTACTGCTGAAACAAAATACCTGACAGAAGCAAATTTAAAGAATGAAGGGTTGATTTGGGATCACGGTTTGAGGGAACAGTCCAGCATGGTGTCGAAGGCACACCTACAAGAGCAGGAGGCAGCTGGTCATATTGCAGTCAGAGTCAGAAAGCAGAGCGAAAGGAATGTTGGCACTAAGTGTACTTTCTCTCTTTTAGCTGTTGTGTTTCTCCAATCCATGCAGTAGTACTGGCCGTGTTCAGAGAGTATTCTCACCTCAGTTAACCCGATCTAGAAACTCCGTCACCGATAAGCTCAGAGTTTGTCTTATGATTTCAAACTTGGTCAAGCTGACATTACCACATTTACTCTAGATCCATACCTGGTAATATCATAGGATTTTATACGGCACCTTTTCAGTAAATTCATTTTTTCTTTCAGGGAGCAAAAGCATTTTTATGAAATTCTTGACTATAAATAATGGTCACCTTTAAAATTAAAAATATTAAAACTGTAAATAATGTGATCAGCCTTATTCCATATACTTTTAATCTCCACTGTATGTACGTGTGTATACATGCATTCATACTCAGAAACACATATAAGAAAATTGTTTTCAAGATACACATGTTAATGAAGTCATTCTTTGGAGTTTGTGGGATATACTTTAGTGAATATAAAAGAGCAAAATTATCTGATCACATATTGTGCATATTAGGAGAGAGAAAACAAACTAGCGGTATAATGAGTGTATTGTGTAAGTGAAAGGGAAATGCATGTGCTGGAAAAAGACAAGAGCTTACTAGGGTAAGGCGTGAGATTTCAGAGAGACAAGATTGAACCCTGCTGAAGCATGAGACAGGGTGGTAAAATTCACTGCCTACTTAAATATGCAAAGTACCCTTGAAGATATCTGGGAGGGGAATAATACAAGACAAATTAATATTGACAACGGAGATTTCAAATGTAAGGACCTGGGATTTGGGAGGGCTTCTCAGTAATGAGGTCATGGTGAGCCCCTACCTGGGTTCCATCGCCAGCACCTACCTGAGTTCCATCTTCTCTCCAAACTTCTAGAAAAGTATATGTAGCCATACAGCTTTATTTATTTTTTTTTGCAGTGTATTAAAGGACCACAGGTCATTAACAGTTTATTTCAAACTTAAAAGTTTATAATTTAACTTTTTTTCTTTTTCTTTTTTTTTCATTCTTTTTTTTAAATTTTACTTAAAAATTTCCCCCTCGGGGCTACCAGGCGTCCCTGTTTAGGTGCTGAGGAGTTCCATCTGGACGGGTGAGTATGTGCTATCCAGGGGCTGACGATCCGGAAGAGAGCACAAACCCCCCTACCCCAGCTCCTGCTGCAGGGCCCCTTTTCTTACATAGGACCCCCCTCCCCCCCAAGCCTGTCTTGTTTGCAAGGTCCTTTGCTGAGGAACAGCTTCCTGCTCCTACACTAAGGCTACCAGCCCAGAGCAGTGAGTGCCTGCCTACCGGGCAGGCCTCAAGGTCCCCTGCAAAGGAGCACAGGCACCTTCAGCTTAGGGCTGCAGGGTCTCCTGTGCTCTACTGGACCCCGCCCTGCCTGCCATGTTCTTCCCTTTGTCCCCCGGCTCATTGGGCTACCAGGCATCCCTGTTTAGGTGATGAGGAGTTCCATCTGGATGGGTGAGTGTGTGCTATCCTGGGGCTGACTGTCCCAGAAGAGAGCACAAAGCCCCCTCCCTCAGCTCCTGCTGCAGGGCCTCTTTTCTTACACACGACCCAGCCCCCCAGCTCCCTTCCTCCCAAGCCTGCCCTGCTGTCTGCTAGGTCCTCTGCTCAAGAACAATTTTCCCGCTCCTACACTAAGGCTACCCACCCAGAGCGGTGAGTGCCTGCCTACCGGGTAGGCCTCAAGTTTACCCACAAGGGAGCTCGGGCACCTTCAGCTTGGGCTGCAGGGTCTCCTGTGCTCTACTGGACCCCAACCTGCCTGCCACGTTCTTCCTTTTGTCCCCGGCTCATTAGGCTACCAGGCGTCCCTGTTTAGGTGCTGAGGAGTTCCATCTGGATGGGTGAGTGTGTGCTATCCACGGGCAGACGATCCCAGAAGAGAGCTCAACCCCCCCACCTCCTGCTGCAGGGCTTTCTTTCCTACACACGACCCCCCCCCCCCAAGCCTACCTTGTCTGCAAGGTCCTTTGCTGAGGAACAGTTTCCTGCTCCTACACTAAGGCTACCCACTCAGAGTGGTGAGTGCCTGCCTACTGGGCAGGCCTCAAGGATCCCCGAAAGGGAGCGCAGGCACCTTCAGCTTGTGCTGCAGGGACTTGTGTTCTACTCGACCCTGCCCTACCCCCACATTCGCCCTTTTGTCCGCGGGTCATTGGACTACCAGGTGTCCATGTTTCGGTGCTAAGGAGTCCATCTGGAAGGGAATGGTTCCTGCTCCTACGCTGAGGAGATACACCCAGGGAGTCAGTCACAGCAAAGAGGGGACCAAGACACCAGGCCTCTCCTGGCTCCATTTGAAGGAAGAGATGGGCAGGCGCCAATGCAAGAATTCCTCCAACGACCTGAAAGGCAAAATGACATCACCAGAATCCAAGAATCCCGAAATAAGAAGAATTGTACGCCCTACTCCAGAAGAATTAGAAGAATTCGACTCAAAAGTGAATTATATGAAAATAATAGAGGACCTTAAACAGGAGGTGAAAAACTGCCATAATCTATTAGAGATTACAAACAAAAAGGTAGAGGAAATGAATAAATCTCTCAAAGATACCCAAGAAAACCAAGAGAAACAAGAAAAAGCAATCAAACAGGTAAGGGAAACGGTTCAAGACTTGAAGAATGAAATGGAAGTAATGAAGAAAACACAAACTGAGGGAAGGATGGAGATGGAAAATCTGGGTAAACGAACAGGAACTATAGAGACAAGTACTACCAGCAGATTACAAGAGATAGAAGAAAGAATCTCAGACACTGAAGATACCATAGAGAAAATAAACACACTGATCAAAGAAAACAGCAAAACCAACAAATTCTCATCACAAAACATTCAGGAAATCTGGGACACAATAAAAAGACCAAACCTAAGAAAAATAATAGGGATAGAAGAAGGAGAAGTACAGCTCAATGGTCCAGAAAATATATTTAATAAAATTATAGAAGAAAACTTTCCCAACCTTAAGAAAAATATTCCTTTGAAGGTCCAAGAAGCATACAGAATACCAAATAGACTGGATCAAAAAAAAGTCTCCTCGCCATATAATAATCAAAACACAAAACATACAGAATAAAGAAAGAATATTAAGAGCTGCAAAGGAAAAAGGGCAAGTTACTTATAAAGGTAAACCTATCAGACTTACAACTGACTTCTGTATGGAAACCATGAAAGCCAGAAGGTCCTGGATAGATGTACTGCAGAAACTAAGAGACCATGGATGCAAGCCCAGACTACTATACCCAGCCAAGATTTCATTCACTATAAATGGAGAAAACAAAATTTTCCAGTATAAAAACAAATTTAAACAATATGTAGCCACAAATCCAGCCTTACAGAAAGTAATTGAAGGAAAATCACAACCCAAGGTGTCCAACAATGCCCACAATAACTCAGACATCTAATGACCCTTCACCAGCACAACTCGAAGAAGGGAAACACACAAACTCTACTACGAAAGAAAGAAAGAAAGAAAGAAAGAAAGAAAGAAAGAAAGAAAGAAAGAAAGAAAGAAAGAAAGATGACCAGAGTTAACAACCACTGGTCATTAATATCACTTAATATCAATGGACTCAACTCACCTATAAAGAGACACAGGCTAAGAAATTGGATACGAAAACAGGATCCAACATTCTGCTGTTTACAAGAAACACACCTCAACCACAAAGACAGACATCTACTCAGAGTAAAGGGCTGGGAAAAGGTTTATCAAGCAATTGGACCTAAGAAACAAGCAGGTGTGGCCATACTAATTTCTAACAAAGTTGACTTCAAACTAAAATCAATCAGAAGAGATGGAGAGGGACATTTTTTACTCATAACAGGAACAATTCATCAGGACAAAGTCTCAATCCTGAATATCTATGCCCCTAATATAAAAGCACCCACTTATGTAAAAGAAACATTACTAAAACTCAAGGCAGTCATCAAACCACACACACTAATAGTAGAGGATTTCAACACTCCTCTCTCACCAATGGACAGGTCAAGCAGACAGAAACCTAACAGAGAAATAAGAGGATTAAGGGAGGTAATGAATCAAATGGACTTAACAGACATCTATAGAACATTCCACACAAATAGGAAAGAATATACCTTCTTTGCAGCTCATGGAACCTTCTCAAAAATTGACCACATACTCTGTAACAAAGCAAACATCCACAGTTACAAAACAATATTAGTAACCACCTGTGTCTTATCAGATCACCATGGATTAAAGTTAGAATTCAACAACAATGCTACCCCCAGAGAGCCTACGAACTCATGGAAACTGGACAGTCAACTACTGAACCACACCTGGATCAAGGAAGAAATAAAGAAAGAAATTAACGTATTTCTTGAATTCAATGAAAACAAAGACTCAACATACTCAAACCTATGGGACACTATGAAAGCAGTCCTAAGAGGAAAGTTCATAGCACTAAGTGCCCACTTAAAGAAAATGGAGAAAGCACACATTGGAGACTTAACAGCCCACCTGAAAGCTCTAGAAAAAAAAGAAGCAGACTCACACAGAAGGAGTAGAAGACTGGAAATAATCAAACTGAGGGCTGAAATTAACAAAATAGAAACACAGAAAACAATCCAAAGAATCAATGAAACAAAAAGCTGGTTTTTGGATAAAATCAACAAGATTGATAAAACCCTATCCAAACTAATCAAATGGCAAAGAGAGAATACGTAAATTAACAAGATCAGAAATGAAAAGGGAGACATAACCACAGACACAGAGGAAATTCAGAGAATCATTAGATCTTACTACAAAAGCCTGTATGCCACAAAATTGGAAAAAGTAAAAGAAATGGACACTTTTTTAGATAAGTACCATATACCAAAGTTAAACCAGGACCAGGTGAACAATCTAAATAGACCTGTTAGTCACGAAGAATTAGAAGCTGTTATAAAAAAACCTCCCTACCAAAAAAAGTCCAGGTCCAGACAGCTTCAATGCAGAATTCTACCAGAACTTCCAAGAAGACCTAATAGCTATACTCCTTAATGTATTTCACAATATAGAAACAGAGAAGTCATTGCCAAATTCCTTTTATGAAGCTGCAGTTACTCTGATACCAAAACCACGCAAAGACCCAACCAAGAAAGAGAACTACAGGCTAATCTCACTCATGAACATCGATGTGAAAATCCTCAATAAAATACTGGCAAACCGAATCCAAGAACACATTAGAAAAATTATCCATTATGATCAAGTAGGCTTCATCCCAGGGATGCAGGGCTGGTTCAACATATGAAAATCTATCAATGTAACCCATCATATAAATAAACTGAAAGAAATAAACCATATGATCATTTCATTAGATGCTGAAAAAGCATTTGACAAAATTCAACATCCCTTTATGATAAAGGTCTTAGAGAGATTAGGGATACAAGGGTCGTACCTAACTATAATAAAAGCTATTTACAGCAAGCTGACAGCTAACATCAAATTAAATGGAGAGAAAATCAAAGCCATCCCACTAAAATCAGGAACACGACAAGGATGTCCACTCTCTCCAACCTCTTCAATATAGTGCTTGAAGTTCTAGTAATAGCAATAAGACAACATAAGGGGATCAAAGGGATTCAAATTAGAAAGGAAGAAGTTAAACTTTCATTATTTGCAGATGATATGATAGTGGACATAAGCGACCCCAAAAACTCCAGCAAAGAACTCCTACAGCTGATAAACACCTTTAGTCGTGAGGCAGGATACAAGATCAACTCCAAAAAATCAGTCGCCCTCTTATACACAAAGGATAAGGAAGCAGAGAGGGAAATCAGAGAAGCATCACCCTTCACGATAGCCAGAAATAGCATAAAATATCTTGGGGTAACTCTAACCAAGGAAGTGAAGGATCTATTTGACAAGAACTTTAAGTCTTTGAAGAAAGAAATTGAGGAGGATACCAGAAAATGGAAGGATCTCCCTTGCTCTTGGATTGGGAAGATCAACATAATAAAAATGGCAATTCTACCAAGGGCAATTTATAGATTCAATGCAATCCCCGTTAAAATCCCATCAAAATTCTTCACAGATCTTGAGAGGACATTAATCAACTTTATATGGAAAAACAAAAGACCCAGGATAGCCAAAACAATCTTATACAATAAAGGAACTTCTGGAGGCATTACCATCCCTGAATTCAAACCCTATTACAGAGCTTCAGTATTGAAAACAGCTTGGTATTGGCATAAAAACAGAGAAGTCGATCAATGGAATCGAGTAGAAGACACTGATTTTAACCCACAAACCTATGAACACCTGATTTTTGATAAAGGAGCTAAAAGTATTCAATAGAAGAGAGAAAGCATCTTCAACAAATGGTGCTGGCAGAACTGGTTGGCCACCTGTGGAAGAATGAAAATAGATCCATATCTATCACCATGCACAAAACTCAAGTCCACATGGATGAAAGACTTCAATATCAGTCTGAACACACTGAACCTGATAGAAGAAAAAGTGGGAAGTACTCTACAACATATGGGCACAGGAGATCACTTCCTACGTATATCCCCAGCAGCACAGACATTAAGGACAACATTGAATAAATGGGACCTCCTGAAACTGAGTAGCTTCTGTAAAGCAAAGGACACTGTCACTAAGACAAAAAGGCAATCCACTGACTGGGAGAAGATCTTCACCAACCCTGCAACAGACAAAGGTCTGATCTCCAAAATATATAAAGAACTCAAGAAACTAGACTTTAAAATGCTAATTAACACAATTAAAAAATGGGGCACTGAACTGAACAGAGAATTCTCAACAGAAGAAATTCAAATGGCCAAAAGACACTTAAGGTCATGCTCAAAACCTCCTTAGCGATAAGGGAAATGCAAATTAAAACAACTTTGAGATATCATCTTACACCTGTCAGAATGGCTAAAATCAAAAACACCAATGATAGCTTTTGCTGGAGAGGTTGTGGAGGAAGGGGCACACTCATCCATTGCTGGTGGGAATGCAAACTTGTGCAACCACTTTGGAAATCAGTGTGGCGATTTCTCAGGAAATTTGGGATCAACTTACCCCAAGATCTAGTAATACCACTCTTGGGAATATACCCAAGAGATGCCCTATCATATGACAAAAGCATTTGTTCAACTATGTTCATAACAGCATTGTTTGTAATAGCCAGAACCTGGAAACAACCTAGATGCCCTTCAATCGAAGAATGGATGAAGAAAGTGTGGAATATATACATATTAGAGTACTACTCAGCGGTAAAAAACAATGACACCATGAATTTTGCATGCAAATGGACGGAAATAGAAAACACTATCCTGAGTGAGGTATCCCAGACCCAAAAAGATGAACATGGGATGTATTCACTCATAATTGCTTTCTAGCCATAAATAAAGGACATTGAGCATATAATTTGTGATCCTAGAGAAGCTAAATAAGGTGAACCCAAAGACAAACGTATAGTCATCCGCCTGGATAGGGGAAGTAGACAAGATTGCCAGGCAAAAGCTGGGAACTTGCGGGTGAGGTGGCATGGGGCTAAGGGGAAATAGGGTGAGAAACGTGAGAAGGGGAGGATGGGGGAGCTTGGGGGAATGGGATGGTTGGGATATAGGAAGGGTGGATACGAGAGCAGAGAAATATATATCCTAACTAAGGGAGCCATCTTAGGGTTGGCAAGAGACTTGACTCTAGAGGGGCTCGCAGGTGTCCAGGGAGATGTCCCCAGCTGGTACCTTGGGCAACTGAGGAGAGGGAACCTGAAATGACCCTATCCTATACTGATGAATATCTTACATATCACCATAGAACCTTCATCTGGCGATGGATCCAGATAGAGACAGAGACCCAATTTGGAGCAACAGACTGAGCTCTTAAGATCCAAATGAGGAGCAGAAGGAGGGAGAACATGAGCAAGGAAGTCAGGACCACGAGGGGTGCACCCACCCACTGTGACAGTGGAACTGATCTATTGGGAGCTCACCAAGGCCAACTGGACTGGGACTGAATAAGCATGGGATGAAACCGGACTCTCTGAACATGGCGGACAATGAAGGCTGATGAGAAGCCAAGGACAATGGCACTGGGTTTCGATCCTAATACATGAACTGGCTTTGTGGGAGCCTGGCCTGTTTGGATGCTCACTTTCCTGGACCTAGATAGAAGTGGGAGGACCTTGGACTTCCTGCAGGGCAGGGAATTTGGACTGCTCTTCAGTACCTAGAGGGAGGGGGAAGGGAGTCAGGGGAGGGGGAGACGATTAAGGAGAGGGGGAGGGGAGTGGGGGAGGGGCGATGTGTGGGAGGAGGGGGAGGGAAATGGGAAACGGGGAGGAGGCGGAAATTTTAATTTAAAAAAAAAATAAAATAAAACACTATCCTGAGTGAGGTAAGCCAGACCCAAAAAGAGGAACATGGGATGTACTCACTCATATTTGGTTTCTAGGCATAAATAAAGGATATAAATAAATAATAAATAAATAAATTGAGCATATAATTCGTGATCCTAGAGAAGCTAAATAAGAAGGTGAACCCAAAGAAAAACATATAGGCATCCTCCTGAATATTAAACTTCATCGGGCAATGAAAGGAGACCGAGACAGAGACCCACATTGGAGCACCGGACTGAAATCTCAAGGTCCAAATCAGGAGCAGAAGGAGAGAGAGCACGAGCAAGGAACTCAGGACCACGAGGGGTGCACCCACACACTGAGACAATGGGGATGTTCTATCGGGAACTCACCAAGGCCAGCTGGCCTGGGTCTGAAAAAGCATGGGATAAAACCGGACTCGCTGAACATAGCGAACAATGAGGACTACTGAGAACTCAAGAACAATGGCAATGGGTTTTTGATCCTACTGCACATACTGGCTTTGTGGGAGCCTAGGCAGTTTGGATGCTCACCTTACTAGACTGGAATGGAGGTGGGTGATCCTTGGACTTTCCACAGGGGGGCTGACGATGGAGGGGGACTTGATTGGGGGAGGGGGAGGGAAATGGGAGGTGGTGGCGGGGAGGAGGCAGAAATCTTTAATAAATAAATTAATTAATTAAAAAAAATTTCCACCTCCTCCCATTTCCCTTCCCCTCCCCCCATGCCCCTGTCCCCATCCCCTTCCTCCTCCCTCTTCAGTCCAAAGAGCAGTCAGGGTTCCCTGCCCTGTGGGAAGTCCAAGGTCCTCCCCTCTCCATCCAGGTCTAAAAAGGTGAGCATCCAAACAGACTAGGCTCCCACAAAGCCAGTACATGCAGTAGGATCAAAACCCAGTGCCATTGTCCTTGGCTTCACAGTCACCCCTCCTTGTTCAACACGTTCAGAGAGTCCGGTTTGATCATATGCTCCATCAGTCCCAGTCCAGCTTGCTTTGGTGAGCTCCCATTAGATCAGCCCCACAGTCTCAGTGGGCGGGCTCACCCCTTGTGGTCTTGACTTTCTTGCTCATGTTTTCCTCCTTCTGCTCCTCATTTGGGCCTTGGGAGCTCAGTCCAGTGCTCCAATGTGGGTCTCTGTCTCTAGCTTCTTTCATCGCCAGATGAAGGTTCTATGGTGATATGCAAGATATTCATCAGTATGGCTATATGTCAGGGCCATTTCAGGCTCCCTCTCTTCAGTTGTCCAAGGATCTAACTGGGGACATCTCCATGGACACCTGGGGACACCTCTAGAGTCAAGTCTCTTGCCAACCCTAAAATGGCTCCCTTAATTAAGCAGGGATATATACTTCCCTGTCCCATATCAACCCTTCCTCCATCCCAACGGTCCCATTCCTCCAAGCTCTCCCCATGCCCCCTTCTCACTTTTTTCTCCCCATCTCCCCTTACCCCATCTCCATACCCACCCCCAAGTTTCCAATTTTTGCCTGGCAATCTTGTCTTCTTCCAATGTCCAGGAGGATGACTATATGTTTTTCTTTGGGTTCACCTTCTTGTTTAGCTTCTCTAGGATCATGGATTATAGGCTCAATGTCCTTTATTTGCCATAACACAATATATTGTGTTAAAGTAATGGAGTAAAATTCACATAGTGTTATACAATTTACCTTTATTAATCTGTTAGGCTATGTTTTATGACAATTAGCATAGAAATACTGATGAAATATTTTCATTTCTAGCCAAATAAGGAATGTTTTAATACAAAAACTAACCTTTGTGAGTCCCTGTATCATTGTCAACAAGTACAGGGGACAGTAACCTTCCAGAATCCACACTAAAGTATGGTGAAGGAAAAATAAAGAACAAATGAAGGAAGATGCAGTATGAAAAGTCATCACGTCAGGTATTAGAGCAAAATTATCATACTTTTTACTTTCCAGACATAGCTGAGAGATGTGAGCAACAGTAGAAAACGTCATTTTAGCAATGGCATTAGTCGTAAACAAGGCCACATCGTTTATATGCGCTTCAAAGCAGTCACTTAATATCACTGCTGCTGGCTCTGAATAGATCTAGAGTGATAATCGTGAAGTAAGTAGCAAGTAGATGTTTGGAAATAAAGCTTTGCCCTGGGCCACCAAGAGTCGAAGGACAAAGCTAAGCACCTTTATAAAGCATTAGTCTGAGAACAGAATCGTCAATACAGCCACAGTCTGCTCGTTTGCCGAGCATCGATGAACATTTGCCATGGCACACAAATATGGATTAACTTAAGAGAGTAAATTATCGGTGCGCTGTGATCCTTTTTGCCCTTCTTTCGGTAGAATGTCTCTACTCTTCATATCCCACTACAACAATTCAGCATCAGCTTGCAAGGAAAGGAGAAACAGTCTAAATAAAAACTGTATTATAAGCTCACAGCAAGAAATATGTACTTAAAATGGGATTTATTCTTTCTTATTGCTGCTGGAATGGATGCTTAATTTTCCCCCTAAAATGAAACGAAGCTTTAAGAAAATTTATGGCTGCTGCGAGAGTAGTTTCTCACGTGCCAAGTTATGTTAGGGAAGCAGGGCTAAATCATCAAAGAAATCTGAGCAGCGCCACACAGCAGTCAGGCAAGATGATATTTAACTTCCTACCCACATGAAACCATTGCAGGGCCAACTGTTGGCAATGGGCTCCCAAAAAACCAAGAAAGTCACAGACAGTCATCCTCCTTGCCCCTTCTCCCTGTAAGTTTACCCTTCTTTTCTGTACTTTTCCTCTCCGTCCTCTTTCCATGGCTCCTTCTCTGAAAACATCTGTTCTGCTCTGACAGTGTTGACTATGTGATAACTCTTGTGCTCCCATATCTTCCCTCTTGTCGTCTTCCCATTGTCACAGGAATTAATACTGCCTCCTCGGAAGCCCCTGTAGGTGATGATGACAAAACTCACAGGCTTGTCCTCTATTATCAGAGTGTTGATATAGCATAAGTTAAATGGCATTATTCATTTAAAAAAGAAAATGACAGATAACTCATAAAACACTTAGTTTTCTCTCTTTTTGAAAAAAATGTATTTTTATTAGTTCTTTGAGACTTTTGTACATTGTATTTTTATAATCTTTACTCCTTTCCCCACAACTCCTCCAAGACTTACCCCACTTCCCTACACTCCCCAATTTGTGTGTTCATTTTTTTAACCCATTGAATTCAATTTGCGCTGCTCATATACTCTTGAGTATATGATCATCCACTGGAGCTTGGTTAAGCTACCAGCTCTCCCCGAGGAGCAATTACAAAGTTCTCCTCAGCTAGGAATGAAACTTCATGCCCATCGCCCCTCTTCATGCAGGCATTTCGTCTCTTGAGCTTGTGTAAGTCTTGTGCATGCCATCACAACCACTGTGAGCTGTATGTGCAACAATTCTGTAGAGTTCATAAAACACTATTTTGTTATGATTATCCTTCACATCTGGGTTTTATAATCTTTTTGTCCCCTCTTCTGCAATCATGACCCCTGAGCCTTAGGAGGAGGGATGCGGAAAAGATGTCCTATTTAGGGTTGAATACTTTGCAGTCTCTTATTCTCTGCACGTTGGCCAGTTGTGGGTCTCTGTTCTAATCACCGTCTTCAGCAAAAGGAAGCTTCTCTGATGAGGGCTAAGAAGTACACTAACTTATGGTTTATCAAAAAGTCGCTAGCAGTTGGTTTGCTATTACCTCCAGTTAACAGGATAATCATAGTAGGTTTCCTCTAGGGCTGGATAACCTGCTTTCTACTATTGAAGCACCAGACAGAGCTCTGGGAATCCAGCTGAAGAAAAGGAGGCAGGATTGTGTGAGCAAGGGGGTTAAAGAACATTTCCAGAGACAGCTGAAGCAAGCTCATGGAAGCTCAGGAACTCTAGGCAGACATCTGTGGAGCCTGCATGGGATCGAACTAGGCCCTTGCATGTGGGTGACAGTTGAGTCTATTTGAGGGGTCCCTGGCAGAGGGACCAGGATCTATTCCTGGTATATGAGCTGACTTTTTGTAGTCCATTCCCTATGGTGGGATGCCTTGTTCAGCCTTGTTGCGGGGCAGCGTGGGGGGCTTTGTCTTGCCTCAACTTAATATGTCAGGCATTTGTTGACTCCCCATGGGAAGCTTTACCTTTGGGAGGAGTGGATGGGGGAGGGTTGGGAAGGCGAGAGCAGGGTGTGGGAATGGGAGGAAGGGTAGGAAGGATAGCTGTGGTTGGAATGTACAATGAATAAAAAATAAAACATAAAGTAAGAAATTTTGATTGAAATAAATTGAGGAATATTGGATTAAAAATTGAAAGCTTCACAATTTTTAAATGAAGGATTGTCTTTGTCATTTTGTGACTTCTAATAAACAATCCATCATTGATAGGAAGAAAACACTAACTAACAAATTAGAGGTCAGATTTATATACATATATACATATACATACATACACTTATATACATATATACATAAATATATATCTTCACCAATTGAAGTCTTAATATCATAAAAGAATGAAAATCAATAGTGAGCAGTGTTTCGTGGTGGCCTACTCTGTGACAGTGACTTTGCATCTATTGTTTAATACACAGAACTCTAAGTCTGTCTCTTGACCATTGTCTCTGCTACATAAATGAGCACCCACAACCATGGAGAACTAAACCATCTTCCTGAGTTCTGTTCTCTAGCTTGCCCTTTCACACCCTCAAAGCATATTTATTTGTTTATATCCATCTTATTTGATCCCAAGAACTTGATAATATTCAACTAATGTGAAGAAAATAATTTTTTGCTAAAATATATCCCATTAAACAAAGTATTTTAAAAGGTGGTTTACTAGGGCTGGGTGGTGGTGGCACACGCCTTTTATCCCAGCACTTGGGAGGCAGAGGCAGGCGGATCTCTGTGAGTTCGAGACCAGCCTGGTCTACAAGAGCTAATTCCAGAACAGGCTCCAAAACCACAGAGAAACCCTGTCTCGAAAAATCAAAAAAAAAAAAAAAAAAAGAAAAACAACAACAACAACAAAAGGTGGTTTACTACTATCAATATTTTACTTTATAATTCTTTTTTATTTGTATTGTTTATTTATTCTTCTCTCATACATTAACATCCTCAACAGTTTTCCCTCCCTCCACTCTTCCGAGATCTTCACTTTAACTCTCCTCTTCCTCAGATCCACTCCTCCTTTCCCTTCAGAAGAGATATCAACAGAACATGGCATATCAAGTTACAATAACACTAAACACAAACCCTCATATCAAGGCTATATGAGGCAACCCAGTATAAACAGCCAGAAGTCTCAAAGACACCCCAACTATTAGGAGTCCCATAAGAACAACAAGGTACACCGTTGTAACATATATGCAAAGGATCTAGTCAGACCCAGGTAGGCTCCATGATTGTCTCTCCTGTCTCTGTGAGACTATGAGCCACATAGTTGATTCTGTAGGCTGTGCTCTCCTGATGTCCTTTACCTCTCTGGCTCCCACAATGAAATTCTCCCATCACAAGATATGTTTAACCTTTGAACTGGTCAAATCTGTATTTTTAGATCCTAGGTACTTGGGAAGACTAGACTCCTCTTAGAAGCAGGTTCTGACAAACACATTATGCTAATGCATACCCAAGTAATGGCAGAAACAGACAAATAGAAAGACATTTTGTTAGCCCTAACAGGGTAGGTTGTGACTCTGAGAGAAAAACTGCTCAGAAAAAGAAAATATAGCTAAGAACATAATAGCTTGACCTGCTAATGAAAATGAGTTTTCTATTGTGGGGGTTGGGGTTGTTAATTTGTTTTCAGGGATTCCACTTGTCACAAGACAGTCATGTGAACATGAAAGCTAGTTAATTATCTCTTTTGATGAAAATGTACTTTCTGGACACTCTCGTTAAACATTAGGACTTACTAAAATTAATTTTCTAAACTTCCTAGGTCAAAGAACTGTTTTAAAGTAGGGAAATGGATTGAAAGAATCCAGAAGTAAAGTTGTGTGAGGAAAGCAGGGCCCCTGTGCTCACACAGAATGTGCAGTTTTTGACTTAATGCTTGCATGTGTTATCTACACAGATAAGAGATGTGAAGGTATTAGTTTCCCCAGAAGAATCCCAAGCCCTTAACACTACGTATCTGGCCTTATAAATCTTAGCATTGCCAAAGTCCTGCACAGAATCAAATTAGAAACAAGCCTTAAACATAAATTTATTTTGTGTGTATAGCATATTGAGTACCTAATGCTTACTATGGCTTTATATGTATTTAATAACTTAAATTTTATAACTAAAATACATACTATTTTTATCCATTTTATGAATGGATAAACTAAATAATTTCTGAGTTTATAAGTGATTGTTTTCAAATTACTAGTAATGGGTTTGCCTGAGATTTGAACCCTGAATTTCCTTGTCCCAAAGTCCATGTGCCAAAGCACTGTGTGAACCCAGCCCCAGAGTTTCATGGGAAAGTAGTTTTTCTAAGGCATTGTACTTGCTCATGCATGCAGGTATCATTGCTCCTAATTAGGCTATGAACTGTGAACTGTTGAAATCTTTCAGGAAACATCTGCCGGTTATTCATCTTTGAGTCTACCTCAGCAAATACTTGAACATTCTAGATTGCTTACAGATGAACAAATGCATCCAAACCAAACCCTTGTGGGAAGAGGAGACATCAAAGTGGGACTCTTCCCAGAAGGTCAGACACTTGTTTGAAAAATCACACTTTATTTCTGGATTCTCAGAGACAAAGCCACTCATTCGTTCAAACAGTCATGACTGAAACCTACTGTGAATGAAGAAGCCACAACAGTGTGATCAACTCTAATTGTCAATTTGACATATCCTAGAATTGCCGGTGAAGAGAGTCTCACTGATTGTCTACATTATCTTGATCTGTGGGTGTGTATGTGAAGGGGGCTGTCCTAATTCAACTCATTGATTTGGGACTACACAGCCCGTAGCAGAGGGTTCTCTAGTCAGGAGTTCTGAACTGTAGATGAGTGCAGGAATCAACTGAATATGCAGCGAGCATGCATTCATTCTTCTCTAATCTTGACTAGTTGTGATATGAAAAGCTGCTTCAAGTTACCGCAGCCTTGACTTCCTTATAACAGTAGGCCAGAACCTTGAATTGAAAGGTAAAAGGTTTTGTGCCAAGGCATTTTATCTTATCTGTGGAAATGAAACTAGACCATCATAGTCCAACAAGGACCCAGACATATTTAAGAAACCTTAAGATCTGTAAGGGGAATTTTGTGGCATGGTGCAGTTTTCCAGGGCAACACTTCAAAAAGCTTGTTTGGAAAATTGACCTACTGATTAGAAAGAGCGATAGTTCATCAAAGTGCATAGCCATTCAATCTAAACTAACTTATAAAACTAATAAATGTCTTTTATTTGATCAGATATAGCCTGTCAAAAAAAAGGAGCCCCCCCCCAAAGTTAGAATGGAGGCAGGGTTGTGTTTTTGTGCTTCTGGGAGAATAAAAGCATCCAAGAAAGGAATCCAGATACCACTGAACAAATGAAACATCTGAAGAAAAAGGACAAATCATCCAGAGAAAATTTCCCAAGAAAAAGAGTAAATTGGCCTAATAGTATAACACATTTCCAATAGTATAAAATTTCATAAATTTTCCCAAATGTTGGTATCTTCTGTTCTCTATAGATATATAAGGTAAATGGTGGTTTTTGTAGTCCCAATTAAATTAAAAATTGAAGCTGGCTTCGGAGTTGGAGCATGGTTCTCTCCTTTGCTAAAAGCAAGCATGCTTGTTAAAGGAAAATCCAAAATCCACATTTCATGTCAGAAGAGCCACCTGGTATGGGACAAAAAAAATTAAGAGAATAGTCTATTGTCACTAATCTCATAATCTTCTGGTTTTATTGGACTCTTTACAACTTTTCTTAAAATATAAATATTATCTCAAAATTTTTAAGCTTAGATGGGTTGATATGCTTTCTGTCATGATATTAAAGGTCTTATAGATTACTAACTAATTCTAGAAATAAGCTTCATCTAGCTTCCTGTATATGACTTTAATCTTGATGCTGAACCTGGTAACTAGAAATTAAGTTTGTGTACCCAGAATGTACTTAACAAATTGTAATCCTTTAACCTCTCTAATATCTGCTGTATATAACACTTAAGATGTTTTACTTTTCTTCAGTAATCCATGACCACTCCTGGCAGTGAATTGTAAGGTCTCTAAGAACTTGATGGAGCCCCCACCCCACCGCCTCATGACAATTCCACCTGGATTATGGCAAAGCCCCTAAGCTGAAAAACACTACCCAAAGATCAGCTTTGGACTACAAACTGATCAGAACAACTTCAAAGCAGTTAGCTAGGATGGTCCAGCCTCATAGACTACTCTAATCAGGATTTCAGACAAGTCCTGCACTTTCCCAACACACTGAGACTAAACAACAGCTAGCTTTCCCAGGACTTGACCATTATCTCAATTTTCTCAGGGTTCCCTAAAGATGCTGTTGCCCCAGAGAGTAGGAAATAACTTTAAGACCATGACACCTACATTCCCAAGAGGTGGGATGAGTGATTTTTGGTCATTTGATGGGTTATGGATGTTTGTCATCATTTAAGGGGGATTGGTTGCAAATTGTTACTGGTTTTGGTAAAGGAGGAAACTAAGCAAAGGAGATTAAATTTAAAAATCTCTAGCTGAAAAGAAAAAGGAGGGGCATAGGGATGATAGGATAAAAGAGTAGATTATTGAATCTAGTTTAAACTAAAAAGCAACTGTTAATCTCACATATTTTACATTGATGTGAATTTTTGTATATTGATACAAATTTAAGATTACTTTTGTTATACTGTGTATATGTTTCCAATCTTGTTTAAGGTATTGTACCTATGCAGATAATTTTAAAATGTAATGTAAATGTCTAGTTCTTGAAAGTTATTATTGCAAACTATTTAGAATGATTAAAATACAGGATATTAATTAGTCATCTATAATGATCAGACTTGTAGTGATGTTAGGTATGTTTTCAAGTTCAAACAGAGATATATGTTAATTACACAGGTAGTCTTCAAACACTTCAGAGATCTACAGAGTATGATATTTAAGAAGTTTTCATAAGCTAAGACTTTTCATGGCAGTGAGATAATCTACTATCAATAATTTACTATCAAGCAATTTACTTCACAAAAGGATGATGGGCATTGAAGAAGCTCCATACAGAGTTTGCTTTCATTTTTAAAAAGTTAGCCACTGGGCAAAGAAACTATCCTGGGCAAAGAAACTGCCCTTGCCTTAACTGCTGACAGTATGCTATCTAAATTATACAAATTGGATAGAAAAGAAAGCAGTTACTGAACTTTGCAAAGACAAGATAGGACAGTCTTTCAAAATTCCTGCTTCACATAAAAGTCTGTCAGATATTCTAGACCAAAGATGGATGCCAAAGTATTACAGAGAATCCTTGGGAGACTGCCCAGGAAGCCAACTGTTTCCGCCATTTCTATAGTTTTGGAAGTTATTTGCTCTGTACTTCTTGCTTACTCTTGGATCTTTAGTGGGGTTGAAGAATATAGTTATAGTTACATTTTACTTATTACCAAAGTCAGAAAATAAAATCACAAAAGAGATATAAAGTACATAAAGTTGAAAGGCATAAAAGTTTAGGTTGTTTATCTAAAAAAATGTTTTAAGTCTAAAAAGGATGTTTTTAGGTTGTAATACAAGTTATGATAGAAAGAAATTTGGTATAAAACTTTGGTTCATCAAGACAGGATAGATAA
Source organism: Chionomys nivalis (assembly GCF_950005125.1). NCBI lineage: Eukaryota > Metazoa > Chordata > Mammalia > Rodentia > Cricetidae > Chionomys > Chionomys nivalis. The sequence continues at coordinate 178,755,611 of NC_080086.1, read as the reverse complement.
TAGAGAATCTTCTCTAAATTTGCCAAATGCAAATAGATTGAACTTTGTGAGTGCAATTCTCACTTGATAATTGTTCTTCTTATATATAGTTTTACTATGTTAGAATTAAAACCTTTCCTTTTTATTTTGACACAACAAGGGAAATGGTACAGTATATTTGTGTACACTGTGTAAAGATGTATCACTGTGGTTGGTTTAATAAAGAGCTGAATGGCCACAGGAGAGAATAGGTTGGATTTCCAGGGAGAGAGAGAACGCTGGGAAGAAGAAAAGCAGAGATGTCAAGAAGAAACAAAACAAGTTGGATATACAGTACAGAGGAAAGGTAACTGGGTGACATGATGGAAGGCGGATTAATAGAAGCATGTTTGTTTGATTTATAAGAGCTAGTTGAGACAAGCCTAAGCTAAAGGCCAAACTTTTATAATTAATATCTCTGTGTTGTTATTAGTGAGTTAGCTGCTAACAAAAGGTTTACTAAAAATGGCACCCAACATGGGGCACCATATATAATAAGCTTCTTGTTAGACTATCTTTCAATCACCAGCATCTTAATAATGACACAGAGACTTATAAATTATGAAATCTTGACCTTAGCTTAGGTTTTTCCCAACTAGCTCTTATAACTCAAATTAATCTGCTTCTATTAATCTAACTTCTATCAAGTAGCTTGATTACCTCTCCTCTGTACTATATATCCAACTTGCTTCACATCCTCCTGGCCTCTTTACTTTCCTCCTTTCCAGTATTCTCTCTCCCCCCAGAAGTCCTACCTATTCTCTTCTGCCTAACTATTGGCCATTCAGCTCTTTACCTAACCAAAGACAGTGACACATGTCACACAATATATACAGTATTCCTCAATAGCTACCAGCTCTGGAATTCTGCCAATAATCCAGTATGGAGGAGTCTTTCTCTGTTTGACTCTTCTCATCTTCTCCCATCAGCATATTGATTATTAATTATTTGTTTATTAAATTAGTTGACATTTGGGGAATGATACAGGATGAAAGGATTGATGATAATAAAATATAAAAAGTACATGAGTAATAGTTTTCAGATATCTATGAACTTGATGGGGGAGAGATGTGAACTGCAGCTCTCAGTCTCTCACAAGGACATGAACAACTCTTTGGTAACACATGTGCTAAATAAAATATTTTAGTAAGTATACAATGACCCATCTCTCCACAAATATCTAATATCAAACACGTGCCTGCATTTCTTTGTGCCTTCGCCTTTTCAACTGAGAAGTGGACAAGGGCTGGACTAGAAGGTTCCCAAAAATCCTCCTCGCTCTGACTTTGAAGGGAGGATCAACAATAAAGATACGAAAACATAAATCTGTTTGAGTCATTTAAGAGATGAAAGCCCAAGGAAGAGGAAGAGGGGATGACTTTACTTTGAGCTAGCAGTGTCTGCAAAAGTAGAAGGTCCAATCCAGTTCTCACTGTGTTCATCAGCCCTTAATCAGCCATGATGGTACCTCTTATAATATCCCCACAAGCTACCAATACAAATGAAGACAGGAAGGAAGGAAGGAAGGAAGGAAGGAAGGAAGGAAGGAAGGAAGGAAGGAAGGGAGGGAGGGAGGGAGGGAGGGAGGGAGGGAGGGAGGGAGGGAGGGAGGGAGGGAGGGAGGAAGGGAGGAAGGAAGGAGAGGAAGAACTAAACAGTATGAAAGAATCTCAAACAATAATGACTTTAGTGGTTCTTTCAACTACTAAAAACAAAACATTGCAAAGAAAAATAATAGTGGCTCTCAGGTGCACATAACTGTGTCATCCTGTGGTACCTGTGGTACCAACAGGCAAACAGTGAAGAATTGTCTTAAAGATTCTTCAAAAATGCAAAGTTTCCTAAACTCAAGTCCATCTTTTCTTCCAAAGCAGTGATCAATATGAGATGTAAACAAGTCATGGACACAGAAGGAATCTAGACTCTTGTCTATTTATTTACAAATATGTGCTGTTCCTGCACCATATGGTTTGAACAAAGACATCAGAAAGGGAAAACAACAGCAGGCCTCAGGCATAGCTGCTGCAGAGACAGCTCTGTTTCCAGGTCTGGACTGTTCTCACAGAAACATCCACTCACATTCTGTTCAATCACCAGCACTTCTGTTTTCCAAATGCATCTATAGAACTCCGCTCTACCATTTTCCTTGTGAGAGAATGAAATTAATGCTTCGAACATCCACTCCTAAAAGTCAGCCTTCCTACAAGTGATCTTTACCTTTGAGAATATCTACATTGGTGAGTCAGATATTGTTTCAGTGACACTGTGGAGGGAAACCAGATCTGAACAGCAGTGTGAGCAGTTTGCCTGTAGCTGCATGCTCTCCAGAATTTCTGATGTCTCCCTATTTCCTGATTTGAGCTTCTCTGGTGACCTCTTCCATTCAGGATCTCTTCTTATCCCACCCATTCTCCACTGCTGCTGATACCCAGTCTGTTGTTACCAAGATCCCAAAGCTTCCTTTGTTCAGTTCACGTAGGTGCTGACAGAATGTCAAGACCCTTAATTAGCGTTACATCCTTGTAGAAACTGAAGCTAGTTACCTGAGGCTGCTTCCTAGAACTTTCTCATGGGCTGGAACCTGGAGCCTTGTAAGAACCTCATCTCTTCTCAGCTTCTTCACCGTCTGTAGCCTCCACTCTCTGCTATCTCTTGGCTTCTCCAAACTCCCAAAACCCTCCAAATACACACACACACACACACACACACACACACACACACACATATATATACATACATACATACATACATACATACATACATACATACAAGAAATTAAAACAAAACAAATTATGTCATAACACTTTAAAAATGTGACAGAAATGCTTAAGGCTATCTCGTCACAATTGCTGCCTTCTGGTGAAGGTGTGGAAGCAGAAGGACTCAGTTCTATCTAAGGGGTAGAAATTTGAGAATTTGACCATACTCTGACTAGAATATAGGTAACAAATACAAAGAAAATTTTTTTTCTTTTCCTTTTTAAAATTTTTCTTTACTTTTTATTATTTTTTTTTTGTGGGGGAGGATATGGAAGGAAAGGGAAGGGATTGTGATAGGGGTATGTGATGTGAAACTCCCAGAAAATCAATAGAAATTTTATGTGGGGGGACCAAAAAGCCCTTCTGTTTGTTAGAATGCGGCCCCTTCAGTTCTCCTGGCCACACTTTAGAATTCTTCAGCCATCCTCTTGCTGCTGCTTCTGAGTCCACCTGGGAACTGGTCTCCTCTGGAGTTACTTGACCTTTCTGTTGCCAGCTCAACCAATTCTACTCGTAATAAAGATTTCAGGAAGACAATAAAAATTTCAGAAAAGGCTTTACTGGGGCCTATGCTTCCCTGGAGGTGGGGGTGGTGGTAATAGTGCAGAAACTTGGCAAGTAGGTTGCTTAGACTGCTCTGAGAATAGGAGAACAGTTGCTTATATAACTGGTGATGTTGTACACAGGCTGCTACCTGACAAGCACAAACCCTTTGCACGTTCATACAGTCTGTGTGAGCATACTAGGCTTGCTTGCCCAAGAGAAGGTGGCACTCCTCTAGGTAGACTGGGGGCAGCTTCAGGAAACATTTAGATGCTGTGGATGGAGTCACCAGGAATGGCTTTAATTGGGATCATCTGAACTTGGCATCACCTAGTTGAGGCTTCCAGAGTCCGTTTCATGGTGTCTGGACTGCCTGTGACTAAAACAAATTCTCCCAAAGCAGAGTCATGAAAGCTGCAGTTAGCAAAGCTGCATTCACTCTTGTGACTGGAAACAATGTCTTTCCAGAGTCTGTGGAGAGAGTGGCATCTCCCTGAGCAGACTAAGATGTTTGAACAGCCTTAACCTCCATGATGATGACTCAAGGAATCTCTGAAGAAATGGAGCTTTGTCAAGAACATCCTACGATTCCCCCAAGAATAACAGGCCTACACTTGTGTTTATTGTCCTCTGTGAATCTCCAGGGATGACAGTAGGGCCATTTATAGCTCCATTGGCTATCAGAACTGCTTAGTATAGGACAAATAGCTGTTCCCAATCATCCTCTGCCTGACATGAAATAGCTACTGGATTCCAATTCCTGCCAGGCATAGAGGAGGGAGGTCTGAAGGTTGTCAATCAAACTGTTCATACCTGAATGTTTCAGCAATTATAAAAAGAAAGAAAAAGCATAAGTGGTGTGCTCAGTAAAAAAAAGTCTATTATGAAATCAACATTCTCCTGCAGTGAGATTTGTCTGATAATAATGCTTAACCCTTGGCCTAAAACCCTTAGAAAGTGTTGCATCCTCTTGACATGTCTTCTTTCTCCTTAACATATTTTAGACCACACTCACTTTGGAAACATTCCTATTTACATTTTAAATCTTGAAACTATCATTGTAAATGAAATGGTCTAAAATTGTATTGTACAAAAGATACATGCTAGAGAGATAGCGTAAACTAGTGTACAAGAATTGCTTGCAAGACCAAACTGCATTATTATATAGTATCTTTTCTTTCTTTTGTGGGGGCTTTGAGACAGGACTTCCCTGAACTTTTCTTCTACTGACCCTTAACTTTATTCTTCTCTTATGGAACAACAGAGTGATTGTTTTAGGTTTGTTGAGCATGTACTATATTTTGCAAAGCACTTATGACTACTAATTTTTATTGTCATCTGGATTGAATTTGGAATCATTTCTGAACCATATCTCTGGACATGTCTCTGGAAGTGGGTGGTAACTTTCCTGAGCCTGGCTCACTGGACTTAATAAAAATGAAAAATGAAGGAAGTTAACAGAGCTTCTGCATTTATCTCTCTGCTTCCTGACTGTGGACTTGCTCAATCAGAGCTAGAGATGCTCCCAGTACCATACTCTCCTCGGTCATGATGGATTGGATCTTCAGACTCAAATGTAAAACAAACCCTATACACAGTGAGTTGCCTTAGTCATCTACTCCATCACAGTAATGAGGAAAGCAACCAATACATACATATGTGGTCTGTCTGCCAGTCTTCAGGACTTCTCTGTGAGCTATGCCAGACTCAAGTTTGATTTATTTTTCAAACTATTAATTTGCTAATGTTTATTTTTATGGGCATGACTGTTTTTCTGCATGTATATATGTGCACCCCATGCTTTCCTGGTGTCCACAGAAGCCAAAAGAGGGTATTGAATATTCTGGAACTGGGGGTATAGATAGCTGTGAGCCATATATGGGTGCTGGAGACCAAAGCAGATCATCTGCACGAACAGCAAGTGTTCTTCACTGCTGAGCCATTTCTCCAGCCCCTCAAACTCATTTGGAAATTAGACAGTTCGATGCTTAGAGAGGCTGAGACAGCTGTAAGGGTTTAAATAAGAAATGTCAATCATAGGTTCATATATTAGAATCCTTAGTTACCACACGGTTACACTCTTTGGGAAGATTGTGGAACTTTGGGGTTGTGACGACTTGCCATAGGAAGTAAAACTCTGGGGGAGAACTTTGAGAGTTTATATATAGACCTCCTGAATTTCCAGTTCACTCTCTGTTGCTCCTCCCCGCTTGAGGATGAATATGTGATGGCTCACACTTTTGGTCTAGCCACTTGCCGCCATTTATCCTTTCCATTATGGATCCTGCTCACAGTAACTTAAGCCGAGATAAATGCTTTCTTCCTTGAATTATTTCTGCTCATGGCATGTAATCACAATAACAGAAAAATAACTAATGCAAAACTTGACTAGGTTTATGTTTTTGTCTCTGTTGATAGAAGTGCAGCATCAGCTTCACGTTGCATGGTTTCTATAGGATGGCCACTTAAGGACAGTGGATAGGTCATGACAGACAATTTAAGTTTAAGTCATTGCACCAATCTGGACTGCAAAGAAGCTAGCAAGCTTGGGCTTATTGCAGGCTTTACTGGAAAGACTTTAAGCATCAGCATTACTAGAGAATAAAATAGTGTGTAACAAATGAGTGAGTACAAAAGCACTGAATAGATAAGAGAAGACTGCAGTTTATTGAAGAAAAGATCCTCAGGAGGAGCAGAAGAGACTATCTTGGCTTTTTATTGATGTGAAGAATACATCAGAGAAACAATCTCAAATTAAGAAGCCTTTAATTTGACTCACAGCTTCAGATATTTTAGTCCAAGCTCTTACCGCCCTTGATCTGGCTTCATGGGAATAGAGAATTTATGGTGGCTCAGCATGTGACAAATGTTCCTTGCTTCATGGTGGGTACACAGGAAAGAGGTTGGGACAAGAAATCCCTTCAAGGATATGCCTCCCAGTGCTCTGCATCTTCAGATATCCCCCCACCCAATATTTGTCCAGAACTTCCCAAATAACATCTTCAGGTGAGGGTTAAAGACTTGTCAAATGAAACTGTAGAGTACATTATATAACCAAACTATACCAAGTAGGAAAAGAAAACACTCCATTTAAGAGCTATTTTTTTTTTATTTCTTGGCTTTCTGTTTCACTGTCATTAATTCTTCCCAAACTTTCCAATAGAGTGGTTTATGCCCCGTAATGCTTTGTTTCAAGAGTCAAAGAAAAGTTGCACAGAAGTAAAAACGGCAAAGAAGAAAATTCAACAAATTATTCTAGCAGCGGGGATCTCCTTCTCTAATTCAAGAGCAGTAGAGATTTTATGCCCTGGAGTCAGTCAATCAACTGATGCTGTCAGACAAGTGTGGTGGTCTGAAATAAAATGGCCCTCAGAGGGAGTAGCACTATGTAGCACTATTGGCAGGTGTGGCCTTGTTGGAGTAGGTGTCATCTTGTTGGAGGAAGGGTGTCACTGTGGAGAGGCTTTGGAGGGCTCTTTTTCTCAAGCTTCCCTCAGTGTGACAGTCGACTTCCTGTTGCCTGCTAGATGTAGTGCTCTCAGCTCCAGCGACACCATGCTCCCTCCCTCCTCATGGACCAAATCTCTGAAACTATAAGAGAACCTCCTCAGCTGGATGCTCTACTTTATTAGAGTATCCGTGGTCACGATGTTGTTTCGCAGCAATAAAAACTCAAACCATAATGAAGAAAATAAGAATGACAGAGAGGAAGATTGGTCAGTGCAATCAGATCATCTGTGTTTGCTAATTGGTATTTAGAAATGTTAGGCTCCTTGTCTTCCACAGAGACTGGGAGAGAGGAACTTCAAGTTTTTTGGATGAGTACATTTTCTTTTGAGAAGACATCTCTGGGTTGTAAAACTCTACAAGAAGATTTTTATTACAACGGGGACAGAGAAAGAACCTATAACAGCAAGCTTTCCAAAACATATGATCTAAGGAAAGGGAGCTGAGGAACTATAGTCGGAGGAAAAACTTCTTAGGTTTAGTCATGCGGAAGCAATGTTATAGCTAGCTCACTTGGTCACTAACTATAAGCATATCAGACTATTATACCCTTTTTTCCTAAATGCATCTATCCCAAATTTCTCTCTCTTTTTTCTTCAGTCTGGATAGGCTTCTCTCTATTTTAACTCTAAATGGTTCTCTTAGTCTTCTTAGGCTTCTAAAACAAAATGAAATAACTGGATATGTTTAAAAAAATAACAATAAATTTATTTTTGCATTAGTTAGAGACTAGGAAAACCAATATCAGATTGTTACCAGAGTTATGAGGGGGTCTAAGCCTGGACCCTGACAGTCTCAATACATCAGGTACCACCACCAGTCCACCCTTAATGAGCCAATTAAAAACTAATAGAAAACATCAGTAAAAGAAGACTAATACAATGTATCCACATTGGAAAGAGGGACAAAGATCCAGAGACTATAATTAAGTCCATCTACAGAGTCTGAACATAAGGATAGTGTTTAAATAGAAGGCAAGAGGTACGCATAACTATGCAGTCTGGTCCTGCTCATCATTGACCCATCACTGTCTCTGCTCCAGTCTGTCCTACAGGGTGGTTTGACAACCAACTCCTAGCACCTAATGTCTTCATCCACATTCATACCAGGACAGACCATCAAGCTCTTTTATCAACACAAAAAGGCTTCTTTAAGCCCCAAACTCTTACAAGTTTCTTCTCCAAACCAGTTGCAAATCTAGAACCCAACTCGTAAGGTAGTTGCAGCAATGACTCCGTTTTCTAATGTCAGTTTCCTTTGTGATTGTTTTTTTGCTGTGACCAAAAATACCTGACAAGTTACAACTTAGGGAACAACTTACTTTAGTTCACGGTTTGAGGGTACTTAGACCGTCAGAGTGGGGAACACAATGGTAGAAATGTGAGACGGTTTGTCACACAGTGTCAGCAGTCAAAAAGCAGAAAGTGATAAATGCTGGCATTCCACAGCTTTTTCCCTCACTTTTATTTCATTTCACAGTCCCAGACCATAGGTTGATTATTGCCTGTAATCAGGATGTACCTTCTCTCTTCAGTTAAGACAGCAGTTCTCAACCTGTGGGTGAAGATCCCCACAGAAGTTGCATATCAGATATCCTGCATATAAAATATTCATATTACAATTATCCATAACAGTATATTCATGAATATTACATATTCATAACAGTAGCAAAATTATACTTATGAAGTAACAATGAAAATAATTCTATGATTGGGGGATCACCACAACATGAGAAATTGTATTAAAGGGTCTTGGCACTAAGAAGGTTTAATTAAGCACTGAGCTAAGCACTCTGCAAATTCTGTGCTTTGTTAGCACATCACATACCCAAAAGCATGTCTCCTAGGTAATTCCCAACCCAGACAAGCTGAGAATGCAGACTGACCACCACAAGTAACGTGACTAGTCCTTCCTTGTTTATTTATTCACGTGATGTGAATAACTCTTCCAAAAATACTTCTTTATATGAACCATTGATGGTGAATGAGTTTTCCTCCCAGAATAGTGCCCATTGGTCTTTCCTTCACAATGCTTCATACTCTAATCACTTTCCAGAAAATAGAAAAGTCATATGCTTGATTATAGATTACTTCAAGCTATTGAGGTTTGAATATAAAAGTTTATCAAGGGGCAATATCTTAAATGCTTGGTCTCCACAAGGAAATGCTACTGAAAGGTAATTGAATCATGAGGGAATGAACTTTGTCAAGGGACTAATGCACTGATAAGTTCATAGTTGAGTAGGTTCTTAGCATATGGGCAGAGTTGGAGGAAATAGGTTATATGACTTTAAAAGGTAAATTGTGCTCCTCCTCTATTCTTGGTTTCCATCTGCCATGAAGTTTAGAGTTCTACTCCACAATTCATCATTCAGTATAACTTACTCCTACACACAAGTCCAGAGCAATGGAGCTGAGTGACCACTGACTGAAGCTGTAAGCTGAATCCATCTTTTCTCCTTCAAGGTGATTTCTGGGCTCTATTTTGTCACGATGACAGAGATGATCATTAGATGAGGCAGAGATCAATGTGGTGAGCCTACAAGTTTCCTCTATCATCTTTATTACTTTGTTATCATTGTCTTATTGCAGAAGCTGTGCTTTTATAACCCTTTGTTATTGGGGATTTTCTCTTCCGAAAGTAAATTTCCTATTATTTCCTATTGCTTAGTTTTGTTGGACTACAGGTAATAGAGAAAAGATTTCAAGGTCCAGTTGCCTCTCGGTGCAGCTTCTAACCAAGTGTTTTATTTCAGCCCTCTGTTTCACCCAAATTCTGCATTATGGAGGCCTCTAAGTCCTAATGAACCTGCTGCTTGCTGGCAAACCTCTCTCATATTTATTCATAAAATGTTGGCTTTACCAGGTGTACTTATTTCTTACGTCGCCCTTTTAACTTCATTCCGTTATCTCTAGTGTTCTCTCATTCACCTTGTATTTCTTACAGTTCCTTGCATGAAATTGTTTTTATGCATTCTGTCCATCTTACTAGTACGTTAGGAGAAATTATAGTAAATAATGAATGAATACATTTTCATTTCACGCTGAACTGAAGTTTGTCCTATTACCTTATAACAAATGTAGATTGTGGCAATGAATATATCTATTATTGCTGAAGGAAGAGTCAGGAGTGATGAAAGCCTGGAGTTACCAGAGAGGAGCAAAGTTACTCTCAATAGAAGAAAGGGAAGGTCTGAGGGAGGAAAACTGGAGTAGATAGAACAGTGGAGAGATTACAGAAGAGCTGCTGCAGTCGACCAAGTGTCCTGTGTTACACAGCGGTGATTCATGCCCTCCCCAGCTACTCCATGCAGCACCAGGGTCACATCTCTTTTCTTCCATCATAGGTAGGCTCTGGGAGAAAAGTGATTAATTGCACTGTGAGTTAATTCCATACATAGAAAAAAAAGCAGTGCTTGTGTTCTATGAAGTCTTACTTTCCTTTATTTCTCTTTCTCCACATTCTTACATGCAGCAAACATTAAATTCTATCTGTCAAGGTCTATACTAGAAATATATGGACCAATGGCCATGTCAGAGGAGCAGCAGGTAGCAACTGAGCTTTAGGAGATCAGCAAAGCACTGATGGGTGAATTCTAGTTGGGCAAGCCCTGAAAGCTTTGGCTCCAGAATGCCTCTTGCTGCTGCTGTGTCTTTCTTTTTTGCTTCTGTCATTTTTTTCTTAGATATTCATGGTGTGAATGAATAGAAGTTAGTTTAGTAGGAAATTAATATAGGCAAAGGCATGATATAGTGTTGCCCCTTCCCCTTATAAAGTAGGAACTGGAGAGTATAGAAAATATGAACAAAGAAGTGTCATACAGCTAGGACTTATCAGTTTCTTTTGAAGAGCCATATAGACTGTGACTTAGATTAATGATTAAGGAAAACAACTGAGTCCCAAAAGCTAAGCTGCTGTGTGTTCCTTTAATCTTAATATTGGGAGATGTGTTTGTGGTTTTCGGTGTGCATCATAGCTGAAATGAAGCTCCAGCTATCCTCCTGTCTCTGTTGTCCCCATAATCTTGGGCTACAAGCATATGTAACCACACCTAGAATTTTATGTGGGCACTGGAAAACTTGAATTCAGGTGCTCATGCTTGTACAGGAAGCGCTTTTGCCAACTGAGCCTTCTCCCCAGACCCAACATCTTATTAATGAATTAAATAAATATGGACAGAATGTCATAGTACTGATTAGTTTCCAACAACGTGAAACAAACGTAGGCATATCTGAAAAGAGGGCATCGTGAGACAATGCTTCCATAAAATGTGCCTGTAGGGAAATATTTGAGGTATTGTCTTTATTAAAGTTTGATGTTGGAGGGCCCAGCCCACTGTGGGTGTTGCTATTCCTTGGCCTCTGTTTCTAACCTGTAAAAATAGACAGAGTAAGTCATAATAAGCAAGCCAGTAAGCAGCACTCATCCATGGTTTCTTCTTCAGCTCCTACCTATATGCCCTGCCCTGACTTTCCTCATTGATGGAGTGTGACCTAAAAGTTGTAAGCTAAAATAAACCCTTTCCTTCTTTCTCTCGCTTCCTTACCTTCTTCCTTCTCTCCCCATCTTCCCTCCAATGTTTGTGTGTGTGAGAGAGAGAGACAAAGAGACAGAGAAAAAGTGACAGGGAGACAGAGAGAAATAGTGCCCTTGGTCATATTTATCATACTCGATCATCTGTAGATTCCCCCTTGTTTAGAGAGAGCTCATTACCTAAGGGTCAAAACAGGAGAAATGGGAAGAAAAGAATCATTCCAACCAACCCAGATGGACTGTTCTTCAGCATATAAGCTGACAGCTCTTTTCCTTAGGACACAGAAACTGAATTAAAAATTAAACATCACACACCTTTGGCTAGAAGTTACTATGAAATGAGAAATCAGGAAGATACATGGTTCACCACTACCAGCTAACAATTTTGGAAAAGTCAGTAGAAAGACAAGCCTTTGTTTCTTACAGAGATGAATAGAGGATGGCGTGAATTTATGCCATGCAACATATATTGTCTACCCTCATCAGGTGATGTGTTCATGTAACATATAGTGTCTACCCACATCAGGCGATGTGTGCATGCAACATACACACATCAGGAGATGTGCTCAGGGCCCAACCACTTCACTTGTCACTATAAAGGGTGTAGCATTTCGAGGTATCTTGGTTGTTGATTTGTTTTGTTGTTTTCTTCCTCTCCTTCCAAAACTGCTGTAAAAATATGAGTTGGTTCACTTAAATGAAGATGCAAAAAACTAACATCATTTAAAATCCCGAAATATTTTCTAAAAAGAAAAGAATAGACCTTATTTTAAATTTTGTTGCTGTGGGTCACAAAACACAAATCAGAGGAAATTCCTAGATTCTCAATGACTTCCCATCTCTTGGGCGTAATAATGGAGCTGGTAGGTCTGCCTGGTCTTTCATCAGCACAGTCGTGACAGCCCTGTGTAGTCAGCACAACATTTGCATCGTGGCAAGACAATTACTTGACTATGCAGTGAACAAAACGTAGAACCCAAACATAAAATAGACACCCTTTTAATAAGTGAAGCATTAAATGAGGAACCGCTTTCTTTCATGAGAATATATTACTTGACCCTCTGCAGAGATAAGCTCATTGGATTTAATTTTGAGAAAATGATTTCTTTTTCAGCCAGAGGAGGTTTGATTTGGCTGTGGGTTAGGGTGCAAACAGGCTATTAGAATGATATTTTAGCTTTTTTTCCTAAAGAATGGCCCATTAGTTGCATGTGAATATTCATCCCACAAACCCCCTATTCTATCATGTTACAAGCAGAGCTGTACTATTATGATGTTTTCATTGATGTAATTAATAACAAACATTGCTCGTTAACTTGGTTATCACCAAATTGAACACTTGACAAATGTACTCAGGACCCTGCTCTTATAAATTTAATTTAGATAGGAGGAAAGTTATTCACCCTACAACATGGAATCAGGGGTATGATTACTGTAGAAATAAATTTTGAAAGTTGAGAAAACATTTTACTGAGTTTAAAAAAGAAAGAAAAGGGTTTTTTTTTAATGATTATATTTGTGTGTATGTGTATGCATGTGAGACAGAGAGAGACAAAGAGACAAAAAGACAGACAGGGAGATGTGTGGGCTCCTGTGGAGGCCAGGGAAAAGTATCCCCAGAAGTTATGGCAGTTGTGAGCTGCGGCTGTGGATGCTCATAACTGAATTCAGGTCCTCATGAAGGAAGAACAGTGTTCTTAACCCTGAGCCATCTCTTAGCTCCTAGTTTTTAAATTAATTATTCTTCAGTTTTTCCAATTCAAATAATTTATTGTACCTTTGCAATATATCACACAAAATAAAATGCTAAAAACTATCATTTAAAACGCTAGAAACAAGAATGCTGCACAAAGCAGTAACATGTAGCACAGAAAGACTAAATTACAAAAAGAATAATAATCCACCACTCTGCTCCACTTTTTGCCCTGTAAGCAAGAAAATCTACCTCTTGTGTATAATCAGAAAAGTTAAGGAGTGGGACACATGAAAATCCACCCTATTACAAATCTACATATTGTAACCATTAAAGCATATAAGGTTAAGTAAGTGTCAACTGATCTCAAAGTGTTCTAGAGAACTGGATAATTATGAATGAATGAAAGAGAATAGGAGTTTAAGTCACACTATATTAATCTAAAATTTGTTCAAAGGCTGGATTTGTGTTTATACTCATAATGTTTAGAAGAAAAATAAGGATGTAGCAATAGGTTTTTTTTTTTTTCCTGTATTATTCTGGTCCTTGACGCGCGTGATCAGGTGGGGATGTTGAGAATATGAGGTGTTAAAAAGCTGGTGGACACTGGCATGAACTTGACCAGACATAATTAGTAGGTAACTAGAGAGGAAATTGGGTTCCAAGAGGCCAAGGCAGGTTTCTGTTTTATCCATTGTGTAGGTCAGGAAGTGAAGCAGAAAGGTTGCTTCATGAATAAAGTCCCACACTTGGTTAATTATAGTACTGGGAATCAATTCTAAGTTTTTTGCTTCTAAAGCCCCCATCTCTCCCACAAGGCTGTCTCCTGAAAAACAACAGAAGAGCCGCATATGGCATCTGATCAACAAAGCACCTTTACAATTAGCCTTCGTTTAATAAGAAAATCAAAAGCAAACAAGTATGAAGTATAATCTTCTCCCATTTTGCTTAGCCTCCACCAAACCTTAACTTTTCTTATCCTGTGGTTCCCTCAGATCTACTATCAAGAGCTGAGGTCTTAAAACCTAAAAATGAAGGCAACCAATGCCTTTTACATTTCAAGCTGGCCTGGGATACATCTGTATCACTATGATATGTGCTGTGTGGAGACTCAAAGAAATAGAATGTTCTTCTAGGCTGATAAGAACACAAGAACTGATGAAAAGGGTCTCCTAGGTTAATGGAAAAACCAAATAATCAAAATAAAATACAATGAGAACTTCAGGCAACTATTGGGAAGAGTTGGGTGTGACGGTTTTGGACACTAGTATTTTCAGAGGCCCTATACATAAAACCACAAAATAGGAATCAATCACAAAACCTCAAGATATGATATGTGTATCCATGTGAGAATAACAATGGCTCTGTTCCTTATTCTGGGATCTATTGCTTTTACTCCTTATGTCCCATCTCCTGTCTAAGGTCTCCAGCTGCCTTGATCTACCCTGACTATGCACAACAACTTATGTTCAACATCTTTTGTTCTCTTTCTCTAAAAATTATTGACCCAATTTCCGTTCTTAGCTGTTTGTTCTTTACCTGGAAAATTTCAAACTTAAAACCCTACTCTTTTAGATTATTTTTTAAAAAAAATATGTTGACCTTAAAGAAAATGCAATATTAGATATTCATGTAGGTGACACCAATACAACTTTTTAAACCACACAACTAATTTCCAAAAGATTGTTTATTCTGCTTGTTATCATTCAGACTATACTATAGAGCAATAGTTCCTAAACCTAAAAGTTGTAGGAATTTTTTTATCTTAAAATGTGATGAATATAATAAATGTTTTGAACCAAGCAACTAATTTGACCTTTCTTAAACATTTTAAAGTAAATAACAGCTATCAGCATCCCTGCCTGTAATTTGACTGCTTAAAAAGGAATTAGTGTGCCCTCTTCTTCAAAGGTTCACTGCACTTTTCAGTTGCTGGCTGTGTTAGTAAGACTCTTGAAACTATGACAAAATACCTGGATAAACATTTTTAAATAAGGATAGTCTGTCTTGTTTCAGTCTTGTAGGTTTCATTGTATGGTTTGTCATTGTTTTCAGACCTGAAGCAAAACACAAGTTCCATGGGGGGGAAAACAGAAAAAACTGTTTACCTCATGAAATCCAGGAAATCAAGAGGGGAAAAAGGCAGGAAGTGACCAAGGACAATGTATACTTTCCTAGAGCATGTCCCTAGTGACCTACATCCTCCTAAAATTCTGAAGAAACATTTAAGACATCATTCACCTGTTAAGCAATTTGTCTTATAAGCAAACTCAGTTTACCTCCATGAAGTCCTACAATGGCTTCAGGTCAAAACTTCAAAATTATAAACCCTAGTAAGAGACAAGGTGCAGAAAGAGGCTGCTTACTCATCTCAGCTGCCAGGCTTGCTTAGCCCTGAAATAACCACACAGAAATTGTATTAATTAAAACACTGTTTGGTCCATTAGTTCTAGCCTCTTATTGGCTAACTCTCACTTCTTGATTTAACCCATTTTTATTAATCTGTGTATCACCATATGGCAGTGACTTACCAGGAAAGATTCAGCACGTCTGACTCTGGTGGCTCCATGGCGGCTCTTTGACTCTGCCTTCTCTCTCCCAGCATGCCATTTAGTTTTCCCTGCCTACCTAAGTTCTGCCTTATCAAAAGGCCAAGGCAGTTTCTTGATTCATTAACCAATGAAAGCAACACATATAGAGAAGGACCTCCTATACCAAGACAAAAGTCAGTCTTAGTCAACATAAACATGAGTATATTCCAAGACTGTTTAAGAAATATCCCTTCAAAGATTCATAAGTTGCTTCCTGATACAATTGTCTTTCCTAAATCTACCCAAACAACTTCTGATGTACTGTAAAAATAAGTAAACTTATTGGTGTGTACTGAATCAGGAAAACTGTGACCTTGGGAAATGCAGCATCTTTAAGGAAAAAATAAAGTAGCACAGGAAAGTTTATGGGGACTGATGGATCATTCTAAATGTAAGCGCTCAGTAATAAAAATTCTCCCAAGTGTCTCCATCCCTGTCTCAGGGATTTGTTAATTACAAACAACAGCCTAGAATAGAGATGAGTGACCCTTCTGTCTTCCCTGTGACAAAACCCTGAGAGGAATAATTTAGTCTGTAACTGCCAAAGTGAGTGCAGAACTCATTTGAATGGAGGTAAGATTGATTTTGATTCTTGGTTTCAGTCCATGGGACTTGATTCCATTCTTCTCAGACTGTGTGAAAGCAAAAGGCACACTCCAGCACAGAGCTGCTCACCTCACAGAAGCCTGGAAACAGGGAGAGACAAAGAAAGGATTTCTACAGTAGCATAATGCTCCATCATTGTGGTCTTCAAGCTTTGAACACAAACCTGGAGCCAAAATTCTGGCCCATTTTCAGCCTGGATGTGTTTCTCTCTTTAACGAGCAGTCTCATTTTCTGTTACTGTCCATGTTTCTGTCCAAATCATTGTTCAGGAACTTAGGAAGCCAGATATTTCCACAGCTGACTTCTGAACTCATATCTGTACCACATGTTTAAAACAAAGCCTTTAGGAAGGGCATTATATATCCAAACTTTAGTACTCTCTAATTTTGACTCATCAAGTGGCCTCACACATTGATTTGTCTTTGTAATAACAATTTCCTGTGCTATACATTATTTACTTGCTGATTAACATGGGCTTCTAAGTGACTTCTTGGCTATCTTTGTCAGAAATCAGCAATTCTTAAGTATAAAATCTCTTAACATTTGGACAAACTGAGAAAAGTAGATTTTTTGAATGTGTTAAAGAAAAGATGTGGTGATCTCTTTGAGACTCAGACTCCAAAATGTGCTCTCTCCCTCTCTCCCTCTCCCTCCTTCTCCTTCTCTTTCCTCTTCCCCCTTTTTAAACCCAATCCTCCCTCCTCCCCACCTCTCTGCCTCTGGGTGGCTCTCTTCCCTGCTTTTAGCCACTTCCCACTTTCTTCAGTCTGTTAAATGTCAAAATTAAACCTGTTGACTTCCCTATCCTCCACGTGCATAATTAGAATTAATCTATACTCTCTTAGATTCGTGTTAGAAAGAATAAATAACTCACATATTTACATAGACGTTATAAGAGAGTAAGTTTGTGGTCCACTTAACTTGAATCAATGTGTCAGGCAGCAGACTAGAGAACAGAGAGCACACATATCAGTCAGTAAGGAAGACAGTGCCTCCCAAAACTCCAGAGTCTGGAATAGCAATAATTCTGTAAAAGCAAAAGACGCCATCTTCCATGTACAGCTTCCCCTGGTACACAAAGTCAGATTCTTTCTGGGGCGACAGAAAATGCTTAATTTGTAACCTCTTCACACATAACTCCTAAAACTTATGGCCGTTCATCTTTTTAAAACTTGAAGGAATTTTAAGCCACATGATGTTTTAATGGTTAGCTAAGCCAATTGCTTAATATTTCTGAGGAGAAAAGGCCTTGTCAGATGCTTCAGGATCCGCCTTGGTCAAAAAACAAAATGAAAACACATTGAGTTTAAAGGTCTGACTTAGCTTTGCTTCAGAGTTCTCTGTCAGGCTGCCCTCCCACCCAGGAAGAGTTCAAAGAACTCTAGGCAGCAACATGGGGAGGCAGTATTTACTGTTAGAAAATAGAAATGAGACAAGACAGGAAGGTGAGTTTGGTTACTGTTCAGCCTTGCCTTACTTGGGTCGGTTGGCTGCCTGTAAGTTAAAGAAGCTCACTAGCTGTAAAGGGTGGAGATAAAGCAGCCTGCAGCAAAAGTGCATGTTTATATTAAAGCACTCGCCATTGCTTTCCATGCTAAGCCAGGCTAACAGTTTGTAAGGAAGGACTCCTTTTCCCAAATGCAGATTAATTTAACACCTTCTATCACTGTCCCCTTGAGTAACCTGGAACTTTACAACCATCTGTCAAGAGCTTCCTAGAGCCCCGCCCTCCTTCCACTGAAATTTTCACAGAGGGACAAAACTCCTTCTGTACATACTCATGGATTCATCTCTCAGAAGCACTTTATCAACCACAGTTGAATAATTGACTTAAATAGGTATGATTGCCCTCAAATTAGCTACAGTTGTCCTCAGATTGTCTTTATTCTTTCCAACATTCTAATAAGTGAATATATTGGGTTCACATGTTGTTTGCGGGTTCATGCCTCTAGGTGCTGAGGTACAGGGAAAGGAATCGCACTATACTGTTGAGCAACGAATTCCAATAGCTAGGAAAGAATGGTGGACATGCACTAAGCCATCCCAACTGACAAGATAAAGAGATTTCCCCACCTTTCTTTAATTTCCTTTTGTTTTGTTGTTGAAACTGTCTGTTTGGTTGGATTTTTGCCTGTTTAGAATAAAGAAAAGTTTCTAGAGAATTGCTATCTTGAGGCAATCTGTACATGCATTTCTTCAATTTAAATAGTCCTAATCTTACCCAAACAATCCTTTCCCCAACAAGTAACATTTAAAGAAGAATCACTCCTCTACGCGCACAAATAGAATTGAATAGTAGTCTTCAAAATGTATCTTCTGATAACTCCAGAATAAATGAAGTAAAGGTTATTATTTTTAAATGGCATCATAGAGTCTAATTTTATTTGGAAAATGGCTTTGTTCATTATCCTCTGCTTCTACAAACTCAATTTAACTAACCCATTCTATTCAGAAAGAAAGAAAGAAAGAGAGAAAAAAAGAGAGGGGGGAAGGAAGGAAGGAAGGAAGGAAGGAAGGAAGGAAGGAAGGAAGGAAGAAAGAAAGAAAGAAAGAAAGAAAGAAAGAAAGAAAGAAAGAAAGAAAGAAAGAAAGAAAGAAAGAAAGAAAGAAAGAAAGAAGTAGGAACATGGGAGTGCAAGCAAACAGGCTCAGGGCAGTTTCTGGGGCAACTCGGTGCACTGGTTCTGTGAAGCGTATCTGTAAAATTGCTAACTTAAAAGAGCAACATTTCTGTGAGAAAACAAACCAATCTCTGAAGCAAAATAGTGTCAAGGAGTCCTCAAGTTACTACGGTTTGAATATCTCCTCGGCAGTTAAGGAGTGATTTCCTGGTATCACATTCATTCATTCCAAAAGTGTTCACTGGTCAACTAAATGCCACCTTAGCATCTCCAGGAGTGAAGAGCAGCACAGTCCAGAGGAATAAGAGGCCTTCCCTTAAGGACTTGCCTAGAAGAAAGGACTCCTCTCCCTGTGACAGCAGTGCTGTTGAAAGCTGGCCCTTTACTGATTCATTTGTACTTGTGTCTTTCGGATTTGAAATGTTTTGAGCATACTCGTTCTCCTCCATAGTTATAATTGTAAATTTTAGGAACAGGGAAGAAGTTCACAAATTTGACACCGAGTGAATACAAATATAATAGATGGAAGGCCCCCTGGGAAAATCCAGCAGGGGTTGCTGTGGGGATTTTGTGGAGGGATGATAGTGGAATGGGGTTTGCCTGTCAAGAAAGGAGTTGAGGATGGAACTCGCAAGAATAGGAGGTGGCCTATTAATGATAATATTTGGTAGCTGCTCAAGATATGTCACTAAAGACAGTATTTTAAATTCACATTGATGTTAAAAACGTTTTAATTACTGTAAAGTTTTTATGGCCCTATAAACCTCTCTGCCAATGCAATAATCCAAATCACACCAAATCAAACCGAATTAGAAAAAACCCGGGTTTAATGGATGCCAATGCTTCCAGGTGGCCGGGAAAGGGGAAGGAGAACAGAAAGACCACGTGTTCATTCTCTGGGGTGGTTTGGGTGGAAAGTTCCACCCAAACATTTTAAACTCTTTGGATATAGTTGTGCCAGGGGACTGGGGTGACAACTGGACCCAAACATCCCAGACTCTTTGAATATAGGGGTTCCAGGGGCTGGGGTGACAACTGGACCCAAACGTTCCAGACTCTTTGGATATAGGAGTCTCAGGGGGCTAGGGTCTCACTCCCAACCAAACAATTACCTTTCAGAGATATCTAAAAGCATTGTTGAAAATAAACAAAAAATGGTGTCCTCAGAATCTGAGATTCTTTCTTCTATCTCTTGTATTCTGAGGACACCATTTTTACACCTGTCAGAATGGCTAAAATCAAAAACACCAATGATAGTCTTTGCTGGAGAGGTTGCAGAGTAAGGGGTACACTCATCCATTGCTGGTGGGAATGCAAACTTGTGCAACCACTTTGGAAAGCAGTGTGGCGGTTTCTCAGGAAATTCGGGATCCACCTACCCCTGGACCCAGCAATACCACTCTTGGGAATATACCCAAGAAATGCCCTATCATACAACAAAAGTATATGCTCAATTATGTTCATAGCAGCATTGTTTGTAATAGCCAGAACCTGGAAACAACCTAGATGCCCTTCAATGGAAGAATGGATGCAGAAAGTATGGAATATATACATATTAGAGTACTACTCAGCAGTAAAAAACAATGACTTCTTAAATTTTGCATTCAAATGGACAGACATAGAAAACACTATCCTAAGTGAGGTAAGCCAGACCCAAAAAGAGGAACATGGGATGTACTCACTCATAATTGGTTTCTAGCCATAAATAGAGGACATTGAGCCTATAATTCGTGATCCTAGAGAAGCTAAATAAGAAGGTGAACCCAAAGAAAAACATATAGTCATCCTCCTAGATATTAACCTTCATCAGGCGATGAAAGGAGACAGAGACAGAGACCCACATTGGAGCACCGGACTGAAATTCCAAGGTCCAAATCAGGAGCAGAAGGAGAGAGAGCACGAGCAAGGAACTCAGGACCGCGAGGGGTGCACCCACATACTGAGACAATGGGGATGATCTATCGGGAAATCACCAAGGCCAGCTGGCCTGGGTCTGAAAAAGCATGGGATAAAACCGGACTCACTGAACATAGCAGACAATGAGGTCTGCTGAGAAGTCAAGAACAATGGCACTGGGTTTTGATCCTACTGCACGTACTGGCTTTGTGGGAGCCTAGGCAGTTTGGATGCTCACCTTACTAGACCTGGAAGGAGGTGGGAGGTCCTTGGACTTCCCACAGGGCAGGGAACCCTGACAGCTCTTCGGGCTGCTGAGGGAGGGGGACTTGATTGGGGGAGGGGGAAGGAAATGGGAGGCGGTGGCGGGGAGGAGACAGAAATCTGTAATAAATAAATAAATAAAAATTTAAAAAAGGAGGGGGAACCAAAGGAGAAAATAAGCAACTAACAGGATTCATTGGGTTTCAGAAATGTGTGTTTTGGATGAGCCTTCTGCCGAGTTCCTGGGAGATGGCTGCGGCAGTCCCTGAACTCTGGACTGTGGTGCTCCAGAGAAACTGTGGGAAGGTCTTTTGGCTGCCTGCCATCCTCTGAACTGCAGCTGATAATCCACTAAAGTGAAATAATAATGGAAAATTATTCCGTCTTGTTCCAAATGATTTCAGTATTATTTGGAAAGTATTCAAATGCTTTTGAATTAAGAGGATGATTACAATCTTAAATTTTAGGAACATTCAGAAAACTTAAAATAGCTCTATTATTCTGAAGTTGAAGTATTTTAAATCTCAGGCACATTATTTTATAAATTCTTGCATATATCAAAGTCTAAATAATTTCTTCATTTTAAAAGGGATTTATATGGATTAAGTATATAATCATATATATATTATATTCGTATAAATTTCTAATGTCAGTGAATTGTTGTCGCATATTATATTGTTAGCATAATTAATTATGGGGAAAAATCCTTACAGCTTATGAATGTCACCATATGGAGAACCAAAATTCTCAGTGCTGATGGTAAATTGTAGCTAGCTAGGGAGTGAACCAGAAATTTAGCTATGCACAGTGCCTCAATCCTGACCTCTAGAGGTTGTTGTGAGAATAGCAGAAAAAAGTTCCACCGTCACAACATTTGACTGGATTCTACTAAAAGATTCAAATCTGTGTGGACACTAACCTGTCCCAGATCAAGGCAAGCTCATGAAAGAATGATCTTATTGTACACATGATATTATCCGAGAAAGGGTAATTCCAACCTTTTTAATTTACAATGCAATCCTTAATTCCAGCTGACTGGATTTTCAAACCTATTCGCATCCTGCAGTTACTCCTCCACTCACTCTGGGCTCTAGAAAAGGTGGTAACTCATCAACAGTTTCTTATTTGATTCTTGATGATGACTGGGAAGACACCAACTTTTCTTTAGTCTAGCATTCAGGACTCACAACCTAATCTTTGCTTCTTTTTATGTGTCTAATACAAGGTTGATTTTTTTTAATTTTTTTTCTTTTTTTATTCTTTTTTAATTAAAATTTCCAACTGCTCCCCGTTTCCCATTTCCCTCCCCCTCCTCCCACATATTGCCCCCTCCCCCCGCTCCCCTCCCCCTATCCCCACTCCACTTCTCCTCCCCCTAGTCCACTCCCCCTCCCTCTCGATACTGAAGAGCAGTCCAAATTCCCTGCTCTACAGGAAGACCTGCTCACCTTACAAGGTTGATTTTAAACACTGATGGGGATGTACTGATGCGTGATATTTTTTGAAACTTTTTACATGTTTAGATCCCAAGATGGCAAAACAGAAGCCTACAAACTGCAGCTAATTAAGTCAATTTGTTCACAAACTAATTACTGATTTAATTAACATGAAGAAATGTTACTCAGCTCACCGCTAGTCCTTATGCTGCTGAAGTATTGTTCTCATACAGACTTAGGAGGAGGACCGTGCCTGCAGCTGGCTCCTGCGAATCTGTTCTCCAGGAGCTGACTACCCAGGCACCTTCTGGGCTCACAGCACTGAGCACTCGTATGTAAGGTCAGAGAACTTACAACTCCCAGAGCCAACAATTCCCTAAAGGAGGTGGGAAAAAGTCCAGTACCAAAACCCACCACACCTCAACCACTCACTACCAAGGTCCACTTTTCCATCCCTAAAGTGGGAAGAATACAAGTCCCGCAGCATCATCAGATCTGTGGGTTGCCTTGCTTGAAGGTCATTGCCTCTCGCTGAAGAGGTAGAGCTCAGGAAAATGTCTGGGTGTCTTCTCGAGGCTCGGCACCTGGCACCTGGGAGAGCTGATTAGGTGTAAACACCCAGGGGTGACTAGGTGCTAAGTGAAAGGGAGCTATGTCAAAATGGAGTAATAGTTACAGACCTGAAGGAGAAAGCGGTGACTCTTGGTGCAACCGAAATGTCACATTGCAACTCTCTTGTCTTTCTCCATCATACAAATTGTGTGGTAGGGGTAGGTGACAAGGATTAATTATTTTTACTTTCTCCATATGGATCTTTTCCCCCTCTGTATCTCTTTTTAACATGTTTTTACATTGATACGTTTGTGGGGGGTGCATGAGAATCACAATATGGGTGTAGAGGTCAGAGGACAATTATATAAAAGTACTAATATCTCAAAGAGTTAAAAAGTTCATTCAAAAGATGACTGTTTCAAATTTGCCCCTTTAATCAAAGCTAACACAAGTATGAGTCATACATTTGAGGTCCATACGAAAAAGTGGAGATTACCAAGATATCTTCGTAGCTCTCCTCTCTAGTTTATAATCTTCTGTCCCATTTTGGACATGGATGGTAAGTGTGTGTGTGTGTGTGTGAGAGAGAGAGAGAGAGAGAGAGAGAGAGAGAGAGAGAGAGAGAGAGAGACAGACAGACAGACAGACAGACAGAGACAGAGACAGAGAGAGAGAGACAGAGAGAGAGAGAATATATGCATGACTAAATGAATGGAATGATCTGTTTGATAGTTTGGCACCTGGATTTAACTCTGTCTTGAATTCTCTGTCCAGTCCCATTAATCCACCGTGCTGCACAGGATCAAAATCCTCCAGCTTAACTTCCAGCTGCAGCAATTCATCTGGACATTACCTTCACAAGGAGGCAGAGCATCCCACACGGAACAGTATTAAGCCCTTCATTTCCATAGACGTGCCCAATTCATGAAATTGTCTCACCCCCAGGGATGATGGTGCAATAAAGAAATCACAGAAACTAAGCATCATTGCTGTCCTTCCAATTAGCATCTATAAACTTAAAAGCACAGAGGATACTGATCAGATTATGGTTAAAATAAGTGCTATAAGTATTTAATAGTACAGGAAATGTATCATGGAGCAGGCAGACTTAAGGCTCAATCACAGCTATTGCGTCCATTAGGATTTGTTTGAGCTGGTGGCTCTGGATCATAGAGGGTTCAAATATGCTATGGAAAAAATTCCCCTGTCAGATAAAAAGGAACAACTGAAATTAATGAGTACGAACTAAGACCATGCAAAATAAATTTTTTTTCTTAGATCCCATACTATTCTTGCAAGTCGTAGCTGACACTAATACTTGTGGAAATTTCATATGCAATTAATCCCCAAACTAATTTCCTGATGATGAAATACATGAAGCATAGTTTATATAATTTTATTCCCATGCCAGATTTTATAAGGATGCTACCAGGCAAATTAAGAGAATCATTTTGCTTGGTTTATTTGAGATTGTAAGAGAGGTTTATTTAGTGCTTCACTTGAATGGGTTCTAAATAGAACTCTTTATTTATGGTAGCTGAGTCACTACAATAAAATATAAGTCAGCTTATATTTGTAGCTATTATATCTGTGATGATTCTATGTAAGTTCATAGAACGTACTTATTCTACGTAGTTATTCTCATTGAATACCACTTATCAGAAAGACTTGAGACTGGATTCTTTCTGAATGAAATGAGGACACGACCACTCTAACAGATGATTGAAGAGAAGGTTTTTTATTGTAGATATGAGGGAGAAGAGTACAGCCCGAGGCATATGGAAGGGTCCAGACTGAACTGGGGATGAGAGAAGAAGAGGAGAAAAGGGAAAAGGGAGAGAGGCCAAGAGAGCCTGGAAACGGCGAAGATGTTGCCAAAATGGCAGGGGTACGCAGGAAAGAGAAACTGGGGGAAGCGAAGCCCAGCTCTTGGGCTGCAGAGGTTTAAAGTAGTGAGTGGAATAAGTGCTGAGAGGTGCCAGTCAAGGACTTAGTAAACCTCTGGACCACCATGTGCTTTGTTATGCTAATAGGCACCACAGAAATCCTTTGTCCTGGGATTCTTTGGGACTGAACACCTTCCAACTGAAAATTTTCAGCTTTGGAAAATCTTCTGATGGATAATGGGCTGTATTCTCACTACGAGACCCACTTCTGAACAAGAGATTCAATTTTGTCTCATGAACACCTGTGCGCCAAGGCTGAGAATAATTTATAGGCCACTTCCAGCGCATGCTCTTTGTGACTGGGCTCCATCCTATAAGGTCAGGCTTTAGATGTTCCAGTACCGTCTCATCAGCACCCAGCACACTTCAGATTCGGGAGGACTTCGGATTTCCGATGAAAGACGTCCAGCCTACATTACTCCCATGTTTTATTTTTGAACAAATCTTGATCATTGACATATTGATGTAGATAGACATTTATTACAAATCACTTTCCTTTTATCATTTATATTTAAAATATTTATGGTTCTATTTGTAAAAGTATGGCTATAGTTTCATCTTTTAAAACTTGCTAATTAAATTATGGAAATCGTAATAAGAGTTGTGAAATAGTTTGATAAAAAGACTCTGATAGGTGACATTAACAGCGATAGAGAGATGACTGAACAGGTAAAGACTCGGCCACACCTGACAGCCTGAGTTTAATCCTAGATCCACATTATAGGAAAGGACCAACCTCCTTGCTCATACTGTCCACTGGGCTCTGCACCACCCCCAACAATGAATAAATAACCAAATAATAAATGTGAACTTTAAAGTTTTCACTACTTAAATGTTATCAACCTGCCAGTCTCTATCATCAGCCTCCAAGCACATGGGGTTCATTTAGACTGGATTAAACTCTGGGCACATCTGGATTATTTAGATTAGACGAACTTCTGGGTATGCTGATGAGAGTTTATCTTAATTAGGCTAATTTAAGTGTGAGGCAAAACCATTCCCTTGCCTGGGTTCTAGAATCCACAAACAGAAGAAAGTTGAGCCAACAGCAGCATCCAGTATTCCCTGCTTCCTGTCTGCAGATTCAACAGGACCAGCTGCCTCAGGCTCCTGCCACCAGGATGTCCCATGATAATGGACTGGTTCCAGAGCTCTTCACCAAAATAGATGCTTCCCTTGGTAGCGTTTGTCAAGGTATTTTATCACAGCAACAGAAACAGAATTAGGACATGGGCGAGGGGCTTCACAGCTTAGAATCACCGGCCTGGCTTTATCTGAGTTTCAAAGTCAATTCTACTTTGTAAGAGCTAATTTTTTTTTAACCAGTTTAGGGAAAATTACACAGAATGTTTATTATTTGCCAAGTATGGCAAGGCCTTTTTAAAATTTTATTTATTTATTTATTTATTTATTTATTTATTTATTTATTTTTGCAGTGGGTGAGAGGGAAGGGAGGTTTTTGAGACAGGGTGTCTCTGTGTAACAGTCCTGGCTGTCCTGAAACTCGCTTTGTAGACCAGGCTGGCCTCGAACTCACTACGATCCACCTGCCTCTGCCTCCAGAGTGCAAGCACCACCATCTAGCAGAATTGTTTTCTTAAAAGGGAAAGAAATTTCAAGGAATGAAATTTTAAATCATCTAAAGCTTATTGTTTCCCAAAATACTTCTAAATCCAAGTCCTTTTTGTGTGTTCTGCATTGGAGACACACACAAAAATTGTGAGAAAGTACACGTTTGTTAAGAAGTCTACTCTTAATAGATACACATTGAACAAAAAGTTATTTTTAAAGTTACTTGAGAAGTCACATTTGACACTCTTGTGTCCTTGCTAGTCTGTTTTCACAGTAGGTACAAAGTTCACAAGAGTAAGCAGTAGATATCAAAAACCCACACAAACTAGCTCCCAGCTCAAGTTCATATCCCATGCTCCAAAGGAGCACAGAAGCTGGAGGAGAAAACTACTTGTCATAATTACATCTTGTATTTACTGAGAAGAAAATAGCACACCTAGGAGACGAGAGCAAAGATGGGCAGAGTATACTCTGAGGCACATTTGTAAACGTTCTTATATTAGTGAAGATATAACCTGTAGTATAATTGCAGTTTTTAATTGTCTCAGAAAGCTTTCTCACAAGTAAGAACTAGGTTTATTAATCTCTTTCTCTCTAAACCCCTTCCTACAGCAAGCATTACAGGGAGGCTGTGATTGAGCTTACCAAGTATCTTAGAGTCTCTATTGCTGTAAGAAAAATACCATAATCAAAAACAACTTGGGGAGGAGTTTATTTAGTTCATATTACACTTCCACATCATGAGGGTTCATCATCAAAGGAAATGAGAGCGGGAACTTAAGGCAGGAGCCTGGAGGCAGGAACTGAGGCAGAAGCCATGTGCTGAGTGCTGCCTACTGGCCTGCTTCCCACTGCTTGTTACTTATGGCTTCCTCAGGCTGCTTTCTTACAGCACCAATACCACCAGCCCAGAGGCAGCATTGCCCACAGTGAGCTGGGTCCTCCCACATCAATCATCAATGAAGAAAAGGCACCACAGACCAATCTGTTGGTGGCATTTCTCGATTGAAATTTTGTAAAATTACTCTAGCTTGTGTCAAGTTGACATAAAACTAGCCAGCACACCAAGTCACTGAACTGAGTGCCCATCGCTTCTGTTTGTTACAGTTGTTCTCTGAAATGAGAGAAATGCCTCAATTTTGAAGACCGTTTTGGGAATCAGTTCAATACTTATTATTTTGCCAAGTTTGTATAGGTTATTCAATTAAAATTTAATATAATCATTATCTGCAAGTGGCTTTTCAAATAATCATTAATTAAATAGTCATTTTATTTTAATGAAGGGAAGAAAAACATCTTTCAAGAGATGATTTTTAATTAATGTGTTTATTCTCTCCAACTTGTAAGACATTAGTATTCACACCTTGTGTCTGCTGTGAAGTACATATCACTTGTGTCATTAAGAAAAGGAAATTATGACCAACAGTGAACAATAGAAATATTGCCGAGAAAAAATGAGTGTTTATCTCACTAAAGCTTTCAAACATGACTTCTGAGATGATGATGTATTATTTTACATCCCATGAATAAGAAGAGACAACTGTAACTATAGTTACCAAGTACACCAGGACCTCTACTTTCCAGAATAGCTTCCAAACTGAGTATTTATTCAAGAAATTTGCTGTATGAACACAGCCAGGGGCAGGAGGTTAGAAAGAAAACTTAAATGTACCTGTCACAAACAATTTATTATGCACTTTCATTATCAACATCTTTCATGAAACACTTTTACTTCAAAATATACTTTCAGAGATATTCTTTCATAAGTTGTCTATAACAGAAAAATAGCAATAAATAATTTTTCTTTAGCATAAAAGGCATTTATTTCTTTCATATTACATGCCCAGAATGCTTTCTCTGGATTGGGCTAAACTTCAATATTTTTAACAGAAAGGAAGAAAGTTCTGTTGCTTAACCAAAAATTAGAATGCCCTTCTCACTTTGCCTCAGAAAACAAACACTGCCTTCACTTATTTTATGGAGATGACAATTCTAGTGTGATTGCTAGCTTCTAGAAATGATGGTGTACATTTCCAGGGCTGGACCAAGAGCTTCTATTTATTCTATATATTGGGACTTGGTATCTTTGGTTTATTCATTGTGTGAGGCTGTAGGATCTAAAATCAGGTACATGAGTTTGGATCCTTTATTTGTTACATCTATGAGAATAACATAGTTATATAAAGTTCCTTAAACTATATTTCCCTGTGATTGAAATGAAGAAGAGAGTGGTAGCTTCCTCATGCTTTAGTTATGAGGTTTAAGTGAAGTCATTCAAGCAGAAGGCAATGTAATAGCAAGTGAGTGCAGAGATGCTAAGCACTCAGTAAAGGCTATTATTGTTGCTGGAACAGAGACACATGTTCATCACAGGACTCAAAAGTTAAGAGTAAGTTAAGAAGGTATCCAAGAGGGACAAAGAAGGGATAAATAATACTAAAAATATTTGAAAAAGCCTTAGGTACTCATATTAGTTCATATATACCTCTATATATGTATCTATATATGAATATATATTAAATGAAGTTATGTCACTTGGGCTGACAATACCCCTTACCAAGAGCTGTAGATCACCTAGCCATAGACCCCAACATCAGCCATCAGAATCTTCTCCCCAATTTGATGATAAGGAGAGTACTACAGACTTCCAAAGTAATAGAGGCCATTGCCTTTGCCCTTGGTTGCCTCCCAGAGACTGACGGTAAGACCCTATTGCTGAAAACACTATGCACTTTGGACACAGGACTTAAAAGATGGGACTCAGAAAATTCGAGCTGGATCTGACCTGAAAGCTTCTTCCCTGAGGATTAGTTGTCATAATACTAGAAGGTGCTATGCAAGCTGCCAAAGCAGGAAAGCAATCAGTAATTCTACATAGCTATTATGTGTATAAGCCAAAATAATAACCCACCCTGCAAGATACTCCTAAATGTGCAATAGTGGCACTCATGTCTAAGTAGTAAACAACTACCCAATTGGGCTTGAGGCCTGCTCAACAGGAAGGATTATGTCTAGTGCTATCAACCTAGTCAACTACCTACTACTAGTGAAGTCATAAATCTTAGAAGGGCACCTACTACTACTATTTTACTAAACTAAAATAATCCCTAACTATATTTGAAATGCTTGTCCTTATACTTATAGGTAAGTGTAGCCATCATGAAAGGTTTCTCTTTGCAACAGATGCAGACCATCACAGAAAGCCACAACTTGTCAAAACACAAAGAACAACTGATCATGGGGTACCCAGACACAATGAATACATTTACAACACACCTCCTATGCTTGAGACTCACAGAAGAGGATGATAAAAGATTCTAAGAGCCAAAGGACAAGGAAGACTACTGTGAGACTGTGTCTTCTAGAAATGACAGGGAAGCAACATTCCTCATATCACAGAATGACTACGTAAGCAAGGCCTAAACAGTGACATCACCAATAGACATGCTAAAACGGAAGGGAGAAATCGCATCAGGGTCCCACTCTTAGACAAGGAGCTACAGGTAAGTAAAGAATGCTCAGAGAGGGAAAACTTGTCTGCCTGGAAATGAATCCCCTAGTTATCTACTCAATAGCAAGTAGTCAGCCCTTAAATCATATACACACGAGCAACATGAAATGTCTCAGCTGGTTGTAGTTATATATATATATATATATATATATATATATATATATATATATACATATATATTACATATTACTTGTGTGTGAGAGAGAGAGACAGAGAGAGATTTAAAAAGAAGATTCATAAAAGAAATATTTCCTCAGTATGAGTAACTCAGATGCTCTTTAATATCTGATTCTGTTAGAGAAATATACACACAAGTACTAGTCAAATATATTTTAAGTGGCCATTAGTACAATAGAAGAGTATAGATATTTATGTAACTAAAAGAAGATGAGCAAAATAAAATTATTCAACAAAACAAAAATTAAGGTAGGAAAAGAATGTAGTGAATAAAGCATAATGATCAGTTAGGACTTCTGCATTGGGCTGTGACAGAAGAACTGGCTCAAGCATAGAGATACAAGTCATGCTTTAGCCTGGAAATCATGCATGGGGTATTAAACAGCAGGCAGCACAGGAGCCTCTGGGGGAAAAATACAAAAGAAAGCCTTGTTGGTGGCCCTGAAGCTCTGCCAGGGGCACCTCTCTGCTGTGACTCTGGGAGTGTTTCCCATGTAGAAGAACAGGAGTTAGGAGGCAAAGAGTAGAATTGCAGGCTGCTGGTAGACTGGTTCTTAGACCAAAGCTGCCACACAATTAGAAGACAGACAGAAAACTGCAGAGATTGGACATGGGTTACAGGCTGTATAAGCCCAAGATGAGGCTTTGGAAAACTTATCAGACTTATCAGGGCTAACAGCTGAAGAACAAAGGCAGGTGTAAGACAGAGCTGGAATATATTAAGATACTTGTCCAGCCATATTGAAAGTACCTTGCTGAGAATCTCAGGTATTCTTCTGAAGGGTAAAATCTGTGAGTGAGGGCAATAGCTTAGGAAAATGGTCATGTCCCAAGATTAAGAGTAAATCCAAGGTGTACACACCTAGCAAGAACTAAACCTGTCACCATGCCTGTTGAAATAAATGTCAGAGCTGTGATTCTTTCTGACCCCCAAACCTTGTGGTTCCTAACACTCTATAGAAGTAATCCAGTCTTCTAATGGTTCCAAAGTCATTGGATATAAGGACCAAGACATGCCCATGACAAATGCTCATCAGAAATTATACAGACTCATTTTAAATCAGTACTAGGCAGTCCAAAGAGGAAAGTGATTAAGGAGACAAAGCAGGGGTTAAGGTTTAATTGTTACAAATAATTAATAATGATTATAATTAGATAAATCAACAGTTACAGAGACTTCTTCACACTAAGAGTGGAAACTTGTATTGCTGAATGACTGATTCTGAAAAGAGAAAGTCATATCCATGACTGCTGTGGCAACAACACAAAGCCCGAGAGGAGAACCATTGTTACACGATGGTTGCTTCTTTCTTGTGTGCAGGCTGACTGACATTTGGGTGATCTAGATTAAGTCCTCATGTGTACAGCTGTCAGTTGCCTTCTTGGTCTCCTAATGTGTTCTCCAATATAGCATCTACAGGAGTGTTTATTCTTAATGTGGAGTTCAAGAATGCAGAGGGCCAAGCTCAACAAGAACAGCTGAAGTGTGCAAACACATCTCAAAGTCTGACTCAGGTCACACTCATGGATGACAACCTACTAGCAAAGAAGTGAAATGACCAAGCCCAAAGTCAAGATTTAGGGATGCTCTACCTCTTATGTGAGGTATGAATATGTGGTATTAATTCAGGGTAATGGAGAACTTGGACAATAATTCAATCTATTATTAGTGAGAACAAATGTCTTTGAAACTTAATTTAAATGCACAACTCAATATAATGTCACAGTTGACGTAACAGGAAATACAGAATTATGGTTTATGAGCTTGAAGAATGCTGTCTTCTTCCATTTTGTTATACGTTATTTGCTTGTTTACTGGGAATGAGGAATGAGGGTTGGGAGACAGGACAGGCAGAAGGTAAAATTTGAACTTCATAGAATTTGAGTTTCCTCCACAGCCCAGGATTAATTTAGCTTACAGGAAATTGCAGTGTGGAAGAAAGAACGATGTGAGGGCAGCCATTTCATTTTATTTCTTTATTTGGAGACTAGAGATGAATTTCTACAGAAGATAAATGACTTTTAGTTATTTAGAATTAACTGCCAAAAAGAACTGGAAATTGCATGAAAATCTTAGCTGTGTCACATGTATTTGAGTGATTCATTCAACTAATATTTAACAAATGATTGCTTTGTATTATGACAGGTTCTGCTCTGAGAATATGACATTAAGTAGTGAGTGAGTCTGGAAGGTTTTGCCATCATGGCACTCAACCACATCTACAGTTATGTTGACTTGATCTAAATGACTGAGTTTGGCTTTTCATCCATGGGCAAGGGTTTTTTTTTTTCAGAGTAATTTCTCTTTTCAATTTTTTTTTTGTTTATGTGGTTTTATTGTTTGCCTTCAGTTTCTATTGCTGTGATAAAACACTGACTAAAAGCTACTCTGAGGAAAAAGGTTTATTTGACTAACACATTCTAATCACAATCCACCATGAAGGTCAGAGAAAGAACCTGGAAGTAGGAAATGATGCAGAAATCACAGAAGAATACCCACTGCTTACAAGTTGGCTCCCAATGGCTTGCTCATTTATTTTCTTATACATGCCAAGAACACCAGCCCAAGGAAGGTACCAGCCATGCTAGACTTAGCCCTCCCACACAAATCATTAATCAAGAAAATGACCCCCTCTCCAGATTTCCCTACAGACCAATCTGATGGCAATAATTCCTCAAATGAGATTCCTTCCAGATATTTCTAGGTTTGTTTCAGGTGAATAACAACAACAACAACAACAAAATAAAAGCATAACATTATTGAATGATGTTGGCGAAGGCTGCTCATTCTTTCCCAGCCATTCAGACTCTAATAATCACACAGAAACCTTATTAATTACAACACTATTTGGCCGATAATTTAGGCATATTTCTGGCTAACTCATATGTCTTAAATTAACCCATTTCTATTAATCTGTGTATCATCATGTGGGTGTGGCCTACCGGTAAGTTTCTATCCTGCGTCTGTCTCCTGCAGTGACTGGCTACATGGCATCTCTTTGACTTTGCCTACTCTCTCCTCCTCTATCTGCTTGGAATTTCCACCTTGCCCTAATCTGTGCTGCAATAGGCCCAAAGTAGCTTCTTTATTAACCAATGGTATTCACAGCATATAGAAGTGAATCCCATATCAGAATGTAATAGTTTTCGAGAATCGTTAGGTTTGATTTATGCACAATAATTAATATAGGTTCAAGCATGTATAATATGCTTAAAATTTGTAACATTGGGAATTCACTTCAAAGAAATAATTCAAATAATAACAAAAGAGTCAAACGCTAGTCACTAGAGACTAGGGGTGGAGGTGATGTGGGAGAGTCTTCTGTTTTGTGTTGATTTCATTGGTTAATAAAGAAACTGCCTTGGCCCTTTAATAGGACAGAAAATTAGGTAGGTGGAGTAGACAGAACAGAATGCTGGGAGAAAGAAGCAGAGGGAAGCAGTCGCCATGACTCTCCTCTCCAAGACAGACGCAGGTTAAGATCTTCCCGGTAAGCTGCCACCTCATGGTGCTACACAGATTATTAGAAATGGGTTAATCAAGATGTGAGAATTAGCCAAAAAGAGGCTAGAACTAATGGGCCAAGCAGTATTTAAATGAATACAGTTTCCGTGTAATTATTTTGAGTAAAGCTAGCCATGCGGAAGGGAAACAGCCCGCAGCTCCATATCAACAGTGGAGGGATTGAGAAAACACTGGTCAAAGTACACAACATTCCAGACAAGAGGAATTATTTCAAGAGATCAATTGTATCTTATAGTGACTATAGTTGCTAGCAGCCTGTATTATCTTTGGAAATTTGCTAAGAAAGTAGATTTTATTTACTCTCATCAAACATACAACAAATGTATGCAGTGGTTTAAATATGCACACGAATATTCCCCGAATGTTCTAGCTCAGTCTTTCATTTGATGAGGCTGAAGTAAAACTTTCTGCAACAACAACAATCTCTGATGTCAGATCATACACTGTAAGTATGTGGCAGTCAAAAAAATAAAGGGGAGAAAAAAAACCTCAAATGGACAATGTATTTCACTGAAGAGATGTCACTTAGAGTTTGGCTAGAGCATCTGTTTTACATTTTGGAGGTTTTTTATTTTTCTGAATATTTAATATTTTAAACACTTGTTTTGCAATGCTTTTTGTCAATGAAAGAATATCATTTTAAGTTTTTAATGTAATTTTACATTGTCTGTAGACAATCAAGATGGGAAAAAATAAATCAATGTAAATTTTGCTTCAAAAATATTTCCTTTAATTCAGAAATCAACAGATAGATCTATAATTTAAGCAAATTGCACAATTAGTTTAGGCTTCATTTCGTTGAAAAATCAGAGCATTTCTTTAAGCATGGAACTGGAAAACAACCTTCCCATGAAATAGTCCTTGGGTAATGAGGCTTCAACATGCTTCTTTCTGATGCATTTACAATGTGTTTTATACTAAATGAAGAAATAATCAGTAGAAAGCTAAACTTTCCATTGCTAAAAGTGAACTGCCATTATGTCTGTGACTATACCTACACTTAAGAATTTCCTTGGATGAGGAAATTCAAATCGTTCATGGGAGACATTCCAGAAGCGCTAAAGCAAAAGACTGAACTCAGGTAAGGACAAAGATAAGTGTCACCTCACCTATGCGACTGAATGCAAAGTCAGTATTAGAAAGCACTGGCTCTTAGTACGTATAGATCACCCTTTGAAAAAAATGTATGTAGAATGACTCAACCATTGAAACAACACAGGGTCTCTCTCTTGATGTTTTTGTGAATGGACTATTCTGGAGGTCAATATGCATTTAGCTGGAGATCATCACCTAGAAAGGGTGCACACAATTCACTGTGCCAGGGAAACTTGAACATTAGTATCAAGAAAGAGTTTGTATACTTTTTTGAAAGTCGAATTATGAAAGAAATTTTCCAAAATTTAATTTTAGTTTAGAGTTTTCATTTCTGATTGCTAATACCTTGGAATTTAATCTAAAAAATGCACATAAAAGTGAAATAGTGCATAAAATTTTACAGGTCTCACAGAGCAACCTATACCCCTGATTTGTCCTTGTATTGCAGATTCAACCTATTCCGTTTGAGTGAAATACTTTTCTTAACTCAGTCTTCCCGCAACACATGTGAGACAATCTCCATGAAACATGCAGTAAGTTATCCTTAGGTTCTGATTCACATGGACATGACCCCATATAGAGCAGAAGAAAGTTAGAGCTCATGTTTCTTCATCAGGCAAGCGACAGTTTCTCAAACAACTCTGTAGTGTCTGCCCATGCTGTGGAGCATCGTCATGGACCATTATTCTCCTTTCTCAGTAGGTCGTTTACAGAGTATAGTCTAATTTTTACTTTATAATCATAACATTGAACTCAATGGAGTCCTTCTACCCTTTTCTAATTTTTGTGTTTCCAAAAAGTCTCAATACTTAGACCTCCTTAGTCCCCAGCTACCTTAGGTCTGAAGATGTCACATTGTGACTGACCTGCCCAAGAGTGAAGCCATCCTGTACTCAGTGACAAACCTCAGTCTCCTTTCTTGTTTTCTCTGCTTGCTTTAGGGACCCTCGTCAGGTGCCTTAAATAAACATGGACACTGGAATGAACTTATGAGTTCAGAATCCTCCCTTTGGCCACACATAAATCCTGACTTATTCTCTTAACACCTACTAATATTTCTAAAACACCAGCTTTTAAATACTACATATATTAAATATCAATAATAAGACATCACAATATGATGTATGAAATTTTGTGTGCCAATCTGTGGTATGGGACAATGGTCTGTATTCTGCCGATTATATTTTAAATGAATGCTGATTGGCCAGTAGCCAGACAGGAAGTAGAGGCAGGGCAACGAGAACAGAAGAATTCTGGGAAGAAGGAAGTCCTACTCCACAGTCCTGGCCCAGCCACAGAAGAAACAAGATGTGACTACCTTGCTGAATAAGGTACTGAGCCACATGACTAACATAGACAAGAATAATGGACTAATATAAGTTATAAGAGTTAATAAAAAGTCTGAGCTCCTAGGTCAATCAATTTATAACTAATGTAGACCTCTGTGTGATTTCTTTGAGACTTAACAATTGCGGAACCAGGCAGGACAGAAACCTCAGAAAACAAATCTGGAACTGAACCATTTCAAGTCAATATTCTAGAAAAATAAAATGTTTTAACAGTCCTTTAAAATTCTTGATAATAAAACTGATCCTATAATAGCATCTCACTGACTCCCCACACAACCATTAACTCTATCCTAGATTAAGACATTTCTTCTAATCATTTTGAAGGTAAGTATAAAATGAATTACGTTACCCCAGAATACTTGCTGATATCCTGCCCCCATGTCTTGATTACGTTTCTATTGAAATGCCATGATTAAAAGCAACTTGGAAAAGAAAGGGTTAATTTCACTCACACTTCCTCATACAGTCCATCACTGAGGTAAATCAAGACACTAAATCATGCAAGGCAGGATTTTGGAGTCTCAGGGCAGGAACCTTGAGTTCAGAATTGAAGCAAAGACCATGAAGGGATGCGGCTTACCAGCTTGCTCAGCCTGCTTTTTTATAGACACTACGACTACCCTTCCAGGGATGGCACAGCCCATAATGAACTGTACCTTCTTCAGAAAAATGTACCACAGGCTTGTCCACAGGCCAGTCTGCGGGGGACATTTTCTTAAGTGAGTTCCCACTTCCTAAATGACTCTATCTCATTTCAAGTTAACATAAAACTAGACAGCACACGCCAGGAGCTGGGAATGAGGTCTCTACAGGAGTGATAACATTAGAATGAGATATTGTGTGACTCTTCTTGGGGATACATGAGCAAACAGGATCTATTCACTCGATAAAGGGTGTTAACATTAACAAAAGACCAAAGAAATGATTTCACCCAAGTCTGGTTTGGTGACTCAGTAGATTTATTGGGGTCATCACCAAATAGCCCAACCCAGCAAGGATGATGACTCACCAAAGGTACCTTCAGGAACTCTCAGTCCCATTTGCAGGCAACTCCCCAGGAAAATATCCTCTCTCCAGCAATTGACTCTCTTTATAGAAGGGTCAGGAAGAGCCTCAGGAACATTAAAACTTTCATGAATTTCTAATTCATAGGGGCTTCCCCCTCCAAGAAAGCCAGAGGAGATAGCTATGCACTGTGAAGTCACACTGAGTGAGGGTGGGCTGTAATGTAATCATCATTGCTCTTGTAAGAAACATTTGAGCAAATACACCTTCAGAAGAAAAAACTATCTGTATGGAAACAGAGATTGCAGTGATCCAAGGTGCACTGAGGGTTAACTGGCAAATACCGGGGACAAGTGAAGAGGGATAAACAGGAAACTAAACCAGAAGTCACATATGTTGAACTTCTGGCCTTCTAAACTCTATGAGAATATATTTTATAACTTGAATCCACCCTGTGTTGCAGCACTGTGTTCTAAAAGCCCTGGGAAAATAAAATAAAAGGCTCAGACATGTACACATATACATAACACTATTAATGAGAAAAGGCCATGAATTTGAAAGAAAGGGTGTATAGGAAGATGTGTAGGAAGAAAAAGGAAAGAGGAAATGATGTGATTATATTATAATTTCAAAAAAAGGATAATCACACAAGATGCATTCTCTTTTGTAAATGCAGAATGGCCCATGATGCTTGTAATTCTTTGACCTTAGACCAAGAAAGTTCCACAGTCAGGCAAATCCAACCACACAATTTGATCCTTGTAACTACTAATGCAGGAATGTGAAGAGGAGCCTTGGAGAATGATCCAGCAAGTTTGTAACTGTGCTCCTACGTAAAATATTATATTGATATTTCTTTTCACCAAAGGAGACAGTGGGCCTGAATTATCTGTTATTCCTATGAAAACACAGTTCAATAAGATATCTAAAACAAATTGCAAGAACATGGCTCCATTCATCTTCAAACTATTTTATTTTTCAGAAGTTAAATGCTTAAGTTCCTTTAAAATTCAGAAATAAATTTCTATCCTGGAATAAATCTATATCTAATATAATTTTTAAATAAAGAAGAGCTGCATAAATCATTTTGACAACTGTATTTTAACCTTGAACCAATGAAGGTATTTCAATATTTTCTTGGAAATGCATACTTTTAGAAAATGGGAAAATTCATTCTAAAACAAAGGGCATAATATTAAGTCAAATAAAAACAAAGCAAAGCAGAAGAGGTCTCACCAACAACCAAGCACCACAGAAAATACCAACATACCAGAAAATGTCAAAGGAGATTTTTAACCTTTGTTTTTTAAAATACATTCATTTCTCACTGGTTTTAAGAATCTTTCCTTTTTATACAATGTTTTTCTTCTTTTCTCTTCATTTTAAGGAATAATATGAGCCAATGTGGCATTGTCCCATAAAAGCCAGTACTGCAATATATTATCTCTACAAATGTGGAGCATCTCATGCCCACTGCTTCCTTCCTTTTAGGGCCTTAGAGCATGAACAAGAGTGAACCCTTGGATTCTGAAGAGCCAAATGAGACCTTCCCCTCTCCCCCTCCCTTATTCACTCCTCAGAGGGGTTAAGGCCAATTTTGGGTAGTCAACAAAGTCTGACAAAACAAGTTGAGGCAGAACCAACCCTCTTCCTCCCGCCCACCCCTGTATCAAGGCTGAGCAAAGTATCCCATAGGAAATGGATTCCAAAAAAGCCAATTCATGCATATGGGTAAGTCCTGGTCCCACTGCCAAGCCCCCCCCCCCCGCCAACAAATCAAGCCACATAACTGTCATCCACATTCAGAGGACCTAGTCGGTCCTATGCAGGTTCCCTAACTGTCAGTCCAGAGTCTATGAGCTCCCACTTGCTTGGGTCAGTTGTTTGATTTTCCCCATCATGATCTTGACTTCCTTTGCTCATATGACCCCTCCTCCCCCTCTTCAATTGAACTCCAGGAGCTTGGCCTAGTGTTTGGCTGTGGGTCACTGCATCTACTTATATCAGTTACTCG
Source organism: Chionomys nivalis (assembly GCF_950005125.1). Classification (NCBI taxonomy): domain Eukaryota; kingdom Metazoa; phylum Chordata; class Mammalia; order Rodentia; family Cricetidae; genus Chionomys; species Chionomys nivalis. The sequence continues at coordinate 178,716,397 of NC_080086.1, read as the reverse complement.
GTGTAGGTTCTATGATGACAATTAGGGTAGTCACTATTCTGATTTTAGGGGAAGGCCCATTCAGGCACCCTCTCCAATACTGCTAGGAGTCTTAGCTTGGTTCATCCTTGTGGATTCCTGTGAATTTCCCTAATACCAGGTTTCTCCATAACTCCATAATGGCTCACTCTATCAAGATATCTCTTTCCTTGCTCTCTCCCTCCATCCCTCCCCTTATCCTCTCCCTTCTTCTCCTCATTCCAGTTTGCCCAGGAGGTCTCAACTATTTTCCCTTCCTAGAGCCCTCCATGTGTGTACCTCTGAGGGTCCTCCTTTTTACCTAGCTTCTCTGCGGTTGTGTATGTAGCCTGGTTGTCCTTCCTTTTATGTCTAATATCCACTTATGAGGGAGTACATACCATGTTGTCTTTCTGGGTCTGGGTTACCTCATTCAGGATGTTTTTTTTTTTTTCTAGTTCTATCCATTTGCATGAAAATTTCAAGGTGTCATTGCTTTTTTAATCGCTGAGTAATTATTCTTCATTGTGTAAATGTACCACATTTTCTTCATCCATTCTTCAGTTGAGGGTCATGTAGGTTGTTTCCAGGTTCTGGCTAATACAAACAATGATGCTATGAACATAGCTGAGCACATGTCATTGTGGTATTATTGTGCACCCTTTGGGTGTATGCTCAAGAGTGATATTGCTGGGGTTTTTGAATCTCTCCTACAGTTGAACTTTATTCCATTTGATGCATTCGTCTGTTCAATAGACAATTCACATTTACACAGCTAAAGCTCCAGTAATGAAGTGATATTCCTTTTCTTAGATAAGAGCTATTATCTCAACTACCGAACCAATAGAGCTATTATCTCAACTACAATTCCAACAAGCAATGGCGAGACACTCATTCAGACGTCTGCATTCATGCTATACAATTGGCCTGGAGGAATCACTGACATGAGTGACACAGAATGAGCCAGAGATACAGCAAGGTGTTAGGAGGCCTCGTGTCTGCTTACAGGTAAACGGGCATCTGAGGTATTCGTGTCCAGTTTAGTGTCCTTGCCAAGACACTAATGGACAAAAAACCAAGTGTCTCAGCAATCTTCCAGTCCTCCAACAACTCTAAGGGACCCTCATCAAAGGTTTAAACGTAAACCAACACAGAAAAATAATTGACGCTGGGTCCCTTTACAAAGTGTGTCAGTGACTTTGATTCAAAGGTTTTTGATCCAGTATCAGTTTTTCTTAATAAATTGTAGTGATGTTTCATTTTTATTTTAATAAGTAAACCATGCCTAAAGACCAGAATGCAAAACAGCAATATTTAGTCAGCCATACAGGCTATGTAGTGGTGGCACACACCTTTAATCCCAGAACTATTGAGGAGTATAAGGCAATATGAGACAGGAACTCTCTCTCTTTCAGTCTGAAGATTTCAAAGAAGAGCTCTCTAGGGACTTGGCTGCTGGGATTAAAGGTGTGTGCCACCAACCACTGCCTGGCCTGTATGGCTGACTAGTGTGGCTGTTTGTACTGTGGTTTTCAGGCAAATTTTATTTATTAAAACACAAACGAAACATCACTATAATAGATAGTTCTCAGAATGTATGACTCATTACATTATTCCAAGAATTCAACTATATAAAAGTACCCTATATTAAGTCTCAGTATTTCAACTTTTCAACTTTCAGAATTAAATTTCTTTTTTTATTCCTTTTTATTTTATTTATTTACTTGCTTACTTTCTTATTTTTGCTTTCAATCAGCTTTATTTATTTACCTAGAAGGAAGACTACTTCTCATATTTCTGCAAGACTTAAGATTAGAACCAAGCTTTTGTAGAATAAAATCCATAAAAATTGCAGTGACCTCGTGAATATTTGGGATGATGCTCTTTTGGGAAAGGTTCAATAGATCCTTTGTACAGTGTGTGTTATGCAACATAATAAATATCCAAAAAGTTTAATTTAGGCAGAATTTCAAATAAACATTTTCTTAGAATAAAATTCTTATATTTTCCCCTCCATTTACCCCACCTCATTAAATGAGATTGCATTTGTCAATGGATTATAATTTTTACAATTCAGCTCTCAAGTTATTTTAAAATCCACTAAACTATGACATTATGAGAAGGGAGTGCTTAGCATTTGAATGCTGTCATAGGAAATCTCTTGAATTTGCTGCACGAACTGCATGGTCCCAATCAGTAATCAGAAAAGTCTCCTACACAGCACAAAAGAGAAAAACAATGACCATGTGTCAATGACATAAAAATGCACTGTAATTCCGCACCCAGGCTAATGAGAGGCTTATACCACTGTCACATGAGACTAACATGAGGTTATACTGGGATTCTGTGTTCGGGGCGCTCACAGAGACACATTCAACTATTGTGTGAGAACTAAGAACCTAAGGAAATTGGCATTCAAGCTACTTACACACATACCCTACTCATTCCTTTGTGCGTGCCCTTTGCGAAATGAAGACTAATGTTTCCATAATGAACTACAAACAAACCAGCAATTTACTCATTTAATTATTCCCCAAGTAAAGAATTTAGTGTGACAGGTAATAAAACACCAAGAGTTAATTGTATATCATGGCTTTCAAAAATGAATGTATCTGCAGAGACATTATAATTAGCCAAACCACTCTTATGAAAACAGCTAATAAAAAATATGACAGTAAAGTGTTTGTAATCTCAAAATACATTTCAGTTTATTTTTAATAATGTCTTCTTTTTATGCAAGGGTCTTTGAACTTTAAATTTTATGAAGAAATATCTTCATAGACAGAATGATTTTTAAATGTCACTAAACAAATTAAAGATTTTTCAAACTGCATTGGTCATCCTTTACTAAGCAGTAGAATGGAGGTTTAAAACTAGGTTGCTTCCATGCAAATTATCTTTTAAAAAGTTTGAGGAATCAAAGATTTACTCTGAAAACTCCAAAATGATGCTTCAAGATAAAAATAAGGCATTTTGATTGACACTGAGTGCTTTCAAGGCACTGAGCACAATGTCAAACTTTTTACCTAGCATTTTGACACCTCCATTTTGAAGTGAAAAACAGCATGCAAAAAAACATCATTAACTTTTCAGGCACCTAATTAGGTCAATAGCTCAATGTGGCTTAAATCTGGAGTTCTGAGAGCCAGGTAAACTCTTAGCCACAAGACCTCTGGTCTGCCTGATACCCATGGTGGACAAGGAAATGATGTGTGTCACAGCAGGGTTTCCAGGTTTTCATCATGAGCTGAAAAATGATAATTTTAAAAATAGTAATAAAACTCAAAGCTGCTCTGAGGGAAGTAGGAATGTTTGATCTTATTGTTTTTCATATAAATACCTATATAGTGGTTAAATTGCAGATTTCTTCTGTTTCTAATTGTATATTGCATTCAAGTTTTTATTACATTTCTCAGGATTCTGCAATTAACCCTCCTTTCATCAAAACTCCATTAGAAATTTACTCTCATATTTCCACCAACCCACTCCCTATTCCAGCATGCTTGTTTGGTTCTCCACCTTTTCCCTGCTCTTCCTTTCCCTCCCTTCTCCCCACAACAGAAATATTCTTTTTATTTATTTTTTTTCCTCATAGCTTTAGAGGCAAGAAATCCCTGATCAAGGTATCAAATTTGTGGAGTTCTGGTGCAAGGTTTCTTCTTTCCTTGCAGACAGCTGCCTTTTGGTTGTGTATTCACCTAGGAGGGAAAGGGGACTAGGGAGGAGAAAAACAGGATCAAAGAAGAAAGTAGAGGAGGGGGAAGGAAGGGGAAGGAGAGAGAAAGAATGGAGAGAAAATGAGAAGGCAAGGGAGAGAGAAAAGGGGAGGAAAAGAGAGGGGAGGGGAGAGAGAGGAGAAGGCTTTCTTAAATCCCTTTCTTTAAGGACACGAATCCCCTCATGAAGAACCTACATTCAAGAACGCATGCAAATTTATTTCTCAAAGGTCCCTCCCGTCTCCAGTGCCATCAGATAGCAGTTAGGGATCCAATACACTTGGACTTGGTAGAAAAAAATTTAGGCCATAGCGTGTGGATTTCCCTTGTACAAAATATTTCTGAGTCATGTTCCAGTTCTATTTTGTTGGAAACTTTGCTGCAAAAGCTGAATTACCCTGAAAAGCCCATCCCTGTTATCTTCAGCCCTTCGACATTTTCTAAAAGCCCGAGAGCCCCTCCCCACTACCAGGATTGCATGTTGCACACAGTACAGCAGTGCACACTTTCTATGGTATTGAATCTCAACAACCAAGATACAGACAAATTCACCAGAAGAACTGGCTTTTGTATAACTGAGTTTTAGAAACAATTTTTTTAGTCAAACCACTAGAAAATTATATCCAAATGCAACATGTATCCTAAGGAGTGGCGAGGCAGCAAGCAGTTTTAAGAATTGGATGAGTACGAGTTAAGAGGTCCAGAAAATAAAGCAGAGAAGACTATGAAACATCTGGTCAAAGTAAACAACATGAAGACACAAGCATTTAACCTGTGCCTCTCGCCTGACTCTTCACGTATTTGCTAACTTGACCAAATACCTAGAAGCTCTCTTTTCTCACCTGATCATGTGATTCTAGAGCATGCCTAATACAATGGATAATCATTTTCAACTTAAGCTGGTTTAGGATCATCACAGAGATATACCTGTAGGTGACCCTAAGAATGTGTTCCGCACTGGCTTAATTAAGAAGGCGCATCACCCCATGGGCTGGCATCCCTAACTAAAGAGAAAGGAGAAAGTGAACTGAGCATGAGCGATCATCTCTTTCTGCCCTCTAACTGACGGTGTGATGATGTCACTGGGCACCTCACACTCCTGTGGCCATGATGAACTTTATTTTCAAACTCCAAGCCATAGTGATCCCTTCCTCCTGTAAGCTATGTTGTCAGGTAGTTGTGTCCCAGCAATGAGAAGAGCAGCTAATACGCCCAAGAACATCAGCTTGAGACCTTCGGTCAGAAAATTTCCAATGAGGGTGGTTTATATTCATTTTTTAATTGGTGGTTGTAAATCAAGGATTGCCCATAGTAAAACCTCTCAATGTTTAACTGCAGAGGTAATTGTTAACACTGGCTAATCATCTTTATTCTCTACAGATTAAAGAGCTCTCTGTCCTTAACAGCTTTTGCAGAAAACCAAGCCTCGGTATTTTTGCAGAGATTAATTAGGAGAATGTAGAGGAAAGACTGGCTGATCTGGTAGTGATAAAACTGAAGATACTTCAGAAATTCTTTGCAATATTTGACTGTGTCTAGTCGGAACTAGAAAGAACCATCAGAATCAATCTGTTTGTTCTGGTTATTTTTCTTCACTAACAAAATCCCTAAGAGAAATCAACTTAAAAGAGAAAATATGTATTTCTGTCTTATGGTGTCAGAACACAGTCAGAAGAATGATGCCTGGTGAACAGCGCCTTGGGGAGCTATGAGAAGCTCCAGGAAAAAAGGCAGAGCCTTTTTCCTTGGGTACATTTTGTTCCCTGGATTGTTCTTGGATGTAATTTCATGCCTCCTGAAACAAATGCTAACATTCAGTTTATAAGACGTGTTTATTCTTGTTGGATGTTGGAATATAGCTATAGAACACAATCTGGAAAAGGGAAAAGCTGAGTGCTGTCCTCAGTATACCCTGAATCTGCCTATGGCCTCTGCCTTCCCTTCCTGCTTTCCCAGATATAATCTATAGTATGTGCCAGGCAACTGTGTTTAAATTGGTCTGTCCTGAGAATGTTCTGGGAAAGGGATGCTCTGTTGATATTTAGTATGTGCTTCCTGACGTTTATTTACATGGTTTTTTAGTCATGTTTTTCCAAACTCAAACAGCCTTCCTTGGATCATTGTTTCTTTTGTTACATTCGTGCGTAAAAGTACACTGGAGCTGAAATAAACTTGTTTAAAGCATTAGACTGGAGTCCGCTCCAGTCTTTATGGTCCTTCCTCAAATCCCAGGTATCACAGACAGATCTTCATAGGTCAACGAAAGTTGACATCGTGGCTTCAGAGTTTTCAGTTCATAGCCTGCTGGCTATATCGATTGTGGTCGATATATATCGTGGTTAAAGTGTATAAAAGACAAAGTTGTTCACCTCGTAGCAGCAATAAAGAAAGGAGAGAAAAAGGAAGGGATAGGAGGGAAAAGGGAAAGAGAAGAGGTAAGTAGAGAGAGCAAAGAAGCAGTGAGGACAAGACATACCCCTCAAAGCATTGCTCAAAACCCAATTACTACTGACTCTGCCTAGGCCACTTCCAAGTAGCCATTTTTCAGTTATGAATGCAGCAATGGAGTGCTGTGGCACAATGATCATGTACCCTGCAAAGATTTGTTGGTTGTATTGTTTTAATAAAACAATGATTGGGCAGGAGTCAGGCTGGAAGTATAGGTGGGGCTACCAGAACAGGAGAATTCTGAGAAGAGAAAAGGCTCAGTCTGCAGACATCACCCAGACACAGTGGATGCAAGATAAGAATGCCTCACTGATAAAAGGTACCAAGCAGCATGGCTAACACAGACAAGAATTATGGGTTAATGTAGAATGTAAGAGTTAGTAAGAAGCCTAAGCTAATAGGCCAATCAGTTTATAACTAATGTAGGCCTCTGTGTGTATTTCTTTGGGACTGAATGGCTTCAGGACCAGGCATGACAGAAACCTCTGTCAACAATGGAATAAGTCTTTGATGAAGTGTGTGCATTTTTGATCCAATCATCTCTCAATAACACCACCTGCTGGAGACCAAGCCTGCAATACCACAATCTATGGGGACATTTTAATTGAAATCTATGAAAAATACCTCAGAACGTAGTTCAAAGGACTCAGAGATTTGATTTCGTTTCATTTTAGAATCACATTGTTCTTTCTTTTGGTCTCTTAAATTAAAGTCCCATTAAAATGGATGCCATTTCACTGTGGGGATAGCAAACAAAACACAAGAATTTTTCATAACCACTGCACCTGAGTTTTCTGACTGACAAACCTCTATTCAGTACAGAGAATAAAAAATGACAACCACAACATTTAGAGCCAGTAAGAGTCATTACTCCACAACTCATTTTGGTATTGGTTAAATAGAATGAATTTGGGGATTTGTTTAAGCTTTGGACAGCTGAACACAGCAAGATAGGGGACTTGATGGACATGCTGTGAAAAGCAGCTGTATGGTCTCTCAGGAACAATGATCACTGACACCACTTTCCATTGGGTCTCCCAAATTTAAAATATCAGGATTCTTTCTCCAACCAAACATTTCTATTCTGTAAATATTATCAAATTTTTTTTTTTACTTCTATCTGCATTTATTTCATGTTGAATTTATTCCCGTGCCATAAGTTTTTGTTTCTTCAGTTTCTTCTGGGATATCTTTTTCTTCTGTGCAGCCTCCTCTTCTGGCTTTGGAACAATCTGTTCCTTTTCAGTGAGGATCATCTCGATGTGGCAGGGGGAACTCATGTATGGGTTAATCCGGCCATGAGCTCTGTAAGTTCATCGGCGCATCTTAGGTGCTTTGTTCACCTGGATGTGCTCAATGACCAGAGAGTCCACATCTAAACCCTTCAGTTCAGCGTTGCTCTCTGCATTTTTCAGCATGTGCAGCAAAAATTCCGCACTCTTTTTTGGCCACCGACCCTGTGTCCAGCCCCACTGTTTGGCCTGGGCGCACCTACCGACTCCACCATTGTACCGTCGGAATGGCACACACTGCTTCTTCAAAGTGACATCTTTCAGATACTTGGTGGCTTTTCGGATATGTATACCCTTGATGGCCTGGGCCGTTTCATGGGTGTTCTTAAAGTGAACCCGAAGGTTTGATCCTCTCGATTTGCATGATTTTGTAGGGTTTTCTGGGTCAAGAGAGTAGCGAACCATCTTCACGGGTCACCTCTGGCCGCTTACAGGAAGATTTTATGCATTCTGTTTCCCAAGGAGTCTGGGCAGTCACCATTTTCCCATACCCCTTAAGGATCCATGTATGTCAGCATCTCTTCATGGGATTGTTGAAGTAAAATACTAAGTAACTCTAGTCATCTGAAAATTCTCTACATAATAAGTACAATAATTTAAAGAGAACTTCATGACACTCTGGTCCACATATTTTCTAAAACTTCCCACTCACCAAGTTCCTGTACAAATAAATGGACTTGTCTTCTCAGTTTGGCTCTAATGTGCTTTTCCTTGCAGTCTCATTCTTGTCTATACCACTTGAATCTCGCATCCTAGCCATACTGCTGCCTCCAAATCAAACACTAACTACACACACACACACACACACACTTTATCTTTCCTTAGTCTGAAATGTTCTTATCTACACCGATCTAAAATTTTTTGTGTTTTCTTAAGATGACACCACATTTTTGTGGCTATGACAGGCCTCTCGTGTAATATGTATGGTAATCTCTGTCTTACAAAGTTCCTCGCACCTGCCTGTTTATTGTGATAATTTTAAAAATGGCAGGAGAGGGAGAGAGGGATGTCATCATGCAACAAGGCTCATGAGAAAGGGATTTTTGTTTTGTTTTGTTTATTGTTGATTTTTTAATTGGGAAAAGGAATTGGAAAGAGGAGAGACCAACCTCTGGACAGAGGAGCAGCAGAAAAGAAGAGAGAGAGAGAGAGAGAGAGAGAGAGAGAGAGAGAGAGAGATCACTTTTAAAGGTCTTAGTGCAAGCATATAGAGACATATGCAGCCATGCAGTGTATGTACTTAGACTACATAGTGGCATAAGGCAATAGGACCATGGGCTGACCAAGTATTGGCCTGAATACTGATATGCACAGCCACAGGAATCTGGGGCTGGCTAGGTGATAGCAGAAATGCTAACATTCCTCCCTTTTGTTTATTATAAAAAGTGAGTTAGGGAGAGCAAGTGGGGGCATAATATGGGGGCATCAGGTTCTTAAAACTGCTTCCTGATGACCTGTTCACATTTTGGGGGACCTGAGAAAACTGGGGTGCTAGCCAAATCCAGGAGTATTGGGCTGTTCTCATCTTGTTGTCCAGGATCAGTGGGGCCTTCTGGTACCTTTTGGACCAGGCATGATGTTGGCAGAGCAGAGGACAAAGTTAAATTTAGGGGGAAAATTTTTCTTAGGTTCTGATAATTAAGGGAAGGGAATCCCAAGACCAGAGAAAGGTGGGGAGGCTTAGACTGTTGATTGCCAGTACTTATCTGGAATGCATCAGACAGTGCATTTACCTGTTCAAGGTGTATCCAAGTCAACTCCCTGGAGCTTAGAATAACTTTTTGAGTTTATGAAAGATAAGTTTTAGACACTTATCTTTAACATTCCCACTGTTTATAACCTATACTAAAATTTACATTGTAGAAACGACAGTATACTCGCACTAGAAATGATTCGGCCGAAAGCATTAACACTCTTTCTTCTCTCCACCGAAGTGCAGCAGATGTTTTTAGCACAAAGTAAAGCAGCTTTTAAGTCTATAGTTAGAAAACAACCAAAGGGAATTTTAAATCCTGAGCTTGTAGCTATGATTATATAGCGATAGAATGGTACTCAGTACTATGCCAGAGCTGGATTAATAGCTTGTCAGAATTCCATTGATTATTGTTAAGACTATAAACTTTTGAACTCTTAATTGTTAAGACTATAAACTTTTGAACTCTTAATTGTTAAGACTATAAACTTTTGAACTCTTAATTGTTAAGACTATAAACTTTTGGAGTCTTAATATGAGAGTATCATAGTGAGGGAAAGAAATATGGAACATTTCATATTATTCTTTTATTCATCTCAGGTCACTTTATCCTTATCAGCACTTAAGCTTCCCTATCTTCACATAAACACACCTTAAAGCCCTTCTATCTAATCCCCAGCACATACAGGTGACTGACCACTGACAGCAGTCACTGGGAAGTAAGTTTTTTTAAACAAAGGAATGGCAAAAAGTTACACTGAAATCTGTTTTTTGAGTTTATCTCTTTTTTGAGTCTGGTAACAATGTAAATTGTGTCTAGACTTGGTATTAGCTCTGGGAGAGTCAGGCCTGTGACCTGAATTTTACACACAAAGAGAACTGAGAAAGCAGCTGAAGCGTTGGCTGTTGCTGTTAAGATGACAAAACTAACAAGCCTTATATCAAATACCATCAGATACCATCAGAGTTCTGAGAAGGACAAATTTTGCCAAAGTTAGCAGTCAGAAATGACAGAGACTTTCTTGCTGGTTTTCTAGACAGCTACCAGTCAGGATCCTCCATGGTTGTTGAGGGCAGAGGTCTCAGGGCAGCCGAGTGCCAGGTCCAGATGATCTGACAGACTTCCTAGGGAGTAGGAACTTGTGGGAGGACCAGCCTGCCTTTGTCTAGTCATCTGTGAGAAAATTGCTTCCCCAGTGTCCTGTTCTGTCTGTGATCTAAAGAGGGTCTTGGCAGCAGTTGAGGAGAAAGAGTTTTTGCTTAGTGGCTGGTGTTGCCACATATGAAGCAAGTTCTAGGTACAAGTTCTTCTGTGCTTATCAATATTCTTTGAAGGAAATAGGGGTGCTGCCAAGAGCTGACATGTCTCTCTATTATGTAATTAAACATTTTAAATGTCATATTCTATAGATCTCTGAGAATTTGCTTCTAGTTATTCATTTTAAGCTTAACTCCGAAAACATTTACTGAGAACTAGGTAAAGCTTATCCCTGTAACTAATTATATCAGTACTTAGCATGAATACAATTAAAGAATTTGATCATTTATAAGAATGACTGATTATTAAATTGTATTTTTAAACAGTATACAATATGTTAGTTAGCAGCTTTCATAAGACTAGTTTACATTATATTCCTGTTAGCTTTAAAAGTAATGATTTTGAATTGTAGTTCTTCTAGCATCAAAATAAAACCTTTCAACCACAGACAATGGGCTCAGTAAAGAAGGCAAAATAGCCATTCCATGGGTAAAAAACATAACGAGTTTGTACTAATCTGCTAACGGTATTTCTTGGGAAGGCAAAGAAATATGACATGGGAAAGATCCCATGGCAAATTGGGAACAGGAGAAAGGGGGCTTGTGAGTTGGGGTGTGGCACAGGAGCAGGGATGGAGGGAACACAGAAACCAGCACTGCTCTTGACAGGTCATGGATTTCTGTGCAAACTCTGTGCAACTCTGGGAAAAAGACCCTCTCTGGCGACCAGGCATTTCATTATAGAAAATATATCTTATTTATCAAATCCCTTATTTATCAAACATATGTTGTCACTTATTTAAATTCTCTAGAAGCTTGTTGTTGAACACTTGGCAAAGACATAAGTACTTACATGTAAAATTTCTAAGTTAGTTTTTGTTAATCTGAATAAATCTTTATAATCTCAAATTTTTATCACCATATAGAATATGTTTTAAAGCAGAGTCAAATCACAAATACAAATATTTGTATTAAATCTAACCATATATTTGTATCATCATACAAAAGTCCATACCAATCTAAAATATTCAAGACTTGTTGCTTCCTTAGCCTAGAAGGAGATTATAATGGTTTAGATAGAACACTGTGGTTCCCCGGGGGGTGCAGTGCACCACAAGCGGCAGCCACAGCATCTTATCTAAACCATAACATTGGTGCTCTATGACTCGGCCAGGCTCTCTCCGTGTTCCCTCCTGCCCACGAGCAGACCAGCTGAGAACGTGGAACCCTGGGCTCGGAAACCTGGTTTCTTCACAACAGCACCAACTTCTACGCACACCTGGGACTTCGGTGGTGAGTTCTCTCCTTCCAGTCAGCTTAACCATTTCTCCAAATCCAAGGAATTGACCATTGAGCTTTCTGCAACCCTCTGGTGTTCCCAGAAACAGTGGGGACAGGGATCACCCCCAACCACAGCCTTCATGGCTATGGTTGAGCCCTTTGCTGACATTTATCTGGTTGCTTCCCATAGCTAAAAACATGACTGAACACTGAACTAACCTGGATAGTCCTCCCACTGCAGATGCTAAGCAGTGGGAACCAGGTCTCTCGGATTTTTTTCCTTTCTCTTTTCTTTTTCTTTTCTTTCTTTTTGACCACTTGTAAGTGGTCCCCACTGTGAGAGACCATCAAGCATGGCCTCTAGCCTCTGGCTTCCAAGTTGCCCAGACCAGGGCCAGTCGGTTTCGTTAACACCCTGCCTGTAGAGAGACATCGTTCTTCTACAGGCCTTGTGGTGTTCATTCATTGTTTTTGCAGGTTTTCACGTTTTCAGCTACGGAATATAAACCATCAAACCATCAGCCACCCGCATGTAAATGCTCTGCCAGTGCAGCCAGCTCCACTTTTCTTTTTGCTGGGCAGCCTCTTCCCCACCAGTCTAAAAATGCTCTTTTCCTCTTGCTTCCATTCCTTCTGTTCTATCCCTGCCACCACCACTGCTGGTCCCACAGAAAGCAACAAGATTAGTCAGATCTGTGAGGTAGCTGTTTCCAGTTCAAGCCCTTGCTCCCTGCTGCAGCTTGTGGCATGGTGGCTTGGCGGACAGGGCAGCTCACAGTGCTGAGTAATTTTCCTCCCTATCTCATGTATGAAAGAATGTGTAAATGTTGTGGCCACACGGATGTAATTCTGTTTTAAATGAATGTTCTAAACAGCCTCTATGTCTCTCTTGTTATTATATTTAAAACTCTTGCAGCTCAAAAAACATGGCTTCTCCATATAACATGTGACCACTGCCATTTTGACTAAGGTCAGGTGACCTTATACCGTTTTAACTGAGGTCAAGTGACTTCACTGCCATCTTAACTGAGGGCCAGATCAGGTGACCAAGTCCCACCATCTTTACTGAGGTATTCCCTTCCTGCTCCCCCTGCTGCTGATTCTGTTGCCTGTGTGTTTTGTGCAGTGGCATGCCTTTGGTAGGGCCCACCACTTCACCCAATTCCTGTGTGTATGTGCATACATGTGACTTAAATGCACATATGTTTACTGTTAAATGCTTTAATTATTGTTCATTGTATCTCTTTCTAGACTACAAAACCAATAAGTCTCATGTTTTAAATTGGTATGTACTTTTAAGTCTCTTACATAAAATACTGTATATTTAATCCAACCCTGCTTTAAAATATATTAAGCTGTTCTCTACTATTGTCAGTTCTGCTATTAGCCTTCTATTGCAAGCAATTTTTTCTTCTTTCTGTCTTTTACAAGTGTAAATCTTACCTGTTAAGTTGAGCCAGTACAGTCAAGCTCAGACCCAGCTCTCCAGGCAGATTCTATACTGTAGTTATAATTCATCTATACCCAGCCCTCAACTGCTCAGAGATCTGGGGAAAATGACATTTAAATGCTTAATTATTTAAAAACTTTTCATAACAAAAAGAGACAGGTTGAGTCTTAGTAGCAACACTCTACTTCCTCCAAAGAGACAGAAGACAAATGGGCACAGAACAACATCCAATGGCAATTCACTTCTACTGTCAAGTACTGACCACTGGGAAGAACTTGCATCTAAACTGAAGATCTCCAAACAGTGAACAGAATCACCAGAATTGACAGCCTAGCTGCTGAGGTCAAGGTAGGCTTGTCTTCCTACAGATTTCTTAGCCAACAAGATCTTCTGAAGCTTGGCAGGCTCTGTGCTAAACAGCAAAAACAAATACGACACTCAACGACCATGGAAGACTCTGAGGAGTAGCTCTAGGTACCAACCAAGTAAGTTCTCTGTCTTTTCTTAATCAATAACTCAAGTAAAATTTTATCTTTCTCAAAGATCACTGATGTAGTTGACAGGTGAGAGGTTTTATTGGTTTAAAAGGGCAGCTTCACCAAACAAATTTTAATAAGCTACAAATTAACAAAATTCTCTCTCATGCTGCCTTTCATAGTCTTAAAGATACTTTTCATTATACAAAAATATCTGTCACAGTCATTCTGGTATAAATATGCTGCTGTTTAAAACGTATGTCTTTATAAACCCAAAGAATTCTTGTGAGTTCCAGAGAGCTGAATTGAAGGATGTACCTTAAACAGGTCAGATACACCCCTCTCAATTCCTTGGTCCTAAATTTATTTTTCCTAAACTTAACTTTGTCCCCTGTTCTGCCAATACCTTAAACAGGTCTAAGAAACACTAGACATTTCCATACCACAAACACTGGACAGGAGTAAAGAGACCAACTACCCCAGGATGTGACCAGCACCCAGCTTTCTCAGGTCCCCCCAAAAGACGACGCCCACAAATAAGCAGAAAGCAGTCTTGAGAATCCGCTGTCCCAATTCCTTTAACCTGTTGTGCCTAACTTCCCCCCTTTTTATTATAAAAATGAGATGGGAATGTTATGACCTGCTATTGACTTTTTCTTTCCCTTTTAGAGACAAGCTTCACCTGCTCACCCCTTCTGCAGAGGCAAGGGGATCTTCTTTCTGCTTCAAGCCTGCACTCTCTCTGTCCAGTATCTCTTAGGAAGAGGTGGCTAAGGCCTCTTCTGCTCTCTTTCCCCTCCCCCCGCCCATCTCTCCCTCTCTCCCTTTCTCCCCCTTTTTCTCCCCCTTTTCTTTCCTTCTATAACCCACTGAATAAATGATAAATAAGCTTTACCCAAACCCTTTCTCTGCATAGCATGCCTATTGGTCTCTTTCTTTCACCCACCGCTGCTCCTCGTGGGGCTGCCTGCCCCACCGAGGTCTCTCGCCCACCACCTCCCACCCACCTGGGACCCACAGAGGCCTCAGGAGGTGGGACCTAGCTGCTTCTTGTGGCCCACTGCCCACCCCTCAGGGAACTGTGCCATTTTATCTAAACCATTACAGAGATATGATGAACAGAGAACTTATTAAGATTAAGAAGTGTACTCTTTGCCTTAGTAAAAATGGCTGCCAGCCTGTGACTGCCTACATCATGATAAGGTCACCAGCCAAGATGGAGGAGAGCCACATGATGGTTGTTTAAAACCTGTTTTTCTAAATAACAGTTACATGCACATAGATGCACAGTTGAATCCAAGTTACATACGCATAGTCACAGAGTTAAATCTTGCTTACATTCACACAAATAGAACTAAATCCAAGTCATATATGTATACACAGATACACACACATGTACATCTTAAACAGGAGTTGAATAAATTAAAAGAAAGGGAAAGTTGATGGGTGCTGAGCAAGATGAAGCTGACCTTTTCATCTCTGACTCCCATGTGGCAGCAGACCTGCTGGGCATTTAGAGAGAGAGAGCAGACAGAAACAAACAGGTTTGGGAGCAAAGAGAAAGAAAGTGGAGAATTCTTTCTCGGTTCCCCAACTGCCTCATCCAAGGAATACCGAGGCCAGTCTTCACATCCAGGGGACTGGTCAGAGGCAGGCAACCCTGCCAGAGACCCAACTGCCAGTGCAGAATAAAAGGAAAGCCATCCGTAAACGATTAAGCCGATTTACTGCCTGTGGACGGGAGTGGCTCTGCAGTGGGTGGAGCACACTGGTAGCGTCCCCTGGGTGCCTTGGCAGAGCCGGCCAGGGCAACCTACCAAACAAACGTGCCACACACAACAGTGTTAGTACAAGAGGAAATTAGAGACAAAGAAAGGAGTAAAAGACAAGGGACGAGGCAAAGAGACCAAGCTCTACCAGGGAGGCATTTTCAAAGGATACACAGTTACATAACCTATGGCGGGGGGGGGGGGGGGGGGGGGGGGGGGAGGTGGCGGAGGCATCTAGTTACCCGCAACAGCTTTGGCCACAAAGGCCGGCTGCTGCTGCGGAAATTAACATTGGAATTCTTTGATGAAAAGAAGCAGAGTTAGATTTCTAGAACCCCAAGGTTTTTGTGGGTTTTTTTGTTTGTTTGTTTTTTGTTTGTTTGTTTGTTTGTTTGTTTTGGTCTATTTGAGATAGTTTATTTATTGAAAGAGGAAAATATAGCTGAGTAGAGGAACAGAGAGAAAGAACACAGAGAAGGTTTGGAGCAAAGATAAGATAAGGCTTGAAAACAGAGTACCCACTTCCATCTGTCGGGTCACTGGCAAAATGTCAGGATATAGGGTGCCAGGAACGGGCCATTTGGATGGATATCTAAGGGATATTTGGGCCAAGGCATCCCAGAACGGAGGTTGTCTTATGTTGCTAGGTGTAGTCCTCAATAATGTAGCAGAAAAAAAAAAATGAGATTGAAAGGCCTTGAAATTTTCAGCGAGGATTGATTTTGAGAAGGCACCGGCTGCTCAGTGATTCCTCAAACACAGATCAGGGGCCATGGCTCTGAGCCCAAGAGACACATGCAAGGACTAGAGATGATCGATTAAGAAAGAACAGGCTGACCAGTGGGTCATCACCCAAAGGTTCAGGGGCTGTGGGGTGCTGAGCACTGAGGGAGATGTGATTGCCTGATAATCAGGACTTGTTCAAGAGGCCAGAAACAACGATGGAGAGACGATTCTCACTTGTGGGGAATGGCCAGAGAAAGGGTACTCATCAGTCGTGCCGTTGTTGGATGGAGGGACCCAGAGATTAGTTGGAGTCGCGAGGCTGAAATAAGTGGACAGGGTTGTAGGGTCCTGGCGTGAACCAGACTGCCTACAGGCAGGAGGAAACACCAGGAGAGCCTGTTGCAGTAAAGGCATCAGTGTTATAAATTGAATAATGGTGGGAGATTGAGATAGATCCCATCATGCTGCAGGGCTCACATGGAGAGGATTTTATTGGGGGAAGAAAATGGGAAGGTGTGGGGGGCACTAGCTTCTGGGTATGGGAGCCGCAGAAGAGGAGAGAGAAGAATGAACAGAACTAGCTTTTAAAGGGGCTAAGAACAAGCATATAGAGACTTACACAGTCACACAACACATGCATATAGATTATGTAGTGACATACATCCATAAGACCTTGGGTCGATTAAGTATTTACCTGAATACTGACAACACATGAAAGGTGATGCTGGAAATGCTAACACTAATAACTTTGTTTGTCTCAATGGTTTCCCAGTGTCTGATTCTGTTCACTGCAACTCTCTGAAAAGAAATGTCTGTATATGAATTACCTTTGCACTTACAACAAATCTGTGTCAAATGCATTTGCTAAAAGACTAAGTAATAAACTTTACAATATCATTTTTTTAGAAAAATAAACTTTATTCAAACTAATTACATTTTTAAAGGGAGATTTTCTTCCCTAGTTTTACTTTGATTTCTGCAAATTTTATAAATAATGGCATTTCACAGTTATGTATCCTTCATGCCTGCTATTAAAAAAATCAACAAACCCAAACAAACAAGTTTTAAAATAGTTTTATTGACAGAACAGTAGCAAAATCAAATAAGTAGGACTAAAATGTTCCTATTTATATGTGACTCCTTATTAACTTTAGTTTTATTTAATGTTACTGTAGATTATGTATATATGATTAAAGTTATTAATACTGTATATATGTGTATATGTTTATATACATATATTATTTTAAATTCTATATAGACAGCATTAAAAATAAACTGCCTACATTCAGTTAAAATCTCTGTAAAAGAAAAACATTAGTCAAGGTATCAGATTTCCTATCATCAAAATATTGCCATGCTCTGTAATGATAGATGAAAAAAGACATGATAAGTGTTAATGATTGGTGCACTAGAATTTTAAGAAATCAGGAGATACTTATTGCAGACCATCACCATGGTGATTCAAAGTCCTCAAGGCACACAGATGCATTTACAGTAGGAGTCTGGAGTGGTCTGATGGAAAACATCTCTGAACCAAGAAATTGCAATCCTCTTCAACTATTCTTCGCTAAAACCATGGAGATTTCAGAGCTCCTTGGTAGTCTTTTGATTCTTCCCCTCTCCCTGGAAGACAAAGAAATACTTCCCTTTAGAATTCTTAGACTCCTTGCATAGTGCCATGTGTCCTCTGACTCAGTTAAACCTTTCTCAGAACTATTGGTTTACAATGCCTACTTCCATCTCTAACTCAGGTTTGACAGATTAGTATTTAAATGGTTCTCAAAAATTGAATATCCACATGCACAATTTTGAAACTTCACCCTTGTCTATCAATCTATACAAAAATGATCAAAATCCTTGAGGTAATATCTTTAGTGGCAAGAGAAAATCAAGCTCTTCATGGCATTGGCACAGGTGACAATTTCCTGGATAATACTCCAAAAGCAGAAGAAACAAAAGCAAAAATGTAAAATTTGTTTAAATCAAATTTTCAAACTGACATGAATTGCAGAGTTAATATCTGGAATATGTAAATAAGTCAAAATCAAGCAATGCAAATAAAAATGTGCAAATGATATTCATGGACAAATCTCAAAAGAAGAAATACAAATACCTAATAAATATTTGAAAATTATTCCTATAAAATTACCAGAAAATCAAAAATTGACAAATGCTGTTATAGATAAAGTTTAAAAATGCTTACAGTGTAGAGATTCTTCAAACAACTAAAATCAGTGCTACCATCTAATCCAAGTACTGCTTGGCATCTTCCTAAAGGAAACGAAGTCATAACACAGAAGTCATACCTACCTGCTTGTATTCCTCACTGTACTGTTCACTGATTCAGCCCAGGCGCCTCTAACAGATGGAGTATTATTCAGCCACAAAGCAGGATGAAATAATAATAGCAAAATGAAAGAAACTAGATGTCAATGTTAGATAAAATAAGCGAGACACAGGCAAATATCTTGTGTTCTTTCTTGTGTGTGGAATTTTTAAAATATCTTCAATAATCAACTTGAAGAAGACAAATTGCTAAATACTAGGAAGAGTGTTAGACTGGATGTGATCAATGTGGTGTCTGCATCTACTGCAGCATTGCAATAGAACCTGGTAAATTGTGATTAATAGGCATCATAATAGGAAGAATAGGTTTTAATAAATAATAAGGGTATATGCGGAATTCTTCATTTAAAACACTAAATTTGGAAAAGACCATTGTTGTGTAACAGTTTCCTCATAGATTGCAACATTCCTTCCAGAAGAGAAGTTCCTAAAATAGCTTTAGGAAGTCCCTGAAACTGACAAGACTCACTAAGTCCCTCCCTCCCTGCCAGAGTAAACAAACCAAGCTGTAAAGAAGACTCTCAGAGAAACAAAATGGGTGGTGGGGGGGGGAGTCTGAGACCCAGACCAGGAGCCTGGAAGAAGTACAATCCAATCCAGCTCCATGGAAGAGGTTTGGATCCACTGAGTGGTTTGGAAGGGACACTTTGAATGTTGAGCTGCCTGTAGGCTGTGCAGTGTGCTCCAGGTTCCTAGCTTCTGTGAGTTGTCAACTACGTTGGGATGGGTCTTGATAATGCAACTTCCTTTGAGTCATTTCTGATCCTCACCCATATTCTTGTTAAGTAACCCCAATATAACTCACTGGTTCACCAAATTGGACTTTGATGGTGTCTGTACTGTGGTCTGTTATGGTCTTCCCATCTGGCTACAGTGGTTCTCAACCTTCCTAATGCTGCAACTCTTTACTATAATTCCTCATGTTGTGGCGACCCTCAACCATAAAATTATTTTTGCTGCTGCTAAATTGTAAATTTGCTGCTGTTACGAATTGCACCTAATACAAATATCTGTGTTTTCTGGTGGTTTGGGGTCGTAACCTACAGCGTGAGAACTACTGGGTTAGTAGTTATGTGTGCGTTGCATCTTCCCAAGAAAAGTTTTGTCACACGACAAACAGTCGAGGTGTAGCATGGCAAGGAGGATGGAGAGAGAGGGGGAACAGGAAAAGCACAGTGTGTAAAGATATAGAAACCATTACTTCGTGTGCTGCCTTAAAACATGTTCAAAAACTGTACAAAGAGGCTTTAAGAAGCTTAAACTTTATAAAATCCTGAGTCCTTTAAAAATATTAATTCGTTTTCCTTAAAGGGGTGCTAGCAGACCCAAACATAACAAACAGGGCTCTGTCAGACCTTGCCCTTCCCCCATATCCTCTTTCTTGCTAAAAACCTTTAGATTACTAAAGCTAACCACCGAAGTCTATTCCCTTATTTGTCCACTTCCTTTTCCTAAGGCTGACTACCAAGGTCCAGTAATTAAAGTATTGAAGTCCAGCAATCAGAAACCCCTTTGGCTACCTAATTAGCATGACCAATTAAAAGTAAACACCTCATCCGAATTTGGGGTTTCCCCTATTACCTTGATAAGGTGCGATTTGCCTGGGCCATGTCTGTCTCCTCTCTAGCCAGAGGCAGTCCTTTGTCCCTCTGGGGCAGATAGCCCTTCCCCCTCACTCTTGTTCCTTTTCCCTTCTACCTCTTCCTCTCTCTCCTGTCTTTGTACCTCCTTATCCTGGCCGTCTGTCCTTCTGGGCCAGGTAAATCTCCTTTGTGCTGGGAACTTGGTTTTGGGTGCGGTGATGCCTGTCTTTAATTCCTTTCACACCAAAAAGGTAAAGGCTAAAATGTCTTAAAATATGCATTAAGGTGTACTTCATGATTCCACTCTCCTTCACCCAAAAGAAGAGCAAAAGACACCATATTTTAATTTATCTTTGAATTTGTTGATTCTACGGACACTACGTAAACACACTGAGAAATAAACATTTTATCAGACATACAAGATAGGAAAGAAATCACTATAGAAATGAATAAAATGCAGCATCTAGCCCTCGGAATGGTTGAGGAAATGCACAGTTGAGGCAATTATATCAGAATGTGAGAGAGAACACAGGTGGTGTGGGAGTCCCATGGAATGACACATGGGCCAGGAAAGGTGTGAGGAAGAGAAGCAGGCCAAGGAAAGCTTCACATACCAGATGATTTCAAACTCAGATGAGTTGGATTAGTTAAAACAATAGTCAGTCCATGCTAAAGAAGGGAGAAAAGACACTCCAGGAAAATGAGGCTATTCTTGGGAGTGAGCTGGCATCTGTGTAGATGGGCAGTAGATAGAAGGGCCAAAGGGTGGTAAAGGAGAGACTGAATCACAACAGTTTCTGAGCCTGTTTATCTTCGTGCTCTGTGTAGTTATGGCAGAATTGTCAAGCCTGGGCAATTTGTGATGAGCGGAAATCTGTTGGATCACAGTCCTAGAGGTTGGGGAGGCAGAGGAACTAAAAAAAGAGAGAGAACTGGACCATCACAATAGAAATCAGGCAGAAGTCAAGCACTCAACCATAGTATTCCCTCCAGCGTCCAACAAGCTCATATTGGTCTTTATACAAAATATGTTCATTCTATCCCAATAGCACCCACAATTTTACTTCATCCCAGAATCAACACCAACATCCAGTGTCCACACTTCCTTCCAGTGAGAAAGGTTAATACTCAAACCCTGACTGTCCTGAGGAAAAGCTCCCACTGTGAGATTGTGGAATCAGAACAGGCCATCTGCTTCCAAACTACAATTGTTTCAAAGGCACATAATAGACATTCTCCTCTTCAAGTGGACACATCTGCAAAAGAGGAGTAGCTGGTTCTTTGTGGAAGAGTAATGTCAGATCTTAAGACTCTAGAATGGCTCTGGGTACCTTCACATAACGTGCAGGGTACAAAGGTGGACCTTCGAAAGATTCTGCTAGAGTCAGCCGACACAGCTGCTCTCAGGAGTTAAAATCTTTTACATACCACTCCCCTTGGCTGGGGCTGTACTATGGAAGATCTACAGTTCTGGCATATTAGTTGAGACTCTATCCCTGTGGCTCTGCCAGGTATTTCTCTAGTGAAGATTCCATGTAGTGGATTCTTCCCTGTTGATTTCCCTGCCCAATTCCTCAGGCTGCCTCAACCACCTTCCAAATCCAGGTGAAGGCCATCGTGGCTGCACAAATAGTACACTTGCATGCATACAAACTCTCCAGGCTTGTCTCCTCTATGGAAGTGGTTCAGATAAGCATCTGGGCTCTTACCAGTGACAGTGAAGACATGATTTCCTGAAATGCAGGGAACTGAGTCTGAATGCAGTCATGGGTGAAGCATCCAGCTCGTACCCTGGGGTCATTCTGTTCTTCCAGAGCTCTGGACCTGTGAAGGGAAGAACAGCATCAAAGGTCTCCTAAGTGTCTTCTGCATGATTCGGGCTGTGTCTTGATGATCCTGCCTGGCTTCCTTGTACTCATACCAAGCTCCTTATCAAACGGTCACTTGTCTACACCCTCAATATTTGCTTGTTTTTTTTTAACATGGCAATGCTTTAAGTTTTCCAATTGTTTGCATTCTGCCCACTAAATTTGTAGGTTTCATCTTTAAGTTCCTTCCTTTACATTTTTTTTGCATGTTTTATTTTGTTGAACACTCATGACAGAGGGACACATGGTATTGTTCTTGCCTTTTTACAATTACATCTCTTCTTTCTTCTCTCATTTCACTACATGAAATTCAAGGACAATGCTCAGCATCCAGGATGCTTTGTTGCTGGATAGTTCTCCCACAATACATTTTAGTGTATTACTCCCAAGTTCTCCCTTCCACAATGTTGCAGAATTTGAGCCAAATTCAGGCAAGTTCTCTGACAGATGTTACAAAATGTAACCATTGTGCCATTTCTCATACTTTGTTTCTCATTTCTTCCCAATTCCTCATCAGAATGAGTTTTGTTACCATATTTCTGTCAAATTCTGGTAATGGCCACTAAGTATCTATAGGACATCTTAAGCTTTCTATGTACCTCTCCTACTAGGCCATCATTGGAATCATTTGTAATGGTTCTTTCATGAGAATGAGGACTTCATTTAAAACTATCTCAGCTTCTGTTGAATTCTAAAGCCAATTTTCTCTTTAGGTCTGTATTACTATCTAAACACTATTTATAATGAGCAGGTCTACACTGTATTACTATCTAAACATTATTTACAATGAGCAGTTTTACTTTTGAACTGTGCATTTTGGATATTGTCTTGTGGTTCTAGAGATGAATGATCTAATGCAAAACTGTCTACAGAGTCCTATACAGCATTCAAACTACAACACTACTATGAAATCTTCTTACCTTATCCTAGAAAAAAAACTCCAAATTTTTTTTCCTCATTTTTATTAGTCCTTTGAGAATTTCATATAATGTGTTTTATCATATTTACCCCCTCCTTCCCTACAAAACTTTGTGTCCTTTTTTAAAAAATCCTATTGAGTCCAATTTTCACTGTTCATATTTTGTTGGAACCTCCTACTGGAGTGTGGTAGATCTATTAATAGAACTGAGAAAGAAAACATAGGCAGACATAGCTATTCTAATACTGAACAAAGTAGACTTCAAACCAAAACTAGCCAGAAAAGGTAAGAAAGGGTGTTTCATACTCATTATTAAGGAAAAGTTCACTAGCAAGATATTGCAATCTTAAACATATATACACCAAACAAAGGAGCATTCAATTTCAAAAATGCTGTTGGATCTAAAACCATAGACTCATCTCAACCCAGTGATAGCTGAAAATTTTAATACTATACTCAAATTAATTGGGTAGTAAAATGGCATAAAGTCATATAGTAGGATTTTTTTCTAGATTTTATGGGATATTGGTTATAATTATTTTCATAAGTATCTGCATAGTCACATTACTTACAGATTTATTATACTTCCATCCTGATTGTTTTATTGTCATTTCCTATATCTGTGATAAACTATCCTGATAAAGACAACTCGCATTCCATTGTTGGGGAAAAGTCAGTGCCAGGAATGTGAAGCAGCTAGTCACATCAGACGCATCACACACAGCTAGACAAAAGCAAAGAGGAATGAATTAATGCAGGGCTGCTACTGCTCAGATCACTGTGTCTCACATCGACAGAATCCTAAGTTACATAAATGCCATATTCTACAGCTCTTTGAAGTGGTTGAAGATTACCTATCTATGCAGAATACAATCTCTATGTATCTAAAGAACCTGAGTAGTCTAACTATAAGTATGACAAACATGGATGACTATTGACCTATGAATCTTAATGCCTATATAACTTAAAGACTAAGACTTCATATTAGAACATTAAACAATCTTTAAACAATTGTGCAACAAATGAGAACAATGATCTCAAAATGTAAACAATGTATAAGTATCTTGATCAGAGGTAGAAATGTATATTGTAATATGATAACTATATACTAAAATTGTATCAATATACAAAATGTCTTAAGCAGAGATAGAAGCATGCATGCATACAATATGACAAAATAACTTTGCCTAGGTATACAAATATTATAGACAAAAATAGGAACATATTCAATATAATTTAAATTTATTTCAATATACAAGAATCTATACCAATGTAAATAATAGCTCATAAGTATTCACTCATTACTCACTGTTATTATTAGTGTGAGTAAGCTCACACTAATCTATTATCCCATCCAATTTCTTTCTTTTTTTCAAAGAGATTCCTGAGCTTACAAAATTTTCTCCTCAATCCCTAGTCCTATAACAATTATAATCAATCATTAAATGATGTCCCTAACCCTGAGGACAAACTTTGTTCGGAGAGAGGATGCCATCTTCTAGAATTACTTCCAGCTGTCATGGTAGCAATGTTCTTCCTATGAGATCCCATGAAAGTAAAATGATGGTTGAGTTCCAAGATTACTGTCTGGTATAATTATGAATAGTCTCAAAGTATTTGGTAGGGTTTTTCTGAGGTTCCTATTTGGAGTTCTGGCCAGAACATTGTAAAAGTGTGCACCATTTCACCTAACCAAGTAGGAACCATCTTGAGCAGCTGGTACACAAAGCAGGTCTTATAGTAGCGTTATCAGCATCATGACATCATATCAACCAGGTGGAGTTGTTGTTGTGGGGCCCATCTTCTTTCTGGAAACTTCAAAGATTACTGCAGGAAAATTTATTGTTCATTGTAGAAAACTTAAACATTATTTATACAGACATATATATTCAATGAAAGGTACAATAGAGACAAACATAGGTATAAAGAAAATTTTTTTTAATTCTTTTTTCTTTCTGTTCCATACCATGGCTCCTGACATAAGGCAGAAACTCTGAATTTTTATTTTAACAACATGCTTGGATTTAGAGAAGGAAAGAGCCAGTGTACAGATCCAAAGCCAGCTTTGATTTTTAAGTGAGTCATGATTATTATTTTATTTAGTATTCAGAGTTTCTTAATCTTTAATGCAAGAAGCCCATGTCTTACCATCTCCCTAACAAATGTGGAATGCAAACTGTAAGGTACTATTGCTTGCTTAATTTCTTTTTGATCATTCATTTCTATAGGTATCCATCTACCTTCCTTGGATCCTTTTGGTCCTTTAGAACTTAGTGCCTTGACAGAGTAGATTATAGGGTAGGAAGCTAAAACCCTAGGTAAGTCATCTCTGACAGCTACTGGTGATGCTAAATGGTGTGGAATTTCCCTCCTGTATGCTGTGATTACCATTGATAAATAAAGGAACAGATTTGGGCCTATAGCAGAGCTATAGGGGAATAAAGCTAGGCAGGGAAAACTAAAGTGAATGCTGGGAGAAAGGAAGCAGAGTCAGAGTGAAGCAATGTAGCCCTGCTGGACATCAACACTGGAGCTTTACCCAGTAAGTCACAGCGTCATGGCAATACACAGATTACTAGAAATGGGTTAAATTAAGATATAAGAGTTAGCCAATAAGAAGCTAGAGCTAATGGGCCAAGCAGTGATTTAAATAATAAAGTTTCTGTGTGATTATTTCGGGTCTGAGCTACTGAGCTACTGGGAACCAACAAGCAGCCTCCCTCCAACAGTTAAATCCTGTCTTTGTACCTTCTTTCCCTGCTCATCAGCTCTAATAATTCCCTCAATCATTTTAAATCTCTTTACTACTGTCTTTTGTAAAGCCTGAATCTCCTGACCTGTGTATATCTCTAGTGATTTCATTGAGGCACATAGCCTCATTTCTGCACATGTGATTCCAAGGTCTGAAGTTTTTCCTTTAAAGATAACATCTCATCCTTGAACATTATTTGGATAGTGTGCAGATTGCCTTCTTGGAGAGATACTCTATCTGCTAACCTATCATAACTTTTTAACAAATTTTGATTGTCAAATTCAACAGTATGAATTCTTCAGCTAATTTCTCAGTACCCTTTGACATGAATTCAATATTGTCTGTCAAATTAATATTACCCTCTTCAATAGTATTAATTTTTCAGGTAACTTTCGATTTTCAGTGGTATTAATCCTGTCAGCTAGCTGTTCATTATTAGTCTGCAAAGACTGTATCATTTCTTTCTTTTTTTCCATTGTTGTTGTTTTGTTTTGTTTTTCAAGACAGGGTTTATCTGTAGCTTTGAAGCCTGTCCTGGAACTAACTCTTGTAGACCAGGCCGGCCTCGAACTCACAGAGATCCGCCTGCTTCTGTCTCCCAAGTGCTGGGATTAAAGGCATGCACCTCCACTACCCAGCGACTGTATCATTTCTAAAAGTGTCCCATTCTTGGATCTGTAATCAAACCATTTTCTTTTTTTAATTTCTATTTTGTACACATTAGGGTTTTTCCTGCATGTATGTCTGTGCGAGGGTGTTGGAGTTACAGACAGTTGTGAACTGCCATGTGGGTGGTAATTGAACCTGGGTCCTCTGGAAGTGCAGTCAGTGTTCTTAACCACTAAGCCACTTCTTCAGCCCCCTCAAACTATTTTCTTAAGGATATAATATGAAGAAAAAACTGAGTCCCAATATCCAATAAATGGATTATCGCAATAACCATATACGCCTTGCAGAATACAATCCATAGTATTAGCAAAAAGTTACTAAAATTTTGCATGGTAATATTGTCTGTTATTATATGTTGATTTATTAATTACCTTTTATGAGGTCCAGTAAATTGTTTTAGGTGTAATAATCTTTAATGTCCAGCAGGTGTCGTGGTTGCAGAGTCACAACTAGCAGAGCAACCTGGTGCCACGAACAGTCCTGAGCCACTTTGCCTTTTCTGCCTTGGTGCTGGTTAAATACTAAGAAATATGCTTTGCTTGACAAATTAAAAGCAATTAAATCAATTCCATACATAGAGCAAGAAGCCCAGAACTCACGGGCAGGCAGCACAAACTGGAAGTTGAGCAAGTCGCCATGTGGCAGGGAATGTGGCAGTGGGGGAGAGGATGTAAATGAGCTTGGTAAATTTCCAAGTCACTGCATGCAGTGTGGCAGGGGTTTTACAATAAATAAATAAATAAATAAGTAAATAAATAAATAAATAAATAAATAAATAAAAACAAAAACCACTTAGGTAAAAGCATGTCAAATGGGCAGGGGTAGAAGACTTTCAAGGCTGTGGACAGGTTAGACCTTTAAGCTGGTCCACCCGGTAGGTGTGGAGTCTGGATCCATGTGGGTGCCAGATGAAGATGGATGCTTAAAGAAAGTCCCACACTAGTTCAAGCCACATGAAGGATTTTCTCCCAGGAGCTTAAGAAGAGCTAGAGAGTGTCATTCTGACACCTACAAGTGGAAGAAGGAGGGAATGTCCAAAGTTCCTAAGCTTATCAACTGTGCGTTAATGCGCACAGTGCTGTCTATATGGTTGTTGTAAACTTATAAAAATCCCATTTTTTTCTATCTATAAAATGAGGCTCTAATATTCCATTTGCCAAGATGTTGAGAAGATTGTAATTTTATCCCCTTTTATTAAAAATAGATGATTATCTCATACAATATATCCTGATTAAAGTTTCTCCTCTCTCTACTCCTCCAAGTTTTTCTGTAACTCCTCTCAAATCTGGATCCATTCTCTTTCTGTCTCTTGTTAAAGAACAAACTTCCAAGAGATAACAAGGAAATATAATAAAATAAAGTATAAAATAAAACAAAAATAATCACAAAAAGGTTTGACAAGGCAAATAAACAGAAGAAAAAGACAGGAAGAGAAGGCACAAGAATCAGAGTCCACTCATTCAAGCAAGGAGGAGTCCCATAAAAATATTAACCTGAAGACTACACTATATATGCAGAGGACCTGGTGTACAGCAGCGTAGGTCCTGCTTCAGTCTCTGTGGGTCCATATGAGCCTAACTTAGTTGATTCAGAGGGCCTTAATCTCCTGGTGTCCTCCTTCCCCTCTGGCTCTTACATTCCTTCTGTTTCCTTTTCTGCAGGGTTCCCTGATCCCTGAGAGGAGGAATTTAATGAAGACATCCCATTTAGAGCTGTGTGTTCCAAGGTCTCTCTCTCTCTCTCTCTCTCTCTCTCTCTCTCTCTCTCTCTCTCTGCATATGGGTCTCTCTGACTGTGGGTCTCTGCATTGTTCCCATCTGCACAGGTGGACATTTCTCTGATGATGGCTGGATAAAGCACTGGTATGACTTGTAAGTATAGCAGAATATCATTAGGAGTTATTCATTGTTGCTTTCTCTGAATTTTTAGACCACTAGTATTTGGTTTTACCCTATGTCTCTGTGCTATCTTGTCTCAGGTTCTTGGTCACCCAACCAGTGTCTGGTTTGGGTTCCATCTCATGCACAGCCAAATGAGACTTTGGTTTTTCCCACAAACTTTGTGCAACCATTGCCCTGACATACTTTGCCATCAGAAGATTGTAAATCATAAGTTTTGTAGTTGGGTTGGTGTTTACGTTTCTCTTTTGGTAGCCTGAAGAGTATGTTCCCATTCCAAGGAAACTAGAATGTAAGGATAAAGGTTCTATGTAGGGAACAGGTCAACCTTACCATGTTTCTTGAGTTGTATGGGTGTTGTCTTCAGCAATGGGACCTTGTTAGTTTGTAGGGAGCTACATATTGCCTTAGCAACAGCCTGGATAGTTTGGAAATTTTCACTGGACCCCTTTGGCCAGTACTCAATTGGATGTAACCCACTCCTGGTACTGGATGCTTCATGTGATAACAAGAAATGGTCAGTTGGGACTCTGTCTCCCTCATTGTTTGGAGCCTTCATTAAGATTGCCTTCATATAATTATGAGGTTTCCACTGCATTAAGTTTCCACAACACCCCTCAAATTCCCCTCAATTTTAGCTGTCTCTCCCTGCATTCTCTCCATGAACCCCATCTCTTCTCCCCCTCTCAACTGGGAGTCCTTGCTGGGTAAAGATTGCAGTCACCATGTCCAGATAGCTCTCTCAAGCTAAGCACAATATAGAGGACAGGAGATTCCTGCTCTCTGTCTGACCCTATTTAGAGACTGACCCTGAGCCTGGATGCCTGTCTTACCTTAGGTCTGACTTTGGCACAGTTCCTGCAAATGCTTGCCCTCTGCTGCTGCATATAGTAATTATACATTGTTCTAGGTACTTCACGATAGACGTGTGCTGCCAAACACAAATTAGATAATGCGTTTTCCATCTTATATATCTCCCTTAATTTGGAATAAGGCTGAGCTGTAACACTGAAACTGCATCCTGGAAGGCTATTTTTGCTGTGCTCACAAGCTATACAAAACCCTGCTACCTGCCTCTGCTGCTTTTTACCCTATGATCTGGTGGCCAATGGACTATGAAAAAAAAGGAGACCCCACACCTCTTCGCCTGACCCTCCTGTGCCCAGTCCACTCATAAAATCTATTCTATTCCCTCTCACAGGGAGATCCATGTGTCCTAGCTAGTACCTTCAACTGTTCCTAACCTCTCTGGCCCTACTGTTTATAGTTGGGTTATCATTAATTTAATGGTTAATATCTGCATATAAGTGAATACGTACCTGATTTATTTTTCTGGATCTGTGTTACCTCACTCTGGATAATTTTTCTAGTTTCTTCTATTTGCCTGTAAATTTCATGATGTCATTATTTTTAATAGCTGAGTAATACTTCATCCTATAAATGTACCATTTTCTTTATCCATTCCTTGTGGCAGGATGAAGCATCCTTTGAGTATATGCCTAAGAGTGATGTAGCTGGAAATTGAGGTAATCAATTCCCGTCTTTCTAAGGAACACCAAACCGATTTCCATTGTGGCTGCATAAATTTGCACTCCTACCAGCAATGGATGAGTGTTCTCCAGATATAAATTCACAAAGACATCAATTCAAATGCAACCTCACCAGCATGAGCTGTCACTTGTATGACTGATCCTAGCTATTCTGACAGATGGAAGATAAACTCTCAAAGTAGTTTTGATTTGCATTTCCGTGATGACTAAGGGTGTTGAACCTGAAAGTGTTTTTCATCTATTTGAGTTTCCTCTATTGAGAATTCTCTGTTTATATCTGTACCATATTTTTAATTGAATTGTTTGTTTTTTGATACTTAGTTTGTGGGTTTTTTATTTATTTTTGATATTAGCCCTCTATTAGATGTGATGCTGGTAAAAATCTTTTCCCAATGTCATTTGCCTCACTGAAGCTTCTCAGTTTCATGAGGTCCCATTTATTAATTGTTGCTTTTACTATCTTAATAATGGTATTCTGTTCAGAAATTATTCTATGCCAACGAGCTTAAGGCTATTTTCCACTTTCTCTTCTATCAGGTTCAGTATATCTGTTTCTACATTGAGGTCTTTGATCCATTTGGAGTTGAGTTTTGTGCAGGGTGATAAATATGAATATGTCTTTGATGCTGATGTGTCTTTCTTGGATGCAGAAGGAGGTATCTTGTTTTCACACTCATTGTTATTTTGTGCCTTTTAATTGGAGAATTGAGGTCATTGATATTGAGAGATATCGATGATTTTTGATTCCTGATATTGGTGGTGGTGCTGCTGCTGTGTATGTGTGTGCTTCCCTTCTTTTGATTTTGCTGGTCTGAGATTATTCATTCACTGTATTTTATTGGGTTAGTTTTCCTTCTAGCTCTTTTTGTAGGGCTGGATTTGTAACTAGATTTTTTTTTTTTTTTTTTTTTTTTTTGGTTTTTCGAGACAGGGTTTTTTTGTGGTTTTGGTTTTGGAGCCTGTCCTGGAACTAGCTCTTGTAGACCAGGCTGGTCTCGAACTCACAGAGATCCACCTGCCTCTGCCTCCCAAGTGCTGGGATTAAAGGCGTGAACCACCACCGCCTGGCTTGTAACTAGATATTGTTTAAATTTGAAATCTCTTATTTTCACCATCTATTGTGACTGAAAGTATTGCTGAATATAGTAGTCTTGGCTGCAATCTGTGGCTTCTTAGAGTCTGCAGTACATCCATGAAGGCCCTTCTGTTTCGTAGAGACTACATTGAGAATTCAGGTGTAATTCTAATAAGGCTGTCCTTATATGTTACTTGGTCTTCCTTTCTTGACACTTTGAATATTCTTTCTTTGTTCTGTACATCTAGCATTTTGATTATTTGTGTTGAAGGGACTTCTTTTCTATTTGATGACCTGCATACTTCTTTTACCATTATAGGCATCTTCTTCTTTAGGTTAGACAAATTTTTCTTCTAAGATTTTGTTAAAAAATTTTGGTCCTTTGCCCTGGGTTTCTTCTCCTTCTAGTGCTATTATACTTTGAGTTTGTCTTTTCATGGGGTCCTAGATTTTCTGGACATTTTGTATCAGTTTTTTAGTTTTGACATTCTCTTTGACTGATATATATATTTTTTCTTCTATTGTACCTTCAATGCCTGAGATTCTTTCTTTCATATCTCACATTCCATTGGTGAAGCTTGCCTCTGGGCCAGAATTCCTAATTTTTTCATTTTCAGAATTCCCTTACTTTAGGCTTTCCTTATTGATTCTATTTCCATTTTCGGGTCTTGAATAGTTTTATTCATTTCCTTACACTGTTTGTATTTTCCTGGATTTATTTAAGGAATTTATTCATTACTTCTTTAAGGGTCTCTACCATCTTCATAGATGCTATTGCAAGGCCTTTTTTCTTGTGCTTCAGCTATGTTGGAATATTCAGGGCCTGCTGTGATGGTCTTGCTGAGCTCCAGTAGAGATATATTGTTCCAGCTGTTAACTGATTTTGTTTTTACAGTGGCCTCTAAGCATCTGGGATTTGGATGATTACAGGTCAAAGTGCTGATACCAGGTTTTATCTTTGTGGGTATGTGTTTTGTTCCTTGGTTCTTGTTTTCTCTCAGGATTTTCAGAGAATTTGGTGGCTGTATATTGCTTGGGAGGAAATTTTTTGTGTACCTTATAGGTGTGGACACTGGGGATTTCAAATAAATATGTTTCTGAGTATTGGGAACAACACTTAGGCATTCAGATGAACTTGGAGTCTGAAGAGTATCACAGGAGGAAGGAGGGCAGTGCATTCTTATCTGCTTATTTAGTCTCCTTGGGATGGGAGTAGATGGTGAAGAGGGGTCACTTCAGAAGGGTCTGCTTTAGCGCTGGTAATGAGGCTGAGGGATTGGACCTGGAGGAACAGGAACAGAGAAAGAGGAGAAGACCTTCAGTCAGCCTACCTGCTTCCCTGGGGAGTGTCCTGTATGTTAGCAGGGGCTGGAGTCGGAGAGCTGGGATAAAGCAACTTAGGAGGAGAAGGTCTGGGGGATGCACAGGAGATGTGGGTTGGGGAAGAAAAGAAGGAAGACTGCAGCAAGTCTTCTGTTGCAGAGCTAAGGATGAGATTGGGGAATTGACTTTGGAGGAAGGGAAGAGGTTTTGAAGGTCTTCAGTTAGCTTATCTGTCTCCCTGGCCTGTTCAGCTAATGTCAGTTGTTTTGTGTTTCGTTTTTGTTATTGTTGGTTTTTTGTTTTAGTTTTATACTGCTGCACTTTACATTAACAGGGTAATAATTGCTAACCCATAGATAACTTCAAGCGGAAGCTGGAAGACAATGCTGTCTTATAAAATTAAGGTAAGGACAGAGTGATATTAAAATGAGTTTGCTGCTATTTAATCCTATGCCAAGAAAAGAGACATGTGGGAAATTTGCCTCACTTACATGTGATTTGTTTCCTATAGCTACTCACAACACATGTAAGCTTGTTAGTGTTCTGTAATTTAGAATAGATCATCTGGGGAAGTGGGAAAGTGCAGTATTTGCCACACTAGCGAGATGATCATCAAGGAGCTTTGAAAGATCGACAGCAGATTTGAATATAGCTATCCTCAATCAAAGTATGAGAAACTATGAATGTTGGCAACAAATTCTTTTTTTTTTTTTTTGTTTGCCCAATACTTATTAGCTGGTAGCCCTAATTTAGTTTTCATTGAAAAATTATTCATGAGTTTTAAAGACCTTTTTCAAGTATGTTCAGTTAAATGAATGTATATTTAATCATCTATTCCAAAATGTAATGATCTCCATGTCCTAATATTTGTTTATTTTAAGTAATTTAAATTAGAAATTTATGCTGGATGTGTGGCATGTGCCTGTAACCAAAGCATACAGGAGACTGATGCAGAAAGATTGCCAGGCGTTCCATTTTGCATATGAATTCTAGATTAGCCTAGGCAACTTAGTAAGAGGCTGTCCCAAAATTTATAAAGGAGAAGGAAAGGGAGAACAAGGAGGAAGATGAGAATGAGGAGGAGAATATTTGAAATAATATTTCATTGAGTATAATTTCCTCTGCATTAAGACCTCCCTCTTGGGAAGCTGTTTAATAAGCTAGATGGTCTAAAGAGAGGAGAAACATCCCACCCTGCATGGAAGCTCATTAACAGTCAGGAAGTAAACAACTCAGAAGTTTCTGGACATCTCTGAAACTGATTAGATTTACTAGGCTCCCCGCCTCTCTAGCTTAATGCATTAGTTTGGGTTTAATTGCAGTGAAGAGACACCATGACCATGGCAACTCTTATAAAGGAGAACATTTAATTGCGCTGGCTTACACTTTCAGAAGGTTTAGTCCATTATTGTTGTGACAGGAAGCATGGTGGCACACAGGCAGGCATAGTAGAAATAGCTGGAGTTCTGGAAAAGTAACCAAGAGTTCTATATCTGGATATAGGCAGCAGGAAGAGAATGAGATACACTGGGCCAGATTTGAGCATTTGAAACTTCAAAGCCCACTTCCAGTGATACACTTTTTCCATCAAGGCCACACCTACTCCAACAAGAGCACACCTCATAATAGTGCCATTCCCTGAGTCCATGGGGGCCATTTTCATTCAGACTATCACACTTAATCTAAACAACAATAACTGCTGTGAGATTCTCTCAGATGAGACAAGCTGCTTATAACAGGCTAAAAGCCATCCAAGCCACCTGGGGAGGCAGAGACCCGTTGAGCTGTAGGAGAGAGGCTCAAATGAACTGAGGAGCCTAGAAGAGACTCTCTAACCTGCTGCATACAGTGCAGGAGTGAAAGGTTTCCGGCTGTCATGAATGAGCCCTCCTGTGTTGGAGTGGGATTCTTGGTGCCATTGCTGTCTTTAAATTATTTCTGCTCCTGTAAGTAAGCCCTCATCCACAATCCTCTAAGTAACTCTAATAAACTTACTGGATCACGAAGTTGGACTTTTGTAGTATCTCCACAGTAGTAGAAAGTATTTATCAATACAGTAATGTATAAGGTTACCATCACCCGAAAGCATCTTCACTTCTCCTCTTAGAGGCTGTTTCTGGCATGCCTAGTAAGAACATGGTTTTGGCCTAGGAGATAGTACACTCAGGCACTCCCTTTAGCTTTTCTTTGGAAATGAAAGTTAAGATTTATTTCAAACCAAATATTCTCAAGACTTGAACATGATTAGAGAATTGTGGCAGGTTATTGAGTCTTATTGGAGATAAGGGAGTCTATAAGAACTGTCAAAGAATGGGCTCCTCTGTACCAGGTGTAAGAGTAGCTAGAACCACTCTTCCAATTGTTTGGTGAGCTACCTACTAACCATGGTCCTCAGGGTATTTGTCTGAGAGGTGACCAGTTGAACACTAGAACTCTAGAAAAACTATGTGAGAAATGATTTTAACTTAAGTTGAAAAAGGAACAAATCATGAAAAAGTTAACTAGTGAAAGTGTTTCTTGCCTTGTTAAAAAAGATTTATATCATTGTCAACATTTTAATTCACTTGTTACCACATCTGTCTCTTAACGACTGAAAAGACTTCTTCCAGGATTTTTGATATTTTTTTTCTCTGTTATTTTTTTTTTTATTTTAATAAAATTTCCAACTGCTCCCCGTTTCCCATTTCCCTCCCCCTCCTCCCACACATTGCCCCCTCCCCCCCACTCCCCTCCCCCATTCCCCCTCCTCTTCTCCTCCCCCCAGTCCATTCCCCCTCCCTCTCGATACTGAAGAGCAGTCCAAATTCCCTGCCCTTCAGGAAGACCAAGGTCCTCCCACTTCCATCCAGGCCCAGGAAGGTGAGCATCCAAACAGGCTAAGCTCCCACAAAGCCAGTTCATGTATTAGGATCGAAACCTAGTGCCATTGTCCTTGGCTTCTCATCAGCCTTCATTGTCCGCCATGTTCAGAGAGTCCAGTTTCAACCCATGCTTATTCAGTCCCAGTCCAGCTGGCCTTGGAGAGCTCCCAATAGATCAGTTCCACTGTCACAGTGGGTGGGTGCACGCCTCGTGGTCCTGTTTTCCTTGCTCATGTTCTCCCTCCTTCTGCTCCTCATTTGGACCTTAAGAGCTCAGACCGTTGTTCCAATTTGGGTCTCTGTCTCTCTCTCGATCTATCGCCAGATGAAAGTTCCTGTGCCATTCTCCTTGGCCTCTCGATTTTTGATATTTTTATTGCAAAAGCATTGCTCCTCCTTGTTTGTTTTCTCTTTTCCTTCTTCTATTGGGGAACAGATGTTTCTTTTCTTCAATTCCAGAGTGGACAATTCACTAGGAACATTCAATTTCTCTCCTGGCATCTGCAGATGTTTTTTACCTAAATGAGCTTGACCTTTATGATTAGTGTGATTAATTCTTCTTTAAGGATTTCATTGAGAACTTGCCCTCGGGTTTTACTAAAGATATGATCATTGGCTCTCAGGATCACAGCACAACTTCAGGTTTGCTGAGGTTGTACATACATAACCATCTTGTGTCGAAGTCCTCTGCTGACAAACAGTCACTTGGCAGATATGACACACAGAGTTCAGATTTGTCTAAAAGATAGATTGTTCTTCTTTATAAAAACTAAAAGGATTGCTGTAGGATGTGTTCCATCAATTATATTGCCTGTCACCAAACACCTTTTAAAAACAATTCAAGAATACATGTCTCCCTCTGCAAGGACCTATAGAGAATGACTAACTGCTACCAGAGAGTTTAGTATAAGATAGAGGTATAAGAGACAG
Organism: Chionomys nivalis; assembly: GCF_950005125.1. Lineage (NCBI taxonomy): Eukaryota > Metazoa > Chordata > Mammalia > Rodentia > Cricetidae > Chionomys > Chionomys nivalis. Next base: position 178,680,518 of record NC_080086.1, on the reverse strand, counting down.
CTAGAACTCTAAAATTGGAAATCAGTTTTAAATAGGGGTATAAGTGGCATCTTGAAAATATGGAATGAATTACACATTCTGATTGAAATCTTCTTGACAGCCCAGGAACTGTGCTTTTGACTGATTTTTAGTCTAGCAGTAGAAACACTAGACAAATGATGTGACAGACAATGTTTTTGGCCTGCCCCTCCATCTCTTATGTTTTGTTGATGTGTTCTAGAAGCTTCTACTGTATTGGTTAACATCCTAGAAGAATATCGTGGATATTGATGGCTGCAGCTTTTCTACCCTAGTTGAAATGACCTAGCAATGGCCGGTCATTAATTGGATGGAGTCCAGAGCCCCCTCTTCTTTTCAGGATCAGGCAGTGTCTGTGGAGCAACTCTCATTCTCATCGCATCACGCTGGCCTTCGATGGTGTTAAAACCACATTCTACCACAGCTTCTCTCTACTCTACTGTCTTCCCCAAATAGATTTTTCTGTGAAGCGATACCAGCCACGATATATGGGGTAAGAGTCGAGGATAAATTTCTGGTACCCGGAAGTGAGCCAGAGTCTTGGAGCAGGTTGCAGAATGCATAACTGCATGAGGTAAGGTATCACCACAGAGTCATGTTCCTGTGAGACAGACCACATAACCTGGCAAGACTCTAAGGAGTCTTGTAGGAACATGGGAAAGTGTTAGCTCCTAGTAAGAGAACACAATACAAGATCTGCACTAGCAGACTAGCAGGGGGCTGGAGGGGATTAAAGGCTCTGAGGAGCAGGTGACTAAAAGATTCTATTATGCAAGTTCTGTGAACACAATTGATTGTGTTTCTCTACAGGACTTGGGGACACTACCCTCCCTTAGTTAGCCCAGCTTCTGTTCTGCCAGCAGAAAAAAGGAGACGATTTTAAAGGCAGCAGACCTTGCCCCATTGGTAAATCTCTCCAGAATACATTTCAAAGAGAAATCTGATGAGTGTTACCAGACCAAGGTTCTAAAACCAATATAGGTCAGATTTCATTAAAATAAAAATATATGAGGAAATGAACAGAAAAAATATCAGAAGGAATTTAAATACTTTCAAGAAAATCAGTGAGAGTTAAAAAAATTAGCGTATCTTCTCTTCCTTAAAGAAAGGCAGCAATAATTACATTGACTCAATCTGAAGAGCATTGTATTTGAGCTGGGTATTGACTTGATATAGAGAGTTTGTTTGGGACCAAACCAGTACCAACATCTCACAAATCTTTCTTGATCCAACCATCTCAGAATGGTAGAGCAACCTGGCATAAGACCTCGGAAACAGCACAGAGCAGAGCCTTTACATGACCATAGACGTGCAGACCAACCAGGAAGGCAAGCACTCCAAATGGAGCAGAGTGTATGTAACAAGAGCAGTTACAGCCAGGACAGTCACAGCCTCGAGGATCAGTGCTTTTGTTACTGTGTCACAGAAAGGGAATTTGGAGTCATTGACACATGGTGTGTTATGAAGGAACATAATGTTGGCCCCAGAGAAAGGTGCTTTGTAGGCATGAAAAATATAGTCCCCCTCCTAACATCTGTCACCTTTGCTTATGCCCAAAATGTGGTTTCTGTTGCTTTTCTCACGATGTATTTTAGACTTTCATTTTCGGCAAGCTCTCACACACACATCGCCCATCAATCCTTTTGCAACATTTGCTGAGACATATGGGTAGAGCAGCGAGCAGCAGAATATCATTGGCGGAGAGAGAAAAGAACAGAGCCAAGATCAGTTCTCTTCAGTTAACCCAGAGTTCCCCTGGGATGGAGTCATAGGAGCAAGGAAGTTTGCAAAACAGAGGAAACACAAAACTCTTGACAGAGACTCTCTCCAACTGCTGCCTTATCTGTGTTTAAACATAAAAGAGAACAGCACAGCACAAACAAAGCACTCATCACTGAGCAAATACCAGCATCCCTACCCGGACACCACCATGATTTATGGGCATTTGGCTGTCATCAGACTTTTCATGTTAATAATTTCTATTTCAGAACACGGGGCCTACTGTGTTGTAAAGGCACCGTGGAAGGATTGCTGGATGGACTTGTCTTTATGAGATACAGACTTATCATCTGAAGGAATGATTGTCTCTATTAATCAACTCTCTTCTAATCTGGCATGTACCTTTCTCCACTCAACGTTGTCAGTATAATAGGATCATAAATGGCAGGGCAGGAAGCCCAGAAGATACACAGCATCCCAGAGTGGTCGGTGATTAATAGCATCTCCTGTAAAACCTTATTCTTTTTTTTTCCTTCCAAAATACATGTGTATAACTATTATCTTGGATGAAGGCCACAACTTTTGTCCTTGAATGTTCTTTGGCATAGCTGTCCAGACACAGATTTTCTAGTAACAGAGATAGTATTAGAGCTAGGACATTTTCAAATATCTATCGTACCCTGTAGAATATACTTCTTCTTTGCCTTATTTTATGAAATAAGGACAAGACTCAATATAGCTCAAAATTAAGCCATCTTCTTCTCTCTAGCAGGGAAGACCAAATAACCAAGAAGGAGGAGGAGAGGAAAAGGAAGAGGAAGCAGTAACGCAGCCTTAATTGCCCTCTAGTTCAAATCAACTCACAGTATACACCAAATAGTGTTTTACCTCAAAGCCTCACCCAGGAGAAAATGAAAATCAAAGGAAATCTAAAATCCTACAGATCTAGAGGCTTCAGACTGTTCTGAAACTAGCAATTTCTTGTGGTACTTAGGTCAATCTATCCTTGTGTGCTTTGGTTTAATGAAACAGACAAAGAACCAGGAAGTCTCATGATTGGAAGGTTTGATCAAAGCCCCAGGTAGATATGGTATGTCAGAAGTCAGCATCTTCTATAGATAACAGCAATAACCAAGCAAGGGCAATAAAAGGGTCCAGGAAGTTGAGTCTTGCAGAAGGCTGACACAAGGAACTTCTTCCTGAGGTTCACAGCAGCACTTCTGAGGATCAGTTGCTGGTCTTGTAACTGGGGTCTTCTTTTGTGTGAGGCCAGTGCCTCCGAACAGCAGTTGCTGGTGACTTGTGACTGGCGTCTGCTTTTGTGTGATACCACAATTTCTCAAGTTGAAAATCAGCTTACAGCACTCTTCACTGGCTATTCCTCCAGTTCATGGCATGTAAAAAGTCATTTTTCTATGAAGAGAAGCATTTCACTTTAGGCCACTAATGTCTAAATTCAGTCAAATGAGAATTTAGTAGTAGCCTAGAGTTTGAGATTTTAACATTGCTCTGTGTCTGAGCCAGTGATTTGGGCCTTGAATTTCTACAAAGTGAGAAGAAGGGAAAGGATCCAGACTCCTCAGAAGAGCACTTCAGTGAAAGTACAGGCTGAAAGAAAATCTGCATACATAAAACAAAAACCTCACAATGAAAAACAATTTCATTATGGTTCAAGCAGTTTTAGAAGTGTTTGAACTATAAACAGGCTCGCATTGACCCTGAAATTTATTTGTAGCTTATTCACAAGGTCATAAAAGTCTTACATCAAAAAGAAATAAAGGATTGGTGGAATGGCTCATCTGGGAAGGGTGTTTGCCACCAATCTGATGATCTAAGTTCAATTCCCAGAAGCAACTACTATGGTTGTTTCTGACTTTAATACAGATCCCTTCTACATGTGCAATACACACACACACACTTAAGAAAGAAAAAACTTACAAAAAATAGGAAAAAGGATAAGCAGACTTAATCCAAAACATGTTTAAAATATCTGCAAAAAAACTAAGTAGTATCTACAGATAAATAAATTGAGATGGTGTACCTGCTACAGCTCAGCAGATATGAACTCTTGTACCTCGGTAGGATGTTACCTGAAATCAAAGCAAGACGAGTTTTAGTAAATATACAACTGAATTACAAAAACAAAAAAAAAAACTGAATCCATTGTTGACACTCTACCATGATAAAGGGAAATAGGTCATATGCCTAAGCATGAACAAAAATTTAATGCACTAGTACTGTATCTATAATACTGAATCTGTAATTTACATTATACCATGGTAACATGCAAATGGCTAAGCATGAACAGAAACTCTGGTGTACAATGTATATTTATTGTACAAATCTGTATCTGTTTCCAGATTTCACTAACAACTGGCTTAATAAGCAAATTAGTCAAGCAAATAAAATACATTAAAATTTATCAGCTATCACAACATCTTTATAACAGTTTGATTATATGATATAATTCTTAAACTGTTGCCAATGAGCAACTCTGAAGCATAGTAGTTTTACAAGTTTGCACTCCTACCAGCCAACAGATGAGTGTTCCACTTACTCCACATCCTTGCTAGCACGAGCTGTTACTTGTTTTATTGATCTTAGCCATTCTGACAGGTGTAAGATGAAATCTCAAAGTAGTTTTGATTTGCATATCCCTGATGACTAAGGATGTTGTACATTTCTCAGCCATTTGAATTTCCTCTTTTGAGACTTCTCTGGTTAGATCTGTACCCCATTTTTTTTTCCATTGGGATTTTTGTTTTCTTGATGTGCAGTTTTTTGAGTTCTTCACATATTTGGATAGCAGCCTTCTATCAGATGTATAGTTGGCAAAACTCTTTTTCCTGTTCTGTAGGCTGCTGCTTTGTCTGAATGACTATATCCATTGCTGTGCAGAAGTTCTTCATGATGTCCAATTTATTAATTGTTAATCTTAGTCCCTGTACTAATTGTGTCTGGTTTTGGCTTGAACTCAGCACCCTCTCTGATGCTGCTCAGGACCACCGTAGGGATGACTCTGACCACTGTGGACTGAACCATACCGTGTGAACTAACATGACAATTCCTTACTGACATGGTAGTCTCCTCTCAGATGACTTTAAATTGAATCAATTCACAGTTAAAGCTAAGAAACATTATTGTTGATATGTTGTAAATTCTGTACTGCTCAAAGTGAATTACGTCTTTTTGCCCATTACTCTGTTTTGAGATAAACTGTGTACTATTGGTTGGTTTTGAACTTGAGACCTTTCTGCCTCATCCTCCCCATGTATAGGATTATTAGACTGCACTACTGCAGCAGACGGTAAATCTTGAGTTTTAACAATCACTTTTCTGTGATTTAAACAAAGCCTCGAATTAATTCAGACACGTTAGAGATGGTTATTGGCTTGTGTCCTGAAGGAGCTTGCAGGGGATAAGGAATTCAAATAAAATCCTGCCATGATCTCAATCTTTAGAACTAGCCAAAAAAAAAATGTGAAAGAAATGAGTCACCCTTTCCCATAGATCCACAATAGCAGAATATAACGCTTAGAAAGATACAAAAAACAGACACTGGTTTGCTTTCTGGTATTTTGAATATTTTTCCACACAAACCTCAAAAAGATTCATGCTTAAATGTTTCCATGCCCATCCCATCATTATTCATAATACCCTCATCTGACAAGCAAATTTTCCATTCTAATGCGAGCCTCCTGCCTTTTCCCTACTTAGAACTGTAATTAGTGTGCATTAGAATTGCTAAACCTGGGAATTAGCAGTTATAGACAATCCCCACAGTAGGAGAAAATCCCTTGGCATGTCTACAGACTTCGAAATGTTTTTGAAGTAAGTCATCTTTATTATGCCTTTTTGAATTTTATGAAGCCTATAGTCCTTGCTTCGAGCTTTTGCAGGTGACAAGCCTCCTTGAAACTCTGTGCAGCGGGCTCCTGAGAGGGAGTCAAGATGAATGACCTTGTATATGGCACAGGAAATCATAGCTAAACGATTCAGTAGCGGATTTTTCCATTATTAGAGAAGAGAATTGCTAAAATTCATTAGAAACTCCTGAAGCAGCAGGCATTTAGGACTCCCTGACTCCTCCTTCCTACACCTTTGCTGCCCTGTCCATCCTCCTTCATTTAATAAATGCAGGCACCCAGCTTGACTTGACTTTCTTTTCCTTTTTTCATTCTAGACCTCTTTTTTAGCACTCTGGTAACCCCATTCTGAGCTTGCAGTCTTTTCTGTTTCTTCAAGTGTCTGTTAAGTCGGCTCTAGCTGAAGTTATAAGAGCAGTTACCATCTTAGCTGATGTTTCTCATTTGCAAACTGCGCAAAACACACACACACACACAGATGGACAGCAACAGATAGACAGACAGACAGAGACAGAGATACGGAGAGAGAAGCAAAGGAAATTGAACATACAAACTTGTTTCTTTTGACCTAAAATACTAGCAGAATTTTATAATTCTTCTCCCCAACTTCTTCTAAAGGAGTTTCCATTTGAGGAGCCATGTGAATAGACTTTTTATATTTACATCACATTCCTCAACTTCTGTTATGTATCTTCCTGGTAGATACACACGAATATTTGGATTATTTATTGTAAAAAGAAAGGAGAAAGGAAAAGAGAAAAAGAAAGAAAAATACCAAGTAGGAAGAATCAAGGATTAATGTATTTAAACCCCTCTCAGCTGCATATCCAATGTTAGCCTGTAGTGTGCTAGCATCGCTCATTCCTGAGTCACCACTTCCCAGTAATGAGGTAATAAACGTTTTTGCCTCACCACGGAATTTGAACCACACCTCTTCACACTTTGATCCCCACCTTTGATCACTGACCGGCTACCGGCTATTCATCTACAAACAATTCTGTCATCAGAACTGTACTCACTGAAGAAGTGATGGCTCAGTCAGACTCCGGGGCCATGAAGCTAGTTAAGCACTCCCTCTTCCACTGATGTCCAACATCTACATGAAGGAGAGAAGGAAAACTCACACATCATTTCCTTCCATCCCCAGATACCAGATAGCTCTGAAGCAAAAACAGTCGCAATTATCTCCCGTATTTGTTAGGCCCTTTTGATGCTGTTGTTGTTTATGTAAGCTGTGAGGACACACTTCAGGTCATTCAGTTATCTTACTAGTCTGGTTACTGTTTAACCTGCTTACAACTCGTATCTAGCACTCTGCAATCAGTAGGATGTTGTTTTAAGTGGAATGACAGGACACATAGTGTATAACTTAGAAACAGAAGCTAGGAGAATGTGACTTCCAACTGGATTTTAGTGAAGGTTTGTCAGTCCAGAAACATGATCTACTCCCTGCCCCCATCAGTCACTAAGAAATGGAGAAACTATAAACTACTCTAGATATTGCTAAGAAACCAACTCAGTCTGGGGGTTGGTAACGAGTGTGCTATAAAGGCTGATAAAGAAAAGATCCCAGATGAACAGAGACTTGACACCACTGCTAACAGAGCTGGGGGCCTAAATTCCCCACCGACGCTGAGGAGGAGCAGTCCTCAGGGCCTCATACTGGACATCCTGATGCTAATATGGCAGAGCAGCAGCCGTGCTGGGAAACGGGGAAGCTTCCGGGCATCAGAACAAGCCTTCTTCGACTTTATTCCACATGGGATATATCTCACACTTAGTATGCTAATTCAATGAGTACTTGAAAACGGACTAATGAGTGGCTGAATGAACAAGTAAATGGGCCAATAGAAGAAGGTGTTCAGTATTGTAAAAGACGCTGTTTGGTGATGCTTTTCACAGACTAGAAGGGAGGTGGCCAGAGGCCCAGATAAGATGGTGGTCTTGTTTGGGTAGGAAATAGGAAGATACAAACTACATCAGAAATCCTTGTAGGAAAAGAGACAGTACTATTAGCAAATCAGGCTCTGGTGTCCGAAATGAAAGAAATTCCAGCACAGAAGATGAACACTAACAGAAAGGTCGTGAATTTTGCCTGGAACTAGCCTTCTGGCAAATGACTTTCACTTTTATGTTCAATCGGAAACACTTTTGGTATTCCCATGAAATTTGCAAAGAGAAAATTTGACATAGGATCAATCAAATTTGAACTAAAATGAAAAAGAAATGGAGGGAGACGCTTTCTTCTAAATACCCTGGTCAGGATAAATTATGCCAAAGATAACTATATCGCAGAACTCTGGCTGAACGAGTAACTTGAGAAACCCCCTAGCCAGCTCCCCTTTCCAGTCACCGTCACCCACAGAAACTGCAGGGAAATCTCCTGGAGACATGTGCGGTGAACAGGGTGTCAGTTCCCAGCAGAGGGTGTCAAAGGTGGAGTGAGGGAGATAAAAATAAGAATGATGGCGTGGCAAGTAAAATTAACATCAGAAAGAGAAAAGAGCTGGGAGTCTAAGTGGACATAACCAGCAGCGGCAGCTGTTCCTTGGCTTGGTGAAGAGATTGGAGAAGGCAGGCCAGCCCTTTTCCTTTCCAGGTAACTTCCGATGGCCCCCTGCAGCTTTCTAAGATCCCTCCACTATCCCTCCCACCCATAGGCTCCTCCAGGCCCTCACACTGCATTCTTGACCTGGGCTTGCTTTCCTTGGCACCTTGCCAGCAGAGATGCACATTCCACATAAATGCAGTAGAGCACATAAACACTACATCCTCCTTGACAATGAGCCCCCTGAGCAGGTGGCTCTCCTGAATGATTCCTTGACATGATCAGCATACAGATGGCGTCAGTGTATTAAAATACAGTACAGTTAACCGAGGCCATCAGATCACGAAGCAGTACACCTTCTGCCAGTGCTCTAGCAAGCCTTCACCACTCGGTGGGAGCGTAACACAAGCAGCTTGTCTTGCCACAATCACAATGGCATCACAAATTATTAATGGGGAGAAGCGCAGACAACAGTGAAATTAAAATCTCGTTAATGAATTTCACCATGTACCTCCTGGTCTTTGTTCTGTTGTGCTCTATCTGAAGCTTTTCAGAATGAAAAGCACGTGGTGGGAGAGGGGAAGTGTGTGAGAACATAATAATCTAAATAATTCAAAGAGTCTTTCTGGTCCAAGTCTAGTCAAAGCTCTCTTCGATTCTCTACCCATGGCCAAATACATCAGATGCTTCAGATTCTGTGGGGCAGTTACCAGGTTTAATAAACAATAAGTACAACATATAAATATGTAAATATAACTGTGCATTGTGAGTGTGTGTGTGTGAGAGAGAGAAAGTGCGTGCGTGTGTGTGTGTGTACACAACTCTGTCCTATATACGCTGTAATTAATGTCATGGTGAGGAACATAACTTCAAAGAAAGATAACTTTGTAAACTTAGTAAGTAATACAACCTTTTTAAAGCCTGTTTCTTGGTAGAATCATCTAGCAGTAGTATACACTCCATGTAACTATTTTGGTAATTAAATAATTCCTTCTATTTAATATACAAAGTAATTGTGTTTCCCATATAGAAAGTGTTACTATTATTTAAAAGATGGTCATCCACTGCTCAGGTGTAGGACACACTGGTCAGACGAACAGGTGAGTGGCCAGTCCTCCTGCTGGTGGAACTACCCCACTCCCTAGACTCAGACCCAAAAGATCCAGTCCACTGCTCCCCATGCCCCTGCTCAGTGCTCTCCCCTCCTGCTTGTGCCTCTAGTCCCAACTCAGGTGGAATTCTGCTGTCCAGGAGCATGCCACACCAGTCAGAAGAACAAGTGCAGGCCACGGCAGTCAGAACACCCACCCAAGGGTAGACCACACCAGTAGGAAGAACTTGTTCAAACCAAGCAAGCCAGAAAAATAAATAGGCAACTCAAGTAGAGACTCCCTGCAGGACCAGAGACCACATCAGCACCAGAGCCTCAGACAGGAGGCTCACCAGTGACCCTCATCCACTCACCAGTGTTCCCAATCCCCATTGCCCTCTTCATCACTGTACAAAGCCCCAACCTGGGCAGAGATGTACTGTTTCACCAAAGGCCAAGCTCACTGCCAGAAGTCCAGAACCCTGGGACACTTGGACAGGGACTCCCTCCTAGATCAGAGCTCACTCTGGCCCCCAGAAATCCAGGCCACAAAGATAAGAAAATGAAATAAGAAATAAAAACTAAGGAACATAAACCCTTTCAACAAAGACAAACTCAGAAATGAGCATCTAGATCTATAATCATCCCAAACCCAGAAGACTAAATGCCATTCTAAGAACACAATCGGCAACAGCAGGACCAAATATTCCAGCACAATTGAAGCACAAGAAAAGAAGCTTACAGCCAATTTTATAAATATTATAGAGATCCCTAACGAGGAAGTGAAAAACTCCCTTTAAAAAATCGAGGAAAAGACAAACAAAAAAATTGGAGGAGATCAGTAAATCCCTTAAAGCATACCAAGAAAGCCAAGGAGGTGAGCAGGTAAACAGTTTTCTTTAAGACCTGAAAATGGAAATAGAAGCAATAAAGAAAACACAAAATAAGACTATTTTGGAAATGGAAAATCTAGGTACTCAAACAGGAACTATAGAATAAGCATCACTAACAGTGTACAATGATGTAAAAGAACATCTCAGGCACTGAAGATACCATAGAAGAACTGCTGATCAATGGAATCCAATCTAAGACCCAGAAGTAAATCCACAAACCTATGGACACTTGATTTTTTTTAACCAAGAAACCAAAATTATTCAATGAAAAAAGAAATCATCTTGAATGATGTTAGTCTAACTGAATGTCAGCGTGTAGAAAATGTCAATTACTCCATATCTATCTCCTCGTACAAAACTCAAGTTCAACTGGAGTAAAGACTTCAACATAAAACGAAATGCACTGAAGCCAGGCAATGGTGGTACACACCTTTAACCCCAGCATTCGGAAGGCAGAGGCAGGCAGATCTCTGTGAGTTTGAGGCCAGCCTAGTCTACAGAGCGATTTCCAGGACAGTCTCCAAAAGGTACAGAGAAAAACCCTGTCTCAAAAAACAAGCCAAACAAAAAACAAAAAAACAAAAAACAAAAACAAAAACAAAACAAAAAAAAACCAGATACACTGAATCTGTATTGGGTTAGCATAGGAGACAACTTCCTGAACAGAACAGACACTAAGGTTGACAATTTATAAATGGAAACTCATGAAACTAAGAGCTTCTTTAAGACAAAGAACACAACCAATAAGGACAAAAAGGCAGCTCACAGAATTAAAAAATATTTTCACCAACTCCACATCTGACAGAACTAATATATCCAAAATAAAGGACTCAAGAAACTAGACATCAACAAACCAAATAATCCAATTTAAAAATGAGGTACCTATCTAAACAGAATTCTCAACAAAGGAATCTCAAATGGCTGAGAATCACTTTAAAGAGATGTTCAGCATCCTTAATCATCAGGGAAATACAAATCAAGTGACTTTGAAATTCCATCTTACACCTGTCAGAATGGCTAAAATCAAAAACACAAGTGACAGCTCATGCTGGAGAGGATGTGGAGCAAAGGGAACACTTATCTGTTGCTGGTGCAAATGTAAACTTGTTCAGCCATTTTGGAAATCACTATGATGATTTCTCAGAAAATTGGAAATCAATCTGCTTTAAGTCCCAGCTGTACCACTCCTGGGCATATATCAAAAGGATGCTCCATCTTATCACAAGGACACTTGTTCTTCATAGCAGCTTTATTTATAATAGCAGGAAACTGGAGACAACCTAGATGTTCCTCAAAGAATGAATAAAGAAAATATGGTGCATTCACACAACAGAGTATAATTTGGTTGTTATAAACAATGACATCATGAATTTTTCAGGCAAATAGATGGAATTAGAAGAAAATCATTCTGAGTGAGGTAACCCAGAAATACAAATATGGTGAATATGGTGTGTATTCATTTGTAAGTGGATATTAGCTTTAAAGTAAAGGATAGCCATGTTATAATCCACAGACCCAGAGAGACTAAATAACAAGGAGTGCTTAAGGGGGAATGGGAAAATCTTTAGGAAGGGAAAATAAGTTTTGTTGGTGGAGTGGGCACAGGTGCAGTTGAGAACAGAAGGGATAAAGTGTGGGGGAGAGGGATAAAGGAAAACACTGGGAAAAACAACTGGAATTGGGGAGCTTTGTGGGTGAGGAAGAAACCAATTGCAATGGAAACTTCATGGAATCTAAAAGAGTAACTCTATCAAAGATTCCTAATAATGGGGGCCAAGGAGCCTGAACCGGCCATCTTCTGTAACCAGGCAAGCCCTCTAGCGAAGAGGTTGGAACACCAACCCAGCCACAAAACCTCAGACCTATGGCTTGTCCTTCCTGCTGAGTGTTCTGGGACCAGAGCCTAGCATGTAGTCATCAGAGAGACTTCACCCCACAACTAATGAAAGCAGAGTCTACAGGCACAATGAGGTGGAGTTCGGGAGTCCTGGGGAGGAGGGGTGGGAATGATCTGAGGAACCAGAGGGTCAGCGACATCAGGAGAACATGGTCCACAGAACCAATGGACAGTGATTCGTGGGGGTTCTCAGAGACAGAGGAGACTATAGGGATCTAACCTAGGTCCTCTGCATGTATGTTATGGCTGAGTAGCTTGGTGTTCTTGTGGGATGGAATATATGAGAGAAGAATAAAGTAAATTAAAATAAAATCAAAGATGGTGATTTTTTTTAAATCAACACATGAAATTATTAGATTATTTGAAATTAAAATACAATCAGATTTCACTGGTTTTGTTTTTGCTTTGTTATTTTTAACTTAAAGAATGAGTTTCATGTGTAAATATTATACAAATAGCAAAAATATCTTTATCTCAGTTCTACATTGGTTACCAGAGAAGGCACGGGTAAAGAAAATTGATAGCAGCCCTCCTCTCAGCATCCCTCCATCCCCTAGGGACTCGACCTCTCAGTGAAGACCTGAGTGTTGTTTGCTGCCACCATTTCAGCCCTTCCTTCTAGTCCATCTCCATTGCTTGTGACTTCTGCCTACCAGCAGAACCACTCCTTACCAGTGCCCCCCAGTGTCTACGCTAGCCTGGGACTCGGGACAGTGCACTGTCCAAACTTCATCAGAGAAACTCTTCTTTCAGTAGACAGTGTTTAGCACAGAGATCACAGCCGGACACCATGCCTAGAGTGAGAGACTTTGCAGCACCCAGCCCTAAATGGGATGTCTTTATCACAGCCCCCCTCAGTACTCACTCACGGATCTATGTAAAAGAGGAGGCAGAAAGACTGTGAGAGCCAGAGGTTAGATAACTCTAAGGAAATAACGTTTCCCACACATACCACAGGACTGAAGCACAAATGAACTCACAGAGACTGTGCCAGTACACATAAGCCTTCACAGGTTCTAACCACAAAAGGTCCCATCACTGACAAAGGAAGGTGTACACTAAGTCTCATCCTTAACCAAAATGCTATTTGCAACTGATACCTGCTGGAAAGGGGAAAATCAACTTTCTCTCGTGGCATGCATGTCACACTCCAAGGCAGGCCTCATGCCCAAGAGTAGCTGCTGAGCTCAAAATAAGCCCTATGTTTTGCTATAGTTTTTTTTTTTTTTTTTTTCGGGGAGAGAATTGTCTGTTTTGCTTTTGTTTTGTTTTGTTTTGTTTTGTGTGTATATGTGTTGTGCTGTTGTTGGCTGGTTAAATTCTTTTTTATTTTCATTTTTGTTTTGTTTTTATTGAGAGATAGAGAAAATGAAGTTGGGTGGCAAAGGAGATGGGAAGGATTTGGGAGGAGTTAAGAGAAAAGCATATGATCAAAATATATTTATGGAAAAGAATTTTAATTTAAAAAATAAAATTTATAATGGAAATTATGCAAATAAGAAAAAATGACAAAATCAAACACAAGCACGTGAGATTTGTTTGGCATGCATAGTATTTTAAAGGGGATTATTTTCCAACATTTAAACCTGAAAAAAATGTAACTGAATATATGCTATTTTGGCTACCCTGGACAAATCAGAAGTTTGCTCCATCACTACCAAATTATCAGTAGCAGATGCCTCCTGAGTTTCATGCTAGGGCCTCTGTTCCCTGGCACCTTGGGGGAATTTGGTCACATTGGTCAATGCTTGTGCTCAGTTGCTCTGCCTGGTACAATGCTGCAGTCCCCAATGCTGCTTTAGAACCGTTCTTACCAGAAAATAATCTCCACCTGCAACTCTAAGCCACACAAATAAAAATGCAACTGAACTGGGCGGTGGTGGCGCACTTCTTTAATCCCAGCACTTGAGAGGCAGAGATAGGAGGATCTCTGTGAGTTTGAGGCCAGCCTGGTCTACAAAGTGAGTTCCAGGATTGCTAGGACTGTTACAAAGAGAAACGCTGTCTCGAAAAACCGAGGAAAAAAATACTGAAGAAAGAAATCATGGAATTGGCGAGGCAGAGACTTTCACAACAAACTCTTTAAATGAAGCGATTTCAGATGTTTACGCTCAAATATCACCTAAAGCAATGTTGAGAACTTTGTTCTGCTTAACATTGTTATATGAAATCTAATTTTTACCATATTACTAAGCAGTTAAAGGTATAAATTTTCGCATGTCAATCTACCACTCGTCTTGAGCCCCCTTCATGTCTTGGTTAGTTTTCTACTAACATACAGTAAATTCCGTCTTGGTAATAAAGCCGTGTGAATTTTTACACTACCATCTACTGAATGCCACTGTTCCATTCCTCTGAGGCTGAACCGTCACTATCACCCAAATTCCCATCTGATGTCATTTGTCCCCTCTCTTATGGTAGAGAACTGACAACTTTAGTGGCATATCCATCCTTCTGGATGAAGTTTGTACTTTGCGTGACACTGAATCTGGGCTTCTCCATGTTGCTAAGCTCTAATCCAAGAGAGAAAATAGAAGTGAGGTCTAATGACATAAACAGATCTCACTTACAAGGTGGTAGCTATACCTTCTTCCTCACTCCCTCTATCACCAGCTACATCTTTGATGTGACAAAGCTGTTGCCCATCTACCTGCCCTCTTGGACAAGAGTCACAGTGTATAGAACCCATGTTCCAAATGATGTCTCTTAGGGTTTCTATTGCTGTGAAGAGACACCATGGCCACAGCAACTCTTATAAAGGAAAACATTTCATTGCAGCTGGCTTACAGTTCTATGGTTTAGTCTGTGATTGCCATAGCAGGAAGTGCCTGCAGGCAGATACGGTACTGGAGGGGTAACTGAACATTCTACATCTGGATTCACAGGCAGTAGGAAGAGCAAGTGAGATAAAGTAGGTCTAGCTTGAACATCTGAGGCCTCAAAGCCCACCCCTAAGTAACACATTTCCTTCAACAAACCCACTACTCCAACAAGGCCACACCTCCAAATAATGCTACTTCCTCTGAGCCTATGGGGGCCATTTTCTTTCAAACCACCACAATGTCTTACAGACAATCTCCAATTTTCATCCACTACTATTTCTAAGCCTTTAGATGAAAAAGATGTATATCTCTTATTTAAGACATTATATTTAATTTTATTTAGGTTTTTGTTTAATTGTAGCCGAATCTAACTATAACTGTTATTCCAACTGTGTTTCAAATAAAATCTGAATAATATAATATTATCATTCAATGACAAGTTATTGAAAATTCCTTGGGTGCAGCCTACAGCCTGCTCATAAGGGAGAGTGGTATGATGCCAAAGAATCTTAACTATATAAAGAAAGGGAGAAAAATAAGTTTTGGCTACATCACTTGGAGATAATCTTAACATTTTCCACACTTACTAAGCTATTTCTGTGCCTGTATGTGCCGAGATTAACTCTGTATTATTATCGTCACCCTACCTAGGGGAGAACACACAGAGCAAAACAATTATTTTCCAGATTGTAGCCATTGTTCAGGATTTATTTGTTAAATACTGCTTTCCCAAAAGGTCAAATGAGATTGTCCTGTAACTTTAAGTTTCAAGCTTAGTAGCAAAAAGAAAACGAAATTGGCTTCTAGCCTTGTTTTAGCACACATGCCCTCCTTCCATGGAAATACAATTTTGTTTCCTTGGGCAATTAAAATTTATAATTTCGTCTTCACAAATAAACGGAAACAAAAATAAGCAAATCTCCCATTATCCAAGCTTATTATAGGTGCTGTGTGATCCATATGTTGATTCTAAAGATATTTCTCAAAAGCCATCCTGGTACATAAATTTACACTGCAGCATTTCTTTCTTCCTGCTGCAGAGTTTTAAAATTCAAATGCAAAGAGACCATCCTTAAATTATCTTGCCTTGTGAGTGACATCCTCCATTAAGGCCTAAATTTACCTCCAGCCCACATAGATGCAGTGTCCACAGAGTCACTGCTCTGAATTCTAATAGCTGGAATGAAGGATAGTGAAATGGAGGTTTGAGAAATTACTTGTGCTGGAAAGACTTTGCCTCATGTCACGTTAGATATTCTTCCTGAACAATCAGCCTCAGAGAAGGAGATTTACCGAGATTTACCCACTCTGACTCGATACACCCAAAAGAACAGGAGGCAAAAGGCAGTCAATGTCTCAGCAGCCTCTTTTGCCTTTTGAGATGGAGCACGGCCTTGTGGTATCTTTAAGGTGAAAAAGCTGAATTGAGGGTTGGGAACAAGAATCCTGTGCTGTGTACAGCCTACCCAATATCAAGAAAGTTCAAAGTGACTCATGATCTCATCTATGGAGATGAGGGGAAGGCACCATATGAAAAGAATAACAGTGAATAATGAGGAGAGAGCTGTGCCATCAGGAGCAGTGGGCAGAAGAGAGAAAGACCCTGGGAAGGGCTGCTTGGATGGGCAGAGGGCAGGGATGGACCCAAGAACCCTGCTACTTTTGGATCAAAGTAGGAAGACAGGAGAGGCAGAACATACTGGAAGGTATAGCTCTAGAAATGTTTAGGAGGGGACATGTGTATCTTCCAGTCTCCATTCTTTCAACTTTGAGAGGAGTTTTGCCTTCTGACTGAGGTCCTAAACCTCTTTGCCAGCCTCCTTGCCCCACTTCCACCCCAGGACTTATTTGCTGGTCAGTTTGACCCTGAGCCCTCTGCCACACCTGTTTAAGAGCCCCTTATTTCTTTTCTTTTCTTTCTTTTTCTTCCTTCCTTCCTTCAATCCTTTCAGTCCCTCATTTCTATCCTTCAAAACTCACTGATAGAAGGGAATTGGTAAGCTCATGGGTCTCTTCTTCATTCTTCTCTTTACAGTGCTTAGGAAAAGCTAATCTATCATTATTTATTCATTTGCCAATTCCTAGAAATTTCCAGATTCCTCCTTTCCCTGACAGTCTCCACACTGGATTTGCAGTTTTCTGGATGTCAAAGTTATTTATATGGGGGCTTTCATATACATCAAAATGGGGGTTGTTTTTTTTAAGTTCAAATGTTCCAGGATCTACTCCTAATCACACAGGGAATCAGTAGGGTTAAAAATCAGGTCAGGCTCTATACTTTTTAAAGTCCCTTTGATTATTCCAATGGACACCTTACCTGGGAACAACTAGATCAATGGACACACCAAAGAGAAAGTTATAATTCATCATAGTATTCACATCGAAGTAAAAAGTTATCTCAACCAAGCATTTTAAAAACTGGGTGCATTTTCTTATTGCTGGCTTGTTGTCATACTTTTTTATTATATGTGTCTATTTTGGTAATTGTTTTCTCTCTCAATAAGTAAACTGATATCTGTATCATTATCCTTTTGTTTTTTCTGTCTATTTCTTTTTCCCATGCCTACTCTGACTGCATTTTGGATTTACAGGTTTGAATTTCTTCTTTACACAGAGTGACAAAGGACCAGGAACAATGTGGGAAAGGGTAATAAGAAATCTTCTGCCCTGGAATGCATGACCCAGAGATGAGGGGATGGGGCACACAGGGAGACTTTCAAGAAATGCAAGGATTCAGTGGTTTAAAACGAATCAACTTCCGACATTCCTGAAGTACTCCGGCATTGTTTTCTTAGCATAAAGTGAATCTATTTATTTCTCTTCTTGTAACATTGCCTTTTCTAAAATACCCTTAGCCATTAGGAATCTTACTGTAGAACATTTCTCTAAGAGTAACAACTTCCATATTTAAAAAAATAGATAATTAATGTTTTCTAAAACTGTCTAAAGGTAAATTAGAAATGTTGTTAAAGAAAGCCCCTCTGAAGAGAAATAAAAGCAATTTCGTGTCACTGTAAATAAAACTGTTTTCCTTTATCTTACCTGAACATGCACCAAGAATATCAAAAGTGGGTATTTCTGGAGCTTATTATGGTGATCTAACACTATGTATATTGTAGATTATTGCTTTTATCTTCATAGTTTAATCCCAGTACTCTTAGACTATTTATCAACAAATAATTATTCAGGGAAGTAGAAACAAAGCAAACAAATTATAGATATGTATATATCTATACATATATATAGATATATACACACACACACATATGTATATACATGCTAAAATGTAAACTTTGGGGTCTCATTACATTGATGCTTTGGGGGACATCATTACATTGACTTTTTCTTCTCCAGTCATGTCTGATTCCATCCTAGGTCTCTAGGACATCAGTCTCTGGGTACTGGCACTCCAGGCAACGTCAAAGGTGGGAACACTCTCATGGCACGGGTCTGAGGCTGGACCAATCATTGGTTGGCCACTCCCACAATCTCTTTGTCACCTTTACCCTGCACATTCCACAGGACAGATTTCAGGTCAAAGGTTGTGTGACTGGGTTGGGGTCCCATTACCTCCACTGGAAGCTTTGCCTGATCACAGGAAATGGCCAGTCCAGGCTATGTATCTGATACTATTAGGAACGTTAGCTGGGGTCATTCTGTAGATTTCTGGAAGTTTCCCTTGCACCACGTTTGTGTCTCACCTCAAAATGTTCCCCTTTCTACTTATCTCTTTCAGTACTCTCCTCCTCCATCCCTTCCCTACCTGATCCCACTTCACCCACAAAATCTCTTCTAGTTTCTTTTTCCAGGGTGATTCTTGCTTCCCCTCTTGAGATTTCCTTGTTACCTAGCCTCCCAGAGTCTGTGTATTACAACATGGCTATCTTTTACTTTGCAGCAAATATCCATCCATTTATAAGTGAATACATACCAAGTTTGTCTTTCCAGGTCTAGGTTAACTCACGCAGGATGATTTTCTATTTCCATTTGCCAGCAAATTTCAAGATACAATTGCTTTTAACAGCTGAATAATATCCATTTTTACGTTGAAGAACATCTGCTAATTGGACAAGTGCCTCACCTAGTTGTCATCAGAGAGGCTTTATCCAGCAAATTATGAAAATAGATGTAGCGACCAACAGCCAAACACTAGGAAGAGCTCAGGAAATCCTGCTGAAAAGATAGAGGAAGGATTTTAGGAGTCAGAGGGGTCAAGAAAATTATGATAAAACCCACAGAATCAACTAACTTGGACTTATAGGAGCTCCAAGAGACTGGACCGACAACCAGGGAGCCTGCATGGGACTGAACTAGGCCCTCTGCCTGTACGTGACAGTTGTGTGGATTGGTCTTCTTGTTCTCCTAACAGTGAGATCAGAGGCTATCTCTGATTCTTTTACTGGTATATGGGACTCTACCCCTCTTACTGGATCACCTTGCCCAGTCTTCATACAAGGGAAGGTTGCTTAGTCTTACTGCAACTTGATATACCATGCTGTGTGTTGATAATCTTTGTTGAGACCTGCACTTTTCTGAACAGAAACAGAAGAAGAGTGGATGATGGAGGGGAGTAGATGGGAAGACCTAGGAGGACAGCAAGAAGGAGAAACGATGGTCAGGAAGAAAAATAAATAAGCTGATCAGTTAAAAATTAAACTTTTAAAAGTAATGTATTTCTCTTCTGTTTTTCTCAGTATTCATCTTCAGAAAGCAGGTTAGCCAGAATGGGGAGAACCTCTAAAGAATGAAGAAGAGAAATGCAGGTCCATCATCATAATCACACCAAAGGACTGCAGGCATAAATGTAATATGAAAACATAAATGTGATAAAAATAAAAACACATTAATACAATCAACTTCTTATTAGAATAAACTCTATATTGGCTTTTCTAGCCAGCCAGCAGGAGAGTTTCCTGAAGGTAGGCTCCCTCAATACCTCACCTCACCCATTTGATCCTCCAAGCTACTAGCCCCACCCCACACCCAAACTTGCAACCTCAGTGGAACTCTGAAACACATCTTGATACAAAAACACTGAGGGGATCAAAAGAGAAGACCAAGAGAGCAGGCTTAGAGAGACCTCCGAGGCTCCCAAGACACAGATATTGACAGTACAGAGAAGACCAAGAAAAATTCACAAATCTTCATACAGTAACTGCAAGGATTAGACCAAGCCACAAAGACACTGCTGGCCTCATTTGAAGAAAGAGATGGGTAGGCACCAATGCGAGAATTCCTCAAACAACCTAAAAGTAACATGATAACACCAGAACCCAATGGTCACACAACAGGAAGACTGGATCATCCCAACCCAGAAGAAGCAGAAGAAAACTACTTTAGACATAACTTTATGAAGATGCTGGAGACCTTTAAAGAGGGAATGAAAAACTCCCTTAAAGAAATGGAGGGGCCGGGCGGTGGTGGCGCACGCCTTTAATCCCAGCACTTGGGAGGCAGAGGCAGGCGGATCTCTGTGAGTTCGAGACCAGCCTGGTCTACAAGAGCTAGTTCCAGGACAGGCTCCAAAACAACAGAGAAACCCTGTCTCGAAAAACCAAAAAAAAAAAAAAAAAGAAAAGAAATGGAGGAAAAGATAAACAAAAAATTGGAAGAAATTAATAAATCCCTCAAAGAAACCCAAGGCAAAAACACTCAAACAGGTGAAGCAAACAGTTCAAGACTTGAAGACTGAAATAGAGGTGATAAGTAAACATAAACCTTGGAAATTCTGGATATGGAAAATCTGGGTAAATGAACAGGAACTACAGAGACAAGTATGACCAACAGAATATAAGAGGTAGAAGAAAGAATCTCAGGTGTTAAAGATACTATAGAGGAAATAGATTCATTGGTCAAAGAAAAATTAGATCTTAGCACAAAACATACAGGAAATCTGGGACATGATGAAAGACCAAATCTAAGAATAATAGGGATAGAAGAAGGAGAAGAATTCCAGCTCAAAGGCACAGAAAATATATTCAATAAAATCATAGAAAAAAAACCTTCCCAACCTAAAGAAGGATATCCCTATGAAGGTACAAGAAGCGTACAGAACACCAAATAGACTGGATCCAAAAAAAAATCCCCTTGCCATATAATAATCAAAATACAAAACATACAGAATAAAGAAGGAATATTAAAAGCTTTAAAGGAAAAGGGTCAAGTAACATATTAAGGTAAACCTATCAGAATTATACCTGACTTCTTTATGGAATTAATGAAAGCCAGAAAGTCCTAGGCAGATGTGCTGCAGACAATAAGAGACCATGGATGCAAGGCCAGACTGCTATATCCAGCAAAGCTTTCAATCACCATTGATGGGGAAAAAAGAAGATATTCCATGACAAAACCAGATTTAAACAATGCATATCCACAAACTCAGCCCTACAGAAAATACTAGAAGAAAAACCCTAAACCAAAGAAGCTAACTGCACCCACAAAAACACAGGTAACAAATACCCCCACACACACCAGCAAAACCCAAAGAAGGGAAAGACATAAACACTACTACGGAAAATAACAGGAATTAAGAACTACTGGCCATTAATATTTCTTAATATCAGTGGACTCAATGTACCTATAAAAAGACACAGAATGGATAGAAAAATAGTATCTAACCTTCTGCTATATACAAGAAACACATTTCAACCTCAAACACAGACACTACCTCACAGTAAAGGCTTGGGAAAAGGTATTCCAATCAAATGGACCTAAAAAACAAGTGGACATAGCTACCCTATATCTAACAAAGTTGATTTCAAATTAAAATCAATCAGAAGACATGGAGAAGGATGCTTTACACTCATAACAGGAACAAATCATCAAGATGTAGTCCCAATCCTGAACAACTATGCCCCTAATACAAGAGCACCCACACATGTAAAAGATATATTACTAAAACTTAAATCACACATCAAACCCCCCACACTAAAAGTAAGAGATTTCCATACTCTGTTCTCACCAATGGACAGGTCAACCAGACAGAAACTTAACAGAGAAATAAGAGAACTAACAAATTTCATGACTCAAATGGACTTAACAGACATCTGTAGAACATTCCATCCAAACACAAAAGAATATACCTTCTCAGCACCTCATGGAACCTTCTCTAAAATTGATCACATTTTAAATCTAAAATTGTCACTTGGTAACAAAGCAAACCTCCACAGATACAAAAAAAAAAATGGAGTAATCCCATGTCTTATTGGATCACCATGGGTTAAAGTTAGAATTTAACAACAATACTACTCTCAGAAAACCTAAAAACTTGTGGAAATTGAACCGTGAACTATTGGACCACCCCTGGGTCAAGGAAGAAATAAAGAAAGAAATTAAAGACTTCCTAGAATTCAGTGAAAATAAAGGCACAATGTACCCAAACCTATGGGACACTATGAAAACAGTGCTAAGAGGAAAGTTCATAACATTAAGTACCTACATTAAAAAAAAAATGGAGAAAGCTCACATTTTAGTCATTAACATGTGTCAGTGACTTAACAGCACACCTGAAAGCTTTAGAACAGACACACTTAGGAGGAGTAGAAGACAGGAAACAATCAAAGAGGAGAGCTAAAATCAACATACTAGAAACAAAGAAAACAATACAAATATTTAATGAAACTAAGAATGGGTTCTTTGAGGAAATCAACAAGATAAACAAAACCTTATCCAAACTAACCAAAAAGCAGAGAGCGAACATCCAAATTAACAAAATCAGAAATGAAAAGGAGGACATAACAACAGACACTGAGGAAATTCAGAGAGTCTTTAGGTCATACTACAAAAACCTGTACTCCACAAAATTGAAAAACATAAAAGAAATAGACAATTTTCTAGTTAGATATCATATACAAAAATTAAATCAAGACCAGGTGAGCGATGTAAACTGCATGTAAATAGAAGATGTCATCAAAAACCTCCAAAAAAAAAAAAAAAAAAAAACTCGGGGTCAGATGGTTTTAGTGCAGAATTCTACCAGAACTTCCAACAAGAGCTAATACCTATACTCCTTAATGTGTTCCACATAATAGAAACAGAAAGAACATTGCAAAACTCTTTTTATGAGGCTACAGTTACCCTGATACCAAAACCACACAAAGACTCAACCAAGAAAAAAATTACAGACCAATCTCTCACATGATCATGGATGCAAAAATACTCAATAAAATACTGGCAAATTGAAACCAAAAACACATCAAAAAATTATCCACCATGATTAAGTCAGTTTCATCCCAGAGATGAAGGACTGGTTTAACATATGAAAATCTACCAATGTAATCCATCATATAAATAAACTGAAAGAAAAAAAACCATGTGATCATTTCATTAGATGCTAAAAAAGGATTCAACAAAATCCAACATCCCTTCATAATAAAGGTCTTGGAGACAGGGATACAAGGAACAAATTTAAATATAATAAAAGCAATGTATGACAATGCGATAGTCAACATCAAACTAAATGGAGAGAAACTCAAAGTGATTCCATTAGAATCAGGAAAAAGACAAGGCTGTCCACTCTCTACATATCTCTTCAACATAGTTCTTGAAGTTTTGGCTATAGCAATAAGACAACAAAGAGAGACCAAGGGGATTCAAATTGGAAAGAATCAAACTTTCGCCATTTGCAGATGATATTATAGTATACATAAGTGACCACAAAAATTCTACCAGAGAACTCCTACAGCTGATAAATACCTTCAGTGATGTGGCAAGATCAACTCAAAAACTCAGTAGCCCTCCTATATACAAATGATAAAGAATCTGAGAGGGAAATCAGTGAAACATCACTTTTCACAATAGCCACAAATAACAAAATATCTTGGGGTAATACTAACCAAATAAGTGAAAGGCCTATTTGACAAGAACTTTAAGTCTTTGAAGGAAGAAATTGAATAAGATACTAAAAAATGGAAAGATCTCCCATGCTGTTGGATAGGTAGGATCAATATAGTAAAAATGCCAATCCTACCAAAAGCAATCTATAGATTCAATGCAATCCTCATCAAAATCCAAACACAATTCTTCAAAGACCTTGAAAGAACAATAATCAACTTCATATGGAAAAACAAACAAAACAGCATAGACCAAAACAATCCTGTACAATAAAAGAAACTTCTGGAGGCATCACCATCCCTGACATCAAGCTCTATTACAGAGCTACAGTAATGAAAACAGCTTGGTACTGGCATAAAAACAGACAGATTGAAGAATAGAATCAAATTGAAGACCCGGATATTAACCCACACACTTATGAACACCTGATTTTGACAAAGAAGCTAAAATGATACAATGGAAAAAAGAAAGCATCTTCAACAAATGGTGCTGACATAACTGGGTGTCAACATGTAGAAGAATGAAAATAGATCAATATCTATTGCCATGCACAAAACTCAGGTCCAAATGAATTAAATACCTTAATATAAATCTAATCACACTGAACCTGATAGAAGATAAAGTGGGAAGTAGTCTTCAATGCATGGGCACAGGAGACTACTTCCTAAATATAACCCCAGTAGCATAGACATTAGGAGCAACAATAAATAAATGGAACCTCCTAAAACTGAGAAGCTTCTGTAAAGCCAGAGACACAGTCAATAAAACAAAAAGACAGCCTACTGAATGAGAAAAGATTTTCACCAACCTCATAGCAGACAAAGGACTGATCTCCAGCACTCGGGAGGCAGAGGCAGGAGGATCTCTGTGAGTTCGAGACCAGCCTGATCTACAAGAGCTAGTTCCAGGACAGGCTCCAAAACCACAGAGAAACCCTGTCTCGAAAAACCAAAAAAAAAAAAAAAAAAAAAAAAAAAAGGACTGATCTCCAAACTATGTAAAGAACTCAAGAAATTAGACAACAAAAATTTTAAATAATCCAATTTAAAAATTGGGTACAGAACTAAACAGAGAATTCTCAACAGAAGAATCTCAAATGCCCAAAAGATACTTATGGAAATGTTCAACATCCTTAGCCATCAGGAAAAGGCAAGTTAAAACAACTCTGAGATACCATCATACACCTGTCAGAATGACTAGAAGCAAAAACACCAACGATAGCTTATGCTGGAGAGGAAGTGAAGTAAGAGGAACACTCATTCATTGCTGGTGGGAATGCAAACTTGTACAACCACTTTGGAAATCAGTATGGGGGTTTCTCAGGAAATTAGGAATCAACCTACCTCAGGATCCAGCAATACCACTCTTGGGAATATACCCAAGAGATGCCCAATCACACTACAAAAGCATTTGTTCAACCATGTTCATAGCAGCATTATTTGTAATAGCCAGATCCTGAAAACAACCTAGGTGCCCCTCAACTGAGGAATGGATAAAGAAAATGTGCACAATCGCACATTAGAGTACTACTCAGCAGTAAAAAAACAATAACATTTTGAATTTTGCATGCAAATGATGAAATTAGAAAACACTATCCTGAGTGAGGTAACCCAGACCCAAAATGATGAATATGGTATGCACTTACTCATAAGTGGATACTAACTATAAACAAAAGATATTGAGCTTATAGTTCGTGATCCTAGAGAAGCTAAGAAATAAGATGAACCCTAAGAAAAACATATATAGATCCACCTGGAAAGTCAAAATAGACAAGATTGCCTGACAAAATTGGGACCATTGGGATGGGAAGAGAAAGGAGGGTAGAAGGAGAAGAGGATGGGAGAAGGGGAGGGGTGAGGAGAACTTGAGGGAATGGGATAGTCGAGATGCAGGAAGGACAGAGATGAGAGCAAGGAAAGAGATATCTTGATTGAGGGAGCCATTATAGGGTTAGCAAAAACCTGGCTCTAGAGAAATTTCCAGGAATCCACAAGGATGACTCCAGCTAAGACTCTAAGCAATAGAGTAGAGGGGGCCTGATCTTGACTTGCTCTGTAGTCAGACTGATGAATATCTTAAATATCATCATAGAACCTTCATCCAGCAACTGATGGAATCAGAGGCAGAGACCCGCATCAGAGCACTGGACTGAGCTCCCAAAGTCCAGTTGAAGAGTGGGAGGAATGAGAATATGAATAAAGAGGTCAAAACCATGATAGAGACACACACTGAAACAGTTTACGTGAGCTAATGGGAGCTCATCAACTCTAACCGGACTGAGAAGGAACAAGCAAAGGACTAAACTAGTCCCTCTGAATGATGTTGACAGTTGCAAGACTGGGGTAGACTGAGAGGTTACTGGCAGGGGCACCAAGATTTATCCCTACTGCATGTACTGGCTTTCTGCGAAGCCATGCTCTTTGGTTGGATACCTTGCTCAGCCTAGATATAGTAGGGAGGATGTTGGACCTTCCCTAAACAATGTGCATTATCCTCTCTGAGGAGTGGATATGGGTGAGGTGGGAGGGTATGTGGAGAGAATGGGAGGAGAGGAGGGAGTGGGAACTTGGATTGATTTGTATAATGAAAAAAGATAGTTTGTTTTCTTTTTTAAAAGAAATAAATAAGATATATAGTTCTACACCTTATAAAAAATACAGAACCTGTGGACCTGTATGCTCTGCGTTATCAAAAAATAAGTATTCTATTTTAAACAACCCCCTGACCTGGGAACAGTACTTTTCTTACAGCCCCTGTAAACAAAGGATGTTTGTTATAATATAAACATGTCAGTATCAGAAATGCAAATGTATCCGGACTTCTTTTTGATCTATATTACCATCTCATAATTTATACATCTATGTGTAAAATTAAACACAACAAAATATCAATTAATTCTTAAAAAAGAAAATAAAAACTCTATAATAAAATCTATATCAGCATCACACATATACTATTTATGTATAAACTCGTTGTTCCAATTATAGTCGTTCCTCTTTCATCTCATGAAGTATTTATTCCTGACCATATGCTAGTAACAATACATAAAAATACTACTAGCTGCTGAATGAACATTTTAGAGTGCATAGTTTTACACTTTTGAATATGCAGAGAAGTTAATTATAACATCTTTTGAAGTTAATGCAGTTCTTTCTGATTTTTCATACATAATTCTTTTTAATTATTCCCTAAAGCTGAACATCACCCTGATATATGCAAATGCATTGACTTAGTTGAGAGAGCGAGGATGCCTTTTATCACGATCTTTGCACTGTAAATAAATGATTATTTTAATTACTTATACATTATTGAATACATTATTGAAAGTTAAATAATGAATAGTAACCTATATATTTATCAGTGTTCTTTTCATAATAAGTCTCCTCAAAACATGAATTATGAAAGGTGACAGTAGTGTTAATTTCCATTAGTTCCTATATCATATAAATTATATTTGCTGTTTTTATATTGTCTTAGAAAGTATAGCACATAGTTTATTTTAGATATTATTATTATATTCTAAAAGTCATATTAATAATTTGATGTAAAATGGTGTGCTACATTTTTCTGACAGAAATAAACACCAATTTGGCTAAGTTGAATATGAGGACTGACTTTTAAAAGTCATATTATACAAACATGCATTTAACCACAACTAATGAAAAAAAAAAGAGGACATGGATTTGAAGGACATAAAGGAGGGGCTATGTCTGGAGGTTTAGATGGAGGGAAGGGTAGGTAGAAATTGTATATTATAATCTCAAAACCTAAGAAATTAAAATATTCTTAAAAATATTATAAGACAGTGGGAATATGCAAGTGAACGTGTGACAAGATTGGATGTATAAGAGACTGAATTGGGGGAGAACCTCCTGTGCAGACTGATGAGGAAGGATCAGGTGGTATCAGCCAGATGTCACACCAGGTATCACACCAGGACACCACAACACAATTTTTTTTAATTATTTATTTATTATATATACAGTGTTCTGTCTGTCTGCTCACCAGAAGAGGGCACCAGATCTCATTACAGACAGCCGTGAGCCACCATGTGGTTGCTGGGAACTGAACTCAGGACCTCTGGAAGAGCAGTCAGTGCTCTTAACCTCTGAGTCATCTCTCCAGCCCCACAACACGATTTTGCCATGTGGGAAAGGACAGGAGAAAGAACCTGAATAAGCAGTCTCAAACAGCACTGAGCAGTGAGGACATTTTGGCTAGAGCACTTCATATATATTGTTTGGGGCCAGCGTTACTAATCTCACCATTTGTTTGGAGCAACCCAAGGGTTGGGCAGCCCAAGTGTAAACCCTGTGGCAGGTGTCTGGAATATTTCACTGTTGTAAACTAAGTTAAATCTATAATCTATAGTTTTAAATAGTGAAAATAATATTGTACAACACATTTATGTAACATTTTACTCATTACAACATGTAAATAAAACATCCATTGTTGGTGTCTTTGTTTGGATATTGTTTAGGAAGACACAGGTTTTGAGAACTTGTGGCCATAACTTCCCAGGCAATTCTAGGGGGCACAGTCTCATAGTAGATTTCCTCTTCCTCTGGTTCTTAGAGTCTCTCCACATCCTCTTCTGAGATGTTCCTTGAACCTTCTCTGCAGTAATTGTGCTGTGGATCTATCTGTCAGGACTGATACTGTACAATCGTGTATTCTCTGTATTTTCATTGGCTGTGCTTTTCTGTAATGGTCTCCATCTGTCGCAAAAACAAGTTTCCTTGATAAATCGAGAGCTACATTTCCTGTTCCAAACGCGGTGAACAGGAAAGAGGTGATAAGTAGAAGGTCACAGGGAAGTCCAAAACCCCAGGGTTACTAGGTTATTAGACAAGAAGAAAAAGAAGGGGGCACTGACCACCAACCCCAATTTAAGCTATCCTCTCCTTGACTTGTTCTGAAAGAGGTTTGTTTTTCCTGTCTAAACAAAAAGGAAAGTTTTCATCCCCTTGGATCTTTGAAATCACTACCAGCCACAGAATCACTGAGTATGTGCAGTCCCTCAGATTCCCACCAGATGACAAATGTGTGGCTTCCCATGGGTGGCGTTTGATCATCAAAGGCATCACATTTCAAGAAAAATTTTGTCTCATCGGACTTGACTTCAGATGTCAGTCACCAGTGCCCATGATTTTGGTTAATGGAATCTTGATACAATCTTAATACCTAATTTATATCAAAGAAAGAGATAGTCAAATAACTCTACCAGGAGAATACTACTCAATGGACCTTCCTAACTCATAAAATGTTCATCTCTTCTTTCCACAGTACTGACCCATCCTTCTGTCATCCATCACTCAAGATCACTGTCAACTGCTCTCGAGTGCGTATACATTTGCTTCCTCTTCTAAGTAAAACATTTGTTGGCCAGCTGGGCCAGTCCATAAATTCCATTATTGATGAGACTAAGAACCTGGACAGACTTGCTTGTTAGTCAGGGTTCTACAGAATAAAAGAACTGATAGAAGGAATCTAGTTCTCCCTCTCTGTCTCATTCCATATATATGTATATACATATACAGGATTTATTAGAATAACTTACAGACTGTGGTGTATCTAATCCAACAATGTCTGGCTATGAACAGTAAGTCCAAGAGTCCAGTAGTTGCTCAGCTCACAAGGCTGAATGTCTCAGCTGGCCTGCAGTATACACTTGCATCCCAAAGAAGTAGGCCAAATGCCAATGATGGATTAGATTTGCTAGCAAGGCAAGACTAGGCAGGCAAAGAACAAAAGCTTCATTCTTCCATGTCTGTATATAGGCTTCTAGTTAGAAGGTGTGTCCCAGATTAGAGGTGGGTTTTCCCAGGTCAAATGATCTGCATTAAAGGCATGTCTTCCTATCTCAAAGATTCAAATTAGAAGTGGATATTCCTACTTCAAATTAAGCAAAAATGCCTCACAGATGTGCCCTCCATTGGGGGTTTTAGTGAATTCCAGATGTTGTCAAGCTGACAACCAAGAGCATCCATTACACTTCCCTACAAACAAACCTATGATTGAACCCTGTTCAGCCTTCCAAGTAATGATGACACTGGTTCAATGCTGATTTTCCTAACCCTTTGAGATAGTGGTCTGTGCTTAGTGTTTCTGTTCCTACTAATGGCCCCTTCATGCCCATATAACTCAAAACCCTTCCAGCCTTTACACATCAGCCTGTTCCAAAACTACTTCCACACCTTTATTTCTCACAATAGAGTTCCCACTCTTGGTACCAAACTCTTTATTAGTCAAGGTTTTTCCAGAAAAATAAAATCAAAACATATCTCCCCATATAATTATAACTGTAAGGTAGAGGGGAGAGAGAGAGAATGTCAAACAGAAGCCATAGTTAAAACAAGTATTTGCAAATAATAAATCTCCAAGAGTTCACACTTGCATGGGGAGATATAAAGATTAACACCAAACATGCTAACCAGTGCCCCTTCTCGGGGTGACTGAGATGGGGGTGCATTTACTTTCCTAAGGAATACTAGAAAGTAGAAATCCAGATCTCTCACAATTTATAACTTGCCTTCTCATGGAGATAACTGATCTTCCCAGTAGGTCTGAACTTTATTGAGGTGTGTTTAGCCTCTCCCACAATGCAATACAAGAACAAGCAGAGAACAGGAAGTGAGAAGGGAAATGACAATGGTCTGGAACATACTGATATGATTTTGAAACATTCCTCAAATAGATTTATAGTTGATTAAATTTCTAAAATAAAACTACTTTGAGTTAACATTTTTATTTGAATAGTTTTAAAATCTAATAAATTCAGTCAATGATACTCATAAATTATTTCAGAGGAAGTCATTTTATGCCAAAAATTAAATTATGCATTACACATATAATTGCATATGAATAAAAATCTGCCTCAAATTTTCCTTTCCAGAAATATGCCTTTAATTCATATTTGAATCTGAGGACCAAAATGTGCACAGAGCAAATCTAAGGACTCAAACAATTAAATATGTGTAATTAATCATTTTTTTTTATTTTTGAGTTGCTGTACTATTCACCCTGGAAATTTCACATATTTATGCCATTACACTTTATTCTTTTTTCCTAGTTCACTCTGTCATCACCTCTTGCTAGCCTGCTTCCTTCTTCCTACCAGAATTGCCACACCTGCCCAGTCACATATAAGTCACATACAGTCATAACTCCTTTATCTTTCCTTTAAGAACTCCTCCTTCTTACAGATTCATGCACCCACACAATACACACACTAAAATATACACTCATATAGGCATAGACACAAATAAACACACTCATGACACACATTCACATACACACATGCACACACACATACATACATACTCACATAAAGACAGTCTTACACACATGAATTCACACACTAAAACATGCTTGCATACACACAAATACACTCACTCATATTCAGATACACACACATACATATACATTCTCACACATACTCATACACACAAGTACACATACTCATACACATACACACACACAACATACTCACATACACTCACAAGAGGATAGTCTCACACACACTAAAACATACTCAGACACAAATACATTCACACATACTCAGACACACACATATACACACATTCTTACACATACTCACACGAATACACACATGAACACACACATACATACACACATACACACAGAAATATACATACACATATATATTCACACACATACTCACACAAAGACATATATATACATGCTTACACACATATATACTCAGAAATACACACACATCTATACTCACATATATATCCACACATATGCTCACACAGAAAGACACACATCAAGTCTGCTTTATTTTACTTAACATAAAGCTCTCTGATCTGCATCCTTTTCCTTCAAGTTGACATAACTTCACATGTATTATTCATAGTTTATATACTATGTTAGTATTGCTTAAAGCAAGTGTTTTTATAATGTGTCAGACACTTAAAGCTGCTTTCTCTTTCTCCATCCTCAGGTACCTGCTGAAGAAAGTCTGCCAGCCTGTCATTTTGGCTTACTTAATGAATGTTTTTCCTAATATACGAAGGATCGTTAGGAAGGTGAATCAAAGGGATTGGGAAGGTGACTCAGAGGGTAAGAGTCTTGCTCTGCAATAACCAGTGCCTGCTTTCCAATCCTCATCACCCACAGGGAAAAAAAAAAGCAAAACAGAAACAAAATGAAAAATCCCATCAGAGCTGATGGTGTCTCTAAGGCAGCTCTACAGGGTGGAGGTGGTTAGATCCCAAGAGCTTGCTGGACAGCTTCAGGTTTAGGAGGACCTGCCTGCGTCTCAAGGCAATCTTAGAAAATGGGGTCCTGCTCTAGGCTCCTCGTGCAAGCACATGGCATATATACAACCATATGCTCATCTACAGGTACCTGGTGAGCAGGCGCTTACACACGTCCACCCCTACAAAAACAAATCTAGAGGAAATGGGCGAAATGATGTAGCCTGAAAGACGAAAAAGATAACAGATATTAGACTTATTGGAGAGATTGTTAGTATCTCTAGAATTCTCTCCATTAAAGATAATTGCAACACTGTATTGTTAATATAAAATGGATAAAAATTTTCTTTAGCAAACAGGAATTCTATGTTCTTTATTCAAGGCAAACTATAACAGGTGTTTCTCAACTTACAAATCCGTTCCTCGATATAATAGAATGTAAACAGTTTTAGTCAGGTGGTGGTGGCTCATGCCATTAATCCCAGCACTCAGGAGATACAGGCAGGTGGATCTCTGAGTTCAAGGCCAGCCTGGTCTACAGAGCGAGTTCCAGGACAGCCAAGGCTACACAGAGAAACCCTGTCTCGAAAACAAAACAAAGCAAAAAAAGAAAAGAAAACAAAAAAGATAAAAAATAGTTTCATACAATAATGAGACAGCTCTGACGGACGAATTCTGTTCATCTTAGAAACAGCCACATAAAAATGGAACTGTATATAATGTTTATTATGATCACTGATATTTTTAGAACCTATACCTTGCTACAGAATATTTGTGAAACAGTAAAGACTAAGAAAGTTTAAGACTATAGCTCTTTGTTTTGAAAAGAAATCAGTCCCCTGAAGTTTGAAAGAATCACTGGCTTCGCAAATGAGCTAAGAGTGATTAGTGAGTTGTCTCCTAAAATTACCCAGCTGCCTATAATTAGGAAACAATAAATGCAGGTTAGGGAAACCCTTGGAGACCGCCAAACGGAAGCATTAGTGGGGAGTCCTGCTGAGGGGGAGGAGAGACCCAACAATCCATTTGGAGATAAAGTTCTGAAGAAGCTGAGGAAGTTTTGACTGAGGAAATGGCATAGAGAGATCGTAAAAAACCACGTTAGTGTGTGTAACTATCCTAGCTGCAGAAGATGGGCGACTACTCATAGGTAGCTGTTCACCTGGAAACTTCACTTCTACAGAACATCATACCGTCTCTTTTGAGCAGCACAAGGAAATAGTAAGGACAGGGGAAGACACTTGGGTGGAGTAGGACACAGGGGCTTTGGAGGAAAGTTCCACGATGCCGTGATGTTAGTCTGCTGCAGGCAACCACACACAACACTAACTAGGTCACAAACCACTGGAAGAATGAACCAAACATTTCACTTGAGTCTGTAACCCACATGCTGTATATTAAACAATGAAAATAATGTCTGGTGGGTGGATATGCGTGCCTTTAATCCACTCAGGAGGCAGAGACAGTCAGATCTCTTGAGAGTTTGAGGCCAGCCTTGTCTACGGGGTGTGTTCCAAAGCAGTTGCACAAAGAAACCCTGTCTCAAAGCAAACAAAAACAAAAAACAAGGAAACAAAACAATAAGAATTCATATGACAAGCATATACTCATTCATTTAACATACATATATGGCCCGTGTCCCATATAAATTTTATATGTGTGTGTGTGTGTGTTTGTGTGTGTGTGTGTGTGCACGCATGTGCTGTAGAAAATCATAGTTTGTGGTTGCCCGCCTACTGGGGCGTGGCCTCTTATACTATATATGCTGATGCAGAGCCTGTGTCCGTCCTTTCTTTCCCTGCTGCTTTTTCAGATTGCTGGTTCGGTCTCTATTCTCTGTTCCAGCAGAGAATTCTGATTTGTGAGTTTACCCCTAAATAAATAACCATCTATTTCTCAATTCTGGGCTAGTGTGGGATTTCTTTTAAGCGTCCTTTCCACATGTGTCTATGTATGTATACATATCTATGTGTGCATGTATGTATTATGTGTGTGTTCTCTAACTTTTTTACAATCCTGTTGCTAAAGTATAACCAACCTCATATCACAGATAAGAAAGTATGGAAAGAATGCAATATTGTATTGCTACAGTCTATGTGGTTTTCTTTATCATATGAATGATAGATTACTAGACGTCACAGCCAAGGCATAATTGCTATTCCATACCACACACATATAATGTATGTGCACTGTAGTTGGTCTATCCTTGACAGACCTATAGGACTAGAATGAGCAGGAGCAAAAGAACATAAATCCCAGAATTCTGGAATCATCTTAATGCATCTTGTTATGCTGTGTTCAGTTGATATTCCTGGGAGGTCTGCTCTTTTCTAAGGGGAAACAGCGAATGAGTGGATATGGGGAAGAGGGGAAGTAGGGGAATGGCAGGAGGGGAGGGAGGATAAGGAAAGAGAGAGGAGGCTGTGGTCTGGATGTAGTGTATGAGAAAAGAAAATATTTTTAAAATAAGTAAATAATAAAACAAAAGGCAATCCCAGAATGCCTCTGATAGCAGTACTATTAGCAGCAACTTCCTACACCAATCTCCTCTCATTAGGTGGGATTGTGTGTAAATCAATTCACAGTCAAACACTGACATGCAATACCAAATTCCAGCAAACTGTTTCATGCAGAGCCTGGAAAATAGAAACTACTGAGTTACACGAGATTTTCCATCAGCGCTTGTCTGGTGTTTCCACATCCCTCATACTCTGGTTCACACCAAGTCAGTCAAGCCACAAATGACTAAACATTTCTGAATTCAGTTTTGATACACTGTTAATTGGTTTTGATACGATATAGGCTGTCTGCTCTCTAGAATCTTAGAGCAACCAACGTTAGCATATGCGTGCTAGGATTGTATCTTACTTCTGCTCTGTATATGGGAGTGAGGAAACTCACATTCAGCCTTTGTTTCATCCTAGAACAGTCATGCCCATGCCATGGAAGAGGCTGGTCCTGTCACTTTAGTGAACTCTTTCTATCTGAAAGACTTGGCTCACAGTTGAATTTGTATTTTCCTTTCCTGATTACAAAAATGCATAATGCTTACAAAAATTTTCCTTCTAATTTATTAAGACTAAAACTTGAGTATCCACATGTAATGTTGTCATTAACTGATAATATTTTAGTGTCTTACTTATATGCACATAGCATAACAAATTACTTTTTGTATCTTCAATGAATTATATTTAGTTGGTAAAAAAATATTGTCAAAGCTTTCTCTAAGCCAAGATCATTCCATATACTATTTCCTTGGCTGAACTCTTTCTTTAACATCTCCTTCTGCAAAAGTAACATATTTGAATATATGTTACTGTTCTGCAAACTATAATATTTTGAAGTCTAAAATGATGGTTTAACATGCCTGTGATATAGTGCTGCTTTATTTCCCCTGTATGCTGCTCTTGGAACCAGGGAAGCAACATACTCTGTTGCCCATAGCACACCATGTGAGATACCATTTTGCTTTCCCATGAACTCTGATTTATAAAATGATGAGAATAAAATAAGCTGCAGCAAAAAATGAAAACATTTTTTTTCAACCAGATATTAGAAAGTCTCAACATGTGGAAAATGGAAATTATCACCTGCTCTTAGAAAATAGTTAAGTTACTTAACCAGGTCTATGAAGAATTATGTTGGGGTCTCAAATTCTAATTCAATGAGAATATTGTTGTGTGTGTGTGTGTGTGTGTGTGTGTGTGTGTTTTAAAGGAAGTTCTGCCCTGAACATTAATACTTTCCAGAGTAGCTAATTCCAAGGTTGATGGGCTGGGCAATGGTAATTCTTCACATGGGATATGTGGCATAATAGAGAAAGAGGCCAATCTCAGCTTGAGTCTAACTCCAAGTCATACTGGTTAATCTGTCAGGAGATGAGTTTCTGGGCTTGCCTGATAAGGGTTATTTTGATTGAGTTGAAATGGGAAGGCCTACATTTTGGGGGGAACCATTCCCTGGGCTGAGATACTGGACTGAGAGAGAAGGAGAGAGAGAGAGAGAGAGAGAGAGAGAGAGAGAGAGAGAGAGAGAGAGAGAGAGAGAGAGAGATTGAAAGTGAGCTACAGGCATTTATCTGCCTCTTGACAGAGGACACAAAGTGACCAATGGCCTTAAGCTCTTGCTGCTTTGGCTTCCCAACAGTCATGGGACAGAAGTTCCAACTGAGCTGAAAACAAATCCCTTTCCATTATGTAGTGATTTGAAAGAAAATAGCAGCCCCCAAAGGGATCAGCACTAATGGGAGATGTGGCCTTGTTGGGGTAGATGTGATGTTTTGTGAGGAAGTGTGACTTTGTGCAGGTAGGCTTTGAGGTCTCACATATGCTCAAGCCACACCCAGTGAGTCAGAATACTTCCTGTTGCCTGCAAGTCAAGATGTATTAACTATCAGTTCCTCCTCCAGCACCATGTCTTCCTGCACATTGCCATGTCCCACAGTAACAATAATGAACTGAGACTCTAAACTGTAAGGGAGCCTCCACAATCAATTGCTTTCCTTTATAAGAGTTACTGCGATCATGGTGTCTCTTAATGGCAATAGAAACCCCAACTAAGACACCTTATCTTACTTTTGTCAGGGTTTCTTTTTTTATTGCAGCAATAGACAAAATAAACAAGGCACAGATCTGTGTATTCTGAAGACAGGCTAGAAAACATGAAGTGGAGAAGCTTTGCCCATTGTGCACTATGTACTGACCCATGGTTGCAACCATACACAGCCTCCAATGTAAGACAGAACTCCATTGTTGGCATGTTGACAACTAGGTAATGCCATAATTGGGTTTTTATTGGACTATTTTGCTTCATTTGTCAAGACACTTCTGAGAGTAAAATCAATAATTCTGTGTAAGAAACCTAGTGTCACACTTCCTTCTCTGTGTGAAGGCAATGCAACATGAGACACAATCATAGTGATCAAGGCTTTCTGAAGGTTATTGGGTGAACAGAGATACTTTAAGTAGATAAGATAAATCAGCATATATGAAATGTTTCATGGGTGCAAATTTCTACTCAAGCTATAATGGAAAAGATTCAGTAAAATCAGACACCAGATCATATGCTACTTTCCCTGGGAAATGGTATCACGTGGATTAGTACTGCCCTGTATTATGGGCAGATGGTCACCCAACCATGATTGGTGTAAAATCAATCTTTATGAAGAAAACTCAAATTCTCTGTTAAGCCCATGAACAAGCTCCAGCTATGCCTGCAGATCAAATTTGCAAATAGACCCAGAGAACAAACACCGGAAGGAATACTGAACAACAAACACTGATTTATATGTCAGCACAGCTTCCTTTGGAACAAATGGTCTCTGAAATATATTTACATAGGACAGGGCTATTCCCTGTTCCTGAACTCCTTACCCCAATTTTCTGGTATTCTTTATACAATTATAGCCAGTTGGTTCACTGTCAGTAACTATCATAGATCCTTATAGATTTATAACAACAAACAATTTCCATCCCAGAAAAATATAGGAGCCAGATTAGAGACTGGCATTCTGTCTCATGAGAAGATTCTCCTTAAGTCTTTATCTCTGTCTTTTTTGTGGTCATCACATGTGTGGATAAAGATACTAGCCAGCAGGTGTGCATACATAACTTTAACCAGACCTTCTCTTGAAGTATACATACAGAGTATGCAGATCTTCTGTAAAACAGTTCATTTTCAAAATGTCACCAAAGGAAGGCATAACTAATAGTTGAGAAATAAATAAAAACTACAGAAAAAGCATAGTACGCCATGAGATTCTGAACTACTTGCTTTATACAATTTACCTATAACTTTCAGAACTAACAGGGCATCATTAAATTTATATCTATTTTATACCATCTAATGCATCATCTATCTATGATATACCTTCCAATAAACAACTTACAGATGATACGGAATGGTATACTAAGCATACTCAGCATGATGATTAGATAACCTGACAACAGTCTCTTATGTTCGTGATGAGTAGTGTAGTCACACAGCTAATCATGACTAGGTATTCAGTTTCTATCATGGCCCAAAAGAAGACCAGAGTAATGAGAATGTTTGTTGGCAGCAGAAAGCAAGGGGTGACTCCTATGCTCTTGAATCCTATTGTCCTGAATAGAATTTGTCAGAAGCTCCACATAGCCCCTCTCTCTTCTACAAACACAGCCAATACTATTTCATCTGCTCTGACAGGTGTCCCAAGTGGTAAGAAAGACTGAATAGCTGCAATGCCTTTTCTTTGCTCAAGTGCTGGCCTTAGCTGAGTATGATAGAGCATGCCTAACTGATAACTATGATGTCTTCTTTCCTTAGACTGTTCCTTATTTTCTTTGCCTCCAGCCATCCACAACAGTCAGAATTCGTTATCTGATAGTAGAAATAAAAAAATATTCATTTCTGAAGAATTGGGTTCCCAATGATCTTGCTTTATTTGGCAACTGCAGTTTTCAACTTGCCTTTGCTTTGGGACGAGAAATATTACTCTGCTCATCATACCTCACTCTGAAACAGATACGTAATTTCTACCTAGAAATTGATTTCAGTACTGAGCTACTGAACTCCCATGGTATTTATCTCCCACACTTTGGCATCCTACATTTTACTAAGACTTGAAGGTTCTTTGCTGTTCCAGTATTACTAAATCCAATATAGCATATAATGTAATGGATCAGCATGATATTTGTGAGATATGAAGGCAATCAAAGTCTCTTTGGGTTAACAGAAGAAATGGTGGAGTTGAAGGAAACCCAAGGTAATGTAATAAAAACTGGCTATACCTCTGCCTCATGGAGGTTAAATGTTTATGATATATTTTTTCCTATTGAAAATTGAAAACATTCACTGTTGGAAGGTATATGGCAAGTAGTGGAGATATTGCTCACTTGTAACTGCAATTTTGTAGTTGGCACCATAGCCTGAGTGCCCCTATGATACTCTAACTTTCCCTTGAGACCTGAGTAGCATTTACATCTATGTAAAGCCTAGGTTGTAATGAGTCTTTCTCTGTCCTTCCAGCCAGCTGTAAAATAATGACATGGAGACTTATTATTAATGTGAAAGCTTGGCCTTAGCTTAAGCTGTCCCACAATCTCCTATAAGTTAAATTAACCTATTTATTTTAATCTATATTCTGTTACATGGCTCATTGCCCTATCTCTCTGAATTACTCATTCTGCTTCTTCAACATTTGGCTGGTAACATCATCTTCTTCTTCCCAGAGTACTCTATATGCCCAGAAGTCCTGCCTGTATCTGCTGCCTAGCTATTGACTATTCCACTTTTTATTACACCAGTCTCAGCAATACATTTTCACACAGTGTACAAATATTCCACAACATTTCCCCCTTCTTGTCTAAATAAAAAGAAAATGTTTTTTTTTTTTTGTTTTTTTTTTTTGTTTTTTTTGTTTTTGGTTTTTCGAGACAGGGTTTCTCTGTGGTTTTGGAGCCTGTCCTGGAACTAGCTCTTGTAGACCAGGCTGGTCTCGAACTCACAGAGATCCGCCTGCCTCTGCCTCCCAAGTGCTGGGATTAAAGGCGTGCGCCACCACCGCCCGGCAAAAAGAAAATGTTTTAACTCTAGCATAGTAAAACTGAATACAGTAGGAACAATTATCAAGTAAGAATTACATTCACAATGTTTAGTTCATATGTATTGGGCAACTTCAGAGAAAGGACTGTATTAACTTTCCTGTGTTAGTGAGTCCAACGTTTTACTCCTAAATCATTTTTATCATAACATGTATTATCATACTAAAAAGTATCTTTTTAGACTGAAAAACATCTTCTTAGATAAATAATGTAAGCTTTTATATTTCTATATGTCTCATGTATGTTTTTTCTGAATTTGGTAACAAGGAAAATCATACTATCTAGTTGTCATTCCCCATCAAAGACCCAAGAAGAATATATTACCTGAGTACACAGAAAGTGCAAAGCAAGCAACTCCCAAAACTATAGAAATGATATAGACATTTGACTGCCTAGACAGTCACCTAAGTATCTTCTGTAATGTTGGAGTATCCATCTTCAGCCTACAGACCTAGATTATCTGACAAATTTTTCTGTAAAGCAGAAAATTTTGAAGGACTGTCCTACCTTGTCTTGGCAAAATTCAGCAGTCACCTTTTTGTGTCCTACTTGTCCAGTTTGGGCAGCATACTGTCAACAGTTGAGGCAAGGACAATTTCTTGCCCAGTGGCTGGCTTTGCCACAATGAAAACAAACTCCATATCTCATTTTTTGAAGCAAATTTGTGCTGCCAGGAGCAGAGCTATATTACTGTCATGAAAAGTATTAAGTTCTTAAAACATCTTAAATGCCATATTTTGTAGGTTTCTAAAGTGTTTGAAATGTTCTAGATCTAGATTTTTGAGGAAATTGTAAGAGACATTCTGAGAGGCTGGGTCTCCTCAGATGTTTTTTGTTTTTTGTCTTTATTAGTGTCTTGTCCTTTTGTTCTGAAAACACACAAACTTTTAAAGATAACATATATACCTTCATTGACACAAGTATAGACTGTGCGGTGTATACAAGTGAGCTAAAGATGATTTCCTGCTTTCTGTTTGAGCAGACAAAATGTATCTGTCAACTTTATAAGTCCATTTGGACTGTATAGCAAAACCTCTATCCATGTCATGTGAAAGGATGGCATGTAATAATAAGTCATGAGGACTCTGTAGCCAACAAGATTTATCATGTCTCATCCAGTCTCAGGGTTGTTCATATATAGAAGGAACAATATGTATGCCACCTGTCCTATACTCTTTCTTGGTTTCTTTTTTTATGTCTGTAGCCAAGATTTTCATGAGATCTAGCCCAAGCAAATGTGATCTTCATTAATTTTGAAGAGAACCATAACTTTTGAATCCTATGAAAACAAAGGCATAACCTCTCCCCCAATGCAAAATATTTTCTGACTTCCATTTCAAAATTAAGACATTTTAAATATATATATATATATATATATATATATATATATATATATAGGTTGATTTAATTTAGCAACTTCCATAATCCAATGTCTCTGAACAGCTATTTTTTTTTGTATATTAGCATTTAAAAAATTCAAAGTCAGCAAAATACCACACAAGATCCAGACACCTTGTGTATTTCCCATCTTTACGTGGCTTATTTTCATTTTTTAAAAATTACTTTATTCTTTCTTTAAAGACTTCATTTTATCATTTTTAAGCCATTTTCTTCCATGACCATCTATACCTATTTTCTTTCCTTTCTTTGGTGTCTAAGCACATTTTTAAACATATTGTTCCTATTTAGAGGTTTTTTGTGTCTGGACCTGACTTTACCATTTACCTAAAGTATTCTCTGACTGCATGAGACAGATCTTAAACGGCCATGTCTGCTGCTATGCTGCTCAGTATAGCATATGGCGCTGGCACGTGGTACTAGTGGGTGACTCCAGCCTGCAGGCAGTAACAGGGAGTCATGGCTCTGTACGCCACCAAACACTACCCTGGCAGAGAGACTACAGAACTGGGAATCCACATCCTCTTGTCCAGACCTTTTCTTAGCTTTCTCGAGCCCTATGTTTGGTATTCGAGCATCCACATTGAATGTCATATGTAATGAACCTTTATCCTACCAACCAGCTTCCAAATAATGACACAGAAACTTATTATTAATTAAGAAAACTTGGCCTTAGCTTAGGCTTATAGCTTATTAATTATTAGCTCTTATAACTTATTAATCTATTTACTTTAATCTATGTTCTGTCATGTGGTTGGTTACCTCATATTGCCATATTGCTTATGTTGCCTCCATCATGTCTAGCTGGTGACTCTGTCGTCTTCTCCCCAGAGTTTTTTCTCTGCACAGAAGTACTGCCTATAACCCCTGCCTAGCTATTGGTTGTTCAGGGTTTTATTACACCAATCACAGCAGTACATTTTCACTCAGTATACAAACATCCAACAACAATAGGTAGATGGAAATATGGTGAGAGTCATCACCTATCCTGTCACTGATGGCATCAGTTATCCATGGATATGGTGCTGTTTTGGCTATTCCTATATAAAACAGATGTAGGGGTAGGGTATCTAGGGATTTTACTGGCCTTCCCTAGTATAGCAGTAGGAACATTCACTGCAGGAGAGAGAAAACATATGCAGGAATATTGCCAGTAACTAACAATATGTATTTCTGCTTTGTATTCTAGGAATAGGAAAATGAAAATAGGATGAGTCTACCATTTTATTAATGAAGGAATCCAGCCAATAAATGTCTCGCTATGTATTTAAATACTATGAGCAATGGACCATAATACTTCAAATCTAGGGATCAGAGTCATTTGAAAGCCAATTTCTAAGACTCCCCAGTAGTCATGGGTATTTACATTGTCCCAAAGGACTCACTCCTGGTAAAAATCACATCTGCTTCTGGAGACCTGAATGAGTATTCACAGCAAACATCCTTCGGTGCCTCTCCATCTGTCTGTGATCGATTGCATTTCTTCACTCTGGTACCTTGAACACATTACTCGACCCTTCAGGATTAAAATATTTTCTGCTTAGATACATTAAATAGAACTACAGCAGGTTGTAATAATGGTTTGAGCAGTAACTTCTACAAAGGTATTTGTATGTTTTAGCACTCAGACAACATGAGTGCAGCCCTGTCTTAGATAAAGAATCTTTATTATAGAAGGAGCTGCGGGCTGCATTCCTGCCACCCAGCTCCCGGCCGCCTGGCTAGCTTATGCCCTGAAATAATTACACGGAAACTGTATTCTTTTAAACACTGCTTGGCTCATTAGTTCTAGCCTCTTAATGGCTAATTCTCACATCTTGCCTAAGCCATATTTAGTAATCTGTGTAGCACCAGTCTTACCGGGAAAGATTCAGCATGTCTGACCTGGCGGCTTGCTTCATAGTGTCTGCCCTGGAGAGGAGCAGCATGGCGTCTGAGCTCACTTCCTCTTCCTCCCAGCATTCTGTTCTGTTTACTCCACCCACCTATGTTCTAACCTATCAGGCCAAGCAGTTTCTTTATTAATTAACCAATGACCTCCTCCATCACTTTATAAGTAATTTTTATGAATGACTTTTTTCACTTACAAAATGTCTTCAAGGTTCATCAATATAGTTGAAGATTGCAGAACTTTTTAAAAAGTTGAGTAATTGTCCATTGAAATTGTTCCCTAATTTCAACTATTGTGGATAGTGTTTCACAGGATTGGGAAGAACCAATATTTCTTTAAAATCCTAATTATCCAGAAATTGGATGTCTGGATCAATCTCTAGTTTCTGAGAAAAGGTCACACTCCACAGTCTAGACTGCCCTGGAACTCACTGTGCAGCCCAGCCTCAAACGCATTATAATCCCTTTGTGCTCAGCCTGATTGCTGGGATTGCAGGTATGAGCCACCATACCTGGTGCTTCCAATTCCTGAGGAAATTTCATATTATTTTTGTAGACATTGTACCATTTCACATTCTCACTGCTGGAGTTCAAGGCTTCAATTTCTATATAACTTTCATCAATACTGGCTTTGTGTTTATTTGTTTGTTTATTTTTATCTTTCAGGTTTCTCATAGCTCTTAAGACTCTCTGATATTTAAGTTTAACCACCCTGTATTCTAGCATAAAACATCATATTATCCCCATTAAACCAAATTATCAGATTCTCTTCCTATTATCACCTCAAGAATATAGGGACCTGCAATCCCAGAGATTTTCTATGACTTTAAAAATCTACTAACCAAACCCTTCCTTTTTTCCTTCCCCCTTTCTTCTCTTCTTTCTTTGACAGTGATTCACTATGAAGCCCACTGTACCTTGAAACTTGTTATGCATACCACACTGACATCAAGCTTGCCAGCTCCCAGCCTCTGTGCCTTGAGTTCTGAGATAACAATTGTTTTAATAAATCATTTGAGGCAGTATCTAAAGTTTACACATTGTGGTAGTTTGAATGTAATTAGCCCCCATATGCTTTCAGGGAGTGGCTTTATTAGGAGGTGTGGTTTTGTTGGAGTAAGTATGACCTTGGTAGAGGAAATGCATCAACAGTGGGGGTGGACGTTGAGGTCTCAGATATGCTCAAGCCACACC
Source organism: Chionomys nivalis (assembly GCF_950005125.1). NCBI lineage: Eukaryota > Metazoa > Chordata > Mammalia > Rodentia > Cricetidae > Chionomys > Chionomys nivalis. The sequence continues at coordinate 178,636,549 of NC_080086.1, read as the reverse complement.
CTGTGTCTCAGTTTACTTTCTGTTGTTGTTGGGTCAAGATGTAGGACTGTCAGCTCCAGCACCATGTCTGCCTGCAGGCCTCCATAGTCACAGCTGCTTTGCTTCCCACTGTGATGAGGATGGACTGATAAACTTCTAAAATGAAACGTTTTCCTTTATGAGTTTCTGTGGTCATGGTGTCTATTCACAGCAATAGGAACCCTAAGACACACATACAGATCCACTCCATTACAACCATTTTTGGTAGAGGCCATATTTAGTATAGGGTTCAGTTAAGTACATCTGATAATATTCATAGCGTCAATACAACCACATTAAATCCTGCATCCAAGGCAAGAACGTAAATTGAGCTTGATTTATCTTTCACTTCATATTTTACAGCTATATAATCCTTATAAAATGTACTCTTACACATACTCTTCTCATACTGATTTAAAAAAAAAAAAGACATGATCTGCAGCTCCTCCAGTGTACAGGCTGATTTATAACAGGTTGCACCTTGATTTTCCTACAAGATCCTTACCTTAGTATTAGCTCTAATATGTCTTCACATTTAATCAACATACTGCTATATAAACTTTACAGAAAGCAACAAGCTGATCCGGGGAAATTAATATCCAAACCTTTAGTTACCAGGCTCTGGGCGTTTACTTCCTTCTCTGTTTACTCCTTGTCTTCCATTCCTAGGAGCCAATGTTCTAGCCAATGGCTTCACTGGGGAGTCAAGAAAGCTCATAAAAATCCTTCACTTGTCCCTACCTGGCTATTTCACCTTCCGCACCTTCACAGTTCTCCTCAGAGATGACAAATTCTCCTGCGCTATGTTGAAAAAATCTGGTTATTCACATTGCTGTGTAAACCTGCCTGTGTCCGTGATTGTTGTTCCCATTATATCAATGATTAGCCTTGTTCTAGTCTAGTCTCAACTGGAATTTTTTGTTTAAAAAAATTCCCAGGTTTTCTGGACTATTAATCAAAAAAAAAAAAAAGTACTACAGAATTTTCTTCTAAGTGTTTGTTTCCTTAATGGCAATTGACAGGTGTCATGCTCTTGCTTTGTAAGGAAAAGTTGTAGATATGATAGATATCTGTTGCTAAAATATCAAATGTTTATATGAAACAAATATTTATAATGAATTTATTAATCTCTATACTTGAAAGGACAACATCATTTAGAAAAGATTAGAATAAAATACATATTTTCTATAATTCTGTGATATAAGAATAAAAATATTATTTTTATCCCCATTTTCATTTGTTTCCTTCCCCAATGTTTTCTATTTGGTCCCCCATCTCTGTTTCACCATTAGCTACCCTGTCCTTTACTCTAAAGCCATGTGAACTTTGGTTCTTTGCTTCTTTCGAGATTTTTCCCATTGAAGAAGGCAACTGGAGCAAAGTGGAAGTGTGAAACTGAGGGTTTATTTTTTGGCTCTTGAAGTCATCTCGGTGGTCTACCCATCTCCTTTCTACTCTGTCCAGGCTCCCTAGCTTCTCCCTCCCTGAGCACATGAAAGGCTGTGGGATGAATACAGTGTGTGGGGCTCTAACCCTGTACCTCTATGCTGTCCCTTCTGTTTCTCTGCAGCATGCAGGTCTTAGAACAGGTCCTTTTGTAAACAAACCCTTCTTGAGTCATGCTATTTGGAGTGTGCTGTCTCTGGATGCATTACTATTCATCACATACTCCAGACAGATATGAGTCAAAGTGATTATTGAGTTTATTGAGAAGCAAGCTGACAGTTGATGTGATCAAGTTCATCAAGTTGATACTTCTTACAGAATCCCAACATTTCCCACAAGAAGTCTCCTCCATAACTAACATTTCCACTGTTTTCCTTGTTTCATGGCATGCAATGCAGATTTGGGTTTGTTTACAGTGTTTTCTTGGATTATGCAATTAAAAGGCAAGAGTAGACAATAAAAGTAAAAATAATTCAAATACTTATAGCAAAATACATGTATGTACAGAGAATAATTTACACTCATAAAGTATATATTAAATAAATTATTTTCATTGAAAGTTAAGCCAAGGTTTTGTTTGGCTGTTGTATTTTACTATAAAGCATTTAGGCTTTTTTTAATTTAACATGAAAATAGATTAAAATATTCTCTTTAACTATTAATCTGAAACAAAATTACAGATTAATTTAATACTAACCATCCAACAAAGGTTCATGCGCACAGAACAAAACAAATACTAATGGAATCATAAAAGTTGTTTCCATATTACATGACCTCTGTATTACTCTCTTAATAGAGAACAAAATGCTCATCACCATTGGTATTCCTAAAACCCCCTAAAGTACAGCCCCTCGGGCTTCTATAACTTTAGGTGGCTTATCTGTGCAGTATTTACTTCTGATATCTTCTACTTCACTATCTTCAACAATAAGTGAAGCCAGCACTGGAATCTGTGAGAAATAGTTTTTAGCCAGGATGTGTTTATGCTTGATCTTGTGAATAAAAAGGCGTCCATATTCCTGCAAATAAAAGAAAATAGAATTCTATGGAAAGCCATACATATATATTTTGCCAGATGAATCATGGCCATGTCTTAGAATGGCTTTATTTATTTATTTATTTATTTACTTACTTACTTACTATTTTAGTACAGCTACATTCATCAGTTTATTCAACCTAAAATACCTTTTCTTCTCACTATGTCTCTTTTCTTTCAGAGATTAGTTCTTGTGATGATTCAGTGTAAAGTTTACCAGGGAACTCTCTCTCTTCTCTCTCTCTCTCCTCTCTCTCTCTCTCTCTCTCTCTCTCTCTTTCTCTCTCTCTCTCTCTCTCTCTCCCCTCTTAGGCCCAGTTAATACTGTTGTTATTAATTCTATACTCTTTCCCCCTTCCCCCCTTCCATCTGCATGTATAGTAGTTACCTGATGTAGGGTAGGATGTTTTCAGGTGTCTATGTTTTAGTCCAGTGGCATGTAACAGTGGCAAATTTATATATGTTTACACATGCATACATTTGGACAAATTTGACAAAAAAAGCATGTTAAGGTGAATTCTTAGAAGGACTCATGTATCAAGCTACCTGATGCTTTTGCCATGCCTGGGCAGGCAGCTATGGCACTGATGAAGCTACCATCGTTCACTGTGACCCCATATGCATGAGGGAGAAAGCCAGAGGTCAGAGGGCACTGAGGGAAAGGCTGGAGGCTGAGTTTCTGAAAACATTGTGGAGACGCCACCCTAGCTGAGAACTGCCACTCCTGGCCTCGTTATGTAAGACAAATTCTGATTTGATTATACCATGATATATTTGCTCACTGTCGGATTATAGTTGAACCTAAATGCAACTGAAACAATGAAAACTTATGCTCATTCCATTTCTTTGTCTTTCTTTTTCTACTTAGTACTTTACACGGTATTTGACACATGGTAGCATGAGTAATAAAAACTCAGAGAAAGATATTGGGGCTCAATCTGAAGAGCAGAAAAGAAAAGCAGTCAGCCACTGGCTCTTACCTTGACCTCAGTCTTAAAATGGTGATTCTGCCTCCAGGAAACCTCAGAACGAGACTGAGACTGAGAACTGTCTCCTCCCATTTTTTAATCCTCTCTAGTTCTGGGATTAAGGACATGAACCACTACCTCCTGGTTTCTATGGCAAACTAATATGGCTACTGGAATTAAAGGTGTGTGTCATTGCTGTCTGGTCTGTAAGGCTGGCCAGTGTGGCTGTTTTACTTTTCTGATCTTCAGACAAGATTTATTTACTAAAATACAAATGAAATGCCACCAAAGCAATCCAAAGTAAGTTCTGCCTAAATTAATAAGCATCAACTATTCTTTTCAATCCTCTCAATCAGATGTCTGTTCACGCACTCACAATGCTACCTGTGTCTCCTTTAAATTTTATTTTCTGAGAGTAAGGCATTCTGCACTGCAGAACCTTTATAAGGCCAACCAGGAAAGTCAAAGAAAGCTCTGAGAACAAGAATGTGTGCAGTGGGAATTGCCTGGCTCACAGTAGTTTCATAGACAGAGTTATTACCCAACATAGCCAATGCCAGACACTGAGTGGAGATCACTTAGTGGTCTATTCGGTTTATTTAAAAAAAAAAAAAAACTTCACTACGGTGAGACAGCATCATCTCCTTGCTATAGATAAGAAAATGAAAGCATTAAAGCATTAACAAATATGTCCAATCTTACTTCATGAGGTAAGTGTAACTTTTATTCTTTTTACTAACTCCACATTTTTAAAATTTCACAATGCAGAGAGAGTAAGTCTTCATGTGCATAGCTTGACAGTGAAGTGACAAAGAGGAAAGAATCTGGGACATGGTAGATGGATTTTTAGGGAGTCACTGGCCCAACTTCATCCAGTTTGCCAGCTATGAGAGAGTTCCTCACTCAGAAGTCCTTCTTCTCTCTCACTGCAAGGAATGGAGATCACCTTATACTGGGGGTGGAGGGTTGGGGAGCATTTCTTATGGTGGGGATTGCAGTTGCTGTTTTATGGTTGCCTTTGTTCGTTTCTTTGCTCTTTTGTTGCTTTGGGGGAAACAGGTATGTATATCCTTTAAGAAGGTTCTGGAAATGCTTTGATTTGCTGCAAGAACGTGAACTATTCAAAACAAAATGGGCAGTATGGCGTGCAGGATGGCACAGACTGGAGGCTGTTGAGAGAGGCAAAGGCTTGACATGAGCCTAAGAGCCTCTGCTCCACTTGCAGAATTCAGAATGACTAGCATCCTGAGACTAGAAACACTCCTGAATGGAACATTTAATTTGAGACTTCGGTGATTTGATTAGGTACACAAAGGAGCTGTGTGGATTAATTGAAGAAGAACCGAAATATCAGCTTTGGGAATGAATTTCAGTTTCATCGCGGGGCCCTAGATGAAATCATGTTGCTAGTGTTGGCTGTGCTTCTAGTGATTAAATATTTATGAAGCAGCTTAGTTTACTAAATATAACATTTAACACAGCTTCAATTTCTTTCTGCCCTTTCTTTCCATCCCTAGAGTGAATTTTTTTTCATAGCCTGGCTTCTTAGAACCCGAAAATTATTGGAAAAGGCAAAAATTAAAAGGAATTTCCTCTCTTTTTGTAATTTCCTCAACTTTCCTTTAAAAAACAAACAGCAGTGAGCATCTTGGGACAGCACTGTTCAGAATGGCTGCATTTGATATCATCGCTTTATTGTCCTTTAGCTGCATCTTGTATGTGGCGTTAAAGATACAACAATAAATCGAGAGAGAACTGGGCCAGCTCTTGGAATTGCACCTTGCTGAGTGTCAATGGAACCCTCCAGGAATGCTTCAAGGGCCCCTAAAGTTTATTAATCAGAATGTGTTACAGATTTCATCTTGTAAGTTGCTGAAATTAAGTAGCAGTTAAGTTTTGCGGTGTGTTTTCCACTCCTAGTCAGACGGAAGCAAACGGAGACTGGAATCTCATCAGTATGGCTGCTGTTTAGATCACAAAGTTTGAATAGAATTTATTTGACAACTGAATACTTGTTTAGGCAAATCAAAGAACAAACTCTAGGTTCCATAATATTTATATATTGATAATAAACATTATTCATTATACAGATACTTATTTTGGGGCTTATGTGTAGTATGATTGAGAAAAACTCAGATACTGGGGTTCAACCTGAAGGTCAGAAAAATGAAATATCCAGACACTGGCTCTTACCTCTACCCCAGTCTGAAATAGTGATCCTGCCTCCAAGAATCTCAGAACAAGACTGTGTCTGAGAGCTGTCTCCTCCCATTTTATATTCTTCTCTAGGCTGGGATTAAAGGCATGCACTGCCCATTTTCTATGGCAACGAGTGTGGCTACTGGGATTAAAGGTGTGTGTCAACACTGCCTGGTCAGTAAGGCTGACCGGTGGAGCTGTTTCACTCTCTGGCAAGCTTTATTTATTAAAATACAAATGAAATATCAATACACTTATGTTTTCAAATTAATGTACAAACCAATAAGTTTCATCCTGGCACCTTCAGACAAGAATGTCATACACTTGGCTACTGCTCATCCCACCTCTTCTCTTCCTCTCCAGGCACTGCTGAATCCTCCTCTCCCCAAATAGTCTCTCTTCTACTTTTATGTAGTTTTTATTTTCAAATTTTAGATTTCATATGTAGAAGAAAGCAGGTGCTATTTGTATTTTCACGTCTGACTTATTTTAACACTGTGTTCTGAATAAAGCTCTAATACACAGCACAAGCATATGTATGTATATCCATTCATCAGTTGGTTGGACCTAGGTTAATTCCATATTTTGTCTATGGTGAACAGTGCCACAGAAAACTTGTGCACAGATCTCTCTGTGGTATTCAGTCTTGGATTCCATTAGGCATATACTCAGAAGTATCATAGCTGCATTGTATGGTAGTTCCATTACTAGGGTGTAGAAGAATTCCATACCAATTTCCATAGTGGATGCACCCAATAACATTCCACCAGCTGTGCTATACACACACACACACACACACACACACACACACACACTGCTCAAGAATTATTTGACAAATATTTATCAAACTTCTGTTCTTCTACAGGCATTATTATAGGTACAAAATGGATAGAAACACATAAGTGAATCCAAGTCCTTCACAGAACTTGCTGTGAAATGGATGTGCTTGAACTTGTTAGGCGGAAGCAAGATGATGTTAGAGACTTACATGTTTAAATCTCTCATCTTTACACACCAAATACTTATCATCTCTCTAATTTTCACACCTTAGAAACAAACACACCATCCACATATTTTGCTATTGTCACCCCATATATAGGTCTCTTGATTCAACAGAAACTCTTTAGACTGTCATGGGTATATTAAAGGGCACTCAAAATGCCGGCTATAACCCTATTGGCTGAGTTAAATTTTCAGAGTGCAGCATCTTACCTGCTCAATATTCTCTAGCTTGAGATGAGCGGCCCCTTCATCCTTGGTTAGAAGAATGCAATTCCAGGGAGACCACTCCACTTTCTTGTCCCACCTGACCATGACCAGGTCATTGAGATCATCCCAGGCGCTGAGGATGGACTGGGATGCCCAGATGTTCTCGGTCAAGTACTTAATATCTTGGAGCTACACACCAAAATAAGTTTGAACAGTAATTTTATTTTCTTCTAAATAAATGGTTTCAATATCATCATATGAATTGGAAAAACAACTAAGTCTTGTTGAATGAATTTTTAAAGGGGAATGTTACTCAAAAGAATTTCCTTTCTTGTACCACAGCCTAAAATTTGTCATCTTTCAACATCGCGCACATGAAATCTGCAACGGGACATCTCATTCTCTGACTGTGACTGCCAGTCTCCTCTCGCAAGCACACGCCATCCTCCTTGCTGTCGCTCTTCTTAAACGTTCTTAAACGTCTCCCTTCCTTCCTAGGATGTGACGTCTGATGTACCAGTGAATTTTCAGAGCATAGTATAGAACTTAAACACCAAGGGCACATCTCTGCGTGACACCCAGGACTGCAGTAGCTGTCTGCTTTGGAAATCCTAGGTAATGTTCCCCAGACCAATCTATATTCAAATGGATCAAGCTTCATGTCAGCACAGCCCCTTAGACGACAGCCTTTCTGACCAGCGCGTGTCATGACCGGCACCATTCACAGACCATACCTGCATGAGGAAAGCAATCTGAGAGTCATCCCCATAGTCAGCTTCTGAGAAGTAGAGCCGCTGAAGCAGACACTTGTACTTCAAAAACGATTCCCGCTTTTGAATCTCGTTCTCAAGGTTCACACAATGACGGCAGCGGTACACACGATGTGAGGTGGGTGACACAGAAAATTCCACGGACGGCAAATACAGCTGGCAACTGTGGCAAAAGTAAATCTTATCATAAAACTTCAGTGGGTCTTGAGGGACCTAAATAGAGAAAAAATAAAAGATGATGATGATGAAAATCCAAACCACATACTAAACAGAAACACTGAGGACTGCTTAGAATTAATTCTAAAATCGGTGACTTTAAAAAGCCCCCATTTTCCTTTTAACTGCCTATTCTGTACAAGATTTAAATTTCAAGCCAGATTCATCTTCCTGACTAAAGTATTAAAACCCCGTGTTACTCTGTAACCCCTGAAGAGATGATGGCAGAGTAATTAGAAAATCAAGTTATCGACTCTTATTACATTTTTTAAAATATTTTATCTATTCCTGGGAACAAGGGATGGCTCTCTGCACTCAGTGAGCTCATTCAATATTATACTGAAAGTTGTTTCCTGAGTGGGGAGGAAGGAAACTAAATTGACTGACGTGGAAGAGGCCGAATGTAAGGTTTATCTCGCTGCTGTTGACCTGGGGGCGTGGCAAAGGCCGTCCGGCTGTCTTTCCGTCTGCGATCTTTCCAGTGGGGAATCTGTTGCCGTCCTTGTTTTTGTCCTGCTGTGTAGGAGCTGCTCTTTCTCCCTGGCCATTGATGTGGCTTGGTGTTGCTTCCTTTCCTCCTTGTACTTCATGCTTCTCTGGCTTGTCTACAGGCTTACTTTTCATTCCTATTCAGAATAGCGCTGACCGTGATTTTGACAAAGCGTTCCCTCTTTCCTTCACACTCCTCTAGTTTGAGATTCCGGCACATACTAAGGTACCCGAGCTTTGCCCACAGTTCGGCGACGCTAATCCTGGTTTTCATTCTGTTTCCATATGTGCCATAGATTTTATTGTCTTCTAGCTAAGTGATTTTTTTTCTTTATCAATATCACCAATCTCTACTTGATTTAACACTGCATCATTTTTTTCAGCTTAAGTGTGGTAGGTTTCTTCTTCAGAAATTTTACACTGTATCTTCAGTATCTTCACGTAATTTTTGAAAATTGAAAAATTCTTAACAACTGATCAAATGTCTTTTCAGCTAATTCCAACATTTGTCAGAATTAGGCCAACTCTGAATAATGATTTAGATGCTTGTTTTTATTTGTCACATCTTGTATATATGTTTATAAGTTTTTGGATGCTAGACATGAATTTTACTTTAATTATGAATATTTTTTATTCTTAACAACCTTGTAATTTTTCTGAGGCACAGTTAAATTACTTATAACAATTTGATCCATTAGTGTCTCAGTTTTAAGTTTGTGGTTTTTTTAAGAATGAATAAAGCAACTCTCCATTTGAGAGTAATCACTCCCTGCTACTGCACCAGTGCCCTTGGGGACGCCACCGCCGGTTCTCTTCCCTTGTGCTGTATCTCAGCCACTCTTTCAGGGCCAACGGCGCCAGTTTAGGCTTGTTCCTTTTGTTTTTCTTCTACCGGAAATTACAATCTTTCATTGCCTTATGTCCAGTGTCTTGAAAAGCACTGTGTACCTCTCTTCACTACAAGCAGGGAGGCAATTCCGAGCTAGCCAGTGTTGGCCAGAAACACACAATAGTGAAGTCATATGTGACATAGGAGTTATGACAATTCAGTCAAGATTTGGTTTCTTCATAAAAAAAAATATGAAAACAGTTGACAAAACTACACAAGAAAATGGCTGTGACTACCCTTTGTAGTGCAAGAGAAACAACAAAAATGCTTCAAAGTCCCAGTTATACAACTTAGAGTGGCAAAATTCTAGGGTAAAACAGAAGGCAGTTCTTGCTCCCTTGCGTTAGGCTGATTTGTTAAGTACAAAAGAAATATTATGATCCTTTTTATTTTTATTTTTTTATCATTTTACTTGTTTTAATGTTTCTTCAGAAATGGTGAAAATACTAAAGTCATTGAAGTACAGACAAAGAACAGTCATAATGTTATGGTCAATATTATAAATATGGAATTACAAATTTAAAACTTTTCTGCTTTAAAAAACAAATCTGTGCAGCTTGGTGGGTCTCTATGATCCTGATGGTACTCGCTTTTATTCACTTTCCCAGGTCCTCCATGTCAGTCTCTTCTTCCTCCCATCTGCTCCATCAAAGGTCCAGAGGCTCCCCATCTTCCTCCACCAAAGTCACCTGGGTCCACATCAAAGCCACTTCTAAAGCTACCTCTATCTCCACCTCGGCCACCTCTGAACATTCCTCCAGGATAACCAGGATCCATAAGTCCACCTCTTCCTCCCTGCATGCCACAAGGGCCACCTGGACGTCAGTCACCACCGAGAGGTGGTGGGAGGGAGCCCTTGGGCTTAGGGGCCTTATACTGGCTGAATTGTCTTCTCCAGATGAAGTTCTGGTTTCCACAGCACAAACTGGGATACTGCCAGTTTCCAGCTCGGTAGCTGGACATTTTCTCTTCCAGAGGAGCCCTGGGATCCACTTGAGGAGAAGCTGCCTCTGTCTCCTCCATGGCCTCCCATGCAACTCCAGGACCTCTTGAGCCAGCAGGACCTCCACGAAGTGGTGTGGCACCCTCTGCCCTCACAAGGTGGCATGTCACCCTATGTGTTGTTCACTGGAGACTTCTTTTTGGAAGTTTGCAAAAAAAAAAAAATCTTTCCCAGGCTAGAGAGACAACTCAGTGGTTAAGAGGTCCTGAGATAAATTCCCAGCAAACACATGGTGGCTTACAACCAACTCTGGGGGGATCTGATGCCTTCTTCCAGCATAAAGGGATACAAGCAGATAAAGCACTCATACATAAAATAAATAAATCTTGAGGTCTCAGAAAGGAAGAAAATCTTTTCCATCAACCCATTCCGTGGCATCCTTGGCAGATGGTGGATCTTCATAAGACACTGGCGTCACCGTTAGGCTTTCCTCTCTCCTTATCCAGGTAGATGTGAATCATGGGTTGCCCAGTTCTCTTGTTCATCTTGACAACCCACACTGCTTAAAGAAGTCTGCCAGGTGATCCAGAGTCATGTTGTCCTTTTAACACTGTTGTCAGAGTCTTCATCAGGGTCTATAGGAAGGCGTAGATCAAGATCTGGCCCTTCATCCATGGGTCTGCCAGGCTTACCTCATTCTCCAGCACTTCCCATTCCACACCCCACTCCATTCCTGCCCACCCACCTCTGCTCATACTTGCACCATCAAACCCCCTCTTCCCCTGCCCCAGTGATCAGGGCACTCATGCTTCAAAGCTCTCCTGTGCGTTAACCCTCCAGACTCCTGTCCATAAACACTCATGCTACTGAGATGGCCCTGGAGAAATGAACCCAGTTGTCTCTTGCTGCTGCTCTGTTCATTATATTGACTTGGAGCCTGGCTGTGGAATCCAGTCTGATGGGGGAGGGGTGTAAGTAGTGGGAAGCTGCTGCCCATAGCTGTCTTGTTGACCATAGCTACTTTGCTGTCCATAGCTTCCAAGTTGCCCATTGGCTTTCTGCTGAGAGTAACTGCTCTGATCGTAACTAGTCGGCGGTGAAGAGGAGTAGCTGGTAGACAGGATGATGGTGTGGTAACTGGCTGCGTGGGGTAGCTCCCAGGTACCTGGAAATAACTACAGTTACTCTGTCCATATCCTAGGTGGGTCTGGTTATAACTCCCTGTGCTAGCTTAAAGTTGACTAGCCTCAGCCGGCTTGTTACCAGCCTGTGGTCTTGTAGGTGTGGTGGCTGCCAGCTACTGACCATAGGCTGGGTAGGCAGGCTGGGTGCCATATGCAGACTGAGCTGCATAAGAGGCCTGGGTTGTGGTGACTGTAGCAGTGGTTTGTATCATGAACAACAGTGCTATATCCTTGGACAGGCTGGCTGTGTGCCGGGTGGGCAGTGGGAGAGGCATAAAGTAGGAGGCCGTCCATTAGGAAGTCACATATGCAGTCTGCCCATAGGTGGCAGTAATATGAGCCTGAGTATAGCTGACATCAGAAGGCTGCCCATAGGTTCCATAGTTTTGTTGCACATCCTTGAGTTGGCTGGGCAGTGTAAGCACTGTAGCCCTGCTGGGCTGCTGCTTGGTTATAGGAACTATAAGCTCTGGGTGTCATTTTCTCTCCTTCCTCCTCATGATCCATTTTAAAAAAGGTTAAATGAAGTTTCATCAAAATCAAAACTTTCATCATGTTAGACATAATTAAAATGAAAACAAGCCATAAAAAGAAATATTTTCAATGCACATTTCTGACAACTTATGCAAAGAATATATTACAAATTCTCAAAATTTATCACAGAAAATTTATAACATTCAAAACAAAGGGGTAGTAAAAGAGAGAGACACGGGAGTTTCATCAAAAACATGTTCATGTCAAATGAGTATATGAAAGGAGTTGTAGAATTATTAGTTATTAGGAAAATATACACTAAACTATGAGATACCACTACACATTTGGTGAGAATTTCCTAAATGAAAAACTGCTAACACCAAGCATTGATGAGTCTACCAAACAGCTGTCAATCTCTGTTACAGGAAGTGTTCCTGGTGCTGGTCAGATAGGTAAACAGCTCAACAATCTCTGCACGTCTTCATGCATCTAGTCACTGATATTTATACTTTCACGCTAAGTGCTAAAGGAAGACAGGCAAGGCACTATGGGAGAATTGTAGAGGTCGAAAGGCCAGCTCTCTCTGGGGTCTCATGTGTGTGTGTGTGAGAAAGAGAGAGAGAGACAGAGACAGAGACAGAGACAGAGAGAAATTCAGTTTCTGAAAGCGAACAGGAGTTGGCTGGAGCCAATAGAGCACAGCAGGGCAGATGGGATCAAAAACTGGGCTGTGAGAGATCACAGCATCTTCAATCCTGTGCAGCAACTGGAAAATCAATTTGATTCTTAGAAAAGAATTCAAGGCTGAAAATTCCTGTGCAGAAGAGGTTAATGGGAAAGTTTAGTTTATCAGCATCACTAAACCCAAGGTCTCACCGAGTGGACGGTCTTAGTGAGATTTGTAATAAAGCATAGAAGTGAACTTTGAATGTCCTTCAAATAACAGTGCGACACTGTGGGGTCTGAAGGGGTTTGAAAATGAGTGTAGGAAGAGGAGTACCTTCAGGTATCTTGCCACTTCAGGGTTGAACAGGGGGGTTTTGATGTAGTGGAAAAAGAGCGTCGTAATTCTTTTTCTGAGTCCTTCAAGATTATGAGGTTTGACTCCTCTCATCATAAGGTCAACTTCTCTGTCAATCAGTTCTAGGATTTCTTGGGTCAGTTTACATTCGTGTTCCTATACAAAACACAGAAGTGTTCAGTATAATTATTTTAAATCACTATTTTTGAAATTACCACCCAAACAAACTGGAATCCACATTCCAAAAGATTTTTAAAGGTGACGGGAGTAAAATTTGGTACAACCAACTGGGGACCGAATTAACGTCAAATAAGTGGCTTGATAATGTGGAACTTATAACCCAGCGATTCTTTACGTAGGTGCTTTAGAGAAATGCATCTAAAAAGCTATTGTTCACAGTAGCCAAAGGTTAGAAATACCTAAATATTCATAAGCAAATTGAATATATAAATAACTCATAGTTTACCAATATAATGGGCTTTATGGAAATGAGTAAACTATACGATAGCTGTAAATCTTAATGCCTAAATCTTACGAAGTCAGCAGAGTAAACTGGATACAAACTGTTTCACTCAGTGTAATTTCACTAAAAGTAAAAAGTAAAAACACTGAACCAAATTATTTATAGGCTAGACGGAGAAAGCAAAATCATTAAGAAAAATCAAGGAAAAGACACCCATGAAAGTGACTGTCCATTGGTGATTACTTCAAGGACACCAAAGAAAGTCTAAGATGAGGAAAGAAAGGGGTGCAGACGGGCACAGGAGGGTGCAGATGTGCACAGAGGGGTGCAGACGGGCACAGGGGGTGCAGACGGGCAGAGAAATGCAGATGGGCACAGAGGGGTGCAGACAGGCAGAGAAATGCAGACGGGCACAGAGGGGTGCAGACAGGCACAGAGGGGTGCAGACGGGCACAGAGGGGTGCAGACTGGCACAGAGGGGTGCAGACGGGCACAGAGGGGTGAAGACGGGCACAGAGGGGTGCAGACGGGCACAGAGAGGTGCAGACGGGCACAGAGAGAGGCAGACGGGCAGAGAGGGGCACAAAATACGTAGCTTAGCAATGTTGCAATGCTCTGTTCAACGTGGCTAAATGATTTATCTATTTTCCACACACCTATTTTATCATTCAACATTTTTTAGTAAAGTACTGAAACTGAGTAGTTTGAACAGAAACTTCAGGTAAGAGTTAAGGGCTGAGGACTGTATTCATAAGCAGTGAAGCAGAGTTAAGTCCGTTCCACTGTCTGGGGGAAAATGGATGGAACACTATCTGCAGGAGACAAAAGGTAAAGAGAGTGATTGTAGAACAATCTCTTTCATACTTATTCTAGATACTTGGCAATATTAAATTTAAAAGTCAAAAACAGTGGTCCCTCACCTAGGAGCATTTTAGATGGGCCTTGGGGAAATCCTAATAGATTTTTGTTAATACTGCTTTCATGCCTAAGGATCTAATTCAGTGTCTCTGAAATGGTATCTAGACCTTATTTTTACATATAGTCACATATTCACAATTAAGCTGTTTGTCTCTCTTTGTCTCTCTCTGTCTCTGTCTGTCTCTCTGTCTCACTCGCCCCTCTGTGTGTGTCTGTCTCTGTCTCCCTCCCTCCCTTCCCCATCTGTGTGTGTATGCCTGTCTGTTTCTCTCTCTCTCTCTCTCTCTCTCTCTCTCTCTCTCTCTCTCTCTCTCTCTCTCTCTCCCATTCCCTCACTCCCTTTTCCCTCTATGTGTGTCTGTCTACCTGTCTGTCTGTTTGTCTCTGAAACTCTAGGTGAATCTAAAGTACACTCAGGTTTAAAATTCTTTGTTCTTTATATATTTAGTGTATAGTTGAGTGGAAAAATATAACTATACATGTTTAAGTAGCTTATTTAAGGTTGTCTTAAGTCGATAGAGTAAGAATTAGTTATGTTTACACCTTTATTTTTCTTCAAAATATAGTTAAATAAATTTCATCCAAATAGTTTAAGTAAAATGAATTCAGACCAAGAGAATCCCTGTTCTCTTTGGTTGACTAGGGACTGGTTCTAATTATCAGGTAAAAGGATTTCCTACATGCACTCTCTTTTTTCCAACCTGGTCTTTACATGACCCTCTAGAAACATCCTTATTTCTCGCCTCTCACCTTTGCTTCTCTCTTGCTATCTAAGGAGGGTTCTGCCAAGGCTGTTTGCAGCACCAACATCTTTGCAAAGGTAGATGCAGAAAACACAGCATCACCTCTGCTCTCCAGACAGGCAGAGAACACAAAACCTGTGAGCCAATTAATTACCTAATTCCTAGTGTGTCTGAATATCACTGTGTGTTGGGGCTCTGATTTTACTCAACAGAAGAGTTCTTTATAGTTAAGGGGCAAAGAACCCAAATGGGGCACCTACAAGTCACATTGTAAAATTCTCAAGCTTGTCATCAGCGGTTTGGTTGGATTGGGTTAAATATAGCCAGTATTTTTCCAGTTGTTATGTTTAGTGAAACACTGGTTTTTATTGAGGTGTCTATATGTACTTGCTTGAAACTGTGGGTCACATTAACGACACAACTGACTGACGTCACAGTTAGTTATTCAATCGTTACTTGTGTCCAAACTTTAATTCATAAAGATGATCACTCATAAACAATTGATGTCACAATTAAGTCACAAAGGGGGAAGCTGTCAAGAACTTATCTTCAAGAACTCAAAACACAACTTATAAACCAGGTATTGTAGCTAATTCCCTCATTTAATTTCCCATCAACTCCAGTGATACATACCCAAGATTACTTTCATTCTGAGTTGTTAAATGCGAGAATCCTTTTGGTCCTAGGGATACTGGAATGCCCCCCTTTAGAAATATGGGACGCATATACCTTGCAGCAAATGGAGTGTGCTTCCCAGACCCTCACGTGTCAGGACCGGAGCACTGCTAGCTGTGGCATACGGCAGATAACAATTCTTCACTAATGCGCTCCACCCCTCCCGGTCGGATTGCCCACTTCTGAAACCTGGCTATCTTGGCTGAAGGTAACTACTATATTAGCCCAAACACTAGCCGTGCCCAAAGCCATGGTGTCAGGTGTCACCTCAGGAACATTCTGAATGAAATATTTAATCAATTAGGGAGGGAAAAGCCTGCGGATTTCCATGTGAGCCGAGAGTAAATGCAAATGAAAAGTAGATGGATTTCTGGCCTAGGTCGAGCTCAAAAAAGATACAGCAGGTTCAGAGAAAGAGTCAGAGTTTGTTAATCTGTTCTGGAATGGAATATACTGCAGTTGGCACGACCTCCTTTACTCTTATTACCTTGAGCTGTGAGGTAGTGTAACCAGGAAGACCACGTGGACGCCTCTGAAAGTATCCTGGGGGTGGGGGGCGAGGACAGTCTCGCTTACTTCTTGGAGATATTTTGCCTCCTGTGCCTTAAACTTTGGACAATTCAAATTTAGAGGTCCTAATTCCTACATTTAAAAAAAAGCTTCCGGTGGAGGATACGCTGCTCCTTTGAGCTCTAATTCTCCTCAGGTCGGGAGCTCTGAAGAGGACAGTGTCCACATTCTTACAGAGGGAACTGACTCCGATTTCCTAAAGACATTGGAGGTGTTACAACCCGATGGGCACAAGGAATCATGTGCTCGGCGCTCAGGTCTGGGCATTTCCTGGTAAATACCTGCACGGTTTTGAGAGAAGAGCGTATCGATCGCCCTGTTGTCCAGAGTTCTTAAGCCCCACAGACTGCAAGGTTGTGAAACCATCAGTGTTGATCCAGGGCGAGGAAACATTAAAATGAGTAGCAGAGGGACAACAGGAGAACCTGTTGTGGCCTTGATGCCTATAAGTACAACAGGGTATGTACTTTGCTCATTAACCTCTCTACTATATTTTTATTCTGGAAAAAAACTCTATCCAAATCGTAGGAACTGATCACCAAGCAAGGAATTCAAGCCGCAGCTGCCACTGTCCTGTAGCCGGACTGGAAGCTCTCACTCGCCCCCTCCTGGTGAGTCGTGGGAAAACAACCTCGACTCAGTCATTTGTGAGTGCTGCTTCCAGAGACTAAGTTTGCCAGGGCAAACTCGCACCCTTAATTCAGTGAGATAAGTGAACAGTCTTGCCCCTTGCTCTGACAGCGGGCAAATCCTCACAGCAGGCTCAGCTTCAAGGTGCTGATGAGGCTGACGCGATTGCGCCGGCTCTTAGGGTCCCAATGATCGATTCGAACTTTCCTCTTCTGAACACGAACATTATTCCTGTCTACTTTCTGTATGCCCGGGGAAATTCTGAATTCAAAGCCTTCTCTGAGTCTATGTCTGAAGAAAACCTGACCCATGAGATCCACTATCTAATTTTTATTTAAAAGCAGGAAATTAATAATGTAGGGAGGGGGAAGCAAACATACTTACTTCATGGCTCAGTGGGTAAGGAATGCGAGCATGATGACCTGTCTTCCATCTATCCAACTCAGATGAAGGAAGGAGAAAACCAATCCTAAAAATTATCCTGTAACCTCTGTGTGTGCACTGTGATGCGCATGCGCAAACACATGCACACAATACAACAGATAAAATAAAATGTGTAGTGACTGGAGACAGCTTTTTATTGAAAACTGCCCAAAATGTAGACCATAATTACTGCTTTTTCATTCCAGTTTTAAAATCACAGCTTGCCTGGCTTCTATTATTTTTAAAACCATACACCAAAGTGAGGTGGCTATATAAAGGTGAATTTGCATTTGAATATGCAATGTTTAAATTTTATTATTATGTCATCAAATACATATAGAATTTTTGCAAAGCTGCAAATCGAACCCACAACTTTGTGCACAGATTTTTCTTAAGAATTAATTCATAAGCCATATCCATCCCCAAATTTACCAAAATCATTTAGCTGTTTATACAATTTCACATATGCAAGAATTTGTTTATAACTTTATAATTTCATAAGGGAAAGAACTTGTTGATTCCAGTATCCTGCTGACCTTTTTATTGATGGTGACCTTGACTTGAAGCCCAAGAGGCAATACACCTTCACTTTCACTGGGTGACAGTGGACACACCTTCACCGTGTGACAGTGGACATACCTTCACCGTGTGACAGTGGACATACCTTCACCGTATGCTTCAGTGTCAGGAGAATATCCAGCCTCTCATCCTGAGAAAGGTCTTTCAGTATGATACACTTGTAGATGCTTTGCAACTCTCTGGCTCTTATAGTGAACTGTGTGTCCATTTCAATGGTTTGGCCATCAGGTCTTCTCCAGGTCTTTGGAGCTGAACACTTGAAAAGAATATTATTGTTGCAATTATAGTTAATTGAAGACTGAAAATAAGAATTTTGTCCCATCCACTAGAAATCTGTCTTAAGTCATAACTAAAAGCATTACTAAAATCTAAGAAAGATAATTGAAGAATTTGTAGACCATGAAAAAGTAAATTATTTATCTTTTATAAACTGTAGCTTGAACTTAGCGTTTCTTATATGCTAAGTAAGGGCTCTAGGACTGAGTCCTAAACTTCCAGAGCTCTGGATTAAAACATTTTACTATGGGCTGGAGGGAGTGTGTGCTATCTTATAGAGGACCCATGCTCTGTTCCCTGCACCCATGCCGGGGGGAGAAAAAAAAGACAGATCAAGACGGTGCTGGACACCATTGAGCATATTGTGTAAGCAAGTCTGATGACTCCCTGGGGATGATGAATCTGAGTCTGGTGAATCCTGGAAAGATGGCCTCCTGGTTAGGCACGCTTAGGGCTATTACAGAGGTACCAGGTTCAGGTAAAGGCTTAGCACCCACTCACAATCACCAGTAATTCCAATTCCAGAGGATCCAAATCTTCTGACCTCCACAGGCTCCTGCTCACACATGGTGCACGTTAACACATTGAAATATTAAATCTTTTAAAAACATTTAAAGTACCTCCTCAGCACAGAGGCCACCTGTCAGTCTTAGAAAGACATTTGGGGAGGGTAGACATTTGTTCAGTCAGCAGAAGGGAAAACACGTCTCCAAGATTGAGAGTTTGGAGCTGATTTACATTACTTGGCATGATGAATGGCTATATCTATATTAGGAACTGTTCATTGACTCCACCTGGAGAACAGCATACAGTTAGCATGTGTGTTTTTTTATTATCTGCAAGCTCTATATTGACTATGTAGTCATGTGTCTTGATCAAGCACCTTACCAATTGAAGACAAAGTACACTGAGCAGTTGTGGTGGTGATTTTCACTATTTGAAGATCTCCAGATGTCTTAGAAAGGGGCTGTGTGAGTTATATCTTATTATCGCACATAGAATAAGTCTGTAACAAGTTCAAAGTGCATCACAGAGCAAGATTTCCATGGTGAAACAACTCTACAGTGGACCCTCTATATCTGTGTTTGTACACCCTCAAATTCAACTAACCACAGATCAAGAAATACTTGAAAAGAACTGTACCCAGCTGAGCACAATGCCATCTGTCTACAGTTCCAGCACTTGGGAGGTGGAGGCAGGAAGAACAAGAGTTCAAGACCAGCTTCTAAACAGAGAGTTGGAGACCAACCTCGGCTACATGAAAACTTACTAAAAACCTCAAAAATTGATCTATGCAGAACATATACAGACCTTTTTGTTTCTTGTCATTGCTCCCTACACAAGTCAGTACAACAAAACATTATTTACATGGTAGTTATGTTATATTGGAAGCTGGAAGTCATCTGGAACTGGGGGTGGAGCTCAGTGGTAGAGTGCTCAGCTGACAAGCATATAGCCCTAATTTCAGTCTCCAGTACTTAAAAAAAAAAATCTGGAGATGATTTATACTACTCAGGGATGGACATTTATTATAAGCAAATGCAGTGCCCTTTCATACAAGACTGGAGCAACTGTGGATTTTGGTGCCCACAGACTCTGGGAACCAATCTTTTGCACACACGAGGGTCAACTGTCTTAGCAGTACTATGACCACTACTACCCAAGTGTTGCAAAAAACTCTCACTTCCTACTGACAGATATGACATAGAGCAGCCCACCCTAGGGTGCGTCCTGAAGTGAGGGATGGGAGATCAAGTTCCCTAACAGTCAACTAAGGATTCCAAGACTACGAAATCAGAGACACAGCACGGGGTCTGAGCCGTCCACTGAATGCAGAACCGGGGTGACTTCTAAGGATGCCCCAAAGGAGACTGATCTGTCTCCTCCTACTAAGGGTTTAAAAGCAGAGGATTCAGCTAGATATCCCTTGGGAAGCACTTGCTATTCGTAAAAGGCTGTTCTGTTTCTTTGTCTGATTATAGTCCATCAGAAGCAAGCCTGAGTTGATCACAATTGCTGGCTTTTCGGATATTGAATGTTTTTGTAAGCTGACTAGTCATTGCTTTGAGGACCTTGCATCCTAATGAATGACGTAATTGTAATCATTTACATCTTAGTGTGGTTTAATCGTCAATTTAAGTAGAGTTCTCTAAGTGTTGGAGCAAATCAGTGAAAATTCATAGTGATACTAGGTTGCATTTAGAATTGCAGTTTACAATGAAGTTTTAATTCAATTTTAGTTCAATTAGTTCAACAGTATCAATTTACTTCCATTTTCTGCATGTTAGATTGGGAAATACAAAGTTACCCCTTACAATTATATTTGATATGTCTTCAAAATAACAGTATCCTTATAGCTATAGACAAAATAAAAGTTGCTCAGAGCTAGTAACCTCCAGTAGAAACTTCAGATTCTCCCTTCAAGTTGTGATCTGGGGAATGGCAAGCTGTGGCACTATAACTGGTTTATAACGTCACATCAGAAATGGAATACTAGGTAACATTAGTTAGACATCTGATAGACTCAAGATGAGATGGCTGAAGAGCTACAAAAGTAAAATTGGGTAATAGCAAGATACTTTAATTGTTGTCACGTAAAAATAACGCAATTTTACAACTGAGAGAGCCTTACGCTGAGTACTGTGCTCAATTACAATGTTTCTTTCAAGCTCATTTTTAAAGTTTTAAGGAATAATTACGCTAAATTTCATCTGTAATATCCTCAAGTCTAACTAATATCTTAATCTTCATATGCTAATTTCCTCAGCATGACTCTACAAAATATAATTTCTTTTCTACTATTAGGAAGGACAATATCTTTTACTCGGCAGGCTGGCAACTTATTTCATCTGTAATAATCCTTCTAACAACATGTTTCTGAAGTGTCTACTTTATATAAGTTATTGTATGTTGGCAGTTGCTACACCATTTTATTCTACTTGCAAATGAGTGTTGATCACAATTACTGGCTTTTATGGCTCTAATGAATGCAAGATACTACAACAAGGTCTTGGGCTTTTGCAAATATAAATCCAAATCCTCATCTTTTAACTCTGAAGTCAAGCCTTACATTTCCGAAGAAATGTTCTCAAGTACTACAGCTGGAAGCCATAGCATCATTTACACTTGAAATCCTTTTACATTTACACATACACACACACAGAGGATCTCTATTTCAGTAACTCATGGCAAAAGGAAATTGGATCTCAATTGTTCAATAAGTATTTTATGATTTTAAAACTTTCCTAAGGTTTAAAAAAAAATTTCTCAGGTAATTCTGTATATTTCACAGGGTCCAAGGTGGTCATTTATCCATTTAACAAATGCTTATTGTGTCTGCACTAGTTAATGCACTGGGCACTGAGTAAATAAAATGTTTTTCTGATACCAACAGCTCTCAGATCTCATGGGATATAAAGGTAAGAAAATAACTAATTAGAGAAAGAACATGATTGAGAGCGGCAGATAAACAGACAAGGATGGGCTGTCTGTAAAGCACTTAACTCCTAAGAAAGTCACCCTACAAGGAAAGCAAAAGAATAAACAAGACTTTGCCAGATTAAAGAGAACCAAATGATATAATCAGATAATCCTATGTATGAAGTTCCAGTACCCAAGAGCTGGCACAAAACAAGATAGATAGATATATATAAATCTGTTCAGCAAAGCTGTTTTTATCTTTGGCTGTCCTTCTGCCAACACTGATAACTTTGTCTTCAAGTACAGGCTTCTTTGATTTCAGGCTTTAAGATTATTTTTTAATTCTGATGAGGGAAAATGTCAACTTCGCTTATTTCTCTTTCCTAGTTCCTTTTTTCTTTGAATGCTTTGGCTATAATAAGAGATGTACAACAATCATGTCCTTAAATTGCTTCAGAAATAGAAGCATAATAAATTCCACTTAGCTGCCAACAAACGAGACAGCAGAGGCTGGGGAACCGAGCAACAGAAGAACAGCAGGGCGGGAAGGGGAGGCGGGAGGACCACAAAGGCCTCCAGAGCAGCAGGCCTTCCCGTGAGGAGAGGAAACGGCTGCACTGGGAGAATAGCCCTTTTCTTCCTCCAGAATTAATTCTCGGGTCCCCAAGGGTACAAATTAAGCATAAAGTTAAGCCCCCCAAAAGTCACTGGGTGGTGATCAACTTTTCTTTCATACAGCAAAGAGGTCCTAGTCACCCACAGTGACCCCCTGTTAAATGCACAGCTCAAAGAGAGGTAGATGAATTTTTCTACCCTATCAGCCATAGGCCACCTGAGCATTTACATGGCATGGTTCACAAAAATTGCAGATTTTTAGGTTTGTGACTGTGAGAAATGATGTATAAATCAAGGAAATAAATGCTCTCGACTCTAGGAATAATCTCTTACAGAAATGCAGATGATCTTTTCAGATAGTTTGATAAAACCACACCCAAAACATTAAAACTGGAAACCAATTGGTGCCCCTTCCTTTAGATGTCACAACATGAATTCCCTGACTCAGTCAATCTGTCAGGTCTTAGTGTCCGACAGCCTGCAGAAGTTAATGTTCGATGTGGTAAATCACCAGTTAATTAATGCTTTTAAAATCTTCATAGTGGGGGCTGGAGAGATCAGATGGCTCTAAGAGCACTAGCCATTCTTCCAGTTCCCAGCAACCACATGGAGGTTCACCACAGGAACTGCAAGGTCCAGAGTTCAGACACTGCCACATAGACACATGGGCAGGCAACCACCGATGTACATCAAATTAAATTAAATTTTTAAAATTCTTTCGAGTGAAATTTTTATTAAGAATGAGAACTATAAGGACCTTTAGTTCAATTTCTTGATTAGATCAATGAAATCATATCAGTCATTATTCAGAGAAATACTATATTCAGAATAAGACAAACAATAAAATATTATTTTAATAAATCCCACAGTCATTGGACTAAATGAATTTAAACTTAAACCAAATATAAGTGTATATCCTCTAAAGTTATTTGTAAATCATAAGAAAGTAAAATTTTGCTTTAAATATCTACTTTATACTGTTTTGATGATAAACATTGCACTGTAACTCTGTCTGCTTGTTACTTTTAATGTCTAAAATAACTGTGACCTTGACTGGCTTCTGGGGTAACTATAAATTGTTCTATCAGCAATCAAAGTTTTGATATTAAGTTGATATTAAGTTGCTTCAGCAATTATGAAATGAATACTGACTCCTCCTGAGTGTTAGAGATAATAACAGGCATGAGGTTGTAGGGGATGGACAGACATGGAGAAGAATAATTATTTCCTATGAAAGTCTGCCTCATTTACCTTCCTGTCTAGACACTTGTCACTTGGTACAGCTTCATATACAAAAACATACCTTAGATGATATTGGATTACAGCAGTCATCAGCTTGACTGGTTCTAAGCACAAAGCCAGTTGTTACTCTGCTTTTCTCTGCCCTTAGAACTTTTCACACACACACACAGACACACACACATGCTTTGATTTAATGTTTTATTTACTTAATAATAAGGTCAAATAATCAATACCCTTACTGCCTTCCAGCTGTCTCCTGAGTCTAATTTCCAGGGCAACATTCAAAATCCAACTCCACCTCCTCAGCGTCCCCACCAGGCCCCTGTCACAGGGCAGATTTTGTTATGTTCAGAGTCCTTCAAGACTTTGGATTCCACCCTTTACAAAATACTTAGTAATCAAAACCAGATCTGCTCCATAGAAATGTTTAGAACAATATTTCTCCATTTTACCTTTATTTAGATGAGATTCATATAAAAATCTTCTTAGGAGGTTGTGTATAGTTCATGAGAAAGGATTACAATAAATAACTCTAGAATCAATTTCAGATTTGTGTTTTGACTCATATATATATATATATATATATATATATATATGATCCACGTATATAATTTCAAAACCTGCTTAGAGTCAATCCCAGATATGGGGCTCAAAGATATGGTAGCAAGGTGTTAAATACATAAGCAAGAAGATGCATTGTACAAGAGTTTGCGGCAGAATTTAGCAGAATTACCTTACAAGACATAGAAAGACGTCAGAATAGCATAGAGGGAAAGCCCTGAAGAAGACAAGTTTCAAATAAGGATGCAGGAGTGCTACCTGCATTTCTTGCCATTGGTACCCAAAAGCCTCCATTTCTCGCAAACACTCAGGCTACACCAGGTCCTTGCCAACACCTCTAATAAGATTAAAGGGCATGTGAAACCACAGTTCCTAGTCAAAAAGCAGGTTCGAGAGAAAGCAAATTGTTCAACCAATGAATTTAGTTTGAAATATGGTTGTGACAAATAATGTCCTGGTCATTGTTCTATTTGCTGTGAAGAGACACCATGACCAGGCAATCTTACAAAAGCAAGCATTTGACTGTGGGCTTGCTTACAGTTTCAGTGGTCTAGTCTAGCATTATCATAGCAGGCAGCATAGCAGCAGGCATGGAAGGCAGGATGTTGGAAAAGTAGCTGAGCACTGCCTTCTGATCATCAGGCAGAGAAGCACAGAGACTGGGCCGAGCATGAGCGTTTTGAAAGTTCAATCCCCACTCCCCTCCCCTGTGACACACGTTCTCCAACAAGGCCGCCTTTCATATTCCTTCTAATCTCAAAGAGTTCTAGTCCCTGGTGACTAAGCATTCAAATGCATGAGTTTATACAGCCCATTCTTATCCAAACCACCGCAAATATGGATATTACAGTTTTGCACAACTGTCTTTCCTAGAATTAAGATATTTGAGAATTTTAACAGTGGTGCTGTCTATATGACTTGTTCCTTATTTGGAATATGAAATTCAGGCCATTATTTTCTGCTCATATTTTCCTGTCTTCCTCCATAAGCATGTATTCATAATCTATGTACGTGATGTGTAAAGGTGTGAGGACATAGATCTGAGATGCTTACCATAAGAGCATCATAAGAAGCCAGTTGAGTGTGATCGCACATACATTTAATCCTAGCACTCCACAGGCAGAGGCACTTGGATCTCTGTAACTTCGAGGTCAGCCTGGTCTACATAATGAGATGCAAGCCAACCAAGGTTATGTAGTAAGACCCTGCTGCAGAAGAAAACTCTTGAAAGTCTATCAAGGGTTAAAATATTAAATACAACAAAAATAACTCTGTATATAAAGTCAGAGATGAGAGAAAGTCTCATGAAAGCAATGAACGCAATCTAAAGGAAGAGGAGTATTAGCCTTTCTTTCTCTAAAGAAAGGAAGCATTCAGTCTTGTTTGAAAGGGAAAGTAACTGACAACTAAGAAAACTGGGAGAGAAAACCACACAGAGGCAAGTCAGATGCACAGCATCAAGAGCACACTGTCTTTCTGAAGACATGCAAGCCACTGAGCCTGGCTGGAGCCGTTTAGATGTAGTGCACAAAAAAAGATGCTGGGAGGACCACAATGGGATCGGGGTGTGCAGACAGAGGAGATTAAATCATTGCTCCCACAAAGAAGGACAAAAGGACAGGATCTAGGTGTGCCCGGGAAGTTCTTACCAGTCATCAGCTGGATGATAGAGCAGGGCGTTGAGAATTTAGATGGGAGATGATGGCCCCATGTGGAAACAAAATAGTCCAGATGAGAGGGAAATTCACATTCACTTAAATGAGATGAGAAAGGCAACCCCATCTCATATTGATTTTCCTGGAAAGATATGGAGGGAGAAGACAGGAGCTGCTATCACCTCCCAGCCTCCTAGTATCCGGTGGATTACAAAGCCTTCCGATCAGACTCTGACAACTGTCAGTCATGTCTTTACCTACATGGCAACACCAAGATGTGGAACAGAGCCATTTCCCTACACATAAATAATTAAGGGAAAATAAAGCAATGGCAAAAAGCGGGTTCGTAGGCAGGTAGAGAAGTCAATAAAGACATTCATGTTTCTTTCTAGAGCAGTGGTTCTTAACCTTCCCAATGTTGTAACCCTTTATACAATTCCTCATGTTGTGGTGACCCCAACCCTAAAATTATTTTTATTGCTCTTTTATAGTTATAATTTTGCTACTGTTATGATAGTAGTGTGTTTTAATTTTAAAATTTTTAATTTTTAATAGTAATCTGTATTTCCCAATGGTCTTAGGCAACCCTGTGAAAGGGTTCTCCAGCTCCCGAAGGTGTCATGACTCACGGGTTGAGAACTGCTGATCTAGAACAAGTGAGTGGTTGAGGCACTTACAGAGAAAGGTTAGAGGAACTCTACAGGCAGAACTCAGACGAAGATGAGAGAGGCAAAGGACAGTGGAGTGGTGGGAAGCAGGGTTATCATATCACCCTGAGCAATATTGTTGGGATCTCCAAAAGCAGAAGACAGTGAGGATTGGACAATTGGACACATTGTTTAGAAGTTCCTAAGGGTCTGGTCTGGAACCAGAACTAAAATTAAAGCCAACGATAATCTGAAGTCAAGTAGAAGGGTGCACTAATGAGCAGACAGGAGGGCATTTAAAGTAATAAAAAAATTGGGATTTTTTTTTAGGAAAAAAAAATGTTCTCAAATAACAAGAAGCACAGAATTAGAATCACGACAAACAAGTAACTTAGAAAGCTATATCCCTTTCTTCTTCTGTATGGATGGATTGGCTTTTAATTGTCTGGAAAGATCAAGTTTATAAAAAGAAATTTGTTACTATGGAAATGGGCTTTCAACATCAAGCAGGCAGTTTGACCACAAAAAGGTAATTAGTTTAATTTTCCTCTTAATTGCGTGATTTCTTGCTTTTCAATAAGTGTGTATCCTGTTGATGAGAAATGTTCAGTCAACAAGGGCTGTGGTGAGCCATGCATGAACACAGGTCTCCAAGTAACTTCCCAAGCTGGTCACCACTGGGTACCCAGATCCAGACGTTCTGGGATTTGACTACCTGGCATACTATCAGAGGGTGAAACTCTCCCAATTCAAAGAACTACCCCCTTTTCTCTTATGAGCAGATCTCCTTAGTCAGGCACATAAGAATCTCATATTCTACATCAGTCTCTTTGAGGGTACAGTTCGAGTACCAACGCTGTTAAAAGAGTAAATATATAGGATTTAACGAGGGAAATGGGAAACGGGGAGCAGGTGGAAATTTTAATTAAAAAAGAAAAAAAAGAAATATCAAAAGATTAAAACTTTGTGGCAGTTCTGACAGTATCAGTCTCTCCTTTAGATCACAATTCTGTCCTGGTCAACTTGGGACACCATCACGCTTAAATGTGTCCACTTACCTTATCCAGAAAACTCTGTATGGCTGCCTCCTGGCTCTCCATGTGGGCGATACATCTGTGTCTCCCGATGGAAGCAATGATCTGTGTTTCCTTCTCCAGGAGTTCGCACAGGGCAGCTTTCCTCTCCGCTTGGGTTAAATATTGGTCAATTTGTGCAGCTTCCTCTTGCCGCCAAACTAGAGGAATGGCATGATGAAATAGGAAATAACATAAGGAAAGGTTCTTGAGTTGTCAAAATCAACACAACTTTTTTAGAAATATATTTTCTTATTTTTAATTATATTAATGTAACTAATTATATTATTTTTTAATTTTTAATAATGGCTGGGGGGTGCGCATGAGTAGGATGATCTTGGAAGTCAGAGGTGTCGAACCGCTCTGGAGCTGGAGCTACAGGTGATTGTGAGCCACTTGGTGTGATTGCTGGAAATCACACTCAGGGCCCAGCAGTTCTGGGTCCTCCACAACCGATCCTCTTTCATTTATTTTTTTAGTTTCTACAGGTCTGGAGACTTTCTTTGCTTTCTTCTGTCCTTGGCCCTTTTCTCTATTACTTCTTACTCCATCTTAGGTCTGCTTCCCCGAGGACCCAAACTATGGTTTAGACACAACAGTTTACATTACTTATCACATCTATTCTATCACTTGCTGTTTCTGACAAAACCCTAAGTCACATCATGTTAATTGTAGATTAACTTCATTATGTTATAATAATCCTTAACGTGTTTTAAAACCCTGGTCAGTATAAATAAAGATGATACTGCATAAATATATTCCAAGACCATATAATAAAACTCCAAAGAGAAATAATTTAGTGAACCCATTCTATCTAAATATAGACCTACATCATCACATATGAATTTCTATATGATGCGTCAAACTCAAATCAAAGTTTCTAGACTTAGATATTGTTTTTAATAAAGGTTCTATTCAAATTCTTATGCAAACTAAGTTTGGTGAAGAAAATTCTTTTTCACTTCACACTTCAAAACTGTCAAGCTTATCATGACAGGAGCATCAGATAGGACATGGCTTTAGAAATTAAATTGTTCAATCCTACATTCAATCACACATCCTCCTCTCAGTGGCTTGGACAGGAATAATTTGACTGCCACAGAACCAATTTCTTGAGCTACATGCCATCCCTCTGGGCAGCTGAAGGTAGCGCCTCGTGTCTCTCTTACATTTTCCCTTCTCAAGACATGAACACTTCCATTTTAAAATTGTACATTATGTGACATAATCTCCTCTCACATCCAGGTCGACCTTTGTCTGTCTCCTAACACACCGCTCAAAATATGCTGTCAAATTCTGTCAAAATAGAGGCTTAGGCACAACCTGCCACACACTCTCCTAACCGAAGTGACAAAATATGAAGGACGGAGAAGGAGAAAGATGGAAAGCAGCAACAGAAATAAGAAAAGCATGTGACATGCCAATAGCATGCAGAATTCTCAGGAAGTGTAATGAAGATTTGGGAAAATAAAAATGAATCCTCCCCAAAATATGCAAACACTGTTTCTAAACTCCTGCAGTACTTATCATCTCAGAAAGTGGGGGTCTCATAGGCAAAGGTGGTAAATCTCAATTTTCTTGACTGGGAATTAGAGAAGAATGGACGTTGAAGCCAGCTGATAGCTACCATGCCTTGACAAAGTCTGAAATGTCTAACATTTTAAACCACAGCTGAAAACCGTGGCAACTATGTTGATTTGTACAGAAAAGGAATTTTTGAAACAAAGTATAAAAAAAGAGGAATAAAGCAATGGGTAGTAGGTTATGTTTAAAATATGAGATGATTATATTTACATATTAATGTGCAATTATATTGCATATTGATAATTTATATACTAATCTGTTGCAGTTTAAAAAGAATAACTCTAAAGATTTCTTTTATTTATTTTTTTTTCTTTTTCTTTTCCTTTTTTTTTTTTGAAACAGGACTTCTCTGTGTAGCTCTGACTATCTTGAAACTCACTCTGTAGACCAGGCTGGCTTCAAACTCACAGAGATCCACTTGCCTCTGCCTCCCTGAGTACTGGAAATAAAGGCAAGTGCCACCACTGCTCAGCAACTTTGAAGATTTCTAATAGTTATCTTCATTTATGAGTGTGTGTGTGTGTGTGTCTTGTGTGTTTGCACGCATGTCCACAATAGCCAGAAGAGGACGACAGATCCCCTAGAGCTGGAGTTACAGAAGGGTCAACTGACAGAGATGAGAGCCAAACGCCAGTCCTCTGGGAAAGCAGCAATCACCCTTCATCACCGAGCCATCTTTCAAACACCCAAAATAGAGGAATTTTGTATGATCCCAATGTCATGATAGTCTCAAGAGGCATGTGAAACAAAGTAACACCAAAATGGATATAGAAAGTTGGCCGAGATGAGCAAAATGAAAGCAGAATCCATGTCATTCCTGTAAGAAACAGGATGGGAGAACTCAATCCCAGAACTTGACATGAGAGATTATTTCACGACTTGACTACTGTGAATGTTTATGCCAGAAATCGTGTGACCATGCCCCATCATCCACACACAAACATAGCTGTAGTGAGTGTATGTTACACTGCAGAAAGCAGGACAGAGTATAAATGGTTCATAAGCGTTCCACACAAAGAAGCCTACTGAACCTCCCACAAGCCAATGCAACAAGGGCCGTCATCTGGTGTCTTAGTGAAAAGGGACCTGCCCAAGGACACACAGCTCGGGACTGGTGGTGTCATGACACAAGCTCAGGTAGTCCCGCTATGTGGAATACACTCTTCCTTTACAGCCAAAACACGAAAGCGTTTCTTTTGAACATGAGAGTTGCCAGTTGACTTACTACCAAAGCTTCACTTAATCCAGTGGTCATCTAAGTCTTCTCTCTGCATGGAAATAGCGTGTAAGTACAGTGTCAGGAGGATGTTTCTAAGGAAGCTCCCGAAACCTGTTCTGTTCACACAATCAAACCTATAAGACTCAGGACTATAAGAAGCCCTTTCTCTTGAATGGCGGTTATACCTGCCACAGTCCTACCACATCTTCACTCTTTCAGAACACTCACCAATGTGTAGGTGGTTACCTAAAAAGAGCTCTAAAGATGCTAGGGCGCATAAAGTGAGACAGCTTTCAAGGAATTAACACTTTTCCTAGCCTCTCTCTCATTAGATGGCGGCAAAAAACAGAGTTTCTGCTTCTCTTTCCATTTGTCAGCATGCCCTGTCCAGCGTTTTCAACCACTGGGTTTGAGGACTTTGTTTGAATTGATGCATCCTGACATGAGAGTCCATGTCTTGTTCTACAGACATGATTTGAGCAGATGTACTCCCTCCTCCCCTACTGTTGGTTACAGGTATGGTTACCTTCTTACAGGACTGCAGGAATATTTCAAAATGTACTTCACTTATATAAACTTTTATAGCTAGAAAGTGTTTGCTTTCTATTAAAACTTCAGATTTACTTTAATCATCACTAGGAATTATAAACATCTAGAGCCCGAGCGTGGTCTTGGCTTCTCTTTGTAGCCACTACCTTTTATAATACTGTGCTCTTCTATTTTATCGGGATATTTCTTTGTCCTCTCATAGCTCCAGTTGAAACCACCCAGATCAGGTCCAAGATCGCCAGTTCTGTTCTTTGTAAACACCTGCTCTGTCCTTTACAGCGATGCATTATTCAAATACCACCCAGCTTGACCTATCCAGCAAGAGCATTTTGAAATGCAAAACCTAAATTATCTTCATCAAAGACTGTGAAAATTGAGAGCTAAATTATATTTTGGAAATCCAGGAAATCTGTGATGGATGAATTTGTTATTTAAAAGTAGCTTTACCAATCAGAATAAGAAATATGACAAACCCCAAATACCAAAAGGCAGATGATGAATAAAGGGGAATTGTTTGCTTCTAGAAATAATAACTGAGACTATTTATCTCACAGGATTACAAAGTTGCTCCCAAGAAGCAAATAAAAGCTGACTGACATTAGCGAGCTTATTTTATTTGTCATCTTTACCTCAGAAACAACCAGAGCCTGAAGTAAGTTTTGACTGTGAGGTTATTATCCAAACTGGTCTGGACACTTCAAAGAGGATGGATTATTCTCCTAGATCAATACTTAAGACTTGCTGAAATCTAGAAACGTTCATGTAGACTGAAGTTTCACAATTTTTTAGCTTATTACTACGACATTTAAAGCATAACCTATAGAACTAACTAAAAACAAAACCCAGTGAGTCTTAATTTTTATAAAAACCTCTCCATTAGATAAAGATAAATAATGTTCCAGCCACCAAAGAGGAGTAGAAGTTGCAGGGCAGAGACATCTGAACTACTCCCAGGAGGTACAGTGTGTGGAAACCAGGAGGGAGGCTTCCCCTTTTGGTGACACGCGTTTCCTGGGGACAATGGCAAAAACAATCAGGAGCACTGAGAGGCCGTGTGGTTTCCTAGGGGAACACACAACACAGAGAACACACAATCCAAGATCAAGACCCTTTCTGGGTCATTTGCTCCAAGGGCCTCTCTTCTGGGGCCATTTCCTCCTAGATCTCTGCCAATACTTCACCTACACACCAGCCAAATATTTCTAGAGGACACCAGTCTTTACTGTGTTAACACATGCTCAAATACCTATTTATTTTTTATTGCCTCTTTTGGAAACACACACATCACCAAATACAACCACACTTGAGGTACAAAGAATTCAGATGTCAATATAAGAATTTTGAGGGAACACAATTTCAACCAATAAAGAAGCCAGTAGCTACAAATAATTTTGAGGCAAAATATATCAAAGAAATTGGCTAATTGGAAATAGTAAAGGTAATCTAGCCCTTAAACTTATATTCTTAGACAAACTAGAACTGTTATCTATATTCCGTATTCACTCTGAAACATATTATTTGAACTTGTTATCTCTACGCAAGAAATCTCAGCAGCCTCAGCAGTTTGTCTTTCATGGCCCACCACGCGCATCCATATTGTAAAATTCACATCATAAGCTGAAAGCCGAATGACCTGAAAAGAGTCAACATACACCTATCGAAACTGCCAAATGAGAAGCGAGAAGGAAAAAGGGATAAGCGTTGTAGATAAAGGTAATCAAACTTAATCACATAAGAGTAAACAGTAGCAAAGATCTACAAAGAAAAAATAATCTTTAAACAGCATACTTCTAAATAATCTGTCAGTCGAGAACAAATGATAAAGGTGTGATATTAAGTTAGGAGAGTCACCCCACCCCAGCCCCTGGCATAAATCCCAGCCCCCTGGCCTGGGAGTTACATTGGTCTGGATCCAAATCCCAGCATGCCAGATCCAAACCCCACCCCAGGGGAGGGTCATGACCCCTCCCACAGAGTATTTCAGTGGGCGTCCAGAGGAGGAACACATGTGTGGTCCAGGATTTTGCAAGTCCTCCTCTGTTTTGTTTTGTTTTGTTTTGTTTTGTTTTGTTTTGTTTTGTTTTGTTTTTGTCTCTCCTGCCGCGCACTTGGCCACCCGAAAGTGCTGTATTTATTAAAACATGAGCATTTTAATTCAGTTTGATTTGGCCTGATTGGATTTCTGTGCGCTGGCAGAGAGAATGTTTCTTAACAAAAGGTAAGTATTTCAAAAAGTATTTTGAAAAGAGAAAATCAAACTCAACATGTCATAAAGTTGGGAAGCAGCAAGGCAGCAGTAGTTGAATCCAGATCACAGAACAATGATCTTTGCTTTCGCCATAGGAAAATATATAAGTAGATATATCTATCAAAGACATCACATTTAAAATCTCCAGCTTTCCTACAAAAAAAATTCAAGGCCTTAGTGACCTTATTGATAAATTAGAAACATTTTAAGGACAAAATTTTAATTCTATACAAAGTTGAAAAGGGGGAAGAAAAAAGAATACAGCATTATCCATACACCAAAATTAAACAATAACTTAACAAGGAAAAAGAAATAGAATCTACAGACGAATGTTCCTTAGAAACCTATACAAAAGTCTTAACCAAATTTTGACAATATAAAAAAAGTAATACAGTGGTTCTATATTTGCATTACAATTCATAACAGCATCAAAATTACAACAGAAATAATGTTATGGTTTGGGGTCACCACAGCATGAGGAACTGTATTAAAGGGTCATAGCATTAAGAAGGTTGAAAACCACTGAGATAATACATTATAAATAAATGAAGTTTATCACAGGAATGCCAGGCAGGTTTAAGAAATCAATTGATATAAAAAATTGATTGAAAAAAAATCAATTGATATAAATCTCTGTGGCATAAACTACAAAGAAGGCTGCAAAATTCTTTGAATACTGAAAAAGCAGGAAACAAAATGCAGCATTTGTCCCTCCCCCTGCCCCGACTCTGAGGAAAGGCTTCTCAGACGTGTATGGAAAATGAGGAATTGTCTTCAGTCAAATAAAGGACACCACTAAACACCTAAGCTATGGTTAAACAATGCCCCCTGTGAAAAGCTGGGTGCACTCTCCCTAACATCACATTGGCCCATTCGATGTGGAAAAGATGAGGCCATCACTAAATTCAAACTCCTGGCAGATTCTTTTGTAAAAGTTTACAAACAGTATTAAATATTACTTTAAAAAGCAAATGATTTTTTGTTTGTTTGTTTTTTCAAGACAGGGTTTCTCTGTGTAGCCCTGGCTGTCCTGGAACTCACGCTGTAGACCAGGCTGGCCTTGAACTCACAGAGCTGCCTCCTGAGTGCTGGGATTAAAGGTGTGAGCCACCACAGCCCAGCAATGATTTAAAATAGTTAAGCCTACTTTGAAAAAAAAAACTGAACCAAACAAAATACTCAGTCCATCTTTTCAAGAATCATAAAACTGCAGTACTGGAGACTGTGGGATATTGGTACAAAGTCACAAATAAGTCAATAGAACAGGATAGAGCTCTAGATATTTCTAGATAGACCCACAAATAGACAGTTAAGGAGGAAAAGTAATTCAATGGAGAAAAAAAGGGTATTCAGTAAAAAAATAAAATAAAATAGCTAAAAGCAAATTATTGTAAAACAAACTGATTTCCACACATATAACAGGTAAACCAATTTTATACAATTAAAAAGTAAAATGTCCATTTCTCATTCTTATTCCTATCAGAAGCCCTAACTAGTTCAGCCAGGAAAACTTTTAAAGTCATACTTCCTAGAGGAAAAAAAACTACCTTTATTTCACAGTTAGCACAATTCCTAATTGTCCATATAAAGAATTAGAAAGAATCCAAAATTAATTAATACATGAGCTTATCAAAGTCTGAGGACATAAGATTAATGTATATAGGTCAATTGTGTTCCTATATACCAGAAACAAACTCCTGGAATTTTATTTAAAAATTATTTTTCCAGTGCTGGGAATTTAACCCAGGCAAACACTCTACCACTAAACTGCATCCTCACTCCTGGAATTTGTTTAAATAATATCAAAATCATTAGGTATAGAGGAAAAATTAATAAAACATGAAGGATGTATATGCTGAAAGATAAAACACTGATAAAATAAAGATTGGAACAAGTGGAAAGATATGCAGTGTCCATAGACTCAATACTGTGAAGATGTCAGTTACCCCAGTTTATCTGGAAATCAAACACAATTCCACCCAAACTCCCAACAAAGGGTTTTGCTGTTGCTGTTTTCAAGACAGGGTTTCACTGTTTCCCTTGCATGTCCTTGAACACACTCTGTTAACTGTGCTGGCCTTGAACTCACAGAGATCCTCCTGCCTCTGCCTCCTGAGTGCTGGGATTAAAGATGTGATTTTGTATATGTGTTTTGCCTGTTTGTCTATCTGCAGCACTTGTGTGCCTGGGGCCTTAGGAGGGCAGAAGAGGTCGCAGTACTTAGGCAGGTGTAAGCCTGTAATGGCATGTGAGTGCTGGGAACTGAACCCAGGTCCTCTGCAAAGACAGCCAATGCCCTTAACCTCTGAGCCATCTCTCCATTTTCAGTAAAGGTTTTTTGAATGGAATAACACTGATTGTAAAACCTGAGTGTAAAGACAGGAGACAGAATAGAGGAGCAATGGGAAGACTTGCATCACTCAGTTTGAAGACCAACTATAAAGGTACAGAATCAACACATTGCAGTGCTAGTCGGGGAGAAGAGTAGTCAGCCAAGAAACTGATCTATATGTGCACAGTCACGTGACTGATTATTGCTGTAATCTGAATGTGTGTGTGCCCCCAAATTCACATGGGACATTTTATCCTCAAGGCAACAATCTTAGAGAAATTGACCTATATTTGTACAGTCACATGACTAATTATTGTTGTTGTCTGAATATGTGTGTGCTGCAAAGTTCACATGTGACCTGTTATCCTCAAAACCTTATCTTAGCTTGGGCTTCTGAGAAATGACTGGGTCCTGGTAGTGAAACTCTCAGTAAGAAGATTAACCCCTTATGAAACAGGCCCAAGCGAGCACTGCCCCCTTGAATGGGCATCATGTATAAGCCACACAGCCTGCAGTACCTTGTTTTGGGAGCCTCTAAAGAATAAGGAACTGATGAAGATGTGAGGACAATTGAGTGGAGTTGGATCTTTAACAATGGAGACAGAATAACTGGATGCTCAAAACAAAAGCATTTAAAAATTAACTTCAACTTACATTTCATACCTCATATAATTTCTTTCAAGTTGAATTATATATCTAAATGCAAAATACAGAACTAGAAAATTTCAGAATATAGGAGAAAATCTACATGAGCCTACGTTTGAAGAACTTTTAGATATAACAGTAAGTATATAATCTATATAAAAATAAATTGATACATTGAATTGTATCAAAGTTACAAAGTTGAATTGTATCAAAGTCATTCACTCTAGCAAAGACACCAAGGGGGAGAAGGGATGCCCTTACTTGGCTCAGGAGAGTCCCTCTCCTTCCATCCTGACAGGTGGCTCATGCCTCCTCTCCAGGGTACTTGAGCTGAACCTCCCGTCCTCCAACTCTGCTGGCCCTGGCAGATGTCTAAACTGCAGGTGCAGCACACACTTTTGCTGCTTCACAACTCTCCTTCTGTTTTATCTCACTGATCTTACTGAGCGGCCCATGGGCCAACGCAAGTTCTCGATTTATTTCTTCTATAAAGCCTTTATGAGGGGGACAGAATGTCTTACACTGACTCTGATATCCTGATATCTAACCTCTCAGCCTCTCAGGAAAAAAATAACTTAGAGTGATAGTGCTGTCCATCCTCCAG
The DNA here is from genome assembly GCF_950005125.1 of Chionomys nivalis. Taxonomy (NCBI): domain Eukaryota; kingdom Metazoa; phylum Chordata; class Mammalia; order Rodentia; family Cricetidae; genus Chionomys; species Chionomys nivalis. The sequence goes on along the minus strand of NC_080086.1, from coordinate 178,600,016 downwards.
TGAGAGCAAACTGACGACAGAAGTGCCTGAGAAGAGACAGGGTGGTGCAGTAATTAGCGTTTATACTTTCCGCAACAGGCACAGATTTGTTTTACTTCTGAATGGCGGCCCATCAGTGCACTAAAGTTGAAAATGCATACCCTGCATTCCTAAGTCTGACACCCTAAAGAAATGCACACTTCTGTTCTTCAACGAAGGAAACTATTTAGATTTTGAAAAACAGAATCTAGGTACAAATCCACAGTAAAATGGATGAGATAATTGTGATTCTTTCCTGTAATGGGATAGTCTACAGAAATGAGATTGAAAAGCTGAACTACATATGATAACATAGAGAGAATTCACAGTATGAAACTGAAGTTTAAAAGACAGACATAAGAAATTCATTATGAATAATTCTGCTTACATAAAAATTGAAAACAAGGAATGCAAGCCCAATTACTCCCTAGAATACAGGAACTCAAAACAACATTCTTCAGCTAAGGGCATTCCTGGAAATTCTGGTAAGTGGAAGCCCTACCATTCTGCTCTGAAAAGAATGACACAGCATCACATATACAATGAAAAACAATCCTGCCTGATGTGTCTTAGATAGTAATGTTTATCTTCTTAAATAAGAATCACTCTGTCTTATTACTAAGGAAAGAATGCCTTTTAAAAAAAAAACAGTTTTGGATTATGAATTGTAGTTCGAGTCATACAATTGTCACTCTGAGCCACAAGAGGGCAGCAATTACAAGGCACAGTTGGGAAGATGGACTGAAAAGCTAATAGAGGAGTGGCAAAACACACTGATCTTATAAACAGAGCATCCCCTCCAAAAATAAAGAATTTTAAAATCATTCTAATTTTTTAATTCATAATTTTAAATATAAAAAGTGAAATAAATGTCCCATGTCAGAAACTTCTATTTATTTTCCCTCCGCCGTAATAATTTACAAGTTGCCCAAAGCATCACACAATCAGATGAGCTATCATTTTAACTTATGTGACTGAAGCATCCGTGCCACAATACACTAAAACTCCATAGTTCTCACAGCCATATACCCTTTTGTTGTTATTTAAAACACTTGCGATTTTGTTTAACTATATCACATTTGCTGGGTATAGTAGAGCACATATTTGATCCCAGCAGGGAGACAGACGGATCTCAGAGGCCAGTCTACTCTATAGAGTGAGTTGCAGGGCACCCAGGGATAAATGTATTTCTTAACCTAGATTCCTAAGACAACCCCCACAACAACGGTGTCTCTCTTTTGTCCTCACCACGCCTATCCTTCCTGTAAAGCTCTTCCAGCACTCACGTTCTAGAGCATTGTAAAGCAGCTCAAAGTCTTCATTCGTCTTAGGGTTGTGCCTGCGGTAGTAGTCCATCCGCAGCCACTCTTCCTTCTCTCTGATCTTCTTGAGCTCTTGCTCTGCTTCCCACTCCAACCTCTTTTTCTTTTGTTGTCTTAAGCTGTCCACATAGCGCTTAGCATGCCATTGCCGGTAGCGTGTCTGTATCACTATCACCTGTGTTTAAATCAAAAGGAAATAAAGTGTCATTGACTGGTTAACCAGACATAGAAAAAGGCAACAACCATTGTTTCAATTCAAATTCTACAACAAAACAATACTGGCAGTCTGGTTTTAATTCTTCTGAGACATTATTAGGCACAACAATGTAAAATCTATTAATAATGTGCCATTATTTATATATGTACCACTTTGGGGTATGTGCCCAAAGGATTCTCAACCGTGCCACAAGGACATGTGCTCAACTATGTTCATAGCAGCACAATTTGTCATAGCCAGAACCTGAAAACAAGCTAAATGCTCTTCAACCAAACAATGGATAAAGAAGATGAGACATTTACACAATGGAGTACTACAGAGCAGAAATAAAAAACAATGACATCTTGAAATTTGTGGGCAAATGGATGAATCTAGTAAACATCATATTGAGTGAGGTAAGCCAGACTGAGAAAGATAAATGTAATATGTGGCTTTTAGACATAAAGCAAAGAAAACCCAGCCTACAATTCACAATCCCTGAGAACATCGAAAACAAAGAGGATCCGAAAAGAGACATACATGGATCTAATCTACATGGGGAATAGAAAAACACAAAATCTCCTGAGTAAATTTGGAGAGTGGAAATCCTGTGAGAAGTTAGAAGGGGGAGTGGAGAAAGGGAGGAGAGTGGAGAAAAATATATAGCACAATAAAAACCCCTTGCCACATAATAATCAAAACACTAAACATACAAAACAAAGAAAGAATATTAAAAGCTGCAAAGGAAAAAGACCAAGTAACATATAAAGGAAGACCTATCAGAATTGTACCTGGCTTCTCAATGGAGACTCTAAAAACCAGAAGAGACTGAACAGATCTTCTGCAAACTTTAAGATACCCTGAATGCTAGCAAAAGTTTCAATCACCATAGAGGTAGGAAACAAGATATTTTATGCTAAAGTCAAATTTAATTAATATCTATCCATAAACTAAGGTCTATAGAAGGTACCAGAAGGAAACCCCAACTCAAAGAAGTTAACTGCATTCATAAGACATATGCAATAGATATTTTCACACAAGAATGAAACACACAGAGAGAGGCACAACAACAACAATAACAGGAATTAACAATCACAAGTTATCAAAATCTCTCAGTATCAGAGAGTGAGTCTGGGACCTCTGAGGGAATAAGCCTGATCCGATCCTGGTCCTCTGTGGTTCTGGGCACACGTGAGCCTGGAAACTCCAAGGCAGTAGACAGAAGCAAGAGACCTTTGCAGGACCAACTCCAAGTCAGGGACTTCTGCAGGAGTGGAACCAGACCAGGATTTACAGAAACAGATCAAAGGAGTAACCTAAAGTAGGCCTGAGACAACAAATTCCACCTTGAGCCAGAGCAGGACTGAGGCAACAAATTCCACAGAAGTAGGACTAAACCAGCTACGTAGGCTGGAGTGGTCCTAAGGAAGCAAGCTCCATGGGAGTGGAAGCTGGGAGCCAATCCAGTCCTGGGACACTGGCAGACAAGGATTGAGCCAGAGACCTGGTACAGAAATAGCAAACTTCACCAGAACAGGTACAGGGGAGTAACCACAGAGAGAGTGAGCCAGAGCCAGAGACTTCTGAGGGTCTGGACATGAATCTGGGACCTTCAAGGGAGTAGACCTAAGCAAGAACCCCTGTGGGTTTGAGCATGAGTCTAGGACCTCCCATGAACTAGGCCTGAGCCAGGATCTCTGTGGGTCCAGGCATTGGATTGGGACATCAAAGGGAATAGGCAGGAACCTGGAACCTCTGCAGGTCCAAGCATGAGTCTGGAACCTCTGAGGGAGTAAGCCTAAGCCAGGTCCTTTGCGGTTCTAGAAGCACCTGAGTCTGGGAACTCCGAGGCAGTAGACCAGAGCCAGAAACCTTTGCAGGACCAACTCCAAGCCAGGGACTTCTGCAGGGGGGAATCCCGACCAGGATTTACATAAACAGGGCAAAGTTGGTAACCTAAGCCAAAGTAGTCCTGAGACAGCAAACTTGAAAGGAGCAGAGCAAAGCCCAGGAGCACTGAGCTATCTCCAGGAACACCGAGTAACCAATGGGGAAACTAGAACAGTGACACTGACTGTACCATGAGGAACAACCATCTGAGCTTTGGATTTACTGGCACCTAGAATATTAATCAGCAGAATCGCAAACAGCCCCAAGGAGAAAAAAATGAGTAAAAAAGGTAAAAACACACGCAACACCACGGAGAGCAACACAACACCAGTAAAACCTAAAGACCCTACAACAGCAAGACTTGAACAACCAAATATAGATGAAGCAGAAGAAAATGACCTAAAAAATAACTTCAAGAGAAAGTTTGAAACTCTTAAAGGTGAAATGATAAATTCCCTCAACAAAATGGAGGAAAAGACAAACGAAAAATTAGAAGACATCAGCAAATCCCTTAAAGAAAACCAAGAAAAAGCAATCAAACATATGAAAGAAACTATTCAAGACTTGAAAACTGAAATAGAGACAATAAAGAAAACACAAGCAGAGGGAATTATAGAAACAGAAATCATGAGAAAATGATCAGGAACCACAAACTCAAGCATGAACAGCAGAATACAAGAGATGGAAAAGAGACTCTCAAGTGCTGAAGATACAATAGAGGAAATAGACTCATCAGTTAAAGAAAACATTAAATCTAAGAAAAGCTTAACACAAAATATACAGGAAATATGGGACACCATGAAAGGTCAAATCTTAGAATAATAGGTATAGAAGAAGGAGAAGTTCAACTCAAAAGCACAGAAAATATATTTAACAAAATCATAGAAGAAAACTTTTCTTACCCAAAGAAAGATATGCCTATGAAGATACAAGAAGCTTACAGAACACCAAATAGACTGAATCCAAAAAAAAAAAAAAAAAAAAAAAGTCCTCTTGGCACATAATAATCAAAACACTAAACATATAAAGAAAGAATATTAAGAGCTAAAAAGGAAAAAGGCCAAGTAACCTAGAAAGGTAGACCTAATCAGAATTACACCTGACTTCTAATTGGAGACAATGAAAGCCAGAAGGTCATGGGCAAGCATTATGCAAACATTAAGAGACCACGAATGCCAGCCCAGACTACTATACCCAGCAAAACTTTCATTCACCACAGAAGGACATAACAAGATATTCCATGACAAAACTAGATCTCACCAATACCTAGTCACAAATTCAACCCTAGACAAAATACTAGAAGGAGAACTCCAACCCAAGGAAGTTGGCTACATCAACAAAAACACAGACAATTGATGGTCTCATAGCAGCAAATCCCAAAGAAGGGGGAAATGCACAAATTAACAACACCAACAATGAAAACTAAATTAACAGGAGATAGCAATTGCTGGTCATTAATATCCCTTAATGTACATGGACTCAACTCACCTATAAAAAGCCAAAAGCTAACAGATTGGATGTGAAAACAGAATCCATCCTTCTTCTGCACACAAGAAACACATCTCAACCTCAAAGACAAACATCATCTCAGAGTAAAGGGTTGGAAAAAATATTCCAATCAAATGGACCTAAAAAACAAGCAGGAAAAAAAAACACAGCAGGTGTAGCCATCCTAATATCTAACAAAATAGACTTCAAGCTAAAATCAATCAAAAGAGACAAAGAAGGTCATTTCATATTAGTCACGAGAAAAATCCGTCAAAAGGGAATCTCAATACTGAACATCTATGCCCCAAATACAAGGGCACCCTCACCTGTAAAAGAAACACTTCTAAAGCTTAAATCATGCATTAAACCCCACACACTAATAGTGGGAGACTTCAACACTCCTCTCTCACCACTGGACAGGTCAGTCAGACAAAAAAATGAACAGAGAAATAAGAGAACTAACAGATGTTATGACTCAAATGGACTTAACAGACATCTATAGAATATTCCATCCAAACAGAAAAGAATAAACCTTCTTCTCAGCACCTCATGGAACCTTCTCAAAAATTGACCACATACTCGATAACAAAACAAACCTTAACAAATACAGAAAAATTGGAATTACCCAATGTACCTTATCAGATTACCATACTTTAAAACTAGAAGTCAACAGAAATTCTAATTCCAGCAAACCCACAGACACATAGAAATTAAACAATGCTCACATGAATCATTAATGGGTCAAGGAAGAAATAAAGGGAGAAATTAAAGACTTCCTAAAATTCAATCAAAATGACCACACAAAGTACCCAAATTTATAGGACACAATGAAAGCAGTGTTAAGAGGAAAGCTCATACCACTAAATGCCTACATAAAGAAGCTGGAAATCCCACACTCGTGAGTTAACAAAACATTTGAGAACTTTAGAACAAAAAAAAAAGAAAACACACCTAAGAGAACTAGATGACAGGAAATATTCAAATTGAGAGCTGAAATTAACAAAATAGAAACAAAGAAAACAATACCAAGAATCAATGAGACGAAGAGTTGGTTCTTCGAGAAAATCAACAAAATAGACAAACCATTATCTAAAAAAAGGCAGAGAGAGAATAACAAATTAACAAGAATCAGAAACTAAAAGTGGGACATAACAGCAGACATGGAGGAAATACAGAAAATCATCAGGTCATATTTCAAAAACCTGTACTCCACAAAATTGGAAAACTTAAAGGAAATGGACAATTTTCTGGATAAATATCACTTACCAAAATTAAATCAAGATCAGATAAGCAAATTAAACAGACCTATAACTACTGAAGAAATAGAAGCAGTCATCAAGTCTCCCAACAAAAAAAAAAAAGCCCAGGACCAAGTGGTTTCAGCTCAGAATTCTACAAGACTTTCAAAGGAGAACTTATACCAATACTCCTCTAGTTTTTCCACACAATAGAAATGGAAGGAACATTGGCAAACTCTTTTTATGAGACTACAATTACCCTGATACACAAACCACAGAAAGGCATTACTAAGAAAGAGAATTACAGACAAATCTCACTTATGAACATTGATGCAAAAATACTAAATAAAATACTGCAAATCTAATCCAAGAACACATCAGAACCATCATCCACCATGATTAAGTCGGCTTCATCCCAGAGATGCAGGGATGGTTCAACATAGAAAAATCTGTCAATGTAATCCATGTATAAAAAAACTGAAAAATAAAAACCACATGATGATTTCATTAGATGGCAAAAAAGCTTTTGACAAAATACAACATCCCTTCATGATAAAGGTCTTGGGGAGAGCAGGGATATTAGGAACATAACTAAGCGTAATAAAGGCAATATACAGCAAGCCAACAGCCAACATCAAACTAAATAGAGAGAAACTCCCAGTGATTCCATTGAAATCAGAAACAAAACAAAGTTGTCCACTCTCTCCATATCTATTCAATATAGTTCTTGAGGTCCTAGCTAGAGCAATAAGACACCAAAAGGAGATCAAGGGGATACAAATTGAAAAAGAAATCAAACTCTCACTGTTTGATGCTGATATGATAGTTTACATAAGCGATCCCAAAAATTTTACCAAAGAACTTCTATGACTCATAACCATTTTCAGGAATGTAGCAGGATACAAGATTAACTCAAAAAATCAGTAGCCCTCCTGTACACAGATAATAAAAGGGCTGGGGAAGAAATCAGAGAAACAACACCCTTCACAATAGCCACAAATAGCATAAAATATCTTGGAGTAACTCTAGCCAAACAAGTGGAAGACTTGTATGACAAGAACTTAAAATCTTTGAAGAAAAAAAAATTGAAGAAGACGTCAGAAAGTAGAAATATCTCCCATACTCTTGGGTAGGCACAATTAACATAGTAAAAATGGCAATTTTACCAAAAGCAATCTACAGATTCAATGCAATGCCCATTAAAACCCTAGCAGAATTCTTCACAGAACTTGAAAGAACAGTACTCAACTTCATATGGAAAAGCAAAAAATTCAGGATAGCCAAAACACTCCTGTGCAATAAAAAAAAAAAACTTCTGGAGGCATCACAATCCCTGACTTCAAACTCTACTACACAGGTACAGTACTGAAAACAGTCTGGTATTGGCATAAGAACAGACAGGAGGACCAATGGAACCAAATCGAAGACCTGGATATTAATAAACACACCTTCGAACACCTGATTTTTGGCAAAGAAGCAAAAAATATCAAATGGAAAAAAGAAAGCATATTTAACAAATGATAATTGAATAACTGGATATCAACATGTAAAAGAATGAAAATAGACCCATATCTATCATCATGCACAAAACTCAAGTCCAAATGGATTAAAGACCAGCCACACTGAACCTTATAGAAGAGAAAATGGAAAGTACACTTGAACGCATTGGCACAGGAGACTACTTCCTAAATATAACCCCAGCAGCACAGACACTGGAGAAACAATTAATAAATAGGACCTCCTGAAACTGAAAAGCTTCTGTAAAACAAAGGACATGGTCAACAAGACAAAATGACAGCCTACAGAATGGGAAAATATCTTCACCAACCCCATATCAGACAAAGGTCTGATCTCCAAAATATACAAAGAACTCAAGAAATGGGTCATCAAAAAAACAAATAATCCAATAAAAAATGAAGTACAGACCTAAACAGAGAACTCTCAACAGAGGAATCTCAAATGACTGAAAGACACTTAAGGAAATTTTCAACATCCTTAGTCATCAGAGAAATGCAAATCAAAACAACTCTGAGATTCCATCTTTCCTGTAAGAATGGCCAAGATCAAAAACACTGATGACAACTTATGCTGGAAAGGTTGTGGGGAAAAGGGAACACTTCTGCATTGCTGGTGGAAATGCAAGCTGGTACAGCCCCTTTGGACGTCAGTGTGGTGATTTTTCAGAAAATTAGGAAACAACCTTTCTCAAGACCCAGTAATACCACTTTTGGGTATATATCCAAAGGATGCTCAATCGTGCCACAAGGACACATGCTCAACTATGTTCATAGCAGCTTTGTTTGTCATAGCCAGAACCTGGAAACAACCTAAATGCCCCTTTGACGGAAGAATAGATAAGGAAAATGTGGTTCATTTACATAATATAGTACTACACAGCAGAAAAAAAAATAACATCTTGAACTTTGCAGTAAAATGGATGGAGCTAGAAAACATTTTGAGTGAGGTAACCCAGACACAGAACTACAATTATCACATGTACTCACTCATAGGTGGTTTTTAAACATAAAGCAAAGAAAACCAGCCTGCAAACCACAATCCCAGAGAACTTAAACAACGATGAGGACCCTAAGAGAGACATACATAGATCTAATCTACATGGGAATTAGAAAAAGACAAGATCTCCTGAGTAATTTGGGAGCATAGGGACCTTGTGGGAGGGCTGAAGCGGGAGGAGAGAGGCAGGGAGGGGAGCAGAGAGAAATGTAGAGGAAAAATGAAAATTAAAAAAAGAGAAAAAAATCTCAATATCAACAGACTCAATCTGCTAATAAAAAGATACAGAGTAACAGAATGGACATGAACAGGATCCATCCTTCTGCTGTATACAAGAAACACACCTCAACATCAAAGACAGACATTACCTCAGAATAAAGGGTTTGAAAAAGATTTTCCAATCAAATAGACCTAAGAAGCAAGATGGTGTGGCTATCCTAATGTCTTACAAATAGACTTCAACCCAAAATTAATCAAAAGAAATGGAGAAGGATATTTCATATTCATCAAAGGAAAAATCCTCCAAGATGATCTCAGTTCTGAATATCTAGACAGCAAATACAAGGGCACCCACAAAACTAAAGCTGAAATCACTATCAAACCCCACACATTAATTGTGGAAGACTTCAACACCCCACTCACACCAAGGGACATGTCTGCTAGATAGAAATTTAAAGAGAAATAAAGGAAATAACAGTTATGACTCAAATGGACCTAACAGTTATTAATAGGACATTTCACCCAAATACCAATACCTTCTCAGAACCTCGTGGAACTTTCTCCAGAATTGACCACATATTCTGTCACAAAGCAAGCCTTAACAGGTAACAAAAAAAAAATGGAATAACCCCTATATCTTATCAGATCACCAGGATTAAAGTTGGAGTTCAACAATAACACAAGCTACAGAAAGCCTACCAACTCATGGAAACTGAACAACTCAGCTGGATTACCACTGGGTCAAGGAAGAAATAATGAAATTAAAGACTTTCTATAATTCAATGAAAACGAACACACACATACCCAAACTAATTAGACACAATGAGAGCAGCGCTAAGAGGAAAGTTCATAGCACTAACTGCCTTCATAAAGAATTTGGAAAAATTTCATACTAGCTAACAGAACCTTAAAAGCTCTAGGGCAAAAAGAAACAAACACAGCCAAGAGGAGTAGATGGCAGGAAATAATCAATCCGAGGGTTTAAAAAAATCAGTAAAATAAAAACAAAGAGAACAATACAAATAATCAAAGAATAGACAAACCCTTATCTAAACTAACTAAAAGACACAGAGAGAATATCCAAATTAACAAAATCAGAAATGAAAGGGGGGAACATAATAGCAGACACTAAGGAAATTCCGACAATCATTAGATCATACTTCAAAAGCTTGTACTCCACAAAATTGGAAAATCTAAAAGAAATGGACAAATTTCTTGATAGATGCCACAGAACAAAATTAAACCAAGATCAGATGAACAATTTAAACAAATCTCTAACCTCTAGGGAAACAGAAGCAGTCATTAAATGTCTCCCAACCAAAATTAACCCAGGGCCAGATGATTTCAGTGCAAAATTCTACCAGACTTTCAAAAAAAAAGAACTAATACCTCAAATTATTCCCAAATTAGTCCACTTTTTAAATTATTCCACAAAATAGAAACAGAAGGAACACTGACAAATTCATTCTATGAGGCCATAGTTACCCTAATACCCAAGCCATACAAGGACTCAACAAAGATAGAGAATTACAGACCAATTTCCCTCATGAACTTTAATTCAAAAATAATAAAATACTGGCAAACCATATAAGAACACTTCAAAAAGATCATCTACTATGATTAAGTGGGCTTCATTCCAGAGATGCAGGAATGGTTCAACATATGAAAATCTGTCGATGAAATCTACCATATTAACAAACTGAAAGAAAGAAAACACAAGATCATCCCCTTAGATGCTGAAAAAGCCTTTGACGAAATCCAACATCTCTTCATGATAAAAGTCTTGGAGAGATCAGGAATACAGGGAACATATTTAAATACAATAAAAACAATATACAGCAAGATTACAGCCAACATCAAATTAAATGGAGAGAAACTCAAAGTGATTCCACTAAAATCAGGAACAAGACAAAGCTGTCTACTCTCTCCATATCTATTTGATATAGTACTTGAGGTTCTAGCTAGAGCTATAAGACAACAAAAGAAGATCAAGGGGATACAAATTAAAAAGAAGTCAAATTTCCACTATTTGCCTGTGATATGATAGTATGTGTAAGTGACCCCAAAAATTCTACCAAGGAACTCCAATAGCTCATAAACACCTTTAGTGTGACTGAATATAAGATTAACTCAATACACAAATGATAAAAGGGCTGAGAAAGAAATCAGAGAAACAAAATCCTTCCCAATAGCCACAGTCAATATAAAATATCTTGGGGGTAACTCTAACCAAGCAAGTGAAGGGCCTGTTAGACAAGAATGTCAAGTCTTCGGAGAAAGAAATTGGGTAAAATATCACAAGATGCAAAGATCCCCTGTGCACATGGAACACTAGAATTAACATAGTAAAAATGGCCATCTTACCAAAAGCAATCTCTATCTAAATTCCAACACAATTCTTTTTTTTTTCCCAACACAATTCTTTACAGAGCTTGAAAGAACAATACTCAACTTCATATGGAAAAACAAAAAAAATCCAGGCTAGCTAAAACTAACCTGTACAATAAAATAACTGCTGGAGGTATCACCATCCCTGATCTCAAGCTCAACTACAGATCTGTGGTGGTAAAAAACACATGGTATCAGCATAAAACAGACACACTGGTAAGTGGAATCAAATCAAAGATTCAGGCATAAATCCACACTCCTATAGACACTTGATTTTTGAAAGAAAACACACCAGAACACTATCCGATGGGGGAAAAAAAAGAGAGAGAGAGGGCATCTTCAACAAATGGTACTGGCATAACTGAATGTAGGCATGTAAAGGAATGCAAATTGATTCATATTTATCATTCTGCCCAAAACTCAAGAGTCCAAGTGGACCAAAGACCTCAACATAAGTCCAGTTACACTGAACTTGATCAAAGAGAAAGCAGGTAATAATTGAACACATGGGGACAGGAGAAAACTTCCACCAATAGCACAGATGTGATAACTAATAAATGGGACCTCATAAAACTGAAACACTTCTCTAAGGCAAAAGACACTGTCAGTGGGACAAAATGGCAACCTACAGAATAGAAAAAGATCTTCACCAACTCTACATCCGATAGAGGACTAATCTCTAATATATATGAAGAACTCAAGAAACTAGCCATCAACAAACCAAATAAGCTAATTTTAAAAATGAGGTACTGACCTAAGCAGAGAATTCTCAACAGAAGAATCTCAAATGGCAGAGAAACACTTAAAGAAATTTTTATCATACTTAGCCATTAGGGAAATGCAAATCAAAATGACTTTGAGATTGAATCTTACTTTTCAGAATATCTAAGATTAAAAAAAAAAAACACAGGTGACAGTTCTTGCCAATGAGAATGCAGAGTAAGAGAAATACTCATCCATTGCTGATGGAAGTGCAAACTTGTAAGCCACTTGGGAAAGCAATATGACAGTTTCTCAAAAATTGGGAATTGGTCTACCTCAAGACCTAGACATATACCTCAAGACCTGGGCATATGCCCAAAGAATGCCTAATTACACCACAAGGACACTTGCTCAACTATGTTCAGAGCAGCTTTTTTTTAATAGTCTGAACCTGGAAACAACCTAAATGTCCCTCAAATGAGGAATGGATAAAGGAAATGTGGTACATTTTGTACATTTGTAAAATAGGGTATTACTTAGGTGTTAAACACAATAATATCAGGATATTTGAAATCAAATGGATAGAATTAGAAAGAAAAAAAAACATCCTGAGTGAGGTAACCCATACCCAGAGAGACAAATATGGTATGCCCTCACTTACAAGTGGATATTAGCTGTAAAGTAAAAGACATTCATGCTACAATCCACAGACCAGAGAGGCTAGTTAGCAAGAAGGGTCCAACTGGGGGATGCATGGATCTCCAAAGGAAAGGGAAATAGAGATCTCCTAGCAGGATTGGGGGCAGGCTGGCATGGGATCTTGAGGGATCAGGTTGAGGATGGAGGAAAGGGGAGAGTGCTGAGAAAGATGACTGGAAAGGTGGGCTTTATTTTATGACATTGGGTAGAAGTCTGATGTAAGGGAAACTCCCACAAATCTACAAGACGGCCTCAGCTAAGACTCCTGACAGCAGTGGACACATAGCCTGAACTGGCCATCCCCTGGGATCAGATTGGTGACTACCCTCATTGTCAGTGGAGAGCCTTCATCCAGTGACTGATGGAGGCAGATTAAGAGATCCATGATCAAACATGGGGATGAGCTTAGGAAGTCATGCTGAGGAGAGTAAGAAGGGACTGTAGGAACCAGGGAATCAGGGACAGAGAAGGAAAACCCTTATACATAGATAACCTCTCTTGTGGAAACTCACAGTATCTGGCTCAACAAGGGGGAGCCTGCATGGGATGACCTTGGCCCCCTTTATGTATGTGACAGTGTGTAACTTGGTCTATTAGTGGAACTCCTAGCAAAAAGAGCAGGGCTCTCTTGATACTTTGGCTGGCTCTTGGGAACCTGTTCCTCATGCTGAATTGCCCTTGCCCGGTGTGAATACAAGGGGAGGTGCTCGGTCTTGTAGCATCTTGATGCCATGCTTTGCTGATGCTCTTGGGAGGTCTGTCCTTTTCTGAGACAATAAGAAGGGTTGTGGATTGGGGTGGGGCCAGAGGGACAGTAGAGGAGGAAGAGGGAGGAGAGGGAGGAGAGGAGGGAGGGAAGGCTGCAGTCAGGATGTAAAATAAATAATTGATTTTTAAAAAGAGCACAGACTCTAGAAAGTTATTGTAAATCTTCCTTCTGCTATTTCCCTGCTGTCTGGCGTTAAGCAATTAACCATTCTTTATACAATAGCAGTAGGTATAGGAAGTGCTTTGCCAAAGACTATTTCAATAAACATTACAGCAGTTAAAAAAAAATACTAATTGTCCCTAGCTTAAAGAGTGGCTACCAGTTCATACATATATTTACAACAAAATTCTATTTTCTGAATATATAGCAAAGAAGTACATGTGTATATAATGAAAAACAGGTTAGAGCTAATGGTTCTCAACCTGTGGGTTTTAACCCCTTGGGTCCCATATCAGACATTTACACTATTATTCAAAACAGTAGCAAAATTACAGTTATAAAGTAGCAATGAAATAATTTTATGGTGGGGGTAACCACAACATGAGGAGCTGTATTAAAAGGTCACGCCATTGGGGAAGTTGAAAAGCACTGGGCAAGACCATTATTGTATCTGGAAGCACGGAGGAGAATTTTTCACTGTGTAGACCTTCACGTAGACTTGCACTAGATAATGTCTACCCAATGGAGTCTCCATGGACTTCCTGAACATGAGCACAGGTGATTCCCCACAGCTAAGTACACTGCGAGATTGATTTTCCCCTGAAATAACTAACCTTGGAGAGCAAGGAGAAAAATATTCTTTTATTCTCTGTTTTAATCCATCTGGCCACATCCAAATTTCTCTTGAGTATATGCCAAAGAATAATTGTCCATTTTTAAAAATCCCTCTCCAAAAAAAAGCTAGAAGGCCTCTCATGGAACATCAAAAACAATGTACTTTTGTGTAGAGAATCACTTGTAAAAGCAGTTAACAGGGTAGTGCTCAGACTAATGGAATTCATGGTATCTGGAAATTTCCACCAGCATGCATTCCTAGATGCCACCCGTGAGCTGGTGAGGAACATATGTCTAACACAGCAACATGCCCTTCACTGGATTCCAAAGCTAGAGTTTCTGAACTTTTTCACTAACATAAACACTATAACAATAAGATGACGCTAGACATAATATCTTCAGAGTAAAGGGAAAGATGCCAGTCTAAAAGAGTCAATATTAAAAGAAAGGACATTTTGAAATTAAAAATAAATAAGTAGGATATGTATTAGTAAGGGCTGCTTTTGAACTTGTTAAACTCATGAAGGCTCCAAAAGAAGCTTTTAAAGTAATATAAAAACTTTCCCCTTCTTACGTAAAAAACCAGGCAACATCAGTAGGGAATCTCTTGGACAGCCTTGGCCAGCAACAACTCAACAGAGGGCTTCTCCTATCTCATACTGGGTGGGGGTTGTTCAGTGGTCTTTGGCTCTTAGAGGGAGCACCATCAGTCCAGGTCAGAAAAATTCATGAAAACTATATACTTACATTTATACAGAGAATGGCATGCATTAGAGTATTTTTAAAGGCAAATGGCTAATAAGACAATCCTTTATGGCTTTTTCAGACGTTCATATTGTTATTTTAGCCATTTCCCTCCTCCTGTGTTACCTCCCCACACCTAGGGAGCCTCCTCTTTCCCTTCATCCCTTATCAGATCACTTGCATCTGTATATTCCTCTTTAGCCTCCTCCTACCTCCTTCAGTATTTACCTCTCATCCCCTCCACAGGATCCCCCCTTTCCCATTTCCCTGATCAGAAAAGCTGTACCCTAGTATGCCCCTCTCTATTATTCTCCATTCCCACTGCACTGCCAACAGTCCCCATTTACTCTCTGTAGTTACTGCAGGCTGTGTACTCACACCTGAAGGCTAGGAGTTTCCAATGAAAGAGGACATACGTTTGTCTTTCTGGATGTGAATTGCCTAACTCAATATGATCTTTTCAGGTTGCTATTGCCCTTAGTTGCCACCCAGAGGTGCACAGTACGCCCCTATTGCTGAAGACACTATATACACTTCAGAAACGAGATCCAAAGACCCCTGAGCTGGGACTGACCTGAATGCTCTCTCCCTGAAGCCTAGCTTTTATGGTACCAAAAGGCATCCTACAAACTTCCAAAGAAGAGAAATAAGCAACAATCCTACCCAGACATGCCTATGAATCACAACAATAAGAAACATGCTATGACAACCCCAAGAGTGCAATAACAGCACACATAAATTGGTAGCAACCAAGAGCCTTCTAATTGGATTTAAGACTTGCCCAACAAGAGACAGACCATGCCTTGTACTGGAAAGATAGATAGATAGATAGATAGATAGATAGATAGATAGATAGATAGATAGATAGATAGATGATAGATAGATAGATAGATAGATAGATAGATAGATATAGATGATAGATAGACAGATGATGATGATGATGAAGATAGATGGATAGATAGATAGATATGATAGATAGACAGATGATGATAGATAGATAGATAGATAGATAGATAGATAGATAGATAGATAGATATGATAGATAGACAGATGATGATGATGATAGATAGATAGATAGATAGATAGATAGATAGATAGATAGATAGATAGATAGATAGATAGATAGATAGAGATAGATGATAGATAGACAGATGATGATGATGATGAAGAAGATGAAGATAGATAGATAGATAGATAGATAGATAGATAGATAGATAGAGATAAATGATAGAGAGATGAGATAGATAGATAGATAGATAGATAGATAGATAGATAGATAGATAGATAGATAATTTTGCTCATACCCAAATGATGATAGATAATAGATACTTTTCTAAGTTATCTATAAGAGATCAATTAGGCTGGAAGTTAAATGATGAAAAAAAGATAAATCATCCAAACACTAAAATATTGGGGAGATTACATAAGTATCAGAGAAGTCAAACCGCCATGTCATGCACGACTTCAATTCGTCATAGAAACCCCCATTTGACTGTACTGGTATAAGGGGAACCAGTAAGGGACAGAAGAGTTGAAAAGTCTAAAAATGGCCAAAGGCTACACCAAAACACCTGAGGAAAGTCCTTGGGCAGCAGGGAGAATTAGCAAAATTTTTAATTCTGGTTATTGGTATGGAGTCTGGTTATTTATATGGAAAGATACTCAGGATGACTGTGCTTAGGAGCAGTAAAACACTTTTCATGTTGCTCTGCCTTGAGTTGCCATGACTTGGGAAAATGCACAGAGAAGAACAGGCTTATCCATCTAATTTTCCGTGTTTGACCCCAGTGAACACTATATTACCGCATTCAGCCGGCGAGCGTGTAACTCTGCTGCTGTAAAGTATCTTCCCGGCTTGAGAAGTTTATCGGTCATGTTTGATACATACACCCCAATTTTATTCATCTGAGTGGATGTTGTATTTGTAGTCTGCTGCATCTTTTTCCTCTGAAAAACTGTCTGAAATAAAAGCATTAAAAATAAGCACCTACTACATAATTCCAATTGTAAAGAAAATCTTACAAACATCTGTGAGTGAAAAGGGTGTTTCTACGTGTTTACATTACTCTTTCTTTGTTACATTACTTGTCATACAAATAGTGACTCAGGCGTGGATAAAGTCCTGAGTGAGGGTGTATTGTACATGAACATAGCATGCCAAGGACCCAAGGCCTCAGACCCATGGAAACGACAAAACCTTCCCCAGGACAGACTTGGTCAAAGTAATGATTTGCACAGCATGTGCAGAAAACATCAACCACAGCTTCCTCTTCTCAGGTGACTGCAGCCAGACACTGCTCCCCACGAGACCCCTACAGACTAGCTGACTCCTTCTTCAGCCGCATATAATAAACAACATCCTCCTTCCACAGTACATTCCACGGTCCATGGTATATAATAAACGACCGAGTTTCCGGGCAGCTGGTGAATCTCCATCAGAGCGTATGATGCACCACCAGAACCCCACTTTCCTGTTTGTTCTTCATTACCTGTCACCCCAGTAAGGTCAATCCCAAAGTTGTTCAGGTTGTGACACAATTAGAAAATTTGGAGGGAGTCTTACAGTATACAATGTCACCCACAAAAACAGGACAATAAAAACATTACCTGGGTGTCCCTACAAAAGAGAGAGGGTTTCTCAGGAATCTTTTTGGGTACAGTTTGTGTTCCGGCATTGTGGTACTCTACTCCTGTTATTTTATGTCTAAATCCACCAAGAAATGGTTTGTGGAAGTCAGATTTTACTATCTCAACAGCTACCTCCTCGTAGCGATCGGTGCCTGAGGAGATGAAAACCAAGACTGAAGGGAAAGTTCAACCTAAGGATGCTCTGAAATACTGTCTGCAAAGACACCAGAGGACTCACCAGTCTGGATGGTGACAGTGATGATCTTGGAGCCCTCACTCAAGCCTTCTACTCTTCTGATTGGATATTGATCAGGATGTGTGGAAAATATCTCCAACTGGACAATTTCTCGTGGTTTAATTCCATATTGTATTAGACTCTCATTATTCCCAACAACTATTCCTGAGAAAATGAAAGTGTTGAGATGTTTTATGGCAAAGAAATGGTCGTTTCTGTTCCTGCTTACTTTAAATTGAGAAAATTGTGTATGTTTAAGTTGTACCATATGATGCTTCAATCAACATGTGCCCAGGCTATGAAATGGTTAAATCAAGTGAATAAATCCAATACCTCACACACATATTTTACTGTCTTATTTTCAAGTACATAATACCTGCTGTTAACTATAGTCACCGTAATATACAGCAATCAGTCCGGCATTCCTACTTTAAGGAAATGGAAAATATCAAAGATGCTTGTAGGAAGACATGTCAGTAAATTACTAGATGCAGTATTAGTGACTCCGACCTCATGCTATAATGTTAGTACAGAAAAGTCCACAAGACAGTGACTGTAGTTCAAAACAACTTAATATTTTGTATAGGTAACTAAAAAAAAATAGAGATGGAAATTTTGATTGTCTTGCTCTAATTGGTTTATATTTTACATCTTGTTGAAGCATCATGCCATACGACATAAACAGGCATGTGATTATATATCAATGAGAAATGAATCCAGTCATGGTGGCCCACGGTTGTAATCTTACCAAGGGAGAGGCTGAGGCAGAGGAATCATCAACCTAAGAGTTCAAGTACAACCTAAGCTAAATAGTGACTTCTAGGATGGGTTACAGTGTGAGACCCTGGCTAGGAGATGGAGATGCACGATTAACTCTGCACAGTGTTGATGCACCACATAATCATCCTGTGTCCCATAAGTGAATAAATAAAATGAAAAGAAGCAAAACCCCATAATAGGGACAGTTAGTGGATTTATTAAGAAGTAATGCAGTATTATAAATAGAGCTACTCGCCAACCCTTCAAAATACATAAACATAAAAATATAAATATTTAAATATATAATAACCATGAAACTCTATAAACACTTGAAAATAAAACCATTTTCTAGTATGTGCAGAATCACATACCATTTTCTGTTTACGGAAAAGACTACACAGGCCGTGTCAAAATGGGCGCAGCATGGTCTGTCACTCTAGGAACTGGAATAGCAAGCAAGCAGATCCCCGCACTAGCCAATCCACCCTCCAGTGTAGAAAAGCATCGGCTCAGAATTCCAAGGAATCATTCATTTCCTTTCTCTTCCAACAGAGTCATATGCAATTAATGTCAGATGGAGTCAAGCTTCACCAGACATCACTCCTGTTAACATTGCTTCAACTCGTCCTCATTCCTCCCTGCTCGGCACTGACACTGGTGTACTCAGGTAAGCAGCTTATAATTTCCTGGTTTATGGGATATAAAAATACAACAAAGGACTGAGAACGGTCCAGTTGGTAATGTGCTTACTGCACAGCCTAAGGATTTGGCTTCACGTCCTCAAAATGCACTCACATCTGCAAGCCGGCAGTGGCGAAGAGGATTCTGGGTCTTGCTCCCTAGTTGGTCTAGTCAAATCAGTGGACTCCTGGTTGAGTGAATCTACTTGTGACAGGTTGAACAGTGGCATCAAGAGGAGCCCACATCCTCATCCTTAGGACCTCATCTTACAGAGCCACAATGACTGCAGACTTGAGCAAGGACTTGAAATGGAGAGCTAATCCTCACTGTGTAGCTGTGCCCTGCAGCACATATGCCCTTGTTAGAGAATGGTAAAGAAAGACTTGACTCAGGGGAAAGGCAATGTGATGGAAGCTGAGTGAGATCTGTCTAAATGTGTGTGCCTTTGGGGATGGATGAACGACCAAGGAGACACTGAACGCCAGGCCCGCACCTCTAGAAGCAGGAACATCAGGCAAGTAGATTTCCCTCCAGATACCCCAGCTAGAGAGCAGCCCCACAGACACCTTAACTTGGTCCCACTAAAAATGACATAGGACCTCTATCCTCCAGAATTGTAAAGGAAGTTTACTTTGTAACTCTAAATTATATTAATCATTACAGCAGCCATGGAAAACTAGCACAGGTTCCCTAAGCAATCTGTGTTCCTATGTTCTTTTCTAGAGTGGGCGCAGACCCTTCAGGCTTGAGCTACAGTTCTTGTGCTGAAAGAAAGCACCCATTTTGCATTTGAGTTAATATCTTGCAGTTTAAACTTCCCTCTTTGGTATTGTACATTTCAAACTCAGCCACTTATTAGCACATCAACTTTATAGGAGTTCACGGAGTTTACTTTCCAAATAGTTAGTAGTAATATATAGCTCCCTCAAAGAGTTGCTGTGTAAATTAAACGATGAAATAAGCAGAATATTTTATAGAAGTACTAACACATGCTAAGGACTCAGCCATTGTGATCGTCATCATCATTTTTATTGGTAATCACTTTAGGCTTTTAAATTTTAATTTAGAACTAAATTTATTCTCTGGAAACTTGTTGTAACATCTTTATAAGTCAATACAAAAAAAAACATTTTAGTGAAAACAGGATTTGTTTATATTTGTCCAATATAAACATATCAGCTATGCTAACCTGGTAGACTATCCAGTCACAAAGAATTTATCTAATTACCACGTGAGGATGAATGACTGAAGTAGAGAGTTTCGACAACATCCACAAAATGTATGTAAATTTTAAATTGTGAAAATTTCCTTAATGTACAGAAATTCGTGCTGCCTTCTTCACTGCCCATTTCCGTCCAGTCTCATTTCCCCTCCACTCACTCAAAAGCTTACCAAGTGTCCCCATCCATTTGGAACTCACTGCTCAATTGACTGAAGCATCCTATAGCCACCCAGGTTCCTTCTTCTGTAATATTCAAGTCTGAGTGAATAAGGCCCTGAGAACATCTCCATGGTATGTAGAAACCACCCCCGTGCAATCCTTCCCTGTTGGTCTGTAAATGACTTGAGGGCACGAACCATGCTTCATGATTCTGAGGATGTACAGTTTTATCCAAAGGATGTAGACTAAAACATTTACAGAAATGTGTTGAATGAACTAATGTATAATCACATTGTAATACTGAAATAGTAAATACTTCCGATAGTTTTTTGTTGTTTTGTTTTGTTTTTGTTGAGCTCTACATTTTTCTCTGCTCCTCTCTCTGCCTCTTTCCTCCCCTTCAACTCTCCCCCAAGGTCCCCATGCTCCCAATTTACTCAGAGATCTTGTATTTTTCTACTTCTCATGTAGATTAGACCAATGTATGTCTCTCTTAGGGTCCTCATGGCTGTCTAGGTTCTCTGGGATTGTGATTTGTGGGCTGATTTTCTTTGCTTTATGTTTAAATATCACTTATGAGTGAGTACATGTGATAATTGTCTTTCTGGGTCTGGGTTACCTTGCTCAAAATGATGTTTTCTAGCTCCATCCATTTTCCTGCAAAATTCAAACTGTCGTTATTTTTTTCTGCTGTGTAATACTCCATTGTGTAAATGTAAGATAGTTTTAAAATCAAAGGTCTTCGGTAATTTCCGTGTTAAAACCAGCAGAGATTTGCTAAATGTATTAGCCTTCACACTTACCTGCATGAGTTATTTGCAGTACATAATGTGGGATACGCAATAGGCGTGCAAAGTGCTCCTTGAGGAATCTAAATGGAACATCAACTCTAAAAGGCATTATGATCTCCTGGGCTGCAGAAACAAGTACGATTTTTACTGTAAGCAAAAAGAGAAAAAGAATGACCATCGTCAAACAGCAGGGATCAGCGACCTGTTTCTAGAGACGGGGAAAGCAGGACATGGTTTGGTTTGGCTTTAATCACTATGCATGTGGTATAAGTTACAACATCAGGAATTACTGAAATATCCAAAATGGCACCAAAAAAATCACATGGAGTAACTAATTTGAGAGCTACTGGGTTCTGTCCGGTGAGAATGGCTCGCTTCACGGTCTCCGCCGGCTCTTTGCCGTTTCGACCGTGCAGGCACAGCCGCATCTGAGCTGCCTCTTCTGAGCCCTAGAGCTGCATGTCACCAAAGTCAGCTGCTGCTGTTCAGGTAGGCTAGAAAGGCAGGGGAAGTGCAGGGACATGAGAGGGAAAAGGAGCCCCTTTCCTCTCCGCTGTCTGCCTCTTGCTGGGTGAGAAGCAAGGATTCCAGTACAATTGAAACTGCTTACAGCCTTTCTGCCCGCCCGCCCAGCTCCAAGCCTACAGGTCTAGGAATCTCGCGAGAAAACCCATATGTAGAGAAAAGTCACACACTAAATCAACCCCTTTACACAATTCTACTGGCTCGTGGGTTTTTTTTTTTTTCCTTGATTTTTCGAGACAGGGTTTCTCCGTAGCTTTTGGTTCCTGTCCTGGAACTAGCTCTGTAGACCAGGCTGGTCTCGAACTCACAGAGATCCGCCTGCCTCTGCCTCCCGAGTGCTGGGATTAAAGACGTGTGCCACCACCGCCCTGCTCGTGGTTCTTTTTTTATCAGACTATAATTCCACCCAATATATCTCTGAGGCTATCCTATAATCTCACTTAAAAAGAGAGAGAAAAGGAAATAAGTGTTCCTTGGAAGCCTTTTGAAGTGCAACTTGAAAGCTACAAAAACGGTATATGTGGCAAACAGTAAGACAGTGAGGATTCTGCTCCCAAGTCTGTGCCCATGCTGGCAGGCGTAGCTTATTTTATCCCCGAGCGCCTCTCTTTCCCCTGACCTTCATGCTTAAAGCTGGCAGGGAAATATCTTTAATAAATTCCCCAACTCTGAACCATCTTGGCTTGTTCTGAAATTCCTTCTGTGTTGAAGTTATGGATCCTGGTTTGCCTTAAGTTGAATGAGGTCCTTAAAAGATTGTGGGAGCTCTTTGGACACTGAGGAAGACGGTAGGAGCTGTCTCTGCCCCTCATTGCTGTTACTGCTGTTAAATCAGATCCCATGTTCTTTTCGCTATGGGAGGAAATTCTCAAAATGCACTGGTAAAGAGTAAGCAGAGCAGTGAGCAGTGATGTAATCGTTGCGTTGCTGCCCCCAGCTCTGTTACCAAGTACTGACAACACGTCCACGTTGTTCTATGTATGCCATTAAAGCTGACCTACAAAAAAAGCCGAAATGTCTTTTCCTGGACTGTATATACTGTTTGTAGCAGCCAAAAAACAAACAAACATGTAAAAGCAGCGTGGTATGTAAGGGACTACCCCATGCAAATGAGGATCTGAATTCCACGTTCATACTATCCCTTGCTAGCTATGAACAACAATTAACTCCAAATCTTCAAGCCAAACAAAAATACAATAAATTTACTCAGAACCTGTTCCCATTTTTCAGGGTTCCTAAATATTTTAATACTTATTCTATTTGAAATACACACACACACTCACACACACACACACATGAATTTTAAACTGAACATTTAAACCTTTCAATTGAAGCTAAACAAAAATTACCCTTTGAAATCAAGTAATAAAATGTCTGGTCTCCTACAGCTACTACCTGTTGCTAAAGATTCTCTTATTGTTGCCTGCAGAGTCTCCTTGATAGATTTTATTTCATTCAGAAACAGCAGGGGTTCCTCTTCTGTACTCTGACTCTCTGGTCGTTGCTGTTCTTCTTCCCAAGACTGCGGCATGTTTCCAGCAGACACGACCTCTTCCCTGGGTTTGGCCTCAGAAGATCTTGCAGTCGAGGTGCTGTGCTCACTCCGCGCCTCTGTGGTTTCCTCGCTCTCAGTGGTTAGGGCCTCGATTTCAGACTCTTGCTCCACAGAAATATCTGACTCTTCGGCTTCTTCTGAAGGCCGAGGGATGCTGATGACATCGGCAGTCGGTTCACTGTCTGCCATGGAGGCTGTGGAGGCTGCCACCTTCTGAGGCTCGACGTGCTCCTCTGGGTCAGACATTTTCCTGAATTAAGACAAATAGTTAAAGTTACTACACATAGAGAAGTTTCTCGCGGCACCTGGACAGATGGCTCTGTGGTTTAAAGGCATTTACTGATCGTGCAGAGGACCTGGGTTTGGCTCCCCAGCACCACAAGGTGGTCTCGAGTCTGAAACTTCAGCTGCAGGGGATCTGATGCCTTCTTCTGGCATCCACGAATACCAGACACACATTCGGTGCACATACCTAGACGCAGACAAAGCTCTCAGAAGCCTGAAATGCTGATCCTTATATTTTAAGGTTTATTTTCTTACTAGTGAGAGGGATCAGCTTAAAGCACATATGGGGTTTTAATTTTAAAATTACTGAAATTTAAAAAGAACAGAGAACCTTAAAATAGAATTTGGAATATGATATTCTAAAAACATTTGGGGGAAAATCTTATTTCTTTCTTATCAATGAAACATACTTCTTTAAGAAAGGACCTGGCTGGTTTTGGTTTGGGGCTTTTTTTTTTTCTTTTTCAGAATATAAAACTAGTGTGGTATTAGTGCTTCTAGCAATTGAGAGGATTAAAATTTTCAAACAAAGAGCCAGATAATGTACCCTGGGTTAAAAAACACACTGCATTAGCTCCACTCTCACAAATAGAAGCAGAGGCCTCAATGACCTCTGACTCCGAAAAAGATACCGAATGTAGGACGTGCTGCAAGGCAATTGGAGTCAAAGTTGCAGTGACCAAGAGCTTAAAACTTGAAACTCCAGGGGTGCGTGGGTTGCATGTTTGTTTAAATGACGGAACCTAGTCTCCAGGACACCGGGGTCTCCCTTTAGAAGGTGTTGAGGTGGTTATGCTAGAATCCTGAGATTAATGTTTTCAGAGTGAAACGTGGTTTGTTTCACTCACAGTCCTGAAGAGTGAAAGTCTAATCAAGACGGTGCCAATCTGGCAAGGGAACCTCTCTGTCTGTACCACCTCCCGTCAGGTGGCACCATGGTAGCAGGAAAGGTCTTGCGACTGCCAGTGCCATTCATGTGAACCAGCTAAGATTTGGGGAAAGATCTGGCCCACTGTGTGCTGCTCGTCAGACCTAAAAGATAAACAGTAATTTCACAGAGACTGTCCTGTATTTGCAAGTCAAAACGTGGCAACGATTTCGACTGGAGTAGAGAGTACACAACCAGCAGGGTATCTATTGTCTCCACTCAGCTAGGATAAGCTGCTATTTAAATATCCACTTCTATCACTCTCCATACGCTTGTTAACGCGCTCCACTTGCATACATAAATACAGAAACATAAATATGTTTAAACACTCTCTGCAGCACATATAACGTGTCAAGGACCAAGCATGCACATCACGAGATAAGCTGAAAAAGGCTCTGAAGCTCCAGCCGGAGGAGGTACCTATGGCATCCCAGCTACAATTTGGAAAGTTATTTTAAATAATTTTTAACTTTCTAAGTTTTGTTATAATTTCATAACACAAGTTATGAAAGAGAATATAAAGATAACTCCCTCCTAATTCTAATTTTTGTCACGTACTATTTTGGGTTTGGTGGTAAACAAGTCCATAAAATGTATTTGATATTTAAAGTGTAAAATTGAATGTAAATTCCACATCTTTCATCTCAAACTAGCTATATAAAAGTTCATTGAGTTGTATAAACTTTGGGTCTGGTTAATTTGGGCCTATGGTGTTTTTAATTACAAGTTTTTAAATTAATGTTACAAAATTATTATCAAGTAAATTTAATTTTAAAATTATAATACTCTTAAAAGAAAAAATAAAGCTACTAGAACAAAAAGGGATAAAATAAACAGTAAAGGAAACCTTTTATTGTTAATACTATAGTTTTATTTCTCACTGTCAAGCAACATAGTTTTACAAATTGTTCATGGGTGAATTTATAATTAGAAGCATATATCTTTAAATACATAAACTTTTTGCATATTTTAAACATTGATAACCTTCTTTGTAGGCCAGGCTGGCCTCTAACTCACAGAGATCTACGTGCCTCTGCCTCCTGAGTGCTGGAGTTAAAGGTGTGCACCACAATTGGCCAGCCTATACTTAACATTTTTGAACGTTAATTTCTACATTTTTCTCAACAACTGTGTAGTAACTTCACTGCAGAGCTAAGAAAAACACATTATATTCCATTTCTTGCTCTGCTGAAGAGCATTTAAACTGTCTCCAATTTCATACAAGTAAAAAGTAGGGATGTAACAAAGGTACATCTCATCTTCATTTACAAGTTAAACACTCTATAAAAAAAGTTCCCATAATTAGGGGAAAATGTCAAAATACATACGGATCTCCATTAAGTTCCATCAAATGATTTTCTTAAAATTAAATGTCATATTACTGCCCCACTGATATTTCTTTTCATCTTTGTATTTAAATATCCCTTTGTTGTATGTTATAATTGTATTAGCAATTGTGAACTTGATATTATACCATCTTTTTTTTTTTTCGACACAGGGTTTCTCTGTAACTTTGGAGCCTGTCTTGAAAGTAGCTCTTGTAGACCAGTCTGGCCTCAAACTCACAAAGATCCTCCTGCCTCTGCCTCCCGAGTGCTGGGATTAAAGGCATGTACCATCACTGCCGGCTGTTATACTTTCTTTTACTAAAGTTTTGGATTCTTTGGTAGTAAAATTTGTGAATCTTTTTGTTTATGAGTTACCAAGTTTCATGATGTGCTTAGAAACCCTACCTCGCACAAAACATCACTACCTATATGCATCCACACAAATGTATGAAATCTATTTCAGAGTGGGAAATACCTATGGGAAGCTATCCCGAGATCTGCTGTGTGTGCACAGACCAGTGTGACCTCATGTCAGCTTCACCTACACGGCATATATACCTTGAACACCTCTGGAAGATGGAGAAGAGGGAAACGAGGAGGTGAAAGATGTTTGTGATCCAATTTTTCATTGTTAGATCATGTGGTGATTTGAATAAGAAAGGCCCCTATAGACTCACATACTGGAAAACTTAGTCAGCAGGGAGTGAAACTGATAGAATTAAAAGGATTGCAAGGTGTGGCCTTGTTAGAGCAAGTGTGTCACGGGAGGTGGGCTTTGAGGTGTCAAAAGTTCATGCCAGGTTCTCTCTCCTCTCTCTCTCTCTCTCTCTCTCTCTCTCTCTCTCTCTCTCTCTCTCTCTCTCTCTCTCTCTCCTTCCCTCTCCTCCTCCCCCCTCTCTCCTCTTCCCCCCTCTCCTCCTCCTCCCCTCTCTCCTCCTCCTCCCCTCTCTCCTCCTCCTCCCCTCTCTCCTCCTCCTCCCCTCTCTCCTCCTCCTCCCCTCTCTCCTCCTCTCTCTCTCCCCTCTCCCCTCTCTCTCTCCTCTCTCTCTCTCTCTCTCTCTCTCTCTCTCTCTCTCTCTCTCTCGATCAGGATGTAGCTCTCAGCTATTGCTTCATCACCTGCCTACATGCCACCACCGTGCTCCCTGCCATGGTGGTAATGGACTAACCTCTGAAACTGTAAGCAAGCCCCCAATTAAATGCTTTCTTTTTATAAGAGTTCTCATTTTTATATATTACCTACTTAAAAAGGTTTTAGCCTGACGTTAAAAATAAAACACAGAGTCGGATGGCGGTGGCGCACGCTTTTAATCCCAGCACTCAGGAGACAAAGGCAGGCGGATTTCTGTGAGTTCTTGTAGATCGAGCCTGATCTACAAGAGCTAGTTCCAGGACAGGTTCCAAAGCTACAGAGAAACCCTGTCTTGAAAAACATACACACACACACATACATACATACATACATACATACATACATACATACACACACAATAGTTATTAAGGTTGCATATTTAAAAAAAAAAAACTCTACCTCTTTCACCTCTAGTGATTTCAATTCTTGCCATTTAAACCTGCTGCATCTGGACTGCTAGTAAGGCCGAGGTCCTGCCTTGCCTTCTATGAAATAGGCCTACTGAACTTTCATTGGGAGGTGAGATGATGAGGTGAGAGGAGTGAGGAAAGCAGTGTGCCTGGTGAGGGAAGTCTAAAGGCCCTGAATTCCTTGCAAACCGGAAACGGCCTCTGTGGAAGGCCATATGGAGGAGGCACCTTCTCCTCTAGCATTACCATGATCAGAACCAGGAGGAAGGATCATGTACGCCTCCCATCTTGTCCCTGTTGACTGAAGATATCAAACCAGGGGCAGGGGGAGAGAGGAAGTAGCTAGAGAAGGGCTTTGTAAGGATTTTGTTCTTCAGATGAGAAATGTTATCTCCTGACCAGACAGTCCTGGTGCCCACATAAGATTGGCACCCCCGTAAGGTCCATATGCCAGAGTCACCCCCACTTAGAACCAGCAGTCATCTAGAAGAGGGACGCCAAATGTGTCCCCTTACCTGCTCAAGAAACACAGCTATTACAGACCAAGAGGCTTCTCCTGTCCTCAGAAGCAGCCCTTCTTGCTTAGGTGTTCTGTTGCTGGCCGGCGTATCCTAGCAACTGGCAGTTTCCTCCGCCAGGGCACCGCTTCTCTCCCCTCCCCACCTCGCCCGCCCTCCTTCACACACACACACACACACACACACACACACACACACACACACACACCGCAGTCGCAAAGTCAGCAAGAGCAAAAGGGGAGAAGACGAAAGTAAATACTGTTAGCTGTCAGAAACCTAGACCTTAAGATGATCCGAAGTTAACCTTTCTCCTCCGGGAGCGCTTACAGTTTGAAAAGGCAGTCTGTAGCCATCTAAATCCACAGGTGATTTTCTTTTAAAATGAAATATACAAACACTGAAAGACAGGAATGATGAGAGAACCCAGATTCACAACGGCGAGTGCCTACTTTCTTTTGTCCAGTTTCCACCCTTGCTGTATCCTCCTGGCAGCCAGAGAGAACAGGAAAAGGAGGACTATTAAATACTCTTTATGAGTCGGGAGAAGCTGAGCTTTTGTTTTTCTATCCTCAAATTCTTTAAAGTTTTAAAAGCACCGTTTTGGAGAAAAGATCAAATATGTTCCCTGCAGAAGTTTCCTGTGGTTATCTCCTAAGAGCAGCCAATGTTTAGCAAGTGTTGTCATTAAGCATTGTATTCCCAGGAGTCAAGGCACTGGAATGAGCACTATTGTACTATTGAGAAAAATAAAACACACGAAGATTTAATGAGAGGCAGGATTAAACGCAGCCCAGACTTTAAGTCCCTATTATGTGCTACTGTGTTTAACATCCTTTAATATCTAAAGAGATTAATAAAACTAAAAACTTTGTATACAGTCCTTTCCCTCAATCACACTGGCTATTGTCTTCACGTCTTTATACCTTGTTGCCACAACCCCACTCTTTCTTGTCTTGTTTTTGTTGTTGTTGTTTTTAATTTTTAGATTTTTTTTTAAAAAATACAAATCCAAGTTCCCACTCCCTCCCCTCCTCCCATTCCCTCCACACCCCACCCCATAGCAGCCTCCTGTTAGGGACAATAATGAAAACAAAGGTTGGAAATGGGGCAAAAAGCAGGCAGCAGAAAGGTTCACATTCTTTCCACTGTTAAGCATAGCCTGATATCCACTACCCGTTCTAACGACGCATTGATAACACATTATGACCTTAACTTTATGTGTTCAATTTCACAATAGCCTTTCTTAGAGCGTGCTTTTCTTAGGTGGTCTATGTAGCTTGACTCGCGGACAAACATTCACTCTCTCACAAACACACGGAGGTGTTTGGCTAAGGATCAATAGCCCCTAACTAAAAATAGTGATGGGAAAATACTATCGATTACAAAATGAACATAGTGCTGTACAAAAGCTTTGGATTTTACTTTTCATCCTAAATCTGTGCACTTTGCTCAGGTTTTGCTGTCCAAAACGACTCATCTCCCTCCAGTCATCTTGGTCTTGTTTACAAGCTTTCTCCCAATGTGCTCCCACTTTTACAAAGATGCCACCTGGTGGCCTTACGAAATCAAGCATTTTGAAGTAACCTCATAAGGAAATGTGTCTTGATAAAAATGGCTAAGTATGAAAAATACTAGAATAATTATTTACAAAACTAAGGACCTGAAAATTGTTTGGGGAATTATCTCTGGATTAAATTTGCGTCCTTTGTGAACGTGCGAAGGGCCATCATCACTTTCCTGAAACTTTTGAAGCACATATGTCAGATATTCAAGATTTCACTGAATTACAGAAGGTAATATGGGAGCATAGTGTGTATTGAGCAATACATCTTCAATCCCAAATCAAATACATTGATACATTTATTTACTATGTATCTGTGACAAAAAAATGCTTATTCATATTAAAATGGAATATAGACCAGAAATAACCTTGTATCAAGTTATTTTTGTTTTTATAAATGAGCTATAGGAAAACTTTCTATTTCATTGATTTTTTTTAAAACTTAAAGGATTTGTGGGCCTGTTTTACCCTGAAGAAAAGGTACCCATGCTCAGAGAGTAAAATGTGATATTCTGTAACAAGGTAGCAAAATTTATCTCTAAGGAAGGTACAAGAGGGGGGGGGAGTAGGGATGGGGGCTACGACGACGACACATCATGAAATCCAGTAATATATCTTACAGTTTAGTCATAAATAGAAATAAATATATCATCAATTACAAAAATCACAAATCTAAAAGATAAGCCACCAAAAGACTGTGTGCTACTGTGAAGGGACAAAGACTTCCTTAAAAATTAACTAGCGGTGTGGCAAACACAGTCTGTGAGTCCCCCGCACTTTCAGCACGTACTCTTTGTCTTTATTCATGTCCTGTTCCAGTTCCTTACAGCCATGTTCATGGAAGGACGTTCTGGTAGCATCAGCTTAGTCTGTGTCCCTCCCTGGTGGCACTCTTAGGAGCAGCCTTTGTCAAGTCTCCTTGCACATGTACTAGGAATAAACCAAGACTTCACACTAGGCACCTGGGAGAAAAGCAGTCTGTAGAATGCTTGATTTGTTAGAACTTAAGTTTTACTCCCCAAACCCATGTTTACAAAACAAAGGAAGCCAGGATGGATGACACATGCTTGTAATCCTAATGCAGGGAGCCTTTCCAGGTCAATGAGAGCTTCTGTCCAAAAAGAACAGTAAAATGAAAAAGAATTTAAAGAGGTGAATGGTACCTGGGGAATCACACCGCAGATTGTCATGTGGCTCCCAAGCGCACACAAACGCATGCATGCGCACACACATGGTTCCCAAGCACACACAAACACATGCATACACACACACGGTTCCCAAGCACACACGAACGCATGCATGCGCACAGATAGCCTGTACTAAATCAGTTCTTTGCACTACTTCTTTTCACTAACTAGTCTTAGCTGACTACCTTCAAAGGCACTTCCAAATATATTTCTGTAGTTCCCGTCTTTTAACTCGAATCCTTCAACCTGAATGTACAATTTAGGATCTCATTGTACATGTTTTTATGGGAAATTGAACTTATTGAACAAACAAAAATGTGTGATTTTTAGCAATTTGGCGTTTATCACTATGGCCCAGCACATGTCTATAGCAACATAACATGTAACCACGGAGTCTCAAGAATAAGCTGAGACCAGCTGTTATGAGAGAACTGCCCCAGATTTTGACTTTCATCATTTTGAAGAGACAGTCAAATACACTCCACTGACTGTCCCTTAAGAAAGGGAGAAAGCAAAAGACAAATTTGTTCTTCTACCCTGCAGATCTGAGTGAAAGGAGAGGGGAGGAGACTAAGACATAATCAAACTGCCTCTTGGCGGCAGCACTCAACAGAGCATGGCCTCCTGTAAGCGGCAGTTCCCAGAACCTTCGTCTATTAGATGCCATGTGCTGTTTGTCCAAATAGTACCAATATATTCCTGCCATCCTTATGAAGTTATTATACATCCATTCACAATCATTCCAGGCTGAATACATCTTTGGTTATGCTAGGTAAATGCCATTTTCATTCCAAAACAGACTGTCCACTAACTGAAATATTCAGCATTAAGTCCAGATGGGCAAAGCAAGGGCAGGGGACACAAAACCTAAAGATCATTTTCTTGTCTGCACAGTCAAACATGATAGGCTTCTCTTTGGAAGTACCTGTGATATAAGAATCTGAATATGGGTTATCAGAAAGCTACCGAGAGGCCTGAAGTAAGTCATTATTAAAAACTACTCAACTTAGTCTAGAAGACAGTCAGCAACATTAAAAATCTTGGACAGGGGCTGGAGAGATGGCTCAGAGGTTAAGAGCATTGCCTGCTCTTCCAAAGGTCCTAAGTTCTATTCCCAGCAACCACATGGTGGCTCACAACCATCTGTAATGAGGTCTGGTGCCCTCTTCTGGCCAGTAGGCATACACACAGCACACAGACAGAGTATTGTATACATAATAAATAAATATTTAAAAAAAATAATCTTGGACAAACAGAATCCTCTGTGAAATCAGGACACTTAACCTGGATGTTTATAAACCAAATGGGAAAGTATTGAAGGACTGAAAACAAGCGTAAGGTTGTGCAGGCCATGGAACAGTAATGTGCGAACGGGTAGATTAAGACACGGTAGCTTGCAGACAGCCACTCTTACTATCATTGTCTATGCCCATTACAAAGATCTGAGCACACGATTTCCAGTGACGTCAGCTTGGGTACACTGACAGACGAGGAAGGAGGATCTCAGTATGTTTGAACCTATATTGTACAGGCTGTTGTGACAATGGAATCCTAGTGCATTAGACGACACCTGTTCTAGAGGCACACTGCTTGTGTTACCCGAAGTGTAACCATCATGGCCGCAGTTCCTCCAACACATCATGCTTTGCAGGGTCACACCACACTGCTGGTTTTCTTACCAGCAGCAGAGATAAACTACAGCACGCTATTCTGATGTCACATGGTTTAGTTAAGTACTAAGGAGAGTGGGTGCCATTCCCATTCAAGAACATTACTATGTGAAGATTACCATTACATTTACATAGCAATTACCAGAAATTCCTATGCAAACACCAATAAAGTCTGCTCCACTAAACAAAGCTATAGTAGCACTGTTGGTGAAATGTCCAAGACGCTCAAATATAACAGGAGAAAGTCAATGAAGGATGACATAGGCACAGCAAACCCATTGTGTGACCTCAGAAATAGAAACCGGAAAGTCAGTGTGAAAGGATTCATAGGACCCCGTTACCATAACCAATGTTGTCTCCTAAATATGTCTTGGAAATAAGATACACACTATACTACTCTTCTTAATTCTAAGACGTCAATAATAAGGACACATTTTAGCATAACAGAACATTTAATTGCACATTTAATTGGCATCAGCCATCAGACACTGTGATCATATTGGCCACTTCCACTGGTTGGCAGGAGGCTCTTCCACCAGTGGCTCCCATGGCTTCCACTGCAGCATCTTCCTTGCCAGACTTAGTTCATTTTCAGCCTATTAATAAAAGAAAATTTGAAGATAAGATTTGATGAATTATTCAGAGGAATACCTGAACGCTAACTACTAGAGCACACACATCCGCAGTCAGTATTCTAAAGTCCTGATGTAGTCTACCATCAAATACTGAGTATTACAAAAGCAAAGTTTCAGAGCCACACGGTCCCCACTAAGAAAGGTCACCTCTGACTTCTGAGAAAGAAATCTGCAGGAATTGGTGTTGACAAGCTCATAAGACGTAAAACCCGTCCCTCATCTGCAACAGTGGCTTTCAAATTTCACCCAAGTTCTCACTTAGCCGTCAGGTGCAAGTCAAGACCAGCATGAGATGCCTGAACACTAAATGTTCAGTGTTTCCTTACCTGAAGAATCACCTCTTCTACTTCACCACCCTGGAGCAAGTTTTCTAATTTTTTAACATCTGGTTCCTACAATTTTAAGGAAAAAGAAAAAAAGGAAAATTATACACAGAAGCATAATCTCTGAGTATTTTAATATCCTACGTGTTAAAAGGCCATATATAAAAGCTCTTCCAACAAGCAGTTTTTCTCTCATCATGGTCTTATTTTTTTACCAAAAATTTGATGGAAATCCATTTATTTCATTTCTCTACCACTCAATTAGTTTTGTCTTAATATTAACAACTATTAAATACTGACATACTTAGCAAAGGTAAGACATATGATATATAATTTAGTCTTTCTAAATTAGATTTTCAAATATCTTATTTTTGTAAATATTTTCTATACCACCTGTAAATGAATAATCAATAAATGCTATCATATGACCAAAAAACTCCTCTTTGGGGTATATAGCAAACAATGCATAATAAATAAATTATATGTTCAAAAATGTCACAGAAGCCACAAATTACAGTCCCAAACTAGAAATAACCTAAATGACCAGCACCAAGAGAATTGATCTGTCAATTATGGTCCTGAGATATAGTAGGATACTATATGGCAATGGTGAGGGACAAATTACAATTATATGATTCCCTCAAATATACTATTAAGTAGTAAAAAACAGATTTCAATGGGTATATGAAAATTATTCCATTCCTACAGAGTTGAGAAATAGGCAAAATGAATCTATTATGTTAAAAAAAAATAAGGTAGTAACTAGGAATAAATGATTTGGTGACACGGAACAACACTTTTTTTGTCTGGTATTAATTAGAATGTGTTAATTCTGAAAATTCCATCAAGCCCTACACTTAACGATTTCTATATATTTTTAATGCACATTATTCTTTACTTTAAAAAATTGTTAATATGGTACCTAGACTACCTTAAAAAAACTTCTTTTCGCATTTCACTAAGGCTACCAACCCAGAGCAGTGAGTCCCTGACCAGAGGGCAGGCCTCAAGGTCCCCGCCAGGGAAAGCGGGCCCCCGCTGCTGGGGCTGCAGTCTCTGCTGTGATCTGCTGGACCTGCTCTGCCTGCGCCCTACTTCCCTTAGTCCCTGGCTCACTGGGGCATCCAGGAGTTCCTGTGTAGGTGCCGAGAAGTTTCATCGGGACGGGTGAGTGTGTGCTATCCTGGGGCGGACTGTCCCGGTAGAGAGCACAAACACCCCTCCCCCAGCTCCTGCTGCAGGGCTTGCTCTCCTACACACCCGCCCCCACCCCCACCCCCAAACCTGCCTTGTCTGCAAGGTCCTTAGCTGTGGAACAGTTTCCTGCCATTTCACTAAGGCTACCAACCCAGAGCAGTGAGTCCCTGACTAGAGGGCAGGCCTCAAGGTCCCCGCCAGGGAAAGCGGGCCCCTGCTGCTGGGGCTGCAGTCTCTGCTGTGATCTGCTGGACCTGCTCTGCCTGCGCCCTACTTCCATTAGTCCCTGGCTCATTGGGGCATCCAGGAGTTCCTGTGTAGGTGCCAAGAAGTTTCATCGGGACGGGTGAGTGTGTACTATCCTGGGGCGGACGGTCCCGGTAGAGAGCACAAACGCCCCTACACTAAGGCTACCCAACCAGAGCAGCGGGCAGGCCTCAGCAACCCCCGAAAGGGAGCGCAGGCACCTCCAGCTTGTACTGCAGTGTCGCCTGTGTTCTACTGGACCCCGCCCGACCCCTTGCATTCGGCCTTCTTTACGCGGGTCATTGGAATACCACGCATCCATGTTTTGGTGTTGAGGAGTTCACCTGGAAGGGAACGGTTCCTGCCCCTACACTGAGGAGATACACCTAGAGAGTTAGTCACAGCAAAGACTGGTCCAAGACATCAGGCCTCTCCTGGCTCCATTTGAAGGAAAAGATGGGCAGGCGCCAATGCAAGAATTCCCCCAACAACTTGAAAGGCAACGTGACATCACCAGGATCCAGGAATCCCGAAATGAGAAGTCTAAACCCTAATACAGAAGAATTAGAAGAATTCGACTCAAAAGTGAATTTTATGAAAATAATAGAGGACCTTAAACAGGAGGTGAAAAACTGCCACAACCAATTAGAGATTACAAACAAAAAGGTAGAGGAAATGAATAAATATCTCAAAGATACCCAAGAAAACCAAGAGAAACAAGAAAAAGTAATCAAACAGGTAAGGGAAACGGTTCAAGACTTGAAGAACGAAGTGGAAGTAATAAAGAAAACACAAACCGAGGGAAGGATGGAGATGGAAAATTTGAATAAACGAACAGGAACTACAGAGACAAGTACCACCAACAGATTACAAGAGATAGAAGAAAGAATCTCAGACACTGAAGATACCATAGAGAAAATAAACACTCTCATCAAAGAAAACAGCATAACCAACAAATTCTCATCACAAAACATTCAGGAAATCTGGGACACAATAAAAAGACCAAACCTAAGAATAATAGGGATAGAAGAAGGAGAAGAAGTACAGCTCAATGGTCCAGAAAATATATTTAATAAAATTATAGAAGAAAACTTTCCCAACCTTAAGAAAGATATTCCTTTGAAGGTCCAAGAAGCATACAGAACACCAAATCGA
This sequence comes from Chionomys nivalis, assembly GCF_950005125.1. Lineage (NCBI taxonomy): Eukaryota > Metazoa > Chordata > Mammalia > Rodentia > Cricetidae > Chionomys > Chionomys nivalis. The sequence goes on along the minus strand of NC_080086.1, from coordinate 178,563,925 downwards.
CTGGATCAAAAAAAAAAACATCTCCTCGTCATATAATAATCAAAACACAAAACATACAGAATAAAGAAAGAATATTAAGAGCTGCAAAGGAAAAAGGTCAAGTTACCTATAAAGGTAAACCTATCAGACTTACACCTGATTTCTCTATGGAAACCATGAAAGCCAGAAGGTCCTGGATAGATATACTGCAGAAACTACGAGACCATGGATGCAAGCCCAGACTACTATACCCAGCCAAGCTTTCGTTCACTATAAATGGAGAAAACAAAGTTTTCCAGGATAAAAACAAATTTAAACAATACGTAGCCACAAATCCAGCCCTTCAGAAAGTAATTGAAGGAAAATCACAAGCCAAGGAGTCCAACAATGCCCACAATAACTCAGACATCTAAAGACCCTTCACCAGCACAACTTGAAGAAGGGAAACACACAAACTCTACTACCAAAGGAAAGAAAGAAAGAAAGGAAAAATGACCGGAGTTAACAACCACTGGTCATTAATATCACTTAATATCAATGGACTCAACTCACCTATAAAGAGGCACAGGCTAAGAGATTGGATACGAAAACAGGATCCAACATTCTGCTGCTTACAAGAAACACACCTCAACCACAAAGACAGACATCTACTCAGAGTAAAGGGCTGGGAAAAGGTTTATCAAGCAAACGGACCTAAGAAACAAGCAGGTGTGGCCATACTAATTTCTAAGAAAGTTGACTTCAAACTAAAATCAATCAAAAGAGATGGAGATGGACATTTTTTACTCATAACAGGAACAATTCACCAGGATGAAATCTCAATCCTGAATATATATGCCCCTAATATAAAAGCACCCACTTATGTAAAAGAAACGTTACTAAAACTCAAGGCAGTCATCAAACCACACACACTAATAGTAGGAGATTTCAACACTCCTCTCTCACCAATGGACAGGTCAATCAAACAGAAACCTAACAGAGAAATAAGAGGATTAAGGGAGGTAATGAATCAAATGGACTTAACAGACATCTATAGAACATTCCACCCAAATAGGAAAGAATATACCTTCTTCTCTGCAGCTCATGGAACCTTTTCGAAAATAGACCACATACTCGGTAACAAAGCAAACTTACACAGTTACAAAAAAATATCGGTAACCACCTGTGTCTTATCAGATCACCATGGATTAAAGTTAGAATTCAACAACAATGCTATCCCCAGAAAGCCTATGAACTCATGGAAACTGGACAGTCAACTACTGAACCTCACCTGGATCAAGGAAGAAATAAAGAAAGAAATTAAAGTCTTTCTTGAATTCAATGAAAACGAAGACTCAACATACTCAAACCTATGGGACACTATGAAAGCAGTGCTAAGAGGAAAATTCATAGCATTAAGTGCCCACTTAAAGAAAACGGAGAAAGCACACATTGGAGACTTAATAGCCCACCTGAAAGCTTTAGAAAAAAAAGAAGCAGACTCACCTAGGAGAAGTAGAAGACTGGAAATAATCAAATTGAGGGCTGAAATCAACAAAATAGAAACACAGAAAACAATCCAAAGAATCAATGAAACAAAAAGCTGGTTCATGGAGAAAATCAATAAGATTGATAAACCCCTATCCAAACTAATCAAACGGCGGAGAGAGAATACGCAAATTAACAAAATCAGAAACGAAAAGGGAGACATAACCACAGACTCAGAGGAAATTCAGAGAATCATTAGATCTTACTACAAAAATCTGTATGCCACAAAATTGGAAAATGTTATAGAAATGGACACTTTTTTAGATAAGTACTATATACCAAAGTTAAACCAGGACCAGGTGAACAATCTAAATAGACCTGTTAGTCGCGAAGAAATAGAAGTTGTTATAAAAAACCTCCCCACCAAAAAAAGCCCAGGTCCAGATGGCTTCAATGCAGAATTCTACCAGAACTTCCAAGAAGACCTAATACCTATACTCCTTAATGTATTTCACAATATTGAAACAGAGAAGTCATTGCCAAATTCCTTTTATGAAGCTGAAGTTACTCTGATACCAAAACCACACAAAGACACAACCAAGAAAGAGAACTACAGGCCAATCTCACTCATGAACATCGACGCAAAAATACTCAATAAAATACTGGCAAACCGAATCCAAGAACACATCAGAAAAATTATCCATTATGATCAAGTAGGCTTCATCCCAGAGATGCAGGGCTGGTTCAACATACGAAAATCTATCAATGTAATCCATCATATAAATAAACTGAAAGAAAAAAACCATATGATCATTTCATTAGATGCTGAAAAAGCATTTGACAAAATTCAACATCCCTTTATGATAAAGGTCTTAGAGAGATTAGGAATACAAGGGTCGTTCCTAACTATAATAAAAGCTATTTATAGCAAGCCGTCAGCTAACATCAAATTAAATGGAGAGAAACTCAAAGCTATTCCACTAAAATCAGGAACACGACAAGGTTGTCCACTCTCTCCATACCTCTTTAATATAGTGCTTGAAATTCTAGCAATAGCAATAAGACAACATAAGGGGATCAAAGGGATTCAAATCGGAAAGGAAGAAGTTAAACTTTCATTATTTGCAGACGATATGATAGTGTACATAAGCGACCCCAAAAACTCCAGCAAAGAACTCCTTCAGCTGATAAACACCTTTAGTAGCGTTGCAGGATACAAGATCAATTCCAAAAAATCAGTTGCCCTCCTATACACAAAGGATAAGGAAGCAGAGATGGAAATCAGAGAAGCATCACCCTTCACGATAGCCACAAATAGCATAAAATATCTTGGGGTAACCCTAACCAAGGAAGTAAAGGATCTATTTGACAAGAACTTTAAGTCAATGAAGAAAGAAATTGAGGAGGATACCAGAAAATGGAAGGATCTCCCTTGCTCTTGGATAGGGAGGATCAACATAGTAAAAATGGCAATTCTACCAAGGGCAATTTATAGATTCAATGCAATCCCCATTAAAATCCCATCAAAATTCTTCACAGATCTTGAGAGGACAATAATCAACTTTATATGGAGAAACAAAAAACCCAGGATAGCCAAAACAATCTTATATAATAAAGGATCGTCTGGAGGCATTACCATCCCTGACCTCAAACTCTATTACAGAGCCTCAGTATTGAAAACAGTTTGGTATTGGCATAAAAACAGAGAAGTCGACCAATGGAACCGAGTAGAAGACCCTGATTTTAACCCACAAACTTATGAACACCTAATTTTTGATAAAGGAGCTAAAAGTATTCAATGGAAAAAAGAGAGCATCTTCAACAAATGGTGCTGGCAGAACTGGTTGTCAACCTGTAGAAGAATGAAAATAGATCCATATCTATCACCATGCACAAAACTCAAGTCCAAATGGATTAAAGACCTCAATATTAGTCTGAACACACTGAACCTGATAGAAGAAAAAGTTGGAAGTACTCTACAACATATGGGTACAGGAGATCACTTCCTACGTTTATCCCCAGCAGCACAGACATTAAGGGCAACATTGAATAAATGGGACCTCCTGAAACTGAGTAGCTTCTGTAAAGCAAAGGACACTGTCACTAAGACAAAAAGGCAACCCACTGACTGGGAGAAGATCTTCACCAACCCTGCAACAGACAAAGGTCTGATCACCAAAATATATAAAGAACTCAAGAAACTAAACTTTAAAATGCTAATGAACCCAATAAAAAAATGGGGCACTGATCTGAACAGAGAATTCTCAACAGAAGAAATTCAAATGGCCAAAAGACACCTAAGGTCATGCTCAACCTCCTTAGCGATAAGGGAAATGCAAATTAAAACAACTTTGAGATACCATCTTACACCTGTCAGAATGGCTAAAATCAAGAACACCAATGATAGCCTTTGTTGGAGAGGTTGTGGAGAAAGAGGCACACTCATTCATTGCTGGTGGGAATGCAAACTTGTGCAACCACTTTGGAAATCAGTGTGGCGATTTCTCAGGAAATTTGGGATCAACCTACCCCAAGATCCAGTAATACCACTATTGGGAATATACCCAAGAGATGCCACATCAAATGACAAAAGTATCTGTTCAACTATGTTCATAGCAGCATTGTTTGTAATAGCCAAAACCTGGAAACAACCTAGATGCCCTTCAATGGAGGAATGGATGAAGAAAGTGTGGAATATATACATATTAGAGTACTACTCAGCAGTAAAAAACAATGACTTCTCGAATTTTGCGTGCAAATGGATGGAAATAGAAAACACTATCCTGAGTGAGGTATCCCAGACTCAAAAAGAGGAACATGGGATGTACTCACTCATAATCGGTTTCTAGCCATAAAATAAAAGACATTAAGCATATAATGTGTGATCCTATAGAAGCTAAATAAGAAAGTGAACCCAAAGAAAATCATATAGTCATCCGCATGGAGAGGGGGAAGTAGACAAGATTCCAGGGCAAAAACTGGGAACTTGCGGGTGAGGTGGCATGGGGCAAAGGGGAAATGGGATGAGAAATATGAGAAGGGGAGGATGGGAGGAGCTCGGAGGATTGGGATGGTTGGGATATAGGAAGGATGGATACGGGAGCAGCGAAGTATATATCCTATCTAAGGGAGCCATCTTAGGGTTGGCAAGAGACTTGACTCTCGAGGGGTTCGCAGGTGTCCAGGAATATGTCCCCAGCTGGTACCTTGGGCAACTAAGGAGAGGGAACCTGAAATGACCCTATCCTATACTGATGAATATCTTGCATATCACCTTAGAACCTTCATCTGGCGATGGATCGAGGTAGAGTCTCAATTTGGAGCAACGGTCTGAGCTCTTAAGGTCCAAATGAGGAGCAGAAGGAGGGAGAACATGAGCAAAAAATCAGGACCACGAGGGATGCACCCACCCACTGTGACAGTGGAACTGATTTATTGGGAGCCCACCAAGGCCAGCTGGTCTGGGACTGAATAAGCATGGGTTGATTCCGGACTCTCTGAGCATGGCGGTCAATGAAGACTGATGAGAAGCCAAGGACAATGGCACTAGGTTTCGATCCTAATACATGAACTGGCTTTGTGGGAGCTTAGCCTGTTTGGACGCTCACCTTTCTGGACGTAGATAGAAGGACCTTGGTCTTCCCGCAGGGCAGGGAATTTGGACTGCTCTTCAGTATCGAGAGGGTGGGGGAATGGAGTGGGGGGAGGAGAAGAGGAGTGGGGATAGGGGGAGGGAAGTGGGGGGAGGGCAATATTTGGGAGGAGGGGAGGGAAATGGGAAATGGGGAGCAGGTGGAAATTTTAATTAAAAAAGAATAAAAATAAATAAAAAAAAAAAAAAAAAACTTCTTTTCTAATAGACCGAGCTTTTTAGTCATTATCCAGATGGAGTTTATCCCATAAATGAAATAAAGAGTGTACTCTGTATGGTATGGGAAAGCAGACGCAGTCCCTCCCACATGTGAGGCAATGTTCCACTGCTGAGGTACACGCCCAGAAACACCTCCATCTTGGAGCAGGCATATTTAAACCAGACAAAAAAGGGGAATTCAAAAGATAAAGTAACCACAAAAGTAAAACTGCATGGAATACACAGAAGTACCAGCAGGTTAGCGCTGCGAAGGAAATGACATGCTGGACTAAGAAGACAAACAAAAGCTAGACTTCAGCAGACCTTACAGATCATGCCAGAATTAACCTGCAACCACGACTCTTCCTCCAAACCCACCAGTGAAAGCTGCGTTTCATATGCCCAGGTCAGGAAGAAGCTTAAAACTCAGCCTTTCAGACACACGACACAAAAAACCATAGGAAGATTTTTAACAGGAAAAAGATGTAAGATTTAGATACTGAGAATGCATTCTATTGTTTGCAGAAAGAGGTACAAAGTAAGATGGGACTACAAATTAATAATTAGTTTGAAGGCAGCTGAGGCAGCAGAGCAAAGGTTTTAGGTTCCTAACTGAAGAGGGGATGGCAGTGAACTCTGACATTGACTGTGACATTGACACTAAGTGAAAAAATACTGAAATACATTTTTTCTTGAAATACATATAGGAACCAACTAAATATCTCAGACTACTGCAAACAGTGACGAAAGGAAGAGGGAAAAACCAGAGACCAGACAGGATAAACAGGTCACTGAGAGCAAAGTGGAGAAAGAATCAAAGGCACAGTGGAACAGGTTCACTTATGAAAAGCAGGGACATTCTTAGTCTGAGAGAAGAAAAAAAGACATCAGTTCATCTGCCTCAAACAAATCAAGCTACCTTTAGCCTCCTTCAAAGACTGTTTGTAAGTTACTTCCAGACTTGGCAAGCTAAGGATCAAAGTTAGATTTTGGTAATCTAATAATACATTTGTTATCACTTGTGCCCAGATGAACAGTTTTTGAGTTCTACAAAGTCAGTTCTTTCACATCTCCCTGCAGACACTGGGACTGAAAGCTGTGGGCTCCATTTGATTGGCCCTGTAACAAAATACATAGACTGGCTGGATTAAACACTAGAAATTTCAGCTGAGCCTCCTGACACAGATGTGTAGCCTCACCTAGTCTAGGTACTGAGGCAGGAGGACTACAAATTCTTGGCATGCCTGAACCATATAGAGTTAAGTTCAAATCCATCTTCAGCAGTTTAATAAAACCCTGTGTCAAAACAGAAAGTTAAAGGAGGAGGTTGGGATACATATGGTATGCTTGCCTCACTTGTGTGACGACCCAGCTTCATCCCTAGCACCATGATGTACACAGAAAAACAGACTTTTCTTATAGTTGTAGAGAGCAAACGTCTAAAGTGAAGGTTGGGTCTAGTGAGGGTTTTTTTTTTTTTCCCTGAAGTCACACAATGGCACCTTGCTATGTGCTCCCATATCCTTCACGCATTGGCACTCATGGGCAAGGAGCAAGCCCTGATTGTCTAGTATCTATACATACACTATCCTTACAGGGTCAGAGTCCCACCCCTGTGAGTTTATGTGACTTTAATTATTTGCAGGGACAATTTATTTCTAAATAAAGTAATACCATATATTACAGATTTCTATAAACAAAGTATTCAGTTTTAGTGTTCAGTGTAGCTTGAAGAAAACGAAGCAGCCCTCTTCCTGTACAACAAAGTGCTGTGTGTTTATGGGATTAGCCCTTAAACCTAGAGCTCATAAATGCTAAGAGTTCTACCACCAAGTCACACCTTTTTATTTTGAAACAAAGTCTAATAATGTTACCAGTCAGGCCACCTCTGAGCTTCCTCTGTAGCCCAAGGTGATAAGAATTTGTAATCTCCCTGCCTCAGTTTCCCTAGAAGCTGGGGATTACAGGCCTGCATGACCAAGCCCTGGACAACGTACTCTCTAAAGTAGTCATTACGACAGTTTTCTTTACATCATCATGACACAATTCTCCTGGCTTTTGTTCTTCTCTGCTGTGGTTAGAAATCAAGAGGGATGTCTCTACAGTCAGAGGTGAAAGGTCACCGACAACTAGGCCGGAAGGCGGCACAAGGGAGCCTGCAATGTCACCTCAGGGAACGGGTCCTGTCTTACTCCTGTCCTCCAAAGTGCTTTACACATGGAAATCAGTCAAAGCACAGGTGTTTGCTGAATGCAGAAGGAAAAAGATGGAGGAATAGCACTGAAAGAAAAACAGTACAAACTGAGAGCTAAAATGAGCACCTGAAATATTCCTTAAATGTCTTACTTACCGCCTTGACCATATCCAGCTTCTCATTGGTGATCTGTTCTGTGTATTTTCTATAGGCTGCATGTTTAGGGAACTGCTTCAGAATATCAAGAATCTTTGTATACAATATTGTTAGCCTCTAGAAAGACAAACCACACACATTTCAGTAAGTCAAAATGCCACCACAGACAGAATGCATTTAAGTACTCACAGGAATAACTAAAAGAGAATTCACAATTTTAAACTGTGCTTGACTAAAATTCATGTCTATGTTCAATCTCTTTACAACCTAAGAAAAAATGGAATACAAGCATGGAAATTCTTCCTACTGTGGTATATATAAAAGTTGAGTGTACATATATAAGAAGTATAATAATAAGCTAAATTAAAACCAACTTGTAGCTAACCAATGGCCTTCTCTGGAAATCAAATCATTTATTAAAGCTGAATTCCTCATCTTGAGGTAATGAGTATTACAAATTGCACATCGAGATGTCAAGACCCTGGGAAGGCCACTAAGGACAGCAGTAGATGTGGAAGGAGCAGCCTGAGCCTTGCAGACAGGCTGTTAGCACTGCGGACGGCAGAGCCTGAGGAGTGGGTCTACTCCAAGCTCTTCAGACACTAAACTATTTACACTGTTGGGTTTAGTTTTGATCTGATTTTGTTCTAACTGTGCTTTGTTCTTCCCTCTTGGAATAAGGTATGTAACTTGGTTTTGATTTATAGGAACCTATAATTAGGAGACTATATGTATTGGATAATATGTGTATGCAGTATACATGCATATGTATTATTTTGGAATATTTTAATCCTTATCCTCTCAAATTTATTAATATAATGTATATATTCCTTTTAATATAGTATTTTAATAAGTTTCAATCTGATTCAAATTTTGAGGTTTTTAAAAAGATTGAGGGGCGGTAACTAGAGAGATGGCTCAGTGGCTAAGAGCACTGGCTGCTCTTCTAGAAGACTTGGGTTCTATTCCCAGCATCCACATAGCAGCTTACAAGGATCTGCAACCCTAGTCCTAGGGGATGTGATACCCTCTTCACTGGTACCAGGCACAGAAGTGGTACACTGACACACATGCAGGCATACACATAAGTATCAAATAAATTGAAAACTATTTTTTCATCTTTTAGGGTAAAATAGAATGCATCTAGTCTTACAAAAAATTCAGATGAGAATCAGAACGATCAGCGTAGAACAATGCAAAGAAAAGTGTCTGTGTAATGTATTATCCAAACTGGACGCTTCTCACAGTGAAAGCAGACTGTACTCATCACTGTGCCAAAACACAGATACAAACCTGAGCAGCCTCCCAACAAGGGACACGAGACCGATACCTGAGCATGTCAGTAATCACAAGCAATCAACACTTCTAAAGAACACTCTTCTTTTTTCAGTGGAATGTACCACGTGTTGTTTGGATATAAAGACAGACTGGACGTGGGTCAAACTCTTTCTATAGAGAAGACAGTGGTGGAAAATATGATAAGCACGATGAAACACAAAATCCACCATGGCGGGCCGGGACAGGATACAGAGCGGGAGGCAGTAAAAACAACACCAGGAACTGATTGTCTGCACGCACACAGCTCCACTGCCTAGCTGCCTGGACAAGCTGCTTCGATCTAGATGCCCTCATTCCTCATCCATAAAATGTAGAGAACGTATAGGATGTTGGGTCAGAGCGGTACCAGCCACCTATTGTCTCAGTCTCAGCACCCTATGAAGGAAGAATCACTTCAGCAAAACGCAGAGGAGCTCAAAAAGAAGAAAATGCATCTGAGACACCTTTGAGGGATGAAGGGAGTTGAAAACCTGAAGGTGTTGGAAGAAGCAATTTACATACAAATTAAAACAGCACCAGACCGGCAAAAGACACCAAAGCCATAAAGGAAGCAGACACACCTCTGCAGCTGTGCTGTGCAGTAAGCAGCTGCTCATCAAATACAGCTGTAGAGTACTTAAAATGTAGCTAACCCAGACGGAGATAGAGTGTAGGAGAATATACTACAAAAAAAAAAAAAAAAAAAAAAAAAGGCTGCAGACTAGCATTAAATTTCATACTGAATATACACTAAAATGATAAAATGTCAGATGTTAGATTAAATCGTAAAAATAATTTAAACAAACAAACCAACAAACCTTTCTGCTCCCTTTGAAGCAGGGTCTTACTCTATAGCTCATGCTGCCCTCAAACTTAAGACCCCTGCATCTCGGCCCCCAAGTGCTAGGACGACAGTCATGCACCACTTTTAGTTTTCTATACTAAAAAAAAAAAGTACATAACAAAAACACTCAGGAGATATGGAGGAGAAAAGTTAGACTGCGCGGAGTTTTACATATCAAGTTACAGCACCTGGCCTTTTGGGGGGACTAAAAGATTTAAGAAATGGGTGCAGTTGAGCCTATGTTTTAGGAAAATTAAGCTGGCGGTCATGAGCTAAAGGAAAGAAACAGTCACGAAGGCCACAATAAAGCTGTTCTAAGCACTTACAAGAGCAAAAGCTTAAGCTGCACTAAAGACTAGAGGAAGATTAATGAGGTCGAACCAGACTGGTAGATGTAGGTGAACTGTTCTTCCCCACCCACCAGTTCCCAAATAACTGACACGGAGACTCAGTATTAATTACAGATGCTCAGCCAATGTTCACACTTGTTACTACTAATTCGTACATTTTAAATTAACTATAATTCTTATCTACCCTCTGCCACCTGGCAGCACCTTCCTTCAACACTGAATGCTCGTCTTACTTCTTTCTGCATCTCTCTGGACCCCTGTGACTCCACCCTTCTTCTTCCTGGTGTCTTTAGTTTGGTTCTCCCACCTAAGTTTATTCTGTCCAGCTATTGGCCAGTCAGCATCTTTATTAAACCAATCACAGCAACAAATCTTCAGTGTACAAGGGGATTATGCCACAGCAGTTAGAGAAAAAAAAATTAAGCACAATCCATTACTGGAATAAATATGAAAGTAAAAGATTTTATTATCAATACAACATTCAAGTTCTGAGTTGGGGCAGAAAGAGTCATAGACCTGATAGAGAAAGACAAGCCATAGAGGAAGAATATCAGAAACAGAGAACTGTGACTTCTGTTCTCCACATTAACTCTGAAGTACAAATTCATAAAGAATCCAAGAGTCATACACTATGCACTGACTATACTATGAGCTCCTCAGAGTTCTAGAAGTGAACACACAATAAAGTCTTATCTTTGTAAAACGTCTGAGTCAGACAATACCTGAGCAGAATGGGGTCTGTTAAAGAGCGATCTGGAGAATCCTTTAAAGAGCCCTAAAACTGAGAAAGCCTCTGGAAGGTTTTAAAGAAAGAAGTGGCATAACCAGACACATTTTAACACAAACCAGCTAAGAAAAAGGCAGGGAAAAGCAGCTCCCAAAGTGATGTAATTATCACAGAAGTGAGGACAGTGACAGAAACGTGGGACTAGCAAAGGAGGTGGTGAGGTGTACCTGGATAACTCTGAAGGTCGGATGCAGAGGATTTACTGACATAGCAAGTGACATGTGAGCTGATGAACGCAATGCAGCGTGCTTTCTGATGGGGACTCTCAGTCGGAGAAGCTCGGGTGACCCATCTGACACACAACTGAAGATGCTCACTAAGAGCATATGTGTGTATACATACATACATACACGGCTTCATAAAAGGAGAAGCCAGTGCTTGATACGGAAATAGAAGAATTAAACTGTTTATAGGTAGCATTTAAAACCATTAGATTATCTCCACTCAATGAGAGCAAAGCAAACCTAAATTTAAAAACTGGCTAAGAACCGGGTCATGAATGCGACAACAAAGTATAAGAGTTGAGAAATGAGGAACTGGAAAAGGCAAAGGATTAGAAAAAATAGTAAACAACAACCCCTCAAAAGACTAAACACAGGATACTGAGAAGCCTGGACACCCAGGAAACAAGGTAGTTCGTGTAGAGCATCAAAAGTGTCAAAACTGCAGCTCTGAGGTCAGGAGATGGCACAGTGGGTAACCATGCTTGCCACCAGCCTTTTGACCTGAGTGACGTCCCCGGGACCTACATGGTGAAAGGAGAGAACCAACTCCACGGAGCTGTTTTATGACCTACACACATACTGGCACACACACAAATAGATAAATGTAATAAAAGTATTTTCAATGGTACTCCTGGGACAACTAAGAGAAATGTGAACCGATGAAATTTAGCATCACTGCTATCACAGAAAACACTGAAAATGGCAGTTCTGGCCAGGTCTGGCTGAAGTGTATTCAAGAGGTAATGAGAAGATGGAGACAGTGAATACTGATGACTCGAGTTATGTACGTATATAGGGAGGGAGAGAAGCGGTGTAATTGCTGGAAAAAGGGGGTAATTACAAGATTTTTGTTTAGGTTTGTTTGTTTGTTTCCAGTGGATACTGAAGGAGGCAACTGTTAGGGTGATGGGACAAGCCAATGTGTGAAATCCAAAGCAGAAATGTATGAATACGATGTGCAGGGCGCCGAGAATAGTCCATACAACCGAAGGTGCGAAAATGCCAGGAAAGGGTCAAGAAGAAAAGTGTCTTAATAAAGAGGCCACGGCAAAGGCAACATCAAAAAGGGAGACACGGGGTCAGAGAAGCCTAGGATGCCATTGTGTCAAGAGCTCTCGGGGGCGGGGAGGGGTGGGAGGAGAGGCGGGGGCGGGGGGTGTAGGTTCCTGTCCCGTTAACATTGCAAGATCAAGGTTGCACACACACACACACACACACACCGTATTTCTCTCGTGTGTCCCGTTAACCTTGGAAGAACAAGGTCACGCGCGCGCGCACAAACACACCCGTACTTACCTCGTGTGGAGTGTCGCACACTGCCAATCCCACCAGGCCGGTGGTCTGTTCGGAAACAAAACAAAACACAGCCGCGCTGTTTACCGTAATCCCACGAGTCACCGCGCACAGAAAGCCAACCCGTCCCTCCCGGGACTTCCCTGCCCGGCCCGCGTCCCCAAGCCGCCCGCAGAGCAGCCGACCATCCGGTCGTCCCCTCCCAGGGCAGCGGACGCTCCCAACCCCGTCGGTTTAGAGTCTCCACCCACGGGTGAGGGAGACGCGGAGGCCGCAGCACCACCGTGACCTCCATCCGCTCACCTTCTTCAACGCACCCGCCATGACAGCACCCGGCGTCCGGAGCGCGCGGCCCTCTGGGAGCCTCTCCCAGGCCTGCTCAATCGAGCGTCGACGCTGCTGCTCTGTCACCTAGGAAACCATCGGGCTCCGGCGCTCGAGCAGGAGGGTGTGGTAGGTGTTACTCCCGCCCACCTGGAAGGGATTTGCGCATGTGCGACTCGTGCGCAAAGCTCTGCAGGATTTGGGTTTAACAGAGAGAAACTGACTCCGTGGTTAGGGTTAAACATTAAGGGAAAGTCTACGAAAAACTTCAAATGTAGTCACTACAGAAGCTATAATTTTGCTTAGCCTTTGATTGACGTCTTAAACGGCACGTCCTCAATTTATTGAAATGAGAGTGAGAACCGGCCCTGAGCATCATGAAAAATGCTCTCCTCCGCATGTATGAATACATTCTCATAAATGGAAGCTGTAAAGTGGAATTAACCGTATGATGCATCCGTTTGCGCTTGAGGAAACTGATGAATGGAAGGTTATGAGGTCATAGCCTTTGTTTCAGTGGAAGTTTATGAGGTCATAGTCTCTGCGCCCTCTGCCTCCAGATGCTAAGAATGTCTGTGGTTGTTGGGTGTGTTCTAGAATGTGGAATCATAACTTTATAAAAAGATGCATGTGTTCCTTGTAACTTTGGATTCAGGCATCTCTGTGCGGTATTTGCTAAAGACACCGAGGGGAGACAGACCTGACTGATCCTGGCTAAGGTACTACAAAACTGATCGCTTCCGTGTAATACAAAAATAAGTAGGTTTCAGAACCAACCCTTTGTGGAGGGGCACACTGCGAAGGAAGGCTTGCTAGTGGTATTCTAAGTTAGAGACAGTAGAATTCGCTATAAAGGGACACATCCCATGGTATCTGTGATATCAGAGGGAATCTAGGAATGTCTTAACAAACATTGTAAGAGGATAGAATGTTCTGGGTTCTCGGGTGCTAGAGGTGCACTGTATGACCCAGTGGAGTAAATGTTCCAGTCCCTGGAAAGATGGACGTTAGGAAATTCTGTAAATGCTTGAGAAAAATTAGAGTCGGGAGGGTGAAGCCAAACTTTGACCCTGCATCTTACAGAATTTACACTTCGGACCCTCTAGCCTGTCCAAAGAGAGTCGGAGCCTCCAGTTCTGCTTCTCAGTGATAGAAGTGTGTGGGGGGGGGGGGCGGTCTTATCAAAATTCGGTGATCAAACTGTCTCCTTGAAACCCAGGCCTCTGGCTCGATGAGGAAAATAACTGGAAGCGAGAGTCCTGGTTCTGAGCAATGGTGGGGCCCCTCCTGGAGCTGCCCAAGGGGACAGCTCCTTCCTTTGACATCTGTCTCTTATCATTCATAAGCAGGTAGAAAACGTGAAAATAATGCCAAACCAGAGAGCTTGTGTCACCCTCCAAAAGCTAGAAAAAAATAAATAAAAAGACCGATGTAAGTGAATCATTAAAGTAGGAAAACAACCAAACCCCAGACATTTGGAGATTATCTACCCTTTATGCCATTTGTCCAAAAACGGGTTTGTTTCCAATTATTTACACTTTTCCCAGAGTTTTCAATCTTAGTACGGACATCTCTAGAAACTGTGAAGATGGTGACATCTAATACTCCAGTCTGGATTGAAATTAAGCTAAATATTGAGATTAATATCTTTTCTGTTGAAAATATAGAGAGAAAAGTCAATGGGGCCCCAAGTAATAAAGATTTGTGGCTACCTCCCCCTGTTCTGGAAGGTGTGTCTCTCCACTTCTGCACACTTTTTTCTTTCTTTACAAATCAAGTAATAAAACTATAAAAGGAAAGGGATTTTTTTAATGAAGATTTTAAAAAACATTCTATGGTATCAAGATATATGAGCATAGTCAATGTAAATGATAAGAATATACTAATAGATAAAAATCCATGTTTTTTAAAAATAAATATTTTAACACTTATAAATACAATGATAAAATTAGCTATGAGAAAAATTTTAAATATGGCAAAAAATAAAAATATTTCCTACGTGTTAATACTTTGCTTTGCTAATCTCATTCAACATAAAATGGCAAATTAAGTGAAATAAGACTAGCTGGATACAGAATGACTAATATACAGAAGGGACTTTACAAATGAGCTGAAATGTAATGACGTAGAACAAGGCTGAACTAATCATTCTCTAAGCTGTTGTACTGATGGTTTATTCTGTGACAGCCAGTGGGGACAGTAGTGCTCTGGTGGGAATGAGAGAGTTGGGTCTCGGTCCCCAACAAGCTTTGTCGTGGCCAGACTCAAAAAAAAATATATATATATATATATAGTCATATACCGTGACCATCTCCAACAAGAACGAACAGTCAGTGTGCAGCATAAGGGCATGGAAGCCTCTCTGAGAGGGGTTATGTGGAGACATGAAGGTGAGTAAAGAACTCTTGTTACATAGAACTAGCTAAAGGATGCTGCAGCCCGAGGGAACAGTCAGAACAGAAGTACTGAGGACGGAAAGTCCTGTTGCCCTGGGCAGCTTCAAGACCAGCATTATTTAACCACGGTGCCTTCTGATGAATGCGAAACCTTCAGCTGTCAGATTGCTCTAAGGGAACTTTCGAACCTTTCACCTTAGCCAAGTCTACTTCTTCGGAAAATTTCCACTGGAAAGAAGTAAGCAATAACAAAATGTCATGTTTCCCGATAGGACCGGTCAAAGCACGTAGAGAGCTGTACAACGGGGTAAAAACGGGATGAATTTAAAGTCTGATGCGGGCTTTGGGAACAGACAGGAAAGTGGACAGCATCTGCATTGACATCTGGGGAAAGAAAACCTTGACAACTTCCTAAATTCTGAATAAAATCATGAAAGCTTTTGCAAAGACACAGGGTGGGATTTTCATACTAATTTGCATGTTTTGAAAGCCTTGGTAAATATTTTAAACGTAGCTCCCCCTGCCCCCCCCCCCCCCAGCCTTAAAATTTCACTGTCAGTGTGGCTTTGGGGCCTAAGAGTGTCCTTGTTTGTAATATAAGATATTTCATAATACAGAATGTGTAACTCATAATGCAGTAAGAAATAGTCTTAAGAGTCTTTATATCTAAACATTTGCCCTTTCTGTGCTTCCGGGGAATCCTATAAGGCAGAAATAATTGAACCGTCCCAAACGTCTCCATGGAACATACAGCTTTTGACCAGCAGGTGGTGGTAAAAGTTAATGACAAGCTTACAACTTAGATGATTTTTTGCTTCTTGTTTTTTTTTTTTTAATGTTTGTTTGGTATGTGTTCTTTTACATATTCTGGAAGATTCATTTGAGGTGAAATATAATCAGTAAAGCATAAAAGAATCTGGCTCAAGTAGCTCAGCATCGTGTGGATAGTGGGGAAAAGAATCTCAAAGTAGCAGAAACTCAAACAGCAATACCCGCCATTCAAAAAAGTCATAGACAATAACAGTAAATAACTTAGAGAAGCACCAGCTATGTGGCCTTATGTGATATTTAAGTGTGTTGCATCATCTGCATTTTTAATAGAGGCTTCATGAGGCTGACTAACGGGGCTGGAGAAACAAGGGAGTAAAGCAGTCAGTATGTTGTCAGTGCCTAGGAAGAGACTGGGCTGATCAAAGGGGTATATACGGTTACAGTGAAGTCCCGCTGAGCAAGAGGAAGGACAGGAATGTTCGCAGCAGCTGGACACCAAAGAATGAGGTGGAAGAAAAAAGTTAGTGGAATTTACCCCCGTCTTAAGAGCACAGCCATGATTGCAGTGAGGGAGCTGGGGAAGAGATTCTTAGGAGACTCCGAGAGGAAAGCAAACCAAACAAAACCTGTTGTCTGGGAAGTTGCAAGAAAGGATGCCGAGGGGAAGCAAAGCCTAGTGAAAAAGACTTCAGTGAATGATTCAGACTCTTAGAAATGTGGAGCAAATAACAATTGCTCCGGTTGTTTCTGTTAAAGGGCATTGTGTCAAGATGGAGTATGGTTAAATCCTTGCCAATCATACTTAAGGCTTACTCACACTTGCCAGCCCTTAGGTATAGAAGGCGGTTCCCTCTTTCAGACCGTGTTAGCCCTTCTGGTGGGTCTCATTCCGTCCTTTCACAGTAGATGGCTAGGGCTACTCTTATTACTGGATCCATATGAGCCCTCCTGGACTTGCCTCTCTTCGGTCATCTTGTTCTCTCTTGTGGACTGTTTAAGATATACCCAGGTAAAACTGAATATACTAGGAGACTGCCTTCAAGTCTCCCCATTTCCTCTAGCAGGTGTGCTTGCTTACCTCTCCCTCTCCCCCTAAGTCTGAAATTAGTTTTTAGCATGGTTCTGTCTTACTAATTTAACAAAGCAGCAGAAAACTGTCGTTATTTTATTCGGGGGATGGGTAAAAGGAAAGAGGATTGCAAACGTAACCGTATTGTTTTGATTTAATTTTATTTGATAATCACTTTTATCTACCTTTGATGATGACAGATGAAACTGATATTTTGAAATTCCATGAAAAATGGAACACATCTATTTCCAGCGATGCTCAGTTCGGCATTCAGTCCTTTCCTTTGCTCATATTCTTTTCCCAAAATGTCCCTTAGGATCCCTTCTTTTGTATCTTTTTTTGGATTTTTGAGACAGGGTTTCTCCGTAGCTTTTGGTTCCTGTCCTGGAACTAGCTCTTCTATGATCAGCGTATTTATTTTCTCTATGGTATCTTCAGAATTTGAGATTCTTTCTTCTATCTCTTGTATTCTGTTGGTTATGCTTGTTTCTGTAGTCTCTATTCGTTTACCTAAATTTTCTATGTCCAGCCGGCCTTCTGTTTGTGTTTTCTTCTTTGCCTCCATTTCAGTTTTCAAGTCTTGAACTGTTTCCATTATCTGTTTGATTGTTTTTCCTTGGTTTCCTAAGGTATCATTCACTGATTTACTCAATTCTTCAAACTTTCTGTTATACTTCTCATCCATTTCTATAAGGGCACTTTTTACATGCTGTTTAAGGGCGTCAATCACTTTCATAAAGTCAATTTTATCTACTTCTTCATGATTAAGGTGTTCATGTCTTCCTGTTGTGAGGTCGCTGGGTTCTGGTGGTTTCATATTGTTTTTCAGATTGTTGGGTGAATTCTTGCATTGGCGCCTGCCCATCTCTTCCTCCGAATGCTCTCCTATGGATCTTCTTTTACAGGATCAGGTCTCCTTGCCTACTGATGTACCTTCCCAGTGGTGGCACTCCCCAGTGATGGTTCTCCTGGTGCTCCAGTGATGGCTCTCCTGGTGACAATATCAGATCTCCGTGCCCAATGATGGCTCTCCTGGTGCCGAGATTAGCTCTCCGTGTTGGTTGCATAGTTCATAAACAAAGCACCTGCCTTGCTTGGTGCAGACAGGCCAGAGTAACAAAGGGACTCCTGCCCGCCTGCTTGCCCTGAGGATTTGCCCCCAGCACCCAGACAGGCTGAGCAAGGTGGTGTTATGTGCCCAAAGAGGGAAGGGGGCAGAAGGAAGAAGGGTTCTGGATGCAAACTGGGTGGGATAGGAAGAGAGAGGCAGTATGTGGGGAGTAGAGTCCTTGCAGGGAGCCCAGGAAGTATGGGGGGGGGAGATGAGGAACTTCTGAGTTCCCTGTTCCAGGCTGCTGCCGCGGGTCACAAACTCACCCCAATGATGGCTCTCCTGGTGCCGAGATCAGATCTCCGTGCTGGTTGGGTAGTTCATAAACAAAGCACCTACCTTGCTTGGTGCAGGCAGGCCAGTGAAACAAAGGAACTCTCGCCCGCCTGTTTGCCCTGAGGATTCGCCCCCAGCGCCCAGACAGGCTGAGCAGGGTGGTGTTATGTGCCCAAAGAGGGAAGGGGACAGAAGGGAGGAGGGTTCTGGATGCAAGCTGGGTGGGATAGGAAGAGAGAGGCCTGGAACTAGCTCTTCTAGACCAGGTTGGCCTCGAATTCACAGAGATCCGCCTGCCTCTGCCTCCCGAGTGCTGGGATTAAAGGCGTGCACCACCACCGCCCAGCTCTTTTGTATCTTTTATGCAAAATTGGCTACCAGATCCCATCTTTTTGTGAGTTTCTGTCTGAGTACTTCTACCTACACTGTTCTAGTTTCTCAATGCTTTAATACTGCTTCTGAGTAACTCACAAACCCACAAAACTTCCAAAACATTGCTTCTCCAGCCTTAGAGGGCACCAGCATCATCTAAAGGTTTATTAAAACAGAGAATATTGGACGTCAACCAACCCCTGCTCCAAACTGCCCCCAAATCCTAGTTCTGATGCTTAGCAGAGTCTTGAAGTGTAGGGTAAGAACTAAATCTGAATTTCTAATAAATTCCCAGCTGATATTTGGGGGTGTGGGCCACACTCCAGAAACACTGCTTCACCTTGTTGCTGTCACTGTCCTGCTCAGTGGACTCAGCTGTAGCTCCCCATTGCCAGGACCATCATCCCTGCCTGCCCATGTTTGAGGTCTTCTCACATGGTGTCTCATCCTATCTGTTGATTTCATTGCTCCTCTCTCTCCCCACAATCTTACAGTTCTACGGCTTTCCTCCCAATCCTCTGTACTTTGTAAAAGAGATTTTGTATCATGTAACATATTTTTGAGAAATAAATTCACTCCTGACCCAGCCGCCAACAGTTCACACAACGTGGATGTGGCTCCTGTCTCATTTTCCTTGATGCGTTCTTATTTCTTTTTCTACTTTCCTCTTCCAACCTTTAATTCTTTATTGGATTTATATTAATCTTGTTAATTCCCAGGCCCTTTAGAGTCTAAGACACAGAAGAGAGAAAATATGGAAAAAGGTAAAAATCCAATGTGCATGTGTTACTCTTTTTCTCAGTTAATGAGATTTATTTACATTTTAGTATGATAGATAAAGCTGCACTCTGGTTATTTTAAAAAATGTTTTCCTAACTCAGGACCGCGAGGGGTGCACCCACACACTGAGGCAATGGGGATGCTCTATCGGGAACTCACCAAGGCCAGCTGGCCGGGGACTGAAAAAGCATGGGACAAAACCGGTCTCGCTGAACATAATGGACAATGAGGACTACTGAGAACTGAAGAACAATGGCAATGGGTTCTTGATCCTATTGCACGTAATGGCTTTGTGGGAGCCCAGGTAGTTTGGATGCTCACCTTAATAGACCTGGATGGAGGTGGGTGGTCCTTGGACCTCCCACAGGACAGAGAAACCTGCTTGCTCTTTGGGCTGAGGAGGAAGGAAGACTTGATTGGGGGAGGGGGAGGGAATGGGAGGTGGTGGCGGGGAAGAGGCAGAAATCTTTAATAATTAAATAAATTAATTTAAAAAAAATAAATAAATAAAAAAAAGAAAAATAAATAAATAAATACATCTAAAATAATATTTTTTGCTTCAAAAAGGTGATTATTGATACTCATCTACAAGAGAAGATATTCATAAAAAAATAAATGTTGTTTAAAATTACATAGCAAAAAAAAAATGTTTTCCTATATATCCGATTTTTAGTTCATTATTTGTAGTTCATTAAATATTTAAGAAGACTGGTGCTTTTAATTTAGTGGGTGCCCTTGATGTTCCGTTTTGTTCTCTAGCACCTATCAGTTCCCTGATAGGGAAAATATATCCCATCCTTTCTCCTGTCTCCCCTGCCTCTCCTCTGCTATTGGTTTTAAGAGAAGCTTGTGTTTCTTAGCATTTGCTTTCACGTAAATACATTTGAGCTTCCAGTATTTGCTTCATCATTCAGGATATCTCCTTTCACCTTTGCTACTCCTGCTGAGACACCCGATAGCACTTGACTTCTCCCTTGCCTCCCAAGTGTAATAATAGACTCACTTCTAATTTCAGAGCATAGGACATCAGCATTCTACATGGTAATCCCAGGCCCTGGGTTTATTTAATCATTAATCCTATAATGGTACATTTCCATGGTCTTCACTAATCCATTTCGCATACTTATTTGTCTTTATTTGATTGAAGTCAGTCTCTAGTAATTTTCTAAGAAGGTCTTATGGGACTCTTCCTCTTACTGGGTGAAAAACAGCCCCAAGTGTTACAAGTCTGAGAATTTGGAAGCCATAACTTTAGAGGCATGTTGCCTCTTACAAGTAATTAGGGTTTTTTTTTTTAAAAAAAATCTGAACTCATATTTTCTTCAAAATCCACTGGCGTTACCAGTTCACGACTCTGTGGTGATGACAGCTTCTGTGGCTTTTTCTTGGCATTTGTAGCTTGTCTTTTGTTTCCATTAAAAACCTTTATACTCCAGAAATATTTCCTTAATGTATGTCTCAATTCTTGATTGCTATTTCCCATCTTTCATCTTTATGGTCTCCAGCTATGAAGGCCTTCTTCAGCTGTTTGAGATGTATATGATATAACCATGTAGATACATGTGTGTGTTAGACACTGTGCTAACCTTTAAAATATTTTCTTGGCTTGCATCGTGTTTCCCTTAACTCTTTCAAAGTTCAGCTGAGAATACCTTAGGTAAATATTTCCTTTACCTAAGATTGTTATTAAAGTAACACTCACAAACTCTGGTCATGAGTTTGTCAGGTTTGTTTCCAGATTCTTTGTCATTACCCATTTGTTCTTAGGCAAAATTCACTGTGAATACTCTCAGAAGTACCTGAGTGGGTTTTCTATGTTTCCCCTTGACTTAATCTCTGCCTGACTCTTATTTGATGACTTAGAAGATAACTGTAGTCTGAATGAAAGTTAAAAATTAACTGAGATCGAATTTGCAATCTACCTGGTACTAAGAGATTTACAAATCTATATAAAGTCCTTTAGCTTCAGGGAACTAAGTTAATTATTGAAAAATCACACAAATCAATTATTCACTAGGTTCTTATTTAAAAACAAGTTGACTTTGCTGTGGAATTCATTATTAATTTGGCTTAAAATACCAATTTATGTTTTCCTATATTATAAAAATCCTATTTAGATATTGGTTGAAGTCAAACACACAAAACACATGGTGAAGTTGGAGGGTCCCCCTGCCATTGCCCATGGCCTTCAGTTAGTTCACTTTGTCAATTGTCCACACTGTGAAAAGCACAGTGTCATTCTGTTGGACCTCAAGTATTAACATTAAAACCTGGTATATATGGATATAAATAATTACTCTTGAAGACAAGTTAAACATGGTATGGAAATGAAGGAAGAAAGAGAAAAATTAGGAGAAGTTCATGGGAAAAGTGAAAGAAGGCTTAATTAATCTGAGTCTTTGTGGTGTTGGTATGAGAATGGCCCCATTGGTTCATATATTTGAATGCTTAGTCATGAGAGGGCACGATTTGAGAAGGATTAGGAAGTGTGGCTTTGTGGAGGTAGGCATGGCCTTGGAGGAAGTACATCTCTGGGGATTGCAAATATCCATACCAGGGCAGTGTGCTTGCTTTGCCTCCCTGCCTGTGGATCAGGATGTAACTCTCAGCTACTTGCTCTAGTGCCATGTGTGCCATCCTGTGTCCCCTATGATGATAATGGATTAAGCTTCTGAAACTGTAAGCAAGCCCCCAGTTAAATGCTTTCTCTTATACTCGTAGCCTTGGTCATGGTTTCTCTTCACAGCATAGACCATCTTAAAGGGACAGAAAGATATGTAGGAATAGTGGAGTAGTGGAGTGATGAGAAGGGTCTGTGACCCAAGCAACAGATGAGCGGAAAGAAGTTCAACCTGAGGAAGTGAGCTGAGCATGAGGACTCTTGTGAGTCTCAGTGAGATCAGTATCTTAACCTACTCTGAAGAAAATAATTTCCGGGTGTCTTAGCTACTTTTTTATTACCGTGCAGAGACACCATGACCACGACAATTTATAGAAGAAAGAATTTATTTGAGGCTTATGGTTTCAGAGGTGGTCTATGTCCACCGTGGCAGGGAGCATGGCAGCAGGGAGCAGGCATGGGGCGGGAGCAGTAGAGTCATCTCCCCCACAAGCATGAGACAGACAGAGAGTGAGCCCAAATGACGTGGGCATTTGAAACCTCAAAGCCCTCCCCAAGAGACACACCTCTTCCAACAAGATCGCATCTCCTAGTCTCTCCCAAACAGTCTCATCACCTGGGAACCAAATATTCAGATGCATGAACCTATGAGGGCCATTCTCATTTAAAATGACCACACTGGGTGAGTCAGTGTGACACAATGTTTGTTAAAGAAAGTGATAACACGGGGACTGGAGAGATGGCTCAGCGGTTAAGAGCATTGCCTGCTCTGCATAAGGTCCTGAGTTCAATTCCCAGCAACCACATGGTGGCTCACAGCCATCTGTAATGAGGTCTGGTGCCCTCTTCTGGCCTTCAGGCATACACAGACACAGAATATTGTACACATAATAAATAAATAAATAAATATCTTTTTTAAAAAAGAAAGTGATAACATACTTTAGATGTAAGTACTGGCCCCCATTAAGCTAGAGGTAGACCAGCCTTAACATCTATAACCAAGAGTCAGGTGTGGCGGTGCATGACTTTTGATCCCAGCACTCTGGAGGTAGAGGCAGGTGGATCTCTGTGAGTTTGAGGCCAGCCTGGTGTGCAAAGTGAGTTATGGGGCAGCCAGGATTGTTACATAGAAAAACCCTATCTCAAAACAAACAAACAAAAACTATAATCAAGACTAAATAAGATTTTAAAATTAGGTAAATATTAAAATTAGGTTAAGAATATGAGCTGGCGGGCTGGAGAGATGGCTCAGTGGTTAAGAGCATTGTGTGCTCTTCCGAAGGACCTGAGTTCGATTCCCAGCAACCACATGGTGGCTCACAACCATCTGTAATAAGGTCTAGTGTCCTCTTCTAGCCTGCAGGCATACATGCAAACAGAATATTGTATCCATAATAAATAAATATTTTTTTAAAAAAAAGAGTATGAGCTGGCTTGTTGGTTTCTCTTAAGGAATTTCCCCTTACAAATGAAACTGTATAGCAGCTTGTGAGGCGCAGCATTCAGGCGCAGGGATGAGAGAGGATGCTAGCGTTCGGGCGCAGGAATGAGAGAAGATGCTAACAAGGTTAAACTCAATGAGAGCAGGCTTTGGCTTTAGGCCCGATCATTTATCATTTTAACAGTCTTGTTCATGATGTTTCTCCAAAAAGAGATTGCTGTTATTATATAGTCTTTTTTTCACAGCAGTTTTGAGTTCATGAGCTGTGTAGAAAACTGTTGACTTTCACCCAACCAGAAATGAAAAAAACAGATCCCTGGGGGTGAGGGGTCAAGCCAATGGGCCCCTGAAATTTACCCATCTTTCCTTCCTGCTCAGGACTCATACACCTGCCCATTCAGAGACAGAAATGTTTACCTAAGGCCACAGGTGGCCCCCTAAGGTGTGTTACATATATCAGGTTCTCTACCACAGGATCTGATACATTCTCAGTTCTGCTCCTTGAGTGACTGGAGTCACTGAGAGAAAAACCATGACAGTTAAACTTGCTAGGCATGGAACAGCTCTGTGTGTGCCCCTGCCTCCTTTCATCTGAGCAACCACTCATCCGGGTGGGAAGACACACACAGTGTCTCTGGCTCTGCTGGGAGCAGAAGGGCTGTGGTTATGCCAAGGAAGTGTCTGTTCCTAAATACATTCGCACTTCTGAGAACATCTAGCACAATGCTTATCTCTGTAGGGTTAAAATCCTAGCTGGTCCTCTCATTAGCTAAATGACTCTGCAGAAGTTTCATTAACCCTTTAATTTTTCCTTCCTCCCTGGAAAATGGTCACAGTGTTGGGCCATGTCACCAACCTTTCTGGAAGGCTGTGGTGATTAAATGGGATTGTTTATAGAGGACAAGAATTGCTTTGTGCTGGTCGGAAATTCTGAAACGGCTGTCTTGGTGGAGGCAATGCTTCACCAAAGTACCACATAGGGGTCTGGTGATGGAAGTGAATTTAATCTTTTTGATCCTTCACCCAAGTGTCTTCGTACAGAGCATAAGCTGTATACCTGCACAGAGGACTTGGAATAATGCTTAGTTATAACAAAAACTCACTAAATACTACCTAACCTTGTGATTATTAAGGGACAAGCCACTCCAAAGCAACAGTGCTGGAGTACCGTAAGAGACCACATGATTGTGTCTGTTATGAAAAGAGGCCAATATTTACAATGCACAGCTCCATCCTGGAAGAGTTCAAAATACATAACTGAGAAGTGGGCTGAACAGAAACCTATGCTCGTGTTCTCATCTTCCACTATGTAGTTTTGGCTATATGGCAGGCACAGCATCAGCCAGAGTGAACCATAGCAGACCTCACTTCCCTTTAAAGAAGTCTTCTATTTCTGATAAAGCGATAGCCACAAGATAGTTCTCTCCCCAAGGCTTCCATCAGCTCTCTGTTGTGGCAGATATGTCACGTCTCTCACAGAGAGTCAATGCTGCACCACAGTCTTAAACACAGCCAGTGGAGGACTATGGGTCTATAGCTGTGCAGAAACTCTCTAACCTCCCAACCACTCAGCAGTTGAAAACAAAATATCATCAGGAATTCATTTATAACATAACACTTTCATTTTGCTCTTGTGCTCATTGGTAATTGAGTTGAGGTGGGGTAGAACCATTTAGTTATGCAATTATTTAAGAAAGATGATTTTCTGGATACCTAGATTCAGGCTACAGAAGAGAATCCTGCTCAGCAAAAAAAAAAAAGTATATTCATCTAACTCTTGATTTTTGGCTTCTAAAAATATTTGTGAGAATCACTAAATGTCCTTTTAGAAAATCATGTGTCTGCGTGTTGGGAGAGGGTGGCAAGAGCTCAACACTGGGTGCCTTCTTCCATAGATGTCTATGTTATTTTTTTTTTAAGACAGCATCTCTCACTGATCCTGATGTTCATTGACTGGCCAGCAAGATCCAAGAATCTGGCTCTCTCCACACCCTGCCTCCTGATGCCAGGATTGCAGATATACCTCACCTTGCTAGCTTTTGTATAGGTGCTGAAGCTCAGAGCTCAGGTCTCCATGCTTCATGGCAGGCACTGGACCGACTAAGCCATCTCTCCAGCCCTCAGTGTTCTTTGATTGGAGAACTTGTCTTTGTGTCTGACACATGGTAATCAGTAAATGCATGCTTGGAAGATAACTGGACCTCTTGTATACAGGCAGGGGATGCATCTTACTTAGGTGTCCAGAGGTGATTAGAGGGCTGGAAGGACGAAAGAAATCACAGTAAATCTTGCTTAAGAAATCATTCACCTCTGATTCAAAATATAATTCATATAAAAGGGTAAGACAGGGTAAAGATCACAGGAATAGGTTAGCGAAATCCCAAGCTGTAAAATAGGGGGTTCTTAACAGGTAGAACTTCAAACCACAACATTCTAGATCCTAAAGTTAAAAAGAAATCAAAGCTCATCAAACTCCAAGCCCAAGAAAAGGCCAAACATTTCACGTGAAAGAAAGACTTTGGCCAAGGAAGACAGTGCCTGGGCGTTCTGTTCTGATGATCCAGGAGCTGATGTTAGGAGGTGGGGACCCTTCTTTCTTCGCTCAACCATCAGGTTCTGTCCTGCAGTGCCTCCTATGCTTGTGCTCGCTTTATGAGCTTTTCAGCAGGCATCCAGGGCTTACATACTAATTTCTTACTCAAAAGTTTTAGTAGAATCTATCCTCTCCCCTACCCCAACACATATATCCAACCTTTCAGCATCCGTAATGCTGAGACTACACACACAGGGAAGCAAAAAAAAAAAAAAAAAAAACACTCTGGAATCATGAAACCAGATAAGAGCTCCGAAGAGCAACTGAGACAAAGTTAAAACACCAAGGTTAGCTTCCAATACGTCAAAGCCAGGATTTAAGTAGATTAGAGACAGGCAATTCTACTCACAAGGCAATACAAATTATAAAATACTAATAAATAAATATTTAAGGACTGTTCACTATCTCATTAAGAATCTTTGAAACTTTATCAAAATAAAAATTTAAATAAGTTGGGGAGAAGAGTCAATATTTTGCACAGATGGATTTTCCCCAGATCAATCTTTTCTCGGGGTACTTTCAGTTGCAAATTTCATTTTTCTTACCGGAAACGATTCTGAAAATCATGTGTAAGAAACAAGATGTGACATAAAGAATTTTTAAATAAAGAATAAAAGCCTGCTCTCCCAAATGTCACATCATTATGTGCCGCTGCACAGTTAAAATACCGTGGGACAAGCACAGGGAATAGACAGGCAAATGAAGGTGTTAGATTCCCTTAATAGTTCTTCAGTGGGATGTAGTCAACTGAACAAAGAAATCAAATAACCTTACATTGAGTTGTATACATTCCTCCTCTTACAGAGACTCTATTGTAGACTAATAGTTCTGAAAAATAAGCTGTTTATTCTTTTTTTGGGGGGGGGGGTTTCGAGACAGGGTTTCTCTGTGGTTTTGGAGCCTGTCCTGGAACTAGCTCTTGTAGACCAGGCTGGTCTCGAACTCATAGAGATCCGCCTGCCTCTGCCTCCCGAGTGCTGGGATTAAAGGCGTGCGCCACCACGGCCCGGCTAAACTGTTTATTCTTGTTAGATGTTGATGCAACAAGCGAATATTCCTTCCCCCTTTGACCTAAAGAACACTTTAGGAATCACCAGTATAGACCTGTTACAGGTAAGAATTGATATATAATACAACCACACTAACATTTATACTGTCTGACCTAGGTTTCAATCTTATCACTGATTATTACTTTTAAAAGATTTCCAACTTAATAACTCCACTGCGCTTCAATTGATAGCAGTGTAACCCAGTGGTCACACGGATGTCCATGGTTAAACTAAATATGTCCCAAAACTAAATCAAAAGTCATAAAACTAGAAAAGGCCTGTGTAGTGGTGCCAGGAGCTAGGGGGGCCAATCGGGGAGAGACAAAAGTGGGGAGAGTGTTCAGAAAGCCTTGTATACATGTATGAAATTGTCAAATAACAGCATATGGCTCATCCATCTTACTGCAAATGGCAGGATTCTTTCTTTTGTAAGGGTGGATAACCTTCCATTCTAATAGTTACTGGCCATCTACTGCTGGATATTTGGCATGGTTGCCTATTTTGGCTACTCTGAATCGTGTTACAGTGAACACGGGTAGACACATATCTCTTAGAGATGTTGGTTTTTATTTCCAGTGGCCGTGTGCTCAGAAATAAAATGATGGATGTTGACTTTTCAACTGACCTGTGAGATCTTGTCTGCTGTACCTGGGATCTGGGGACTGGAAAGAATGGGGCAGACCACAGTCTAATGCTGTAGACAGCCTGACTTCAGTTTCAGTGTGCTTTATACACAAATGTAACAAAGAAAGCAGTGATCCAAGGAAGGTTGTTTGAGTTCAGAAAAAAAAAAAAAAAAAAAAAAAACATGTAAATAAAGGTCAGTAATCACACACTAAATATCAACAGAACTTTCTCAGGACAGACCAATTTAAACACAAAGTCTGACACATTCTATAGATTATATCATGGGAAGCAAGAAAAGCAAGGCAGAAGGACATATCCAGATTCAGGGTACACTGACCAGATCGAGTTCTCTAGATGTATTGCAACATCCAACAAGAACAAACATGTCTTATAAATTAAATGTAAATGTCGTAGGAGCCATGAAATGGAATCCAGGAACAAGCCAGGGAACAAAATACGCCTGGAGTAAAGGCCCTTATTCCTGGTCCCGCTCCCACAGTTCCCCAAGGCGTTGTTCACCACGGGTTGTTCTATTGACAGGGTTCTGACACTGGATCATATGAATAAAAAAAAAAAATGTTCTGAGAAATTTCCTTAAAACTATTCTCCTGCATTTGAATGTGTGACGCTGCCTGTCCGTGACTAGAATGAGGGCAGCAGTGGGGATTCTCGCGCATGTGTGTGACGTCAGCACTCCTGGCAGAGTTTGTGCTAAAGCGTTTGACTCGGTGTCAGTTCCTTGGTTTTCCGCCTGAAAAAACAAGGCCATGATCCAAGCACTCGACAGCGAGCTGGACGAGCTGGAAACTGATGACTTCCTTTTCTTGCGTGTCTACTTTGTTCTGAATGGGATACATACAGGTATTGCTTACTGTCGACGCAATGCTAGGATAACATAGAGTGCCGCCCCCCACACGGTTTTGTTTTGTTTTCAGAAGAGAGACCTTAGTGTGCGCTTCCTATAGGGCTTTATAAAAATGAACTGGTCTAGTGGGAGCTTGATAAATGGCTCCGAGAGACAGTGCGTGGATTATGTGTAATGATAGCAAGAGATGTATTTCATTTCATGATGACAAGCCCGCAGCCCTTACACCTGTTTTCAGGGACACAGAGTACCTGCGGTAAACGGGGCTGTCAGGGCCAGCAGGTGCCTTAAACACGGACACGGGGATGCTCCTGTGTTCCTTCGGAGTTCCCGTCCAATACCACCCAAACCCCCTTATTCCCTAAATAGAACCGGGCGAGTCCAAGGGCAGCCTCGAACAGTACATCTCAGCCATTCTAACCTCAGATTCTCCATGTCCTTTGCTATAAATATCATCTTGAACCAGGACATGCATGTGTTCCTAAATATAGCAGAAGGGAGGTGTCTCTGGGTGTCAGTCTCATTGCGTGCACCCTCATGGGAACGGTGCTATTAAATAATCCCTCGCTGTTCAGTCATGCCTCTCCTGAATCTCACCCTCCGCTAGCAACGCAAAGGCATGTTTCAAAAAACACTCTTATTATTCTACAATTTCACAGGTGCATTGTTTGAAATCTGCTCAGAAAAAAAAAATGACACTTTAAAACAAGACAAATGTGAAGGTGATTATTAATACCCGAGAAGATGGCTCTTTACTCAAAGGGTTTTATGACGTATGTGTATGGATGATTGATTGACTTGAAGGATAGGCCTTATAAATTTGGTGGGTGACTTGGTCACATTAGTGTTGCTGTTTCCGTAATGGGGAGGAATACATTGAGTTTCAATATTTCTTGCTCTTTGAGAAAGGGTCTTAGTCTATAGCCCAAGACAGCCTTGAGCAAATGGTCCCTTGCCTTTGCCTCCCCAGGCATCTGCCACTACACATGACTCAAAACTTTAAAGCAAATCCCAGCTGTCAAAGACCATGAGGGAAAGCAATATTTATTTGTAAGGCTGTTACTCAGTAGCTTGGCCATTCACAAAGTCTCTCATTTTTGTCCTTTTCCTGAACCACTTTGAACACTGCATTGAACGTGATTTGGAAGCAGTCTACAGTAGCTATTCTACACGTGTGACAGTACATAGTGATTTAAGAGCAAGCACCTCCCTGCAATGCACCGAACCACATTTGAAAACGTTGAGTTCACATTTTCCCATAAATTCCATTAAACTCCGAAGATTTGTTTGAATTTTTAACGTGAGCGTTAAAGCAGTGTTGTATGAAAATTGAAGTATTGAGCATCTCTCGTGCCTTTTATAACAAATTTTATGGAAAAGTTTCATCAGGTTAATAATAAATCAGGTTAATAACTTAGAAAATGCCCATGACTTTTTAATCCCCCACCATTACTCTTTCGGCGTTCAGTTAACAGTTATATAAATGTGAATTGCTTTTCAAAGTTTTGCCCCAAGGATGCGAGAAGCTCGCCTTGTTTATTACAGCTAAAGAAGAGGCAGGTGTTTTCTGGAGTTTAAGAACAATGGCAGATTGGTTACAGTATTCATATTTACCTACTGACCCCAAAGACAAAGGTGAAAAGAAAAAGAAAATCAAGTCTAACATGCTTCTGCACTCAGAATCCTGCTGGAGAAAATGCAGGAAGATCAAAGCCACTGAATCCGACTTGGAACTCTGAGATAGAATGAGGAGTGTCCCTCAGCCCCAGAAGCCAGGAGACCGATGCTGGGGCAGGGTTGTGTCAGTGGGGGAGGGGAGAGGGAGAGACAGAAGCCAGATGGCTTTGTGAATGTTGACAGTGGCCTGGGTAACTCAAAGATAGCCCTGTGAAAAAAACAAAACAAAAAAAAAACCAACCAAACAAACAAAAAAAACCACAAGGCAGGTTTTTTTCCACATCAGGAAATGGTAAGAGGGCAGATTTTATTGGTTGTAATATTTCCTTCTTTCTGATTTTGTAGTCCTTTAAGAAAAGGGCCCTCACACTAAAACCTCTTTTTTTGTTGTTGCTTGCTTTACATCTACAGTGATTAATTTATCATTAGTTTGTTTGTTTTACTATTCCATATACTCCCTTGTCAGCCTGGGTATTTTGGGTCAGCATGGATACACTGAGGTCTCTATCCATATCTTGAGTCACAGTGACAGTTTCCAAGAGCAAATCACAGTGAGGACAGCAAATTGATAATAAGATGATCTTGTCCGATGTTGTTAGATTTGGATCTAAAAGTTGAAGCATGGAAAAAATCATGAGCATTGAAGCCTGCCCAGAGCAGGGGGATCTGCTGACACACAATCTACCTTCTGAATTCCTACAACAGTGTACTTTGGCTTGTGTGGGTGGAAGGCTTTTTCCTTCAGCAAGAAGCCTCCCTACTGCTGAGTTGGCAGCTCTGTCTTTTTCTATAAACTCTTTGAACCAACCAGAACACGGCAAATCTTATTATTCTTCTACGGACTTGCATTTCTTTTGATGAGAGTCAGCAGCCGTCGCGGGCAATTCTTTCCTGTGTGCCAGGGAACACTTGTGCTTCTGCTGCCCAAGGTCAGATCTTAATTTAAACACCGACTGGATACTTAAATTTAGATACACTGAGGAACACATTAGCTCCAAGGCACTTCCTCTGGTTTAGGAAGGCAAGGCCCTGGATAAGAATAACGAGACGAACATTCCAAAAGGTGAGATTATGAAATATTTGATCTGTACCTTGCCAGCGCGCTTATGGAATATCAGCATTGGAAATATTCCGAGCAGATGGACACACAGGGTGCGGCGAAAGCTTGTTCTTTGAAATCTGACTGATCACCTCTGGGCTCACCTAATTATAGCATAAAACAGGGACAGATTCATTGATTCATAGAGCAGCAACTCAGCAATTATTATGCATTACAGAACCATATCATTAGAAAAATAGATAAAATAGGAATATACTATCGAGGGACACCCATGTGAATAGCATAGAATCCCAAAGGGCCTTATCTGTTCTTATGGTTTCTAATGGGGTGGAAATGACTTTTGTGAAATTTAACATAAATTTCTATGGAGGTTTATTTTTATCATTAACTGCAAAAAAATAGATGTTTGTGTTCAGATTTCTTTTTCAAAAACCCTTTAAGATGTAAAAGAAAAGAAACAGAACTCAGTAGATATGGAAATGTACTCCTGCAGATGAGACCAGAGAACAGCAAGGCTGCCAGACCTTCAAAGGCAGGAGCTGCCAAGGCTCGTTGGTTCTTAAGTGAAGAATTTCTGGGCAATTGTCTATGCAGAAAATGATT
The DNA here is from genome assembly GCF_950005125.1 of Chionomys nivalis. Taxonomy (NCBI): domain Eukaryota; kingdom Metazoa; phylum Chordata; class Mammalia; order Rodentia; family Cricetidae; genus Chionomys; species Chionomys nivalis. The sequence goes on along the minus strand of NC_080086.1, from coordinate 178,531,830 downwards.
TTACAGCCACAAAATACCTATCATGGCTTCATAGTGGAAGGATTATGAACATAGTTTTATATTTTGTTCTTATGAGAATATCTAAAATTTCACATGAATTTATGTCTAATTTATTTTAACCTGGAGCTGATTAGTTTATGAATTGTGAAATTCACAAATTGCGGATTGTGAAAAAATTCCTTTACCAAACTCTTTCTGAAGCCTATGAGTTTACAGGTTATAAAACGAGACCTGTGCTTCATGAATCCTTCCGCTGTAGTGAGCCAGCTCAACCTGTGTGTCTGTTAGAGAGGACCAGACCTGTACCCCCATCTCCACCCTCTGTCTGGTGGGTGAGCTTGAGCAGGCTGCCCGACCAACTCAACTTTGGTTCCACCTGTAAAACCGCAGAAGTGTGCTGCAAACATGGAATACTCAACCCATTCGGTGTGCACAGTACAGGAGGCCTCAGTAGACAATTACTATGGCAATTATTAAACTCATTAAATGTATGCTTTCTGAGGATCTACTGTGTGTTTGCCTCAGGACTAACACTGAACGAGAGAAAAAAGAATGGGGATGGTGTCTCCAAGCATTGCTTTTTAAAGTTTTGATTTATTTATTTTGATAACTTTCCATTGCATTTATTTACATGTGTGTGTGTGTGTGTATATATATATATATATATATATATATATATATATATATATATATATATATACACATCGTGACACACTTGTGCAGTTCAGAAGGAACTTTCAGGAATGGGTTCTCTCCTTCCATCACATAGAAACCAAGGACTGAGCTCAGATCAGACTTGGCAGCAAGCAACATTACCAGCTAGCCTGTTTGATAGCCCAAGTTTATTATTATTTTTATTTACCCATGCACATGTGTGTTTGTGTATAAACCCGTATCCATCTGGAGACCCGAGGTCAGCACTGGGTATCTCCGACTGCCACTCTCCACCTTGTCTTTTGAGACAGGATCTTTAGCTGAACCTGGAGAATGAGCTGCAGGAGCCCACTTGTCTCTGCTTCCCTAGTGGTAGGGTTACAGACACAGGTGACCCTGTGTGGAGTTTTGTTCGTTTGTGTTTGGTTGTTTTCATGTGGGGGCTGGGGATCCTAACTCCGGTCTTCATACTTGTATGCGGTGGGTGCTTTGCTGGTTAGGCAATCCCCCAGCACCTAGAGCACAATCTCTAAAACTAAGAAACTCTGACGATGTTGATATTGTATGAGTGGGTGGGGCCTGGGGGGCCTTGAACCTGAAACACAGTCGACATTGGATGTGTATTTTTGAATGATAAGTAAAATAGCCTGACTCCCCTTGGCAAGATAACAGCTGAGAACCTATGATAACATAGGCCTTGGTGTCTTTGTCCATCAGTGGCAGAATGTTGTCGGTATTCTGCATCTGTCTTTCAACAAGGTATTGGACGTGAGAATCCTAAAAAGAAGACATGAGCACTGGAAGGAGTGTCTTTAACAGGATTTGTAAGTGGATAAACAGCTTTTGTCAAGGGTGCTAAGTAACAGACCCGTGCCAGCCTGGAGGCCTCTGTCCTATGCTAATTTCTGTCCCACGTTTGTCCTTCTCAACAGAGCACGAGACCATCGAGGACACACTTATTAAGTAGGGAAGGTAGAGATGTGCTCAGTCTCAGCAGATGGGAATAAAGGTCAACCTTTAACAGGTGAAAGACAGCAGGAATAAACACAGAGTGACATGGAGCACGGCTCACCAAACGTGTGAAATATACAGCCTGTAGAACTGGAGGCAGGAGAGGTTCAAATCCGTTGTGTAGCAACATAGCCTCCATGCTTATCTGGCCTGGCCTAAGTTAGTAGATGTGCAATGTGTAAGGAGAGAGAGGTGAGCATGCTGTTCTTTCTTTAAAAAAAAAAAAAAAAAAAAGGATATTTATTCTGTGTACAGCATTCTGCCTGCAGGCCAGAAGAGGGTAGCAGATCTCATTATAGATGGTTGTGAGTCATCATGCGGTTGCCAAGAATTGAACTCAGAACCTTAAAAAGAGCAAGCAGTACTTTTCACCACCAAGCCATCTCTCCAGCCCTAGATGCTGTGCTGTTCTGCCTGCACCTGTTGGGCTGTACTCGCCTGCAGTTCAGAAGCTCTTAGAAAACAGTGGGTGTGTGAGTGTGTTCACAGGAAAGCTTTTGGGAAGACAAAGGAAATTCAGTCATGTCACAGTGAAAGAAAGTGTGCAACCTTGGAAAGAGAAGGTTTGGTGGAGTTCTGATAGCCTGTAAAGAAGTATTTGAAGGGCTTCAGAGAGTCACAGTCTCTCAGCACAATTATGAAGAACAGAGAACCGAGCCTATTGAATTTCGGTTTCAAGGTAGACATAGGGGTTTGATGCTCCTTCCCACCCACAAAAGAAGGCATCAAGGACTCATTTGGAGATAAGGAAGCTCCCTGCTGCTGTACTGAAGCTGAAGTTAGCTAGACGTGCATTAGGCGTGCTGGAAATGGGACTTTGGTGGGCTACCTGGTGATTTTCAACTCTGCAGGTGGCTGGTTCCATGGGAAAACAAGAAGAATAAAATATCAGAGATACTAGAGGACCTGTCCATGGTTGAATCAAAATTGCTCAAACATGATAGGCTCCTACTTCCTCATTCCAGAGAAGTTAAGCCAGCCAATAATGACAGACAGTGTCTACTGACTGCCAGACAGATGATGTGGGCAGGCCAGGACTGGAGCAGAGGTTCAGCCTCCAGCAGGAGGAAATTAATGACTTGTGCGTAGTCTTAGCATATGATATTAAGTTATGCAACAGCTTGGTATTGCTTGAATGAGTCTGGAATAGACTTGAGTACTACACTGGAATTTTTGTGTCCAGCAAAATGAGCCATGCCTAGGGAAAAATATTTTAAGAAGATGTATATATATCCATGTCTGTATGTGTATATGCATATATGAATAAGAATAATAGGAGGTTAGGAAATGGCCCAATGTATCCAGTCCTTGTCACACAGACATGAAGACTAGAGTTCAGATTCCCAGCCTCCTAGAGGACAAACAGGGATCCCCAGAACAAGCTAACTAGCTAAGCTAGCTAAATCATCCAACTCCAGGTTCGGAAAGATACTCTGCCTCAGCAAATAAAGTAGAAGACTATCAAGGAAAACACTCCAGCCTCTACGCAATACATACCCCTGCACACACACACACACACACACGCATGCATGCACATGATACTCTTTAAGAAATGTTTCTGTGATTATAACTCATTTATGCACTTACCTTTCCCAACTGTGTAAGCCAAAGATGCTTTTTACGATATTTAAAATTATATCATCTCCCTTGAGAGCTACCTCTTGTTATCAAAATATAAAAATTTCTCCTTATGTGAACAGATATAATGTTTTAGGTAATGACATCTATGCTTGAGAAATTCACGTAAGTGGATGAATCTGTTAGATGCCTATTGCATACCAAGCCAAGAAATGACCCGACTGAGTTTCACCCACTTTCCTGAAATGCAGGTGATCATTCCTCTTGGGTTCAGCTCCTGAGGCACATGCAGGGAGCTTCCAAGAGGGCTTGAAATCTTTGACTCCAAAAGGTTTATCTTAGTTCCTCTTACTATTGATGATTTAAAAAACACCTCTGTTCTGCCCTCACACATTTCAAGTATAGGATTTTGCATTGTTAGCTGTAGACTCATCGCTGTGTGTTAGATGCTCAAATTTCTTCATTTTGCATAACTGAAACTTTATGCCCTTTGAAAGACATCTCCCTAAATGCCCACTTCAAAGCCCCTGGTTACTATCATCCAGTTCTGTTTCTGTGAATCCATTTTTGGATTCCATGTTTTGGGATCTTGCAATGTCTTTCCTCTGGTGTTTTATTCATTTTATGTAATATAATGCTCAACAATTTTATCATACTTGTCACAAATGACATCATTCCACTCTTTTCAGGACAATATAACATTCCACGGGAGATAGCGCATTTTCTTTATCCATTCCCCTGGATATTTAGATCAGTTCCACCTTTGGTTGTTGTGAATAATGGAATGATGCCACAGTGGGCACAGGAGTACAGATCTCGGTTCCTGTGGAAATTTCTAGAAATGGACTAGATCATTTATCTCTATGTTTTACATTTCTGCTTTTTCAATGGTCATTCCAAAAATAAGAGTAGCTATGTAAGATGGCACTTTCAAATTGTGGTGACTATTTTGCAATACATATGCATATTGAATTTTCATGTTCTGTACCTATGGTGATTTGATGAAATGCTCCCCATATCCACAGGCATTTGAATACTTGGTCCAGACTGTGGCACTCTCTGGGTAGGAGTAGGAAGTGTAGTTTTATTAGAGGAGGTATGTCACTGGCGCCTGGCTTTGAAAATTTAAAAGCCTAGCGCCGTTTCAAGCTACTTACTGTTTGGTGTTCCTGCTGCCATGTCTAACGGCTGCTGCGACACTTCAGTGCTATGATGGTAATGGATTCTTGTGCCTCTGGAACAAGAAACCCCAAATCAACCCCTCTCTTTTCATGAGTTACCTTGTCATAGTGCTTTATCCAGCAGTAGAAAAGAAGTACAGCGCCCTAAGGTTACTGCATTCCTACAGCCAAGGCTTGTTGTCCTTGACTTGGTAAAACCGAAGGACTAAGAGCCTCTGATTATATTTGGTTAAATGATTATCACTATTGAGTATGACACTAAGGGTTCTTCTCATATACTAGTTTTGATAACTGTATTGTATTCCATTGATTGTGTATCAATGTCCCATACTCATCATTGGAGTTTTTTCAAAGGTTTTCGCTGTTTAAAATCAGATAAACATTCTCATATATAAATCTTTTCCTACATCCCGACCATTTTTATAAGATAGATGTCTAAATGGAGAGTTATACAGAAGAAAAGATTTTTTTTAACTGTGATCACTTTCACTTGTAACGGGAGTCGTGGATCTATCAGTCGTCCTTAGCGCAGGGTTCTTCCCTCTCCCGTGTCCTTGTTTTCCTCTGGAAGTCCCTGTGTGTAGGAATGTAGACCTCCTTCCTACACTCTGAGTCATTTCCAAAGCCAGCATGCTTCCTCCTACCTTTCTGTAGTAAATGAATTTGACTTAGAAATTAATAGTAGAGAGGGAAATGTCAACATTTGTGATATGAAACTGAAGATAAACGCAGCTGGTGTAACAGGTCCTATTGATAGAGAATTTACACGAAAATAAATATTAATTGGTGCAGGCCCAAAATTGGAAGTGAATTTGGCAAAAAAAAAATATGTATAATGTAAAGAAAAGTAAGATATATCTACTTCCAAGCTCATCTTAAGAGCAGTGTATATCAACTTAATATCCATTCATCCAGCCAATTCTTACTAAATTCTCACCATGTATCAGCTGTCACCCTAAGATTCATTGCCACATCTGCCTTTTTATCTCTTTTCCCCAAAATACCAGGTTATGTATCTTTGAGGCAACATTAAAATGATATTTGTTTTCTGGACTAAGGTCTGTGTGTGTATGTGTGCTTGTGTATGGGTGTGCATGTGTGTGTATGTGCATCAAATGCTCCAGAAGGTACCTTGTGTCATTAAGAAAGACACTATTTGAATGCATCTAATTCTTCCCGTCATTTTTAGTCTTTCTTTCATAGGAAAAGCAAAGTCATAAGAAAGAATTATTGGACTGTTAGTTATAAAGAAGAGTCACGTGACTGTGAGGTAGAGCCCAGTTCTGACAGGTATATGTCTCCTGGAAACTCTTCTGGGCTAGTAAACTCTGTTGCTCAAGTCTGCAATTAAAACCATGTATCTGATTTGCTACTTCGTACTAAAGCACACTGAGTAAAGGGCAGTCTTAAAGGCTTGGCAAACAACTCCCTGCCAAGCCTTCCCTTCTCCCCAGTTCCCTCTGCCTAGCCAAAAACCATTAGATTATATTCCTGAAGCTAGTCACCAAGGTCTAGTCCCCCTATTTGGTCACTTCCTCCTCCTGAGGTTGACTATCGAGATCCAGCTATCAAAGTATTGAATTCCAACATAATTAACTTGCTTAATAAAAACTAAACACCTCAGCCAAACACAGGTTTCCCCTTTGTCATGATAGACTGCCGTTTGCCTATGGGCCACATCTGTCCCTGCTCTAACCAGAGGCAGTCCTTTGGTCCTCTGGAACAAATATCTATGCCCTCTCTCTTTGTTCCCTTCCCCTTGTCCTCAACTATGTTCTGTCTTTGTGCCTTATCCCAACCCTCTGTCCCTCTGGGGCAAATAAATCTCCTTTGTGCTGAGAACTTGGTCTTGGGGATCCTGAGCCGAGACTGATCCTTTCACTGAGAAAATAAGTGTATGTGACCAGCAATAAGCATCAAAGTCATAAAAAGTGTTTAATTTACAGAACTGGCTATGTTTTAAAATTATAACTACAAGTGGCATAATGCAGATAAATAAAAATAAACATTGTTTAATATAACTGTTTTCTTAACAAATCCAAAAATTGGAAATATTCCTACTAAACTCTTGCCTTTCCTCTGGTAAGGTAAATGCACAAATTCCTCCCGGGGATGCCAGGAGACCAGCTCACCTGTCAGGAACCACAACACTTCCAAGGTAGAGAGAAATCCCTTTGTGATCTAGGCTCAGCCTTCCACACAGCAGACACCCACACTTCTTTTGGAAACCCAGTGTCTGACTACGGGATACGCTTGCATAAAGAAGGAAGAAACCCCAATTTTTCCGGGGTTGTCCTTGTGTTAGGCTATTTTCACTTCCCACCGTACTTCAGCCTGGGACCCTCTGCCATCTTGCCACCCATTTGCCATTTCTATTTTTTTTTTTTTTTTTTTGCTTTGCTTTTTTCGAGACAGGGTTTCTCTGTGGTTTTAGAGCCTGTCCTGAAACTAGCTGGTCTCTAACCATTTGCCATTTCTAAAACTCTTTCTAGAAATCCTGGCTCTACAGTGGGGACCAGCCTGGTGCCACAAGCATTTTGCTCTTTGCTTTGTTTGTGTTTGTTTTGAAATGATTTCTGCTGTGTAGTGAGTTCAGGCTGACTTCAGACTCTCCTGTCTCTCAGTCACTCTATGCTACCTAGGATTACAGGACTGTACCACAATGCTCATCTGCTACTGACATTTTCAGAAAGGATACAGGAAGAGAGGACAGTGTGCCCTGAAGGACAGAATCTCTCAGTAACGTGGCAGAATGATATTGACAGTCACTGAGGACAGTGTATTTATGGACACAGAGTCCTTGCCCCATGGAAGCAACTGTCCACGCAGCTGATTCCCACATCACCCTTGTTATTGACTGACAGAGAAGGTTTTTGTTTTGATGTACACGAGACAGAGTCATGACAGATGGGGCAACAGACTCGGATGTAATCAGGAGTGAGCCTACAAAATAATTCATGAAAAGTGCGATTGTTTTTATCTTTTTTTATGGGAAAAGGGAGAGCAATGATTTCGTGACACAAGGCCTATTAGAATCCGAGGAATGCTCTGAGGGGTGTCGCAAGCATCTTGTCAGTAAGACATTGGTGTAGAAGATGCAGGAGGCTCCACATCCTGGAGCCCTCTACTGCATTGTGCCTTGCGACGCCATTCCAATCTCCTCACCACTTCAGTCAGGCACCAACTGGCAGGCTGATCCTTTTATTTTTTTTCCAGACAGTGATGTTTAGACTCCAAAGCAAAAAGTACGGAATGAAGACAAGCGTAAGAAACCTCACCCTGTGCAACACAAAACCTCCCCGTACAGAGCCAAGCACAAAGATTTATGTGCCTTTGAGAGCTGGCATTTATTTTTGGAAGTTATTGTCACTGACTGTCAAGAACAGGATCAAAGTGTTTTCTGACAAAGACAGCAGACTGTGGCTTCTGAACGCCTTGAAGAGTATGTTCTCTTTGCGCTTGCCCAGGCCCCGTTACTAGCTGTGTGACTTTAAATGATTAAGGCTCAACTTCCTCTTCTCTGCGATGATCCATACTTGCTTGCAACGTATTTTATGTGTATTGATGTTTGCCCACATGTATGACACCCATCTGTGTGAGGTTGTCGGATTCCCTGGAACTAGACTTAGAGACAGTTGTGAGCTGCCCATGTGGGTGCTGGCAATTGAACACTGGTCCTCTGGAAATGTAGCCAGTGCTCTTAACCGCAAGCCACCTCTCAGCCCCATACTCGGTTCTTGAGACAAAGCCAGACCCCGATGGTTTATGGCCTACGGTACTCTCACCACCCCTATCCTTTCCAAACATATTCTTCAATTCTCACCGTCACCAAACTTTCCTTTCTTCCACATCTAAGAGGGATTTAACCAGCCCATCTGTAAAACAAATGAAGAACCACTTAAATCTTGACTAAACATTTGGGACTCATCACTTAGAACCCTGGAATTTAGCTGGTTTTGTTTTGGTTTTGTTTTAACTATCTAAAACATAAAAGAGCTTCAGAGTGTTCATGGGTTAACCTCTTCAAAGTTGATATGTCCCTTCAGAGAGAGAATCCGTAATTTGCCTCTAAATACATTTCTACCCTTAGTAAGGTTAACCAGTGCTGTAAGTGAAATCAATATACATAAAATTTCCTTAATATTGGGGCTGGGAAACTGATTAGTAGGCTAAGTGCCTGCTGAGTAAATATAAGCTACAATTCACAATCCCAGAGAACCTAGACAGCAAAGAGGACCCTACGAGAAACGTACAGGGATCTAATCTATATGGTAAGTAGAAAAAGACAAGATCTCCTGAGTAAATTTGGAGCATGTGAGAGGGTAGAAGGGTTTGGGGAGGAAGGGAGGAGAAGGGAGAAAAATATATAGCTCAAGAAAAATAATTTTAAAAAAAGAAAACAGAAAATGTGAGCTCCAGGTTCAGTGAGAAGATATCTCAGAAAAATAATGGGAGAGCCATAGAGGAGGGTACGAAACTTTAATTGCTGGTCTACACACCACACACACACACTCACACACACATACACACACACACCACACATACACGCACCACACACACAAACACACATCCACACACACATACACATACACACACAGACACACACACCACACACACATACACACACACACACACACCACACATACACACACCACACACACAAACACACATCCACACAAGAGGGAGGGTTCCTTCCATCATTTTCTAAGCCAGCTACTAGTGAAAAGCAGATATTCTCACTACGGACTGGTTCCTCTGGAACAATATTAAGTGCTCTAAGACACGTTGTTCTGAAGAGAGGGCCAAGTAGTTTCTCTGCGACGGAGAAGTGAGAGGCTTGATGACAAAATGCTGTCCGGCCTTTCTTCAAACGCTTGAGCAGCACTTTCCTTAGTAATTTCCAGTTGATCTGTCATCCTCGTCCTTTCAGATTTTCAATACAGTTCAGTCACTCTCGACCTGATTTTCTCACTGTGTCTTAACACCTCCAGGCTGTCCCAATAACACCCTTTGTGATCATTCTGACACCTGACTACGTCTATACAGAACTAACCCTCATCTAAACTGTCGGTTCTGTGGCAGACAGCCTGTAGGTAGGAGCTGTTCTGTCTGGTTTCCCTGTAATTTTACCAAGTTTTTACAATAGCTATAAAAGAGCTAAGAACACTGATAACATTCCCCACCCTCCTTTTTGTTTGTTTGTTTGTTTTGTTTTGTTTTTTTCAAGATAGGGTTTCTCTGTGTAGCCCTGGCTGCCCTAGAACTGACTCTGTAGACCAGGCTGGCCTCCAAATCACAAAGATCCTCCTGCCTATGCCTCCAGAGTTCTAGGCCTGGCTGATAACTTTCTTCACGATGATAGAGTTAAAAAGACAATTGGAAAGTGTTGGGAAAGCATCTCACAGACCAACTCCAGCGTCTAAGGAGCATGCAGTATTTCATGTACTGGTTGTCCACATTTCCATCAGGGTTAGACTAAAACGGGGTATTTGAAGAAGTGAGAGGCTCTCCATCCCGTCTTACTCCTGTAACCGTGCAAGCCCCATCTCTGAGCAGTTACATCAGCAAGAAAGGCAGCAGTGCTTAAGGCTTAATTGCATCATCTCCTTGTCTTATCTGAAGAACTCAGTGCAGACTCGGTAGAAATGAGTCAAGAACCTTTCCTGTCCTAAGAAGTCATTTGCCACTTAGGAGAACAGATAAATTAGGAATGGGAATATCGAAGAACACTCTATAAAAGAGAAAGCATTGCCCAGGGTGTAGTTCAGTGCTGGGACCACCCTGAGTCCCCAGCACTGCAAGAAAGAAATGACTTTGTCCCCTCTCTCTGGAAAGCAATAGTCCAGTGAGAACAAAAACCACGGATATTGGAAGAATTTGCAGAGCAGAAATGGAATGCATGTAAATCCAAATGGCAAGGAAATGTTACGTAAGAAGAAACATTCATAGAAAGAGGGCAAGGGGAAGTAGAGAATCCCAGCAAGGGCTGCTGGAGCAGGAAGCCTCCTGTGCCAGGCTGAAGGCAGTGGGGACCAGGACATACAGCAGCTGGGACAGCGTTGTGAAGAAAGAAACAGATGGAGACACACAAACTAGAGGGAAATGAAGTCAGCTATGGAGTCAGCAGTCAGTCTCTTCAGCTGGAAGGAAAACTGCATTCCTGAGAGAAACGATCCGTTGTCAGAACACGGAAGAACTTGGTGACTCCACGTTCATCTATGTGCTCCATCATTTATTCCTTCAAGGCACGTGTCAAGACCCCGACCAGGCAGAAGTGTTCTCTATACGCTGAGGTTGCACTCTAGTCCTCTGATCTCGTGTAGTTACAGTCTGACGACAAGAGACAATGGACCAATTTATAATAAATAAATAAATACTTTCTGAATCTGTTTGGCCAGAAGATCTCAGATATGCACATTGACGGAGGAGGAGACAGTGACGGCCCTGCTAGGGAGCATGCTCAGTGGAGCAAGGGACAGTCCCACATAATCACTTTTACCTCTCTGTTCTAAAACAGCTGCAAGGCTACCTGCTACTTACACAGAACAATGTGTTGTTGTTGTTGTTTTCTTTGACGTTTTGAGACAAGATCTCATTACTACAGCTTAGAATGGACAGAAACTTGTGATTCTTCTGTCTCTGCATCCTGAGTGCTGGGACTGCAGAGGGTGGACCACCAGACCAGGCTCTGTCCAGAAAAATGAAGCACGAAATCCTCACAAAGTTAGTTTCTGTGCAGCCTGTCCAGAGGCTGAGGACCTTGAATATCCGCACGCCTAAAGCTGTCTTTCAAGATTATCTGACCTTGAAAACTGAGAAGACGAACAGCGTCTGTCAACTGTGTCTGGAAATTGCTGGCTGACTTTGCTTCTGTTTCTCCCCTTCAAAAGGCACAGTACCGTGTCAACAGTCAGAAGGAATGCATTGGGCTTGGGAATTCTGCTAATGAGCCACAATTTCATATTGCTTAGTCACACCACTCGGGGGCTATTTTCGGCTTCTATATTTACTAAACTTTCTGCCTATAACCAAAGGAGCTGACTTAACATTAAAGACAGGTATTTACTCTTCTAATGTAAGAATAAACCAGTGAGCCTTCTAGGTTTTTGTTTTTTCATTTTTGCATATTACCCTCAGGAGAGACAGACTGGTCAAAAGCACTGGCTTGTGATAAATGAACAGAAATGATCAGAGGACTAAATGGGGCGTCTCCAGAAGCACTAGGCCCTGGGTCAATAGCTGACATTAAGATGATCCTCAACTCAAATGTGCAAATGATCTGAGAGCAGCAGACCCGATATCTGAGGGCTCTAGGGAATATGAAAGGACCACTGTGAACTGACCGCTTCTCTTCCAGTTCAGTTCCGAGTTTCTAATGTGCTGTATAAAATGATGGGCCCGAGTTAGTATCCATTAGAAGTTTGATTAAAGACAACAAGCCTGTCTGTAGATGGTGCTGGAAAGTCAAAGTTCAAAGCCCCAGACATTCAAAAGGCAGGTGATTAAAAGTTTCAGCAGAACATCTGAAGTTAATAAAATGGAGTTAACGTGTATGTGGATTAAGATCTTAGCTATGTGTGTGTATTTACCAAGGAGAGGCAAATTATTCTGTTTTTCATTTTGCATTTGTTATGTTAATTACACCAATTGTTCTGGATCCCTTGTTGAGTATAAGAAATTACCTCTTTCAAAATTATTTGCAGATATGGATATTAATGATGACCCTAATGAAGACCATCTTGCAAGTTATGACGTTCAACTCTGCATTCAGGAATCCATTGAAGCAAGCCAGGCTGTATTTCATCCTGAAAGGTAGCCTTCCAACCAACTACCCTCAACAGATTTCCTCATGGCAGTCATTTTGCTGTGAGACTCACTCCTCCTCTATAAAAATACTTGCTTCCCCCACGGCACACATACTCTTTTTCTGGTATGAAGTATAACAGCTTTAAAATGTCATCTTTGCACATATTTTAATAATATGATCTACAAATATGCATCTCATGTAGAGAGTGGAAATTTTTTCAAGTGGGAAATTCCTAGCTGGATTTGTTTAGAGACTGCTTATATTCTAAATCATTGTGCCGCTAAAAAAGACAATGTGTAGAGTCTGAACAAATTTATATGTAAACAGGTTTTATGCAATACATTCTGCCATCTTGCCAGCTAACCTTTGTGAGTAAGCACATTAAAACAGACATGGAATTGATGTTACAAACATAGTAACACCAGAATCTTAAACGGCTAAAATGAATACCTGTCATACATGATACATAATGAAAAAAGTAGACCTTAGTTACCTTTATGTTCTGTTTTCATGCTTAGGATTTTATAGTCTGGAACTTAGTAGTGCTTGTGGGTATGTTCATTGCTATGAAATTATTGCCTTTGAGCTGTGTGTGCAGTATACTCGTGTGTATGTGTGTGTGTGCATACATGTGCACGTGTGTTCGTTCCTGCTCTCACATGAGCACAGTGCACACTCCTCTGAGGAGGCCAGAGGTCGATATTGAGTGGCTTCTTCTTGCCTTTCTGTTTAATAGAGGATCTCTCACTGAACATGAGTTCAGCTAGACTGCCTAACTGGGCAAGCCCCAGGCATCCTCCTGTCTCCGCCCCCAGTGCTGGGATTACAGACATTTGGTGATCTGAACTCAGATCCTTATGCCTACATAGGAAGCACTTGGCCAGCTAACTTGTCGTACAATCTTCTGCTCTTGAACTTTTGAAAGTGAACATGTGATAATACTCTGGCTTCTCTTCAGATTGTATAAATCTTTTAACTTTGAAAAGTGTGCATGTTACAGAACATTTCTGGTCTTTGACTTTTTCATGGTACTGAAATCTTTGATAGAATTTAAAACCCCAGAGCTCCCCACAAGGCGTTCAGAACCCTACAATGTTAGCAGATGATCCTGTTTAATAAAGCTAACACCTTTGTTATGAGGCTCCTGTTTCCATTTAAAAAGTACATGTGTCAGATAATTGCCTTGTGAGGCTAACTCATGACCCGCTGGGCCACTGACTGGACATACATTCAGTAAATGTTCTACCTACTAATCAATTGATTAAATACTTCTAACATGCCTGTGTGTCATAAACTCCCAAGTGTCTCTCAGCAATTACTAAGAGCCAAGTAACTTTTATCGAGCACATAGTGTTGAAAGTTTGAGAAGTCTCAGCGATCTTCCTATTTAACCCCGTCCAGATGAAGAAACCAACACCCAGAAGGGCTGATGGACTTTCCCAGGGCCACAAAGTCGGGCCCGCACCGGAGCCCTTGCCTCTGGCTCCAGCCACTCCTTCCATTTCTATTATCTAGGGAGACCTCCCAACCCCTCTTATTCTGGTGTTTTGCTCTCTTCACTATTACCCTCTCTGCCTGACTCCTGGGAAATTTAAAGTGGAATAAATCAGCTATACGATTTTCTTGCAAATTTTGATGATCGCAGATATTTATAAAACCTCACTTTTATTGTTCAGATCCTTAAAATACATTACTAGTACAAATATGGCTTGGTTTTTTTTCTTGTTTTCCTCTGCTAGATTTGTACCACTAAGTGACCAAAACAGAAAGCTTGTAGAGGCCATAAGGCAAGGTGAGTGGGCATGCGGTCTACAGCGAGGCGGAACCGGAAGTTCACCTTGTCAGGGCCAGTGGTAACGGGTCCGCACGTTTCCTGTAGGTCACATTTTTGAGCTCCAGGAGTACGTGCAATGTAAATACGCTCTGGATGAAGCTGACGAGAAAGGATGGTTCCCATTGCATGAAGCCGTCGTTCAACCCATTCAGCAGATACTTGAGACTGTTCTGGACGGTAAGAAAACAGGACAACCTTTGTACAAAACTAGAGAAGAAATGTATATATCGTGTGAGTTCCAAACGAATATAAAAAGCAAAAATAAAAAAGTAGAACAAAAGACTAGCACAATTTGTGGCATCTGCAACTCAGTCTAAGGATGTGGTACAGGGCAGTGGAAAGGTAGCGCTGCCACTCGTGACTGATAAAAGTGTTTCACAGGTTACAAATTAGTGGATTAACATAGGAAGTTACTTTTCTTTTAAAAGTACATTTGAGGGACTAGAGAGATGGTTCAGCAGTTAAGAGCACCTGCAACTCTTTCAGATGACCTGAGTTTTTCCCCAGTGTTCCCATCCGGCAGCTCACAACCACCTGGAACTCCAGCTCTAGGGGATCTGAGCCCCCTTCTGGCCTGAGCAGACACATGCACACATAGACACACACACATACACCTGAATAGAGAAATAAAAAAATAAACTATTTCTAAGAGTTAATTAAAAAACTTTCATCTTCAACTATTCGTGATCTAGTTTCCACAAAAGGATATATTTATGTATTATAACAAATAATACAATTGTCCTCACATTACATTAATCTTTTTGTAATGGAAACATTACTGTGATACGAGGCAACAGGAATCTTTTAGATGTCATTTTTCACACTTTGAACAGAGTCTCACTGTAGAATAGTCTGACTTTATTCTGAAGTAAAACTCCTGCTCGCCTCTCACGACTGTTATCAGGATCATAGGCATGAGCCACCACATCTGACTTTTACAGTAATCTTACGGGACTGTCGTTAAATACGCAGTCTTTCGTCACCCAAAACATCACAATGTGATCAAGACTATATTTAGCAAAACAGTTGAAGATTCTAAATCTGTTTCTCTCATTCGAAACTTGGTTGATACCTTTGGGGCTATGGAAGAATATTTTCATCTGCACACAACTCAGGTGCAATAAATGTTGTCTGGAAATGGGCTAAAGTTAAAAAAATCTCTGTGATAAATTAACACATTATAGTTTAAGTGTTTTTACACACATCAGCATTTTATATAACATATGAAATGTCTTATTATTTAATCTTCAGTGTTGCTTCCGTACTTTGAGAGATGAGAAGTATTTGATAATTAGCCAATTAGAGAATTAAATGACTAAACTAATAAATATAGATGGCATTTATGATATTTCTTCTGTAACACAGTGAGACGTTCATTCAAATATATTTCTCATTTACATTCTCCATTTGAAAAACCAATTTCATTTCCATTTACCTATTTAACAGGATTGGAGAACTGATTGACAGTGTATTCAGAAATGAGAATTAGTGATCTATTTTAAGGAAAAACTTGTTGAAGCATAGGTATTAGTTTCTTAGTTGTCAACTGGATTAGCAAGTCTATGTGTGTCTGCTAATTCTCTCTGGCCTTTGATAATCTTTTTATTGTATATTCTCTTATCCTTCAATTTTCCAATTACATTGCTCAATATTATGTGTATAGTATTAGGTGATTCTGATTTACATAAAATCACATAAGCAGATATGTTTCTTAACTTCTCAACAAAATGCTTTCACATCTCAGCATCCTATAAGACAGTTTGGGAATTCAAGACTTGTGATGGAGAAACACCCTTGACTCTGGCAGTCAAAGCTGGCCTGGTGGAAAATGTCAAGACATTGCTAGAAAAAGGGGTCTGGCCCAACACCAAAAATGACAAAGGAGAGACTCCTCTTCTGAT
The DNA here is from genome assembly GCF_950005125.1 of Chionomys nivalis. Lineage (NCBI taxonomy): Eukaryota > Metazoa > Chordata > Mammalia > Rodentia > Cricetidae > Chionomys > Chionomys nivalis. The sequence goes on along the minus strand of NC_080086.1, from coordinate 178,515,864 downwards.
CGGTAAATTGTTTTTTTCTAGACTTTTTATAATTTGAAACAAATGTAAATACTTAACAAATGTTCCTTAGTCATGGTACACTGGCTATAATCTGTTGCCTGAATACCTTCCCTGGTGCCACGCCTCCATGCTCCCAGCCCTATTTCAGCTGCCCATAAATTTCATTATCCTGTCCCACAAAGAGTATCATGAAAGATGACACAGAGTTTAACTCAGAAATATAGAGCACAGATAGCCAGAGGAAGATAAATTAGTTCAGTGGCAAGGCATCATGTCTAAAGGAATACCTTCCAGGTCAGGTAGAATTGAAAGGGAGGGTTGTGTGTGTGATATGCTCTCAGAAGAAGGGTGTGGCAAATGGTGGACACCCGTTCCACATCAGAACAGTTAAACCAGACTGAAGGAAAGAGGAGATTGAGTGAGGCACTGAGCCTGCCCGGAAGGGTTTGCAGCGGTGACACTGGGCAAGAAGAATGGCAATCGAAACTTACCATGCGTCAGCTTCTCTGGGTCATGTCCTCTACTAAACGCTGAATGAGAATCTGCTGACTGAAGAAGAAAGAGGTTAGACTGACTGTGTGTATGTGACCTGGGATAATATTGCCATTTCTTGGAGGCACGAGAATGGAATAGGAATTTGGGCTTTGGTACTTGAGATCTGTGGATTTATATTTGGCTGGGAGACTTATCACACATGCTCACATATGATGGTTGCACAGGGAAAGAGATGTCATACTAAAACCAGATGCTCTGCTAGACACCCTGGATATAAAGATATTGATTAATCTTTGGCTTAAAATGTAAGAGGAAAAGTTAATGTAGATGCTACAATGAAGGTACACACTTAGAGTAAATTAAGAGAGTAAAATGTCATCACAACTGTAGAAACTCTACAGGGACTTATTTCCATGAACTGCCTTTAGTAATATGGAGATGTCATCAACAGGACTTTTAAGTTTTACAAGAAATGCATCATCCACGTCAGTGTAGCGGTTTTGCTTTGGGGCTACTTTGAAATTTGCCTCTCATGGTTCATTAACTTGCAAAGGAGAGATAAGAGGGCCAGTGTTCCTTGTTCCATGTAATTCCATTCTTAATATTCTTCTTGACTTAATTCTTCACCTTTGTATCTATTCACCAAGTATGCTCAGATGGGCAAAAATAAAATAGCTTAACTCTACCGAGAGCTGCTCCTCACACCCAGCCATCTGGCGCTGACCTGCAATGCTTTCTTTATACATCATCGTCGTGTTACTTGTTGAGTGGTAGGTATCAGATTTGTGGTGATCTGACACTTATTAGGGTTTTTCTGCTCTTGGATGGACTCTCTGCTCATCTGAGGGATATGGTGTCACCTTTCTTCTGCTTAGTAGTCTTCCTTACCCAGGCCTGGGAGGGAAAGAAGCTCTGGGAACTGTTTCCATGGGTTCTCGGATCTACTGACCTCCACCCTCCTTGACTTTCCGCATCCACACAGCACTTCATGTCACTTCTTTCTCAAGTGTGAGTTCCTTTCTCTCAAATCGAAGCACACCCTCCTCGGCTGTTTCCTCTTTTACTTTCCCAGTCCGTACCCAGATATCTCGGAACTTCCTTCTCTGTGCGCTTTATGAGTCAGAAAAATCACTTGGAGCTACTATAAAAATCATTTATATATGCAGAAAATGACAAATTAGAAAATGGAAAGCCAGAAAACCACAAGTTTCCAAGAAAATCTTAAGTAATACTGAGCAATTCTAAATCGGTGGTTTTCAAATTCCATATATGAACATATATGTAAAGTATACATAAAAGACTAAGCATAAAACTGTATATATAAGTTTGTCCCTTATTATCAACTGTATTAAACTAATAATGTGCCTTATGGATTTAAATACTTCAATTGGTTGTTAGTTTAGACCAGTGGTTCTCAATCTTCCTGATGCTGTGACCCTTTAATATAACTCCTCATGTTTTGTTGACCCCCAAGTATAAAATTATTTCATTCATACCTCATAACTATAATTTTACTACTGTATGAATTGTAATGTAAGTATCTGACCTGCAGGATATTTGATATGTGACCCCTAAAGGGGTCGTGACCCACAGGTTGAGAACCATGATTTAGACTATTTTTATGGATTGCCTGTGAAGAATGATTCTCCACCATTAACATTATTGTTTCTGTGAAATAATACATTCTTCCAAAGTATTAATTAAGAAGTGAAAATATGAATTTTTAAAAATTACTTTCAGTTGAAGATTCCCTGCATACACTGTTGTTTTCATGAAGGAGTAAAAATCTCACTACTCGTGTGTTTCACGCATGATGCAGAAAAAAGGGCAGCATCCTAAAGGGAAGAGCCTCATTACTGTGAGGTTTTCTTCCCCCAAAAAATCCCTTAAACAGTGGCACTAAGATAGAATCAGGTTCAGTCCTCTCTGCAGTGATAGCAGCTAGGATGAGGTAACACACCACAATTAGTTATGGACAGTTATCAACACACGGTGCAGTAGGAGGAGGAGATGAATGTCACCTCCCTACAGGAGCATGGTCCAGTTCTTCACCTGCTGACTGAAGGACACTCTGTTGACAAATACTATCTTTGGTGGGGAAGATAATACGTGTTTCTACAGGGGGCAAATCTGATAAATATTTATATATGGAGCACCAGAATCCAAAATGATACTGATACTAAGAATAATTTGTCATATTTTATACTGGGTACTATACTAAATGGTTACTATACATTATTTAACCTTTTTGTTGTTCCCATTTTTTTTGAAAAGAGGTTAAGGTTTGGAATGAGTTCACAAAACTTTCTATCTTGATGATGAACATTTTTCATGAAGATCTTACCCCACTCTGAGTCTTGAAGACTTAAACTTCACAAGTACAAATTAGGGTCTGAGAAAGAGAAATCATATACCCTTTTACAGAAGAAATGGATTAACTTATATCTATTTTGATATTAGTTTAATTCCACATTAAGTGCTCACGTTGATACAGCAACTTCATGGTAATATTCCTGTTCTTCTTTAAAATTATTTCAAGCTATAAAAAAGGGCTCCTATGACATGGTATCAGCGCTGATTAAATCCAACACCAGCCTTGACCAACCCTGTGTCAAGCGATGGTCAGCAATGCATGAAGCAGCTAAGCAAGGCCGGAAAGACATCATAGCCCTACTGCTGAGCCACGGAGGCAATGTGCACCTGAGAGATGGGTTTGGAGTCACGCCTTTAGGGGTTGCTGCTGAGTATGGTCACTATGATGTGTTAGAGCATCTGATCCACAAAGGTATGTGAAATGAGTTATCCTGTCCTGATCTCAGACTCTCCTTTTTGCTACCCATGCACTCTTTCTCTCCTGAGTTTAAATGGGTGAGGCTTTAAGTCCTAGCCCCTCATCAACCCCCAAGCCCTGTTGAAGCCCTTTTGATTATGACCTGCAGAGATCTGCATGATCAGCCCTAATTGCTTTTTCCAGACAGTCTAGTTTCCATATAGATTTAGTGGGAAGGGCTTTTCTGTCGTCTTTGCTGAATTCTTCCTCATTTTCCGCTTGTTGGTGTCATCTCTCTTAACTGGGACTGAGAGGTTGGATCTGCCTCTAAATCTATTACTTTCTTTCCCAAACCCAATTGGTTGCAAAGTACCAAGGTCTATCTTGTTTTCATGTTGCTATCTGTCTGTCATCTTGGTCAGGTCCTTCCCAACTTCCCCAGATCATGTGCACTTTTGCTAACTATTCTCCAGGTTTCCATTCTGCCTGTCAGAGAATCCATACTATGTACTACAACTTCGTCCCCATCCCTCAACTACAGACTCAATGATGCATTCTACTCAAAATGCCTTATTTAGAATTGCTTTTCAGATTTACTTTACTATTTACTTATACTTTACTATTCCAATCCTGTGTGCCCCACTTTAGGAAACTAGAATATGCGTGTTTTCTCTGCCTCAATTTAGGTGAGATCCTTGCTCTCATTTTGAATAATATTTAGCAAAATTCAGTCAATCTCCTGAGACATTCTCATAAATTCTTTACTAAGTCTCTTCAACAGATGGTGTTATTCCCGATCCCCAAGACTTCATAGTGCTTCAACTGTACAGTCAGGAACGAAGAAGCTCAATGCCTAGCTCCTAGCTCCACCTACTCTTTATGAGACCCTTGTCTACTTAAGTGCCCAGACCCCAGATTCTTAATCTATAAGTGAACCGCACAATCCCCAAAGGACCTTGCATGGGTGAAAACTGGCATTTTTGTGCTTCCCAAAGTCACTTAATTATCACATAACTCCTAGAAAATGCAACACTAGTTTACAGACAGTGAAATTGAGACACGCTAAAACCCCATCCCAATTCATGAAGATAATATGGATTATCAGATCCATAATCAAAGATGACCCTCTCCCCTATTAAGCTGATCCCACTAAAGCTGTCACCCCAGTGTCATATACTATGTGTCCTCTTGTTACATCTTCATTTTCTCTTTCAGCTCCTTTAGTCAGGTCAGTTCAGCATAGGGCCACACGCAGCAGCCATACTTCATGGGTATCCATAAATATTTGTTGGATTGAAAGAGTGTTGTCATCAAACTAAAGTCTCATGATCCTATTTCTGGAAGCATGCTCCCATCGTGGAAGCTGACTCGCGTTCACTCATGTTTTTGTTTTTATTCGTAGGGAGTTTGTGACTCCCTATCCCTGAAAGTTTAATAAAAGGAAACATGTGGCTTAACTGTTATTGAAACTATTTAAAAAAAAAAAAAACAACAACCAACAAACAGAAGACAAACATAGATGGTCAAAATTCTATATTGCAAAGCTTTAACCGAGAAGGGATAACAGATGACTTTAACACACTAACTTAACACCACACAGCCGGCTAAGCCACGTGCTTTACACCACCAGGTGGGGATGTGTTTGCTTTGGCGGACGATGGGGCATCTGTGTTATTCGAGGCAGCAGGAGGTGGAAACCCAGACTGCATTTCTCTCCTGCTGGACTATGGAGGAAACAGCAACGTGCCCAACAGAGCAGGGCATCTTCCAATACACCGAGCTGCCTATGAGGGACATTATCTGTGAGTAAGATATTGAGGTGACCCCTTTAGGTTGTGTATATAATACAATCTCACAGTATATGCTATTCCCCAAATCTCAAAGGGAAATATTCACACATTTTATATTTCAGTGCTTAGAACTGATTTGATAGCTTTTCCTCTTTCATTCTATAATCTTGATTTCTACCGAATGAATTTATTCTATTCTTTTAATAAAAAGTATTCCTTATAGAGAAATAAAATTGTACATGAGAAATCTTCACCAACTGGCAAGAATGTCTTTCTGTGTTAAAAAACAAAAATGATTCGACAAATGGCTCGAAAGTTTCTAAATATTTTACCATTGACTGAGGATTAGAATTTGTAGTAATACTGTGATTTATTCCAGTTAATTCCTAGCATTGCCAGGCTATACATAATACTATAATGGTAAATGTATTATTGTATACAAAAGATTCATTATAAATTTAAATTTCTTTTCCCCACACAAACAGTTGGGTAGACATTTCAATCATAAAGTATGTCATAACCGACACAGTGACAGAAGTCTAGAATCACAATGTTAAACTGTTCACCAAGAGACAATGGTTTTAAGAAATTAACAACATCTCATAAGTTCAAAAAGTTTGAAGTAGCTAGGCTTTCTTATATCTGGTGGCCACACTGGCAAAGTTAAGGGACCATAATTGACGTGAAGTGACATGTTGTTAAAGTCTACCTGGATTTACTCCCAGCGTTCATAAATTCACACATGATAGCTCTGAATTAGGCACAGGAGATCAAGTTATCCTTGCTTGTGGCCCTCAGGAATGCCTAGATGGTTAGTGAAGTGTGAAATTCACAAGTATTCATCACATGTATTTAGAAACACGAGCCAGGGTCAGTTATTTCATCGGGATGGAAGGAAGTTTGACTGAATATTAAGATTCTTCGTTTCACAAAAATTCACTTGTGAACTGTATAGGAGTCAAGATGTACATGGGCAAAATTAATAGATGGCTTCGGAATCAATGAAAAAGAAAGAATTAAGAGAATCAAAAAATTAAAACTCTATCCCTTCCTTCTGTATAGAGCTTCTGACCTCAAGTAGGTCATGTTCCCTCTTAAGTCTTTCTATTGTTCATCTTTAAATTAAAGGGTTATATTTATGGTGTTCAAGATCATTTGCCAACACTGCACAGTTTCTAGTGGTCAGGTTTATGCAGTGTGTTTCTCTGATATCAGAGGAACCTACTCTCTGGCATTTTTGCAATCACACCTATTGACTACACAAGTTTTATTGTTAAGAGACAAAACTCTAAAGTAAGGAAAGTCCTGAGGACTCAAGCCTAGACCCAAACATGTAAGATCCTGATCTTCTTTGAGAATTTTTAGGATGGGAAACTAATCAAAACTCAGATAAATTACATTAGATTAAACAGGAGTCTCTTGACTTGCGAATACTAAAAGGTCCATATAGAGTTATATAGAGGAATTATGGACAACTAAACAAACTGAACTCACTTCTCTAATGAGAAAATTTTGTTAATTATTTCACTTTTTTTTTTTATGCAATGGGATGTTTATGGAGTGGTTTCTTTGCTCTAGGGCTCTGAAATATCTCATCCCAGTAACATCCAAACATGCAATCCGGAAAAGTGGCCTAAGTCCAATCCACTCAGCAGCAGATGGACAAAACGCCCAGTGCCTGGAACTACTGATTGATAATGGTTTTGATGTCAACGCCCTGCTTGCTGATCACATTTCTCAGAGCTACGACGATGAGAGAAAGACCGCGCTTTATTTTGCTGTCTCTAACAATGACATTCACTGCACCGAAGTCCTTCTGGCTGCAGGGGCAGACCCCAACTTAGATCCCCTCAACTGTCTACTTGTGGCCGTGAGGGCCAACAGCCATGAAATTGTCCGGCTGCTTCTCTCCTACGGGGCTAATGTCAACTGTTATTTTATGCATGTGAATGACACTCGCTTCCCCAGCGCCATCCAGTATGCCCTAAATGACGAGGTCATGCTGAGACTCCTGCTGAATAATGGCTACCAAGTGGAGCTGTGCTTTGAGTGCATGCATGGAGACATCTTTGGAAATTCATTCGTGTGGTCAGAGATAGAGGAAGAGGGACTGCCAGGGTGGACATCATGTGTAATAAAAGATAACCCAGTGAGTTGCATTCTTTTCTTCATTTTGGGTTGGTATCCTAACTCATGTATGTCTCAATAATCTTCAAGTTTTGGTTTTTTTGAAACCTCCCCCCAGTTGATCAAGAGTATGTTGCTTAACTTTTATTTATTTATAAAACTTCTGCATGTCTTCCTGTTACTGATTCCTAGATATATACCATTGTGGTATTAAATACCAGTGAATGACTTTGGTATTAAAGGTATGATGGTTGTTTTATAGCCCAATGTATACTCTGTTCTGGAGAGTGTTCCATGTTCTAAGTAAAATATATAATCTATAGTTTAATTCATAAAATTTTACTCATTTAAAGATGCTACTAAAATCAATTTTAATTTATATACTTCTTATTTTTGACTTATTACTGTAGACAGAGAAGCATAGAGTGGGTCAGGAAATAAGGGTGTTTCTTTCCTTGGATTGGAAAGAGAGTGCCAAGCCACTTTAAAATGTATGCAATTATTCACTCGTGTCCAGTTGATGGGACATTGGGGCTAGAGGGAAAAGGGCTTGGGTCTTCCATGTCATGGTCTCTCTACTCCAAAGAGAGCCCTGAACATGCACTTAGTCTTATTAGTTCAATAAAATAATTGTGGTATCTCTTTTTCAGTTCTGTTCTTCACAAACAGGAATATTTTCCTTCCTGTAAAAAGATGAAGAGTAACTTTTCATAGCAATGCTGAGTGTGTGTATGGGATATTTGACGTATCACTAAATTAACCGTTATCAATTTTCTCAGTTCTGTGAGTTTATTACAGTTCCATGGCTGAAGCACCTGGTGGGCAGCATCGTCCGTGTACTAATAGATTACATGGATTACGTCCCTCTGTGTGCTAAACTGAAGTCTGCACTCGAAGTACAGAGAGAGTGGCCAGAAATCCGCCAAATAATAGGTAAAAATGAAAGTTTCCTTGACTTTAAATTATCTTTGTTTACATATGTGTGGTTGTGAATGTGACTGTGTGCTTCTAGCCTTAGAAGAGCTTGCAATTAGCAGTGACCATAGTCGTCCTGAGGATCCTTCACACACCAAATTTGGTGTGGAAATACCAATTCCTGCAAAAGGAAAGAAATAATAAATGATGACTTCCGATCTGAGGGAGGAAACACATGAGAATGAGCTGGAGTATCTACTCTCACCGGCAGCCAAGAAACTCAGTGACTACCAGAACTGGGGCAACAGAGTCCAGGAGCCAATGTGATTCAGTGACCGAACAAGACCACTGAAAGTTCAAAAACACAGTTGTTTCTATGAGTAACATAAGACATGTTCAAAATGTCTTAACACCTGAAAATGATCTTTTCAAAGGGATTATAGAAAACCAATGATGTTGAAAATTGTTAAAAACACTTGACAATTTTTTCTGCCTTGTTTATATGACACATGCCACAAATAATCAGAATATATGAGCAAAAAGTCTTCATGAACATGTCTCAACTAATAAGTATAAATTAACATAGCTACCATTATCTACCCTGATTAAATGAATGGATGTGTTCATTACACCTTGGCAACTGTCAGTATCATACTATGAAGGTCCCAATTGGGATAAATTAATTGCCAAAGAGATCAGACATAAGAGTGATCAATCTGTGGATCAGCTACCACCTTTCTAAGAATAGAGGATCCAATGGGACGTGGAACTATACCATGGCAATACATTCCAGCCATGAGAAAACATGGGCATTTGGGTTCCTCAATGATTAAATGACGTGATAGGAAATGGATAGAAAAAGAGCTTGAAGATCAAAAGATTTTTTAAAGGATATTGCTAACGTTTTAATCCTTCAGTTACAGGAATGCCCCGGAGGAATGGCATCTGATGCTGTCTTCTGGCCTACCTACGCACATACACATTCGTCTGCACTGTCACACTGCCACACTCATGTGGGCACGTGCACACACACACACACACAAACACACATACACACAACAGAAAGAAATGTTAGGAGTGGTTCACTTCAGTGATGAAAGTGACCCCATTTTTCTTCTACTTGATTATAAAATTTTAAATTACGTTCTTTGAATACTAGAACAAAGTTAGCCTTGGTGGCATGTGCCTGCAATCCCAGTATTTGGAGGCCAAGGCAGGAAGGTCACAGATTTTCCATCATATAATTAGTGTGGGGACAGATTGCTTAGATGAGGAAACTTCCAAAGTAAGAGCCATGGTGGTTTACGAGAGAAGGAAGAATGAAGGCTGGCAAGGCTGTGCAAGCATCCTCTGTGGCTGACAAAGTTCTATTTCATAACCTGAGAGGTTAGCAAAAGCTGCACATCTGCTTGACATTTGTACCTTATGAAACTATGCATGTTTGTAGGTAGTCTCATGTTTAAAAATTTCAAACCCAAAAGGCTTAAATGGTTTGACTATTTCAAAATGAAAACACCACTACATCATAAATTGTTTTCCAAAGTTTTGGGCCCGGGGAATACAAAGCAAGGATTTGAGCCTTGTTTATATTGCTTGCTAACTCATCTTTTCCTGCCATAATCACTGTTATTTCTGTCATAAGGAGCATGGACTTTGCCAGGAAATGAGAATTAATGGTCCAGGTGCTTTTATTGCAATTGAATTCCTATTTGTGATGATTTTAGAAAGATACTCCGGGTAATGGTGAAGTCAGGGAGCTTTTCTGTTGTTTCCGTGGTTTCTTTCTGCAGCCAGCTTGTTGGCTAGTTGCTGTGAGCCTGGTAAACCACTGGATGTCAGGGTTCCTTCAGTTATAGAAAGGTAGTTGGTTTGTTAAGGGACAAAATAAAAAGCCTCTTTGATTAAAAGGGGGGAGGGTACATATTTTGGTGATGGTATTTTCACCTCGAGTTTATAGAAAATGTCATAATTTATATATGTATCTCAGGTTGCTCTCAAACCTGTAACCTTCCTGTCTGGGCCTCCAAATGCTGACTCCATATGCCACCAAGGCTAACTTTGTTTTAATATTAGAAGAATGTGATTTGAAATTTTATAATCATATAGAACAAAGATGGAATGATTTTCATCATTGAAGTGGATTGCCCCTAACGTTTCTTTTGGTCTGTGTGTGTGTGTATGTGTGTGTGTGTGCACCCACATGAGTATGGCAGGGTGGCAGCATAAGTGAATGTGTGTGTGCGTATGGAGACCAGAAGTCAGCATCCGATGCCATCCTTCTGAGCCTTTCTGACTAGGGAGGCTGGCCAGTCAGGGCACTTCAAGGATCTTCCTGTTTCTGCCTCCCTAGTATTGAGATTATAAGCAGGCACACCACGTCTGAATTTTCCCATGGGTTCTGGGATACAACTCAAGTCTTTAAGCTCACACGGCAAACATACTACCTACTGAGCTGTCTTCCCTCTCCCATAATATTTATTGAATGTTATGATCCAGGGTATCAAGATTTATCTAGCTGTTTACATGAAATATTTAGCCTCAGACAATACTATGCAGGAGATATTATTGCTGTCCATCTGACATAAATGAGAATACTAATTATATGGGTTAAGACACTTGTGCAAGGTCACACAAAATAACACAGGCAGGATCTTAATCCCAGCTGACTGAGCCCAGAACCAGCATTTGCTTGTGTGTACTTGGGCTATGCTGCCCCTTCACCGGTTCTTTTTGTCAGCATAAAACATCAGTGCTTAATTCTAACATAAAGTAAGAATTTGAAAAATTAGATTTACATATCATCAGATACATAAATGTTAGTATCTGGTGTGTAGCAGACACTGGAAACCAGTCAAAGAATGAATTGTGAGTGACTTATGAAATCATCTAGTGATGTTTTACTGATATTCCTCAGAAAGACTAGCAGAAAAGAGAGGAAGTAAAGTAATCTGTCTGTGTAATATGCAGTTATTTAAAAAAGAGAGATGTGTGACCATTTGCTTTTGAAAATCAAATCCGTCTTTTAACAAACTGTAGTTGGACGGCCATCGGGAGCCGGGCTTGGCTCCTGGCACAGCCGCAGATGGAATTCCCATCCTCTTGGAGCTGGAATCTGGAGGAAAGGGCTGGAGGACTTCACCAAAATGTAAATTGAGGTCAGAATCATCAGCTGCTAACGGTTTGCTCTTTCAGAAACCATTGCTCAGGGTGCTCTGAAACAACCTGTATCTCAAACGTAAAGCCAGTAGAACGTCTTAATTCCCTGCCTGTTTCCCATTTCTCTTAGAGAATCCTTGCTCCCTCAAGCACCTGTGCCGCTTGAAAATTCGCAGACTTATGGGACTGCAGCGACTCTGCCAGCCAGCCTCCATGGAGAAGCTTCCTCTGCCGGCAGCGATTCGAAGATACTTGTTATTTAAAGAATATGATCTCTATGGACAATAGCTAAAGTTAATATCACTTTTAAATGATATTTTAAAATGTGATTCTTAAAGTGTTTTCAAATGTGGTTCCCCTAGAGAAGTCATTGAGATCGTTTTGTATTCTTAAGGGTATTTAAATCCATGGAGAATCTGGTAGTTGTGTCGTATCCCTATGGGAAGAACATGTACACTCCTAAAGACTTTCAGGTTCCTAAGACAAGCAATATCCTGTGTTTGAACTTCTACTGACTGTCTTCAGTTGTTACAAGTCTTCAAACCCTCCCTACCAGTTGAATGTCAATGACTGAGAGTCTAGGCTAAAAAGCAAATAACCACTTTCTTAAAGCCCCACACACATCTATCTGCCAGCTGCCGACCTGTTCTATTGTTAGAACCACTGTTCTAGAAAAGCTGCTGGGTACTTGCAGGCTCACCCTGTAACCTGGCTTCCCCACCCCCACCCCCAGCCTGCTACTCCTTGGCTCAGGTCCCCTAACAACTTCCTTGTTGTTCAATTTGAAAAACAACTTTCACTCCCTCTTCCTGTTGATTCTTGTAGCATCTAACTCCATTTCCTGTTCCTTTCTTGGTTTTCGTCATACAGATATGTCGCTCTATCTCCTCTCAGGCCTTCTCCTGGCCTGTGTCTCTGCTACGTGTCCGTCTCCCTCCAGTCCTCTAGAGACGTGCGCTCTGGGAAACTCCATTCACGGTTGTGATCCTATTGCTGGGGACTATAGCGTTTACAGATGCAGTTCAACCTTCTGTCTCCTGTGCTTCAGGTCTGACAGTGGCAAACATTGACATAATGGACATCGAAACACACAGATAGCTTCAGTTCAACATGTCTCCAAATCCTCCCTTCACTAAACACTTCCTCGGCACCTTCTGCAGTTCGACAGCAGCACAATCAGTTCTCTTTGCAGGAGAAAAAGATCTGGCATCGGTCTTGACCCGCACTCCCCTCACCTGGCATTTTCTCACTCGGCTCACCCAGTGTGCCAGCTCACTACCTGCCATTGAGTTTCTCTCGTAATGCCACCATTTCTTGCCCAGTCCCACAAATTCCACTCTCCATCTGACTGTAGTCTTCCTTTTCCTGAGACAAGACATTACTGTTTCTCTGGCTCGCCTGCCTTTGTCTTCCAGAGTCTACACACAGCATTCCAGGATGACCTTTCAGAGACTTAACCATAGTTCATTCCCTTGCAGAATATCACTCCCATTATTGTGAGCTATAAATCTTGAATTGTCACATGGCCTCCCTGCTTACCTATCTCCTTTCTCTTTAGCCTCTCTGCATCTCCCCTCCCACTCAGCAGAGTCATTGTAGCCATGTCTTCTAGAGCAGATCCCCCAGGCTTTATGGTTTTATTAATAAAAAACAAGGTCCATCTATAATCACCATTTCATTTTTAAGAGGGGTAATTCCTTAGAATGCTAGACAACAAGATGGCGGTCCCCTCAGTTGTTAAAATGGATTGACATTAGCTTTGGAAGACTGGCCACACTGTTATCATCTCTACAGTGACACGCTAAACTTCACTGTGGTCCCCAAGTCTTAGGATCCCTTTGATGGGAATCACTATAAACCTCAGGACCTTTATGTTTCCCTCACCCTCTACCTGAAGATCTCTTTTTCCTTGCCCCTCTCCCACTGCTACACTGCATAGCTTGGCTCAGCTGTTGCTCCCTCTGGATGGAAGCCCCTGCCCAGAGCTGCTCATATGGTATTGTACTCAGCTACGTCACACTAGACTGGAAGCTCCATGAGGGCAGGACCATGTCCGCTTTGTTTTCCAGTGTGTGCTCAGAGCCAAACACATTCTCTAGAATGTGAATGTTATGCAAGAACTAGACAGAAATAATCAGTGACTTCACGGTGAAACGAGAGGTTTGAATCTCTGACTTGGATGTGTACACTTAGTAATGTAATTTTTTAAATTGATTATTCTTACATTTTAATAGTGTATTTTTTACATTTATTTTGTTGTGAGAGGGAATATTTTCTTGGTAGTAATATCTCACTAGTTTGTAAATTTTCTGACATGCATTTGCTTTCAGTTATCTTTGAAAAATAAGTAGGTCTGGAAAGAAATCTGTATCCTTAGGGTTATGGCTCTACTGTATTGTATTTCCTTGAGTATTTTTAATACAAATCATATCATAATATATTTACTTTGAACTGTGATGTTTCATGTATAAGAGTTCATAATTTTTGTACTGCTTTCTTCATTGTGTTTAAAATTTATTCTTATAAATACTGCTTTAAATAAATGAAAAATAGAACCGAAGCTGTAAGTCTGCTGTTTGACACTTCAGATATTATATGTATTTGGGGTAAATAAATGCAAGAACTATTTGGATATAAAGATATAAACTGGGTGCACATGGTAAGGTTTTTAAGGTTATTGCCTTGACTTTTCAAAAGAACAGAATTTTTCCTAAGAATTAGAAATGATGCTGTATCTGAAACTTGTTACAATTTGGACCTTTCCGACAGTGTTTCTGTTTTGAGGAGAGCCAGGTGGAAAGAAGAAAGAATTCCTAACAAGGACCGTGTATACCCTCCCATGTCACTTTATCTGGAAGAGGGCAACAGCTACTCCCCACGGACAGGCTAAGCAGCCAAGCATGCTACAGTGGTGCCAATGTCCCCAGTGTGCACTGACGAAGTGTAGGTGCCGTCTCCCCATGCTGCCAAGCTGCTTGGGGCTGTTTTGGTCACTCTAGCTCTTGTTAGAGTCATTCAGAGAACCCGGGTGGAAAAGAGTGGAAATGATCTCCCCGCCGAGTGGGTTTGGAGTTAATTTTTCTATAGGCTGCAGTCAAGTCATACTTGAAACCTTGTTCTTCTTGAAGAATTTGGTTTAATCATTTTAACATTATATGACATATTTCCATGTGGAAAAGACAATGCAGAAGATGAGGAAAGAATTATTGAAATATGCAACTCAGCCTTCAATGCGGGATTTTTTAAAATATCAATATATGCATCAGCCAGCATGAAAAATACAAGAGTCATGACAGAAAATACTTAATCTTTTTAATAATCCCATTGACTAGAAATTCCTATCAAAATTTGAGTTTTAAGTCCCATTACTCTTGTGTATGCACCTACCTCCCAAATCACAAATTTTTTAAAATAAATAAAAAAAATATATCTACTTCAACTTATTCATTAAAATATTAACATTACACATGTATATACACATAAATGCATTATAGTACATGTGTAGGATATATGTGCACTTAATGTAACACTTCTGTACATACACACACTCTACTGTATCATACTATTGCAATGTCATATTGTCTTAGTTAAGGTTTAATTGTTGTGATAAAACACCATGACCAAAAGCAGCTTCAGGAGAAAATGGTTTCTTACAGCTAGTAGCCCATCATCCAGGGAAGTCAGGCAGGAACCGATGAAGAAGCCATGGACGGGTTCTTGTTATAACTTATATTGCTGGTGAGCCGAGGCCTGTCCCACAAGGGGCGATCCCTAGGAGGGGCATTGGCAGGTCCCCTTGGTGAGAGACAGATAGATATGCCATACAGAGAGAGTTGGGGTATAGAGATTATTTAGTGGGTTATGTAGGAGAAAGGGAAGGGGAGGGAATCAAGGAAGAGGAGAAGAGATAAAGGAGAGAGGTAGAAGCTACCTATCCAGAAGAAGGGCTGAGAGAGAGGCAGGGGAGGAAGAGAGAGTATAGGCATTCAGGAACAGCACAGGCTGGAGAGGAGTCTGGAGACCAGCTTGGCTCAGTAAAAATGGGTGGGGCTTGTCTCTTAAAGGGACAGGGTACCCAGGTGACAGGCCAGGCTAGCAGATTACAACAGTGCTGTTAACTGGCTTGTTCTCCATGGGTTGCTCAGTCTGTATGTATGTCATCCAGGAACATTTATCCAGAGGTGGCACCACCTAAAGTGATCTATAATCTAGATCAATCTATAATAAAAAAAAAATGGCTCACAGACTTGCCTAGAGGCTAATCTCATGGAGGCATCTTCTCAGTTGACAGTTCATCTTCGGAAATGACTCTAGTTTATGACAAGTTTACCAAAACTAACCAGTACATGTATATGATACTAGAACATGTACTTTGGATGAAGCATGCGTTACCTTAAGTACAATATTCCAGGCACAGAAAGATAGAAATCACAAGATCTCACTTGATGAGGGATTTCCCTCTGTATGCTGTGATCACCATTAATGAATAAAGAACTGCTTTAGCCTATAGCAGAGCAGGGCAGGCAGAGCAGAGCTAGGCAGGGAGTACTGGACTGGATGCTGGGGGAAAGAAGGGCTGAGTCGAGGGACACCATGGAACTGCTACTGCCTGAGATAGATGTGCTGAAACTTTGCTGGTAGGCCATGACCTCGTGGTGATGCACAGATTAATGGAGACGGGTTAAACTAAGATGTAAGAGTTAGCCAATAAGAAGCTAGAGCTAATAGGCCAGGCCGTGATTTAATTAATATAGTTTCTGTGTGATTATTTCGGTTCTGGGCGGCTGGGATGAACAAGTGGGCCTTCCTCCAACACTTATATGCAGAACCCCAAAAGACAAAACAGAAGCAGAAAATAGGAGTTACCATAAATTGTTAGGTAAGATAGGACATTGGATATATTTCAATCAAATGATACCAATTATCAGACATGAATAATTTTTAAATGTTTATACAAACATGGTGACTGTCACTAATAACAAATGCAGTGTATATTTGCATGTGAATTACTTTTCTCCTTTTTCTAATGGAATATTTGGAAGCAGGCAACCTAAGGATTGAAGAGTTTATTTAGGCTCGTGGTTTGAGAGGGTCCAATTCACTGTGATGGAAGAGGCATAGCCATAAGAGCATGAGGCTGTTTTCTCACATTTGGCTGAATAAGGAAACGGAATATTGAAACTTAGTTGGTACCCATCTGGCTTTCCTTTGGCTTGTTCACTGAGTCTAGATCCCTAGCCCATGGGGTAATACCACACACATTAGGGTGGGTCTTCCCTCCTTCATTAATCCTCTCTAGAAATGCCCTCATAGGCATACCCAGAGGTATGTCTTCTAAGTGATTCTAAATCCAGACAAGTTGACAACAAGGATTAGCCATCACAATGTAAAAACTACTGGAAGAGTTCTGCTTCTTGTTCTGCTGAGATATGAGAAGAGTTGTCCCTACCTGCTCACTCATCTCCTATCTGCACACTCTTCATCCATGAAACCATCCATTGCCACGCCTTTTTCTACTATGCTGGACTGCAGAAGAGGCTCAGCTCCACACTCATCTTTCATAAAGCAACCTGCCACCATGCTTTCTCCACTTTGAGGGGGTGTATCTCTTCAAACATGAGTGAAATCAATTCTGCATCCCGCAAATTTATGTTTGTTTGGTATCTGGGTCACATCAATTAGTAAAACAACCATTACAGAAAATTGGTGCCAGGTAGTTGAGCCATTGCTTTTCTAAAGCTGTTGAGGTGGGTCATAGACTTTCTGAACTAGTTTGTAGAAGTGAGGAAGTTTAGAACTTCAGACTAAACACATGCAAGAACACGCAAGAGTGTTGATTCTAATGACAACCTGAAAGCTGGAATGTCAACAAAAGACAGGTAATGCGAACTTGCTCATGACTTTTCACAGGAAAATGAAGGATGACATCAAGACCTTGAATAGAGATCATTGATGATATTATGGCAAAGCATCAGACTGCATTCTGCCCATGTCTTAAAATTTTCAGTGACTCTAAATTAAAAAGTAATAAACTATGTATTTTGGCAGAAGAATACAGCATAATATCCATGCTGTGGCATAGTTTGTACTCGCTTCTTCTTGCCAGATTATGGCAAGCAAATAGAACAGAAAGATAGGAAAAATGTGGTGTTTGATAAGGAAAGATACTTGAACCTAAGTTAAAGACAGTGTGGTAGATGCAATTGTTACAGATTTTAATGACTGTGGCTATGATCTAAGAGATTCACATATGACTTCAACTGGCACTAAAACTTGATGCAGTGTTGTATTTACAGGCCCACAAGATGCAAGAGTTAGGGGGCCATGTAAGCTTACTTCCAACTTCAGAAGGCCTTTGAGACCAGACAATATGTAGCAAGGTTGGATTCTCTACAAGAACTCTTGAGCAGGCTGGTGTAGAGCTGTAGATATACAGCCTAAGCTACTGTGGAGTCTCTAGGATACTGGAGATGCCAGAAATTTGAATATCTCCTGAGGAAAAAAAAGTGTCAAGTGGAGCTAGTCTGAGGAAGGCCATGTAGGACGCAAACAAACTAGTTGTAGAAGGACTGCCTAAGCCCATTAGTGCCCAGATGTTACCCCATGACCTGTACCAGGAGCTGCAATGCCTGGTACTTTCCTTTCTGGGTTGCTGTCTTCCTTTAGTGTGATCTCTCCTTGTTGTGTCTCTTTCCTCCCTCTTGGAATGACAATGTTTACTCTGTGCCATTGTTTGATGGATGTATGTGACATGTTTTGTGATTTTTTTTTTAACATGGGTTCATAATTAAGACATCACCTTGAGTTTTAGAAGAGGCCTTGGACTTTCAAACTGTATCAGAGTTGTAAGGCTAAATATCACTAAATACATTTTGTAGGATGAGATGGACATAGCCAATGGGGGAAGGGATAGAATGCTATAATTTGAATATAAAATGTACCTCACAGGTTCATGTCCTTGAACACTCGTATATTTGAACACACATTTAAACAGCTGGTGTTGCTATTTTGAAGGTGATTGAAGTTTTAGGAGGTGAGACTGTGCTAGAGGAAATATGAGGGAACCTTGAAACTTCATAACCAGGTTCACTTTCCTAACCTGTGTCTGTTTCCTGACTGCTGACCCAATGTAACCAGTTCCTGTGTACTCCCGCTATATTGCCTGCCCTCAATCCTTCCCCAACATTCTCTCAAACCATAAACTAGAACAAATCCTCTCCCCTCACCAAAACCTCCCAAAAAAAAGAGAAAGAAAAAGACTTTAGATTGCAGGAGAATTGTCTGTAATCTGTCAATCATGTGTTAAATAAACGCTGATTGGCCCAGGCAGGAATTGGAGTCAGGAAAACCAGACAGGAAGTAGAAATGATGCAATGAGAACAGGAGAATTCTGGGAAGGAGGAAGTTGATTCCAGCAACATGTGATCTGCCCTGCTGTGAAAGGTACTGAGGCACATGGCTAACATAGATCAGAATAATGGGTTAATATAAGTGATAAGAGCTAATAAGTAGCCTGACCTAATGGGCCAATCAGCTTTATAACTGATAGAGATCTCTGTGTGATTTTATTTGGGGCTTGCTGGCTGTGGGGTACCAGGCGGGACAGAAACCCCCAACAGGCCCAGCCCGCTCATGTTACATTAGATAGTCTCACCATAAAAAAAGATAAGTATGTGAGACAATACATATGCTCATTCCCTCAATCTAATCATTCTATAATTATAATACATATTTTAAAACAGCATGTTCTATCTCATCAATAAATGAATGGAATTTTGTCAACTAACAAACATTTTCAAAATATGAACTGCTTTAGCACTCTTAGATGAATCATGCAAATACATCTATCTGATCATTAAGACAGACACTGAACCAGTATATAATAATACGCTTTACACATAACTAGTTTCTAGATTCTGAACAAGCAATAAGCATATCAGCCATTACACATACATAAAATAGGTACATGAGAAACCTGCATTCACTTGTTATTATTTTCCAGTGACAGAATTAGCGCTTAAGGTGCAAAAGTAAAAAGGTTAATTTTAAGGAATAGGACTACACGCTGTCAGGATGACATCTGAGAACATTCAAGCCTATGCTGGAGCCGTGTATGCTAGCATCTCTCAGTATTTTGAGAAGATTCACAGGATAAAAGCTCAGCACAGAACTTTTGAGCCTAGCACATAAAAACCTCCCATCTTCTCTGGTTTTATGAAGTCCTCATCATCTGTTATTGTCAAGGGAAGAAAGGGGCTTCTTATGGGAAGAGAGGTGTAGGAAGAGGAAGAGCAGACTGATTTGACCTCAACAGCCCATGTTGTATAACCTTAGGGAGTGGTGGGGATGTCTGGGGATTTGCTGTTTTCATCAGGAGACGGTCTAGTAATCTGAATCGGGGCACTGGGAGTGTCTGAGTTCTAACATTGGACTGACGGGCAGTTCCATCACAGGGCCTAGGCAGGAACACACATTCTGCACTTCAGATTCCAATAACAAGGTAGCCATTGCTTTTACCTTGTCAGTTGTCCCTGCTGGAATTTCTCAAGGAGGTTCAAGCTAGTGTGTTCTAGACACCTAAGTTACTTAAGTTAGAAAGTGTAGGGATATTGCTTGGGGCATTTGTTTTTGAGTTGAGTGAGTGGGAGACACCAGTTTGAACTCAAGTCCATGTTCTCGTTTCAAGCACAGTATTAGTTATACTCTGAAAATTCAGTGAGTAGGCATGGCATTCAGGGGTTGGTCATCTGTGTTCCTGAACGTTTAGACACCTCTGAAAATCTGAAGCTAAATTGCTTTAAAATGATTTTAATGTAAAAATACTTCCACCCATCTTTGCTAGGAGGAGGCTAACATTGGCTTAGGCTTTGCTTTGACTCATTGGCCCCCTAAACAGTGGGGTCTTCTGGCTCAGAAGAAAGTGCTCAATCCTTGAGCTGGTAGCACATAATTCAATTGGTTTTTTTTTTTGTTTTGTTTTGTGTTTTTCTGTGCCGTTAAGTCCATCAAGAGCAGCGGATGAGATCCATTAAGGCAGCACTGCTTTCACCAATCCCAGTGGTCCCCAGTCCCACAGCAACAGAAATGGATTGGCCAGCTTCTGGCATTTTCATACTTGTTCTGAAAGGTCTCACAAACACACATGCACGCACGCATGCATGCACACCACCATCACCACACACACTCTAATATCCAAACATGTAAAACTTGAAGAGCTAAAAGTGAGATTTCCTAACTTGCGAAGGGTGTGAACTGGTAAGGAATCGTATAATTACCATGAAAAACAGCCCCAGGCAGGAAACAAAGGAAGATGGAGATTACGGGAATATCTGGGGAGAATCCATGAAGACTGGCTCTCAAGATGTCCTGAGAACTTCAGAAGGAAGGTCAGTTACAGCGGTGAGTCTGAAAACACAGTGCTTTGGATTTTCCTGGCAGAACCACCATGAAAGAGCCCAGTGTGTCTGCGGAGCATAAGCATTCCCTGCATTCCAGGGCCATCTGCTGACCCCAGTGCCCTCCCACCAGCCTCAGCGCAGGATCCAAGTGCTTCAGCTGCTGTTTCCCAGCTGGACGAGCAGCTTCTAGGCAGATGCAGTCCTGAAGCTGAGGAGAAGGCGTCCCAAGGAAAGAACCCGCGGTGTGGTTAAAGCTTTCTTCGTAACACTACGGAAGAGCAAATCTGCCCCAACACTCTGGGTTCTAACTCAGGTTGCCCGGGAATCAATGAAAAAGCTTTTCCTCCACCACTAGCAAAACTTTGTTTATTGGAACTTCAGTTGGTGAGGATACAGTCTGTTTCCTGTCTCCTAAGTGTATGAGGTGAAAGGCTTGATGGAAGAAATTCACTTATTTCTTTCTCGTTTTTGGATTTTTTTTCCCCTCCAATTTATATGTTTAGCTTGACAGTTTTAATACTGCTAGTTCATCTTTCATTTGCACACATTACAATTAGCTTTATATGTTTGAGTCAGATAAACATAGGATCAGCTATATGTGACCAACCATCAAGACTCCATTCCACAGTTCAATCTCTCAGTGTGTCTGTCTTTCCTTTTGATACATTTTAAAATGCCGTATAGTAACACCAGTGTGACAAGCAGCTTGGAGCTACCATAATCATAACCATCACTTGTTAGCTGGATGAATATAAAGATATTTTTTAATTCTCAGAACCCATTTTATCTTTTCTCAAATGGAATAAATCACATTTATTCATCAATGGCTATCTCACACAGTGTTAGAATAGAAATTAATAGAGGGAGACCATATTATGTTATACTGCCTGGCACACTGGCTATAAAATCCGTTTTGTAAGCTATTAAGTGTTATACAATTGTAAGATGTTATTATAAATAGCCCTAATAATTTTAAATTTGACTCACACTCTCTGCCACAAGTTGGCATTGCTGGGAGACTTGCTTGTCTGCCAAGTCTGAGAGAGCAGGCTTGATAGGGGAATCTTCAGTTCTCATCTGATCCCTGGGGCATGTGTTTGCCCTCTGTCCAGAGTTTGGCCGTTCCCCGACCTTCTCCCCTGGGAGTCTTTCCCTGGGCTTCTGAAAAGCTCCAACAAGCAGCCCGAGCAGAGTCGGAAGCTTAATTTCCTCAGGAACTACTGCATGGCTTCAGCCTCATTACAAACTATCTGTAAGAGATGTGGAAACTTCACGACCTTCCGTACATGTGGGAAACACGTTAGACAGGGAGGGGTTAGGGAAAATTTAATAATAATTGTAAAGCAGGCAAAAATCCTTGACGTTTGTAGAATCAAAGAGTTTTCCATTTCCCCCTGCGTTTGTGTCTCCAAGGCAACTTAGGGACAATTAAAACAAAATAAAAAGTATGTCTGGCCTGGTGGCAGTTGCCTGAACTTCCAGCTACATAGGAAGTTAATGCATGAGGATCACATGTTCAAAGTCTATTGAGACTGCAGAGTGAGTTTAAGACCAATCTTAGGAAAGTCAGTGAGATCCTATCTCAAAAGAAAATATGGCTGGGGGTTCAGCTTAGTGGTAGAGTGGTTCATTGACATGAACAGGATCCTGGGTCCAGTTCAGAGAATCACTATGAATAAATAAGTAAATAAAATATAAGGCATTCATGATATGAATAAAGATATCACCCTGAGGTTGAACTGTCTCTTAGGTGGTTGGGCTGGTTCTTAGCTCACACACCATGAACAAACAGTAACCAAAAAGCATAGACTGTGGGTCCTGTCAGTGTTCGGGTGTCCAAAAGCAGGAGAAAATTAGGGGAGGTGGTCATGTGTTACAAATAGGAAGGCTTTCTCTGAAGGCAGTAAACAAAAAGACCTAGCGCTGGGGGTTCCGCAGTCGGGTTTTGCAACTACAAATGTAGTGTGATAGTGTTGGTTTGCCTAGCATGCCAGATGCCTTGAGTTTGACCACAAAGGGAAACCTACAGAATCAGCTAGCCCAGGGGCTGGCCAGATGGCTCAGAGGTTGAGAGCACTGGCTGCTCTTCCAGGGGTCCTGAGTTCAATTACTTGGTGACTGAGAACCATCTGTAATGAGATCTGGTGGCCTCCTTTGGCATGCAGGCAGAACACTGCATATATAGCAAATAAATAAATCTTAAAAAAAGAACAACAACAAACAAAAGAATCAGCTAACCCAAACTCGTGGAAGATAACCTACTCCTGACTGAGTACAGGCGACAGTAGATGGCTTGGGCAGTATATAGGGTCACTGGCAGTGGGACCAGGATCTAACTCTAATGCATGAACTGACTTTGTAGAGCCCAGTCTCTACGGTAGAGATACCTTGCCTAGAGCGGGTGGGAGGTGGGGAAAGGGGGTTGGAGGAGGGACTGGGAGAAGAGGAGGAAGGGAACTGGGAAACTGCAAAAAATAATGGTTTTTGTTTTTTTTTTTTTAAATGAATCATCGTAGAATAGAACAAACAACAAAACAAAACAAAAACCTTTGAATCACCTCAGATCCAGTGCTTCTCATGATTTCTGTCATTTTTAAAAGCAACAGTTTCAATTTCATGGCTAAACATTCCTGTCCCACTGCTTTGCTGTGCTTTGTTTTTGAAATACTCCCTGAACTCTTCATAACTGTCCTAGGCCTTGGAGACAGCAAGTGGAACGGACAGGACTCCTGGCTTCGGAAAAGCGCGCTCCCTACGGAAAACAAGCAAGCAGTCTGTGAACTACATTTGTGGGAACCAGAGCTCTGCGTTCTAGGGTCTCAGGGCCTGAGTGCAGCTCAGGAACCACACGAAGGCTTTGCGGGCAGGCGGGGAGGGAGGAAGCGCGATGGATAATGGGCAGAGCAGATCAGAGTAGTTCAAATTCACTTCAAGAGGGCTCAAGTGGGGGTTCTGGAAGGAGATCCACAGAAAGCAGGAAGTGGGGTCAGAAACCTTGGCTAAAGGTTCAGACTGAAGGACAATGGAAGGTGTTAGGGAGTTTTAGACAGGGAATGACTTGGTGACATCTGTGTTCCTAAAAGGTTACTCTGGCTGTGCTGTAGAAGATGTGGGGGAGGGGGAGGGCAAGAGGCAAAAACAGAAGAGGAATTTCAGTCCATTGCTATCCATTGCTATCTGCAGCCCAGAGAGTGCAAGCAGCGCAGAGGCACAGGGGATCAGCCCGAAATAAATCAGGAATTCGGAGGCGCTTAGAGCAGAGAAACCAAGACCTATGCCTACACACCACCTCACTAGGAGAGAAGCAACACAAACACCTAAGCCCTAGTAAGTGGTGACTGAGGATGTGTGAGCCTCCGCTGGGGTGAAGAAACTGCAGACAGAGGAAGCAAGAAGCTGATCTTAGGCAGTTTGAGACACTTGGAGATTATCTGGGTGTTTTCATGGACCGTCATTCAGCTCAAAGATCTTAGCTGAGTAAGATAACACATTGGTGTCCATCCTGGACTTTTGGGATCCCTTACACTTACTGAAATTAAATACCATATGCCAAATCTCATAGAGATGGGGTCTATTTTACCATAAAGGACAGGGTCCATAGAAATGAGTTTTAGTTAGCAAATAGATATTGTATGTCTTATAACATAAATATTAAATATTATTTAAAATTAAATTCACATAATGTGTATCTTGTGCTGTCTTTTGTAGCTTCAGATAGATAAGAATGCCTGTAACAGAAACTGTCTTGAAATATGAACAGTTCTAGAAGTTACCAAGTTACTCCCTGAAATTTGATCCTAAAGTAGAAAGACAAGCAATGATATAGTCTCTTCACACCCCAAAGTATCAGCCACCAGTAGGACAGAAACCATCACCAAAATAGTCTCTAACAAGTGGGGTTTTCCTCTATGTAGTGTTAGGCGGGTTGTTCTATACACACAGGCGTTGGGAGAGCACCGCTACTACCTTTGCATGAGGAATGCACACGGAAAAGCCAAAACGAACATAGAAAGAGCGTTTGGAAAGAGGAGGGGACTGGTGGTCAGGAGAGGCAAAATAGGACCAAAGAATACTACGTACATATATGACAATGTCATCATGGAAACTAGAAAGTGCTTAAGAGCACTAATGGCTCTTGGAAAGGACCCAGGTTCAGTTCCCAGTACATGGTAGCTCACAAACATGTTAAAAAAAAAAATAAAGAAAATGTCACAATGAACTCCATCATGTGTGTAATATCTTCAAATAAAACTCAAAAAGTAAAGAAGCAAAACAATAAGCAGAATACTGGCCCTCTGGAAAGACTGGTACTACTGACTTCTGGCTGGACTGATGACCTCTGTCTCCCCGTCTCCTGGAGTCCCTATGTGTATCATGACACTTGCCTATACAATAGCCTTTTGGGCAACCTGACATGTGATAGATATACAGGGTAATGTTGGAGAGAAGCACACAGTGCTAGGTGATAATAAAGACCTTGTTGCTTGACCTCCAGAACTCACGTCAAATGTTCAACATTTGTGAGCCCTCAGCGCGAATAGGGCGCAGAGCTGAGAGCTATGAGAGCATGTGGTGAGCGCTACCTTCCTAAGCCATCAGGGAAGATTCTGTTGGGCTGCACCTCCGCCCCCACTCTCTGTCAAACAGTGTCCACTCTTGTTCTCTTCCTCTTCCCACCCCAGTGCCTTTCTGACTTGGCCCACATCTTCTTCTGTGCGGGGCTCTGGCTCCTCCCCTGGCGCCTGGCTGGGCTGCTCTCCACTGCTCTTGCCAGCTATCTACTCTCTTCTCCCTCAAGTCTCAACTCCTTGAGGGCAGAAACTGAATCGGTTTCTATTTCCCTGTCTGCAGTCCGAGCTTGCAGCACAGCCGTATCCCACAGCAAGCAGAGAGTGACTGTGTACGCAAGCAGCCAGGGACACTTTCAGGGAGAAACTAGAAGGGGGGAAAAACTTGAAAGAGAAAACTCAGTTTTTCCTTAACGAGTAAATGACATCATTATGAGACATTATATATCTTAGTGAATCAGAGAATCAAGCACAAAGAAAAATTGTCACCAAGGCAGTGATCTTTTTAAAATAAGGCATACTAATCTTGAAAAGGCTTTGTGGTCTTATACTATCATTGTTTCTAAATACAATGAACAAAAATATCAAGAAAAAATTCCAAAATAGAAAATGCTGACTCTTAGAACACATGTACAACTGGATTTTTTTTTTCTTGCTGTAAAAAAAAGTTCCAAGAAAATTTACATTATCCATCATATGTTAGTCAAAGCCAGGAATTGGTGGCAGTGTTTAATTACATGGCAGAATTTTAACAAATGGGTTTAAAGTTTGTAGAAATACTTCTAAGTAGATATTATGAAGTCTGGTGGACTGTGAGTTATGTTGTTAGAATCACATGGACTGACAGTAAATATACTAAGATGTTCTTCAGAGGAAGGTATTATCAAGAGACAAGTTTTTTTTCAATGATGTTGCCATATGGTAAGACATTTTAATGCTGACTCTTTGGTGTCACTTTCAGAGTCATTTATGGTGCACTCAAGTCTTGACAGAAGAAACTCATGGAAGGCTATATCTATTCTGGATCATTAAAATGAGGAAACTAAAAATATAAGGAGTGGTTTTCTAAGCATTTTCAGTACAATATAAACAGGAGTTTTCTATAGACCTAAGCCATTTGTCAAGGAATATTTTATTGACGGTGTTCAAATACAACACAGATGGAAATGACAGAGAATTAAGCATTTCAAAGGTCCTTTCAGACCTGAGTCTATTATCCTAAGAATATCAGTGCAATTATTTCATGGTCGCACATCATGTATGTTATAATATGCATGCATAGAACTCTTTTCCAGATCTGTGTTCAAAAGCCATCTCATTATAGAAATCATCTGAAATGAAATATTGTCCTCCCCAAACCTTACTTCCCCTATCTCTGTAGTCCTTCTGTTTGCTGTACTCTGTTGTCTATGTTTATGAATTCTAACATATGGTGTGTATTCAGTAATTTTCAAGACAATGAGCTTCATCTATCAGATAAAAAGGAAAAGAGTAAAACATAGTTCTCCTAATTTTACATAATTATTTACTCCTAAATCTTTGCGCTGACCAATGTGCCATGTGTCTAATGTGTCATTAATAATGAGTTTTGCTAAATTTATACACATTTTATTGTCT
This sequence comes from Chionomys nivalis, assembly GCF_950005125.1. Taxonomy (NCBI): domain Eukaryota; kingdom Metazoa; phylum Chordata; class Mammalia; order Rodentia; family Cricetidae; genus Chionomys; species Chionomys nivalis. The sequence goes on along the minus strand of NC_080086.1, from coordinate 178,489,028 downwards.
TAAAGGCAGTCTTTAGCATATTTGTGATTATTTGTATGTAAAATGTCACTGTTAATCACTGTTAAGCTGAATAATTCATTTTATTCACCAGATTTATATATCTATAATAGCTTGATGGCACCGCCAAAACTCAAATCCATCTTTTAATTAAAAAAGTATCATGTGTTCCACAAAAAAATGTGTTACTTGTTCAAAATAAGAAAGCCAATACTGTTAATTACCTTACCTGACCATCATTCAATGCAAATCACAACCACATTGAACCTCAGAAGTAGGAACAAATATTCTGTCTCTTCAAAACACAAAAGTAATTTTTAAAAGTTAGTTAATCATTTATAGTTTCTCTATTCTCTATCTGAATGTGTCCTTTGATTCTGAAGGCAGAACACTATGAGTTAAAAAAAAAAACATATTTAACTGACTCATTCATGCAAGAGTGGGGTTAGAGAACTCACACTCTTTGACTTCTGTTGCACGACCAAGCTACAGAAAGTGAGATTATGGAACAGTGGCAAAGAGACAGACACGTATCAACAGACCAGAATCGCCTAGACATCTGTTATTACATCAGTATCAGTTTCTTTTCCACAGTCATGCCAAGCAAAATACCAGAAAAGTCTTCTTGACAAATAGGTGTCTGTCTGTCTGTGTGTCTATTTGTCATCTATATCTATTCATCCATCAATCAAATCTATCTGTCTGTCTATCTATTTATCATCTATTTATCTATCTATCTATCATCTATCTATCTATCTATCTATCTATCTAACCTGTCTGTCTGTCTGTCATATCTATCTATCTCATCAATTTGTCTGTCTGTCTGTCTGTCTCTCTTCAGTCATCTATATCTATCAATCTATGTATATATACATCCATATATATGTATATCTTACTTTCTACACACATAAAAATTTGGTCAAAATGGGTTATAAACCTAAATCTAAAAAGCAATCTGAACTTTTGAGCAAAACACAGTAATAAATCTTTGCACAGTGGGATTAGAAATGAAGTTTTAACTATAAACACCAAGAAACAGCTGATAGAATAAAAGTTGATAAAGTGGACCTCATTTTCAAAAAAAATCACTCTTCTAAAAACACTAAAACGGAAATCAAAGAATGGGAGGAAATATATACAAATCACTTGTCTCTTTAAATATTTGTTTCTCAAATATATAAACAGCTCACAGCTTAGTAAAAAGGCAACTGAATATATAAATAAGCACAAAACTTGAGTATGTCATCAAGGGCAATGAGCACAGGAAAGTACACTCAACATCATTAGTAACTAGAAAGCTGAAGACCACCATTTTGTCCTCTCTGAAACGGCCGTGACCAGGAAAAGAAACAGTAATAGGCATTGAAAGGGAACTGGAGCTTTCCCCACGGTTGGGTATTCATGGCTGAGCCATGAATGGTTTGAACCTCCACTAAAAGTGAGTTTACCCTACAACCTAATGTTTCTTCTACAGAGGAATAAAATAGTATGAATATTCAAAGGCTTTCAGGAAAGTGTCATCGGCAGCATTCCTCACAGGCCACACCTATAAACAGCCCAAATAGTCACAGCAGCTTGGCTGAATGAATAAATATGATAAGTTGTGTATGTGTTGGCATATGCATATTTCTTTTTTTCTTTCTTTCTTTTTTTTTGGATTTTTTGAGACAGGATTTCTCCTTAGCTTTTTTTGGTTCCTGTCCTGGAACTAGCTCTTGTAGACCAGGCTAGCCTCGAACTCACAGAGATCCGCCTGCCTCTGCCTCCCGAGTGCTGGGATTAAAGGCGTGCGCCACCACCGCCCGGCTACATATGCATATTTCTATGCACACTTATCACTGCAGTTTTATACATCTGTATTCTCAAATAGCATGAAATTCTACAACTTCTATAGATAATATAGCACTGTCTCAAGAATGAATGCATATGTATAATTAAAAATTAATGTCTTTCTAGTTTTCAGCCCAGATACCATCTGGGTTGAAATTCTAGACCTTTCTACTTCTTAGCTTTTTTTTCCTAAACTAGTTATTCAACCTCTCAGGGGTCTACGCTTTTCAGATACGGACAATGATAATAATTCCTCATATGATTGTGGGATTAAATGATATAAAATATACAGAGTGTTGAGCTTTGGTTTGTCACAGTGTAAGTCTTTAATACATTGGAACAGTCCAGTTTCTACTCACATAGGAAGGAGAAGGCAGCCATTTGCTTACGTGGAGAGGATTCCTTCTGTCCTTCCAGCTGTCAGCCTTAAAGTGTTTCATTTACTCTCTCAGTTTCAAATTGCCAAAATCTGTAAATGAGGGTCAAACTGTAATTCTAAAGTACATACAACTAAGGGACCGTATGACAGGGTTTCACATACCACAAAGCATGCTAATTTATAAATTCCTATATTTTCATAGCTTCTGTCTTCATCATACCACCCGGGTTCATATTGAAAGAATCCGTTCATGGCTGCAATGTGTGCGAGAAGACATTTTCAAAACAAAGTTTACCCTCCAACGGTTGAGCACAGAGTAGGGAGAATCATGTCAACTCCTATCTGAAACACTCTGCCTGTCCTCACCAGCTATCAGGCTCAGCTAAATATGGCTCTGACCACTGTGTGAATAATCCCTGCTGGTTCTGAGACCTCCATCCACCACTGATGTGACATTCTTTGTGTTCAAATGTCTAGCTGACGTCTGATGCTTAAAACAGCCCATGCTTTCAGCCTCTCCACATTGTCAGAGGCCTGCATCACCTCTCTTAAAAGGCTCCGGAGGCCACTCCTCACGCCAGCTGCCGACTCGCCTGACACTTGCCTCCCGGGTCAGCCTCCGCTTGCCTTGAATGCCTGGTTCTTTAAGCTTTTGGGGTGTCTGACGAGGTTGGGACCATGTCTACATTTGGCTACAGAAGAGGACTTAGTAAATATGAATCCATCGATGAGGATGAACTTCTGGCCTCCCTCTCGGCTGAGGAGCTTAAGGAGCTTGAGAGGGAGCTGGAGGACATTGAACCAGACCGAACCCTTCCTGTGGGGATGAGGCAAAAGAGTCTGACGGAGAAAACCCCCACAGGGAACTTCAGCAGGGAGGCGCTGATGGCTTATTGGGAAAAGGAGTCCCAGAAACTTCTGGAGAAGGAACGGCTTGGGGAGTGTGGAAAGGTAGGCTTTGAAGACTGTGCCCTGGCTGTACCCATCCTCTTTACCCCACCCCCAACTCCAAAGCCAGACACCCCTGTTTTCTGAGAATACAGCTTCCTAGTGTTCATCACTTTAATTTTCTTATAGCCCAATTGCGTCCATTACTACACTATTTTCCAGGCCTTGGTCTTGGTGAGAGTAATTTTACTGATTAAAATGGGAACCTGGAAAGGAAACTGTTTCAGAGAGTATTGGTCTGAATGATTCATCAAATACTCTGAGGCGCTGATGTCGCGTAGCATGTTTCTGGTACAATTTTTCTTCAGTTCAGTACATTTATTTCTTGATACTTTAACAGCAATAATGGCAGCAGTAAAGGCAGCTTTATATTTCCAATGCCCAAGTTCAAAGCTATAGGACGAGCATGGAAATAAGAGTCAAGAGTCCTCTTTGCTCCTCCTGTTTGTCCTTAAGTTGTTAGAGTTTGTGCAGACAATTGTTCCTTCAAGGATTCTCATTCCATGTGTCCACTGAGAGAGTTCATTTTTTATTTCTTTTGTGAATAAGATTCTCCCCCTCCCTACTGAGATTCCAACAAGTTCTAGTGCTTTCTCCAAAGAGAACACATGCTTTTAGCATAGAATCTAAATGACAAAACTCACCAGGGATGTGCGCACAGATGCATCTATGACAATCTTCCTCCATGAAGGGGATTCGGAGACTAGAAAACACGCTTATGTTGGAGAGCTCAGGTCTAGGGAGCCCATGTGTGCTGCCCAGGCAAGAGTCATTTTGAATTTCCCAATGAGTCATCGCTGTAAGGAAGCTCAAAAGACTAACCCCTGGGAAAGTCATTATAGTGGCAGAATGCTATTATAGGCAAGAAACTTTGAGTTCATGGAAGAAAAAGAAAACAGACTACAAACAACTATTTAAAAGCCTGTACATGCCACTAAAATAACTGGCTCATGGTGGCCAGCTTGCCGCAGTTCTAACGTGGGAACTGTGGTGATCTTGGCGATAGCTGTGTGCACATTTGTAGCAAGATATGTGTGAGCTTAGCCCGTGTCAGTCATCGTCGGAAGGGCCGCTGGGACCAAGCCAGGATCTTCTAAGGCCACTGTGGCTGCAGTCACGAGAAACCAGAGGGAGAGACGAGGAGAGAACACTTATGACCAGTGGCGATCTGGGTTAGTCAATTCTTCCATGACCATCCTTTAAAAGTTGGATTTGATTGGTTTCTTTATTTGGTTTTGGTTTGTTTGTTTGTTTGGAATGCAAATAAGAGTCAATAGTCTGATGAAATAGAATGACGTCTTAACTATTTTTGCTAAAAAAAATTTTCTCCAAGCTGAGAATGCAACTATCCCTAAGAAGCCAGAACACAGAGGCACCCACAACAATAACAGGACAAAGGCATTTTAATGTCATAATGTTATGACAGCAGAGAGAACCATAGGGCAAAGTCTCCTGTCAGCTGTTGTTGACACCCACCTCATGCTGCCAAAGGTTTTGCTGATCCTGCCAATGGCTTATCGGTCCAATTAGAGAGGCTGTCTTTTTTTACGAACTTTGATTCCCTTCTCAGCTGATTCACTTTTCTCCCACTTCACAGTCCCAGCCAGCTGTCTCTGTAGTCACAAGGGTGCTGAGCAGAAGTGGGCTGACTGACAGAGGGAGTAAATCCAGTCCCCCCGCAGGGAAAACATCCAAGCAGCTGAGGGGAAAGGGGAGCAGATGCTTGTCTCAAAGACAATGGCACAAAGAGGTTCCATGAGAAGGAGCCAGGATCTGCATGAGATGGGGATGGTGAGGCTACTGGCTTTGTGAAGGTTTAGGAACAGTCTGTTTAGCACCTGTTGAGTGACAGCCTTTTTTCTATTCATCTAGGTTGACATAAATGTGTCCTACCTCAGCCCTAGGCACCCTAGACATGCAATGGTTTAGTTCTCTTCACTTGAGTAGTTGCCGGGGCTAAGGCACAAGGGCCAATGGTTTTTCTCACGTTATCTCATCTCATCTTACCTTTCTGCATTTGAGATCCAGGACCAGGAAAAGTTAAGGAACTTATGTGAGGGTAGCAGCTTGTCAGTCAAGTTGGGATTGAAACTAGAGACTCTTGGCATGAAGGTAGTTTTTCAGATGTGCCGCTGCCGGAGGAACATGGTCTAGTACTTCAAAAGGCACAAATTCTAAGTCTCTTCAGGCTCTGCAGATGGGAAACTATCAGGGTAGGCTCAACTAGCTGGGGTCTAGCAACCCCATCTGCAATTTAGGACACACGCTAACCTTAGGACTATAAGAGTCACACAATTACTTGAGACCCAGAAAGGCCAGAAGAACTGTCTAAAGTCAACCAGCTTTTGACATGGAGAACCAGGACCAGAGCTGAAAGCCAAGCCTCTTGCTTCCCTACAGCCATGATGGTGTTGTGGAGATAACCGGAAGAGGCTGGCTGTCTCCTGGCTGTTGTTCTGTTTACTCTCCATGTTCACCAGCATCTGCATTCCGTCTGCTCAGTCCTTCCCACCTCATCTCCCACCTTTTCCTGTGTCCACCTTTCCACCCCATTCCCCAAAGGAGCAGACCTAACTCCAAAGCAGCAGATGTAGGAAACCAGTGAGCCCTTCTCTCTGGTGTAGGACTGATTTATAAAGGAGCAGGGATCGCCCTGTGGGCCATTGGACCCTTCCCTCTCCCTTTGCCATATGTTCCCCTCCTGGGGTGATCAGCAATCTCGGACTGCCCTGGACTGCTTTAAAAAATTTCTGTATCTTGGTAAACCCCCAGGCTTGGGCAAATAGCCAGGGCACTTGGTCACCTTATGCCAGCTGACCTTATCAGTATTTCCTCTAGGTATGAGATGCTTGCTGTTAACCAGTGTCAACTGAGATCATACAGTAAATGAATGTTTACTGAGCCTCTCTAACATGCTAGGTACTGTGCTAGGTGAGAAAGCAACATGGGCCTACACACATTTCAAACAGTCTATGGAGAAAATGGCAAACAAGCAGTTAAAGTGTGGGCTGTAGCTTATTGGGAGAAGTGTCAATGCAGACATCTCAGGGACTCCAGGAAGGGTTAAAAGGCGGCCTCCTAGAAGAGAGATCAACAGACATTATGTAACAGCTCACGTTGCTAGAGAACTGACATGCTTTTCAGCTATATTTTGAAGGGGAAGGGCGTTTGTAGAGAGAGGCTAAAGATCTCAAAGTTGTTTTTATTTGCATTTCCCTGATCGCTCAGGAGGTTGAACATGACCTTAAGTGTCTTTTGGCCATTTGAACTTCTTTTGTTGAGAATTCTCTGTTCAGTTCAGTACCCCATTTTTTTAATTGGGTTAATTAGAATTTTAATGTCTAGTTTCTTGAGTTCTTTAAAGATCTTTAAGTGCTAAAGGAGATGAAAATTTGTGGTCGTATGAAAGGCAGCCTAGTCTGGATTTTGAGACAGTCCAAAAACACGAGGACACAGCACATACCCGTAGACAACTGATGGAGACCCCACTTTCGAGAACATACACAAAGCAAAGTGACTTCAGTTGGGATATCAGAACTCTGTCTAACTGGTCCATTGCCTGCTTTGCATTGAGTTACGACTCCTGTCCTTCCACCCCTTTGACAGACAGACAGACAGACAGACAGACACCCTCTCCCTTCTTCTCCTAATATATCAAGTAAACAGAGACTGGACAGGTCATCCCAGGCCATCACTTGGTGTCTGTCACTCCAAACAACTGTAGCTAACTGGAAGCTACTTTGTGACAACTGGGCAGACAAACCTGGAGACCAGAAGTGTTTTCCAAAGCTTCATCCTCATGCACATGCCACAGACAGCAGCACCCAAAGTGCTTCCAGTGTAGAGGATGGAAGAGGCTGTGGGGGAAGGAAGGGCCATGGGGCTTCGAACCAGACAAGGAGAAAGACTCACAAGAGAGTAAAACAGACACTCTCGGCATTTCCAAGGCTTTTTCTAATAAAAGAAGACAGGACAAAGAGAAAGCAGTCTTTGGGGAGTCTGCAGAGGGACTTGTGAACAGGAATGACAAAGCTAGAATCATATCCTGTTTACCTGAAATCCTTTTTCAAGGGACGAATGCTAATTACGTTTAAAGCGTTGGCTGGGCAAAGACCCGCTTTGAACTTTGCTGCCGCTGTCTGCTCCTGCGCACTGCTGGGTGGGATCTAGGGAGCCTAGCCTTCTGCAGGCGGTCATGCTTTACCATGGCATCCACCAGAGGTTTTGTTTACTGCTTGTTTTCCCAGAGAGCAGCTTTTGGTCTGCCCTGATCAGCGACTCTAGGGGAGTTTGTGCTGGGTGTCATCACACAACCGATAAATGCTGAAGCCGCAAACCGCATCTGCTTTCTCTACATGGAGACTAACAGGACAGAGGGCACTTGGCTTGGTCACATCTGTAATTGATGGAACATTAGGGGAATAAACACTCTTGCTTGGCTAGTGCTCCCAGCCCTGGGCCTTCTTTTTGAGGCAGAGTCCCACTAAATTACCTAGGCTGACCTTGAACTCTCTCTATGGTAGTAGACAAGCCTTGAACTCACTACCCTCTTGCTTCACTTCAACCTCCTAATTAGCCAAGATAACAGGTGAGTGCCAACAGGCCTGGTGAAATTTGATCATCAAGGGCAGGGAATTCATTGCCATATTGTTTATTTTTGTTGTATTGTTTGGTAAGAAATAGGAAAGGACAGGGTAATCCAGAGAGATTTGCAAAACTGGAACAAAATGAGTCGTGAAGTCAACATACTAAAATTTTTGTATTTTCTTATTTTATTTATGATGGCACATGCACAGGTCGAAAGACCAGGGGATTGAAGTCCATTGGGCTTATGCTGCAAGTACATTTATCTGTTGCAGTATCTTGCTATGCCTAAAATGTTGAAAAATTTATCCAGCATTTTCCATAGTTGAAGCTCTGACTTCTGTATTCAAACTAGGAAGATGATCACATATTCTTACTCAGTAAAAGCCCGCTCTTTTGTAGAAGATAAATGTTTACAGAAAAGCTGTTAGTGGTTATGCAACCAAACATTGACCTTGAGAGGTGAGAACCAAGGGCTTGCTAACCCTACTCTCCCCAGGACCTTTGAGGTACTTATGTTACTTTTGTAAACTCATAAATGTGCTTGCAGGGAAACCTTAATGGTGTCAATACACTCCTTAGGTTGCAGAGGAAGACAAGGAAGAGAGTGAAGAAGAACTAATCTTCACAGAAAGCAACAGCGAAGTCTCTGAGGAAGTGTGTACGGAAGAGGAGGAGGGGCAGGAGGAGTCTCAGGAGGAAGAGGAAGAGGAGGAAGAGGAGGAAGAAGACAGTGAGGAAGAGGAAGCTACAATTGAAGCCACAAAACACATTAACGGAACTGTAAACTACAGTAGCGCTAATTCAGATAACTCCAAGCCAAAGACATTTAAAAGTCAAATAGAAAACATAAATTTAACCAATAGCAACGGTGGAAGGACACAGAGGAACACAGAGTCGCCTGCCTCCATTCACCCTTGTGGAAATCCCACCGTTATTGAGGATGCCCTGGAAAAGATTAAAAACAATGACCCTGACACAACAGAAGTCAATCTGAACAATATCGAGAACATCACCACACAGACCCTGTCCCGCTTTGCCGAAGCGCTCAAGGAGAACACAGTCGTGAAGACGCTCAGTCTGGCCAACACGCACGCGGATGACGCGGCGGCCATTGCCATCGCAGACATGCTCAAGATGAATGAGCACATCACCAGTGTCAACGTGGAGTCCAACTTCATCACGGGCAAGGGGATCCTGGCCATCATGAGAGCCCTGCAGCACAACACGGTGCTCACCGAGCTGCGCTTCCACAACCAGAGGCACATCATGGGCTCCCAGGTGGAGATGGAGATTGTCAAGCTGCTCAAGGAGAACACCACGCTGCTGAGGCTGGGCTACCATTTTGAGCTCCCAGGACCAAGAATGAGTATGACGAGTATTTTAACAAGGAATATGGATAAGCAGAGGCAAAAGCGCATGCAGGAGCAGAAACAGCAAGAGGGGTACGACGGAGGAGCCGCTCTTAGGACCAAAGTCTGGCAAAGAGGGACGCCAGGCTCTTCTCCGTATGCCTCTCCAAGGCAGTCTCCCTGGTCATCTCCCAAAGTCTCCAAGAAAGTCCACACTGGGAGAAGCAGACCTCCATCTCCGGTAGCCCCTCCCCCTCCTCCTCCTCCTCTTCCTCCCCACATGCTGCCTCCTCCCCCTCCTCCCCCTCCTCCTCCACTCCCAGAGAAAAAGCTCATCACCCGAAATATTGCAGAAGTCATCAAACAACAGGAAAATGCCCAGCGGGCCCTACAAAATGGACAGCGGAAGAAAAAAGGGAAGAAGGTTAAGAAGCAGCCAAACAACATCTTAAAGGAAATAAAGAATTCTCTGAGGTCAGTGCAAGAGAAGAAAATGGAAGACAGCTCCCGCCCATCTACCCCACAGAGATCAGCTCATGAGAACCTCATGGAAGCCATCCGGGGGAGCAGCATAAGACAGCTCCGGAGGGTAAGTCACCCCAGAACTAACCTTAAGGTGAAATTGATTCCATGAATCAGTCTCCACGGATGGATGCTATCAAAACCACCTCTCCAAATTCTTACGAGTCTTTTAATATTTGTGCATGTGAGAGCAGGCACACCAAGTGTGTCAGTCGGCATTAGGGGTGGGTACATTGAGTGAGAGAGTGAACACATTTCCATTCGTGCCAACTTATTATCTCAGCCGGGATCATTTTATGACACTCCAACATATAAAAATTCAATTTTCCCAATTAAAAAAAAAGTTTTATCAGCATTCTGAATTACACTTCTTAGAATTTTCACCCCAAAACTGCAAAGGATTTACTACCAAATTTATAAATGTGGGTGATCACCACTCGGTAATCATAATCTATATTCAAATTCCCCTCAGGGTAAAGTGCTAAAGGTAGACCCTACAGGTGGTGGCGGTGACTTTGGTGATGATGGTGATTTACTAGAACACTCAAGTTGCTTGATTGAAAGGCCACGCCCTGTCTTTGTAGGTGGAAGTTCCAGAGGCTCTGAGATAAACCCGTCTGTAGAAGAGGACCCGGAACTGTATAGTGGTGTGACCTGAGGTGCCTTGCAAGCTGCTTCCAAAGTGCCTTCTTTAATTTGAAATGTTCCCGACTTCAACAATAGTGTCACTGTGGAATTCCAAAGGGAATTTTAAAAAGCAATCAGCACGTTTCTTCTGTAAATATGAAAATAACTTTTTTTAATGTCATAAGATTTATGCGGGCAGAGGCCAGGAAGATTTCTTTGCAGCTCTGGTGTCTCAGTGACTGACTGCAAATCACTTAAAGAAATGTGCTATTATTTTTGTAACCCCAATAACCTTAGATTAAATTTTTTCTTTTTTTTTTTAAAGAGAAACTATTATTTTTCTGAGTTAATACATCTGCTGGCTATGTATGTAATATTGCTAAATATTAAAATCATTACGTTCTCACACCAAAAGGGTTCATGCTCTTAGCATTTGCTTTCTTTCTTCATGCCCAAGAAATTCTAGCCAGTTCTCTTTCCAGAAGATAAACCTAAAGAACTTTCGATGAAGATGATCATATAATTCTCAGGATTATTTCTTTCACTCATCCCATCTCTTAGAAAGAATAACTGGAACCAAAGAAGATTCCAGAGACTATGTTTAGCAGGCGGTAGATGAGGGTCATTCTCTGGACTAAGTTATTTTGTGCATATTTCACCGCATGAAGAGGGGCTCTCTCCATGGGACAGGCGAGAAATGGAGGAGCAGCGGCTAATGCGAAGCTGGGCATCACTGGCCGCAAAGCCTAGGTTGCTGTGCACTGCTGCTCACTGCTCTTACCCAGATGCTAGTCTCCCGATGGCCTTCATTCCCAGACAGCCAGTGTAAACTGCTGTTCCCTGTGGGCGTGTCTTCACTATTTTCACCCTTTCCACTATTGTGCAAAATCATGTTTTACGTAAGGTTGATGGTGTGCGTATGCTTCTGTTCCTGTTAACTCAGAACAGAAAGTCAGACCTTCATTTTTCCTGACCTTTGCTTGCAAGAGACAGGTTCTGGTACACCTAGGGTAAGGAGCGAGAGGGAAGAGACAGAGGAGAAAAGGGTCCTGATAAACAACATCATTAGTAAGACCATACAGAACTTCCCAAAGGAGGAGGGGACAGCTGATAGCATTTGTGTTACCTGGAAATGCTTAGCTGTGGAGGCTAAGTCTTCTCCCCAGAATCCAGGGACTAAACGACAAGTTTCCGCAGTACACTGAAAAAGCCTGTCTTGCTGGATCTCTGTGAACCTTAGGAGAATGCAGAAGGACTTAGGAGGCATGCCACAGAAGTGGGATGTAGAGACATAGGCCCTCACAAAACAGTATATTACAAGATTCAGAATAAAGACAAGTATGACGTAGTTAGGCATCCAGTGAGCACATTCATTCTCAACGAAAAGCACTGTAGAACATGTTCTATCAGGGTCCAGAGCTGCAAATAGGCAGGGCATTATGACAGCCGTCACTCACCAGCCCGAGAACTCACAAAAGCTGGGGTCAAAGCCTATTAGCTCATCTCCTATAAAAAGCATCCAGCTCCCTGAGGGAAAGACTGCCCAAGACCAGATGAAGTGTTTCAGTGGTGATTTACATGTGCACATCGCTCTCTGAAAATACACCTCATCCTGATTCAAAACGGGGCCAAAAACACCGAGGCTCACTCTGCTTCCCAGGCAGTACTCCACGGTCACAGGTGCTAAATGACTCTATGTCAGCAAGATCCTGACTTACCACCCGCCCTGAGATACTTACTACAGAGGAGTGAGAGGAGGCAGTAGGGACACCTGCCATGTCTACGCTGAGATGATTCAAAGACTGGAGTAAATCAGTATGTTCTTGTAAAGATTTCCTAAGAACTTCCTTTCTTGAATAAGCCTTTTCAGGAAGTGTGTGCGTGCGTGCGTGTGTGTAAAAGTAACACCATCTTTTCCTTCTATGAGGGTCTTAAGGCAGACTTTCATTTCCATTAATCACCAGATAACATGATATAAAGGCAAGTATTGTTCTGAAACTTAGAACAATGGCACCGAGATCGATGCATGTGATTTCCATGAATATTTTCCAAGTGCTCACTACATATCTGAACATTCTTCCAAACACCGAGTTAGGAAGCAAGGAACTAGAACCTGGTCCTGACGTAACCTGTATTCGAGTGTCAGGAGGCACTAACAGCATTCCTCATAGACTGTGCACTTATGTACCCAACAGTTCCAAGCATGAGCTATCCTGCTCTGTGCTGGGGATATCAAGGAATCAGAAATACCCTCCACATCAACTGTGGAAATGCCAAGGACATCAACTCTTTCAGGAGCCTCAAGCACTTCTTGAACTTATTCAAAAGCAGGCATTGGATGGCTTTTGTTGGTGAGCCACATGTTACCACAGACCCTTACCTAAGACAGACCAGACAGAAGGGCAGCCTCTCAGATAGGATGACAATATGGATTTTTAAATACAAATGTGACCAGACTTAAAACACACACACACACACCAATGAAAAACCAAAACCAAACCCAAAAGTGCCCACAAACGTTCAATGATGTGGGATGTTATTTCAGTTTGACGATTGTACACACAGTGGCCTGAAATCAAGATTTAATGTTATTCTGTAAAACAACAACTTGATAAAAAGTTAAGTGTTTAAATAGGTTTTCCCAACTTAAACTTTTAAGGCCACGGGGAATGGTTCAGTCAGGAATGTGGTTTGGAACTCAGAGCCTGCATAAAAAGTCTACTGTGGGCATCCCAGCACTGAGGGTCAAGAACAGGTCCTGAACCAGCAAGCTCCAGTTTGCTTTCAGGAAGACATTCACAAACAGGCAGGGAATCCAGAGAGAAACCTACCTGTTTGGGTTGTTCCAGAGCTTTTGTAGTAGCTCAGTCGTTCACGGTGGAGGTTAGAAAGGTGTACCTTCTGTAGAAGGAACACAGCATAGCCACGTCTTGGCACTGTGACTGAGCTGAACACAGGCTAGCTGTGTTCAATTCACATATTCAAAGTTGTTATATGGTTGAAAAGGATCACAGCTGAAATATGAGGACGTAGGACTTGTCCCAAAGTCCCAAACAGGAAAAAGCCTATTGACCGGGTCCCATCCCTCCTCCCCCCTCCTCCACATTGTGTTCCATCTACCTCCTCCCATCTCCCCCTCTCTTCTCCATCCCTGGGTTTTCAAGAGAGTGCGGCTAGGGAGCAGCCAGGTGAGCAATGCCCTGCGCATGTTTCAGGGCCCTTTTCTGGGAGCACCCTGCTTCCATGTATAGTCCAGAGCAATGGTCAGTAGGTTCCCCTGACCATAGCTGCGAGAGGCTCTAATTTTCAATTGGAAAATGAAAGTCTTGTTCTCAAAAGAAGTCTTCCTGAGGTAAGTAACCATAATCTTTAAAGCCTTATGTTTTTAAGTCATTAAATAAATTTGTATCTAGGACTGAGACTTTTGACACTGGCTCTTCTGCACTGATTTTTAGAAGTAGCTTGTTCCCAACTGAAACACTGTAATTAGCTGGAGTATAATTATCAAAAGTTAAATGTTTGTTAACAACATAACATTTTGGAGTCATATATTTAAGTTTTAAAAATTAGGCACCCAACTGAAAAGCATTCCAATCCACTCTCATCAGAGTAAGCAGTTATTGGCATGAGTACTAACTTTCTCTTCCTGAATGAAATCTGATGATCCATTACTCACTGTTACATAAACAGCAAATGTCTAGAGTTACTTTAGGTTATAATTGTACAGGTTGTTTTCTGTAAGTTTATAAAAAAAATCCTCATCCAAGATAGGGCTTGGAGTGCCATTACCCAAGATTAAAAACCAATATAATAATAATAATAATAATAATAATAATAACGCAATAAAAAATAACAAGACCAGAAGATTCAACTAGTAGCCCAAAATTGTCCTTGACTTAGATGGAGAGTTGGAAAATAAATTATGCTAAAAGAGAAAAATCAGAGGAAAACACATCTGTTTATACCTATTTGTGAATATCTTCCTAGAAGTTGCTTTAGCCTTCTACAACTTCTGGGTTTTTTTTTTCAAAACACCACAGTTGGGAGGTGTTCTGGCTCTAGAGACAGCGGACAACAGGAAACCACTCAGGAGAATCCAGGCGCAAGTATTTCTTTTCTGGTGACTCTTTCCAGACACTCAGAACACTAGACTGTAATATTAAACCGTCAGAATTTGGGATGGATTAAAGTCATTTTCCTACAGAGGGTGTGCCTATGTCCCTAGTAAAAACTGCTTTATGAAATATGACTTTTAAAAAAAGCAACAAAAACAACAAAAAAGCAAATCAAAAAAGAAACAAACAAACAAACAAAAAAACGAAGCAAAATCAAGTCATTGTTGGTCAAAACAAAGAGATGAAACCAAAGCAAACCTCTATGTAAAAAGTGGACTTTAGTTGCTAAAATATATGGAATGGGTAAAGACATTCTTGACATATATTGTCAGGGTTTATTTTAAATTCACAAGAAAGATTCTGCAGTAATTCTAAATAAATTCTTTTTTAAAATAATTTTTATGGTTTATTTAACTTTATTATGTGCATTGGTGTGAAAGTGTCAGATCCCCTACAACTGGATCTTCAAACAGTTGTGAGCTGCCATGTGGGTGCTGGGAATTGAACTCAGGTCCTCTAGAAGAGCAGTCACTGCTCTTAACCACTGTGCCATCTCTCCAGCCCCCTAAATAAATTCTTATGTAATTCTTACATAATTATTAGGTATTTGGGATTACTCAAACATGACAGTTATTTAATCTAATATTTCAAATGGAAAATCTTTTAACTGCAATAGAGGGGAGAATGGGGGTAAGGGATGATTAAATGAAAGTATTTAAAAATGATAATTCAAAAGTAAACGTTCAGTGGGTGATGGTGGCACACTTTAATCTCAGCACTTAGGAGCCAGAGGCAAGCAGATCTCTGTGGGTTCAAGGCCAGCATGGTCTACAGAGATGAAGCAACATTTTAATTTCTTACTCAGATTACTGAGTAGCTATTATCATCTGTGGGAAGGTTCCACGGCAATCATGACCCAGCTTTGCACTGACCAGCTGCTTAGCTTTGAACACATTATTTAACTTCTGCAAGGTTCACTTACTATGGCTGAAAACAGGACCTCAAGGATGCTAAGAGAATAGTTTACACCAAGAACTCTTTAACGTGAAACTAACATATCCATCTATATCTAATATTTAGTGTCAATCACCTGGTTGTTTTTTTGTTTGTTTCTTTAGACAGGTTACTCTGTGTAGCTATGGAGCCTGTTCTGGAACTCACTCTGTAGACCAGGCTGACCTCGAATTCAGAGATCTGCCTGCCTCTGCTTCCCAAGTGCTGGGATTAAAGGCGGGCGCCGCCACCACCAGGCTCAGTCATCTGGTTCTAACTTCACTAATGAATATCTTTTTGCTGCTCTCTCTTAACTGATCGTGAGCACACCTCCAAACCTGTAATTTGCTAAATTACTAAAACCTGCTAAAGAGCCGGAAGCAATTAAAAAATAATATTCCTCTGTAGGCTGGGCATGGCGGCACCACATTTGGGAGGTAGAGCCAGGGCGATCTCTGTGAGTTCGAGGGCAGCCTAGTTTACATATTGAGTTCCAGAGACAGCCAGGGCTAAGTAGAAAGATCCAGTCTAAATTAATACATACATACATACATACATACATACATACATACATACATACATAGAATGTCCTCAGTGGGCTTATATATGGTCACATGGATTTGATCTATTACCATGATCTGATAAGAGCAGCAATTCTCAACCTGTGAGTCACAGCCCCTTAGGGGGTCAGACAACTCTTTCACAGGGGTACACATCAGATATACTACATAGCACATAAGACATCACATTATGATTTATGAGCATTGGAAAATTAGTTATGAAGTAGCATTGAAATAACTTTATGCCACCAAAACATGAGAAACTGTATTAAAGGTTCAAAGCATTAGAAAGGTTGGGAGAGAATCAGTGCCTTAGAGGTTAGTTCATGGATTTTATTCTGTTTACTTTCAATTTGTAGTAACAGTATCATTTTCATTTGTTGGTTTCTCCCCCCACCCCCCAGACAGGGTTTCTCTTTGTAGCTTTGGAACCTGTCATAAAACTCGTGCTGTAGACCAGGTTGACCTTGACCTCTCTGAGATTCACCTGCCTCTGCCTCCTGTGTGCTGGGATTAAAGGTGTGCGCCACCACCGTCTGGCTAACAGTACCATTTTTAATAGGTTCCTTTATTGTAGGCCATTAGGATACTGAAACATGTGTTCAAGCACATTTTCCTTTGGTTTAGAAAATATTTCAGGCACTGGGAACTTATAAAGAGAGGAATATGATATAGAATGCTTCCTAGAAAGGGTTAAAATGGAAAAGGAAGGATTGGATGGTGTAATGAGTGGAAGGGTAGTGTACAGAGGGAAATAGGGAAGGATAACTTACCACTAGAGGTCTTTTGAGAAAGCCATAAGGTCACTTACTACTGGAGAACCTTCCCAAAATATACATATATGTAAAAGTAACTTAAATGGAGGTTATAAAGTGAGGGAGAGTACCCTAAGTAGACACCATATGCTGCTCCAACCAAAAGCCAACTACCAATGGGTTATCTTTTTGAGTTGTTGGCTAATGGGATCCCATAGATCTCCAAACATGGCATGCTACTGCCAACACTACTGCAAACCCTCCAGAGCTTGATGGTAAGACCCTATTGCTGAAGACATGTACAGGAAGGGAACAGAGAAATCTAGCTGGCACTCAACTAGCTGAAACTGTCATCCCTACTCACCACAGTGTTTATAGTGCTGGAACGTGCTGTGCAGGCTATAGTAGAAAAGGAATCATCCGTCTCACCCAGCTATAAATACTGTGAATTACAAAAATGATCCCAAATGTGTTTACTAGTACAATAGTGGCATAGATGTTATGGGAATAAACAACCACTTTTTGAATGTATTTAAGGCCTGCTCCCTGAGACTAAACCCATACATGGATACTGTCAATGAGGCCAAGAACCTATTAGGTCATGGGCCCCAGGGGGAAACCCACTTACTACTATTCCACTAAATAGACAAAGATGATACATTGCTCAACCCTCACCAGACAAGCTGCTTTTTTTTTTAGCAGATAGCAATAAAGAAACTTTCAATTGGTCAACATGTAGAGAATGATACAGAATATGCAGCCCCAAATGGGAGGTCTACCCCCATCCCACAAGGCTCAGGGATCTATGTAGAAAAGGGGGCAAAGTGAGAGGAGGTAGATGAGTTCAAGGAAAACTGTTTTCTAGATGCAAGAGGCAGATACACACATGAACACACAGATTTTGGTAGCATGCACAACATCTACAAATGCGCACCACTACAATAGTCCTACGCCTAGCCAAGCAGCTGTCGGTATTTTATTGCTACTGGAAGGAAAGCTGGTTTTCAATGGAGTGGCATCTGGTACACTGATCAACCCCATTGTTTAGTTAGGGTTTCTATTGCTGCAAGACCACCATGACACCATGACCAAAAGCAACCTGAGGAGGAAAGCGTTTACTTCACCTCACAGACTACATTCTATCACTGATGGAGGTCAGAGCAGGAACTCAAGGCGGAAACCTGAAGGCAGGCCATACTGAAGCAGAGTCCATAAAGGAGTGCTGCTAACTTGCCTGCTCAGCCTTTTTTATTTTTCAAATTTAAAAATATATATTTTCATTTTACATACCAATCCCAGTTCCCCCACTCCTCCCATCTGCCCCCACCCCACCCCCAATCCAGAGAGGGTAAGGCCTCCCACGGAGTCAATGAGTTGACATCAAGTTGAGGCAGGGCAGGACCAAGGCCCTCCCCACTACATCTATCAGCTTGTTTCCTTATAGGACCCTGAGCCACTGACCGATGGATGACACTGACTTCTGTAGGATGCCCACCCGCAGCGACCATTAAGAAAATACCCAATAGGATTCACACAAGTCAATGTGGTGACATTTTCTTAATTGAGGTTTCCACTTGGCAAACGACTGTCTAGTGTGTCAAGTTGACATTTAGAACTAGCCAGCATACCAGGACAGGTCCCAAGTCCAGGAGTTGTTGGCCAATACAAATTAGACTCAACAGGTTTTACAAATGGGTGTGTGTATACAAATATGAAGCTGGGTTGGTAGGAAAGCAGTGGGGGAGACCTGGTAATTGGTAGAGGGACATGAATATAATCTAAATAAATTGTACAGGATTATCAAAGAATAAGTAAAACCAGTATTTAAAACAATAAAGGTGAATTTGAGAGATTTCTGGGAAAAATTCTCAAATACACTCTGTAAAGGCTTTATAAAGAAAGGACCATTTGTAAATCTGATTTTGTAGAAAATCTAATCAATGTGCATATACCATGAGTTTTCTTAAGTGACCCCCCCCCCCCAAAGTTTATTATCATGTTATGTAGTTAATGTGTGGGAACCACAGATTACAAGTACCGAGATAAAACAGTATTAAATTTGTGTCTTTATTAGCCATGCAGTAGAAAGAATGAGCACATTTTTATGCACATGATATTCTAATTTTCCCAACCCATTAAATATCATTTAGCAATAAATGAAAATTAGTAAAGTAGGCTTTGCAGAATCAAAATAATCCAAATGTACAATATATTTCTCTTAACTTATTTGGAATAATGTGTGGTTCAAAGAGATTTAGATGGTTGGGAAACAAATAGCAGAAAGATAAGTCATTCTCTTCAAAACCTATTTTTCTGCAGTTTGGGGTCCTGGATAAGAAAGAGATAAAAGTGCCTAAGTGTGGAAATGCTCAAGGAAGCCGAGCTGCTCTCTGCACACGCTGACTGGCTGTTTTACTATTTAGCATACACCGGCACGCCAGATAAGGAATTAGGGGGAATTGTGTAGTCGTAAGCCATCCACCTGGCTCAGAACCTACAGTAGCTACCCAAACAGGCCTAGGCAACCAGTCCTCCATAGCATGTACTGTAGCACACACGGCTCCATCTACGGATGGGCTGAGTCCACTGAAGCATCATAGATACCCCTATTTCCCAACAGCATAGAAAGCAGCTGGACTTCTAGGACTGTGCTCACTATTCTCATACTTACCTATTCAGTATATTACATCCTTTGTCAAATATTCATGGGTAAGTTCAAAAGTTGTTTGTTTGAACTTTTGGTTGGGGGCAGAACCAACATAAAACACTTTTAGTGTTATTACACGGTCTGGTACTGACTAAGCTTTAACTAATAATATTGTACAACTTTAAAAGCTGGTCCTTTTACATATACATTCCTCCTCAAATAAACCATTTTACTGGATTTCTCTCATTACCCTTCAGGTTATAAATTTAAAAATTTGCTGGGCAATGTTGGTGGGGGCTTACAAATTCTCCAGTCAGAGGAGGAAGGGGAGGGAAAGGAGCAAGCGAGCATATTTGCTTATAAATACAAATTCTCCTCTCTTTTAAGAAAGAGCCTAACAATTTTTTTAGCCCAGCTTGGTTTTTGGTTTTGGTTTTGAAGGTCAGAGGCGATTCAGACACCTTTCACACTTGCTGTCTAGAACACGTTTGCTACACAATCAGCGCTGTTCCCCAGTAGGCACTTTCCATGACAATAACCTTTTCAGTCCACTTCTCCCATTCAACTTGACAAACACAGGTATGTTCTCCTCCTGATCCTTCTCTAATAAACGTGAAGAGCATGCAATCAAAACAGAATGTCCCCTCTCTCAGCAAAACTAGGACATTGGGTTTAAATGTCCATGTTGTCCTTGGAAGAACTCCCAGTCTTTGGCAGTGTCTCTGTTGATTAAAAATTATTCAGATACTCACATCTGAAAACTACTTTTCTTTTAGGTTAAGTTTAATGTAAAAGTTCAGAGAATACTTAAGTCCAAGCAAAAACAAATTCTACTGATGTCTACAAAGAAAATAATGAAGTAATTTGGATGTACAGTCAAAGGCCTAACCTCATTTCAACCCCTAAATACCCTGTGATGACTAAACTTCTGGGCAATGCAGGGTGCCTATCACCACTGAGCCAAAACACTACCACATGTTCCAGGAAAAGGCCGATTCTTCCAGCTTTTTTGGGCAGAGATGGGCATAGGTGCTGGTAGCTTCTACCAACTCAGTAGACTAGGAAGGTGATATCTGTAGCCACACACCTATACAAATCAAGACAAGCATCTTTATTTTTAGCCTTATGTGTATGGTGTTCTGCAGCATGTATGTCTGTGCACCACATGTGTGCCTGGTGCCTAAGGAAAGAATAGTTTGTCAGACCCCTTAGAACTGGAGTTACAGACAGTTGTGCGCTTCCATGGGGATGGTGGGATTTGAATCTGGCTTCTCTGGAAGAGCCAGTGCTCTTAACCTCTGCCACCTATCTCTCCAGTCATTTTAAATCGCAGGTTTAAATGACAAGAGATAATGAGAAAAAACTGTGTTGTAGAGGGGGCTGTGTGCCAAGCAATGTAAAATTTGTCAACTTTTCTGCAGAGGATTGCATGTTGGGCCATTTCTTATCAATACACTTGCCCTTCAGGAAGGGCAATCCTAAAGCATTCACTTCAGGAATCCTCATCTAGATAACTGTAACAGGACAGGATAATCCCAAGGCAAACTGCCTCTGCAACGATTCTTTTAATAGTATTATACATTCTTTTTTTTTGTTTTGTTTTTGTTTTTTTTTCGAGACAGGGTTTCTCTGTGGTTTTGGAGCCTGTCCTGGAACTAGCTCCTGTAGACCAGGCTGGACTTGAACTCACAGAGATTCACCTGCCTCTGCCTCCCGAGTGCTGGGATTAAAGGCGTGCGCCACCAACACCCGGCAGTATTATACATTCTTAAGTGCTCATATCTGCACAACAAAACAACACTGTTAGAGAACAAAGCTCTCAAAAGGAGGTGTTCTGTAGCATCCCACACTCTGGATTCCAAGCACAGCTTCAACTTCAGACTCCACTTGTGCCTGGAGCAGCGGAAGAAAAACCCATCCCACTTATCAAAAACTAAGCTTCCAGTTTAAATAAACATCACCTCCTAACACTGTTTACTAAAAACTGTGGCCCACATGAGCTCCCAGTAAATGCCAGTATCACTCCAGTCTGGAAAACCTTACCATTTTGGTCTCGCAGAGTCCTAACACTGACCTTGCACTGTAAATGTTGTTTAGAAGCACTGCACCGCACAGGGCTGCACAGCGGGTGCCGAGCAGGGCAGGCTTCCCACAACAGGAGGCAGCGGTCTTTCACTCACTTCATGGTGTTCTACCCTCGGGGCGAACAGGGCTGGAGCT
Organism: Chionomys nivalis; assembly: GCF_950005125.1. Taxonomy (NCBI): domain Eukaryota; kingdom Metazoa; phylum Chordata; class Mammalia; order Rodentia; family Cricetidae; genus Chionomys; species Chionomys nivalis. Next base: position 178,467,499 of record NC_080086.1, on the reverse strand, counting down.
AAAACCACTACCCAGCACTGCTGTGCAGGCTTGGCTACACTCAACAATTAAAACTTTTTGTTCTAATGTCTTTTTTTTATTTTTTATTTTTTTTTTTTGGTTTTTCGAGACAGGGTTTCTTTGTGGTTTTGGAACCTGTCCTGGAACTAGCTCTTGTAGACCAGGCTGGTCTCGAACTCACAGAGATCCGCCTGCCTCTGCCTCCCGAGTGCTGGGATTAAAGGCGTGCGCCACCACCGCCCGGCTGTTCTAATGTCTTAATAAACAAATAAGGCACACTATTTTATACTATTTGGGTAAAATTAATTTTATTATGCTCCATGATGAATTGCCACCAGTGCAACATCCTATTCACTATACATTTCAAAAAAAAAAAAAATCACATACTAAACAAAATTTCAGTTGATAAATGGAATTGAATGATTGAAAATCTTTATGAATTTCATAATACAATATGTGGCTAGCTGAAATTGTCTATCACATAGCATTTAGATATAAAAGGCCTCATGCTAGTTTGTTAAATGCAAAGGCTACCAGACAATCACATGGCTGGACATACCGTGAGGCTTCCAGATGATGCACAGGTATAGTGCCACCCACAGGGCAAGACTTGGTGGAGGACTGAGACATACAACGGGTACTTTACTTGGTAGAGTGGATTTAGTCTTCATGCCTGAACTGAATTCCATAGCTCCAGTTATTTAGACTTTGCACAAAAATAAAAAGCAAAACAAAAACAAAACCCCTCTTCTGTATTAAAAAGAATAAACTCAATTACCTTTGGCAAATAACATACCCCCCATGTATACATGACTCAAAGAACTGAAAGTCTCTAGAGAAGCTCCTGGTCAAATATCAAATAAATTGGGAAAATCCCAAACTTCTTGGCCAAAAGGTAAGGGACATCAGAATTGGCATTATCTCAAAAGACATTTTTAGGAATTTATTTTTTTTAATGTCAAAAAGAAAAGAATACAAAAGCCTGATGTTATTTATTTTAAATAATCACTAGTTGCATGAACTCCTAATTCCACGGGTAGCAGTTGTCTAGCCTCGTCCACACCAGTCTCACAGACCTCAAGCCACATGAAAATGACAGTAAGCAGAAAAAGATTCCTAGCAGCGGAGAGCACTGTTTGTACAAGAAAAAGTTGAAAATCTTTCCAATGTGCTGTGATTACTCTTGCAAGGAAGGTAACATTCTTTGAATAACTTAACTATCTTACTGAACCACTTAACTGCTTTCAGCAACTAAACCTTTTAAATTATTCCTGATGATAACTAGATGCATGATCACTAAAGATTATGTGATAAACTGGTAAAAATTCAAGCCATATCTTACAGGTCCAGCCTGTCAAGATCATGTCAATACTAGATTTTGGTCGGTATATAGATAGCATAATTTTTAGTTGGATATTGTGACTATAATGAATACATCTGAAGCTACATTATGCATACAACTCAATGTGAGAAAAATATGACTGCATTTAAATCAGATAATTGTCTACCTAAAATTTATTTAAAGAAGGTAGGTAAGATAATTATCACTGTAATTGTGAACCGGCCACCTTCAGGCAGATCAGTGCACTGTAAAGAGGCAAGGAAAACCTAACTTTAACACACCATCTAGTAGGCATAACAAATGTGCAGGCTGTAAGGTTTTATTTCTTTAAAAAAAAAAAAACTATCAAATCTAAGAAATTTGCCATTGGGACCATCAATCTTTTAAGAAAATGTAACTTCTCTTTATATATTTGACAAAAATCTGGAGAAAACATCAAAGTAAAAACATACAATGTGAGTTTTGGCATTTGTGCATACTTTTGCCAATAAAACTGACATTTATAATTTATATATCCGAAAACAACAATGCATACAATCTGCAAAATACAAGGATACTTCATACCATTTTAGCGTTGTTTTGATACCACTTTGAGTCAAATACAACTGTCTAGGATGCATGAAATAACCTCCATAAATGGTAACTGAAACTACTTTTGGAAGTGATAATAAAGTGTTTAATTCTTTGCTGAGAAGAGCCTGTCACATTTGCCACAACACAAAAGCAACCTTGGTCAAGTACAGATGAATGAGGCCTCATTAGTATTCCTGCCTGCGGATGCTACTGCTTACCAACAGCAAGCAATGCTACAGAAGAGGTGAGCTACTGTCTCTCTTCATTAGTATCTCTGTAGTGATTTTAAGCAGAACATGTTGCTAGAATTTGAAAACCTGTATCAGTGTAGTGATGTCTAGAGAATTGTGCAATGTATCAGCTTCAACATTCATATGTGGCATCATATTCAAAACGAAGGGGCTAAAGAAACTAAAGTTTACATCACTTGAAAAAGAATGTAGTGCTATGCTAAATTTTATTAAGAAAATTTAGGTACAGAAAAAGTAGGGTATGAAAATAGTGTTCTCCTTCTGGCATTCTAACTAAATTACATTAAGGTTTGTGTCAGTCTCACACATAATTAAACTCCCTTGTTGATGGAATGAAAATATTCACAAATCACGTGAGCATCCTGCTGTAAACTTGCACACAGTAACAGGGAGTAGCTTTGTATAGGATTATAACAAACCTTTACAGATTAAATGAGGTATTGCACAGATTAATTTAAAAAAAAAAGCAAAAAAGCCAACAAAAATATACAGCAAATTGGTAGAACATTTACATGGTAATTTTACAGATCCAGACAGAAAGTAGTGTTTAGTGTTTCACCTTAAAAATATATATATAATATATAGATCAGTCTTCCCACTCATCATCATCCTCAAAATCTTCTTCATCATCGTCATCTTCATCTTCATCTAAAACCCAAAACCAAGAGTTAAACACACATGAACAGTGACATAATTTCCAGTGACTTCTCCAATTAACTAACTCCTGTAACACTTACATTCTCAAATCCAGTTTCTAAGATGATTTAAAATTAATCCAATAGAATCAATCGATAGCATTGAATGGGATCAAAGATGAGACTTGGATAGCCAAGACGTGGGTTTTAGCCTCTTAATACCTGCCTGTTTTTAATGTGTCAAATGAAACTAGAGTTAGCTTTTCTGATTGTGGATTCACATGGTGAGCGCAACTACTTTGATATTCTGTACATAAATTTGTAAACCTGGAACTTTAGTTTTCTTCTCTTCCCACAATCTGCTTTTACCCATCTTAATGACATCACCATTCTCACAGGTGAGCAGGCATGAGTCATTAATAATTCCTTTTCTTCTCCCTCCATCAAGGAAGGATCTTGTTCATACCTACTGTGAGGATTTGCCTCAATTACTGCTGTTTTCCAGTAAATTTACTTCAGAGCAGATGGAGGGATACTTAAATTCTAAGATTAAAATGTCACCTTCTTCTCCCTAAAGGTCTCTTGTGGCTGGCTTCTGCTGTCTGGACATACTCTGAGCTCCCTCTGAAACATCGCACACAATTTGTCCAGCCCTTCCACCCTCTTCTAAGTCTTCCACCTTCCCCATCCTTCCGCTCACTGTCTCTAGTCTCCCTTTCTGTCTCTCACCCTCACTGAACTGTTCCTCCACGTTACAACATTTGAAGCAGCTCTTTCCTCTTTCTGGCTGTTTCATCATTTAAATCCCACCCAGAAACCACCTCCCGAAGGAGGCTTTTCCTGACTATCCTGTGTAACTTCTCCAGCATCAGTAACTGTCGATTCCATTTCCCTTTCCTCGTAATTCTACCTCAATTCCTTAGACTGCCTATGAATTTTATGTCTTCACACTAGAATACAAACTCTAAGTTCTGGTTGTTACACATCACAGGATCCTGCACAGCAGAATCCTCTGTGTAGAGGCTTTCCAGTCATTCGTCCCTAAGTGAGTTCAGGTTTTGATGTCATCTAATTCAACATCTGCACTTCCACAGTCGATCAATTTTCCATGATAGCCGCACCTCACAAAAACCTATGAAAGCCAAGTTTGTTAAGAAAGATGGTGTTGAATATTTACATTTTAAATGAGAAAGAGTCAGAAAGTAATGTCTATATGACATTACATACATGGGCTAGATAAAAACACAGAGTATCTTCTGTTCCCCTCTAAGACAGATTTCCTATAAGGAACTATTTCAAGACTAGTATCAGCACTGGAAAAGTAACAGAAGGTAGAGAAAAGCAAAAGCAAACAAATTGCCTCTCTCCAGCAATCCAAGTTTTACTTTGTCTTTAAACGTATGATTTGTCTAGACATGAATGGCCAATAACTAGTTAGGAAAGAGAAACAGGCAGGGCCGGCATGCATAAAGAACAAACAGGAAGAGAAGAAGAGAGGAGGGGAGGGAAGAAGAGAGAGAGAGACAGAGACAGAGACAGAGAAGAAAAGGAAAAGGGAAAAGGATGCCAGGCAGGGGTCAACCACCCAGCCAGACACAGAATGAGAAGTTCAGAAAAGATATACAGAAATAGATAGGTAAAAAGCCCAGAAGCAAAAGGTAGATGCAGTAATTAAGTTAAGAAAACCAGGCTAGAAATAAGCCAAGCTAAGTTCAGACATTCATATGAAAGAATAAGTCTCTATGTGACTATCTAGGAGCTGGGGGGGGGGGGGGCACAAAGATTGAAGATAAAAAACCAACTAGAACACTTTTTCACTATAAATCTTATTACTAGAATATCATAAAAATGGGACTGAGAAATCTCACGCCTTATTTAGAGGCTGCTTGTCAATGATTCTATAGTGTGTTCCAGTACAGAAGATGAATTCATCACTCTTTACAAAGTTTTTCCTCTAGTTTCTGTATGGCTGTGATGTTCTGGTATCTATTAAAATTTTAGGCAGACTAGTCATTAAAGACAGAATTTGATTAAATATGCTATAAAGGCTCCTAACAATGAGCTGCACAATTATCAGACAAGAGGTAACAGAGAATCATAAAGTAAGCAGAAATTGCAGAGCTTCCCACATCTATCTATAAACACGCTTCCTCTACCCTCCAGCTCATGGGAGAGTACCTGAGGAATGAATGGCTTTGCTCCTTTTCTGCATCACTTCCATAAGTGCACCCACAATTCCTGAAGTGGGTGCGGGTGTTGGCGGTGTGGACTCCTGGCCATCAGACACCTTAGAAAAAGAAAGTATCAGAGCTCAGTGATAAACCATTAGCAAAGAATCTACTTTTGTGGGGCTGGGCGGCCGAGGGGTAGAGCACTTGCCATCCAGGTATTAGGTCCTGAGTTCTGGCCTCTACCCCCCTTCACCCCTATACAGCAAGATTCATACGGACTAAAGTGCAACGCAGGGAGCTTTCCTAACCTTTAGAAGATGAAGAAATGATTGATTCTCAGACAGAGAACCCAAACTGATACACAATCACTGTTATGAATTCTAGTGCTGGAATCTCAATTTTCTGGAGTCTGATTTATTGTTTTTAATTACAAAATAGAAAACATCAGTGTTTAAGAGTAGGCTCTCACTTTTATAAAGTTACACGTTCCCAAGATTACTGCAACTGCTTCCAAGTGGGCTATTTTTAATTCCCCTCAGTTTAATAACTAGTTTCATTAAAGTATCTTTCATTTAAAGTCTAGAACAATTAATTACGAAAATACTGTAAGATTCTATCTATGTGATATTTAGAATATACGAAAGTATCACATAGCAATCACATAGCAATCAGATCACTGACTGCTGGGAGGAAGCATACAGTAGCTTTCTATGGTTTCAGATACATTTTGATATTAAGTGTGGACTACACAGCTACAATGTGTACACATCCAAAATGAGTAAATTTCACTGTACACAAACATTTAAAAATTCATAAAAAGTAAAAGAAAAAGCTTCAAAGATAAGACACCTTATAATGAGGTATGGTAAAAGCCCACAATATTTAAAAAAAAAAAAGAAGAAAAGAAAGAAACCGTACTAAAAAGACCACATTACTTACGGACTTCAGTTGAATGCCCTGTCGTATCTGGTCTAACAGTGCATCTCTTCCTGAGCAGGACACAGGTCGACTATTCTGTTCCACTTTTTTTAGCTGAGCACCCTCTCTAATTTGATCCAAAAGAGCTGCTTTGTTTCCTGAAGGAGCTGGAACTTGATGATCACCATCAGAAGGGAGGCCAGGGGGAGGTGGTGGCCCTGGTGGAGGCGGAGGTGGAGGAGGTGGTGGTGGTGCTGTGGACACTGCCATAGACAGAGGTGGAGGTGGTGGTGGGCCTGAAGGTGCTGAAGAGGGCAGCGCTGGTGGTGGAGGAGGGTACATCCTGTTTGGAGGGGGTGGAGGCACAGCAACCCCAGGCCTGGAAGGAGGTGGAGGTGGAGGTGCAGCAGTAGGAGCTCTTGAAGGTGGTGGAGGAGGAGCCCCCCTTCCACGGGCAGGGGGGGGAGGAGGGCCTGAGCTATGAGGAGGGGGAGGAGGAGGAGGAGGTCCACCCCTTGACGGTGGAGGAGGTGGTGGTGCTGAAATAAGAATACAGAAAAAATGAAAACATACTAATAAAGCAACTTACTGTAACACACATAAACTCAGTACAAAGCAAATAGCAAAATCTGCAAACTTTGCAATATATTTTACAAATATCTGAGCACAGATGATACAATTTTATTAAGAACATAATAAAACTTATTTATTTAAATATATATGAGAGCTGATGAGAGGCCAAGGACAATGGCACGGGGTTTTGATCCTACTTCATGTTCTGGCTTTGTGGGAGCCTAGACAGTTTGGATGTTCACCTTCCTAGACCTGGGTGGAGGGGGGAGGACCTTGGACTTTCCACAGGGCAGGGAACCCTGACTGCTCTTGGGGCTGGAGAGGGAGGAGAAGAGGAGTGGGGGGAGGGAGGGGAGGGGCGGGAGGAGGGGGAGGGAAATGGGAGGCGGAAAAATTTTTTTCAATAAAAAAATAAAAAAAATAATATTTAAATATTATATTTAGCTTAAAGATTATCTTCCTGTTGTCAACAAAGAACAACAGAATCTAGTTATACGGATTCAGTACCAGTTCTGAAGCTGTAAGAAAAAAACACGGTTGCAGAGACAGCTCAGGAGTTATAAGCCATGCTTGTTCTTGCAGAGGGTCCTAGTTGAGACCCCAGCACCCGTATCAGGCAGCTTACAACTACCTATAACTCCTGCTCCAGAGATTCTAATGTTCCTCTGGACTCTGCAGGTACCCAAAAACATGCACAGACATGCGTGCGTGCACAAATACAAACACACACACAAATTTAAGAAAATATACATTTTTAAATTTTATACACACTTTGCTTGTAAGCATTATGTTACAATTTATATTAATAATGAACTTTCCTTTTAGAATTAAATATATTTAGATTTTGTATAAAATCAATTTAGATAGAAATTTTATAGTATGGCAAAAATTTATTAGAATTTTCTAACATCAATTAAAATTAAACCCCAACATAATGCACTTTCTTTCAAAATATAAAGTTTCATTATCTAATTTACATATGTCCTTCTACTTTATAATACAGTGTTTTATATAATCCAGAACTGGTCAGCAGTTTTAGACATGGTAATAGAAGAGGTGGTTGCTTGGTTCGATTATTTATTTAGAACTGAATTATAATCAAGCTGAGAATTTTTATAAACTATAAAATTAGACGGCAGCTATTAAGTTAGTACTATCCCAGTAGTTAATATTTCTATTGTTAGTCTACTTAAGTGAAGATGTAAGACACATTAGGAAAACAAATCCAAAAGATCGTAAGAATATACTGGGAAATATAAGTAAGTCCTTTAAGGATTAAATCTTGTACTTCTGGAGACATGGTTTCACTGGTGACAAATACAAATCCAGAAGGATCATTTCCCATTTGTTTAAAGACTGATGAGAGAAACTGACTTTTAGGGGTACACAGAGATCTTAGAACTCACAACTGCTATAGATTTAGTTACTGAGTAACATTAGTCAACGTGCTGTTACAGATGTCTGTCTTATTAGCCTCACTACAACGGCACAAAAGGAAAGAGCCCTCACACTGCTGGCTATTTTGTTTTTTTTTTTTAAAAAAAAAAAACATTCATTTTTTTCACATGTATGAGTGTTCTGCCTACATGTATGTTGTTTACCATGAGTGCCCATGGACAGAATCCAGGACTGTCGGACCCCTGGTACTGGAGTTACAGCTATGAGCTGCATTGTGGGTGCTGGGATTCAAACCCAAGTTCTGAATGAGCAGCCAGTGCTTGCTTATTAAGCCACCATTCTAACACAAGACTTCTGCTGTCTTAAGTGACACTAAGAAAAAAATCTATTACCAATGTTTAGCTTTTATCGTCTGTATTCTATCTAACACAAAGAACACACTACATCACAGGAACAATTGTGGAAGGATAACCTAGAAGAGTAAAGACAGATGACAGCTGTTAGGACAGTGCAGTGCACCAAGATGGGAGCCAAGCAGCCAGCAGTGTGAAGAACTTTTAAGAGCCATCAAAAACACCAGAAGGAAAATGACACTTGCTATTATTCAATTTTGAAAAAGTAACAAAGAGGAAAACATAAAAGATAGCTATAAAAATGATTTTATAGAATATATAATACATATTACATGTTAAATATCAATAAATAACCTTCGTTAATCTATAGGAATACAGAATCTCACAGAAAAAAAACCTTCTGTTCATGGCCCATAAAAATTATTTCAAATCAACATCAATATTAAGAATGTCAATAATTCTATTTCTTATATAGTTATAATCATAAGAATTATAAGCAGAAAATATTAAAAAGATATACAGTATTATAGAATTCATAAAACTTTTTCAAATTTTTCCATTCAAAAATTTTCACTTCCTCCCTTCCTCCCATTTAGAATTCATAAAACATTTAGAAACTGATAATCAAGTTCTCTCATGAATATATAACAGATAAATATTATCTAATATAATTAAATTTATGGGAATACTGTGAAGTCCCTAAGTAGATATATGACATTGTGCTCATAAATATTACTCAATTCTCCTTTATCCTAGTCAATGTAAACATATTTTATACAGATTATTTAAAAAAGTATATAAAACAATTATAAAAGTTTAATTAATATCAGAGAAAATGTGAGTGCTGTGGGCAAAGGTATTTCCTAATAAAGAGAACTTCAATAAAATAATCTAAATTATAGACAATATGTAAGTTCTGACTCATGTAAATATATATACTTCTTTTTATTACAAATGAATCTTAATGCTCAAAACGTTAGTTTTTGAAGGCAGGACATATGAACTCTAAGCTACTCCAAAAATCAACACAGCAAATCATGCAAAACTCTGAGCAGTGGTTCAAATACTATTATACATACATACCACTCCACTGTGGTGGACCTAAAGAACAGATTGTTGTAAGTTAATGGACTTCAATAGCTACACACAGAGATAAGGAAATCACAAATCTGTTTGTGATTCCATAGTTTTTTAAAATAAATGACAAAAGATTTAATTAAGGAGCTCAAGTCAAATTTCATTAACTTCCCCATTTCTGTATTACCTATACTTTTGAATATTAATTTATGTATGTGCTCTAAAAAAATCTGTTAATTAGAAAAAAGTAAACATATAATTTGTTTTTTATCTTACTTTTTAAAAAAAATCTGTCTAGGTTGGAGAGACGGCTCATTGTCTAAGAGTATGGACTGCTTCAGAGGACCTCAGCTGAGTTCCTGAGCCATGATGAACAGCTCACAACTGACTGATGATCTTACAAACATAATCCCTCCACCCTCAGTATATATAAGCACATAATTACAAATAAAAAACAAAATCTTTGAAAATAAATGTCTTACATAAATCCATCCTTTGGTGTATAAAAGATAGGTTCCACACTGAAAAAGTTAGGTTCTTGTAATATAAAAATCTTTTCTTGTGACATTTTGGTGCCAATATGATTTTCAAAGCCTGTGACTTTTTGTTTTTAGGGTAATTCAATTAAGGAAAGGCCTTATCTGTCTCTAAAATATATAAATATGTAATAAAGTTTAAAGAAAATCCAGTCTAGTATGATCCACTTTTCTTTGGGCATCAAGGACACAGGATAGCGATGCAGTCACAATCTTGAGTGCATCTAATTAACACTAACAGTGGGTGTGGCAGAGAGCAGTCCTCAACACCTTTCTTTTTCACCTAGACATAACCGTCACCATGACTGTCCACACTTAAAATGAAACTGTATTCATAGTATGCTTTAAAATCCACAGCATTTTAAGTGCGAATTGTCTGCTACAAAGATAAATGAGCAACGATGCTAGCTCCTATTGAACTAGCAGTGGTTATACAGCAGCAATGTGAGCCATAAATTGTTTGCTTCCATAGTTGGCTCTAAAGACTCAGATCTTACTATGAATAGGAGGAACATATTGAATCAAAGACTGAATGAGTATCAGCAGTAAAAAAGCAGACAAAGGAGTTAAATACCCATTTTCAAATGGCAATCAGATTCAAGAGCACTTAACTGGAGTTTAGCACAGTTACACTGCTGTAAGTACAGAGAGTAGGAGAAGCTCAGTTCCAAATGCAGGTGGTGCTGAAATGGTGACCGTGACTACAAAGGCTATCCATGCACCTGACTATCATAAGTGTTGGGAAGCTACCAAAACACAAAGTTCTTTAAACTACCCAATACCACAAGGCTGAAAAAAACTGTGGTCACAGGAACCAATAGAAAGTATTATATTCTGGACTAAACCAAGCAAAAAACAACAACAAAAAAAAATATTCATATTTCGAAATAGAAAATTTTTTGAAAATATTTTATTACAGATTACAAGGTGAGTTTTTATACCAATAATCATGTCAAGTTTTTGCATGTGTGTTTTCAAGACAGGGTCTCTCTACCATCTATGTAGTGTTTGAACTCCATGTAGACCAGGCTGGACCAACTCACAGAAATTTGCCTGCTCTGCCTCCAGACAGCTGGGATTAAAGGGCATTTTACCATATCTAAGCTAAAGTTAGTGATGCTGGACCAAATTTGGCATCTATAAATTTAAACATTCTGTTCAAGGATGGGTGCACAGCTGTCCACTACAAGGTTGATTTTAGAAAATTCAAAAGGGAAAAACAGCTAAGTGCCAAAAAAACTAAAATTACCTTGCCTTCGGAGTTCATTTTTAACAGCTTCTACACCTCCTGTCTTTTCAATAAAGTCATAAATAACTTTTGATGTTTCTCTGTCTTTAAGTTGGGCTTCAGAGATCCCACACATATCAAAAAGATTCTTCAATTCTGGATCCAAATTATTGAGCTACAACAGACAAAACAATTTCTAAGTAGGCAATTCTTTTTCCAAAACAAACCTGACAAAACTTACAATTGACTTGTGTCCTTCTGAAGTTAAATTCACAGACATTTAAAATGGTTATGTAACTTAAATGCTAACACATTTTCTTTTATGAAAAGATAAGAACAAGGGAAATTTTTCTATTTTGTCTCATCTTTTCCATGCCTTAAGAGAGGGCACTCTATTCCTATTTTTATTAATCCATAAGACTAGGTCCTGTGTTCATCTATTCTAACCTGTCCTTAACAAGATTCAGCTTTAATCTTGAATTATCCGTTAGTTTGAAGATCTGAGGACAAGGACCTCTCTGTGTTGTACGGCACCAACCAAGTGAGTGACAACAGTGCCTCAAAGAATAACTACAGTGAAGAAACAAACTGGATACTAAGAATTTGGTTATACTATTTCATTAATTTCATAGATTCTCCTAAAATTATTACTAAAAAAATAACATTTTTTCTTTTTGCATTCAAAACACAAAATGTACTTACTTAGCACATAATCAAAGAATGCAAAAAAAATTTATCTTAAGGGACTTAGCAACTATGGCAGAATACTATGGATTCAAACCTCAGCAGCACAAACAAACAAAGCACATTATTCCAATTCTAATATATACTAGATTTTAAAATTATAAATAAAAATCCAAGGATAAGCCATAGAGTCCTATATATTAGTAACAAGAAATATGGCTTTAAAAGACACTTACATCAAACCCTGTATTTGGATCCCATCCAACATGTCCAATGTGTCTAAAATAGAACATAGAAAGAAATTAGAAAAGTAAATGCATCATGGGCTTGTGAAATAATGCATAAAACACTTGAAATCTGTTATATACAGCCCAATTTCTTTCGCTTCTTGACAATTCTTGCTGGCGTCTTCCAGGTTATTTATACATCAAAGTTAAAATAAAATCATGTTCAACAATAAGTTGAATAAAAAAATAATTACGTCTAACTTTTCTGTTCAGATGGGTAGAAAAGTAAACTTTCAGATTCATGGAAGAAGCCTGACTTGGTAGCACACACATTCCTGGATACTTGGAATTCTAGGCCAGCTAGGGCTACACTGTCTTGATAAATAAACAACATAAATACCACCAAAACATCTCTAACTATTAAAGAGATGACTGTGGGCATTCTTCACTGGAAGCCTGCCTGTTCCTTGGGAGTGCCTTCTCACCTATTCATTCTTTTTGTGCAAATCAAAAATAAACAAGCAAAACCAATGAACATACGCATCCTTCCTGTTATAGTTTGAATGTGAAATGTCCTCCATAGGCTCGTGTATTTGAACACTGTTCCCAGATAGTGGTGACATTTGAAAGGTTGCAGAACAGTTATGAGGTGGAACCTTGCAGTTTTATAGACTGGCCCCACTTCCCATCCTGTCCATATCCCTTATGCTTGTGTAGCCATGTCTTCTGCACCATGATAGTTTACATCCCCTTGGAGAAAGTAAACCAAAGCAATCACTTTCTCCTCTAAGTTGTTTTCTGTTGGGATACTCTACCACAGCATCAGAGAAGTGACTATTACACAGAACACCCCCAAACCAATTTTTTCTGACAAGTTAAAAATCACAAGCAGCACAGAAGACATAAAAAAGAACAAAGATAGAGCCGGTGTAGCAGTGCATACCTGCAGTCCCAGATACAGCTCTGGAAGCTCAGGCAGAGGAGCCTATATCCTAGACCAGCCTAGGTAACAGAACAAGACCTATCTTTTTAAGTGACAGAAGGTAGAGTCTTACTGGAAGTTACTTGGTGTTCCAATATCTGCCTTGGTTAGTCTCTTCTTTTTAGCCTTTCCTTTCTTCTTTTCTTTGGTGTGGGAGATGTTGTTGACTTGTGAACCATAAAACCTATTTGTTGTGATCTCTGGATTTTTTATGTCAACTGTAGCCATGGGTAGATTGGGACCTACAAAGAAAACCAAAATGATATGAGAGGGATACAATTAAAAACATGATTTTATATAATCATCATTTATAATTTACTGTACTTTATTTTTTAACTAATGCCTGCTTACTTGTATCTCAACATTAAATATTATGAAGTACAGTAATGTCTATGAAATTTAATTAACCTGATCCCTTAATATTTTTTCTTTTTTACTGTAATTCTGATAAAATGATATGTACAATACAAAACAACACTCATAAGGAAATTGATGGCATCCTAGATCCCATCTTCTTTGTTTCAAGCTTATTTATCCATAAGAAAAAAGATACTTTAAAATATTTTATTACCATCTTCCCCCAAAATTGCCAGATCTAAGTTCACTAATATTTTCCCACCAGTAAATATGTTACATTGGTTATCAGAAGCACAAAGCTCAAATACTTAAATTGAAAGTAATTCTAACACTCAGAACTTCTGCAAAGATCTGATGATAAAAGTACCCAGGGACTTTCAGAGATTTCTGTCAGTAATATCTCTAGGAGAAACACTAAATGATGTAGCCCACAACTTGCATACAATAAAAGATACTCTAAAGAAATCAAAGTCTCAATGCAACAGAGTCAATTTAAAAATTCATATATATCCCCAAACTCAACATCCCATTTTTAACACACACACTTCTCTGACAAAACCTCCTCTTGGAACAAGTTCCTGTGTGATCATTTCATTAACAATTTTCAAAATGTATCAAAATATCACCACTACTTATAGATAAGAATCAAAGCCTGGGATCTGTGTGCGGGTTTGAATGAAAATGGCTCCCACAGGCTCAAATGTCTGAATACTTAGGTCTCCAGTTGATGGAACTATTTGGGAAGGATTAGAAGGTGTGGCCTTGTTGAAGGAGGTATGTTACTGGAGGAAGGCTTTGAGGTTCAAAAGCACATGACATTCTCAGTTAGCTCTCTCTTTGCTTCTTGCTTTTTGGATCAAGATGTAAGCTCTCAGCCACTGTTCCAGTACCATGTTGGCTTACTTGCTGCCATGTTTCCCACCATGATAGTCATGGACTCTAACCCTAACCCTCTACAGTTATGAGCCCCAAATTAAACACTTTTTATAAGCTGCCTGGGTCATGGAGTTTTATCACAGCAACAGAAATGTAGTACCTAAAACAGACAGATGGCATCTTAGCTGCCTAGTGGGGACATAAACTTTGAAAGGGTTTTCACCATTCCCTGAGAAGATAGGCTCACTGTGCCTAAACTTTGTGCCAACAAAAATTACACTTATCTGGAATCATGGTTATATGCTATGTGACAACACTAGGCACTGAATCTCTAATGAGCTTTTCTAACGAGCCTTTCCTCTGGATGACACTGTACATACTTCCACAATTCACTACTGTGGGATACAGCCCACTGTCTGTGGCTCTAGAATTCATCCCACATAGCTTTCTGTATTTATTCTGCTTGCTATCTCTTCACTATACTGGTATTTTCAATAAGTACAACAACATATTGAGTCTAATGAGCTCTCCTAGTGAATACCGAACCACGAAAGTTGTCTGAGGAATCCTCAACAAAAGCAAATAGAAATCCAAACAAATTACAGCAATGGTTCTCAACCTTCCTACTGCTGTGACTCTTTAACATAGTTCCTCATGTTGTAGTGACCCCCAATCATAAAATTATTCTCATTGCTACTTTTTAACTATAATTTTTGCCAATGTTATGAATCGTAATGTAAATATTTTGGGAGACAGGTGTCAAAGGGGTCATAACCCACAGGTTGAGAACTGCTGAGTCCCAGGTTGATACAAAACAAATGATCATTTAGTATCAATTTAGCTGCACCTCTTCACTTATATTGAAAATCTCAATTGTACTGAAATCATTAAAGTTATCTGAAAGCCTTGCTTATATCAGCAAGAGACACTAATGTATTTCTGAGGAAGTTTAAGAATGAAGAGGAAGCCAGGAAGGTCAAAGCTGACTATATCTTTAAGACCAGACTGTTCTATATGAATAACAACAAACAGAAAGACAAAAGCAAATGGGTGAAGATGACAGGAAGATACAAACTACCCCTTCCTAATTCAGGACAACTGTCACAAGAAAAGGGTTTTAAATATTCTTATCAACAACAGATATCTCATTTTAATTTTAATCTTAATTTCAAATTCAAATCTAAAATAACTCAAATTTCTTTTTAATTACAATGAAAGAGAACTACACTAAAGGCAAGATAGCTGAGAGACAGATTAGATATGGAGACACACTGAGGTAGGTAATATAGGAATATATGCAACTTCTATATTAAAGTGTCTTTTTAACAGTTACGATTTGAAAAGGTCTGATAAGCTAACACGAGGAACCGAGAATGCCAGCAGACAGAGCAAACCATAGTTAAGGCGTCCACTGCCACCTACTGGTGACATATTGAAATACAGTAAAGCTACAATTTATCAAAATTATTGTTCCACACAGTGGAGAAAACAAAACTGGCTGTACTAAAAAAGCCAAAAATTTTAAAACTCTCATAATATATCTCATAACGCACTACTAAGCATATGATATAAAGACACACATATATTTTTATAAATTGAAAAGTATGAATACACTGGCAATACTGGCTGCATAATTTTGCCCTTTAACAATACTATTTAAGCCGGGCGGTGGTGGCGCACGCCTTTAATCCCAGCACTCGGGAGGCTGAGGCAGGTGAATCTCTGTGAGTTCGAGACCAGCCTGGTCTACAGAGCTAGTTCCAGGACAGGCTCCAAAGCCACAGAGAAATCCTGTCTCGAAAAACCAAAAAAAAAAACAATACTATTTTAAAAAAAACTTCCCCACTTATTTACTGAAAACAAGTTATGACTATTACACCAAAACACTAAAAGTATTAAACCAAGGATTACCAAGAGAAGTCTTTATTTCCAGGCAGAAGCAGGAGGATCTCTATGAATTCGAGGCTAGCCTGGTCTACACAGTGAGTTCCAGAAAGTCATGGCTGTGCAGAGACTGTCTCAAAAAAAAAAGCAAATCAAAACAAACCCCCCCCCCACAACCAACCCAAGTCAAGCAACCAAACAAAACTAAGAGAACTCAATAGGAATATTAAAATTGTTATCTATTCATAGTAATTAAGTGTCTGTTCATAAATACATGTTGTGCACATTGAAATAAATGTTTTAATATTTCAAGTTATTTTCTCAAAAGTTAGATGCTACACCAAACACAAAACACGAAAATATTGGCACCTATCAGGAAAAACTTCTCAACTCCATTAAAGGTTCAGAGAAGAACAACCCATTTACTCAGTGGTTTCTTTTGCCTCTGCCACATACCAGCTTCCATTCTTGAGATGTGCTATCTACTCTCTTATAGGCCTGCTTTTCCCCATAAAAGTCAATTTTAACATGACAATGATTAAGGTCAACTCTTGGGTCAGGTTACTGGGGAAGAATTCTGTCCCCAATCTTAACTGTGCTGTGATCTGGAGCAAATTACTTTTATATTCCTATTTGTAATCGATTACATGGTAGTAAAACAGGTCCTACTTCAGAAGATTACTGAACAATGCCTGGCTGGTGGTAAATGATAATTAATTGTAACCTGCTATTATTGTCATTATCTTTATGATAACTGACATTTATTAACCGCTATGCTAAGCATTTTGAATATCTTTCATATCCCACAGCATTCCTATACATTATTATAAGTAATATTTCCATGCAAAAGACAAACTATGTCAAACTTTGGTACAGAGCAAACAATACTGAAGGCAATTACCTATTCAAAAACTGAAAGGTTAAACAGTAAAATTTAATACATCTTATCTTTGGTTCATGTTTTGTATCTGGAAAACAGACTTAAAGACAAAATTAAAAGGCAATCTATCTGTGTTAAAGGGCACACACCTCAATAATCATCAGTGGTCATCCTATAGTAACAACTCTGCATTATGAAAATTTCCCTGCAGTTCTGAAGAGAGGATTTGGAAGGCATTTCAAAATCAGCAGATAAATCCCTCTTATAATTAAGGTTCTTGGAGCAGTAAGATTTTACTTTTAAGGCTCACGTTCATATGTGAACAAAGTAATGGAGCCTCCCTCCAGAGAGAAGAACATGGAGGACAACGAAGAAGAAAAAGTAATGATTATTCACCAGATTTAAGAGTTCATCACCAAACTCCAGGGGGCTGTGTGTATAACAGCCAGTACTAAGCACTCTTAAACAAGTAAGTCTTCATTTAACAAAGTGTGTCATGTAACACATGACAAATATTAAACATTAAATGTTATAAAGGAAGTGTTTTAAAATGGAAAAAAGAAGTAAATCTGAAAAAGAAATGAACACATAGACCAAATAAAATGCAATGCCTTTAGGAAAGACTTAAGCGCATGCACTTTCTAAACAACCAACTTGGGAGTACAGAAGAGAATACTACTCGTGCTCACACTATACTTTCACCTTAGGTGAGGAAGCAAATTATGAACAGTAAATTTCTAAGTTTTGTCTATCATTCCATAATTGAAAACAAGAATAAATTAAACTATGATATTTGATCATAAATATTAAGCATTAACCCATGGTACACATTTCTACAATAATTAAACTGTAACTTGAAAAATTTTTTTGTCAATAATCATCAAAAGCTTACCATTTGGAGCATCTCGTCTTTTCTCTGTTAAAAAAAAAAAATCAGAACATTTATTAGACACATAAAATACAGACACACACACATACCTAATAAAAGTAAAATTTTGATAACATATTTACATAAATTCTTACTTTTGAGGTGATGTGTAGAGATTGCTAAGGAATCTTTCTTAAAATCACATAATTATCCATATAGAATAAAAACTCATTCAAAAGCTTAAGATTATAGTGAGAGAGATTGCCGAGACAACTGGGCTGGAGTGAGCAGAGAAAGAAGGCAATTAGCAGGTCAGGGATTTACCATGGAGAGAGACCCATAGTGGAAGGTGTGAACTGAAGTTCACTCAGCACAGAGAAGCTCTCAGGTGACATGATAAAATCTACATTTAAAGTCTAGTCTCAGTACTGTGTGCAGACAGCAGAAGAAATGGATAGCAGCACTGGGAAGCAAGTGAAATGTGAGTGACAGCTGTTAGGACAATGATAACCAAACTACAATCCACAGACAGAACCACAGAGGGAAGGTATTGATTAAGGAATTAGGAAAGAAAAATACAATATATATATTTATGGATAGATAGGTAGGAATTTCTGGGAGGATCAAGTAGGGACAGGTAAAGAGGTGAGGTGAGGAGAGGAGGTAGTGGGAGAGAATATGGAGAAAGACTGCTAAAATTAAGGGGCATTTGAGGGATATACAAGTGAAATTGCAAAATAATGGGAAAGGCAGAGAACTCCCCCTCCAAAAAAAAGCACTTTAACAATTTTTTGTTTGTTTGTTGGAGGCACTGGTGGACCCAGAACTTGCTATGTAGGTCATACAGAAATTGCTAAGCTAGCCACAAATTCATGGACAAATCTCCTGCATCCTCTGCCTCCCATGTGCTGAGGTTACAGACACATACCACTATAACTGGTTGCATTTATATAATTTTAAACAAATATAATTTCTATATATTTTTCTAATACAAACTTTTCTGAAATTGTAAGAGAAACATTAATTACTAATGCAGTAAAATAGCTAGCTTATAAATAATAACAAACACAATAAAATTTTATTGGTGGACTAATTAAGAATCCTACCAATGGGAACCATAGGTGTAACATTCTAGCTCGTGATCAGATAAAGAAACAATATGATCATTTAAAAGAAACAATTTCTATACTGTTAATCTTTAGTTTTTAAAATGATATTAGTCTCTGTATGCAGACTGGTGCCCACTTAAAAAAATAAAAGGTTCAAAATGTAAGTTTTGACAGCAATTCCTGAAGATATATATCCATGATTGGAAGCCATTTAAGTGAGTAAAAAAAAAAGCAGAACAGCTTGGCTGAAGAGACAGAATCTGACATACATGGGAGACACTTGCTAAAAACATTAATGGAACAGTGTGTGTCTGGCATTTGGGATGTTTTAGTAGCACAGGACGACTCATGCTACAATGTGGGGCACTATGTTCAAACCTTAACACACACTGAAAAGGACATAGCCTAGTGAACTGAATGCAGTGCTTAGGAAGGCTGAATCTATAGACTGTATCACAGAACTCCTTAAAAAAATGGAACCAGTAAGACCAAAGAAAAAGCCTTAAAGAGCATATGATAAAGGGCTACAAATGGTACATACTGAGGAAAAGAAAACAGATTAATCTAATGCTACTGACCTATGTGACTAAGATAAAAAGGGAAACAGGGTTCGACTTAGTATGAAGACGCACTATACAGTGGTCAATTCAGCCGTGTCTTTAATGTCATGTTCTCTATGCAACTGAAACATTTTACCTAAAGTTTAGATAGCCACTAGATGCAGTAGAATTCCTATACTAGGTAAAAGGCTTGTGATCTTACCTGTTTCAAATAAAATTATTTTTAACAAGTGCTTTGTATTCTTTTTCACTTCAAAATGTTACTTTTTCTGACTAATGGTTTTCCCAAAAGATCACTAGATGACTGTCACAAAATCTCACTAAAAACGACACTGAAGGCTCAGAGAGATAGGAATGTGCTCACCTAGCAAGTGTGAGGCCTAGAGTTAGGATTCCAGAATTCATGAAAAAGCTTTGCAAGTGTGGGCTATAATCCCAACATTGAGAAGACAGAGACAGGGGAATCCCAGAATAAGCTGGTTAGCTGGACGAGCCAGAACTGACCAGTCAGACAGAGACAGAGACCCTGTTCAGACAGAGACCCTGACTTAAAAGTAGAAAGTGATCAAAGAAGACAGCCGAAGCCACAAGACACCATTTTCAAGCCTCTACACACCAGGTACATCTGGGAACAGCAGCCACACGCACACAAACAAGCACACCACACACAAAGGGGATGTGTGTGTGCAAAAACAAAACAGAGCAAAGACACCGAGCCTACGTGTTAGGTTCAGTATCAGAACATGAAATACTTCTGAAATAGAGACAAGAAAGCCGCTCTTGACTGCACAATTGCACGGCTCTAATTATATTATTTATTCAGCATAAAGAGAAGGCTGATTTACTTTATCTCAACATGTTTTTAAAAAAAAGTGTGGGGGGGAGGGAGAGAGAGAGAAAGAAAGAGCACAAGACTGAGATCATGTGTGGACATTAAAGGAAAACTTGGGTGAGTTTGTTTTCTCCTTATACCAAATGGGTCTCTTCCTTCTTGGAACTCATTAAAGAACAATAAAAACACATAAAATAGTGTTTGTTTTTCTATTGCTATTTCTAGATCCAGTGCCTTCCTTCGTTCATTGCTAAGCACACTTAGCTCCAATCCAGGGTAACATGTACCCTTAGGAGTACACAAAGATGTTCAGAGAGGCTTATTTTAAGCAATCTGTTCAGCAGTCACTCCTATGAGACCCCTGAGATTGATATGCTTAACAGGATACGCTTAACCTTCCCCAATCGGTCTTTATTTCACTTCAGGAAGGCTAGGGACAGCTAACGATAGCTCTGTGCTAATTAATTTAAACTTCTACACTATCCTGTATCACTTTCTAATTGGTGTATATATGTTAAAAGCTATCTTATGCATTAAATTAAGTTCCTTATGACTGTACAGTGTACGGCACTGGAACAAAAAAACAAAGCAACATCTTCAGATTTAGTCTGCAATTCTCCTTATTTGTTCTTAAGCTTCTTAAAAGTATTTGTTTACAAAACATAAAAGTACTTAAACTGTCCATATACTGAATGCACAGGAATGAATGGAGCCAGATACTGACAGTTTATAAGTAACAGCCAATGATTCACATCTGTTTGGTAAACAGTTTGCTGGCTTTTTTTATGTGCAGAAAGGGAAGGAAAAGCAAGAAGGTGCTTACCAGATTTCCGTTGCCGTCGGCCCAACAGGTCTGTAACTGCTTTTCGGAACTTTTTTGCTTCTTCTTCATTGGCAAAATTAAGAGCAACTTGACAAGTCTGAAATATTTCCATCAAAAGGAACAAACAAAGTGCATGAATTTAGTTTTATGTAACAACAGTGGCAACCAACAGAAGCACATTTCAAAGGAGGGAAAGTTTGGTTTCTGACAGTTAAAACAAACAAACAAACAAAAAACCAACAACTTTAGAACTTAAGCAACTTTTTAGCGAAAAAGCCTAGGCAAAAGTAAAGACTGTTAGAAAAATCTTCCTTACATGGCAGAAACTTAAACATTAAGTATGAATAAAAATAGCCCCATAAACTCATAGGTTTAAATGCTTGACCACCTGTCAATAGAATTGTTTGGGAAAGATTAAAGAAGTGTGGCCTAGTTGGAGGGTCTGTGATACTGGGGGTGGGCTTTGAAGTTTCAAAAGACTAGTACCATTCCCAGATTGTTCTCTCTGTCTCTTGTTTGTGGGTCAGATGTAAGCTCTCAAATGCTGATCCAGAGCCACACACATCTGCCTGATGCTAGGATTACCACCATGATGGTCATGGACTCAACCTCTGAAACTGTAAGCGCCAAATAAACTATTTCCTTTATAAGTTGCCTTGGTCATGGTGCCTCTTCACAGCAACAGAAAAGTAACTAAGACAGTAGCTAGCAGAGTAATTATCAAGACAAAAAGAGTAAGACTTACATCTCCAGCGAAGGTATGAAAATATCCTCTAGGACTATTATATACAAAGTTATTGTATAGTTCTTGTTCCCACAGTAATTTCCCATCCTAGAAAAAGAAGGCTGAAATTTACTAAAAAAAAATACTTCTAGGACTAAAAGTACACAACTCATTAAAGGAACCGTTTCTATAAACAAAAACTTTCAGGAACATATATATGCCGTATACACATATACTGTCATACAACTTAGTGAAATCCATATATAAGGGAGCTTCATTCAACAGGGCAAGCATTTCCAAGTAAGCTCACTATGCACAACTAAGCTCACTAGATTACCAAGACCACATGAGCAAGTGAGAAGTACCCATGACCAATGTGTATCCCCATTAGCCAATATTTTTTTTTTTTTAAGTTTTTTGACACGGGGTTTCTCTGTGTAGCTTTGGTGCCTGTCATGGAACTTTCTCTGTGGACCAGGCAGGCCTCGAACTCACAGAGATCCACCTGCTTCTGCCTCCTGATGGCTGGGATTAAAGGTGTGTGCCATCACTGCCTGTCCATTAGCCAAATTTTGAAGACACTTTTTGTCAAACACTGTAGTAATATCTTTTGCTCTTTTCCTCAGTTTACAGATGCAGAATAATCAAAGACATCTTCTTTAGGCTATTCAATAATAAATTTAAACAAGAGATGCGAGATCCACATAATACTGTCATATCTACAGCTACAGTGAAAGAAATATATTTATTCTTCATGTCACCACTTCTGGATGGACTGGGTTTAGCATCTGCAAGCCCTGCCTGATGAGGCTAAGGAGAAGAAGCTATTGAAGGAGGGAAAGCAGGCACCACTGAAAAAAGAACACTTTGAACATCTCCTTGAGGCCATGAGGAGTGAGGGCACTGGAATTTAAGATATGACATGGTGGCCTTCTTTGTGAATGAACAGTCCCTGAAGAATGAAGATTAAATATCCTGGAAGTTTTCTGACAAACTTTGATAAGTGGATGAAATATAACTTAATAAAAAATGAAAGAATATAAAAAATCTGGTGTAAATATATTATGACTGCTACACGGGCATTTCTTTTTTTTAGTGTAGTTGCATAGTCATTTGTTTTGAAACAGTGCTTCTTAGTGTTGATAAGAAATATAAAGCTACTTTCAGGGCACTATTGCAGTCTACTTCGTCAGTGAAGGTACACATTCTAAGACATTCCACTTACGTCTAGAGCCTATGTATAGCTTTCCCTGCGCAAAACATACTTACAATAATGTTTAACTATACTGGAAGTATAGTAAGAACTATAATAAAACACACCAACTACAGAAGAGGTCTGTAATGAAAGGCTATATAAAACTAACAACGAATAGTTCTCTTTGGGATTTGACAAAAAGAAGGGACAGAAAACAAAGCCATAGGAAAGAAGGGGTCACAACATCCTTATCTGGTGCCCCACTGAGTCCCAATATCCTTAATTATCTACAATGAATTTCACCCTTCAAGTGTATCAATTTAAACACACACAAGACAATCAAAACATCTAGACTAAATTATAATCAAGGCAGATAACCACCTACGAGTTAAAATGAAATCAAAACAAAACTTACCTTAATGTCAAATATTCTTAAAAAATAAGATCTCTGAGGATTGTCCTTAACAAGACAAGCAACACCACTGCACTTCTTTGACCACATACAGTTCCGATCAGCTGCATATAACTGCACCACTGCCGAAGACATAGTCTGCAAAATACCAATGCACAACCATTACCTTCAAAACAACTGGACTTCCAGCCCCTGCCAATGCTCTGACTGCAACCTCCCAAAGCACCAACCAGGACCACCCAACTGAGCTAGCTTCCAGAAACAGAATACAATGAATTACATTCATTGTTAGTTACTTCTTTTTGAGGTTATAACTAATATAATATGCATATCAACAATTATTGAAAAGTAACATTTATTGATTCTTAAAATGTCGGGCTAGAGAGATGGTTCAGGGGTTAAGAGCAATGGCTGCTCTTCCAGAGGTCCTGAGTTCAATTCCCAGCAACCACGTGGTGGCTCACAACCATCTATAATGAGATCTGGTGTTCTCTTCTGGCATGCAGGCATACATGGAGACAGAATGTTGTATATATGATAAATAAATAAATCTTTTTAAAAATGTACCTGGAAACACATACTTAAAAATACTAACCTCATGTAATCGTTATTACTATTCTAACTTCACATTACACTTAAGAAACACAATACTAAAGAAGATAAATAACGTGTCTGATAAACTGCTAAGTGCGAAAGCCGAAATGTGTGACTTCAGAACTTCTATTTTCACATCTCCTTAAGTATGACATTTTGACGACACAAACATTTAAGCAGTGGAACAGTCCTATCAGGGAAAGCTTACTTCCATAAAACAATTTCCCCTTTATGGCAAAGGAAATAAATCAAATCTGAAAGCAAGATTCAAGATTAGTAATAATAAACGTATCAAGATAGTTGATGCCTCCTCTTTTAAAAATGATAAAATCATGGCAAAGATTTAAAGTGACTTGCACAGGTAGACCAGGGATTAAAATGCTATTCTGAGGGTGCAAAACCCAATCTGACCTACCACTGTCCGGATCTCCCATGAACCAGATGCACTGGAGCTCTTAGATGGCAGAAGAGTTACCTCACCACTTACAAGGGACATCTTGGGCTGACAGGTATTCCAGGATACCTGGTGCTTTCCTATGATTATGAATCAATGCAAACTCCCACTTTTTCTTTTGAAGGCAGCTACTTGATCTATTTCTTTTAAGGTAACACTCACAAAAAGCACCAACAAATCTGAAAATAATAATTATAGTTTCCAAACCACTAATCTCATTCCTAAACCAAAATTTAGGGAATTAGCTTCCAAAACAATTATTTTTCAGTGTAAATATAAAATTACTCCAAGAGTCATTAGCATACATTATACACAAGAATGGGTTTCATGATGACATTTTCATATAGGTACATAATGTATTCTCATCTTCCCTGCCCTCTCTACTCCTCATGATCCTCTTCTTTCCAATAAGTCCGTTCCCACTGTCATGAATCATGGAATTTTAAGCATACGCACACTAAATAATCAAAATCAGGACCTGATTAAGTAATTATGAGGTCTAAATTCAATAAAATATGGTCAATGTATAAACTTAGCAGACTATATTACAACTTGGAAGTGTGGTATTTGGTATTATCTAATTACAATCGGGGACTGCCCTCTGTCAAAAGAATTCCTTGAACTATTATATAAACAAACCTTTAATTATGTCAAAATCAGGACTGTAAGATCAGTATACTACCAGGAAACAAAAGTCCATAAAGACATTCTGGGTAACAGAGCTCAATGCTGTATTTTTAATTAAAAAAAAAAAAAAATCCACCTAAGCTTCATGCGGGAAACTGAGAAATTTCTACAAGAAGCATTAAAAATCATGAAAACCCAGGACCATCCAGAGTATGCGCTCTCAGACACTGGCCCAGTGAAGACATGCTTGTATTGCAGCACAATTACAGGCTGACAACTCCAGAGGCTGCCTGCTCCTGAGAGCAGCTCTCCGTCCACAGGTCACCACAGCTCTGGCGGTTGCATATCAAATCCTGCATAGCAGATGTTTACCGTATGATGCATAAGAGTAGCAAAACTATGTACAGTTATGGAGCAGCAACAAAATAATTTTATGGCTGGGGCCACCACGTGAGGAACTGAAGAGTCACAGCATTAGAAAGGTTGAGCACCACTCACACCCTCAAAAGGAAAATTTCAGCAAAGAAAGAGAAAACCAAATACCAAGCAGGGGGGGAAAAAAATCAAGCAAAAAAAAAAAAAAAAACCCAAAAAACAAAAAACAAAACTAGAATTTGTATTCTAGTGAAAATTTAGCGATTACAGCCCTTTGATATAATACTACCCAAGCTTATCTATGGAAAGCAAAAGCAAAAACAAAAACAACAAAACCCAGGACACCTGACAATCTCTCTATTTTATCTGTTACCAAGGAGTAATAGCTTTAGAAAAATAAAAGTCTTCCTAGAGGCTGAAATTGTATTGTCAGAAACCCTTTGCTAACATCAATACTAACACTGTGTAACACTATTTGGATGTGTATGGAAACACAAAGAAAATAACAAAAGTTTAAACCTTGACAAAAATTTAAAACATCTGCGTATGCAATGAAGATTCAACTATGCTATATTTTTCCACACATAATCTGACACTAGGAAAAACTAAGGAAAACCCAACAATAAGCAATTCTCAGAAATGTTTTTAAAAATTTGCTATAAGTATAAATTTACCCATTCCATTTTTACTTTACGCTGTCAAAGCTTAAAAATGACATTATAGCATTTTATTAAGTCTTTTCTGATTGATTCATAATAACTACAATATATGCAAAAACAGCTTAGACATAAAACATTAATATAGAAATTTCTGACAATAACCACCAAGGATCCCTTAAATTAGATTGACAGTGGCTTAATTAACTGTGTACAAACATTCCTTCCATTCCTTTAAAGTAACTGAACTTAATCAACTATATTACTCTTGTCTCTCACAATCAAGAAGACATTAATGAAAAACAACCTAGGGACAAGTGCTTTGGAATAGAAATCCATTTCTTAATAGCCCAATAAAGGCCATGAATCTGTTAAGCAGAAGGAGACAAATACACTACAGTGACGATTACAGAACCAGAACCATCAGACCTTGAGGAATTCAGCAAGGCCTTCCCTCTCAGAACTCTCATTGTCAGAGGCAATGGGAAGGGAGGCATATCCTGGGAAGTGAGATTCTCCTCCCCACTGTCCTTCAGAAAAGCACAGTCATACTCCAGGGTTAACTTTGCAGGCTGCAATCCCTTCCTGCCTGCTCTTTCTTCTGTTTCTCCAGAACTTTCTTGTGTACCTACTAATCTCGCTACATCACAGATCTTCCTCCAAGGTAGACTAATTTCATACCCAGTAAAATATTGTCATTTCCCACAACACATGGAATACTTTTGCAAACCTGTATTTACAGTCTCTGTTCCTAAAAAATATTCAGTTAAAAATGGAATGTTCTGATTTTGATACTGATACTATGCTTGACACCTCCACATGAAATAAACATCATTGCTAGATTGCTAGGAATGAAATTTTACTCTACGTAGTATAAAAAGCAGAAAAGTAAAAAAAAGAAAACCAACAACAACAAAATATTTGGTTGAATTCTCTTAACTTTAAAGTGACTTCAATGAAGAAGTTTTATAATAAATAATACTTTTGCTCACCGTCAACCTCAAAACAGAATCAGGAAATTTAAAACATAAAAACAAATGAAAGTAAAGCTGAAGCCACGGTGGGAAGAGGAAAAGCAGGACAATTATCAGCAAAAATAACAACTAGAATCACAAATGAAGAAAATGGAGCCAGATGAAAACAGACACAATGGGCAAAGTGATCTCTACGCACTCAATTACTGCATATTAGCTATGTAAAAACCACTGTGGAAGGATATTGACTCATCAAATGTTCGTTAAGTATCTACTACATTATAAGGGATGGTAACAGGAACAGGTAAAGGCAAGACCCAAAATGGAACTGAGAACAGAAAATGAACTGGACAAGGAGTCCAAGAGCACTCTGCAGCTGTTACAGAGGGAAAATGTGGTACTGCAAGGAAAAGATAAAAACCTAAATACCACAGGAAGGGTTTCCTAAAGCATTATTTTACTCAAAAGATGAAAATAGATGGATCGGGGAACAAAGCAGGGAAGGCGCTAGGGCAGTCTGGTACACTGTGTGGGGTTGGCTAGTGAAGGAAACAGGGAAGGGAAAAGCCTAGACTTATTAAAACAACATCACACTCAACTCCACCGTCTGACAGATGAACAGCCATATACAGTCTGGGAATCTTTTCTGTCTGTTTGTTGAGACAGGGTTTCTCCAGCTTGGCAATCTTAACTGCAGATACGGAGTTCTATAACGGCCCCTGGTGCCTCACGAGTACGCTCCCACCTGTCGTCCTTTCTGCTCTGTAACTGTGCATTATCATCTGCTTTGACCAAAAGGACACCAGCAGATAAACACAAGTTTGGAAAGTGCTTGTACACTGTTTTTCTGGAAGGCAGGATTGCTCTAAAAACTTTGGGATCAAAGTCTAGATGCCACCAACGATGAGCTTATTTGTCGAAGAGTGAGAAATCAATTTATTCTGTTTCAAGTCATAAAGTAGTGTTTGCAGCAATGGGCACTGTTAAGATTGCTTAAACTAAAGAACCTATCACCTGTGACAAACAGTTCTAGCTTTTTTCTTTATTATCACGCTTTTAGTTGTAACAGACATATACTTTAAATTGGCAGTAATTCATAAAAATTTTAGGCCTTATTATCATAACCAGAACAGATTTGTGGGGAGAAGGCATTTTTTAAAAAAACATTTCATAAAGCGGGCAGTGGTGGCACACACCTTTAATCCCAGCACTTGGAAGGCAGGTGCAGGCGGATCTCTGTGTATTCAAGGCCACCCTGGTCTACAGAGCTAGTTCCTAGGCAGCCAGCACGACACAGAGAAACCCTGTCTCAAAGTAAAGCAAAACAAAACCAACAAAACAATGAAAAGAAACCCCAAACACTTTATAGATTAAAAAGTCACGCCGGGCGGTGGTGGCACACGCCTTTAATCCCAGCACTCGGGAGGCAGAGGCAGGCGGATCTCTGTGAGTTCCAGACCAGCCTGGTCTACAAGAGCTAGTTCCAGGACAGGCTCCAAAACCACAGAGAAACCCTGTCTCGAAAAATCACACTGACAGGAATACAATACCAAGGTCACTCAAAAGTTACAATCCTTCCTCTAGTCTCAGGAGGTGCCTGAAAGGCAAATTCTTAAACTACAAATCACCTTGCACAGACTTTTAGAATTCTCTAAACCCACAAGGACAGTCACTGTAACTACAAACGACAAGGCTTGTTGACGTCTCCTACGCTTCCCACCACAGGGATGGTCACCTGTAGACAAGGGGACACTGCTAACCAGCACAGGTACAGATATGGGGTGCTCTTCTCTTGCTCTCCCTTTTCTACAGCTAGAAAACAAGTTTTTCATCTTTTCCCTCTTCTGCCTCCCTCTAGAAGTTTGTTGGATTATGGAAATCCTCAAGTTTGGACTGGAAGTTTCAGGGAATTTAGGTGGTCTCCTAGGGTTTCCAACTCAGCTCACCAAAGGTTAGCCTTAGGAGCTAGGATTTAAACCCTGACTAACATGAAAGAAAGAAGGCTGACAACAGGAAACTACTACTGCTTCTCCCGTGCATTTCCTGTGGAAACAATTTGGGACAACAAAATGGGAAGGCAGGCATTGTGGCTGCTGGTGGGATTCGGTTATTGCAGAATTCCAGAGTCAAATGCCTGGTATCATTTCATCATAAATTTTATCACTCACACAGTCCACTTCCATTTAATAGAACAGTAATATAACAGGGTATTTTTCCTTCTGAATTTTGAATTTGTTTTTTGTTAGAATTGTTTCTTATGCTAAATAAATGCTTACTTTATATTTAATTTTGATACCTTTCATTGAAGAGTCCCTCCAAATTGTAAACACTTCAAGACAGAAAACATACATTGCCTTAAGACAAAAATGATGCCATCAGAAAACAGAATTTCGTATTTAAAGAAAAAACATTTTCCAAAGCACACTTAATAATGACTCTCAGCCCCAAGAGACCTCACCTACTTAGGGAAACAGTAGTCAGGGATTTCAAAATCAACTACATAAGGGCAGGCAGGAGCCTCCTTTGGGTGTCTGTGGGAGGGGATTCTTCCTACTTGTGCAAGAATCTTTTTAGTGATTACATTGCATTTGTTTAAATGCTTGATTTGTACTGGAGGCTCAAAGCTCAAGGGAAAATATCTTTTTGTCTCAACACTAAGAGTACTTTGCTACTTAGCAGTTAAATTAGAAAAACACTTATTACTGACTCTTTAGCTGTTTTCTTGGCAATTCCCACCCACAGACATTATATTCTTCATTCTTGTTTCCATTTCTATTGAGCATCTACTCTGTGACATGTGTAGTTGCTGTAGTTAATGGCAAAACCACCGATAGACAGCCCTCCCCCTATTGATAGCATGCTTCTTTCTGCACAGGTGCAATAACATCCTGACTTTTACAAGGTTATACCCTGAGGAAGTTTACTTATTAGGTCATCTCTTCCTCAACCTAAACTTTTAATAACTCCCCATCTAACCCAAGTTATGTATGAACCCTCTACCAATCTGGTGGCCCTTATTAAAATGAATTTCCATATGTCTGATAAGTACAGAGTATGTATAAAATGATAAGGGAAACGATTAGCTTTGAATTGTAAAAATATTATGCCACAGTCCCATTCTCACGGAGCTTAAGATACAAGAAATTGTATCGGGGTCATCAAGGTCCTCTCTCAGGCTCTGATCTGTCCTCCCCAGGTATGTGCTCCTGCAATGCCTGGCATCATCTTTATTACACAATCCGTTCGCTTAGGTCTCATTACCAGATTGTCATCTCCTTGAGCTAGGGGCCCTACAGGCACACAACAATTACACAAAGGTTCAAACAAATATTAAAAGCGAAAAGCATTAGTACTTGACCTACTGAGAAGATACCCAACATAAGCCTACCTAACAAGAAAATTAATCCATCCCAATCACAAGACATCAGGAAGTTATGCTACAGCCCTTATCTGCTGCTTCCTTGTCTCACTACGCTGCTCTAATGAGCAAATCCACACAAGGCTGACTACTCCCTGCCACATTTGTAGCCTGTAAGCAGAGCAGTAACCTCAATTCTACTCTTACATTTCTCCTGACTCAAGTCTGGGGCCACCTGCTCCTGTGCATGTCTGCCACCACCCGAAGGGGTGAGTGATCTGGTCTCCTCTACAAACTGTCTTCTCTACCAGGAGATATTTGAGGTGATCCCTACCCCAGGCCGGGGGCCAGAGTAGCTGTATTCTAAGCTTCACTGTTACACAGAGAATTCCTGTAGCCCTGGGACCAGATCTCTTTAACAGGCCTTTCAGTGGAAGGGTACTCCTCCCTTGGTGTGGTGGTTTAAATGAGGCATGCCCTCCATAGGCTTGCGTATCAGTTTAGTGGAACTGTCTGGGCAGGTATAGGTGGTGCAGCCTTGTGGAGGAATTATGGCACTCCTTTGAGAGTATATAGTCGTGTCCTGCTTCTAATTTGTTCTCTGCTTCATTCTTGCAGCTAAGGACGTGAGCTCTCAGCTTCCTGTTCCAGCCACCATGCCTGCTGCGATCTACCACGCCCCCCTGCCATGATGGACCCATCCCTCTGAAATCAGAAGCCAAAATAAACTCCTTCTTTAAGTTGCTTCTGGTCATGGTGTTCTGTCACAGAAAATGAAAAACTCACTAATAGCTAATCAGTAACCCAAAATCTCTGGCCATGGCAATTCTCTGGTGGGTCTGAAGGTCTGAAACAGGGTGGCCCACTGCTCTTAACCTTGACAGAGGGACGGACTTCTTTTTCTCTATTCAATCTCTGTTCTCACTGTGAGCAGGAGGGCAGACACTTTTTTACATCTGTTCTACTTTCATTCCTACTGTTGTGGAAAACACCATGACCAAAAGCAACTTAGGGAGAAGCTTTCTTTGGTTTACAAAAGGTCACAGTCCACATCTATGAGAAGCCAGGGCAGAATCTCCAGCAAGACCATAAGCAGAAACCATGGGGAACACTGCTTGGGGGCTTGCTCACAGGTCCATGCTAGCTTTCTTATATAGCCCAAGACCACCTGTCTAGAGGTGGAACTACCCACAGTGGGCACTGGACCCTCTTGCATCCTGTACAGACATTCTCACAGGCCAATCTAATCTAGGCAATTTTCTCAGATGACTCTAGGCTATATCAAGTTAACAAAACTAACAAAGACAACACCCTACAGTGTGGGGAGTGAGTATACCCCACTATGAATGAGCACTCACAACATAGGCATTGACATGTCAAAAATTCAATGCCTCAAAAGGCAGTGGCCTTTCCTGGTCCTGCTATAGATGGTGACAAACAGTTGCCTTTTAGCTAAAATCAGTATGTGATGAAACCACAGCTTCCTGGGTCTCCTATAAGGCTATTCCCCTACAGAGAACGCCTCCCCACCCCCACTTCCTTGTTCAGGTAAACATAATGAACATCCAAACAGCTAGTACATCTCCATCCGAATGCATGGCCCACCAGATCCCAGCTTGATGTTACATGTGTCTTTCTTAATCTCCTACAACACCCAGAAAGATGTCTGTCTTTCTTAATCATCTACCACTCCCAGTACAATTTCTAGACTCTGCCACAGAGGCTAGAGCACTGTAGTTTCTCTTCTTCTGGCCAGACCTCCTGAGACTGATTCTGTTCATCCAAGCACTTGCCCAGGACAGCATACCAAGTTCAAGAGTTCCCTCTCAGGATGATGGGCTGGCAAGCCCATTAAGTCCCATCACGGGAATTCCCAGATCCCTTATGCTTCCTGGGCCAGCTAAGAAAGCATTTTAAAGTACAGTTCTCTTTTTATGGTTCCCCAGAGCTTGTCAGAGTTAACAAATGACAGGTAGGGAAGGCCCTGTGTTGCCCCTGCTCAGTTCCAAAAAACTACTGAAGAAAACACCTCCCAACAGTTTCCTCAAATTGAGTTGATGACTCTGTTGGAGGAATGGAGAACAGCAGCTGCTAATGGACAAAACACAACAACTCCCTACCAGAAGTTTTCACAGCCTGAATTTTGTTCAGAAAGAGTCCCTAAACACAAAATAGAGGTGGCTTTGCCATCAACTCTGAGCAGCTAAACAATATAACTGAGAGCAGTCAATGAAAAGTAGCCATCACCTGTTATTACCACAGAGCTATCCAGTCTCCGCCCCCAAAACAAATGTCCACCCATCAAGACTGTCCTCCTTTGCATGGCAAAGACTGCCTGGTGGGCTCTCCTAACCAAAGGAGGATAATTCCCACCCATCCTCTCTCAGAGGCAGTTCTGCTATGTCTTTACCACTACTTTCTTGCTGCATCCTCAACAAACCTATAGACAGAGCAAGAATGTGCAAGAGAAAATAGAAGTGAGAATTCTCCTTTTATTGAATCTTTTCCAGGGGCTTGGTTTGTTAGAGGATTAAAGTTAGACTAAATTTTTAGTGGGTAGGAAACACCAAGAAATAGATGAGACAAAGAGCTATCACAGTGAAATAAACATGCTCAGAAAGAAAACTAATTTCACTTAGGGGGAAAAAATGATGACCACTGGTACAGTCAGGATTTTCACACCAGGGACAGGCACTAGTGATTTCTGAGAACAAGGCAGGTACAATCAAGAGCTTCCTCCACCTTACAGCCATGTCTGAACTTCAGAAAATACAGGCAATCATGCTCCAATAATACATTTTATAGCTGGGCAGCAAAACCACAAAACACTAAAACTGAAGTTTGTAAGGGACAAGAAATGTTACAGAAGTAAAGTAACATACAGTATATATAAAAAAGGGTTGCAACTGGTCACCAAGAACCCTAGAAAGTCAGTCATCATGGTCAAAAAAGAATGCATCCAAGAAACACCATTATAAGATAGTTTGTGTCCTACAATAAAAAAAAAAGAACTTTGGACCAAGTAAATATTGCATAAAATGGATCGTATCCAAGTGTGTACACAGACAATGTAGTCTTATCACTTAAGTGTTAAAATGAGTTCAGTGAAGTATTTGGTGTATTTAAGTAAGGGTAAATATAGGGTAACCTGTTTTTCGATCATTAGGGATTTAAAACCTTACATTAATTTAACTCTTTAAACCTTAAAATTATCCAAGATTATAGATACAATAGAAATTTCCTCTATGACGGAGAAAAAAAATATTTGCTTAATCCATCAAACAAACCAGTTTAGCTATACAACAGGATATTATACAGTGGCTTTAAAGGAAGGAAGGAAAGAAGAGAGGAGATTATTTAGGATAAAGGTGGTTATGTGAAGAAAGATGTAAAACGAAGCGCAAGAGTATGCTAACAAATGTATAGCAGATGAAAGAAAGTAAGTCATTCTCATTGCCCTACGTAAGCAAGCATAAAGGCGAAACACCTAGTTCCGGGTGCCACCTGCCTACTCCTTTTGTCTGCGCATGTGTCTAAAGAGGGAACAGTTGAGGGATGCAGACTAACAGAAAAGATTCTCGGCTAATTTTTAAATACCTATTTTTGCTTTTAAATCAGGTGGATGTTTTAGATTTCTAAAACTTAATGGTCCGTTCAAGTCACATCATATTAGTCTTGAAAAGACCATATTTCTAACTGCAATCTAGGAAAATTTTATATAGCTTTTAAGCCACATGTTTAGAAATTGAAAGTGAGGATTCCTTAATGTCATGCTATTTAACCAAAGAGGCATCCAGTCACAAGCAAGCTTTGTCTTCTACAGGGAATGGCTCATCTATAATGAAGGCCACATATTTTCTTTTTTTTTGATTTTCAAGACAGGGTTTCTCTGTAGCTTTTGGTTCCTTTCCTGGAACTAGCTCTTGTAGACCAGGCTGGCCTCGAACTCACAGAGATCCGCCTGCCTCTGCCTCCCGAGTGCTGGGATTAAAGGCGTGCGCCACCACCGCCCGGCTAAGGCCACATGCTTTCAACTCTTAAGCATGATTTAACCAGCACAGTTAAACCTAACTGGCTTTGTATTCTGATTCTGTATTTGTTATTCTATGTTCTCTAACTCTCTCAGACAGGTACCTATGTGTTATATGCATAACCACGTTTAATTTATTGGACTTCCATATAAACAATCAGAGTGGAAGAAAAACAGAGAAGTGAGGTTAACCGGAGCAAAAAACAAAATAAGAGAATCGTTAATAAAGATAACGACTTGCTTTCTTTACTCCTTTTCTTTCTTTCCATTCAATTCAGTTCACCTCCCAGGAACTTGTTCTAGCAGCGATGGGTTGTGGAAAGTGTTGTAGGGAGCTGGTGAAGGCTCCATTGATCCCTGCTGTTTGATTCAGAGCATCCCAGCCTTCTGGTGCTGAAGACTTAATCTTCCTGTTTTGGATTCCATGAAATCCTCTGGAGACCAATAAATTCCTTTTTGATTAAGCCAGTCAAAGTCAGTTTCATTATTTTTTTTTTAAAAAAATACCTTACCTAACACTATACTTCTTAAAGACTTCCTAAAGTACACATATTCTTTTACTTCTGAACTCAAAGAAACCAGAAAACAAAATGCCTTTGCAGCCTGTCTATGCTGCTTAACTTTACTTGCATTTCGTATTTAACGAGCAACTCTAAAAAGAGCAAACGTCACACAAGAAGAAATTAAAACAGATGTGTAGTAAACAACAAAAGGGAGTGGATCTGACATTCAAATTGCCTCATCATAGAGCCCACAATGCTGAGCACTGTTCTACACCAACACAGAAAATATTTATTGTCCTACTTTCTAAAAGGGGATTGGAAGATTTCAGTTCTCCCCTCAACTATATACCACTTACAGCAAGACCTGAAATCTCCCCTTCCTTTGGCCAGAGGTATCTTAATAGCTCCTCCAGAGTAACTCTACCTCCAGTTTATTGTACTTCATGATTTCCTCTTGCCTGTTATCTATTAATACACAAATTCATGTTGAAAAATATAACAGGTATTGTATTTGATTTTTAAAATGTGTTTAAAGGAAGAAAATGAACTAACTGAAAACCATGTCATTTTTATTTTCTTTAAGTGGTGCTGGGTACTGGACCTAAGATCTCAGGCCTGTTAGGGAAGTGCAATGCCACTGAGGAGACATACCCAGGTTCAGAACGTGTCAATGCAGAACATGAGATACGTCCTGTTTACCCTTAGGAAGCATTGCTTTTAATTTGTTTTGGGGCATTTCTAAAAAAGAAAATGAAACTACTTCTTTGAAATATCTTATGACTTTCTTCTCTACAGAATCCCAAATAAAATTATTAACAACTGTTTGGACTAGAATACTTGTATCATTATGACACACTAATTGTATTTTTTTAAGGCACTGGTTTCATACAAGAGGAAACTAAAACATGTTTATTAATCTTCTCAGTCACAGATATAAATACCAACTGAAGAGAATAAGTCTTAAAACCAAACTGACTCACAATAAAGTCCACAATTCTACACAACACAGAAAACAATAACAATCATAACCACGTAAGGTTTATTTATCCAGGAATACAAGCAGTCTCAGCATTTTAAGTCTTCACATTAACAACAAAAGAACAAAAAAAAAATAGTATTGTCATCTCAGTAACGATAAGAAAATGATGGGACAAAATTTAACATCTACTCATAACAAGAGAGTTTCCTCAACTTGTGGAGACAATCAGAGCAGCTTTAAAATATAAAACTGAAGTTTCAAGAGAAATCATAAATCAAAATTGATAGATTAAACTTGAACAAGAGAGACCTCTTGATTAGAAGAGGTGATAATTCACCAAACAGGGTGACCATTCAATCTAAACTAACTTATAAAACTCACAAATGCTTTTCATTTGATCAGATATAATTTGCCAAAAAGAAACTCCCCAAAGGCAGGGTTGGGGAAAGTTTTGTTTTTGTCTTTTCAGGAAAATAAAATTCATCATCTTGAGGAATTTAAAGACCTTTGGACAAATAAGCAGCCAAGATGGGAGAACAACTTGGAAAAAATTACCAAGAAAAGGAATAATCTGACCTAATGTGATCTCTAAAGTCTCCAAAAAGATGATGGGATCCCACAACAATGATTCCACCAGGACTATGACAATGACACTAAAGTGACAAACACCCCCTAACAATTGGTTTTGGACTACAATCTGCTCAGAACAATTTTGAGGTGCCTAGCTGAGATGGTCCGGCCTCACAGACCACTCTAACCAGGACTGGAGACAAGCCCTGCACTTCCCCATTATGCAGAGACTGGACAACAGGTGATACAGCTCCCTCTCCCAGGACTTGACAACCCCAAATCTTTCTTTTCAGAATTCTCTCAAGATGCCACCACCCCAAACACCAGGAAATGAATTTAAAAACATGATGCCCACATTCCCAAGAGGTAGGGTGAGTGCTTTTTTGGTCGTTCAATGGGTTATGGATATTATCATTGTTTTCTGTGGTTGGTTACAAGTTGTTATTAGTAATGGTCAGGAAAAAAGCTGAACAAAGGAGTTTAGATTCAGGGTTCTTGGTTTGAAAAGAAAAAAAAGGATATAGATATTATAGGCTAAGGGTAGATTATTGAATCTACTTTTAAAACAAGAAAGCAACTACTTGTTTTAAATATTTTACATTGATATGGATTTTTACATATTGATAAGGCTATTTATATTTTATATTTTGTATATTGATTTAAGATTATTTGTGTTAGAACATACTCTACATACATTTCTGCTCCTGTTCAAGGTATTGTACCTATACAGCTCATTTAACAATGTCGTGCCAATTTCTAGCTCTTGAAAGTTATTATAAACTATTTAGGGAAAGTAAAGAAATGCAGGTTAGCAATTAATCACCTATTATAATCAAACCTGTAGTCATATTAGGTATGTTTTCAAGGTCAAACAGATATAGTTTAGATAGATAGGTTGTCTTCAAACACTTCAGAGAAACACAAAATATGGCACCTAAGATGTTTTAATAACACAGGCTCTTTTTTTATGACAATGAGACATGCATGCTCCTGGCAGCAACAATCTACTACAAAAAAGTGATGGGCATCAAAAAACTCCACATGGAGTTTACTTTCTTTGTGGCAAAAGCCAGCCATTGAGGAAGAAAATGTCCTTGCCTTAACTTCTGACACTATGTTGTCCAAACTGGAGAAGCAGGACACAAATGAGAGTGACTGTCAAACCTTGCCAAGACAAGGCAACACAGTCATTCAAAAATCCTGCTTCATAGAAAAATATGTCAAATATTCTAGGTCTGTAGGTCAAAAATGGATGCCTGAACGTTACAGAGGAACCTTGGGTGACCATACAGGCTGCCAGCTGTTTCTATCATTTTTCATATATTTTGGAAGTTGCTTGCTTGCACTTCCTGCTTACTCAGTATTATTTTCTTCTTGGGTCTCTGAGGAAGTTGAAGACTAGATAGTTATAGTTTTCCTTGTTTACCAGACTCAGAAAAGAAATTCACTAAAAAAATGTAAAGTATATAAGGTTGAGAGACATAAAAAGGTAATTTTGAGTTGGTAATGCAAGATAGAATAGAAAGTGAATTAGGTACAAGACTCACCAAGATAAGACAGATAAGAGTATTTTCTCTGAATTTGTCAAAATGCAAACGGACTAGATATTGCTGATGTACTTATTGCCTGTATATATTGTATATAGTTATGGCACTTATTGTATATAGGTTTTCTTATATTAGTTATATCCTTTTTTAATTTTAGAGAAAAAAAGGTGAAATGTGGTGATATTTTGTTTGTGTTTTAACAAATAAAGCTTGCCTGATGATCACAATGCGGAGCTTGCCACACTAGTCAGCCATAGAGGCCAGGCAATGGTGGTACACATCTTTAACCCCAGCATTTGGGAGACAGAGGCAGATGGATCTCTGTTCGTTCAAGGCCACCCTGGACTACTGGAGATTGAATCAGTCTAAAAGAGAAACAGAGTGGTGGTGGCTCACACCTTTAATCCCAGCACTAGGGAGGTGGAGATGGGAAGTAATATGGCTAAGCGAAGAGAGGACTGTAAGGCAGGAGGAGACAGGAGTTCAGGATCCAATGTGAGGTTTTGCAGAGAAGACAGACATTCAATCTGAGGACTAGTAGTGACAGGTACTCCACCGGGGCTGAGAATTTTAGAACTTGTAGCTGGCTGCTCTGCTTCTATGATCTCTCTGCTTTCACCCCCTAAGACTCTGGGTTTTTATTATTAAGACCAATTAGAATTCGCCCAACACCCTGTTTTGCCCATTTATACCAAGAAAGTGTGCTTCTACCAACTGTATTCTTATTACAAGTCCAGTAAGAATGATAAATGATAGTCACAAAGATCAGAAAAGGAAGAACTAAAATTGCATTCTTCACAGAAGATATGGTTATGTGGATTAAAAACATAAAACCTACTATACCAACAATCAACAATTATTAAAAGTAAATACTGAGATACTATGTTAATAAATTAGAAGACTTGTTCTTATAATAGTTGCTCTCCTCAACTGATTAGTAAATTATCACAACATCAATGAAACTACCAGCTTCTGAAAAAGTCCAAGAGAGGAATTTTAAATTTTAGATGGATGCTCAAATCTCCTAGAACTGTTAGGACAACCTTAGATAGAAAAAAGCTGACTTATCATATCTAAATTTAAGATTTTGGGTAAGTATGCAATGATCAAATCAATACTATACAAACAAAAAATTATAAAACACAAATTAATAGAACTAATTAAGTCCATTAAGTGAGAGAAGAGGCTCCAAGACAATTCTGTGAAGGAAAGCTTAACAAACTGTACTGTACTGAATGAATTAGCAAATAGAAAAAACTTGAACCCCACAGAATTCTTTTCTTTTACTCTCTATGAAAAGAAAAAGGTGAATCATAACACTAAACAGAAAAGTCCAGGCTCACAAAACTTCTAGTAAACTGTCATTGTGAGTCCAGCACAGGCCAAATTCTCTTAGCAATAAAAATAGTCCTTATGATAATTAAAATAAATAGCCAATTAAAAGACATCACTGGGACAACCCAGGTAAGACACTATAGAAGTTCACATTTCTAAGTGCTGTCATATGTTCAAATACACAAAGAATAGCTAGAAAGCATTACAAACAGCAGACAAGCCAACCAATAAAGAACCAAATGGCTAACAGTCATATGACAGGGTGTTCAACACCAATAGTCCTCAAGGGAGTACAATTAAGAGTCACTTGAGAACATCCCACATTCATTATCAGCAACCAAATCACAGCACATATCAAATGTTGAAGACAAATTAACTCAAAGTCACTGAAAAGTCAAAATTGGCAAGGCCACTGGCTGACAGTTCTCTATAAAGATAAATTCACACCTACCCTTTGAGAACACAATTCTTTCAGGTACTCACTGGAAACAGAAGATGTGCATAAACAGAAGAGTGTAACAATTATGGCAGCCTCTTCTGTAAGTCAGAAACACTGTAAGCATCTAATTCAAAACTATAAATGATTTAAATATGAGAATAAACATATCATGGTATATTCATCAACAAAATATTGCCGAGCAAAGAATGAAAATGTAGGTAGTAGCAATTTCAAAATATGCTGAATGAAAAATGTCTAAGCAGCCAAACAAAGTGATAATGACAGAAAAAGAAAACAACTGAACAGAAACACTATTTGAAGCATTAAATACTCTTAAGCTTATTTTGAAGGGAATAGTTACATAGTATATCACTGGGAAAATTTTATATTTAACATCTGCATATTTACCTTATGTAAATTATACCTTAAAATAAATTTTTGCACGTGTGCAGTATGCATGTTTGCATATGTGTGCACATGGACTCCAGAAGTTGACATTGGGTGCCTTCTTCAATCCTTTTCTATTATATTTAAGAAGGCAGAGTCACCCAGTGCAGCCTGAGCTTACTGACTCAGCTAGTTTAGCTAGCCAGTTTGCCTTGGGGATCGTGTTTCTTGTGTTTCCATCCCTCACTTCTATCACCTCCACCAACCACACACACAGACACACCCCTCAGAGATGGGATTACTGATAATCCAGCCCACCTTTTATGTGAGTAGTGGGGTGTTGTGGAACATTTGTTTATGCTGTGGAGCATACAAAGATGTGATACAAAGATGTGTTGCATTCTTTTATGTTGTATTTGCTTAACTCTGAAAAGCTGTGTTACTTTGCCTGCCTAAAACACCTGATTGGTCTAATAAAAATACTGAGTAGCCGGTAGCTAGGCAGGAGATAGAAACAGGCAGGGATGGTGAACAGAGAGAATACATACAAGGAGAAATCTAGGGAAAAGAGCAGGGAGTTAGAACAGGAGGAAAGACCCTAGGGGCCAGCCACTCAGTCAGCCACAGAGTAAGGAAAGAAAGACACATAGAATAAAGAAAGGTATAAAGTCCAGAGGCAAAGCAAAGTTAAACCAGATAATTTAAGTTAGCAAAGATGGCTAAAAACAAGCCAAGCTAAAATCTGTATTCCTAAGTGAGAATAAGTCTTCTTGTATTTATTTGGGTGCTGGGTGGTGGGCCCCTAAAAAGTAAAAACAAACAAACACAAGAACAGTGGGAATCCAAAACTGAACTTCAGTCCTGATGTTGAGCCGTATCTTCTCAGGCCCCACTTTTCTGTCTTTTTTTTTTTTTTTTTAATTGTCTTTTGTTCTTTGGAGTCTATGTAGCTCTGGCTATGCTAGAACTTGCTATATAAACCAGAGTGGCCTCAAACTCAGAGAGATCTGCCTGCCTCTACCTCCTGAGTGCTGGGATTAAAAGTAGCACCACCATAGCCAACCTGTACAACTTAACTTTTAAAATGATGAGCAAATCACAGAACACGGATCACTTCTTTGTTTAATACATCCTGTTTCGAAGTGACTAACTTATAGAGAAGTTCCATTTAACAATATATTAACCTAGCCGGACGGTGGTGGCGCACGCTTTTAATCCCAGCACTCGGGAGGCAGAGGCAGGCGGATCTCTGTGAGTTCGAGGCCAGCCTGGTCTATAAGAGCTAGTTCCAGGACAGGCTCCAAAACCACAGAAAAACCCTGTCTCGAAAAACAAACAAACAAAAAACAATATATTAACCTATTTTTACTTCCTTTTTAGGAAAGAAACATAACTCCTCACTTATCAAAAAAATGTACATACTTGATTGAAAGTATACTGCTATATACACCTCATTTGTCATTTCATTTGAAAATTAGGTATCTCTAAGAATGCTCACAAAAAGCATTTTTGGCATTTAATGAAATATTTTAAAAT
Source organism: Chionomys nivalis (assembly GCF_950005125.1). Lineage (NCBI taxonomy): Eukaryota > Metazoa > Chordata > Mammalia > Rodentia > Cricetidae > Chionomys > Chionomys nivalis. Next base: position 178,425,667 of record NC_080086.1, on the reverse strand, counting down.
GCAAACCATTTACATACAATAAAGTAAAATTGGTCCTTATATTTGCTTGCTATTATATGGGGCTTAGGCACTATCAAGAACTACAAAGCACATACTAGAATGTCATTGTAAGAGGCACAACTTATCATGCAGCACAACTTGGCAATGTAAAGTCAAGTTTTAAAAGTTCTTTTTCTTTAACTAGGCAGCCCTATTTCTTGGAAATTATCATCGTAAAATAAATAACCGATGTCTGTCATACAGTGCTACATGCCAGTAATCCCGACAACTTGGAAGGCTGAGGCAGGAGAATTACATGTTCAAAAACAGCTTTCACCAAACACCCGCTCCCTACCTGAAACACGCACTTATACTGTTAGAATGTATGGACTTAATGTTTTCCCCAGGAAGCATTAGGGCCACATGATAATTATGACCTTTGTTAGTGACATGGTCACTGACATGAAATAATGTCCATAAAAGAATGAATGGAAAAGTGTGCCTCCAGATTGTGTCAGCTGAGAGTAAGTGCATGTGTGGGTAGTCATTTATTTAGCAATTCATGTAAAACAAAACCTATTAATACGATTTGGACAAAAATATAAGTACTATTCCTGCATAAGAATTCATAGGTTATTACTACTTTGATCCTGACTACTCTGCGACCTACCTAAGTATGTACTCCTCGGTAGAAATGATAGATAATAGGGGATTTCCAATGTTTAAGTAGTTATTGTGTAAACAGAGCAAGTGAAATGAGTTTTATCAAACTTTATTTAAATAAAATCAAAGTGCCTACAATGCTATTAGCATTAATCAAGCGCAATAATATAGCACGATGCACTCTTTCTGTACTTTGTCTTGCAGTCCAGAGAACATCTCAGTTTGAATTTATCACCTTTCAGCTGTCTAGCAGCCACATGGCTAGTCACTACCACCAGGCACTACATGGCTATCACAATAGTGAATCTTCAACACTAAGCACTGTTTTTAACGTGAAAAAAGGAATTTTTAAAATAAGTCACTTGACTGCTATCAGAGCCTTTCCCAAACCTCACAGCTGTGTATTACATAACTTTCTGGATTACTTTAAGCTGTTTCCTAGCACTCTGTGAAGAAGCTTGTTTTTAGAAACGAACAGGTTGGGCTGAGAGAGCTTATGGAACAATACCAAAAGTCAGTTTAAAGAGCTACACTACCATTGAGTCCTCTGGTAACGTACAAGGCCATGCATGAAACTAATTCTGATCTCCACACAGTCCAACAGTGGATGCCTGACAGCCAAATTCATGAGCACTGGCTGGACATGTATTATGAGCAGTTTTGGGACACAAATAAAACTATAGTTAGAAAAAATTTACCAGAGATAAAAATCCCCACAAACTTGCCTGTATCTTTCTCAAAACATAGAAAAATATAATGATTAGATAGGTTCAAATGGTAAGAGTTCCCTAAATGTGCTTCAAATAATTGTAAAAGTTCATACGGAAGAATGTTTTCTCATGCGGAATAAGGACAAGAATTACAATGAACTGTCTTCAGAAATCAAGCAAACAGTAAAAATAATGGAAGTACTTATAATGTTAGGGAAAACATCCTCAACCTAGAATTCTGTATCCGGCAAACTTTCCTTTAAAGGTAAAGGATAAATAGTTTTTCAAAACAAATTAATTTGTTGCTAGTAAGACTGACTTATCAGAAATGTTAAAAGTTCTTCAGAGTAGGAAAATAATAGGACCACTATGACTATTAATTTTTATTGTCAACTTGCTGAGACTTAGAATCTTCACAAAGGGCAGCCTAACGGGCTTACTGGGTTAAAGGCACCTGCTGCCAAGCCTGAGGACCTGAATTCCATCCCTGGGACTCACATGATAGAAGGAATAAGCAGACTCCCTAAAATTGTCCTCTGACCTCCACATCCACTGGGGCACACTCATCATGTCCCTCTTCGCCCCCAAACACAAAATAAGTAAGGAAATGTAAAGAAAGTAGAATCTCCATAGCAACATACCTCTCTCTAGGCATGCCTATGAGGTATTCTTTAGATTAGGCTGACTGGGGTGTTATCTGCCCTAAACATGGGAGGCTTCATTCTATGGGCCAGGGTCTCCAACTACATAACAAGGAGAAAAATGAGCACCAAGACTCATAGCACCAACACTCTCTGTAACCCCACTACTATAGGCGTGAAGACAAGCTGATCTCCAGAACTCACTGACTCCCCAGCTTAGCCCAAATGATGAGCCCCTTGTTCCGTCAAAGTGACCTCTGACCTCCATACACACACTCACATGTACATAGTGTATGTGAATGTGTAGCTGTATAGTTACATAAATTTTTTTAAAAACATTATAAAAAATTTAAGGCTAATTAAACTTTAGAATAGTTGTTATTAACTAAAACTTCCCAATCCTACAACAAAAGCAAGAACATAGCTCAACAGAAATTAGAAGTCAAGAAAATTTGGTCTTAGTACACAATCAGTAAAGGACTTCATATTGTATTGATGTGGGAGTGTCATATCAATCTGTTGATTTCATTGGTTAAGTAATAAAGAAACTGCTTGGCCCTCATAGGTTAAAACATAGGTGGGTGGAGTAAACAGAACAGAATGCTGGGAGGAAGAGGAAGTGAGCTCAGACTCGACAGCTCTGCTCTCTAGAGCAGACCCCATGCTCCCCTCTCCCCAGCAGACGAGATGAAGCTCCGACCCAGGATGGACATAGGCTAGAATCTTCCTGGTAAGCACACCTCAAGGTGCTACACACATGAATAGAAATGGGCCAGGCAGTGCTTAAAAGAATACCGTTTGTGTGTCGTTATTTTGGGGCATAAGCTAGCCAGGCAGCCATGAGCCGGGCTGTGGGAAGAGGCCCGCAACACCCTACTACATTGTATTCCAAATATTAAAGCTACAATAAGGTTAGACATGTTACAGAAACATGAAATAAGAACCAAATGAAGCTTTGAAAAATAAGAATATAGGCCATAATCAGTTTAATAACTGCTACTTTATGAAAACCTGGGAAATGCAAAGTAAGCACAGAGAAACAACAGAACCAGAACAGAAATTAATAAAGCAGAAAACAAAACTGTAAAATCAATGGAACTAAAAGCTGATTAGTTTAAAAGATAGTAACCTTGATAAATCTTTCACCAGAATGACTGGATGATAGACATATGTTGCTGAAGAGTCTCTTTAACCAATTCAGAAGCCAGGCGGTGGTGGTGCACTCCTTTAATCCCAGCACTTGGGAGGCAGAGGCAGGCCGGGATCTCTGTGAGGTTGAGGTCAGTCTGGTCTACAAGAGCTAGTCCAGGATAGCTAGGGCTGCTACACAGTGAAACCCTGTCTCGGAAAAACAAAACAAAACAAACAAACAACCCAGGAAAGGGTGAGGGGAGACACAGAGCAATCAAGACAGGACATCTATCTGTTGATGGCCATGGTACATATAATTTGTTATTCTACCCTACTTTTCATCCATTTAAGACCCATAATAATGATTTTTAAAAAGCAGGAGACACATATATCTGTTCTTCATAAAACTGCCTAGTGGTTCCTTTTAGATAAAATGCAGAATGCATATGTAGGTATACACAAAAGACTCAAGGCACTGAGAAGAGCTTAAAGTGGAGCCTAATCATACTAGGAAAAACCAGAAGGAACCTCTGTTAACTCTGGGCAGTGCAGTTGTGTGCATACATACATGTATGTTTAAATATTATTTAAACAAGCATATCTGAGCAATACTCTTATACTTAAAGAAAAGACTAGTGCCTAAGAAAATTACAAAATGGTAAAGGAGATTCAGAGTTTTAATTATCAACTTGGCACAATCCACAATCACTTGAGAAGAGAGTTCAGACGAGATTGTCTAGATTGGTTTGGCCTGTGGGCAAGTCTACTGGGATAGTCTTAATTATGTTAATTGATATGAGATTAGCTGTTTTATCTATCTACTGACTTGACTTCCCTGCTATGGTGGTCTGTAATCTCAAATAAATTCTTTTCCCCTAAGAATGCTTTTAGTCACAGCAACAAGAAATAAAACCGACTGGAAACCTCAGAGTATCAATTCTTTCTAATTAACCTAATCCAATGCTATTATAAATCAACTATTTTCTGATGTGATGGGTAGAAAGAGCATAGTTTCACTGGGTATTAGGTACAAGCAGAATGAAGTATTAGGACACACAGGTAATAACAGCCTTACTCCGATCCAGCTGTGTCACCACTGCAAAGTTACACTCACTGAAACTGGTACTAGACAAGCAGCAGGCAAAAGAAACAGAAGAGAATGTAAAATTAGCTGAAGTACACCTGGAAACTCAAAGTACCATTTCCAAAAGGTAAAAAATATAAAGTAATAAATCTATTTAATTAATTAATAAACTTGATATAACAAGTATTTACCCCAAGGTCCTAGATGTGGGTCTTGTTTCACTAATATTTCTACAGAACAGACTTGGGACTCCCTCCTTTTAAACTTCCAATCTTCTCTCCAGCAGCACTTTTCCCCCAGCCCCAGCACAGGCCACCACCATCTATTTGTGATTACCTCCCATACTACTGATCACCCATGATCAGAGGTGGAGGCTAAAGGAAACCGCCTGGTTATTTTGAACCTTCAAGAACCCTACAGCTGCCTCTCTCTGGGCAACAATTTCTTTCAGACAATGTAGTTCTAGATGAATAGGGCCCTTCCTCCTAAAGTCCTGTGAAGAAAAGATGGCTCAAGATTGTCTATACAAGATGCAAAACCAGCTCCATAGTTGTGCTGTTCAGGAGATACAGAAATATCCTCTAGATTAAGTGCGGTAAAACTGAGCTCATGGTAGTGATCCTGGGAAGAGCCAGAGCTTTCTGGATCTTCTTGTCCTGGGTTCTGCCCTAAGGATCTCTCATCTCTGAGATTTCCAAAGGGCTACTTCCAGATGAGGAGACAAAGCTTATTAAGAAGACAGTGCTGTCCAGGCCCAGCTGTCCCTGGGGAAGTCTAAGAAGCACATCGGCAAGTACTACCAGAAGTCCTGGACTCTGGAGCAGTCAGCTGATGCCTGAGTCTCTCCTGCCGCTATACAACTTTGTAAGCTTCCTGGAGCCCATGCCCATCACTCCCGAACCTTGAACCAAATGAAAATAAAGCTTTTGAAAAGGGGGGAGGGTGTAATAAGATAATACTCATAGGAAAATTTAAGATTTATACCGTGACCACAAGCATCAAGATAATTTTAGCAAAAGGTAAACAAGTTTCCAAAATAGTATGATACGAACTATTATCCAGTACTTCTTCCAAATAACTAAGTGAAAAACAAATGGCCTAAGAACAATATGCATGCTCAACAGAAAGATGTTCACTTTCACAAAAACTACAAATAAAACAATGAGACTCTTTCAGCAGTAAGACATTTTCTAAATACCCGGCGTGAGGAAAATGTAGTTTGTAACAACTGCCTGGAGGGCAGTTAACCATTAGCTACCCACATAGTACTTTTTTTTTTTTTGAAGGGGTGCAATGAACTTTATTGATGGTATTCAAGAGAGTGGGCTCCCTAAGCCCCTCCTGCTATTCTGGGAGTCTGGGATGGAAACTGTGAGGGAGATGCTCAGTGTCAAGGGTTAGTTAGGACAGGGACTGCTCAGCAGCCGAGGGCCTCTCTTTTGCTGTGTCCTTGCTGGGATGGGTGGTCCAGGGAAGCAGGCATCCGAGGGCCCACTAAAGGGCATCCTGGGCTACACTGAGGACCAGGTTGTCTCCTGTGACTTTAACAGTGACTCCCACTCTTCCACCTTCGATGCTGGGGCTGGCATTGCTCTCAATGACAACTTTGTAAAGCTCATTTCCTGGTACGACAATGAATTTGGCTACAGCAACAGAGTGGTGGACCTCACGGCCTACCTGGCCTCCAAGGAGTAAGAAGCCCACATAGTACTTTTGATGCGTGTGTCCTAGTTTTCTTCCTCACCACTTATTCGATATAAATACTGAAAAGGACACATTTGAATGTTTATTACATTACTGAACCTTTCTTTTCAAAGTCAAAATACATATTTATGTTAACTAGAACTGTGTCCTCCAGAAAGCTACCTTGCAATCCTAATCCTCATATCTGTGAAGGCAATCCTACTTGGAAAGGAGGTCTTTACAAGTATAACCAAGATAAAATAAGGTCATTAGGGCTGGCCCTAATGCAATATGACTGGTGTCCTTTATAAATGGAGAAGAATGAGAACACCATGCCATGTTATTTGTACAGGCAGAGACTGGCATCAAGGAATCTTAAGGATTGTCAGTAACCGCTATACACTAGAAGAAATAGACTCACTCTGTTTCTCCAGAAGGAACAAACCCTGCTAGTACTTTGATTTTAGATTTTTAGGTCCAGAACAATGGGAGAATAAATTGTTCTATAAACTACCTGGTTTGTGATATTTTGTTATAGCATCAATACAGACCAATAAATTACATATAACTGTAACTTCATAAAAGATAATGACATGGTATTGAATGCAAGAATAAAAAGACAATAGGAATAAATGGACAAGGAAATACACCACTAACATAAAAAGGTTAAGATGCACAATTTGTAAAATACCACTTTTTGGGTAAACAAAGCATCTCTCTAGTCCAACTCATTTTGAAAAATCATTGTGATTATTAATCTTCATTGTCAACGTCACCAGATTTAGAATGATTTAGGGAGAGACATTCTGGGCATACCTGTGAGGGCATTTCTAGACTGGGATAGGGAAGAACCATACTAAATGAGCAGCAACATCCAGTAGGTTGGGGGCCCCCAACTGAATAAACATGACATAAGGAGAAAGCAAGCCAAGAAGTAGCATGTGCTCACCCCACCCTACTGCCTCACTGGTCTGCTGCCGTGCCTTCCTAAGATGGGCCGAAACCTCGTAATCATTCTGTTCCACGTGCAGTGTCACAGCAACCAGAAGTAATACGCCATCCTTCTCTATGTCGGCCAAGGCAAACAAGGACTAGACTGTCCCTCAGTAACCCTGAAACCTAAACTTCAATAATACTATGTGAAACTACAGATCTGGTAAGGACTTTGTAAACAGTTCTAGTTTCTAAGGTAAAAGTTTAACTTTATAAATAAAAACTTAAACTGTTACTAAGCCTATAGCTTTGTAATAATCCCAATACATTGTTATGTGTTTCTAGACTTCTTTCATTTCCCCTTTGCATGAATCTAGCAAATCTCAATGGGTATTTCTTTTACAGATATGATATGGTCTTCAATAACAAGTTAAAAACGAGACTAAATGATTACTACTACAAAGGAACCCTAGAGTCTAGAATAATGAATTAAATGTTAATGATAATTAAAACATGAACTTACTACATAATTCTCACCTGACTCTACTTTCTAAAGTGAGTTTTCCTGACTACTTTTGGCCATCCTAGAAATCCCAAACCTGCCATATGCTAGGCAGGTTACCACTGTGTCACACACTTATAACACAAAACTAAAGAGTGAGATTGGAGTTTTCTATTTGTTTTCTCACTATCATTTATTACCATTAAAATGATGGAGCCATCTACTGCTTCTACAAGGACTGACAGTAATGCAGCGAATAAACATCATTTTGATTTGTTATGCAGCATTTGTGAATACAGCTGAAGATGCCAAACAGCTTCTAATAACTAATAACAGTTGAAGAATTACTATTTTAGATTATTAGTAAGGCAGTAAAGACTTAGTTACAAATAGCAGTACAGACTTTATAAAGGTGAATAAGAATTTTTATAGTAAAAATGAATTGCATTCATAATACTAGGTTATCACCTGCTGGAAAAAAAGTTGTGACTTCTGGTCCTACAAAATAATATATGATACAATCTAACTATCTGCTCTTTTAAAATTATTTTTCTACCTAAAATTGAAAAGGCTAACATCATACTTGTGTTAAAATCATGTATTTAAAATCTATGGAATATGGACAGAAATAAAATAAATACTATCAGCATGTGTTTCATCTGAATCTTAGTCTTCCCAGTTTTTATAAACTCAAAATAAATCATGCTTTACGCCCTAAAGGTCAGGCTGTGATGTACATATTAGCAATCCCATAACTCTGGGGCTGAAGGCAAGAGCCAGGAATTACGCGCAATCAGGCCAACATTGCAAGCTTGAGGGCAGACAGAAACCTTTCCTCAATAAATAAATAAAATACATATACTGTTTCTGAAGGCCACAATGCTGGTCTCATGACTGAAACTGCTCAGCAGCACTACAGGTGGAAATGTCCTCTTCAGAACTTCAGCCAACAGATTCCAGCATGGTTGATAAAAAGTCCTAGCCAAGCCTGCTGTATTAGTCTAGTACACTTCATTTTATTTCTAGACTGGGTAGGTTGGTATTAACCATTAAGTAGTATTTTTACACTAAATAAAGGATAACTTTTATAATTATGTATTTTATATAAAATACTCAACAATGTCCCATAATAGAATGAGAACTGGCCAAGCAGTGGCAGAACTAGTAGGCAGGGATGGGCTTAAGAGGGACGCAGTACAGAGGTTCAGAAACTCTTCAGAGGTGTAATCAAAAGCTCACCTTTATAGACTTCACACTTAACTAACTGTAAACAAAATTGTTAGAACTGATTTACCTAAAAGCAATTTTTACCCTAAAATCCCTTTATCAATTTCCAATAGGAAATGTAAACAAACACTGAATAGTATCAATAACAACATTCTTCATACGCTTCTATAAATTCCTCAAGTATTTCATAGGTGGCAGCATGATTTATCTAACTGTGGAATTCTTTAAACCCTTTAGTAAGAGCCTTTTGGAGATCGAGATGCTTGAGTTGAGAACGTGCCCACTCTCAACTAAAAATGACTAGACTTACAATGTAGGCTATGTTCTCCCCAACTCCTCTGCTCACTTAGTCCACAGGGCATCATACTTTGGTGCTCACCTTCCTACACTATAGGAGGGCATTTTTCATGGCTGTGTATTACAAATGACATGAATTTTTCTTTCCTCACTCCTCAAGGTCAAAGGCATTTCCCACTTTCATTCTACCACTACTGCCTTAATTCAGGCCATTTTCAAGAAGATTATCATGTCTCCCTCTATATGTATTTAAGAACTGCTACACACACAAGGTGTGACTTATAAAACAAACAACTGTCAGACAGCCACTCCTACCACCTATATTAGCTTAGCAGGAGAAGGAAACTTAGTAAAGAAAGACTGAACTCCAGATAGCATCTGCCAAGAGTATGAAGTTTTTCAACTTGATCAAGCAGTAAGAAATTCAACCAGGTTCCTTAGGCTGAATCAAACGAGCAATTATAATTACCCAACCAAGAGTATTCGCTCACCTGTGAGAGATGTAAAAACTATAGAAAAGTACCAAAGCTTTTTTAGGTCCATCTCTCAGAACTGTGTACAAAGTCAGGAAACACAATTTAAATAATGGAGATGAGTAATAAAAACAAGGGCCGAGAAGTAAAGGAAATGAAGATTAACACTAATTAATAAAAAAAAAATTCTAAGAATCACTAACAGTGAAAACAAAACAGAACCAAACCAAACCAAACCAAACAAACAAACAAAAAAAAAAAAATGGCAGGAAAAAAAAAAAGACAAATCCTCACCATCCTCAATCCTTTCAGAACAAAGAAGGCGGGAGAGAACTAGCTACAGGTCCCCCCCCACTCCCTACTTATTTGGGACTATACAAATTAAACTCCACGTGGCAAGAATTACACAAGCAAACTATCATTCTACCTGAAAGTCAACAGACTTCACAATTAAGATAAATGAATCCTGCTGGGCACTGTGGCACACACCTTTAATCCCAGCAGTTGGGAGGCAGAGGCAGGAGATCTCTGAGTTCAAGACCAGCCTTATCTATAGAGCAAGTTCCAAGACAGTCAAGGCACAGAGAAACCTTGTCAAAAAGATAAGTGAATCTTGCTCTTTAAATTTGAGACAATACTCTAAGTAATAATACCATTAGAATTACTAACCCAATTTTAAGTTATAACACATATTCACATATTACATTTAACTTTAAATGAAGCCCTAATATACATAAAGTCTAATTATTAAAACTACACCACAACAACAGATATCTAAGGTTCACTTCCTCCATAAAACCAATCGTTTCCATACTACTTATCTCCTCTACCACTCTCCCCTGTGGTTCTCATCCTTTGATAATGGGTTTTCGGGTAGTATACATACTTCTGACCAACACACCCACTTCATGAGACAGCATTCCAATTTAACATGTAGGAAAAGCAAATCTAGTTTGCTATCTCTAAAATTGGCAATCTCTAAAAGCATTAAAGAGCTTGTCCAAAGAGACCTTGAGCTCAAACACATTTCCTGACTGCAGTTCTGCTTGGGACAGGAACCTCTTGTGTATTCTTAAGCACACTGACTTGCCCATCACTTTACAGGCTGTTTCCCTATCAGACACTCAATTCCCTGAGGGCAAGCATCAATCTTGATTTTTTTTTTTTACCTCAGCATTCAATTACTCAATACACTTTTATTCGATGAAACGAGGAATGAAGAACTTGGTTAAAATCTGCCACCATATAACTAGTCTCATTTCTTGACTTCATAGAGCTCTGAATGTATGTATCGGCGTACTACATTTGATCTGGCCTAGAAATTTATTGCCTGGTTTATGAAACAATGCAGTTCACTGCTGTTTTAAACAACAAAGAAGAGAGCAAAGCTTATAAAGATTATTCCAAAACATCCATTTTATATCACTCTCTATTAAACCAGTCTCCCGATTTTAATTTTCACAATTTCATCTTACAAGACAAGGCAACAACAATGTGGTTTTAAATTACTATAATTCAAAAGGTGAAGCTGATTAATAATGTACGATGTAAAGAAACTGGGCACTGTCCGACTCAGCAAACCACTTGTGCTTACTGTGAGCCATGCTATGGTTGTCTATCAGAATATATCCCCCGTGTGTCATTTCCATGAAACCCTGGGTAAACACTACAGTTAAGCTCTGAGCAATGAGTACACTGGCACATAAATGCAATGCCCTCCATGCCTGAAGTTCATGGGGCTGGTATGTGAACACACTAAGCTACTGAATGTTTGATAGACTGTATGCTAAATGAAACCAGCAAAATTGACCTTTTCCCTGCTTGCAGGCAACTCACCTTAAAAGAGCTGGAGACATTCCTAAACCGAAAACACGCAAAAAAGTAATGCTGTGTTAAGAAACTTAACACTACAGTGAGATTAGTCTTATATAAAATTGAAGTAGTTATTCCTTTAACACCACTTTGATAACCAAATGATTAAGGGGAAAAAAAACCCTCTCCAAACAACATGATGTAGTGGAAAGTACAAAGGGACTGGGCACACAGTTCCAGTTACATTCCCAAATTACTGTGTGATGTGGGGCCAAGGGCTCCATTTTCTCATCTGTTTAAAATACTATACAGGGGGAAGGACTTTCTTCATCTTTAAAGTTGTCCCCCCATCTTTTTTTTTTTTTTTTGAACCACTGCTTGCTACTTCTGGTTATGGACTTAGTGTTCTTTAAAGTCTCAATTTTAGAACAAGAAATACATCTTAAGTCCAATGGAACGATTTAGTCTCCAAAAGCAGATACAAAGAGTAACCTCACAAAGTTAACAATTAAGCCGGTAACTTTCCAGAAATTGTCTACTCTAAATTTCTTAAGCAGGTGTAGTCTGATTTGACCTATCCAGCATTGCTAACGAAAAATATAACATGGTCCTGCTCAGCTGAAACTTCTCTGAGTGTTTCCTGGGTTCCACACTCAGCAGCGGCTGCTAGCAAGGGGCCATCCAGCATTTCAACAACCCCCTTCCCCCATTTTAACTCAAAAGTCACCTAGGCAAGATCAAGATAAGGCCTGAACCAGGGTGAACCTTCCCAGCCCTAGAAGCGCCTGCAGCCAACGTAATGAATGCTTCCGTCAACAACACACATTCCCCTTCCCACAGAACTGCTCGCTCCCAATCCGCCATCTGGAGTTGGGATTGGCCCCACGGACCAAACTCAGAATCAGAATCACTTCTGACTCCAATAGTCAAAAACAATTTGGGGCTTCTTTACACATGATTGAGCGGCACCCCTTCTTACCAATGCAAGGGGGGGGGGACAAAACAGTGGGGCGTAGAGCAGAAACTAGGCCTAGGCGTGAACGCTGGAGAACTAAACCCTGTTTCCTTGCAATGGGGAGCAGACGCATTTCCTGCCCCTAGCTCTGATCCGGCGTCCACTTTATCTTCTCCTGGAATCCTAAAGAAGGATCGAAAGTCCGATGCGCTTCTTTCCCCCCATCTATCCACTCCTAAAACCTCTAGCATTGTTAAGACAGCCCAGATCCAGAAGTAGGAAGTAAAGCAGAGGCCAGTGCCGGGATTCCGTCCTGAGATTAAGCTGCTGGTGCACGAAGAAAATTCCCTTGTGGTCTAGAGTAAAGTTTGAACCTGCAGCAAGGGCGCGGACCCCGACTTGAACTTCTGGGCAGGCCTGCAGAGGTGACACTCGCTTGTTCTCCAGCAGCTCGGGGAGGCGGCTCCTGGCCGGGCCGGCCTGCACCCGGGGAGCAGGGCGAGGGCAGCACCAGGGCCCGGGGAGGCTGGAGGCCTGGCCCGCAGCGGGACCCCGGCCGCGCACCGCGCCCGCCCCCTTCTCCCTCCTACTCTCCAGTCCCCCCCCAGCCCGCACCCGCCACGGGACGCTGAGGGTGGCAACGGGGGGTCTCGGCCACTGACCACACATTTCTTGCCGAGGAAGGAGAAGAGCGACTCGTTCTCCTGCGGGGTGAGCAGCAGGGAGCCCACATTGGTGACTCTCCGCGGAGGCTGCTGGCCCGAGCTCATGGTGTCGCCGGTGGGGTGCAGCGTCCAGGGCTGTCTCCTCGGGAGGTGGGCGAGCACTCGGTCCCACTCGGGGTGACAGGGGCGCGGGCCGGCAGTCACAGGCTCAGCATCCCGTCGCTCCTCCGGCGCGCGGAGGCCGAGGGAAGGAACTGACGGCGGGCGCCCTGGGTCCGCGTGCAGACGGGGAAGCTCCCGGCTCCCTCCCGGCTCGGCTCCGCCCGGATGATCGTGGTCCTCGCACTCCGTCGGCTGCGCTAAACTCGCGGCTCCTCCACTCCTCTGGCGGCGGCGGTGGCGGCGGCGGCGGCGGCGGCTGCCGCACAATCCAACATGGCAGCGGGGGCGGGCGAGACCACGGGACGCGGGACGCGGGGGAGCGCGCCGGAAACGCGGCGCGGCCGGACACCCCCGCGCTTGTGCGCGCCGTGGGCGTGGCCGCCAGAGCCCCCGCCCCCTTCCGGCAGCCGCTCGCGGCCGGGGCACAGCTCAGCCGGGAAGGGGTCCTGTCCCGAGCTGCTCTCCCGGGGTCCGCCTCGCGCGTGCGCGGACTCAGATCGAGGCCGGGATGCAGAGTCAGGCGCATCGCCAAACCGGCCGTCTCCCCATCGCGACGCACACCTTTGCGACGGGTCTGCGTGGCCGGTGTTTGTCTGGAATGGGACTCTCAGGCCGCTTGTCAGGTCTAGATGGAAAGGTCGGCCGGCGGGGTTTCGGTCAGGGCCCTTTGCCTTGGGATGCTCGAACTCAGTGCAGGCTGCCACCGGGGGCGTGGAGGAACAGACCTTTGCCGGGATCTGGAAAGACATCTTCATAGGTGTCCAAAACCGACCCACTTACAAAAGACGTCCTCTACCCGTCTGGTGGATCTCGTGGGATAAGTGTGTGTAGTATTTAACTCGAATTTTCCCACGAGCCCTTAATCCCACTTTTTTATTTCTTGTGTTGTGAATTGGAATTGCCCCCTCTACATTGTTCTCTGTCTTGAATTCCAAAAATCTTGTCTTTTTGTTCAAGATAAACATGCGCATTTGGGAATGTACAAGGCTATGCCTTACCTGTTCTATTCCTACAAGTTAATTTCATGGTTCTGTTTTCTAGGCACTGGGACCAAGGCCTGATGTGTATTCAGCCAACTGAGCTACATTCCCGGCACAAGTTAATACTGAGACTTCTTCATTACGGTGTTTCAGAATATTAAAGGTTAATATAAAATAATACGGTTAAATGAAAAACTAGAAAACTTTACAAAAAAAATTGTAATATAGAAATGACAAATCAAGCCGGGCGGTGGTGGCGCACGCCTTTAATCCCGAGTGCTGAGGCAGGCGGATCGCTGTGAGTTCGAGGCCAGCCTAGTCTAGTTCCAGCTAGTTCCAGGACAGGAACCAAAAGCTACGGAGAAACCCTGTCTCAAAAATCCAAAAAAAAAAAAAAAAAAAACAAAAAAGAAAAGAAATGACAAATCAGGTTGCAGTGAATTATATAAAATGTACATCTCACCATTCTTGATATTAAGGATTCAATTTCTCACATAAATTTTACTAATGATGTTTGCTAATTACTCAATTTCAATTATACACTTACATATTATAATTTTATGACAAACTCTAGTTTTTTTTGTCATATAATTTTATGACAAAATCTATGATGGCTCTCAATACATTGGTAAATCATTATTAGGAAAGTGAAAACAAAAGTTTTAAGGCTGCCTCTAATGCCCATAGTGAAATTGGGTGACCACGAACGAATCTACAAAGGAAGATGAGACCATATACTCTTAGGAGTACTCACATAATATATATAGAGAGAAAGAGATTTCATTTTTTTTTTAAATATTTATTTATTTGTTATGTATACAATACTGTCTGTGTGTATGCCTGCATGTCAGAAGAGGGCACCAGACCCCATTACAGATGGTTGTGAGCCACCATGTGGTTGCTGGGAATTGAACTCAGGACCTTTGGAAGAGCAAGCAATGCTCTTAACCTCTGAGCCATCTCTCAATTAAATCATCATTTTCAGGGGAAATTAATATTTAAAAGTGGCAAGACTTTATAAAATAATTAGGTTTAAAAAGGCACTAGTAGTGGTACAAACGCCTTTTGAATCAAGAGTTAACAAAACTGGAAGGTGCTAGTTTATGTTTTATTTAAAATGTACCCTCTTATTAACTGAAAGTACAGTGACAACCGACTGACATCATCAGAAATTCTTGGAAAATGATTCAGCCTTGACATTTTCAAACCAGCTATCTTTCGTATACAAAAACTTAGGCTGAAGTTGGCTCAAGGATAAAGTTCCCGTTAGACCTTTTAAATACATGCAGGAATTGCTTTTCTGTCTCAGCTTCCTCATATGTATAATGAAATTACTCCTTCATAAGGATAATAAGGAAGGAACAGTTACACCTGCTTTAGAACTGTAAAGTAGATAACCCGATACGCAGTGGTTACTCAAAGCCTGTCTGTCATTTACCTTCATCGCTTATGATCTATTTGTTATATGGGGCTTTGAGTAGAGCATTGGTTCTCAACCTGTGGGTCCTGACCCCTGTGGGGGTTGCATATCAGATATTTACATTATGATTCATAGCAGTTGCAAAATTACAGTTATGAGGCAGGAACAAAATAATTTTATGGTCACCACAACATTCGGAACTGTATTAAAGCGTCACCACATTAAGAAGGTTGAGAGGCCTGGCGATGGTGGCGCACGCCTTTAATCCCAGCACTCGGGAGGCAGAGGCAGATGGATCTCTGTGAGTTCGAGACCAGCCTGGTCTACAAGAGCTAGTTTCAGGACAGGCTCCAAAGCCACAGAGAAACCCTGTCTCGAAAAACCAAAAAAAAAAAAAAAAAAAAAAAAGAAGGTTGAGAACCACGGGTGTAGAGGATCAAGTATTGAAGTATATATTTTTACATTCATTTTATCTAAGCCTGATTCTTCAAAAACTCTACAGCTTTTCACAGTTATCAAATTTATTTCAGTGAGTTTGGAGTATAATTTCCTTAGTGATCAGGCTACGTATTTTGCCAAACAGGTTGCTTTATCCCATTATGCTAAAATACCCAAACGGTTGATACTATAAGTCTAGCTAGGCCTGTTAATTAGTACAAGCCAAGAAGCTAGAACGGAGCCCAGAGATGCCTGCTTAAAGTGTGCACGGTCCTGGATTCGGTCCTCTTCACCAACAAACAAACAAGCCAGGAAAAGCAATTTAAAAATATTTTGAGAGTGCCTGTAGGGAAGGTGGTATGGGAGGGACTGGAGGAGGATACCTGGGAGGGGCTGGAGGGAGGGAAGGGAGAAAATGATGTAATTCTATTTTCATTTTAAAATGTGCACAAAATTAGAAGCAATTTTTGAGCTAAAAATGCCAGCTCTCATCGACCACTGAACTGCTTTGGAAACAGATGTGAGAGAAAATGAAGAAACACTGTTGAAGGGTAGGTGAATGGCAGTAGGAATGCGTCTCAGAACTTGTGCATTTCCAGTCATTGCATGCAGTTTTGCTAGCCTGCGTTTCTTGTTTGCATTGCCTGCCCTTTTCCTCCTCAGGAAATCTTTATTTCTTACTTCAGTACAGCTTTCGTTCACCATTGTCTGTTTTCTTTAGACTTGAAGGTTAAAAATTCTGATGATCATCATGCTTTTTCCCCAATCCCAAATTATTTCTTTATATCTTCCACAAAATTTTAAATATAATAATTTGTTCACAAAATTACAACTTCGGTTCTTATTTCGACCCCTTTTTTTTTCCTCAGGGCTTTGCCCAATACCTTGATAGTCTTTAAGCATGAAAATTTAAGCATGAACATTTCATTGAAAATGAGATTTTCTTACCCATTTGAACATGTGAACAATGTGTTGGGGAAGTTCCTCTTTACAGTACACAAAGGATACTTTTTTTCCACGCTCATCTTGAGATCAAGGAGGATTAGCAGTATTTGTTTCCAAAAGCCCAGCAAGTCCTGACTCTTATTCTTGATAGCCTAGCTTTTCTAGCAGAGCACAAGAGAACTTTCCTTGTTTTCTTTGGCAAGTCATTTTCTTATCTCAAGTTCTTCTTGCCCAGTTTGAGATACTGGATTTGGTCCAGGAAATAAGCTTCTGATTCTCCTTCAACTGCATATTTTGAAGTTTGTTAGCTAGGGTAAAGAGAGTAGGGGTTTTTACCTTACTTTAAGATTCATCTGCTATATTAAAATGTATAGAAATAGAACAAAGAAAAAAAGTAACTCTTACATTTACTCCTTCCATGTTGTTTTCCTTCCCTAAACTAAAATCTCTTCTAGTACTTTGTTTTCTGCTGTCTCGCTTTTCTATGATCCCTTAAGGTAAACCCTTCATTTTGACAAAAAACCTTGGAGTAGCGTATTTATGGAAGTGAGTGCGCATTTCCAGATGTCTCCCATGCTGCTGTATCTACACTTTGAACGTTTTTCTTGTTCTGTTTTCAGCTATCCATTTTTCTTCTTTACAGAAGTCAGTGTGCATGTGCTGTGAGACACACTACTGCCCCGGTTAAGGTTAATAATTTAAACCGTGGTGACACCTTTCTCTGTGGGAGAATGTGGTAATTGCAGTACACAAGGATCGACGGCATTCAGCTGTTGTAGCTGTAATTGCTGGTACTGACATGTTGCCTAGCTGTGGGAGAACCCACTTATAGAGAGAAAACTGCAGATCTGGGTGCTGCAGAGAAGATGAATACGGCTTCTTTTCCTGCAGCCTTCAAGGGGCCTGGGTATAAAATGTCCACATTGTAGAACATCTGTGCACATTTTTGTGTAAGCATTGTATAAGTGGGGAAGCTTGAGAGAATTTGTTCTGGTACATATGTTCTCCAGTTAGATGTGGAATGTTTTATTTATTATCAAAAATAAAGCTGACAAACTATTTTTTTTCTCCTGTTCAAATTCATTTTAAGTACAAGTCACTTTGTGTCTAGCTTTTAAAGAATTGATAGGTTATCTGCAACCCATTCACATTCCTCATTGATTTTAGTGCGAAATTGAATTCTTACTCAGTGTTAGTGAATTACCCGTGATAGCTGTTGCAACTGTATGGTCTAGTCCCCAAACTCCTACAACATACTTTTACTCATGGAGTGATGTGAAGTGCTAAGCACGTTAAGGCTCCCATGATGCTGCTTACTTCTGTTCCAGCTGCTGCTCTTTAACTTTAATGAATATTCAATAGCTGGTACTTTAATTATTCCAAAGGAGAGAGGGGAGAGATTAGTTCTTTATTGTAATGTGCTCAAGGTCAATTTACAGGTGAGTTAGCAAATGAGTTCTTCGACAACCTGAAGATGCTGGAGGACTCCATAGCATCACTGATAGATAGTAAAGGATACTGTCTCATCTGCATATAACTTAAAACTTAATTTGTATTTTAAATTTTTTATTATTCCTTTGAGATTTTTATCCAGTGTGTTTTGATTGTGTACACCCTCTCCTCCAACTCTTCCCAGATCTACCTTCCCTTCCCTACTCACCCAACTTTGTGTCCTTTTTCAAATTACTGTTTTAAAACCACCAAGACCAAATTTTGCTGCCCAAATATTCTTAGATGTGTGGCTTTCTACCGGTGCACAGTCAACTTTCCAGGGGCACTCTCTTAAATTCTCCTCCCAGCAGTTAACAATTGCCCATAGCTCAATGGTTAGGGGTGGGGTTTCATCACTAACACTCACTCTATGCTGGGATTTGGCGTTTGAACTCACACAGGTTTGGTGCATGTTGTCTCAATCGACTGTCAGTGCATATGTGCAGGTGCTCTGCCTGCCAGAGCACACTGTTTCCTTATAGTCATCTGCCACCTCTGACTCTTAGACCTTTCTCATCCCCTCTACCACAATGAAAGCTGAGCTTTGGAGGAATGGATGAATGTGTTGAGCATTCTGTAGTCTCTTATCTTCAACACTTTGACAAGTTGTAGGTCTCCCTGTTAATCACCATCTACTGCAAATACATGCTTCTCAGATGAGGGTTGAGAGATAAAGTATCTAAGAGTGTAAAGAGAAGTCATTAAGAGTTGTCTGATTATATGTCCATTTACCAAAATAATAGTAGATTCACCCATAGTGCCTACAGCCTGTGTAGCCATAAGCTCTTGGTCCAGTGAAGGTGCCAGGTGTGGGATTCATCTGATGGAGAGGGGTTTAAATCCAATCACAAAGTAGTTGGTTGCTTGCATGATTTGGTGCCACTATTACACCATCTAATAGAAAAGTCTTGCCAGGCCAGTCATTAGTGTAGCTCACAAAATTCCCACCAGGATATGCCTGGTGATTATTTTTCTCCTGTAGTAGCGTGGTTACAACTATGAAAGATAGCTAATAGTAATGAATCCAGGTCAATACCAACTTGATTTCTCCACGTTCTATGATTCAGATAGGTGGTGTCTTCAGCAATAGGCTGAAGGTCAAGTTCTGAAGGGCAGGTAACAAAGAGCAGTGGAAATAGCCTGTAATGTTTGGGTGTCTATGGGATCATACTGCCCAACAATTCCAAAAGAAGTAACTGAATTCCTGGCACTTTTTATTTGTTAACTTCTGGTGTCTAGTTTATAGCAGCATTATTGCTGTTTGTTGTAGTGTGTAGTGATTTGAATAAGAATGGCCCCCATAGACTCATGCATTTGGAAGCTTAGTCATGAGGGAGTTGCATTACTTGAAAAGAATTCAGAGGTATGGCCTTGTTAGAGTAGGTCAGGCCTCATTGGAGGAAGTGTGTCATTGGGGGTGGGCTTTAAATTGTCAAAAGCCCAAGTCAGGCCCAGTGTTGCCTCTTATTGTTGCCTGCAGATCCAGATGTGGAACTCTCAGCTGTTTTTTCACCAAGATGTCTGCTTGCATGCCTCCATGCTCCCTGCCATGAGGATAATGACTAAGCCTCTGAACTGCAAGCAAGCCCCAATTAAAGACTTTCTTTTGTAAGAGTTGCCTTGGTCATGGTGTTTTTTTCACAGCAATAGAACACTGACTAAGAATACCATTCACAACAGCCTCAAAACAAACAAACAAAAAAAACCTTGGAATAAATCTAACCAAGGAATGGAAAGACTTGTACAGTAAAGACATTAGAATATTGAAAAATATAAACTTAAGGAGATACTAAAGATACCAAAAGATGAAATGACCTCCCATTCTCATGTGTTGACAGGATAAATATTGTGAAAATGGCCATTGTACCAAAAGTATTCTGCAGATTCAACACTATCCCTATTAGTATTCAGTCCTCTGTACTGGCCTACCCTTGCTCTGACAGGCTACACCCTCAATTGTAACCACTAAGAGCATCTCCTGTGCACATTCACTACTCCTCCCTTTTAAAAGGGCCCTGCCCACCTCCCATCTCTCTTTCTCTTTCTCTATCTCTGTCTGTCTGTCTCTTTCTCTCTCTCTTTCTCTCTGCTTCTCTGTCTCTCTCCCTTCTCTCTATTTTCTCTTCTCTTCTGCTGCTCCTGTCCCCAGAGGCCGGTCTCCCTCCTTCCCTCTTTTTATATTCCCTTTCCCTTCATAAAAACCCTATCCATGTGAGCTCTGTTGCATGACATCTTTCTTGTGCACACTGCTTTTTCTAAATTACAACAATCCCCACCAAAATTTTAATTCAGTTCTTCAAAGAAATTGAAGAAATAATCTTAAATTTCATATGGAAATACAAAGACTTGGGACAGCCAAAGCCATTCTAAATAACAACACAACTGCTAGAGGTACCACCTTCAAGGATTTCAAGTAATACCGTAATACCTACAGGGTTATACTAATGGAAAAAGCATGGTGCTAGCATAAATACAGGCTCAGACTCATACATCAGTGCAATAGAATTGGGGGCCTTAATATACACCCACGCTCATGTAGTCACATAATTTTTTGATAAAGAAGCCAACAATACACATTGTAGAAAAGACAGCATCTTCAACAAATTGTGCTAATCAAACTTGATAGCTGCAGGTATAGAAAATGATATAATGATAGAAAATTATATAATGATGGAAAAATGAAACTTGACCTGCATCTCTCTGCACAAAACTTAACTCCAAAGGATCAAAGACCTCAAAATAAAACCTTATATCTGGCTCTAATAAAGGAAAATTTAGGGAATATATTTGAACTTACTGGCATAGGAAAGTATTTTCTAAACACAAACTCAATATCATAGGTATTAAGGTTAACAATTAATAAATGACCTCATGAAACTAAAAACTTTCTGTATAGCAAAGGACACCATCACTCAAGAGACAGCTTACAGAAGGAGAACAATATTTTACCAGGTATATATCTAACAGAGGATTAGTATCTGGAACATATAAAAGAGAACTAAAGTGAGTCAACATTGAGAAAACCCAATTTTTAAAATGAGGCACAGAATTAAACAGTGTTCTCAAACGATGAAATATAAATGTCTGAAAAGCAATTTTTTTTTTGATGTTCAACATCTTTAACAATCAGGGCAAATTAAAAGTACTTTGAGATTTTAATCTTACCCTCGTCAGAATGACTGAGGTAAACAAAATAAATACTGGTATGGATATAGGGAAAGGGAAAGACTTACTGCTAGTGGGAGTGCAAACTTAAGCAGTCACTACAGAAATCAATGCAGAGGTCCCTCAAAAAAAAAAAAAAAGCTAAAAATAAATGCCCCATCTGATCCATCTATATCACTCATGGACACTGATACCTGCTCATTCATGGTCATTGCTTCCCTGTTCACAATATCCAGGAAAGGGAAACAGCCTGGATGTCTGTGGTAGTGTGAATAAAAATGGCTCCATAGGCTCACAGGGACTGGCACTATTGGGAGGTGTGACCTTATTAGAGTTAAGTGTGACATTGTTGGAGGAACTGGATCACTGGGTGTAGGCTTTGCGGTCTCAGAAGCTCTAGCCAGGCTAGTGTGTCTTATTCTCTTCCTGTTGCCTGCATGTTGAAGTTAGCTCAATTCAGGAAATAACCAGGCTAGCTAAAAGATAAAACAATCATATTTTTATTTATTATAAGGGGGAAACTCACGAAACAGGAATAAGAAGTCCAAGCTCAGCTGTGCTGCAAGGGAACCACACACACACACACACAGAGAGAGAGAGAGAGAGAGAGAGAGAGAGAGAGAGAGAGAGAGAGAGAGCACCTGGGCTGTATGCTCTAACTTGGTTCCACTTTTTTTTTTTTTTTTTCTTTTTTCTTTGAGACAGGGTTTCTCTGTGGTTTTGGAGCCTGTCCTGGAACTAGCTCTTGTAGACCAGGCTGGTCTCGAACTCACAGAGATCCGCCTGCCTCTGCCTCCCAAGTGCTGGGATTAAAGGCGTGCGCCACCACCGCCCGGCCCCACTCTTAAAGATAATTGGTTGACAAAGATTCCCCATCACCTCCCCCTTTTGTCTAAACAAGAGCAATCCAAAACCAATACAAAACTACAATAGGAACAGATATCAAGTGTAAAATTACAACCAACATAAACAGTATTAAGCAAGGAACACATGATAAATGTTTTAATAAACATTCCATTCCAAAGAGTCTACGACTTGCATCAGAAATAGACTTGGCTGAATTATAAGATGTCGTAACTACCACTATCTAATCTTCAACCCCATCGAAGGCCTGAGAAGGGAGATAATAATGCTTGAGGCGAGCAGTATATGATGGAGACAATTGGCTACCTGAGCAATCACCCAAACTCATTTGCAACATTGAAGCAAGCAACTTTGGCTAAGGCCTAGCACAGCTGACAGACAATTTTCAGAGACCTTAGGGTACTTAGTGTCAGATGCTCTTTCCGATATCACTGGATAGGCAGTAGAACTCTGGGTGAGCTATCCTAGAGTTTGGTCTGTACTGGCGAGGCTAAATTTTGTCTTTGTCCCTTTTGTCCCTGGTCATCAAATTTGATAAATTCCTTAACCTTTTAAAATCCTTTTTGCCACTACCTTTTGTAAAGTCTGGATCTCCTGTCTAGTGTTTTGTTCTAATACCCTCATTGAGGATTTTAAGGTGTAAAACCTGTTCAGTAAAGATAACATCTCATCCTTGGACATAATTTTTATAGCATGTATATTACCTTTTTGGAGAGACATTTTATCAATCTATCATAACCATTTGACAGAGTCCAATTAATACATTTAACAGTATGAATTCTCTCAGACAATGTCTCAGCAAGCTCTGTCATTGACTGGGTTTTGTTTGTCAAATTGGTTGTATACTTCACCAGAGTGCTGAATTTTCCTTTTAATTGATCATTATCAGTCTGTAAGGACTGTATCATTTCTAAAAGTGCCTCATTCCTTGTAATATTAGGTTGAGCACCATTCTGTAACATGAGGGCCTGTTTTTCGCCCTGGCTGCCCGGCAAGCTTAGCCTCAAAGAAAATCACACAAAGGTCTCCATAAGATTATAAACTAATTGGCCCATTAGCTCAGGCTTCTTACTAACTCTTATAATTTATATTAACCCATTGTTCTTATTTATGCTAGCCACATGGCTCGGTACCTTTCACAGCAGGGTAGGTCACATCTTGCTTTGGTGGTCTGGGCAGAACTCGGGAGGAATGGGCTTCTTCCTTCCCAACATTCCCCTGTTCTCATCGCCCCACCTCTACTTCCTGTCTAGTTGACTCGCCTATACTTCCTGCCTGGCCAATCAGTGTTTATTTAAAACATGATTGATAGAATACAAGCTCTATTATTAAACCATGTTTTAAGGAGAAAAATGAAGGACAAAGCTAATACTCAGAATCAAATAGAGGGATGTAATAGGGAAATCATATAAACCTTGCATAATATCATGCATAGTATAAGTAAAAAAGCTATTGAATTCTTGTATTGTTAAATTATCCATCATTTTGCCCTTTTAAATTATAAATTTATATTTTAAATTATAAATCTTACCTGTGGTTGAGTTTGAGTTGGAGTAGGTACAAGTACCGTTATATGCCAGTAGGTGTCATGGCACAGTTGTAGCTGTGTGGCTGGCTTGAACCTGATTTTAGTGTTAAATATGGAAAGATATACTCAATTAAAAACAGTTATTTACTATAAATCACAGACTGTGAGCTCCACAGAGGTCCCTAACCGGTTGTCATCCGCACAAGCACAAAAGTACCAAGGCAATAATACTGAACAAAGAGACCTGGGAAGCCTATGTCCCGGCCTGAATTTCCACAGCACAGAAAATCTGGACCCAAAAGACAGCCATGCAGTCACTGGTGGCCAAGGAGCGGCTGCAAGACATTACCAAGGCTAACAGCTATTCAGGGTTGCTGTGGAGGGAATCTTATACCGAAATGCACCATGCAGAGCCTGAAAGTGGCTAGAGTCGCTAGAGATCCAAGCCCCATGTTGGGCGCCAACTGTTGAAGTTAGTTCAATTTGGCTAGCTAAAAGATAAAACAATTTTATTTTTATTTATTATAAGGTACAACTTGCAAAACAGGAATGAGAAGTCCAAGCTCAGATGTATTGCAAGGAAACCACACAGAGAGAGCACACCTGGGCCGCACCCCCATTTTTCTCTGGGTCCCAGAAAGCCACACCCTAACTTGATCCCACCTCTTAAAGATAATTGGTTGACAAAGATTCCCCATCACCTGCAGATCCAGATGTAGAACTCTCAGCACCTGTCCAGTACCATTTCTTCTTGCATGCCACCATACTTCCTAATAGAGTTATGCTAGAATTTGTGTTTAAGCATCATAAAGCAAAAGAGTATGTGTTATTCTCTAACAAGTCAAGTCATGCAGTGATTATATCCTAAGAAATTTTATTGTTCCCCCAATTATATCTTCAAACTTTATTTTCATTCCTTTTTCTTAAATTGTTTTTATTGAGCTATACGTTTTTCTCCACTCCACTCCCCTTTTCTCCCCTCCCCTTCTACCCTCTCCCAAGATCCGCATGTTCCCAATTTACTCAGGAGATCTTACCTTTTTCTGCTTCCCACATAGATTAGATTCATGTATTTCTCTATTAGGGTCAGTCCTCTTTGTTGTCTAGGTTCTCATATGAGTACATGTGATATTTGCTTTTCTGGGTCTGGGTTACCTCACTCAATATGGTGTTTTCTAGATCCATCTATTTGCCCACAAATTTCAAGTTGTCTTTATTTTTTTCTGCTGTGTAGTACTTTATAGTGTAAATGTACCACATTTTCCTCATCCATTCTTAGGTCGGGGGCATTTAGGTTGTTTCCAGGTTCTGACTATGACAAATAATGCAGCTATGCAATACTCAACTTCATTTCTTGTATATTCTTTAAATGCTGTAAAAAATTTATCTCTAAATTATTTCCCATACTAATATGTAGACTCCATCTACCCTTCATTATCCCATATTAATCTTAACTGTGGTTGGGCTGCTATTCCTATTCTTAGTTATTGTGTGGAATCACTTCACTTCCTTCCTGTGGCAGAAGCTGTCTTGGTCTTATCTGTATTGTTTTCTTATTTGTACTACCTCAGAAAGGACCACTGGAGCCCTAGATGCCCCACTATCTTTTATCACCATGAGATGAACAACACCCTTTGAAATATGGTCCTGCTTCAGTGTATGTGCTATCTCAGAACCAAATCAACTGGGCCAAATGACCACGAACGACAAATCCATAAAACGTTTCCAGGTATTTTGTAACAGTGATAGAATTTATCTAACGTGTTTGTATGTGACTGTTACCTACTAAGGTTCCTAGCATTGTCATGGAGCTCTGTAATCTGATAATGTATCCATGAGGACATATTTTGCATTCATTTTACAAGGCATTGCACATATCCTTTTTATTTAAAATCCATATACCATTTAGAACTGAAAAAAAAAAACATTTTAAATAGTTTCCTCCCTTGAATTTTCTTTTTGTCTTTTCTGTCTGGGAGATTTGGAAGTCAAATTTCAGACTTCCTGCTTCGTCCTTTTTGCAGCTAGAAACTATGCCTAAGTTTCTTTTTCCAATGAAGTCTCAACTGTCGTCATGTTTGGGCTCAGACTCTATAAATCCACCACTAATATTTGGAGCTAGGAATGATAACCCCAAAAGTATTAGAAATGAGTAAATTTTAAAAAATAGGATCTAGGGAAAGATAGATGAGTAGTTTTGAAATAAGATTGTCCCAGCACCATTAGCATCACCTTAAAACTTGCAAGAAATTCCAATTTCACAATCACAAACTGGACCCGAATCAGTAATCTCAGAGAAGACTCACTAATCTATGCACAAGAAGGCAGGCTCCTAGAGATTTTGATGGTGTCCTGCAAGAGGACAACACCACAGGGCTTGAGTTTAGCACCCTTCCCCAAGCTTGTAAAGCATGTATGTATACAAGGCTATGTCCGAATCTCATTTCTTCTGTGGAATGGGGTCTTCATGATGAAGTACTGGGATTCTTGTCCAGCTTAAGGCTTGGATAGGGTAAAATCTACAGGTCAAATATCTTCTTTATTCACATCTGGCAAAACAGCTGCTATAGTAAGGAATTCATCATTCAGATATTAACAAGCCCAACATTCTAATAAAGTACCTGAACTACTGCATGATTATACTTAATAATTTGTGAAATGAATGAATTAGTGCTCATGAGGGTCATTTTCAGATCAAAGTTCTATGACCAACACCAAGGTTTTCAGATTTAGAAAATAAGCAACATTTGAAACATAAGGGGTTAAAGCAATGCATGAGAGAACATAAATAGCATTAAATTTTTCTTTATTATTGTAAGCCCCTCGAGGCATGTGAGAGGCCAGGACATGACCCTGAGGACCTCCAACTCCCAGGCTTTGCCCACAGGATACTCTAAAGGCCACAAGGGCCAGACCCATACCCTATCAGGTGACCAAGCCCCACCCTACAGAGTAAAAAAACCAAGATCAGGCCACAAAATCCCACAAATACCAGCTACCCTGGAAAATTCTACACCAAAGGAACTCTCAATAAAGCCTGCCTCTGGCCAGTTCTTTGTTGCTTCTCTCCTGTGCAAAGCACCCTCCCGTGTATTTCCCAATAAATTTCTTGCGTGAGGTTTGTTGCACCATGTGATTTTGTGATATCCCTTGGCTCGTGACTGTTTTTTCTCCTGTGAACTGTAACACTTACAATTACAAATACTACTTTGGCTGTATAAACCAAATATATAAACCCTGCCTTATGCCTGACTCCACTGTTGCATAGGGTAGTAAGAATTATAGCCTACCAAATTCAAATGCCATCTGTTTAAAGGACTTCAGAACAGAAATGAATAGGTATCTGGTGACTAATATTTCATGAAATTCTTGATCTAGTGTGTGTTATGCATATTGGGTTCTAGGTTTTGTGTAGACTTGTGCCCTAACTTCAGGAGAGTCTGAGATTTAAATCTCAACATTAGGGATCTATAGTTTCTTAAGTTAGAAGTCCTCGAGGGAAAGGAAAGATATTCAAAAGGGACCCAACAGTTAATTTAATTGTGAGCAGATGGAGCTCCAAGACGCTGAATGCCTGAGGCCTTTTCCCCCCAAAAAGCAGTAATATAGAGTAGCAAACACAAATGATACCTGTTTTCCAGCGTATCTGCCTGATGCCATATGTCATTCATATTTCATACATAGCATTTAATAATTACTAAATCAGTGGGAACGAGTCAACTCATTGTGGCTGGAATTTAACATTGTTCATTGTTTTTGGTAATTCTTTTAATATGTAAAACATGTTGATCATTAACATGATTTAGTCCGAGTCAGTGACCATGTTAGAGTAGTTTTTATTCTTGTTCAGAACTCATTTGACTCAGTATCTTTATTTAGAAACAATGCATTAGAGTGGGCAGGAACCTTAGCAATTATGCGGTCCAAACTCCTCATTTACCTGTGTCTAAAAATGGCAAAGAGAGAAAAGTGGCTGGGCATATGTGGATATCTTTGGTTTGCGCAGAGCAACAGCTGTTGATTACATAGCTCTCAAACGTTCGTTAAAGGCAGCAGAGTGTAAAGTATCAAACGCAGACCATCAATCAGACCTGGGTTGAAGACTGGCTCAGTAGTGATCACATTGCTAAATTTCACTGTACTGTGGAGACAAACCCATTTCCTAAGATGCTTGTAGGACATAAAGTTGCAATGAAATAGTAACAGCATCTGCCACAAAACCTGGCTGGTACTCAGCACCAAAATCTAAGTCTCCCACAGAAGAAGATGTTGTACCATTCAGTTATATACATTTGTACTCCGAGCGTGTAAAGACCTAAGACCTGAAGGCCAGAACAGAGAGCGGAAGGAAAGAAAGCTCCCTTTCTCCTCTTTGATCTTCTGTCTGCCTTTCAATAGTCATAAGTTTGAAATATTAGGATCAGACCTCTGCACCTTAAATCTAGATCACCAAACATAATTAATTTGTTGATACTTTCTTTCTCTTTGTTCTTTGCTGGGATTTGGAAAGGAACCACACTTAACGCTCAGATTAGAGTCCTCAGAGCAGTGGCTCTCAGTCTTCCTACTGCTTGACCCTGTAAAACAGTCCTTCATGTTGTGGTGAACCCCAACTGTAACATTATTTTCATTGCTACTTCACAACTGTAATTTTGCTACTGTTATGAATCGGAATGTAAATACCTGTTTTTTATGATGGTTTTAGACGACCGCTGTGAAAGGGTCATTTGACCACCTCCCCCACACACCTCCACCCCCCACCCCAGGGCTTACAAGCCACAGCTTGAGAACCACTGCCTCAGAGGCAGACTCATATGAAGACAAGAACACATGATTATTGAGTAAATGTTCTTCAGGAAACATAAGGAAAGAAATGAAAGAAGGTGGACAGTGACGGGAACAGCAACACAAATGGCACGGTCTTGGATAAATTCTTGTAGCTCTGGCATGAATCACTCAGCAGAATTGTCTTGAGGCAAGAAGGTCATTATGGAGGAGGAGGAGCAGCTTGGGTGGTGGCTCCCATTAGACATGCCTGTAAGAGCCTTGCTGTAAGCAGGAAGCACTCAGAGCTTTGGCAAGTAGGTGATGAAGTAGGCAGGGTGATGGGGCTGGCATTGTAGTTTCTTTGAAAGGTTGGTGTTATTCTTTTTTAAAGACATAATACTGTCTCGAAAAACCAAAAAAAAATATATATAATAATGGTGGTGGGGAAGGCCAGTCCCTCGAGGGGTGAGGGGTGTTGATCTCACGAGGGTCCCACAAGGAATAGCAGCAAGTGACCCAAGGCCTGGGCAGGTGCCCTAGGCCTCTGCAAGTCCCCTCAGTGGGTGAGGGACAGACAGATACATCATGAAGAGAGTTTGGGTATAGAGTTTATTCAGTGGGTTATGGAGGGGAAAGGAGAGAAGGGGAAGGAAGAGAGACAGAGAGAGACAGAAAGAGGGAGAGAGGGAAAGAGAGAGGGTGGGAGGAGAGAGAGAGAGACACAGTATTCACCTCTTCAGAACAGAGACAGAAGCAGGCTGGAGAAGTGGGGGAGGGGGGAGGGAGATGGGGGATGGGATATCCACTTCCCTCAGTTGAAGGGGAGGGGCTGGGAGTTGGTGGGGCTTGTCTCTTAAAGGGACAGTGTACCCAGGTGACAGATCAGGCCGGCAGATCCTAACAGTTGGTTTCTAAAGCTGTTTTTTATTTGCATCCAGCATATGCCAAAGTATAGTTTTAAAAATTTATAGGGACACAAATTGGCTCGACTCTGCCAGCCAAAGTGTGGACTCTGGCAATTAGGTGGTGTTAGGAAGAAGCTATATGTTGCTAATTCCCAAAGAAACTTTGAGGAGCACAGTGAGGTTCAGAAGCCTAAGATGCTGAGAAGAGGTTCAGTTACCTGCTTCTAAGCAGGGCAAGGATGGCAGTAGACACAAGTGCTTAAGGACAAAGAATATTTGAGTAGACACTGTCATTTCACTAAAGCAAATCATGATTTTTCTCAGCTGGATAATTACTGGAACTTGGCATCACTTGCTGCCAGCGATTAGCACAACAGTCTTTTCTGAAGTTCCTGAAGCATTGGAGGCTTCTGTTCGATTTAGGTTTACCTAACGTTCTTGCCTTCAACTCTAGCTTTCCAACATCTGACACTTTGAAAAAGGAGCTTAAAGACTGCGTTTGCCAAAAGAGCATTGGTTCCTTACCTGGGCACCCAGTACAACCAAAAGCAGTATGAAAACCTGGCAAGTGTATGTTTATCTTGTGTCTGTCTGTTCCCTTTATTGGCACTACCAAGGCAGAGCTATGCTGTCGCCCTTTTAAGCCTTCCTTTTGGGCCACTGTGGGTTCCCAAAACACAACTTGGTAGGACAGACCACTTTTTAAATGAGAGTCATTATCTACAAAGGTGAGGTCATAATCTAGAGCAAAAGGGGCCATCTTCATGGAACCAGACAGATGCCTTGAAGGCATGACACTGATAAGGACAGGTGGACACCCTGTAGAATCAAGCCTGGGACAAGAGCAGCCAGACCACACCTTGGCTAGGACTGCTCAGTCGCATAGTCTATCCTTCCAATTCTTTCTCAAACAACTATCTCAGAGGTAAACTTGGAGTTTTTCTTCCCAAAGTGACTGCATTGAATAAATCTCCCTATTCTGCTTTTTCAGCATTATATATCATTTTAAATTAGAATATTGGGGTCAAGTAGACTAGCTTAGCTTTAGTGGGGCTTTGTGGAGGCCAAGCTGTTGTCCCCAAAACCCTAATTATAGCAGCAGAGAAACGTGGATATTAAAAAAAGAAAAAGAAAGTCATTTGAGGTAGGATATATCGATCAGATTGCAAATTGAGAAGTCACAGAATATTTTATGTAGTATAAATGAATAAATTTAATTCAGACTTTTTTTTTTTTTTTTTTTGGTTTTTCGAGACAGGGTTTCTCTGTGGCTTTGGAGCCTGTCCTGGAACTAGCTCTGTAGACCAGGATGGTCTCGAACTCACAGAGATCCGCCTGCCTCTGCCTCCCGAGTGCTTGGATTAAAGGCGTGCGCCACCATCGCCCGGCTTAATTCAGACTTTTAATAGGAGTGAGGCCACATGGAGACACAAAGAAACTCAGAGATCAGCAAAAGGAGAAAGTCACTGGGATGTTGAAGCTGGAGGACGAGCTGTAGCTACTGGTAGAAAGTAGATGCTTAGTGGTCTCTGCGGTGGACTCATGCAGGATGAACAGCCTTCAGGCAAGAAAAGAGAAAAGTTTCCTGACTTCTTTCTTGGCCTGGTCTTCCAGTATCCTGCTCGAGCCTCTTAGGGTTGGAATGCACCTTACTTACAAGCTGGGAAAGGATGTGTAGGGGTCAGAGTCAGGGGCAGACGAAATAATGATGGCTAATGTAACAGTGGAAGCTGCATTTTGCCCTTCTGAGTTCTCAGTACCTAAACGTCATTCAGAGAGAGCAGCATGTGTCCTATCTCCCGATTCATTCCCTCGTGGCTCTTCCAAGTTTCTGTTCATTACAAGCTTTTAAAATCATGTGCTGATAACAAGATTCCCTATGTGATGTTTCTCATGCACTTCCTGTAACAGATACCTGCTCTTCTGCAATCTTCATGTCCACAATTCCTGGCAGCAGCAGCCACCTTTAGATTTTGTCACTCTACTCTTTAGTCACTCAACCCTACCTGTGCAATTAACATTGTCTCCTTGGATTTGTGAATCGTGTGCACTGTATATGTACACTGTATATGTTGCCAGACACTAACTACAGGAGGTTGTAATACGGGAACTTGGAGAATATGCTATGACTGTTTTCTGTGCACTAGAATATATGAGGAAATGATTTTTAACCCAGAAAGCACAATGGAAAAAACTTACAGGAAGACGTAGAGAGGAAAGGCGATTCAAGTAGGAGCCGCCCAAAGCTGGACGGGTCCAGATTCCAGTTCTTTAGAAGGCCTGCTTTCACTTTCTGCCCCTAATTATGAGAAACGCTGTGTAAATACTGCACAGCCTATATAAATCCTCCCTCCTTTGTTTTAGACTTTTCCAGAAGCTTTCCTATCATGTTCAAATAAAAGAATTCATACCAAGACAATGTTTTCACGAATCACTTAAAAATTAAATTACAAGCGAGCAAGATGCACTTTCCACCAAGCCTGTCAACCTGCGTTCCATCACTGCGACCCACCTGGCAGAAGGAGAGAATCCACTCTTGCAAGTTGTTCTTTGCCCTCTACTTTCAGTCTGTGACACATACGCACCCATACACACACACACACACACACATGCACACACATTTACATATGCACGCACAGGCACACACACACATGCACATACATACACCCCCCCACGCACAAAGTAAATGTGACAAAGGATTTTATTACAGTTAAATCACACTCCCTTTTTCACAGTTCGCTTTCCCTCTAAGCGAAGAAGGCAAGTGTTTAATACTGAGTATTTTCCAGAAATACTCCTATACTGAAATGATTCTGCATGGCACTAGAACTGATTTGACATGTTGACCCAGTTCTTATGCAGTGATGGTATGGATATAGATCTGTGTTATAATGTTTGACACATATGAAAAGAATGTCACTCTTTCACAATTTCCTGTTTTAGGACAAGCTTGTGTTACTGTCCAAGCACCACAGACTTACCATGCATGTCTTAAGGGACTATTGACAGACCACTTTAATATATGGCATTATTCTGCTTTTGCCTCCACTCTTAAAGACCATTTTGTAATCATTGGATAAACAGTTTGAATCATAACCGAACCTATTGCCATATCTATCAAAAGAGCTGCATGTATTTTTTTGCATCGCAAACCACTGGGCCTTTAGAATTGTTTACAAAGTACCTGAGACTTTGTCTGTTGTTATTTATAGCATTATTCCCTAGGAAATCATCGATTTGATCAAGAACCTAATAAATTTACTACTTTCTGTTTTACAAGTCATTTCAGCATGATGACATTTTAGCATTGATCTAGGATGATGCCAATAGATAGATGCTCTAGGAGAATTAACCTTTGCACTAAAATGAGACAACCCAAGTCTTACTGTATCCTTCCGATAAATGCCCCTTTGCCCTAGTTAGCTTGGGTCAGTTGCTGCTGTTTTCAAATAAACTGCCTATATTGCTATTTATTTCCAGTGGTGGATTGATTTATAGTTGTGTGATGGCTCTTCTTGGTTGTCAGCTTGACTACTTCTGGAATTAGCAAAAGTCCGAGTGGCTGGGAACACCAATGAAGGATGTTTCCTTAGTTAAATCACTTTTAATGTGAATCTTTTGAGGTGGGAAGACACACCTTTAATCCAGATTTTATGAGGTTGTAAGATCCACCTTAAATCCATGCCACACCTTCTGCTGGCAGCCTATATAAAGGATGTGGAAGAAGAAAGTTAGCTCTCTCTGATTGGTTGCTCTCACTGGATGGTCCACGCATTCACTGGCTTTAGAGCCTACTTATTCAGGACTACGGTGTGTACTGAAGACCAGCAGAGACATCCAGCTTTATGGACTGGACATCAACTGTATTATTAGATTTTTAACAAAAACTTAAAACCTAGCAAGGCAGTAGTTATGCAGGCCTTTAATCCCAGCACTCAGGAGGTAGAGGCAGGTGGATCACTGTAAGTTCGAGACCAGCCTGCTACACAGTGAAGTCCAGGACAGGTTCCAAAGCTACACAGAGAAACCCAGTCTTGTAAAACAAAATAAAACAAAAAGTTAAAAGTTAAAATGGCTGTGTTGGCTAGACCACAGCCTGTAAACCATTTCAATAAATCCACCCATCCCCTTTCCCTCCATTAATTCTTTCTTATAAATGTGTATCCACACACACACACACAGAACTTACATAATTATACATATATGTGTTTGTGTGTGTATATAAAATTCTGTAAGCTCTATTCCTCTAAAGAACCTGGCTAATACAATTCATTCTCAGGCATACTTTATCTTCTGTATCATGATTTCAATAGAACTCTACCAGCATAGGACTCCACAATTCTTTGAGATCCCTTGTAATTCTTCAAGTGAATAAAAGAAACTTGAGCACCCAGCTGGTCTGTCCTCCCCATGTTCACTGGGACACACATGTTGCCTTAAACCTTCTGCTTTGCTGTACTCCAGATTTCTCTGTATCCTGCTCCATCCAAAGCTTCAAACTTCCCTTCTTTACTTCCTATCACTAAAAAATCCATTGGTTCTTTCTTATAAATGTGTTGTATAAGTGTGTTCAAATACCTCTCACATTAAAATAAAACTGTTTACTTAAAGTAACTTAAGTAATAAACTACTTTGACTAGTTATTAGCCTGTATTTTCCATGCATAGGCAATTTCTAAAGAGTAATCTACCCCCTTGCCCATTTTTCTTTTTTCTTTAATCAAGCAATGTAATCTTATTTACACCACCAATATTCCATGAACTAAGAGAACTAATGATGACTACAGACCATTAAAAGTATCTGACACTTCAGTTATGTGGTATTG
Organism: Chionomys nivalis; assembly: GCF_950005125.1. NCBI lineage: Eukaryota > Metazoa > Chordata > Mammalia > Rodentia > Cricetidae > Chionomys > Chionomys nivalis. The sequence goes on along the minus strand of NC_080086.1, from coordinate 178,391,422 downwards.
ATAAATATATCTGTTTCTTCTTTCCATGCACTCTACCACCTATGAATATGACGTCTGTCTCTGATAATCAAATGTTCACTCAATTTGTCTTTTCTGTGGCTGTACATCAAAAATATTGTTAACCACGGAGATCTATTGTTTTGCTTTTTTTTTTAATTTGGCTTTGAATATAAGAGGGCCCAAAAGAGTATTTCATGAGAGGTCAGTTCGTTAATTCTACTTGAGGGAACAATTTAAGTAATTACTGTTGAACTGTAATTCAGACTCTACAGTGGATGCCTTGGGTACATTCTGACTGAATTTAGCTTTCCATGGCCTCTACAGGCTTTATTAGTAACATTTTCCAACAACTTGCACAATGTCAGCAAGAGAGTTGATTCAAGGCTGGGTCTGTTTGCAGCAGAACCCACACCCTTATCAGAAACCTTATTAATGTCTTGATTACCCAATCTTTCTCCGGATATCTCTCCTGAGGACTAGAGTAGCAGCCACAAACTGATAGGTCCCTCAGTATCATCTATGAACATATGGACCAATGCCCTTTATCTCAGATCCTCCTTTTCCTGTAGGCTATGTCTTATTGAATACCAAATACCACCAAGTCTTACAGTTTGATGCTTTAAAATCGCCTCCATTTCTCAAACCATCCTTGTCTTTTAATTACCACTTACCAAATCATGTCAAACTTATTCACTTTTTGCCAATACTTCTTTTCATCTATTCTTAAACCTCAAATCAAATATTGTTGAAAACTTAACGAAAATTCCTGTTTTTGGTCTCTTTATACTGCCCCCAATTCATCTTGCATTTTAAAAATCTCTACTTGTAAGTATATATGTATGGGAATTGTTTCTTCATAAAGGTGACACTGTTCTGGCTAGTGCAGAGTCTCAATGCAAGTTTTGAGTAATAGCCAAAGAGATATGCTAAAGAAGAGAGGAGTGTGTGTGTGTGTGTGTGTGTGTGTGTGTGTGTGAGAGAGAGAGAGAGAGAGAGAGAGAGAGAGAGAGAGAGAGAGAGAGAGAGAGAGAGAAGATTCTCAGAGGTCTAAGAACCACCCACATTCTTTGTAGCACCTTGTTTCCTTTTGTGATAAATAATCTTGGGTCTTCCAGTGCTAAACACTTGTGATTTCTGTTCCCACACATTTGACTATAAATGCCAAAGTTATTCCCTGAAACCAGATAAGTGACTTCATAATTCTCCTTCCCTCCCCGGATATTTTGTCAGCTACAACTTCCTCTTTAATCTTTGCTTCTTTTCACTGACTCTCCTGATACGTTGAGGACTGGCCTGGACAAAAATACTTCTTACCAGGGTGGGGGAGTGGGAATTGAAGAAATATAAGTAAAAAGTGACTTAAAAAAGACAATTAAATAATAAGACAGAAAACATAGAAAGTATCGGGAGGACATTCCAGCGACTGAAATCTTGAAATTCACTCACGTTTATTTTTCTAACACTTTTATACCCAACAAAAACAGGGGAGAAGGTAACAAAAGATTTTATTAACATGACACACAGTCAATGTCTCACTCTGAGACATCAAATCATTAGCATTCTGTTGCCTAGGTAGCAAAGGTGCTCTAGGTGGTGTATGCTGAAGACGCCCTTCCCTAGACGACCTCACAGTTAACAATAGAAGGAGCAGAAGTACACTTGCACATCTTGCTCACCCATCAGGATGACACTGAGCTATCTTAACATCAAAAGAGCCAAACAATTCCCTCCTGAGTTAGGACAGGCAACTATGCTTGTCAAATCTCCAAATTCTCTGACTGGCAGACAAGATGGAAACGGGCCTGCATTTTTTGGCTTCCACAATTCCTCCTTTTTTTTTTCTTTAATTTTAATAAAGCCTGTGCTTCTGCAACAGGAAAGATGACTTCATCTGCCTCAGGTGAACACTTCCTTTTTCCCATACTTAGCTGTCTTTGAAACATCCATTCTAATTATGCATGTCTGTGTCTTCAGTGCCTGGGGCGGAAAGGATCAAACCCGTCACTGACAGTCTACCTCTGTAAACACTGGATTAAAGGAGAGAACTACTGTGTCTCTGAGCCAATATATTATCAATATATCTGCAATAATAAAATGTTTTGTGAATAATTACACTCCTAATGGCTACAGAGAGGATCACCAGGGTTGGGAATGTCCTCATCAGTAGGTCTAGAGCATTTCTTAATTTTTTTTTTACTGTACTAAAATCTAAATTTTTTATCAAATATGTCAAATCTAAGAACTCATAGGAATTGTCAAACTTTTCTTAACATCTTCTGGTGAACTAAAGCAGTTACAAACATTAACCAGTCAATACCATAATTCTAGAATAGAAATTAGCAATAAATCCAAAATTTGTCATACCACAATTCTCTTAAATCCATTCTAATCAAAAGACAAGAAAGGTTTCTGTGACGGGTGAGAGTCCAATGGCATTGATGCTTTTAAGTAATTGTACCAGTCTCTGAGCAGCAACAAAAACTCAGGCTACCCTCCTTATATTTGAAGAGGGGCTTCACACTTCTTGTAATGAGTCCTTTTTCCCCTGAAGGGAAGGTTTAGGTCTCAGTTCTCAGGTCCTATATTTCAACAGTAGATTAAATATCATACTGTCAAAATAAATTCTTTTATCCCAAAGAGTAAAACATTCAAATGTTCAGTCTGCGTTTCTGGTCCAGCTCTGAGGTAAACAGGACTCACTCAATAAGTCTGGAAGTCTGCATAGCAAGTCCATCAAGAGGCTGGAAATCACCACTTGTTGCCACAATTTTCTTTCCCTAGTCAGACTGCAGCAAGTTTTGTCAGGATCATTGGTTCAGCTACCTCTTTCCTCAGCCTGCAGCATGGTGGCACGAGGAAATCAGGATCAGCAGCAGCTGCAATGTCATCAGGGCTGGTACTCTTCTGTGGGGGTGTTAGCAGCTATGATGTCATCAGGGCTGGCACTCCTTTGCTGTATATGCAGTCATCTCGTCCAGCTTTATTTTCTTCCTGTGAAAAAGGCACAAACATATCCTCAACCCCAAACTAATACAGGGTCAGGTCTTTTTCATAACTCAGTGCAAGGGTTGTTTTTTTTTTCACCTTGCCTTAGCAAAGGTCACCTTGGTGCCATATTTCCAAAATCTGTCCAGAGCAGATTGCTCACGGACATCAATAAAAGGTGCATGGCTTAAGGCATTATGTAGAGATTCTTAATTCTCCTCTTTTTATACTTTTAAGTTGTTTTCAGGGAGCTATGGACACACTTCATAATTCCTTTTGACCATTAACAACATATGCAGCTTTTCCATTATGTAAAATTTAGCATAACATCCTTTAAGGGATCTTTTGCTAGAAAATTAGAAAAAATAAAGAAATAGAGTTGTGTGAATTGAAGCAACGATCATATATATAGTTGCCAATTTTTCTTGGAAAAGTAAGTCGATTTCTAGAAAATTTTGATTTTAACTCATGGATCAACGAAAGTGATTATTTCTCTGTGGGGAATGAAAATGGCAACTAAGTGATGATTTGTTTACATATTTTATTTTCTAAGTAGGTTGAGGCAGGTAGGAAAGAGGGGGCCGTGTTAGTATATATAAGGAGAAAACTTGACAATAAAGAGGTATACGCTAGAGGTTTCTGTAGTTAAGGACTTAAAATGAAATCACACATTGCACAGAAAATGCATCACTTTTCACAGTATTCACAGTGTCAATTTGATGGGAAATTCAGGGAGAAAGGGACTGAGGGTCTGCCTTTCTAGGATCTACCCTTAAACTCCCTTCTCAGTTTCCACAAATTTCTCAGAAATATTGTCCGCTAACAAAATGACTTACCTGTTCAAAATTAAAACAAAGAAAGGTGAATGCTAGTTAAGTAAAAGAAAATATGTTTTTTTTTTTTTTTGATATTTCATTTGTCAGAAGCTTGAAACCACAAACTGCTTTTGTGATGGGCCTTTCTAGGGGCAACAGTTCTTCAACCATTTTTGCAACCTCAACAGTTCAGGCCTCCTCTTGATACCACAACCTGCTTTGTATCTAAAAGTAGCAAACAATGCTCTCCTTCTGCTTCCTGAATAGGGCAAACATTATTCCAAGGACATGTATTCTCTAAATGTGTCCATTCTAAAACATTCCGTCACTCTTTAATGCTGCTTAGGTTTTATTTGTTGTTGATCTTCCATAAGCTATTTCAATTTCCTTTCCAAGATATTTCAGACAAGGTCAGCTCTTGGCTTTTCCCTTCCTTGCGTCTTACTGAGGTTCCATCATAAAACTTATTCTTTTGTAACAACTAGATCTTATTTTTTTCCTCTTTCCAGTGGTTCCTATAATTCCTAGTAGAAAAGATCTCCTACACCCAGCTTTCTAACAATCTGTGTTCTGTTTTAAAGGACACTGTGTTCGTATCATACCTGGTAGGAAAGACTCCTGACCGTACTTGCTACAGAACTCTTTGAGCTGACAAAAAAAGCCCTTTTCTTATCTTTAGTAATAGCTGTCTTTTGTTCTTTTGATTTCCAAAGCACGCTAGCCTGTCCTCAACTACCAATATAGAATACCAGTCTTCCAAAACCCCAGCAAACAGCAAAGCCCCTTATTATACCCCGTTTAGTGACTTTCAAAACCCAGTAAGAGATGAAGCCTTTACAAAAGTTTTGAATTGAAGTGCTTTACCCTGGATTCCCTAGGTAGCCTAAGTTTTTTGTTTTTCATTGAATTGCATTCCAGTAAGGCTGCATGGCTGTACCGTATTAATTTATATCTCGTTTAGAACTAAATGCACTAAGGTATAGTTTAAACATTCTGAACTTTAATGGATGACTGCTGTAAGAAAAAAAATCAGAAATTCAACTTTATACAGGTTATTTTTATATTTTTATAATGCTATTGTGGAGGATATTCTAGAGTAATGTAAGTTAACAGTCTCTCTGTAAAAGTTCAAAATAAGATACTTGTGTTGAAATTTAGTTGTGGAAAGTAAGTGGGCCTTCCAGAAGCACTGCATGATTTTTTTCCTGTAAGTAGTTGTATAGTATTGTATCTCTCCCCTATTTCCTGTTCTATTACTGTCTGCTAAGATGCTAACAACAAAATGTGATGCACAGTACACAAGCACTTTGAAAATTTTGATCACTTTTATATAATCTAAGTACTGCTAGTGTAGCTTAAAAATAAAAGAAGGCAAACCTAGCCTGTTGATTCTCATACTTGACTGCCAGAATTTCTCTGTGTAGCTTGGATTCATGAGCAGGAGCTCCCCATGTGCTAACTCTAAATAGCTACTGGATTTACGATTATCCATCTAGAATTATTTCATGACAAACAAAGGGACAAGATGGCAAACATAAACACCAAGATAAAACTCTCCTTGAGGGTTGGAGAGATAGCTTACTGGTTAAGAGCACTTGCTGCTCTTAAACAGTATCTAAGTTCAGTTCCCAGCACCAAATCAGCTTTAGAGGACCAATGCCAACTTCTGGCTTCAGTGGGTACCCACATGCATGTACACATACACACAAACACACACACACATACAGAGAAAGAGAGAGAGAGACATACATACACATCTTTTTATTTACACACATAAATCTTTTTTCTACACACACAAATCTTTTTTTTTTCCACACACAAATCTTGAAGAAACAATGAAAAACTCTTCCTTCCTACTTGTAGAGCAAGAAGAGTCTGAACTCAGGCTTTCGATGTCTGTAACATGTACATCCTGGTTACTGACCTAGTCCCTGTCACATGAAACTTGCAATATTTTCATAGATAAAACTTAGGTCATGCATCCTGGGAGCTTGGTTAGCTCTCCCACACCACACACATTGTTTTGCTGGTAAGAATGTCCACTTTAATAGAAACCAGTGACAACAAAGGTTGGCAAGAATGCACACTACACACATTTACGGAGTAGAAGATAGTTTTCTAAAAAAAAAAAATCAGGCTGTGATTACCAGCAGTCAGGGAAATGCACACTACCTGGTAAAATGTCATGTGTGCATCATAAGATAGGGATGCCAGATTGAGAAGAAGAAAGCAGGGCACTTAGTATGAATTTCAAATAGACAAGGACATAATCGTTAGTATTAAGCATGTCCCCTTCTGTGTTTGGGGAGATTTGTACTAAAAAAACAATTTTCGCTGGGCGGTGGTGGCGCACGCCTTTAATCCCAGCACTTGGGAGGCAGAGGCAGGCGGATCTCTGTGAGTTCGAGACCAGCCTGGTCTACAAGAGCTAGTTCCAGGACAGGCTCCAAAACCACAGAGAAACCCTGTCTCGAAAACCAAAAAATAAAAAAAAATAAAAAATAAAAAAACAATTTTCTATTGATCTGGAATTAAATGGATATTATATATATATATATTTTACCAAACTATATTTACTGTTTACAGTAGTAAAGGATGACAAATAATGTACAGACTGTATAAACACAACAGAGCCAACAGACATCCCACCCAAGCTCACGCAGCAAAACAGGAAACAACAACATTTTCCTCGGGATTTTAAGCAAGCGAGAGATGGTGGGTCAGTGTCAGGTGACTATGAAAGGCAGAGATGGCCATCAAGCAGCAATGGACCCTTACACAAGGATGACAGGCAGGACGATCCACATCTAACCGGTAGAGATCCCACAATGCAGGACTGAAGTCACCCCCTGATGCATCATTTGAATACACATCTGGAAAGCCGCAGAGCATAATCCATGAGAATGAGGTCACCTCTCCCGGGCTTTCTTTTGCAACCACACTTTAAAGCAGGTCTTACACAGCATCACTGTAAGCTTGATACTTAACCAATTACCTTCTTACACAGAAACCATAATTATGCATTGGAACCAAGTACTAGAAAATAATCTGAGGCCACATTCAATTTCCAAATGAGACATAGCAGTTACTTTCTTCTATATTATAACAAGGAAAGAGAGTGGGTCCTGTCTTAGCAACCCTGCCTATGTGCCCATTACCAAGTAGAAAGGGGGCATGTCAGGAGAAGTTGGGTCACAGTACAAAAGGACTCCTTCCAATGGTCTTTTCCCTTTAACTTTACCATTTGACAAAGCTCAAGCTGATAGTATTTCAATGTTTTAATATTCCATACCTACAACAATTCTATCCCTCTCTCCCATCTCAATGTCCCATAGGCAAGCCCATGGGACCACAAGCTCTCCTTGACCAGGGCAAATCACTCTAAAAGCAACCACAGTTCTGGGGATCAGAGTCAGGTGGCAGGCTGAGTCCCCACCCAGCTCCAAGTTTGGGGGAAAAATATTTTAGGGATGGGAGGAAGCAGAAATGAAAGCATAACCAAATCCCAAAACCTTGCTCTTGTTTCCCCTAAAGGCAATGCGCTACACAACACTTTCATCCCTCCATGATATCTGTAGTCCGCTCCAAGCACATCAGAAAAGGAGAACCAGTCATGGACTCTGGCTTCTGCTGATGCTTCTGTGATTGGTGTAGCTGCATGGTCACCATTCAATAGCAGATGTCAAGGCAATGATCGGGTGTGGGGATGGTCCCTCGGGAAGCTATTCCTCCAGTCTGCTGCTGGAATACGCCAATGGTGTCCTCATCCTCCATCTCCAGCTGGGCTGGCGTGTCTGTTTCATTGATTGGTTGTCCATCTAACTGGAATCGAAACTGCCTCATTGACAAGCCCTGCCTCTCGCAGTAGGTCTTTATCAGCTTGCTCAGTGGTGTGTGCCTCTTGATCTTGAACTGCACCACTGAGCCATCCTGTCCCGCCACTTTCAGGTTGATGTGGTCATTCTCTGTCTTCACTCCCTCCTTGGGCTTCTCTTCCGACATGGTTGCACAGCAGCGTCAGCGGTGGGAAGCACAGCGCGAACCAGTGGCCCTGGAGCAGGCGAGTCAGGCTCTCTGCCCCGCCGCTCTCCCCGGATATTGTATATTTTATCTGGCAGCCCTAACACCAAGTAAATTCAGCAACAAGTTAGAATAAGCAATTTTATACCAAGCAGTCACCCAGTCCATATAGAATTATGAGTGATACAAATATTACATCATTGTAGCAATAATAAAGTTAGGTTTATGATTAAAATTACCACTAATCAAACCCAACAAGTTACAGCTCGATAATTTAAGCTTGTGTCCTCATGTTTTTTCATAGAGTTAGTTGATAAAATTTAAGTGTCTCTATTTTCTAGCTCTTAGTTTGCCCATCTGATGAAAACCTATCTTGTGAGCGCTGGTGAACACGTGATACTATGTAGCCATTTGGTTGCCTGTTCTGGGAAACGGCTGCTACAAGGCTGCCTTGATTCCTCCTGGGAGCAAGCATCTTGGGATGTTTCTAAGAGTCTTGAGATGTTACTAAGAGTCTCGGGATGTATCTTGCTCATACCACCTGACAAACTTGTGTAAGGCAGGCAGATTCATCAGTATACCTGCACCGCCCTAATCTTTACTAGGAACACTTCACTTGCCATGTGAAGAACTACACTCTCTGTTGCATGTAGTCTGGATGAGAAATGTTTATACAGGGGTACTTCTATTTTAAACAGGTGGGCGTGTGACGCAAGCCAAGCAGACACTTTTCCATGAACTTTGAGTCTTGCAGGGAGACATTAGTTCAGCCCCAAAGGAGAAACTGCTTTATTCCAGCGGTGGTTTCTAGGGATAGCAGTCTAAACTCCATGTGGTTATGAAACTAAGCAAACAAAGGTACCCTCATTTCTATTCTAAGATTTGTATAAACTTTCCAATTTTTCTATGACTTTTCTTTTTATATACTAGAGAGTTTTTTTGAGACTCACAAGCCTTTCTAAGAATACGCCATATCATTTTGACATTTTAAATTATATATCATCATATAAATCCAGCATAACAATCAAGCAATGTTACAGTAGAATTGCTATGACATAGTCACAATGAGGACACACAATGAAGTTTTAAACCTATGTTTGTTTAGTCTATTCTTTTCCCTTAAGGAGAACTGTGGGTTCAGGAAAGAGTATAAACCTTTGTTAACCCATCTCATTGAATCAAGTGTTTACTATGTTCAAAATACAGTGTAAGAATCGTGGGAGCATATAATGATTAAAAACATGGTTTTGGATTTTAAAAAGTTAAAACAACAGGTTGTATTCCGCAGAAAGTCAATTCTGAGGTGGGGTTTCATGATTAGGCCATCATAGAAGAATGACCATAAAAATCTCTACTGTGGAAGAGAGGGAAGTGGAACAGGAGGAGGCTGAATGAAACAGATCCGACAGTGATTTTGGTCCATCCCAGGAAATCTCTGGAGTCGTGCTGTCCTTCAGAGCACTCTCAAGATAGCAGTACTCATTGGTGCCAGCAGACATGAGGGGCACGGTCTTGATAAAAGTGGCTATCTGCAAGCAGAGGAATTCTGAAGGAGTTGGCAACTGGAAGATGTTTGCCAATGGTCCTTCAATCATCTGGAACAAAGAGGAGCTGGGTGATGGATCCTTGTGTCCACTGTAGCTGATCATCAGCACGAGGTGTTCTGTGGTGCAGACAGCTAACTCACTACAATTTATAAAGGTTCTTCTGCAGAGAAGCTCATTGCAAGAATAGCTGCCTCAAATGCATACAGGAAAGAAGTCTGGAAACAAATGCAATACTTATGTAGTATGCTTTTATTTCTTTAAGCACATAGGTATTGAAGAGACAGGGCTTTGCTGTTTGTGTGTGTAGTGCTGGGGGCCGGGGGAGGGGGATCTAGACTATGCTACATAGGGAGACTCTGTCTTAAAACAACTTAACAAAGTATATTTGTTGTTTTTGTTTTTGAAAAGGATTTCTCTGTGTAGCTCTGGCTGTCCTGGAACTTGTTCCATAGACCAGGCTGGCCTTGAACTCATAGAGATCTGCCTGGCCTCTGCCTCCTAAGTGCTGGGATTAAAGATGTGTATCACTGCAGTCCGACTGACTGCAAGTTCTTTTCTTAAAAAATAAAGAAGTATGATTACACAATGCAGAACAAAGACCAATTGTTTGAACTGCATAAATATGACCTTTATTTTTATTTATTTGTTTATTTTTAAAAAAACCCAATACATCCTCCTCACCAGTCTCATTTTACCACAGGCAAGAGAAAAATTTGTCATCAGCAGTTTGTGGGCTGGTATTTTCAAATCACCACCATAGAGGTGTATTTAAACAAACAAATAAATCATTCTTGGCCACAGAGTGAGTTCAATACCAGCCTGGCCTGCATGAAACTAAACCAAGCAAAGCAACCCACAAAAGGCTTTTTAGGAGAGATGGCGCCTAGGCCAGCCAGTCTGGGAAGGGAGGTCAGAGTGAGTCAGAGGTTTCTGGGTGAGGGAGGGATATAGTTAAGGCACGGGGAGTGAGGTGAGCAGGATGGAATGACACAGAGCAGTGTAGCAAGCCTGCTCAGGAGGAACCGAGATCATGACAAGGTGACTAATGACTAATTGAGATTGAACACTAGAGTTCGGTGGGTTCAAGTAATCCAGCCCACAGTTGGGTTGAAGCAGAGACTTTTAAGCAAATGCCGTTACACAGTCATGCTAATGAAAGCGGTCAACCGTTCAGGAAACAGGTCCACATTCACCCATCCGTTTAGCAAACATTTGCTTCAGACCTGCTGTGGGTGCCTATCTGCCGGGCAGTGGTAAACATCAGAGGGTGAACATCAGCCTCCCTCTTAAACCCAGCCCTTGCTCTGACTTTGTGCTCAATTGCTCCCTTACCTGGACCTCAGTGACTCCGTCCTACTCATGTTGCCTCTTCTTCCTAGTGAGGCTTTATCATCACCACAACCTGGATCAGGTGCCTAACTTTTGTTATTGAAATAATGCAGCTGTTAAGCAATGGACCTTTCCTGTTCCTATGAATCATACTCAATTCTGCAGTCAGAGGAACTCTCTGAGATACCAATCAGATTGTGTCACGGAGACTTGGTATCTTCCATGCCCCTTCATGAGGAAGCCCAGTTCATTGACATTCCTCAAGGCTTTTCCCGATTTGCCTCATACACACATCACTGTCTCCTTCCACCCACAAACTCTTCTGTTCTTTGAACAAGTTTTCTTTTCCTTTTGAGTCTTCAGAGGCCTTTTGCCTCTGACTCTTCACCCCAGCATTGATGGTCTTCCTTCTTCACCCTTTTGTCCAGCTGACTCCAATTCATATTTAATGTCTTGTCTTAGGTGTCCTTGCATCTGAGAGCTTTCTCTGGGTTAGATTTCTCTTCTCCGTGCACTTCTGCAGTGGACAGGTTCAAAAGGGTGCCTCTTATTGGTTCCTGTGTCCCTCCATAAGCAACTTACTCTGAGGCTAGCTTCCTTCTTGGTACATCATGGTGCTAAGCAAGCACCTGAAAAATGTGATTGCAGAATGAGAGACCAATTTGTCAACTAATTTAAGAAAGAACTGGCATAAAGCTGGGTGTGGTGGTGCATACCTGCAATCACAGTATCTGGGAGCTAGAGGCACGATGAACCGGAGGTCAAGGTTATCTTTAGTCACATAATGAGTTCAGATTGGCTTACAGCAATCCCTGTCTCAAAGCACCCTCTCCCCCGCAAATAGACAAACAAAAATGAAGCTATTATAGTCTTTTTAAAATGCCACAAAAGACCATGTTCTTACTATATTTCAGAAGTAAATATACAAAGTAATCAATGGTTTTGTTTTTATTTCTCATCCGTATCTACAACAATACAAAATATGCCAGGCTTTTTCTGTGCCACGTGTCAAATGCTGAATGCAACCTATCTGTGGCAAAGTCCTAGATTTAGCTTCTTTTATTCAAATCTCTGGATTTTGTTTGGTGTTTTTTTCTCTTCATTAAGTGAAAAACCAAAATAACCCCATACCTTTGAAAAATATTTTCCAGTACAGTTGTGTAAATTAGCAAACTTCGCAAACAAATTTTATCTTGGTAGAACAGAGTTGGGAGACCGCCCGCTGTCAGAGCTGGACAGGCCACCACATCTGTCTGGAAAATGAAAGAAATTGAGTTGGAAACATTCTCCCAGGCATATCCAGTACTCATTAGCCCATAACACATTTTCAGAGGTATCAATTTAGAACTTTTCAATTTTTATAAGTTTCGAGAAAATTTCTCTACAAAGTAAGATACAGTTCACATGTTTCTGCACTCTTTGTTTTATGTTAACTTGAGTATATTCCCTTACTCATCTTATCTAGTTTGTTATTTGACAAATTCAAACATGTTTGCAATGGATTTTGGTTAGTCCTCTACTTTTAAATCTTCCTCCCATCCCAATTCCTACCAGTCCTTTTACAACCCATTCAGTTTACCCAGAGACATCCGTGTGACTATGGGACTGGAAGTATTCTCTGGAGACTGGTGAGGTCACCAGTGGACACACTACTGAAGATAATACTTTCCTGTCTCTGTGAACCTATCAGCAGAAATAGCTCAGCGTAAGTGCTGGGACCCTTGAGCTCCTCCTCCGTCTATTCCTGAGTACTAACTGACCCAGTCTTGCTTAGATCCAGTGCATGTATCTGCAGCTGCTGGGTTTGTGATGTCCAGAAGATGCTATTTCACATCCTTTCTCCCTGTCCTCTGAGTCTAACATTCTTTCTTGTGCTTCTTCTACAGTGTTTCTTGAACTGTAGAGGGAGTAGTACAAATGTCTTGTTTAGGGCAGAACACCATCACTTATCCCCAGCACTCTTGTACAGCCCTAAGCCTCTGCATTCATCACTATTCCCTGGAAAGAAAGGCTTCCCCGATTAAGGCAAAAGGCAGGATTTTTCTGTTGGTATAACTATACCATTTAGTTTGGTGAGTTAGTCAGTAGAGCTAAGCAACAGAATTCAGTTCTGCCTGTGATCTTTGCTACTGTGGGGTTTAGACCAGGTTTATAGTAACACAGATAAATTTCCTCATTAGAGAACAGCTAGCAATTCCTCTTAGCAGTAGCACCACTGATGGACATCCTGTCTGGAAGGTTGGTCTTGAAGATCACAGGCTTCAGACCATGGATGCTCTTTTTTCCCCAGTAGACTGCTTAGTACTTTCTAGGACTGTGAAAGTTAGCCAGTAGGATGCAACTTCTTGCTCAGTTCAGGTTGATTTCTCTCGGTATTCTACTCTTGGAACCAGGATGTTTATTCAATAACCTCTGGCTTCTTGGAGCAATTTCTTCCAGTTGTGCAGGGTATCTCCCTTCAAAATATTTTTTGTATTATAAATTATATTATTAACTTTGATTACATGATAGTAGGTCCCCTTCATCTTGGTTTACCTTCCTCCAACCACTTCGTCTCCCCACTCTGCAACTGCTTTTCTCGTAAAGCTTCCCACTCACCCCCGTATTCCCACTTTTCTATTACCTACCTTCTATTATTACCCCTCCATTACAGCATTCAGCATTCCCCTCTCAATGGCCTGCTTCAGCTTTCCAGGCTTCCACAAATGCTCTGAATTGACACATAAAATTCAAGGTTTAAAGCTAGGACCTTCATACGGAAGAACCACTGGTATTTGTTTCTTTGTGCCTACGTTACTTTACTCAGTATAATTTTTTTTTTTTTACCATTCCATCCACTTTCCTGAAAAGGTTTTTATTTTTATAGCTGAGTAAAATTCCATTGTGTATAAGTATCCTGCTTTCATTAACTGTTCATCAGTTAATGGCTATTTATATGAGCTTGACTCTATCTTGTAGGTCCTGTGAATAGAGCGCCAATGGACACGGATGAATAAATTTCTCTCTAGCAGGGTCCAAAGCCCTCTGCGTGTGTGCTTACCATGCTGATTTTGAAAAGTGACAGGGCGTGCCTGGGAGGATGATTTCTTGTGGGATAGGTGGTATGAAAACCTTTGCTTTGGGCTATAAAACCTCTAGAGAGGTTGAGTCATGGGATCCTGAAATTTAGAAATAATTGTGAAGGAGAAGATATGGTAGCTGTTCCCTGATCTTCTATTAAATCAGAGCCCCTAGGAGAGGTGTTTTGGGTAGAATCAGGATGACAGACGAGGTTTGGGAATGGGGTGTTTTCTACATTTTTGAATCAAACAGTGATGGCAGAGAGAGTTGTGAAAGGTGGTGTCATTTTTGATCCGTAGGATGTCCAAGAGTCATAACTGTTGTCAGAGCTGATGTATACCTTCAAGGGCTTTTCAGCTGTGACTGGTAAAAGGATTGGTTTTAATCACAAAAGATCCAAGGAAACTCTGAAAGTAGAATTGTGGTAAGGGGAATTTTGCAACAAAAGTTCCCATAAGCCATTTTATTTAACTACTATTAACAAAAGCTCATTTGTGTCCACAAGTTGGTAAGAGCATGGGGAATTTGGATTGAATTTGGGAAAAGCTATATGGGTCCAGTTTCTAAGACATACACTGCTGTTGGGCCATTTCATGGGAGAAGTTTTCCCTTCGTTATTTATACTGTGCTCAAAACAGTAGGCACTGGCTACATGTGTTTTTGAACACTGGAGATGTGTTTCATGGAATTAAGTATAAAATATAAGTCAGAACTTTGAGACAGCATAAGAATCATGTAAAATAGTAACATTTCTGTTTCTATTCAATTTTGAAATAATATTTTTGATAGATTAGTTTGAGTAAAACATTAATAAATTATTTTGGATGTCTAATTTTTTCAATGTGTCTATTAGAAAATTAGAAATTATACATGTGACCTATGTTATACCCTTCCATTGGATGAAGCTGAACAATAGTCATTACATAGGCACCAAATTGTTTGCTCTTATTTCATTTTTTAATTCATTAATATGAAACTCTGACTTAATAATATTAAAATTTTCTAAAGGAAAGGTTCTATGTTTCTATTTTTCATTTTATCCTGAGGTTTTTAAAAGATTGTTAGAACCTGGTTTGAAAATAGATGTGTTGGCTTGAATTTATTCAGATTATTTCTTTACTTTCATACATCTATGAGCTACTTTTATCTTGTTTTAGCTTTGATTGTAAGTCAAATTTATATTGTTATGAAGATTATTTAGTTTAGAAGAAGTGGTAATAAATAGCAGAATTATTTTCATTGTGTCTTGGACTCCTACTTCCTTGTTTTATATTTAAAATGGAAAATTTTAGAAAGGCACTGAACAGATTTAGTCAATGTTTTGACTTATTTCTATAAGTCTTTGTTATTTTAATAATAAAGAAAAGTTTTAGCTGATTACTAAAATTAACAATTATTATTTTTAATTTCTTAAAAATACAAATACATTATATATCTATATTATATATATATATATATATTATGTATCTTATAGGCTTTCATTTTGAGCTCAGGTTGGCCTGGAACTTACATATGATGAGCTTCCTGCATCAACTTCTCAAATAGCAAGATTACTGATAGGAGCTACCATAGTTGGCTTGAAGTAAAATTTCTCCTGAAGACTTAGTGTAATAATTGTGAGAAATTCTTGTAAACTTTCTATGAAAATTACCAGGTTATCTCCTTTGGCAGAATATGTTTATTATGCCCCTTTCCTCCTCATTTTTCTTTCTTCTTGTTATTCTACTTTTATATTAATAGTTTGCAAAATATTTGAAAGATAGCTATAGATATTATACTTCATTACCTAAAAATAATTCAGCATTTACTAAGAATAAGAATATTCTCTTATAAAGTTAAAATACAGTGACAAAGTGCACAAAATCTAATGCTAACCTAGTGTAATTATCTGTTGTATAGTACATATTCAAAACTTACCACCTGTCCGAGTCCATTTCGGGAGCATTCCTGACAGTTGATTTCCAGTTCTCACCTCATTTCCCTTAGTCTAGAACCATTTCTAGTCTTCCTTTGCTTTCGTCCTTTATGATACTGATGTTTTTGGGTCTGGGACAATTGTTGTACATATCCTTTGAGGCCAGTTTCCCAGCAACAAGGTGGGGGTAAGGAGGCTTTGGACAGAACAGCAGAAGCCATGCTGTGATCGCAGGAGGGCATGGTATCTGGGTGTCTCTTTGTGGATGTGTATTTGGTGATGGTGATGTAACCAGACTTTTGCACATACAACTGCACTATTTTATGTTGTAATTAGTCAACAATCAACAGACAAAATTTTCGCCTCTCTAATCCCTCATTTAGTTCATGTCACTACTTCTAACTTGTGTTGATGTTCTTACTGTATTGCATTGTACTGATGTTCTTACTGTATTTTATTGATGTTGTTCTTACTGTATTGTATTGTATTGAATTGATGTTCTTACTGTATTGTCTTGTACTGATGTTCTTACTGTATTGTATTGTATTGATGTTCTCTTGAATTACTGCTTCACATTTTAAATCCAAAACAATATATTCTAACAGATTAAATGCAGTATGTATTCCAAATGAATTCTACTAAGTAAACATTGAAGAGATTTGGAAAAGTGTGAACCAGTTCTACCTAAGAGCTAATTTTTATTTTGTTTTGCTTTCATTTTTCAAGACAGGGCTTTTTGTTTGTTTGTTTTTTGTGTAGCCCTGTCCTGGAACTCTCTTTATAGACCAGGTTAGCCTCAGACTCAGAGATCCACCTGCCTCTGCCTCCCGAGTGCTGGGATTAAAGGCGGTTGCACCACTGCCTGACTGAGGAGCTTATGTTTATATGAGAAATAAAATGATTACTCAAAAAATATATTGCTTGTTTATATTGATTTATAACTGGTTTACAGAAGGTTTTGAATTCCACATTTCAACTAGCTACTATTATTTCAAAAGGAAATACGAATTGAAAAAAATTCTTAGTATTAATTTGTGCATAGCCATTAGGAGGTAAAAACTACATAAACCCAACCCATTGAGCCTCTTAATAAATAAGCTGTCAGGCCGTGGATGTAACTGTGGTAGAGCGCTTGCTACCACACACGAGGCACTGAGTTTCAGATCCAAGATTGCACAAAGAATATGAGAACTGTTTTTTTAAAGGTCAAATGCAATGCAGACATTTAAAAAAAGTTTTTAAAAATTACACTTGATCTTAGCCAAAAGGCTGAGGTTAAATTCATTAATTATTAATTAATTTTCCATCCTGACTGCAGTTTCCCCTCCCTCTTCCCCTCCCAGTTGGGGTGTCCTGGTGTAGGAGGGTCTTCTGTTTGTATGTTGCTTTCATTGGTTAACTAATAAAGAAAACTGCTTGGCCTGATAGGGCAGAACTTAGGTAGACAGAGAAGACAGAACTGAATGCTGGGAGGAAGAAAGCAGAGTGAGAGAGCCGCCATGGAGACGCCAGGTCAGACATGCTAAATCTTTCCCTGTAAGCCATGACCTCATGGTGAACACTGGACTAATAGAAAAGGGTTAAATCAAGATGTGAGAGTTAGCCAATAGGAGGCTAGAGATAACGAGCCAAGCAGTAACTTAGTGAATACAATTTCTGTGTGGTTATTTCCGGTGTAAGCTAGCCGGGTGGCCGGGACAAACGAAGCCCCCCCCCCTTGTAACAGTGTCCCGTCCCCCTGTCATGTCTCCCCCACTAAGTGCCTCAGAATGCTGACATTTTTACAACCTAGAAATATCTTGGAACAGTGGCAATGAAGAAGAATTGAGACTGATATTCTTTAAGTAAGCCAATGACAAAGTCATTTTTTTTTTTTTTAAAAAAAGTAGGTTTGACATTTTCCATTGTATCAGGGCCACAAGCCTTAGTAGGCCACAGACTTTAGTACATGACTCCACGATGGAAGTACCATTCATCCATAAAACTCAGTACATAGACACCACCACCTGCCAAATGAAAACAACGACCTAATCCATCAAAGTCCGTAGTTCTGGGAAAGTCTCTGAATCTACTGACTTTGCCTTTTGACTTCTGTGGTTCCACTTCTGGCTAACTGTTCTTGTTAATTGAAGTATGACAACCTAGAACATGCTTTTTGTGCTTGAGACCTCACCTGAAAAAGGTTTAGTGCCACACTGGGATCCTGAGCACTCAGTGTAGTCACTGGCTGGCTAATCAAGTCTTGTCTACTAGCTTAAACCTGCATCTCAGCAGTCTTCTCTAGAGAACACCCCACAATACCATGGGTTATTCTTATCTTTAAAAACAATATGATTGGTTGATCGTGATCCTTGGTTTCAGTATATTTGAGCAGTTATAAAGCATTTTTTTTCTTTTCTTTTTCGAGACAGGGTTTCTCTTTGTAGCTTTCTGTCCTGGAACTTGGTGTGCAGCGGATCTTCAAGTCACAGGAATCCGCCTGCCTCTGCCTTCTGAGTGTTAGGGTTAAAAGGGTGTTCCACCACCACCGAGCTGTTTTGTTTTTTTTAAAGTTTTGTCACTAAACATTGAAGCACTATTAATAAAAACTCAGAGAGAGAAATTAAGGTTCAGCTTGAAGTTCCAAAAAGCAAAGCAGGCAACCATCATTAGCTCTTGCCTCAACCTCAGTCTGAAATGGCAATCCTGCCTCCAGGAATCTCAGAATGAGACTGAGACTGAGAGCTGTTTCCTTCTGCTTTATAAGCCTCTCTAGGGCTGGGATTAAAGGCGTGCACCACTGGGATAAAAGCCATGCACCGCCTGGTTCTATGGCAACTAGTGAGGCTACTCAGATTAAAGGTGTGTGTTTAACTCTGTGGACTGAGGAGACAAGTTTTCTTTTTTTTATTAAATTAAAAAAATTTTTAAATTATGACATTTTCTAAGAAAGTGTGTTTTAGTGATGTCAATCTTAATTGCCTGAAGTGTCATAATTACTCAAAGTCTGCATTAATTATAGACTTTTGCATTTTATGTAGTCATCTTCTAAAGGGTTTAAACTCGTTTATCTTGGCTGACTTTTTGAAACATGAATACCCATTATTTGCTGATTTGATCTTTGGGAACATCTTATAAAAGTTTGCAAATTAAATACTAATCTGATGAAGTCACTTAATGATTTAGCTCATTTGTGACAAGTTTTTTTTTCAATTTATTTATTTATTATGTATACAGTATTCTCAGTATTCTGTCTGCATGTATGCCTGCAGGCCAGAAGAGGGCACCAGATCTCATTACAGATGGTTGTGAGCTACCATGCGGTTGCTGGGAATTGAACTCAGGACCTTTGGAAGAGCAAGCAGCACTTTTGACCACTGAGCCATCTCTCCAGCCCTTGTGACAAGTTTTATGGCAGATCATTACCTTAACTTATTTACTGTATTGTTGCATTGATGCAGTCAGTTGCTTTTTTTTTTTTTTTTTTTTTTTTACAACAAATAAGCTGCCAAAATATTTTCACTGAGGATTTGAGCAAGCAATTGAAGCAGAGAGTCCAGATCCACAGTTCTTGTTCTTTCCAACTGCATAGGCTTGCCATGTTTGCCTAGTTATTTGCCCAGGACAAGTGTTTAAGTTTTTGAAGCCTTAGATTCCTATTTTATAAAACAGGGCAGGACTGCCTCAAAAGCCTGAGAATTGTATCAGAAGAGAATACGGGGAGTAGCTCAGTGGTGCAGTCTTTAAATTAAAGAATTATATCAAATGATGTTTTGGAAACACTTGATATAGTGGCCGTCACTTGGAAAATAAGTCAGTCACTGCTATTTTCACCTGTGTTTTTTAAGTAACTTGGAAAAGTTTCGTGGGATTATTCTATAAGAACATATGAAATCTTCAGGACAGCTAACAGAAAGTGTCAAAGGTATCTAGAACTTTCTTTTAATTCAGTAGCCATAAACCAGGCAGTCAGAACTACACTGTATATGTATAACACACACCAGGATTCACAAGTATTTCTGAGGAGGAATATTCAAATAGCTCATTATTATTTTTGTGTTTTTTTAAGCTGAAATAATAACACCACAGATACTAACTTAGCCATTGTTGAAATTAACTCTCAGTATTTAGAGAAGTTAAGATGTCTCTTGATTGCATACTGCTGAATCGTGGCTCTTACTGAGTTTCTAGGGACTGGGCTCGTCCCTAGCTTGCGTTACTTCTAAGCAGTGATTCTGTGATGGAGCTTCCTGCATTTCGCATCAAAACCTGAGAGCTGCTACCATTCTGCAGTCGGAATCATTTGCCATGCAGTCCATCCTCACAATATAAGAGAAAGAAGCATGGTTGATCTTGTTGTCTCTGTGTTCTCAGTGTGATGTCTTCCAGGCAAGAAGACAGTGTTCTTTAATTATCATCTGAGCTGCTAAGTGAGGATTTTCACAGTGTGCTCTTCTCTCCAGCAGGACAATCCTATCAATCAAATTAGACACTTTCGGGACTGGAGAGATGGCTCAGTGGTTAAGAGCACTGACTGCTCTTTCAGAGGTTCTGATCCTGAGTTCAATTCCCAGCAACCACATGGTGGCTCTCAGCCATCTATAATGAGACCTGGCGCCCCCTTCTGGCTTGTGGGCACACAATGGAAGGAATGCTGTACACATAATAAATAAATATTTTTTAAAAAATTAGACACTTTCAGGAAAAGAGCAGTAGAAATGTTGAGGACACTTGAGGTTTTTTTTTCCACATCATTATGTTTGATGGTTTTATGATCCTCCTGTTGCTGTTGTTATCAGCACAAATACAAATATTGGATATGGAACAGTATAAGTTCTGACTAGTGTAGCTTTTCTCAGTGTGTTCCAAAGTAAACAAATCCCTTAAGAGTGGGCTTATCTCACATCCTGACTTCCCTTTCACAGTCGAGTCTGAGGCAGTGGCTCTGGCGTAATTCCTAACAGCTTTCCCTCTCTCTTAAAACTGTGCTAGTGCGGGCACTGAATTATGCGAACATCCTTCACAAGAGGCTTCTCATGAAAAGACACTGTCAAATAATGTTGGGAAACAAATCATCTTCCATCACATACTAGAATCACATAATTACCAGCATCAAAGAAGTGTTAGGCACACTTAACTGAGTTTAATTCTATGTTTCCTAAATTTATTTCATGATGTATTCCTCTTTACATGCAAAAAATAGTCTCCCACAAAACACACTTTAAAGCAGCACAGGATACTCGGATTTTTTTTTTTTTTTATATTCTTTGGCTTATCAGTTTCCAGTATTGGAACAGAAGAGTTTTGTACGTGCTTTCTGTAACTAGCCCCTCATGTTTTCTAGGCTGAGGCAATGAGGTAAACAGTTACCTGCGTAATTCATCATCACAAACTCTGAGTTTATGTTGTGATATGGTGGGGCTGCGGGTCACCCGGTTAGCTTTACCCGAAATAATTACACGGAAACTGTATTCTTTTAAACACTGCTTGGCCCATTAGTTTTAACCTCTTACTGGCTAGCTTTTACATATTGATCTAACCCATTTATAATATTCTGTGTAGCACCACGAGCTGGCTTAACAGGAAAGATCTTAACCTGCGTCTGTCTGGAGTGGGAGAATCATGGCGACTGCCTGACTTGGCTTCTTTCTCCCAGAATTCTGTTCTGTCTACTCTGCCTACCTAATTTTCTGTCCTATCAAAGGCCAAGCAGTTTCTTTATTAATTAACCAATAAAAACAACAGATAAGATACAAGACCCACCTCCATCAAGTTTATCTCTGAAATTCAGATTTAATTTAATTTCACTAAAAATTCACATTTTGCCTCTGGTATGTGGGTGGTAGTTTGAATGAAAATGGTCCATCAGAAGTGGTAGTTTTAGGAGGTGTGGCCTTATTGGAGTAGGTGTGGCCTTGCTGAAGTAGGCGTGGCCTTGTTGGAGTAGGTGTGGTCTTATTGGAGTAGGTGTGGCCTTGTTCAAGTAGGCGTGGCCTTTTTGGAGAAACTGTGTCACTGAGAGTGGACTTTGAGGTTTCAGAAGCCCAAGGCAGGCCCAGTGTTACTCTCTTTTTCTGATGCCCAGTGATCTGGATGTAAAACTCCCAGCTACCTCTCCAGCAATGTGTCTGCCTGCATGCTGCCATGCCTCGTGCCATGATGACAATGGACTAACCCTCTGAACCTGTACGCAAGCCCCAATTAAATTCCTTCCTTTATACAAGTTGCCGTGGTCATGGTGTTTCTTCATAGTAATAGAAACTCAAACTAAGACATATGCCAAGCTGAGGGCTGTAATGAAGAATGTAAAATGAGTAAAGATGGTTTTTATCCTCGGCGTTTGAATTAATAAGTGCATTGGCTTGACTGCTCTGTGTGATGTCTTTTCCCTATTTTCAGGTTGATGGTTCTCATGGATGGAATTCTAGATCGTGTCAGAGTACAGAGTGGGAGAGGACAAACTAGTAGAGCAGACTGATAAGGCATGTGCTCTGAGGACACAGAAGCCTTCCCCAGCTGCACCCTCAGGTCTAAGAATGCAGACATCAGGAGAGGCTTGCTTTCAGGGTCTGCTCAGTGGTGTAAAAGAAAGAATCTGTTTGCATCTCAGTGAGGCTGGTGACATTACCAGTTGCAACATCTGCCAGCAGATTTAGAAGCTGATCAGTAGTGGGCCAATCCAGTGCAAGCCTCTGACTGCTTGCTTTTGGGTTCCATGCTTCAGAAATTAATCATGGCTTGTGGAGAGGCAAGCATGCAGCCTTAGATAAGTAGAAGGGTACAGTCAATACCCTAAGGCCTGTGAAGATAACACGACTGCGAGGAAGATGTGGCTCTGTGTAGGCTAGTCAGAGGTTGTCACAGGCTAGAGTACCACTGCGTGTACCTGAAGGTGAATGGGAGGGTGTTCAGAAGCAAGAAGATTCTAGTGTTGTATAGAACACACACAAGCTGGAGGGACTCAAGGAGGTTGACGCTCCTGGCTAGCCACGGGGAGCCTCCTCACATCTAAGATCCGGCAGCATAGTGAAGAGCCTGTGTCGGTCAGTCAGATTGCATCATTGTGACTACTAAACACCTGAGAGAAATGGCCTTAAAGGAAGCAAAGCTTGCCTCACAGTTGCTATGGATCCATTAATTTGGGGAACAAGGTAAAAGAGATCATCCTAGTGGGGACACGTGATGGAGCAAAGCCGGTTACCTAATGGTAGACAGCAGAGAGAGAGGGGTGGGCTTGGGACAATTTATACCCCTCCAAGGAATACCTCAGTGACTCATTTCTTCATCTAGGCCCCACCTCCTCACTGTAGCCCAGTTTGCTATGAATTCATCACTGAAATCATGAACTAACTCATTGATGAAATTAGCACTCTCATGATCTACATTTTGTACTGACCTAGCTTTCAACACATGAGCCTTCGCCAATAATTTAAATCCAGACCATAACTGAGGCCTTTCTGGCTAAGAAGGAGACCATCAAAACTCTGTCTAAGGAAGCAGTGACAGAGAAATAAAACTCTGCCTCTTGTGATTACATGAAATCAATCAGGAGACACAGAATAAAACAAACAAAAAAAAAGTTTCACCTTCTAAAATACAAAACCAAGATGCAGAGACTACATTGCTCAATTATCTCCAGGATCATTGTAACATATTTCTCTAAGGGGATGACAGACGAGTAAAGCTTTGAAGAAAATGAAAATACCAACCGTCTTGGCTGTGTGCATCTTCTCTTCGTGAAGAGAACTATATAGAGCAGCAATCCCAGCTAAGTGTGTGTAAGGCGTGTTCCACACCGCTGGGAATAGGTTAAGGAGATGGGGAAACAAAACTTTGAAAACACAATTGTTATTAAAATATAAAGATTCTTTATTATTCAAGGAGACAAAAATCTGACCTCCGGTTTTAACTACTCTGACTGTAAGGAATCAGTCAGTACATTGCGATGCAGCACAAAGGGACAACGAAACCTTTAAGAGTTTGAAGAGAAACTTCCTTAGGTGTGCTAACCCTGCACCTGAGAAATAAAGAAGCGCTGACTCACCGCCGTGAGCAGCAGCTTGGGACACACCCTTTCAATAAAAGGAGTAGGAGTCTCATAAACTATTTTAGCAAGAACTTCCTCCAGGAAATCCTTGGTCACTCTGTGGAGTGTGTGTGTGTGTGAGGGAGAGAGAGAGAGAGAGAGAGAGAGAGAGAGAGAGAGAGAGAGAGAGAGAGAGAGAGAGAGAGAGAGCACCTAATAGCAACACGATATTTTTCTAGATAAAAGTTTAATTCTGGGCTTTGAATATCCTTTAGTTTTTCATCAGTATAACAATCCATTTTTTCGTGGTATTTTGAGGCTTTTCTAGTTATCTTTTAAAAATTCTTTAATTTCATTTTTATTCATGAAAATTTTTATTCAGGAAAGTAAGTTGTCACATGCCCCTAGTCCAAACTGACCTAAACTACAAGGCAGTCAGGGCTCCAGTGCAGCTAGCACAGCCAGCAGCAACAGCATAGTTAGCTTTAAAACCCTTCCCGTGGGCTCATCTAGACCCTCACAGTTTCCATCTGCTGCAAAGCTGCTCTGCTCAACTAGAACATGAGCCACAAGCCTCACTGTGACCTCACTGCAGGGCTGGCTGGTCAGGGGAGAACAGAAGTTTAGAGGTTTTACAACAGCTGCCGACAGAGTCCTTGGGAAAGATTATTTTGGAATAATTCTCTTTCGCAAAAGAAGGGAATGAGAGGGGTCAGAAATAGGAAACCGACAAGAAAACAAGCCTGTCAGCATTCAAAACTGATTACTGGGAAATTACTCTGTGGCAAGGAAAAAAAAAAAACCCACAGAGTTCCAGAAACTTCACTTAGTGATGATTATTCCAAAAGGCTTTTGTTGGGTATATTTTGCTAAAATAAATATGCTTACCTTAACTCTGTAATGAGCTTTGATTTGCTCTTGGCGATTTTCATGGTGGTTGCCAACTCTATGGAAAACAAGGAACCTTCCAGGATGTGGTACACCCCGGCAGTGGCAAGGCCGGGTTACGTGGCCATCACTCTTAATACCGTAAACCTTTTAGAATAAAGTTAGATCCTGAGCTGTGACCTCGTCTATCGGCCGTTATTTACAGTAGACTTCCTGAGTGCAGGAAAGGAAACACGGCTCTCTCTAGGCCAAACCAGTTTCTGTTTTGCTCCCCTTCTGTTATTTGTTTAACAAGTTGAGGCATAACTGTCTATTAAAAATTAACTCTCTTGTTTTCTTGGAATACACCCAAAATCTCTGACTGGGAGTAGATGGTCACAGTGCCTATTGTATGGCCTAGAGGGCAGTGTGGAAGTTAGAAGTTAGAGGACTGACACTCAAGTTCCTACTTCTTTAGCATGTGATCACTAACCTCTCTTGAGCATGATAAACTTCTCAGTCTCAGCTTCACCATCTTTCATGGCGATCTGAAGATTATACTTAGGTCCTGACGATCTGAAGATTACGAGAGAGTGTGCCAAAGTATCCCATTGAAGCGATAAGGTGCCCCACCACCGACTTCTCATTTCTTCCTCAAATGTACCTCTGCTTCCTCCTTGCTTCTTGTCAGTCCCTAACCTCTGAGCTGGATAATCTTGTGGCACATGGCGTGCTGGATGCTGCCCTACAGAGCGCTGCAGCACAGATTACACGGAAAAGGTGTCGCCGGTACGCGTAGCATATGATGACCTGCTATCTTCCAGAAAGTGAAAACTTTCAGCCCACTGTTATCAAAACAGTCAAGTTCCTGTGCAGAAATAAAAAACAAAATAAAACGGTCCTTGCAAGAATCAGCTATCTTTTCTGAGCTTTTTGTATACATGAAGTTATTAAATAGTCCAAATTCCAAGATCCAAAATGTTGGCCCATAATAGTCCTTAATAGGGACATGGCTCATCTTTAAAACTTTTTGGAATTAGTTTTTAATTTTTTGTTTGATTTCCACACATGGATATAATGCCTCTTAATAATATCCACCCCTATTCCTTCTTTCCCTCTTAACTTCCCCTACCTCCCCCAACATTTCTCATTTCCAACTTTAAAAAAAATCCTCTGAGTCAAGGTCATGCTGCCCACAGGCACATGGGTGTGGAATCATAGACTGGGGCATGAGAAGTATACTGGAATTTAAAATTTAATTTTGGTATATGCTCTTATGTGATCCTAGTTCTCCACCCCCTGAACTGACTACGTCTTGACCAAGAAGAGGCAGGCAGTAAAGAAATCATTCTCTAAGCAAAATTTTAATTACCAACATTTTATTTTTTAGCAGATACTCTCTGCAGCCTCCGCTGGTCTAGAAAGCTCTTTGAACTCCTGATCTTTTGCCTTTAATTCTTGAGTGGTGGGTTATAGGCATGCGCCAATAGGCCCAGCTGATGTGATGTGGTCAGGTATTCTATCAACTGAACTGGCTACATTCTCAACTCCTAAAGTTTTTGTTATGATTTCCATATCCTCTAAATGCTCACCAACTACTTTGGTTCAAAGAGACGACAGATTGAGCTTGCCAACAATGTCCAGGGTCTCTTGTACTCATTATGATTCTTTTCATGAATGTCTACCTGCGCACTTCCAGGCCTTACTGTGTTCATGATGCCTCTCACACAATGTAAAATCCTGCAGCTCTTCTATGATACTGCCTTTTCCTCCTAGTTCAATAAAATGAATTATAAAACTACCTGATTCTAATATACTAACCGAACAAAACAGAATATTAAACATATGCTTTAAACACGGGTTTCAATTAGGAAATACACGACTAAATGCACCTTACTATGGAGTTTCTTGTGAGAAACTCTTAGCACAGGATATCGTCTCTACTTTGGTATTTATTACAAGTATATCTGTATTTACAGATCTATATCTAGTGTAAGTATAAAGGTTGTGAACTTGGTGCATTAGGTAATAGTGAAATAGAATTCATTATCCTTTTATTTTAAAATATCAAAACATATTGCACTAAATCACTTGGTCTACCTACCTAAAATTAATTAACAGAACACAGCTCATTCTGTATCATCATGGAGGAAGCATATGGAGGTTTTTTTCCTAGTTGCCTATCATCATATCAACTGTTCAAGCCCACATGACCTACTTAGAGCTGACTACTTTCTTCCTGCACACTCACTTCAGTCCTGCAGGTCTTCTGAGATCAGAAAACCAACACACTAGGAACTGAGTAACTAATGTATTTCTCGCCATCATTTTACCGTGGGTTGGATCGCTTTTCATTTTGTTTTTAATTGGTTTACACAGTATCACGTTTCCTTATGGCCTTTTCACATATGATCTGGTTGACCTTCCCCTGCTTTGCTGCCACCCGGTCTACAGCCTCGTAAGCCTCAGAGCCGGAATAGGACTCACCCCTAACAATCCAAGGAAACCCTCTTTAGGACGAGTCAGACTCTATCTGATTCAATCACAAACAGTGACTTCTTTCCAGTCCTAGATGAGGAAGTATATAATCTTCAAACAGGCTCAACAACAACTTCGTGTTTGCAGGAAAGGAACAATAATTGTCAGAAAGACAGTGAGTTGTGTCTTTTCAGGTAAGAGGCACGAAAAGAGATGGAACAACAGGGGAAATCAAACAACAAGTAAGCAAAATGATAACTTCATAGTTCTACTGGCTTGTGTGGCCATTCCCAACAGTCTTGAGTAAGGCGTGTGATTTCTTCACGAATAAGTCCTCCACACTTAACACACTACACACCATTTACCAGTACATAACGACTCAAAGAACTGAACACACAGTGAGTTATTATATTATTATATCTTGTCTTCTGCAATAAACTTATCATAAGAAGTTTTAGGTTGCTTAAAATGTGTAATTAGTTGAACTGGACTCAAGAACACATTCATTGTCCACCTGTAACATTTTAATGTGCTCCCCCTAAATGTACAAGGCAAACATTAAACTGCAGCTTTAAAACTCTGAGGTCTAAAATAGATCTGGGCTCTGCTTCTTACCCCAAGAAGATGTTCTGTCTTTTTGTGCCACATATTGTGTAGTGTTCTGAATGTAGATGAAAAGTACACACTGTTCATTCAGGGCACAGAAATACCATTGGAAAAAAAAATGTTTGGTGGGTACACAGATCTCTCGTATTCTGCTTTTGTTACGTTTTTAGCAAACAGTTTCTACCACTGATTAATATCAAGAACATTTTCTATGAGAACCAGGAAGCCCCCTGATTAGTGCGAAGTCACCAGTGTACATTTCAAAGCCTGTAGAAAAAAACCCCCTAACCTCTCCTAATAAAATTCCCTCATTTAAAATACCATTTATTCCAATAGTCAAGCTCATTTTTTTTAAAAAGATAGACAAAGTCCTGTGTTACTAATCTCATCCTATCAGAATCCACTCAATATTCCCCAACAGATCATCATATATAAAAAATGACAGTCATGCTTATAGAAATTATGCATAGGATGTGTTATAGCACCAACTCGAGAACACAGCTGAAACTCAGGGGACTTACACGACCCACCAGAGTTTACTTAGCATGTATTTATCTAGACATCTTTGACAAAGAGCTGTGGTGGGTTATAGCAAAAACTATGACTTTTTAGTAAATACCACCCTCTAGGGCACTGCTATTTCAGTAGAAACAGCACAAACACACAATAACCATGACTGAAATCTGGGCAGGAAGTGATGAATAGGATTCCAGGAACAGAGACCAGAAGAGGAAGAGAGCATATTCAGATAGAGGAATTGGACATTTAGTCTTGAAGGCCACTGAGCTGCACCTCAGAGAGTAGATCGCAGCATATTTAGACAGGAGTGTGACTACAATTAAGGTATTGTGATTTAAGGGACACCTTAAACAAACCAACAAACTGTCACATGAAAATCAGCTACCTCCAACGACAGCAAACATCACCCACATAAGTGCATTGGACGTGCCTTTTCAGTGGGATAATGGATTAATGGATGCTGTCATTACAAAATGTACACTTTATTACTTTTTTCTTTTTCTTTTCTTTCTTTCTTTCTTTTTTTTTTTTGGATCTTTCGAGACAGGGTTTCTCCATAGCTTTTTGGTTCCTGTCCTGGAACTAGCTCTTGTAGACCAGACTGGCCTCGAACTCACAGAGATCCGCCTGCCTCTGTCTCCCGAGTGCTGGGATTAAAGGCGTGCGCCACCACCGCCCGGCTAATATTTGCTTTTTGAAAAATATTCAAAAATTAGCAAACAAAAATATAGAGAGAATAAATCCTTGCTAACTTTCTACTTTTTTTTTTAAATGGTTCTTCGAGACAGGGTTTCTCTGTGTATCAGTCCCGGCTGTCCTGCAACTAGCTTTTGTAGACCAGGCTGGCCTTGAACTCACAGAGATCAGCCTGCTTCTGCCTCCCAAGTACTGAAATTAAAGGTGTGTGACACCATCGCCCTACTATAGTTTTCTATATTATCTTATGATTCTAAATTCTTTAGAACAACTATTGTATTAGAGTTCTCTAGATAATCAGAACCACATATATAAACATATGGATATATATATATAATACTATATATGTATGTGTACACTTAAATATATGTATAAGTGTCATGAATCATAAAGGCAGGTCACATGGGAGGAGGAAGAGTCACTTTTTATTTATTTAGGCAGTTCATTATGTTTTGTAAGCACTTCTGGATATATAATGTTAAAGAAAGGAACATATGACTATCCTTGGTGTTTAACTGAGCAAATTGAAACACAGAGAAGTTAGGAATCTTGAGGGTTATGGAGCTAGGAGGGTACAGGTGGACACAGAATCAGAGCTGGTGTCTTTTGGCACGTCACCTAGTTATCTGCTGCACCTTCACTCTTAGATCCTAAACCCCTGGAGCATTTGTTGGATTCATTCTTTTTTTGTAACTTCATTCATGATACGTTTGTTTATACATGCTCTATATTCAACTAATTTTTTTTTTTTTTTTTTTTTTTTTTTTTTTTTTTTTTTTTTTTTTTTTGGTTTTTCGAGACAGGGTTTCTCTGTGGTTTTGGAGCCTGTCCTGGAACTAGCTCTTGTAGACCAGGCTGGTCTCGAACTCACAGAGATCCGCCTGCCTCTGCCTCCCGAGTGCTGGGATTAAAGGCGTGCGCCACCACCGCCCGGCTAATTTGAAGGGATGTTTATTTTCAAAAAACCCTATTATATTGTACATATAATTGAATATCTATATGTTCATTTTAAAAAATCAATTCTAAAAAAACCCAAAAAATAAAGAATAAATTCTATTATACATTCTGTTTTTGTTAGGTACCAGTTTGTTTATTGAACAGACTTCTTGAATTAATTTATTTATTTTTTTATTTTTTATTTTTTAAGACAGGGTTCTCTGTGTAACAGCCCTGACTGTCCTGGAACTCACTCTGTAGACCCAGGCTGGCCTCGAACTCACAGAGATCTGTCTGCCTCTGCCTCCTGAGTGCTATGGTCAAAGGTGTGTGTCACCACCGCCTGGCTTTGAATTAGTTTTTAAGGTGTGTGGATGAGTTGAGTTGGTTTTCATGATGTTGACAACTCAGAAAGTCCTAAATTGTTCATATTTAGTAAGGTTTGTGACTTGTGTGGACAGAAGTGAATAGCTCAACTTTAAGGGCTAATTTCATTTTCTGTAAAAAAGAGATAATCAAACTTTGGTAATGTGTGATATGACTAATTTACTGTGTATATAAAGATATACATTCAAGATGCAAGGATTTCATGTGTCTTCATTTTGTAAAGGAAGCCATCTCCAATTACAATGCATTGATCTCAGGGGTAAGTTCAACATGAGTTACTAACTGCAGCTAACTTCTTTGACGTTTATGAAATCTGTAGGCTTAAACCCTCTTAGGAAGATGGGAGAGAGAACAGACTTTGGTCCGAAGATGTTTCCTTTGGCTTCCTCTGGCACTTGGTACACATCTTTTATAAATATGGGTGGTGTCTTATTCTTTTAAATGCTCATTGCTGTTTGAACTCTGCTTCTACTTTAGATCCAGGAGATGACTTCCATGGAAGGTTATTATGATGCCCACTCAAAATATCTTTTTCTGCTGACTACTTAGTCACAATTATTTTATACAAGATGCTCAGGATATAACCATTAATGGCAATTATTTCTATACTAGAATTGAATGGCTCTAAAATTCTGAGTTTACATATCTGAAGAAACCCTGTTGTGTGTCCGAGTTTCCTGGAGAGGTATGAACAAAATCCCAGTTAGAAACCAAAGAAACTATTCTGCCAAAGCCACCTTGGCAAGCCAATGACTTTAGTGGGGTTACTTACAGAATGGATAAGGATACAGGGCGTAGATGACTCAAAGGCAGAGTCACTAAAAGCTCACACCAGTTAGATAACCATTCATGAATGTTGCGCTCCTAGGGTTCCCTACACGACTTTCAGATAGTTTAACAGATTGGAGCCTCTTACTCCTCAGCAGTCTGTACTGCTCATAAAACCTCAAGGAGAGATTTTGTAAACCAGGCAAATTTTAGGAACTTCCTGAGACTTATAAATTGCTTCCTTCCTTCCTTCATCCAGGAAATTTGTTTACTTCTTGAGTCTTAATGTTTAAATTCTAAAAAAATTGATACACAACAAATTCACATTCTCCTTGTTTTCCCAGTCATGCAATTGACACCATAGTTTGGCCACTTACCCCAAACTTCTATTTTTATTCTCTTTTTGTGTTTAACCCAGTTTAAATTTTTAGTTGGGAGATGCCTTTGAGATGAGTCCTTCTAACCCTTCCTTTGGGGATATGGGCAATTTAGACTACAGACCATTGGGGCTTGGACATTAGTCTATAACTGATAAGAGCATAATAGGAAAAAAAGCTGAAATGTTTTTGCATAGATCATGCTACTGCCCAATTAAACTACATAGCATACAGCAACTGCCTAGTTTATGTGCCTTTTATCACCATTATTAGGAACAGAATAAAAGTTTTAATTATTGAGTCGGTCTTTTATTGTCATTGTGCATTTGGCTAAAGTACCCATGTGTTTCTTCTGGAAACTACTTTGGGAATTTAATTATACACAATTCATTTTGCCTTAGGTTCTACTTGCCATGGCATAGTTCACAGATATAATAAAGTCTTAAATATCAAGACTTCAAGCTCACATTGGCATGACTAGTAAAATCTCAGTCCTTAGAGCTGGGTATGATGAGGTTAAACTTTATTAACCCCAGCATATGGTAGTCTGAAGCAGATCACAAATTTGAGGGCAGCCTGGGATACATGACAAGTCCCCATCTAAGTAAATAGTAATTAGTCTCAGAAAGGAATGAGCTTACATTCATACAATAACATGGATGAGCCTGAAAATATTAGTTAAATTATAACTGCCAGTCACAGATGACCCCATTATGTATGATTCCATCCATACAAATAGATTTCCACTCATGCAAAGATTTTAATGTATGAAAATCTATAAAGACAGAAAGCTGAGGAATGGTTCCATAGAGAAGGAGGGAAAACAGCTTAGGAGTGGGTGACTGTTAGTTATGTAACTAGCATCGCTGCTCTAAGTTAATTTCTCAACAATGATCAAATAAAATTTCAAGATTAATTTCTCAAAGCAAGGTTAAAGTTTCAAGAAAAAAAATGTGTGCTGAAGGAATGGGGTCCCGAGACTGTTCTAATTGTCTTTGTCAAAACCTGCAGCCACTCATTCTATTGCTGACAAGTCAAATCAAAACAAACAAAAACCCGAAAAGAAAACCAACAACAAAATATCCCTCAGGTGTAAAGGCCCTCTTCTGGCCATTTCCTAACAGTTCTTCAGTCAGTCAGGGATTCACAAAGCCCCAAGGACTTTTGTTTAAACAAGAAGTTTCTTAAAAATTGGGGCACTTGGCTGTTTGATGAGAATTACTTGTGATTATTAAGAAACATTACACCACTGCCGGAGCCTGTTTTAATTTACCTGGGTTTCATTTGGGTAGTTATCCTTCAGAAGCCACATGTCAAAAAAGTCCCGAACCTTCCTTCTATTTATCCTGTCTCTTGAAAAGAGGATTTTTGTCTCTCAAGACTCAAATCCAAAGCACTCTGAAAGTTTTCATTCAGAAAAATATTTCATCGATAATACCAGTCTTAACAAATGTCTAAAATGATACCACCAGATGGTGCTACCTCCTTACACTTCCCAAAGTCAGTGGCACATTTGAAAGGACATTTTGCAGTGAGTTTTAATTACCTTCTGTCAATACTATTTAAAGTTGCAGGAATCTGTTATCCAAGACTCTGTGGTGCAATAGGGATTTTATAATTGGACACCTGTGAATGGAAGTTGGCCAGCCAGTAACAACACACAGAGAAGCTTAGCTTTTATTGCTCATGGGTTTTTTTTTTTTTAAACTTCACCTTTCTAGTTATTTTGTACTTTATTCCTAAGAAGTGAAAGACTAGGTTTTTGTCATGCTATAAAAATTCTGTATTAAAGATATGCTCATGATTATGTCAAACTCATAAAGATTTATAATGATATTGCCATATTCCTTTGCAACCCGCAAACGTTAGAACTGCTTTTATCCAAGGATAATAATATTTATTTCGAACCTAAAAGCAACCTTGCAAAAGAAAGCTGAAATTAGGAGGCAGCAGGTGTCTGGGTGTATGAATCATGTTCCTGGTTCTGTGTCAGATATAGATCAAACATTCCATTGGCTCTTTTACCTTGCTGGTTCCCTTATAATTACACGGGTATGAAAGGGCAAGTTCTGGTCAATGATATACTTGTGCAGATAAAGGTACCTTTTCCAGGTGGAGGTATGTGACACTCATGCGCACTTCTCAACTGTTTTTGACCTCACAGGAATTACAGGAAGAGGAGAAGAATGGGAAGCAGATGTGTTTCTGTGAAGTTTTCCCTCTTAGAGTTTTTGGTCTCTCCTGGCAATGGACATTCTTTAACCAATCGAGAGCAAGGAGAGCGGAGAGAGATTCTCATACTCTCTCACTCAATGTTTGAGATGAAGGGAGGAATCAAACCTGCTGGTTTGATATACCAGTGGGGACAGAGTCACTTACTAGTCAAACCGGAGCAAAGGGAAAGAAGGCCTGGCAATATAGCTTTCCAGGGCTGGTTCTGCTCCGAAGTGATCAAGACTGACCTACAAGTTGTTGGGCACCAGGAGAGCTTGCTGGAGAAAGTTACCACAGCAGAATAAGGATTCTAGTGATATTTTGGAGGTGCTATGTACCACATGGGAGACACAGCCAAACCCTGAGTATTCGATGAACTAGCAGGTGAGAGCATTGAACCCAGACTGCAAAAGATCAAGATAGACAGTGGCCAAGGCTAGAAAATACAATGCTAGATTTAAAATTCAGTGTGAAGTAAAAATTAATAGCATGAGATGAGCAAAGAATATTATATGAGAACCATTAGAGGTTCAGAACATTACTTTCAAGACTCTTGATTCTTTCCTGCTACTGGAGGGTTGGCTGTACAAGGTACTTGCACTTACTCTACCATTGCAGGACATTTTTCACTGGGCGGGGGGTGTAGCTTTTTGGTGGTGTGTGGAGCATGGGTGAGGTCCTGAGTTCAATTTTTAGTATGACAAAAGAGCTTGACACATCTAATGGCATAAAGATAAAAGGTTTGTTTAGCCAGCACTTAGAAGGTGCAGTGAAGATCAGGAGTTCAATAGATCCTATCTCACATGCCAATAAAATCTAAAGTCAAACCCCAGAATAGCAGCAACGACAATGAAGAAACCGACACATTTTATTTAAGAAGGGCCATAAAAGAACAGAGGCGATTATGAGATACTGGACATTTTAATTATATAGAAAGGAACATTGTATTTGTCAAATGCTACATTAGAATGAATTTAAACAGAGTTGGAATTTAGTTAACTTTTTCTTTATGACAGCCTCTCATAGAGTCCAAGATGACCTCCAGCTTGGGATCCTTCTGCCACTGCCTTCTGAGCGCTCCAGTTACTGGCTTGGGCCACCAGTTCTGGCTTTAATTTTCATTGTTTCCAATATTTTAAATATAATTACTTCCTATGAATTCTTAGTAGGATTTGGGGGCATTTTGATTTTTTTCTGTACTGTTTAATGTAGATTATTTGAAAATTTCCAGACAACCAGGTTCTGAAGTTTCATGTAATTGATATTTTTCAGATCTTTAAAGAGGAAATTTAGTTGCTATTTCCCATCATAAGTGACAATCAGCCCACTTGTCATTTTTTATACGTTCTTATTCATGATGTTTTGTTTTGTGTGTGTAGCTTTACACTGCTTATATTTTCATATGACCTGATATAAAGTATTCTTTCTATTTCTTCCATGGGGCCATTTAGAATTATACTGTACTTACCATCAGAAAGGAAAAGTAAATGTTGAGCCCACAATAAACAATAAATATTAAAGGTTAGAAAGTGAGATATGCAATCAAAATCAGGAAATACTATTTTTCGTACTTTTCAGGCTAAGTTTAGCATTAACCTTCTAACAGCTAAGGCATGAAAGGAGATGTGATGAGGTTCTGGCCTTTTCAGAAATAAAAGGGATAAATCTGGAACCATCTCATGGGATTTATCTTTTCTTTGCTTCAGCTGACACAAAGACAAATATGCTGCTAATTATTCATTATAATAATAATATATTACAAGAGCTAAAATGTGATGTAGTGTACCAGGAGACTAATGTCCCAATATCAGCCATAGGCAGCCCCAGTACCAATATCAGCCATAGGCAGCCCCAGTACCAATATCAGCCATAGGCAGCCCCAGTGCAGGGACTCAGTTTCTCGGCCAGTGACTTCAGAGCTCCTGTTCCTACTCTCTTCGGCATGAGCTTATGTTGTGTGATCCATTTCTACTTACATCCTCTTTTCCACTTGTACCCATGACTCCTGTTTTTGTCCATTGAGGGCCACTGTCTACCAGCTTCTGTCTGGGATGCTGATTTTGTGCTTCCCCGTCCTGTCTCTTCTATATTTAAAAATTGTCATTTGAGTTGCATTCCAGGAAAGGCAGAGCTGGCCAGATTTCTCTTCCATTGCCCCGACAGTTTGTCTTGCCCCCTGTAGATCTTACTTAGACCTTGGCGCCTTTGAGACCAATGTTAGTTCTGAATCCACTCAGTGACCTGAATTGTAGCGTAATAGGGGTATGTGTTTCTTCTTCCCTTTGTACTAGGTGAAAAGGTTTATACCTGGGTTGAAGGACTACTTCTGATTGTGTAGCCTTACTCTCTGAACACAAGTTTCATGAGTAATATTGTCAACTGTTATCTGTGGCATAATGTTATGAATTATTATAACTTGCTTCAGTTACTTTTCAAATAAAATCGTCCTATTAAAATGTGAAAAAAAATTTTCATTGTTTCCTATTCATATATAGGAGACTCAAGCTGAAAACTAGAGTGGTTTTTATATAAAACAAAGCCAGTACATTGTCTGTATATCTAAGCGTAGGCATGAATTCTAACGTTTATGATCCTGTGACATGTCTGAAGTGCTTAGTAAATGTTGAGTTAAAAATTAACTTACAGGGCTGGAGTTAATTGAACATTGCCTGCTCTTCCAAAGGTCCTGAGTTCAATTCCCAGCAACCACATGGTGGCTTACAACCATCTGTAAAGAGGTCTGGTGCCCTCTTCTGGCCTGCAGACATGCACACAAACAGAATATTGTATCTATAATAAATAAATAAATATTTAACAAAAAATTAACTTACAATTTCCAGAATACCTAACTCTGTATCTTAGGTATTTTGAAAGTATGAGAAATTAATTATGGTGAATAAAGAACTCCTGCTCACCCCAATTTTAAGTTTTTCCTCACTCTCTTCCATTTTAATACATGACCTCACAATTTAGCCATTTCTCACTGTCTTTGAATCTCTTCTTTCTTTTAACTCTGTGTCGAATGCACCAGGAAATCCTTCTGGCTCTCTTACCAAGTAGGTGTTTAGTGTTTGTCTTTCTATCTTCACCAAACTCATTAAAAACCATCTTGGCTTCCTCATTTACTCTCCTGTCTCCGAGGAATTCTATTTTTTCTTATAACCAAGAAGCTAGTGTGTGTAGTACAGTGTTTCTCTCTTTTGGCTTCTGGGGTGGGGGCTCACCACCCAGCTCCCAGATAAGTCACACACAGAGGTTTATTCTTAGTTGTGAATGCCCAACCCTAGCTTGGCTTGTTCCTAGCCAGCTTTTCTTAACTTAAATTATCCTGACTACCTTTTGCCTCTGGGCTTTTATCTTTCTTATTTCTGTATGTCTTACTTTCCTTTTCACTCCTTGGCTGGCTGGCTGGCCCCTAGTGTCCTTCTTTCCTTGTTCTCTTGTTGCTCCTCTTTCTTGCTTCTTTTTCTGTTTCTACTCTCTGCCTGCCAGCCCACCTATCCTTGCTCCTGCCTCGCTATTGGCCGTTCATCTCTTTATTAGGACCATAAGGTGTTTAGACAAAGAATCATAGCTTCAGAGAATTAAGCAAATACAGCATAAATAAAAGTGACACACCTTAAAATAATACTCCCCAATACACGTGAATTTTTTAATACATGAAAGAAATCTTATCAATCATCTGCTTTAAATTCATTGGTGACTTTTTTGTACTCTTAGAATAAAATTCTAGGGTTGGGAATATAGGCTAGTGGGAGAGGACTTGCCCATAGGCACAGGCTCTGGATTCTGGGCTCAGTGCCTAAAACAGGCATAAAACAGATTCTAAGTGCATTAGCTTTATTACCGAAGCATGGCTTTCCCTAACTGCCACCCCCGCAGTGCTTTCTGCACCACCACACCTGAAACCACCCAGGTCTTCTTGGCACTTCTCAGACACACGAGGGCATTTGCTCTGATTCGGCACGCCTGGAATTTCATTCCTCGGAGTCTAATCATCGCAATGCTGTTTCCTTTTCAGTCTTCAGATCTCAATTCAGATACCACCAAAGGAAAGCGTTCTTGACCAACCCGCTTAATCTCCGTTATAACATTTTTCACAGCAACTTATCTGGTTTAAAAAAATTCTGCTTTCTATTGTTTTACAGTTTTATATAAAGAAATTATATTTCCCTGAAAGATGCTTTTACCTTTAATTTTCTTGAAAATAATTGAAACATAGGAAAAATTACTTTCATAGATTCCTTATAGACAATAGTTTCAACTCTATTCTTTTGTTAGCAGGACTTTATAGATCTTTTAAAAGTACAATACTTGTGGCAGGGCTGGAGAGATGACTTGGAAGTTAAGCAAATTGACTGCTCTTTCAGAGGTTCTGCGTTCAATTCTCAGCAACGACATGGGGACTCACAGCTATATATAATGAGATCTGGTGCCCTCTTCTGGTGTGCTGGCATACATGCAGACAGAACACTGTATACATAATAAATAAGTAAATCTTTTAAAAATACAGTACTTTGAAAACTACAACATTTATAACCTTAAACATTTTAGCTAATAGTTTTCATTTATTCATCTTAGCTCCATACCTTTTGTTTTCGGACATAATTTTCTGCAAATTATGCTTTTTAAACTAGCTTTCCCTTCGACTTCACTACTAATACGAATTCTTTTCTGAATAAATTCTTTTGGTTCATAAATTCATTACCAAGCAAAAATAGATGTTTCCTTTTTCCTAGTA
The DNA here is from genome assembly GCF_950005125.1 of Chionomys nivalis. NCBI lineage: Eukaryota > Metazoa > Chordata > Mammalia > Rodentia > Cricetidae > Chionomys > Chionomys nivalis. Next base: position 178,353,157 of record NC_080086.1, on the reverse strand, counting down.
GTCAACAATCCAAAGAAGGCGGCCGTTTATTATAATTTCAAAGAATAATGTCAGTTCCTAATCTCTGCCTGTTCAATAAGTCCTGCTAGTAAAATACTTCCTTGAAATCTCAATGCTATTTTGTTATAAAATGTACTACATAGTAGTGCCTTTTGTGACTTTCATCTACTACTTGTGAATCCCCTGAAGACTAGGTATAATGAATCTTCCTTTACCTGCAAGTAATTCCTTGTTACTCTTGGGCCAATAAGAATGGGATTGATTTAGACATCTTTTATATTTCCCATTCATTTCTGGTTTCTTAACAAAGTACCTGAAGAAATTTAATTACATTTATTAAAACACTTTAAAATCACTATTTTCTAAAGTTACATGGAGTTAAGTGCTAGTGATGGTGGCATTAAAAATCATCAATACTGGCCGGGCGGTGGTGGCGCACACCTTTAATCCCAGCACTTGGGAGGCAGAGGCAGGCAGATCTCTGTGAGTTCGAGACCAGCCTGGTCTACAAGAGCTAGTTCCAGGACAGGCTCCAAAGCCACAGAGAAACCCTGTCTCGAAACCCCCCCCCCCCAAAAAAAAAATCATCAATACTGCTACGCATGTTGGCTCATGCCTTTAATCCCAGCACTTGGGGGGTAGAGGCAAGTGGATCTCTTTGAGTTCAAGGCCAGCCTGGTTGATTTACACAGTGAGTTTTAGGATAGCCAGTGTTACAAATAGAGACCCTGTCTCAAAACAACAACAGTAACAAGAAAAACCCAAACAAAAACAAAACAAAATCATTTTCACACATACATTGTCACGGTCTTGTCATTTATATATTTGTGTGTCTTTTTATAGGTAAAGACAATAATCAATGAAAAAGAGGCCATCAGTCTGAGGGGGAGTGAAAGCAGGAATGGGAGGGGCTGAAGGACACAAGGGACAATACACAATTACTCTTCAGTAAAAATAATTTTTAAAAGATCATTAATATCGAAAATGAATTTTGAGTGTTTTCTATCTATGGTCCTTTAAGAAGAACTAAAATATTTCAATGTATTCATTATATTTAACCAGAGATTCCCTGAAATTCCTTTTTCATGAAGAGAAAGAATGAAAAAGTATATATTGGCTTAATGAAGATTACTAAGATTCTCCATTGAAGTTTGAAAATATAAGAACTTACAATTCATTTCCCAGTGTTCTAGAAGAACTTGCACATACGAAGAGGAAAGTTGACAAATCAATGTGTCATACATATTTGATAACTCAACACTTTTATTTCACTTTTGATTTTGTGAACTTGTGATCACTTTTCTTTCATCTTAAACAGCAGGGGCTGGAGAGATGGCTCAGCGGTTAAGAGCATTGCCTGCTCTTCCAAAGGTCCTGAGTTCAATTCCCAGCAACCACATGGTGGCTCACAACCATCTGTAATGAGGTCTGGTGCCCTCCTCTTCTGGCCTGCAGGCATACACACAGACAGAACATTGTATACATAATAAATAAATAAATAAATAAATAAATAAATGTTTAAACAGCATTTTGTAGGCTAAATAGAAGGAAACATATTATTAAGTTCAAGAAACATATCAAAAGCTTTCCACTTCCATGACTGTACATCTCTTGGTTCTATGTAGGACAATTGATATGTAGGGATGTGCCCATACAATGTTTTTTCCTTGTCTAAACTAAGATAGTTTTGAGTTCTAATAATTATATGCTAATTATCACAGTAAGTTGTTGGGCGGAAACCATCCCTACCAAATATGACTATCTGCTCATCCTATACATAGCTGTAAGGGGAACATCCCTACCTCACATTTTTTGTATCTTAGGGAAGAAGAAATATCTAGAATATTATTTCAGAATAACTTTTGTGTGCTCTTTGTATATTCGGTTTTGGCTTTCCATAGGAGGTAAAAAGACCTGGCTGATCAATGAGTCTGGCAGAAGAAACTGAGCATGAAATCCTTAAACATAACCATTGCCCAAGTGACTGGTGTAATTTTTGACATTTTTGACAAGACTTCTTCAGACACTTGTAAAAGGTAATGCTGTATAACAAGATAGCTCTGCTTTCTAACGCTAGCTTTATGTTTCCACCCTGGCTTTCAGAAAGCTAATTTTAAATGTATTATTTCATCACTATTTTCTCCTCTACTACTATCAATGTTTTAACAATATTTTCTAGAATGCTCTTTTCATAGGAGCATTTTATCTTTACTCTTATATATCAAAGAATTCTGGAGACTCTTCTGCTCAAATAAAGCTCATTTAAATTGAATGCTTGACTTTTTCTATGCATTAATTATAATTTTATTAGATGAAATAAAGTTTCTACCTTTTTTTTTTTAAAAAATTGAGCTAAATTTATTAAGATAAAATAAAAATACAAGTAAAATTATACAGATTTGTAATTTTTTTCTTCTTTTAAAGGCCTCTTTATAAAAACAGTGGAGTTGGAAGATGTTGCCATAGCTGCATTTCTCACACCTGGCAGAGACTACTCACAGGAGGAAAGATTTTGGCTTATAGTCTGAGAGGGCACAAACTCATCATGGTGACAAAGGCATTTTAGGTGGAGCTGTGTCTGTTGATGACAGTAGCAGCACCAGGCAGATGCTTGTTACTTGACTCACACCAGGATAGAGTGCTCCACCAGAATAGAGTGCTCCACCAGGATAGAGTGCTCCACCAGGATAGAGTGCTCCAGCTTGGAGAAGAGTTGGAGATAAATCAAGGCTGCTTCTTCCAGCCAAGCTCCAACTCCTGAAGGGTCCAAAACCTCCCAAGTAACACCACTAGCTGGCAATCAACTGTTGCGCACATGTGTAGGGGCATCTCACCTTCAAACTGCTATCAACACTGTGTTTTTCTACTGTTAATAGAGGTTTCTGTCCTGCCCGGTCCCGCATCTGTTCAGTTCCAAAGGAAAACACAGAGGTCTACATTAATCACAAACCGGTTGGTCTAGTATCTCAGGCTTCTTATTAACTATTATATTGTACATTGACCCATAATTCTTGTCTGTGTTAGCCACATGGCCTGGTACCATTTATCAGCAAGACGTTCTCATCTTGCTTCTTCTGTTTCTGGGTGACAACTGCAACCTGAGTCTTTCCTCTTCCCAGAATTCTCCTGTTCTTGCTGCACCGCCTCTACTTCCTGCCTGGTCAACCCGCCTCTACTTCCTGCCTGGTCAACCCGCCTCTACTTCCTGCCTGGTCAACCCGCCTCTACTTCCTGCCTGGTCAACCCGCCTCTACTTCCTGCCTGGTCAACCCGCCTCTACTTCCTGCCTGGTCAACCCGCCTCTACTTCCTGCCTGGCTGCCCAACCTATACTTTCTGCCTGGCTACTGGCCAATCAGCCTTTTATTAAAACAATATCAGTGACAGGGTACAAGGCCATTGTCCCATAACAATCTATGATTCCACTCAACCTTCATTTTCAAAGCTGAAGCCGAAGATATTTAAAAAATCGACAATATTAAGACATTCATACTCACAATTGCTTAAAAATAAGAGATCTTAATAAATAATTATTGAAAGCACAGCAACATGCCTAATAAGACAAATCTTTCTAGATAATGAAGCAAGCACCTGGTGTATCAGTCAGGGTTACTGTCTATCTTAAATTGGACGTGACTGATCTGCCTGGTATTTCTGGAATGAAAGACACCAAGCTCCATATAACTCATTAGTTACTACAGATTTAGATCTAGCACCAGAGTATTGTTTCAGCCCTTCAGGGGTGAATTCAATTGAATACCCAAGTTGAAAAGTTGTCTCACACAAACATTCCTTTTTGAGAAAGGAATCCCTTCTCTACTCTAGCTAAAGAGAGGAGAAATGGAGAGTCTAGTAGGGAGAAATGGAGAATCCATAAAGACTGAATGTAAGGGAAACTGAAGCCTTCACTGGACCAATTCACACAACATTCTTCTGATTCTCTTCTGTGTTAGATTTTATATCACTGTAAGCAAACTTGACAGAAGGAGGCTCGCAGAGTTTCATGGCTCCATGTAGTTGAGCAGAGCATCTGTTAGGAACTGCACAGCAAAGGAGTGGTGCTCAAGTCACAAGAGAGGAAGCAGAAATGGAGAAAAGAAGGAGCCCCAAACCCAACACCCCCAGTAACCCATCCCCCTGTGATCTACTTCCTGCAGGTAGGTCTTACCTCCTGAAGTTTCCAGAACTTCACAAATAATGCCATCATTAGAAGAGCAATAATCATTCAGATGAACCTGTGGAATTTTTTAATATTTAGACTAAAACAACTTCCTCAAATATATGTCCTTTATCTTAGGCACACGGCACTCTCCTTATAATTATTTTCAAAACATTTAGTTTCTTTTTTTTCTTGTTCTTCACACTGAACCTTACTCTCTCAGCTTCTGGCCTCACCTCTTCTCTGTGAGATGTTTCCCTCCTCTGTGTCAACTATCAGCTAAACTCGGAGGCCTTTCAATTCTGTTTCAGAACGATACCTGGCCTCCTATTGTACATCTTTCTCTCTCTACATAAAGCCCCTCCAATCAACATCTGTTTTCATCGGCACAGTCTTGGCCTCTCTTCTTTTGCATCGTCTATAACTTTCCTTATCAGTCCCTCCATCTGAGGTAGCTCTGTAATCTTTAGTCTGTTGGGAGTTCTGCTCTATTTCAGGTCCTAGGCACTACTTTCAGGCTGAATCCAGATCCTTGAAACCATACTTGGTGGGGTAACATTTTAAACTTACATGACCTCTCGTGGAACTGATTTTACTCCAGATGACATGTAGATTATTTTTATAGTTCTCCTCAGTTAGATTCTTCTCCAACCATGGAAAACATATGCTACTACCGACTCAGGGTGGATATATACAGTAGCAAATGGTACATCTAGGGTAATATTGTCTTTGTAAAGATGTGTATGATGAGTATGGCTATACATGTATATTTCTTGGCTCATCCATCGTTCGGGAAAAATTTTGGTGGCAGGATTTCAAACACCAGTGCTCAGAGACCTCAAATGTGGGAGTTTTTGACCTAGTTGCCTCTTCAAGTTTTACATTGAGGATCTTAAGAAAGAGAGAGGGAAGTTTTTCATCTGATCCTGATGTTTCAATCTAATTTTTAAATGCTTCCTTCTGTTCTTACTTTATGACCTACTGTCAGAGTTTGATCAAGAGTTTTGTCCTGACTTCTTTCAGTGTGACCTGTAACCTACTTTAGATACTAAATACTTACCCTCTAATGCTCTCCAGGTAGCTGTGAAATGTGGTGTTTCTCAGTTCCAGATGTCCATGCTGCCGGGGACTATGCCTCATCTAACATATGTTGCCACCAGCACAGCTGTGACTATCACAGGCCCTGGTCATGGTAGACTGAGACTCAAGACTCTGGGTTGATTTTGAGAATAAACAGTTTCTATTTTTCTCACAGTTGCTTGTATATTGTTTAGCTAACTACTAGAGATAGCACTGTAAGCAGAATTTGAAAAAATAGTACCCTCTGAACCCTTTTCTGAGTTCTTCCTTTCACATATCCCTGCAAATAGTCATCTTTTATCTGCTTATCTGAGTTCTTCCTTCCGCAGTTACTGCCTATGTGGCCTTGTTTATCCAAGGAGGGCACTCCTCTGAGGTTTTATCTTGTGCCTACAGTTTTTCACAGGACACATCTGGGTCAAGGCTTGTGCTTTAGAAAGGAATTACAGACCATCTGGACCTCAACACAGTCTCAACTATGACCCACGCAGATGTCCATAGGTTAGAGAGAAGTATAGAGAAATGCCTATAGACATACATATAAAATATGTTTGAATAACAAGGAGAATGCCATTAATATTAACTTTGATTTTTATATTTTTTTATTTACTCAATTTTGTAATGTATGGGGTAGTTTTTCTTTTTTTCTTTTTTAAAGAAAAGAATGTATTCAGTCCCTGCAGGTATCTTAGGGTACATATTTCTCTGCCTCACTGCTGCTGTTTTAGACACAGACATAAACATCCAGTGTGTATATACATACACCCCCACACAACAGACCATGAAGCTCAATGAGATAATGCTGCCTGTATAGTTTTGGTGCTAAACACTGTAACATGAATGAGGCAAACTCTGCCAGCAAACGCTTCTTGAATTGTGTTGACTCCAAGGGTCTCTATCTATAAATTTGGGCTACATGTGAACTTTATGTTCTCTTTCCCAGTAAATTCTTTTGAGGGACTTTGAATGTCTTCTTTATAATGCACAATGATTTCACAGGTTATCCATGAGATCTACTCTCACTTCTATCAATGGAGATGGAGTCGGCACAGCAGGATTCCATACAATCCCCTCCTTAACTTCCAGTCTTCCTCCCCTGGCTCTTCTAAAAAATAGAAACATTGTAGCCTGGCAGGGTGGTGGGTGCTGGAACCTTTAATCCCAAGACTCAGGAGGGAGAGACAGGTGGATCTCTGTGAGCTCCAGGCCAGTATGGTCTACAAGAACTAGTTCCAGGACAGTCTGCAAAGATACAGAGAAACCCTGTCTCAAAAAACAAAACAAAATAAAACAAAAAACAAAAAAAAATGTAAAAAAAAAATAATGACAAGGCACTGTGGTAAAAGAATAGAAGACATGGGAGAATCCAGAACTCCATTTTTTTTTTTTTTCGAGACAGGGTTTCTCTGTAGCTTTGGAGCCTGTCTTGGAACTCCCTTTGTAGACCAGGCTGGCCTCGAACTCACAGAGATCCGCCTGCCTCTGCCTTCCGAGTGCTGGGATTAAAGGCGTGCGCCACCCGGCTCAGAACTCTATTTTAATAAAGATTAGTGAATGTCATCTATAGGAATCTTGCACAAGTTTTTTATATTTTGCTCACTGTGTTTCCTTTCTAGTCATGTTGGTGGCTATCAAGACATCTGACTTTCCTTCATTAATTTTATACATGAATCCCTGTTGAACTAGCCTGCTCTTTCATATAATTCAGATTACTTTGCTTTTTTCTATAAAAATAATATCTAAAAGTGATTGTTTTATTTTCCCTTTCTAATTTTATAATCTTCAAAGGAAAAGGGATAAGTAGAACCATGAACTATAATGTTATTGTATCTATGAAATGTATATTGTGGTTTTGAAGTAGGAAGCAAAACTGTAAAAAACTAAGCCAGAAAAATACAAAATCCCAGTATTCCTTTCTGAAAATCTGTTATTTCTTTTCTTTTAGTATGCAAACTTAATTAAATCTGAATTGATTTTACTTTTTATTCTATCAAAAATTCGAGATATGGGCTAATCTTAAGCACTACAGTTTATTGGGTCAATTCTGTTTTTTATTAATTTCTCATTTCTTTTTCCCTTTCTATGAAATTTCCACCCCCATATCTCTAAAAATCAAAACCATAAGAGAGCTTCAGATAAAAAATTCTGTTACACCTTGATATCTTCAGCTGAGATCCAAGTTCTGTGGAAACAAAATCCTCTTCAAGAGAAAACTTTGTCTTTGCCTGAAATACGCTAAAAGAGGTGTTCATTTATATAGATACAAACATTTATTATTTTCAAGTTGTGAATCTGAATGCAATCTCAAACTTAACCTACTTCTACAATTTAGTATAGTTTCACAACATATAAAAGGTATCTTCCTGGAAGACAGTCACAAGACTTACTGCTAAAGAGGGAAAAATAACTACTCTGTGTGGGGAGCAGATGTCCTTAGTGAGTCTGGATTATTGACATGAGCACGGCCATGTCAGTGGAGATAGCAAAGTCTTTCCTGGTCTGGGTACAGAAGCTTGCCAATAGTTCACCTCCAGTTGAAACCAGTGACTTCCTGCCAGGGATACCTGCAACCTGAGCTGCTTGTCAGTGCTGTACAGAATAAACACTGACTTTCCGGGTTTCTGATGGCTCATCTCCATCCGAGTGAGCTGTATCTGTGCGTGCACATCTGTGAATGAGTGGAGACTGGGAACAGTCTCAAACATTGTTCTACATGCGCACAGTTTTTGAGTCAGGATATCTTATTCGTCTAGAACAATTGGTAGGCAAGGCTGTTTGTCTAGAGAGGCTCAGAGATCTGTTTGTCTCTGCCTCTTTCAGGCTGGAATTACAAGAATATGCCTCTTCCCACCAGCAATGGATGAGTGTGCCCCTTTCTCCACAACCTCTCCAGCAGAGGCTATCATTGGTGTTTTTGATTTTAGCCATTCTGACCGGTGTAAGATGGTATCTTAATGTTGTCTTGATTTGCATTTCCCTGATTGCTAAGGAAGTTGAGCACGATCTTAAGTGTCTTTTGGCCATTTGAACTTCTTCTGTTGAGAAGTCTCTGTTCAGCTCAGTGCCCCATTTTATAATTGGATTGATTAACCTTTTACGGTCTAATTTCTTGAGTTCTTTGTATATTTTGGATATCAGACCTTTGTCAGTTGCGGGGTTGGTGAAGATCTTCTCCCAGTCAGTGGGTTGCCTTTCTGTCTTAGTGACAGTGTCCTTTGCTTTACAGAAGCTTCTCAGTCTCAGGAGGTCCCATTTATTCAATGATGTCCTTAGTGTTTGTGCTGCTGGGGTTATACGTAGGAAGTGTTCTCCTGTGCCCATGTGTTGTAGAGTACTTCCCACTTTCTCTTCTATCAGGTTCAGTGTGTTTGGACTGATATTGAGGTCTTTAATCCATTTGGACTTGAGTTTTGTGCATGGTGATAGATATGGATCTATTTTCATTCTTCTACAGATTGACTTCCAGTTTTGCCAGCACAATTTGTTGAAGATGCTCTCTTTTTTCCATTGTATACTTTTAGCTCCTTTATCGAAAATCAGGTGTTCATAGGTTTGTGGGCTAAAGTCAGGGTCTTCTATTCTATTCCATTGGTCGACTTCTCTGTTTTTATGCTAGTACCAAGCCGTTTTCAGTATTGCTGGTGGGAATGCAAACTTGTGCAACCACTTTGGAAAGCAGTGTGGCGGTTTATCAGGAAAGTCGGGTTCAACCTACCTCTCGACCCAGCAATACCACTATTGGGAATATACCCAAGAGATGCCCAAACATACAACAAAAGTATATGCTCAACTATGTTCATAGCAGCATTGTTCGTAATAGCCAGAACCTGGAAACAACCTAGATGTCCTTCAATGGAAGAATGGATGAAGAAAGTATGGAATATATACATATTAGAGTACTACTCAGCAGTAAAAAACAATGACTTCTTGAATTTTGCATACAAATGGACGGAAATTGAAAACACTATCCTGAGTGAGGTAAGCCAGACCCAAAAAGAGGAACATGGGATGTACTCACTCATATTTGGTTTCTAGCCATAAATAAAGGACATTGAGACTATAATTCGTGATTCTAGAGAAGCTAAATAAGAAGGTGAACCCAAAGAAAAACATATAAGCATCCCCCTGAATATTAACCTTCATCAGGCGATGAAAGAAGACAGAGACAGAGACCAACATTGGAGCACTGGACTGGAGTCTCACGATCCAAAGGAGGAGCAGAAGGAGAGTGAGCACGAGCAAGGAACTCAGGACTGCGAGGGGTGCACCCACACACTGAGGCAATGGGGATGTTCTATCGGGAACTCACCAAGGCCAGCTGGCCGGGGACTGAAAAAGCATGGGACAAAACAGGCCTCGCTGAACATAATGGACAATGAGGACTACTGAGAACTGAAGAACAATGGCAATGGGTTCTTGATCCTATTGCACGTAATGGCTTTGTGGGAGCCCAGGTAGTTTGGATGCTCACCTTAATAGACCTGGATGGAGGTGGGTGGTCCTTGGACCTCCCACAGGGCAGAGAAACCTGCTTGCTCTTTGGGCTGAGGAGGAAGGAAGACTTGATTGGGGGAGGGGGAGGGAATGGAAGGTGGTGGCAGGGAAGAGGCAGAAATCTTTAATAATTAAATAAATTAATTAATAAAAAAAAAAAAAGAATATGCCTCTTAACTGAGTTTTTTTTTTTTCTTTTTTTCTGGGTGGCATTGAACTCAGGCTCTCATACTTGTAAGATAAACACATAACTTACTCGGGATGTGTGTGTGTGTGTAGAGATTGCTCAGTGGTTAAGAGTATTGGCTGCCCTTCTAGAGGTTCTGAGTTTGATTTCTACTTCAGTGACCGTAGACCTGTAACACTGGCTCCAGGGGATCTGAAACCCTCTCCAGACCTCCAAGGGCATCAGGAATGCACATGGCACACAAACATACAGGCAGTGAAAGCACTCATATACATAACATAACGTGTGCTTTACCTGCTGAGCTGTCAGCTCACCACTGTCTTCTTACACTCTTTAAGATCAGCTTAAAATTACTTAAATGATACTGTTTACTGATGATTTTTTTCATGGATTATGTCTTTGATACTGTACATAGAGAGGCATTTCCATGCCTAAGGTGATAAGTATTTTTCTTCTTGTCTTATAATTTTGTACTTGTAAGAATCTGTATCATTTTTGCAATATATAGGGTTATATTGGTCTTGTTACAGCATTTTTTTTGACAGAATACATTGTTTAAAACATATCAGATGCTAATAAATTCAAGTGCATGCATGTGTTATAAATGGCAAAAAACAAACTGGGTTTTATGCTTTGAATAACAAAAATGGCTTGAAAGAAAATCATTGGAAAGATTTCATTACATTAAAAAACTCATGATATTTATAATATGTATATACACATAGTATAGTATAATAATAATAATATATAGTATATTACTATACTAGAAGTTTGTTATAAAAATGTGTGCGGGGGTACAAAAAGAATGATAAAATAGTGTATTATCTCCAGGTCAGTGACAAAGATAGCGTCCCTACTACTTTATATACACAGAAAAGGAGATTAAAATCTTCTACAAAAGAAACTTCATAGACATGGCCACTGGTTAACTTTCATTTACTTAATTTGTAATTAGAGACTCTCTTACCAGAAGATTCTAGACTCTGTCGAGTTGACGGCCTAAACTAACCGGTACACCACCTTATTTTAAAAAACTGTACACTACATACCAAGCTAACTTTGCTATGCAGCTTCAGCCATCTTGCTTTCAAGGTCAGATCTGATTGGCTGGAATACATCACCGATTAGTCCCTGTGTTCTGGCAAGATTCTTTGGCAGTTTTTTGTCTTAACTGACTATATGTGATTATAAGTCAAGTTTTACCTGCAGCTTACCTACTGAGAATATGGCCTCATTCTTCCATAGGAGAATGATAGCTTAAGGAAATAATAGCTTTAAAGGTTTATTTATGTGCCTAAGAAAAGGTGTTTGTCAACTCTACAATCAACAATAGGTAACTGTCACCTCTAGCTTCTGGGCCGTATTATGCTATTACAGTGGGAACTCTTCTGTGCTTTGGAAATAAACAAACCCTCGAGGTCAGTACACTTCAAATTCTATAGAGGGTATTACTTGTTATTTATGTTTTTGTCCTATATAATATTTGCTGAAGTGCCAATGTTTGCTAATTGCCAAGTGCACATGTTCTTAGAGTTCCTTTTCTAATAATTAGTAGGAAAATGTAACAGTTCCTTAAGAAGCTCTTTTCTAATTGACCTCACACCAAAGGCTGCTGGTGTATGATGATTTGGGTTATGAACTCAAGAGTTATAGGAAATTATATCCAGAAAAAATAGTAGGCTTACCTAGATGAAGATTTGAATTAAATTTCTATCCCTTATTCATCAAGGTTCTCTCAATATTTCAAGGGGGGGGGAAAGTCTCATTTTCCTTCTTTTGTCCGGATGACATCACGGATAAGTGTGTTAATAAACCTCTTACTTAAGTCTTTGAAAATATTCAATTTATTTAATCTACACTATGAAACTCATTAGGCATTTGAGTCCTTCATCTAAATATTTGTTCTTGCTTTTTGTACAGTTCCATTATGCTGAAGACAACAACCCATGTGTAGTCTGTGGGTGGCGCAGCTTGGCGAACTCATGCTCTTCGTTCTGGTCACCCAGGCAGTTCTCAAACCAGCGATGCCTCCGGTGATCAAGCACCGGCCTTTCAACATCTTCTGGGCTGCCCCTACTTTGTTTTGCAAGGATCATTTTGATGTAAATATGAATCTTCAAGAATTTGACATCATTTCGAATCCATTAGAAACCCAGAGTGGATCTACCATTGCCATATTTTATCCACATGAACTCGGATATTACCCTTACTTCTCTGAAGACGGAAAATCCTTCCATGGTGGAATACCTCAGAATGTGAACCTCTCTGAGCACCTAAAGAAAAGCGCCAGTGACATTGCAGACTCTGTCACTTGGTGGAGATCAAATGGACTTGCTGTGATTGACTGGGAAGGCTGGAAACCCCAGTGGGATCGGAACTGGGGCGGCAGGGTAATATACCAAAAGCACTCGTTAGCTTTCACCCGACACCACCATCCTGCCTGGCCAGAAGCGAAAGTGAGAGCAGTTGCCACACAGGAGTTTGAAAATGCTGGGAGGAGTCTTATGAACATTACTCTCACGCTGGCTTTAGAAATGAGACCAAAGAGTTTATGGGGCTTCTATCTTTACCCAGATTGCTACAATTATGATTACCGGATAAATCCAGAATTCTACACAGGTAATTGCCCAGATGATGAAATTTTCCGCAATGACCAACTCTTGTGGTTGTGGGAGAGAAGCACAGCACTTTATTCTTCGATATATTTGAATAAAGTATTAAAATCGAGTTTAAATGCACTGAAATTTGTTCATTTCCGAGTGAGAGAAGCCCTGAGAGTTGCAGAAATGTCTAGAAAGGACTACGCTTTGCCAGTTTTTATTTTTTCCAGACCATTTTATTTGCATAGTATTGAAGCTCTGTCAGAGGTAAGAAAAAAATAGTCACATAAAAGCAATATAAGATTAATAGAATATATGTAAAGTCTAGAAAGAAATCTTTGTGGGTTATTTAATTCTAATTAAAATGTTATTCTAATATTAAAGGAAATTTCAACCAACTGCTAATTTGACATGCATCTAGAATTTTAGAAGATAAAAAAACTCATTTAGAATTCAGAAGAATTTCTTATAAGGGTTCTAGTGATTTTCCAGATTGGAAATAGATTTGGGATTAGTTAGTGCTAATGGATTGAGTAGTTTATATAAAGAGATATTTTGATAATTGTTGTAATCAACTTGACACAATTTAGAATCAACTAGGAAGCGATTCTTAGTGACGAATTGTTTAGGTTGGGTTGCCCAGTAGATATATCTGTGTGGGAAATGTCTTGAATCTGCTAGTTGATGTGGGAAGACCCAGCCTAAAAGTGTTTTCTGGATTCGACCCCTGGACTATACAAATAAGGAGAAAGTGAGCTGGGGAATAGGAAGCACGCAGGCACCCATACTTTCTCTACTTTTGTTTGGATTTGCATGGCTGCATGATGTTCCTGCTGCCTTGACTTCCTGCCAATGATGGGCTGTAACCTCAAACTGTGAACTAAAAATCCACACTTTCTTTCATAAGTTGGTTCTTGGGGTGTTTTATTGCAGCAATGGGAAATGAAGTCAGGACAGAGTTAAGTGTCATCTTTAACACCAAGTATGAAGCAAGGAAATATGTGGTGGAGCTTGCTTGGGAAATAAGGAATTTGTAGATTCTAGAGGTGCTCAAACATTAGCTAGATTGTCACTTAGGACATTACTGCATGGACACAATCATTAGGCAGGTGGATACAGGAGAAAATTACTACCCCTATCTGACTGCCAACAACTCCATTATTTCAATGACTAACACAGAGGTAAGACTTTTAGAACTGGTTTCTGTAGACCACTTATGTTAGAGTAGGTGCATTTAAATGCAGTAAAAATTCTTCCTAATTATTTCTGAGTAAAACCTGTTAATACAATATTTATTATACATTATTCATTAGACAATATAGTTTTATCATCACAAGATTATTAATATCATTCAAAATGGTAGATTCATCACTGAGTTTAGGGCAAAATGTAAAAAGTGTTGGTGGAGTCTCTGCAGTATATAATCGACTTCTCACTCAAACATGGATCCACTTTTGTCTGGTCTCTGCTTTAGCTTTTTTTGATGAACTACTCTGTACCAGAAGGAAAGCTACATTTTAGGACAATATTAAATATTAGGAAGTTGTTGAGCATGTAGAGTTAGTTACTTTTCCTCTGGAGAACTTTGTACTGTCAGTTCTGATGCTATTTCCAGTACAGAATAGACTAAATCTTTATTTTAAAAGCTGGTTCTGGATCTGTGTTGGGAGGATGAGGAGGTAAAATGTCTTGCATTGTAGACCTGACATCGTGAGTTTGATAATCCACAGTGGAAGGAGAGAACCAACTCATGCAAGTTGTCCTTTGATCTTCACATTTGCACTGTGGCACATGTGTATCTTCACACACATACTTAAACACATACTTAAACACACACTTAAACACACACACACACACACACACTCTCCTAATAATGATGAGTCCTGTTTTAAAAGTCACTTCTCTGAATACTTTAAGATTTTGTCTTTTTTTTTTCCAATTCATTTTACTGAACTATTCCTCAACTAAAAGATCTCTTAACATACTTTTTTCCCCCAAAATTCTTTTGGCAAAGAGATTCCTTGAGCTACAGTGACTACCAATACCAGTCTGGCATCAAGTCCATTTGTGCACTAATTGCACCAATGTCATGGGTAACCAACTGCTGTCTGATTGAATTTAAGGCTCATTTCACAAAATGAAACCTATGCCTAGCACTAATATTGGCCTCAAAAACATTTGGCAAGATGGGTAATAGGCCTTCGCAAAGAACTATGGCTACTATTCTGCTAAATGGGCACAGCGTTAAACTGACTCCCGATAGCTCATTGCTACACCCATTGGTTAGTATATCTCTTAACCCTTATCAGGCAAGCTTCTTTTTTGCAGTAGATAGTGATTAACACAGAGACCCCACAACTGTCCAAAGTACAGAGAATAATAAAAGACCATGGAATGCTCAGTCTATATTACACCCACTCTTCCTCAGGTTCAAGGATCATGACAGGAGAGTGGGCAGGAAGACAGTAAGAGCCAGAGGTGTTGCATTAATCAGAGAGATTGTGGCAGCATGCACATGACCTCCATAAGCTCAAGCCAAGCAAAATTCCAGCATAAAGAAAGGAAGGAGGTGGGCAAAAGTCTAACCCTAGAACAAGGAGCTGTTGGCAACTGATAGCTACTGGCAGAGGGGAAGTCAGTTTTCTCTAGGTGTATAACACCTACCAGGTTAACCGCGATCCACTTGATGGTCACACATCCAGGAGTATGAAGGCAGCACAAATTGGACTTTAACAATTAAAAACAGGAGGACACAAAGTTGAGTGGGGAGGGAAGATGAGTGGATCTGGTTGTAGTTGGGAGAGGGGAATGAATTTGATCAAAACACCTTGCATAAAATGGTATGGAAATTTCAAGAAACTAATTTATAAAAAACTAGGCTATAGTTACTTATTCTAAATTATTTATTTAAGCTTACAAAGAAACAGGAATACTATTATTAATACCAACAGTAAAACTAATAATCCAAGGAGCTAGGAGGTTCATTGTAATAGTAAATGACGACTTGAGAACATGTGCATATTTATGAGAGTCCAACTTGTACTTTTACCACTTTTATCTACTCTTCTGCTTTTAAAAAAGATTAATTATTTTTATTTTTAATCTTGTGTGTGTGTGTGTGTGTGTGAAATGTCTACATGAGTACATGTTCTCAAGGATTCCAGAAGAGGGTGTTGTGGTGTGTGGTGCTGGAGTTACAGGCAGTTATGAACTGCCTGGCGTAGAGGTGCTGGGAATCAAACTCAGGTCCTCAGCGAGGGCTGCATGTATTCTAAAGTGCTGAAGCATTTCTCCAGAACCTACTTGCAGACTTTACATGTAAATTACAGGTTCTTCCCTCTGAACTCTATTTCACAAGCCAATAAATCACATACTGTACTCATTATGTGATATCTTAAAAACTATTATTAATAAGTTTAATGCTTTCCTACTGATTGTATGCACCAGAAAATGACCGAGTATGGATTATTTTCACTTATTGTCTAAGAAACATAACTTTTCAAATCAAGTTTGTTTCTAAGCAATTGATTTTTGTTGGTTCTTTCAAATATGCCTCAGCAAAGGACTAGCCTTACGTTTAAGGAATGTGGTACTATTATTTATGTAGCAGAAGAATGAGTGTGTTACTTGTATTACTTAGAAAAGTTACAGATCACAAGGATTAGCAGAAGCATCCCTAAGCAGAAATACCTAAACCTAAAATGCTCTAAAATACAAAACTGTTTGCACACTGACCTGCTGCAATAAGAGGAACATTCTACACCTGACCTCAGGTCAGGTCACGGTGAAACATGGAGAGATACATTAAAAACATTTGTTGTATAAAATCATCTTTGTGCATTTTGTATGAGATCTCCATAAAACATGAAAATAAACACATTTGGATTTCACATTGCAATATTTTGTTCTGTATATGCAGATTGTCTAAAATCTGAAAAAGTCAGAAATTTGAAGTGATTCTGGTCCCAAGCATTTCCAATAAGAGAAATTCAATTTGTGTGATTGGAGGAGCTTTACTGCAATGCAGGAAAGCTTGGTTGTGCTGTGGAATTTGCCCATCTGAGCTTCGAGTGCTCCAGTCTTCCGAAGAATCTCTAATACATCCCGGGGGAGCAAAACTGTAGGGCATTTCCTACCTTCCCTCTCCTTCTGCTTCTCATTTCTTTGCTTTTTGTCTAGAATCCTGAACATAACCCCCTCCTCGATATCCAATCCACTCAGTCACCCAACCTGGGAGTCACTTGAGGAACTTGTTTCTTTTCTTTCCATTAGGCTGCACAGGCAATGAAGAATTATATATCTGAATTAGAAACGACTCTCTAATAGGTTCCTTCTTCTTTTATTTTTGTATGGACATTGCATTTGTTGGGCCTTTATAATTTTCCCCAAATAATTTTCATCTTCCCTAGCTATCTTTGGTTTGCATTTATTTATTTATTTATTTATTTATTTATTTATTTATTTATTTATCTATCTATCTATCTATCTATCTATCTATCTATCTATCTATCTATCTATCTATCTATCTATTTATTCATTCATTCATTCATTTATTTATTTTGGCTTTTCGAGACAGGGTTTCTCTGTGGTTTTGGAGCCTGTCCTGGAACTAGCTCTTGTAGACCAGGCTGGTCTCGAACTCACAGAGATCCGCCTGCCTCTGCCTCCCGAGTGCTGGGATTAAAGGCGTGCGCCACCATCGCCCGGCTATCTTTGGTTTTTAATATCTTGATGTTCCTATCCTATGCTTTCTTTACATGGCTGCAAAATTGTGTCTTTCTAAAGTTGCAAATTATTACCGTTCCAGGAATAAGTACTTGTGGGTAAGACTTTTATTGATAACATTTGTTCTTTGACAATTTTATACATTATATAAAGCATTTGACACCTCTCATTCTTTACCCTCTCCTTTTTCCTCCCACTTCAGTAATCTTCCCCTTCTTCAACTCTCCCATATTTATGTCTTTTTATTTAGCTTTGTGATTTGATTTTCACAAGGGTTGTCCATGTGATCATGTGTTTGGAAGCATCCATTGGTACCTGGTGGTCTCACACTGGATATATAACTGGAGAAGGACAGACTCTGCTAGAATCTCCCAATAGCCAATAGAATGGCAAGGAGGGTAGGGTCCCATGAGCTCCTCCAATCCATGATCCACTGTTGACAGGTCCAGTCTTGTGTTATTCCAGTGAAAGCAACTGCGCTGCTTTGACATCATGTTTGAAATGTCTGTGTGATGCCTTAAAGAGACTTTTGCAGCCTTTGTCGATATTTCTATCCAAAACCTTCGAGAGGGTGGGCTAACTGTTATATTGAGAGCTGAGTACTTAACTGTCACTTCTCAGCACCTAGCGCAGCCATGAATCTGCATTCATGAAGCCTTTGAGAGGAAAAGCTTCTCTGTTAAGGCTAAGAGTAGCATTTGTCTGTGAGCATAAGCATAAATATTCAGAAGGCAGATTGGCATTAGACAAGTATGGATAAATAGTAGTATTCAGGTCCGTCATACAGCCTGACTTCCCTCACCAAGGGTTTTTAAATTTTTATTATTGAAATTATAAATTGATTACATTTTTTCCCTTTTCTCCCTCTACACCCTCACATATAACTCTATATACCCTCCCCATTCTCCTTCAAATTCCTTTTTCATTGCTTGCATACGCACACGTACATACACACACACATGCGTGCTCACATGCACATTCCTAATGTAACCTGTTCAGTCTGTATAATGCTACCTATATGCATGTTTTCAGGGTTGATGTTTGGTACTTGACAACTAATTGGTGTACTCTTCCCTGGCATAGCCCCCTCTCCCATCCCCAGCTTCCCCCACTTGCCTATAGTTCTTTGTGTAGGGTTGAGGCCTCACGAGCTTTTCTCCGTCCAGTTTGGCATGCATATTGGTGTCATTTTTGTTCAACCTACATATGGACAGTCATATTCTTGAGACTTTATGGCTATAGATTCTGATATTTCTAGGGGATGCAATGTTACAGTAAACTCCTTGGCACTCTGGTTCTTAAAAATCTTTCCACACTCTCTCCCACAATGTTCTCTGAGCCTTAGGTGCAGAAATGTTTTGTGGATGTATTTATTGGGACCATATAAATGTCTCTGTTGAGAAAAGAAGTTCCCTTGATGAAGGGTGAAGACTGCACTTGTACATGAATACAAAGACAAGTGTTCATTGGGTGTTGCTAGAGATTATGCTGGTTTAGTAAATTACTAGTTGTAGGCCCTCCTCCACTAACCTGTCTTCACAAATTGAATAGTTAACTTGTTTCATGATCTCCCTCTTGTTGAGCTTTTTGAGCAGGTTTAATTCTAATTAGAGAGATGTTGGTTTTTGACTAGGTTTATGGTAACATGCATGGATTCTCTCCTGTGGAGCAGGTCTCAAACCCAAACTAGACAAATCAGCAGGTTATCCCCATAAAAATTGTGGGCATATCTTGTCTGGTAGGTTGGTCTCATAGTTTATAGGATTCACAGCTGAGTGAGACCACTAATGCCCTTTCTTCCCTAGCAGCCTACCTATCACTTTCTGGTACTCACAAATTTAACTGTCAGGAGGAAACTTTTAGTTCAGTCTTGGTTTTATTTTTGTATGTCTTACAAGCAAGGTATGTGGTGTGTTCATCACTAAGGTGTCATCAGGTAGCAGGGCAACTAAGAGGAAAGGCAAGAGCCCATGTTTCAAGGCTCTGAGAGCTTCCTGACAGCACATAATGAAGTACCCCACTCCTGGCATTGTGGTCTTTTTTTTTTTTTAGCTTTATTTAATAATTATGTATACAGCATCTGCCTGCATGTACCCCTGCAGGCCAGAAGAGGGCACAAGATCTTATTACAGATGGTTGTGAGCCACCATGTGGTTGCTGGGAACTGAACTCAGGACCTCTGGAAGAACAGTCAGTGCTCTTAACCTCTGAGACATCTCTCAGTCCACATTGTGGTTTTTGTTCAACACGCAATGGCTTTTAGGAACAGCACTATCTCAATACCCATAAGTAAATAATTTTCTCTGCACATGGTTCTGTTTATAGGAAAGGACCTGTATGTTTTTACTTTTTTTTCCAAATCCTGTGTGCTTTATCCTACAATGCAGCTCTTTAGGTTACTGCATTCTTAATTGAATGAGCCTCTTGCCTTTTGTTTTCTCTTTGAACAGGAAACCAACTCCTCTCTCTCTCCTATGTCTTATGAAAACATTTTCATTCTCAAAGACCTACCTAAAATGTTTTCTGTTCAAGGAAACCTTCTCAGAATGTGCTATGGTTCCTTTAATCAATATATACTGTGTGATGCAAATATGGGCATCATTTCACTGTATTCTCATTACTTGTATATATGTCTACCTTAAATACATTTTACAGAACTCCAGACCAGAGACTGCAACCTATTTGCTTTCATAGCTTCATTTTTGAGAGTGTTTCTTGGGACACTGGGCTATTATCAGATAACTTAAAATGCCCAAATCACCCTTTTCAGTTCTTCTATAACTGTTTTCTTTATAAACAAAAACATATTAATGAATAAGCAATGCCTAACACGACTTGACAGAAATTTCTTGTGGTCCTTCTCTTTTGTAGGAAGACCTAGTTCATACAATTGGTGAAAGTGCTGCTTTGGGGGCAGCAGGAATAATATTGTGGGGAGGATACGAATATTCTGATTCCAAGGTCAGTAGTGATTTTTCTGTTAGCATTGCATTCTAGAGAGTGAGTTATAATAAAAAAAAATGCTTTCTCACACCGGTTGATTGCCCACTGTTTGTTTCCTTGGCCATCACAAAATTGAAAGGCTATAGTGGCCAATGCTGATCATTCAATTCTATACCAGACTGCTGTTAACAGCAGGGTGGACAAACACAGTCTTCCACTGGACAGCCTAAAGTAAGAAACCGATTATTATATTCCAAGGGGATAATTTGTGGCATGTTAAGTAACTGCTCTCTGTCTTACCTTCTTCATTTAAAAATTGGACTATAATTAAATCCACAATGCAGAAATTTTAGTAAAAAGATGCTCCTGTATATATTTGACACAAGTTATTATGAAAATTTGAAAATAATTTTTTTTGATGAAGAATGGATTCTTTCCAATTATTTTTATGATGATGGTAGCTCATAATCCAAAATGGACATGAAAGGAAAATTGAACATATGTAATAGTTGATTGACATTTTTAAATTTTGTAGTTAGACTAGTTAACATGGCATTTATTTGATAACAAATTTGGAAATGCATAATCCACCATTGTTAATTATAGATATGAGGCTATACAGCAGGTATTTAGTGTTTGTTTGTCTAGCACGAGTGCACCTTTCAATGTATCGATTTGACTATTTAGAGTGTTCGTGCATAAATGGACTCATACAGTATTTTTTCCTGTTCAGTTTTTTAGTTTACTTAGCACAACGTCTTTCGGATTTACTAGAATTGTCATAAATGACAGAATTTTCTTCATTTTTTACAACTGAACAATATTCCATTCTGTGTGTCCCAATTTGTCACCTGTTCATCTCTTGATGGCCACTTGGATTCGCTACAGTTCTTGACTACAAAGAATAGCCTGGCGTTAAATACAGAAGTGTGAATGTCACTTCCGGATCATGATTCAAAGCCCTTTGTATCTATGTCCATATGTGTGTGTATGTGTACATACTTGTGTATGTGCATGTATATGCATGCATTATATGATAACTCTATTTTTAATTTTTTGAAGAACTTCCATACTGTTTTGCATAGCTCTTATATCATTTTGTATTTGAACAATAGGCTGACAGGGTTCCAAACAATGTCATCAACACCTGCAATCTCTAGATAGGTTTTAATATTAGTCAACCTTATGGGTATATGGCAATGGTTCATTGTAGCTTTGATTTGTACTTTTCTGGAAATGAAAAATGTTTATTCATGTCCTTTCTATTTATTTTTACAAATGACAAGGTGAGTTAGCAAACTTTCTTTCTTGAGACAAAAATCTCATTATATAACTAGCCTAGAACTTTTATATAAACTAGTCTCACATTGAACTCAGAGCGCCACCTGACTCTGCCTTCCACTTGAGTGTTGGGATTAAAGATGTGTGCTCTAATGCCTGAGTCTTTTTTATTTATCCATATGTAGGGATCGAATCTATGGCCTCATATGTTTGGTAAGGGCTGAATCACTGAGCTGTATTCCTAGCTCTCATTTTACTTCACGTTTTTAGATAGGATCTTATAAAGTTGCCTATGATGGCCGTGAACTCAATTCTGTAGGTCACTCAGACCACAGACTTGTGATTCTCTTGCCTCAGCCTCCCAAGTAACTGAGATTATGGACCTATTCCACCAAACTTGGATGCTTTGTGTATTTTTTTATTCAGTTCTTATGTGTGCTGCTTTGGGTCATTTGGACTTTGGTTATGTTGTCAGATATCGTAGGAAACAGGAGTTTGCACATATTTTGCATTACTCTGTTGGGTGCCTTTTCATTCTGTTAACGGTGTGTGTGCAGAAGTGTTTAGTCTGACAGTTCCACTTGTTTATTTCTGATTCTGTCACCCATACTTTTGGTCTCATGCAAGAGAATTGTCATGACTGACAGGAAACAGGAAAAAAAAACCCCAGTTTTCTGAAAATGTTTCATTGGTTTCTGGCTTTTAATGCTCAAGTTTGAACCAATTTTTGCAAAGTTTCCTATGTTGTATAGCTAGTGGTTCAAGTTTGTTTGGACAATTCATCCCAACCCATTTTTTTTTTAACAAGTCAATCTTTTCTGTGTTATAGGTTCTTGACATTTTTGTCAAAGTAAAGTTAATTGTGCATGTGTGTGTTTATTTCTGGACTCCAATCTGTTCTTTAAGCATCTCTCAATTTTTTCCCTACAGGAGTCTTGTTTATCTGTGCAGCAAACTATCAAAGAGCTGCTGGGCCCCTATGCGCTCAATGTAACATCCGCAGCCAAGCTGTGCAGTCACAGTCTGTGTAGCAGCCATGGGCGATGCGTTCGAAAGACAGCTAAGTCCTCCTCCTATCTGCACATGCCGGAGGACAGCCAGAAGGACTATGGCACAGACCACGGTTTCAGATTTGTCATTTCTGCAAGGAGTAAGCTGAAGACAATAACGACTATGAAGAATGGATTTGTGTGCCACTGTTACCACGGTTGGCATGGAGAGTCCTGCAGATCTCGCGCTCCCAATCTCTTGAGGCAGAAGAGCAAGGCTCCTGCAACTGCATCGAATCTATTAGTTTTTCTTGGCATGACGTTAGCTGTGATTCTGCTGAATTTTTTTCTTATTCCCTACCACAATGTCAATTTTTTCTTAAAATACTAAAGAGAAGAAAATATTATTTTTCTTTGATTTCAACCCTTTTATAAACAATTTTTAGTCTTAAATTCCAAACACATTGTTTGTTGGCTGTTCACTTCATGCTAGGTAACAGGAATATACCTGTCCTCATGGAGCTTAGAAACTGATTAAGGACAAAGAAGCAGTAAATAGGTGTACGTATGAGCTGTGACAGTACTTTACAGAATAAGGGAAAAACAGGCTTCAGCCTTAGGAAGGATTAGAGAGCACTTGGAACTTATGTAAGATTGTCACATAAAGCCTTTATACTGAGTCAGCCAGCGAAGAAACAGGTCAACACTCTCAGGGAGCCAGACACAATAGTTTCCTCCTGTAACCTGAGCCCCCAGAAGGCAGAGGTAGATTGTAACTTCAAGGCCAGCTTGGCTTATATAGTGAGTTTAAAGCCAGTCAAGATAACATAGTGAGAGTTTGTCTCAAAAAAAAAAAAAAAAAAAGCAAAAATCCAAAATATCCTTTGTCTTCTGGGGATTGTGAACTTTCAAATAACGAGGAATACAACAACAAAACAAACACCAGCAGCACCAGAACCAGCAGCAACAGCACCCCCCCCACACACACCCCAGGATACTAACCTGTGGAGATAAAAAGGGCTCTTTAAAAATAAGCAGTGGGGATTAACTTTATCCAGAGAATTTTGAATATTCATTTGACTCATCAATACCAAAAGATGAACCGTACTGGCTTCCTACATGATAGAATTTATATGGGAAATTCTTTCATTTGGTAAATCTTGGTTTATTGAAATACACTATACCAAAACAGTTTGTCAGTTTTCACTGGAAGGTCATTCATGTGAAAATGTCATTGCGGGACTAGAATTGATCTAGTTGTCATCCAAATAATTTTATTTCACAGATTCAACAAAGAGTGTGGTGACCTAAATATTATTTACTTTCTAAATCTAGAAAACGTATTTTCCTGCCTGATATGGTCCAAATAGAGTTCTATTAGGTTAACTACATCCTCGCACACATGTGGAAATTTATAAAAAGTCACATTCAGATTCTCATGCTAACATTAATTGGCTCATTAATTAGTTATTCCACGTATTCTGGGGAAAAGTAAAAGGTAAAGAAGCAATGAAATATAAAAACAAAATTGAAGGGTGTGTATGAATTCTCCTGTCCTGTCAGTTTCCTGTAGCATAAAACCTCTGTCTACAGGAATTAGAGTCTCAGGTATGAGCATGCAATGTTCTTCATAAGTATTCAACTGGTCACTATATCAGGCAGAAAACAATGGTTCTTTCTAGTCTCCCAGTGAGGGAAAACTATTCAACAGTTATTATATCAGGGTTCAGAAATAATCTTATTCCAATAAACTGAGAAAGGCAAATATTAAGTGTTACTACCATCTTAAAGACGAAAGAAATAAAACACATAAAGAATAATGGAGGCATGCCCAACTTTGTCTAGCGACCAAGGAAAACATCAGAGGTAGAATCTAGTGTTTAAAATGTCTTTGAAATAATTAGTACATGTAAAAGGACTGACACCTGTAGAAGAAAGGGGAAAACATGATAAATTAGTAGAAGGACTGCTAGCAACCACAGTCACTTACCATTTTCTAAATAAGAATGATATTAAAATTTATTTTATAATATACAATTAAAGAATGCCACATTTGTACTACTTGTTTTTTTAATATTTATTTATTTATTGTGTATACAATATTCTGTCTGTGTGTATGCCTGCAGACATTTGTACTACTTGTATATATGTATGTATGTATGCAGGTAAATACGTGCACCATGTGAATTTAATGCCTGCAGAGGCCAGAAGAGGACTTCAGGTTCCCAAGAACTGAAGTCACAGACATTTGTGAGATGTCACCCAGGTGCTGGGAACCCTATCCAGGTCCTCTTCAAGAGCAGTAAGTACTCTTCAGCGCTGAGCTATCTCACCAGCCATTTGAAGAATGGCAGATTCTTCATATGGTAGCTTGAAAATCTGAAGACAAATGCAGATTATGAGGAATTTTCTGGCCTTGTTGTCCCTTTTGCTTGCATACATTTGTATTCCCAGGGTATACACTTAATCAGCCGTCTATTGAAAATGAGAAGTCACTGTGTTTAACTCAAAGATAAATATACACATACGTTTTTTCATATCTATCTAAGATACAGTTCCAAGGAAAAGGAACAAAAGGATCCTCTGTTAGTCCAGTGTTAATAAGGGACAGCAAATGACTTTAGTGAAGGAAACATCTTGTAACAGGGATGTCATGTAAGCAACCTGTAGGACAATTATCTTTAATGTGAGTCACATGAGTAGCAGCAGCCTGTCATTGAGGATACTGTTCTTTCCATTCATTGTTTTTAAAAAAACCAAACCAAAGCAAAAAACAAAAACAAAACCCAACCCTTTTATTTGGGCCTTTTTTACTTAGACACAAGCCTTTCCATTAGCCACTTGCTTCTTTCCGTCGCTATTCCACAGCACTCATTCTTTCCAATCAGAAAGAATGTGCACTTCAGCTCACAAACACAATGCTATAATTATACCCTTTGATGCATAGCAAATTTGTGGTGTATTTATTTTTACATGAAAAACATTCTTTACCATGTCTTTGGAAGTTCTCTTCAAATACAGATTCCTGCCTTTGACCCAGGAGAATTTTCTTTATTATTTTGTCAGGTGATTTCTGCCTTCTCACTGTCTCTGTTCACTTATGACATTTCCATTGGTTTGATTTCTGACTTTTCTATATCTGTTCTGTGTGGCTTTTTCTCTGGTATTCTAAAGATTTTATGCAACTTTTGCTTTGTATTGTTGACTTTTTTTTTCAGTGCTTTCTCTATAATACCATTTTAGTTACTCAACAGTTTCTAAGTGCTCTTTGGGAGGAAACATGTCATTTCTTTTTTCTCATGGTAGTTTTGTTTTGGTATCTGACTTAACAGCACCTTAAATCTTTTCAAAATATGAGATCTTTGTTATTGCTCGACTGCTTTCTGACACAAGTTCTTCTTATGTTATCCAGGCTGGCCTTGAACTCAGGATCCTTCTGCCTCCTGAGTATGGACTTGACACCTCATTCTGTTTAGTAAGTGTTGCTAATTGTTACATATTTCCCCTCCCCATCCCCATTCTCTAGTATGAGCTGTGCCCTTCCTTAATTTCTTCTCTTTCACGCTGTTAGTATTGTGTGTCTGGTAGTCCTTGGCCATTCTACCTGTGAAGGACTTGAATGGTTGAGAAAGCTGTCACAGGGAATTTCACTGATGTGTGTGAGTTATTTGCTCAATAGGAATCTTGGGCTACACGGGAGAAGGATTCTGAAGGGAGCTGGGGCCATGTAGAGGAGCGGCATTCCTTCTGGTGCTCGTGAGTGGGAAACATGCAGGTTGGTAGAAACTCCCATAATTATCATGGGGGAAGAGTGCAATTCCCCAAGAGCTGAGCAATCTCTCCTGATTTCTGTGCTTACAATAGAGACAACTGTTCTGCATTTAAACTATGCTTTTGTATTTGGTCCAATCCACCAGTGTAGTCCTATACAGGAAGAGGTGTTTAAGGATTCTGGGGTCAGATATCTAACCCACTTGCCACTCCACAACCCGTGGGAATGGGAAGGTAGTTTGCTGATTCTGATATCTGTAAACAGTATTCCAACTGATCCCTCGGATCCACTTCCATGGCCTCTGTTTTCAATCACGGGATCCTTTTGTAGGGAAAGGAACAACTGAGGCAAAATAGTACTGTTTTCCCGTGGACCTTGTGTGCTGTCGTTTCAGTTTTCGCATGTCCTTATCCGAGTTCATCTGTTTTCAGAGTGTGAGTCACACTAACTCTTCTTGTTTTCAGCTTTGTATCTATTTTGTCTAATGACACGTGCAGAGAATGACACATTAAATAAAGGCATGATTAACTCACGTCTTTATCTGAGTGGCTCACCGTCCTGAGACACTAGGTCTTGTTTGTTCATAAAGTTTCTCAGGATGATACTTGATGTTCCACTAAGAGACATTCTGTTATCGAGGCCAGCACATTAGGGGCTGTTTGTTAAAGTAACACACAGTACACAAAGCCTTCAACCCCCTTGTATTCTTCAGTCTGGAAATCTTACCTATACAGCCTTCTTGACTGTTTCCCACTGAAATCCCAATCGGTTTTCCTTCTTTCTCCTTAAGTCAGTGAATTCAAACTGGATATTTTAAGAAGGCAATGCTCATTTATACTAGGATAGTTGTAAGGGAGACTGACTTTGATTATAAAGAGATTTAATGCAAGCCTCCTCTTAGCTTGGAGGACTGAGTCAGCCTGTAATGACAGGCTTCCGGACCAGAGGGACATCCTTGCCACTCAGCCTCTGCTCGGCACCAGGTGAATAAGGCACCAGCAGGCAGACCAAAGCGAAGGTAAACTATACTTTCTGTTCTGTCTGAAAAAATTTAAAGATTGTTGTTTTGAAATGTCTTCTTACAACAGCTAGAAGAAAACTAATCCTCACTGACTTGAATATTCCAATTTCTTTTGTCGTCTAACTTTATGGTTCAAATGAAGTGTCTTCTGAAATATGAGCTGCTTTAGGGAATCTGGTATTTTAAAAATGTGTTTATCACTGATAGTTGTCAATTGAATTTAGTAATTTTATTCATTATATATTTATATTTGAGAATATTCTTATTGTTATGCTCAGTCAAGCTTGGCTTATTCCTCTTTTCTGATGGTAGTTTCTCTGAAAAGCAAGTTTTTGTAGTATATGTATCATTACCTAATACTTAACTTTCGTTTCTTAAATGGTGTTCCACAATGCAGGCTAATAAATAGCTGCCATACAGCTTTATTACAGAGCTACACACTTTAATTTTTTGTAAATCAATAGTGGTAAAGAGTTCCTCATGCTAACAATTTCCATTATAGTAACAGTATATTTATTTAATAGAACACTTTTTATAACCTTAAACAATGTTTTCTAATTTATTCGATAGTTATCATATCTGCCATGATGATTAATATTGGAGGTCATAAACAAAAGTCACAGCTCTTAGTATACGTGCAATATTGCAAAGGATTCAGAAAATAGATGTTCCTATCATAAAAATAAATTTAAGTTTTAGTCAAATACTCAGAAAATGATTGGATAGTTAGAAATGATCATCAACACGCATTTTGTGAAAGAGAAACCTCTTACTGATTAGGGAGAGGGTAAAAATAAGCATTCTCACATGCACGTAGTTTTCTAGAAAAGAGAGGATACGTACAAAATGGCACAAGAAAGATAAATCTTAACTCAATAAATATGTTGGAGAAGTAAAAGTCTAAAGTCAAGAAATTTTATTAGAATGGAGCCAAGTGTATCTGGATAATGACTATACATGTCAAACAGAAAGTGAAAATTTGAGAAATTATTGCCTGAATAGAATAGCTTAGGCAATGAAACGTGTTGTTTCTTGCTCCTTCATTCCTAGATGAAGAAGTAATTTGTGGGTTTTCTTTATCCCCAACAAATCGCTTACAAGCAGAACAGAACAGGAACCTTGTGAGATAAAGTGTCATCCAATATATGCACATGTTCGTCTGAATAATACATTTATTTATTTTGTACTTTACATGTTTGCATAAAATATTCCTTTTGTATATGTTTCTCTCTGGATCATGGGAATCTCTTGTGCCAATCATGTAGAATTAGAGCGAAACCGGTTTTCCTGTTTGTTTCATGGCTTATTCACCCCTCCAGCAGCTGGGCAGCTTGTGAAAGAGAGCGGCTGTCACTTGGGATACTTGCTGACAATCATGGTGCTCTTGCTGTACTAGCCAGGCCACCCTAAGTATAGCATTTATTACAACCTGACCTGCCAGCTGGAATTCACCTGATGGAAGCACGCACTCTCTTTGAAGTCTCCTTCTTAAGTAACTGTTGAACAGTCATAGGTAAGGAATTAAATGTCTGTTTCACGGATAAAGTTCAGAAAACAACAACAAACAATCACTCAAAAAGCAAGCCATACAACAATAATGTGCAGAGACTCTAGACTCATCCTTCGTGACTTCTTTTTTGGAGACTCATAATATGTAAGGTTTTCTTAGCAATAATCCTGTGTATCTGATTATTTCTTGGGGAAGCACTTTAACAAATACAGTACTTAAAAATGTAAAGTTCTATTCATGCTTCTACCTTCATCTATAACTACTTTTTTGTTGAAGTCTTGTCTCTGCAGCTTAGTATATTTCTTGAGAGTTTTTTTTTTTTTAACATGCAATAGAATTTTAGATGCTATACATTTCTAATGAGAACCATCTCTGGCTGTCTTTTTCACAGAAAAAAAAGCATCTTAAGTACTAAGGACTGTTCTAATGCCACAATGGAATCGAAAGAATGATCCCATGTTGCCACTTACGAATGTTTGAAAACAGCAAACACAATGACAGCAAAAGAAGCAATATTTCTTTGGTAGAACATGTTGGATGTGTCAAGAACTGGCTGCTGTTCCAGGCTGGAAGTCCTTCTGC
This sequence comes from Chionomys nivalis, assembly GCF_950005125.1. Classification (NCBI taxonomy): domain Eukaryota; kingdom Metazoa; phylum Chordata; class Mammalia; order Rodentia; family Cricetidae; genus Chionomys; species Chionomys nivalis. The sequence goes on along the minus strand of NC_080086.1, from coordinate 178,323,815 downwards.
CTTTGCATAGGTATTTCAAAAACACTTATTGTATGCAATCTTAGTGCAACCCAGAATTTATGATTTCTACATTTCTCTATCTTTCTGCTGTGTTAGATAATCCTACAACATTACCAGTGAAAATGATAATTTAAATTTACGTGTTTCCAAGTTGCAAGGTTTATAACTATTCTGAATGCAATTAGCCATCTTGGGGAAATAAACTTGTTGTTAAAAATTAAAACCCATTTGCATTTACAATTAGCTTATGTTTCTACAACTAATATAGAAACTCATTTTCTTTACTAATGTACAAATATCAAACAGAGTCAGAGATCAGGTTATCTAGTGATCTTTTAAAGTATACACAAATAAGTGCTTAGTTAATGATTTGTTATTTTGTCAGAGTTTAATTCACCTAGTTATAAGACAGGACAAAATATTTGCTGCTACAACTTGGTACATTCACTCGCAGCATCAGTGCTTCAGTGCTTCTTATTAACCCAGCAAGGATGCCAAAAGTGTAAGCCCAGAGCCTCAGACGGAAATGAAACACCCGTGTAACCCATTACTTAAGATACAAACCTTAAAAACGAAGAAAAACACATGCATTCTTTCATTTGCTCTTTGTTTTCCTGCCAAAATCTTCTCAGATTGTGCTGTTTTAATGAACTTAATAACTTACAGTCAACTGGACTGAAGGCTGATGGAGATATTTCAGGTAAAAGCTGGTTATAAAGTGAAAGGACACAGCAAGGTCAGGCATGTAACAATTAAATATGGGAGGTCAGAACACAGCTGTGAAATGCGCACAGTCTGTCTAACTCAAAGAAGTGACTGTATGGGATAAGAAAGCTGTCAACCAGAGAGCAAGCCACAGGATTTCAGAGGGGCACAGAACGGGCAAGGACTGCTGCTATTCATGCTAGAGAACTAGAGTTTAAATTCTAGTCCGCAAATGCAATGTTTAAGATCTCAGATTTTAGGTCAGAGGCAGAAAATAGATTATCACTACCATGTCTGGACATATAGATGGCATCAATATTTTTAATTGTGACTGTTACAAAGAAACAGAATTGTGATATCCCAATAAAGATTAAAACAGTAAAAAGAAGCTAAATCGTAAGATAATATTTTTTATCTTATTACCTAGATAATATTTTTTTTTTGGTGATAGCAATGAACTTGAGAATACAAACTTTGAATCTCTTTGGTAAATTCTGCATATAGGTTTAAGATTATTTTCATTTTGTGCTATCAACTCACCAGGGATAGTGGATCAAATTCAGTGAAAGCGCTTAATCTAAGAGGGCATTTACGAAAGAAAAGTGTGTGAACAAAAAAGCAAGAATGGCACTAAATTTATTGGGGAATAACGAAGAAGTCAGAAAACAAACGTTTTTTAAAGGGGTAATTAAATGAAATATAGTAGGGCTGGGGGATAGTGGTGCACACTTTCAGTCTTGACACTAGAGAAGCAGAGGCAAATGGATCTCTGTTGAGTTCGAGACCAGCTTGGTCTATATGGTGAGTTCCAAGCCAGTCCGGGAAAACATAGTGAGACCCTGCCTCCAATATGTATAGGTATTGAAGTGAGGATAAAAATCAAGAAAAACGATCTGAAGTTGCCATGTTGATAACCTAATTTTCTGATTTATTTAAAATTAAAGGATAAATCACCAAAACTATTATGAAGCCACAAAATGGGATAGAGCTTCAAAAGCATCTTTTCATATCAAAATCTTCTAAATAATTGTGTCTGACAACAAGTGTTTTGACATATTTATAATGAGAGGAGGCTATTTACTAGCTGTAATAAATACTGATATGCACTGTATGACATGGTATGTACAAGTCCTAATTAAATTCCTCAACACTGTCATTAATGTTCTTTGCTTAATACTTATTAACCCTTAACCTACTTCTGGCTTTTCTTTACCATGTGTTGTCAATCTATCTACATTTAGCTATTAATACTTGTATGTCTAAATACAGTCTTTAATCCAAAGCATTTCGCTCCAATTAAAATAAAGTCTTTCTTATGTTCTGAAAAGGACCTTTTTTCTTTTTCTTTTTTGGGTGTGTTGGTGGGGGTCAGTCTGGAAAAAAGCTAACACATTGTAAAAGATCCTTAATAATTAACTAATAAAGTCTAACTTGAGGTCTGACCTTGTTCAGGGTCCTTGTTTATTATAGCCTTGTGATCAGAATTATTTTGTAAACTGTATTTTCAAAACACAAAGCTGTATGGGTTGTTTTCATTAAATAAGGGTTCTTAAAAGCAACCAAATCAATATAAGCAAGGTCTCAACATACCCCGCAAAGAAATCTCACCTTGCCCACTAATCCTACTCAGCTACACTGTGCTCCCTGGAGACAAGTGGTACAGCCATTTTCAGAGACCTTATCCAGAGATATTCCTCACTACTCCAATTATACATATGTAAGTAAATGCATGTGTATGTATGCGTTTGCAATATGTATGTATTCTTAGACAAATGTAAATAATCTTAATTTCTTTTTTTTCTAAATTTGAAAATTGTGTATCAATAAGTGTAAAATTATATTTCAAGGAATATTTTAATATCTGTACAATGTTCATAGTAATCTGTAGAGGCAAACGTATTCTTTGTAACAGATCCTAATACCCTTTATGTAGAAGGGGAAGACCTGGCTTTCATAGCCTTCCTCTTGTTGATGGATAGTATTTTCAACCTTGGGATTTACAAGTGATGGCACAATGAGTAAAGCTTTTGTCAGTACAAGGTTTGTGCATTTGTAGTTTGTGCCTCTTTCCCATGGACTGTGCTCTTCCTTCAAGGAAATCAGGCTGGAGCCCATCTATTTTTTTTTTTCACTTGGCTCTTTTTATTTTATTTTTTACTTTGCTAAAGTGTATTTTATCAGAGATGAACATCACCAAACATGCAAATCCTAGTTCCCAAGTCATGTCTGCCCGAACTGAGGCAGAATTTGTAGTTGAACCATACTTGCTACAGGGTGATATGGCTTAGTCATCCAGTCAACCTGGTATGTTGACTTCAGACACAGAAGCTGGACAATGCAGAGAAAAGTAGATGATCTAAATACTTTTTGCAGACTTGAAGCCTGAGATTAAGTCTCTGTTGCAGACCTCAGTTTCTCTCTGGCTATCCTTCCAAATACTCCAGGTTTCTTAGTGATAATTTAGGCCATATTATGGGGAAGGCAAGTATTTTAAAATGTACTTATGGATGCTGAAAATATTTGAATGATGTTTCATAGACCATTAGATTATTTTTGCGTTTGAACACTTTAACTGGACAGCTGACGAGTTACATCAACCTAATGTTATTTTAAGGAGTTTAGTTAAGAACCGGTTGGCAGAGGGAACATTTTAATAAAAATGTGGTCCGAAGACTTTATGTGCCTTCCCAAGAAAGCTGCTGATGTTGGCTGCAAGAAAACTCAAGTCCTAACAGGAAAGTGGCACTTTTTTTTTTTGGACAAAAACTAAGCATATACTTTCATACAAACTCAATTATATTCTGAGACTGCACTTATGAAAACATAAAACAGTTCTGTTTCAGAAAGAAATGTGACTTCTCACACCGAAGAATAGTGATGTTTCCGTTTACTAGTGCCAGTGCTTCTCCTGAGGGGATTCATAGACATACCTCGTTGATTCCAAACACAGAACACCAATAGACCAAAGATAGGTTCCCACCTAAACCCAGCTTTGATCAACCCATGAATTTGTTGGGGTTGCTCATGAGAACACATGTAAGAGGCTACTTTCTGGAACGTGAGTGACTCCTGATCAGCAAAGCTTCACGCTCCACGCCGCCTCAGATTACACAGGAAAGTGTCACCATGGAGGTTAAGTCTCCATGTGATGGGTGATTGCTCACAAAGACTGTATAACCAGTTCCTCTGCAACTTGCATGTGTCATCACCATGGAAAGGTCACCTCCCCAGCAGCTGTTTGCCAATTACAGAGCCTGGGGAGGGGCCTTGTGCATCTTATGAGTGTCTTGTGAATTTTCTGAGCCTTGTGATTATCTACCCTCCTGTTAGGGGATGTTTCCATCCAGAGGAAACAGCATGTGACAGGTGATATTAAAATAGTAATTTTTATATATTTACAAAGTTAGGCTTTTTTTTTTTTTGGAGAAGAATAGAAAGGGAAGCAGTCTTATAGAACCCAGATAGCACTATAGTTCTATCATTTGTTCAGAAGGAGGCATACCTGTGTTCTGTGATCACTACCTGAAAAACAATGACAGAAAATTAAGGACATGCTTATAAGCTATGGGCCCTCAAGAGACACAGTAATAAAATGGATTGTATCACAACACAATTGTTGCTAAATTTTTTAATTAAAAAATTATGGGGAAAAGTCCATTGAGAAATCCATATGTACAAATAGTATCTCTCTCTCTCTCTCTCTCTCTCTCTCTCTATATATATATATATATATATATATATAATTCTCTCTCTCTCTATATATATATAATTATATATATATTATAATATATACTCTTATTTTTTTCTGGTAGATATAAACCCAGTTCCTTGAGCAATGACATTTAAAAGAGAAGGAATTCATCAGGAAAAATGATGGCTCTAAAGGGTTGTTGCTCCAATAAACTGTTAAAAGAGAGCAGGCTAGTAGTTGCTAGTGCAGAATTGTGGCTACAGCTTTGAGATTACCGTCTCTACTCTGCCATTTGTTTGATAAATATTTATGCTTTTTATAACGATCAATAAAACACCAGAGTGAGCTGAACTTTCTTTGATGGTTTGGAAGTAAAATCGCATTTATTGGATTCTCAAGAGACTAGGAACTCTAGGCTATCTCTGTAAACCTTGATAGGTTTCGCTTGACATCTTAAAAAGGTATTTAAAATAAAATCCCAGTATTATGAAAAGGAAGGATTCTGAGTTAGGGTGTTAGATTTCTTCTGTAATGCGTTAACGTGGAGTCGAGAGTATATGCTTTCAAGTGTTTCCAGGTAGTAGCTCTAATACTATTGAGCTACAAAATCATCCTTGGTGCATGAGTGGAAAAAGACGCATCCGGAGCTGCAGTCAAGATTAAGACATACTCTAACGCCAGCCCTTGGGAGGCGATGACAGGAGGATCGCAAGGTCAAGGCCAGCCTGGGTATACAGAAAGATCTAGTCCCCTAAACAAAAACTAAGACAAAACTCAAACCAACCAAGAAAAAAAATCAATAAGAGTTAGGGATGCAGCTCAGGATAGAGCGCTGTTTTCCATGCACATAAGAACCAAAGAACAAAACACTCGGGTGTTTTTTGTTTTTGTTTTTTAACGTGATTGTTAAAACTCCCCAAGGTTGTTAGTCATTACTCTTTGAAAACAACCCTCTGGCAGGCCACCACAGCAGCTTCTTTATAGTCACCCCGGTTCTTACAGAACTCCCCTTCTGGAATGCATGGTAAATGCCTCTGCACTTGCCTAGGTGCCAGAGCTTCAAAGATCACCAGGCCACATGTGTACTTAATTCAGGGCGTTATCGTTCATGCCAGAGATGAAGTGTTCAAAGGCTCAGGAGTCCTCAGCCAAAGGATGTCAGAGAGAACCACCTGTAGGATTTCTGCCTTGCTTGGGTGACTTGGGAGAGAGTCTAAGAATGGGGAGCAGGTAGAAGAAGGCTGGAGGTTATCAGAAGGCAGAGGGAGTCGGTGCATGGGTAAAGAAGGGTGATCATGTATGAGGCCATGGGTCTCATCCCTGGAACTACAAACAAGCAAATAAACAGAAAACCACAGGAAAGGAACCATTCTTGCAGTCGTTTGTCCTCAGTGGCAGGCGTGTTTGATATTTGTGCATTACACACCTTACTCCCATGCTCGAACAAGATGCCCTTCACTCTCATTTTTATTGTCCATTGACAATGAACTTGTTTAACTTTGCGATCCTGTGAAATTGCCCACATCTATTGTAAGCTTCCCAGCCTCAACTCTTTTCACTATTGGGTTATTCGTTTTAGCTTTTTAATATAATTTATCATGACAGTTCTGGTGAGAGGAATGCAGGAGAGTGGCTTCTTCGGAGATCCCAGTCTGAATGTGGCAGCTCCATCTCCTTCCAAGGGACACCTTCTTCATTATCGGGAAGAGTGAACCAGAAGTAAGATCCTGGGTCAGCGGTGGTTCCTAGAAACACATCTCAGCTTTTTCTTGTCTTTGTTGTGTTCATCTTTCAGTGGGCAAGATCAGAACTGTGTAGCCAAAGTCACTGTATAGTAGTTAAGAAACTTTCTTGGGTGTGTCTTTCCTCTATAAGGTGCAGATATCTGGGAAGAAATTTGCTTCCTTTTACTTTTGTTTAGAGGCCTCCAAAATATCTTCACAGATAGTTCTCCTATATGTTCCCAAATAAACCTGGCTCCTAAGCAGAGAGAAATAGATATCAAACTTTAGGGATGAACCAATACTAAACTCCTCACTCATCCATTCAGTTGATTAACTATGTTGTCAGCTCTTCCTTAATTCCACCAATTTGAGATGAGTTTAAAGGATTAGGACCTCCAGAAGAGGATTAGAGGAGGATGCCAGAAAGCAAAGGCAGCTTGTTATGAGATGTTTAAGATTAGGTGTGGAACCCAAGCAGCGATCTGTGCGTTGACTGGTCCAGATACAGTAGGGTTCAGATGCAGGGGCCATAGTTGCATAGATGTGGTGAGGGAAAGCAACCTGAGGAAAGCTGAAGCAAGAGTCAGTTGTTTAATAGTAGGCAGAGTAATTTTATTCATCTTAGGGCTGTGGAGGAGTAGATATTTATCCAATAAATAAAAATATTTAATTCTAAAAAGTAACTTTTGAATGTATCAGTTTACTTAGAACTTCTTAAATGTCTTCTAATGGTTTGATAAGTTACTTAGAATTTTTGTTCCCTTTTGTATGCTAGGCCTGAGAAATACAGTGAGGCTTGGTTGGTGCCCTCTGGTGGCTAAAATGATAACATAGACTGACTCGTATTTCAGGAAATTCTCCTAAGACAGAGGTTCCACAGAAAGAGTCTCTATCACAGTCTCTGATTTGAAATCAAACTTCCCATATATGAACAGAAAAGTTTTTCAGCCCAAGAACAATGTTGGCACCAAACAGCAGAGCCATAGACATTAGATGGCCCCCAAACTCAGTTACTTCTGTTTTTGTTTCTGGACAATGAAAACTGTGTGTGTGTGTGTATATACACGTGTGAATGTGCACATGAATGTGTATATGTACGCTGTGTGTGCATGCGTGTGTGTGCATGTGTGGGGTGTGTGTATGTGTGTACATACAAATGTGTGAATACCAGAGGTCAATGCCCAGTGTCTTCCTTTATCCCTCTCTATCTTAGGTGTTTTTTTTGGTTTTTCGGGACAGGGTTTCTTTGTAGCTTTGGTGCCTGTCCCGGAACTAGCTCTTGTAGACCAGGCTGGCCTCGAACTCCCAGAGATCTGCCTGCCTCTGCCTCCCGAGTGCTGGGATTAAAGGCGTGCGTGCGCCACCACCGCCTGGCTGTCCATCTTAGTTTTAAAGATAAGTCTCTTTCATTTTTATTTATTTAAACATTTTTTCCAAATTCCTACTCCCTCCCCTCTTTTCACTCCCCTCCCTCTCCCTTCACAGACCCTCCCACCCCACCCCCTCCAAGCCTAAGAGAGGGCCATGCACCCCACCCTGTGGAAAGTCCCTCTCTACTACATCTAGGTTGAGCAAGATTTACATCATAGGGAATAGGATCCCAAGAAGCCGGTACATGAAGTAGAGTCAAATCCCAGTGTCACTATCAGTTGCCCCTCAGTCTGCCCCAACTGTCAACCCTCTTCAAAGGGGCTTGGTTGTTATGCTCATTCACTCCCAGTCCAGTTGGAGTTTGTGAGCTACCATTAGCTCAAGCAAACTCTCTCAGTGGATGAACCCCTCATGGTCTTGAATTCCTTGCTCATACTCTCACTCCTTCCACTCTTCAACTGGATCTTGGGAGCTCAGTCCAGTGCTCTGATGTGCATCATTACCTCTGTTCCCATTTGTTGTTGGACAAAGGTTCTATGGTGATATTTAAGATAATCATCAGTCTGACTACAGGGTAAGGCCAGTTCAGACACCCTCTCCTCTATTGCTTAGGGTCTTAGCTGGGGTCATCACTGTAGGTTCTTGGGCATTTTTCTAGAGTCGGGATTTTTGCTAACTCCATAATGGCTTCCTCAATCAAGATATCTCTTTTCTTGCTCTCATATCTGTCCTTCCTATATCTTGACTATCCCATTCCTTCAAGTTCTCCTCAACCTCTCTTTCTCCCTTTCTTTCTACCTCCTGACCTCCCTTCTCTCAAATTTTTATCTGATTTGAATTTCCAGGAAGATCTTATATGTTTTTCTTTGGGTTCACCTTATTACTTAGCTTTTCTAGGATTGCGAACTATAGGCTCAATGTCCTTTATTTATCGCTAGAATCCACTAATGAGTGAGTACATACAATATTTGTTTTTTTGGGGGTGTCTGGGTTACCGCACTCAGGATAGTGTTTTTTTATTTCCATCCATTTGCATGCAAAATTCAAGATGTCATTGTTTTTTACCGCTGCGTAGTACTCTAAATGTGTAGATGTGCCACACTTTCTTTATTCATTTTTCAGTTGAGGGGCATCTAGGTTGTTTCCGGGTTCTAGCTATTACAAATAATGCTGCTATGAACATAGTTGAACAAATGCTTTTGTAGTATGATTGAGCATCTCTTGGGTATATTCCCAAGAGTGGTATTGCTGGATCCTGAGGTAGTTGGATTCCCAATTTTCTAAGAAACGGCCACACTGATTTCCAAAGTAGTTGCACAAGTTTGTATTCCCACCAGCAATGGATGAGTGTTCTTCCTTACCCCATATCCTCTCCAGCATAGGTTATCATTGGTGTTTTTGATTTTAACCATTCTGACAGGAGTAAGATGGTATCTCAAAGTTGTTTTGATTTGCATTTCCCTAATAGCTAAGGAAGTTGAACATGTCCTTAAGGATCTTTTGACCATTTGAAATTCTTCTGTTGAAAATTCTCTCTTCAGTTCAGTACCCCATTTTTTAATTGGGTTATTTAGAACTTTAACATCTAGTTTCTTGAGTTCTTTACATATTTTGGAGATCAGAACTTTGTCTGTTGCAGGGTTGGTGAAGATCTTCTCCCATTCAGTAGGTTGCCCTTTTGTCTTAGTGACAGTGTCCTTCGCTTTACAGAAGTTACTAAGTTTCAGGAGGTCCCATTTATTTATTGTTGCTCTTATTGTTTGTGCTACAGGGGTTATACACAGGAAGTGGTCTTCTGTGCCCATGTATTGCAGGCTACTTTCCACTTCCTCTTCTATCAGGTTCAGTGTGGTGAGATTTATATTGAGGTCTTTAATCCATTTGGACTTGAGTTTTGTGCTTGGTGATAGATATGGATCTATTTTCATTCTTTTACAAGTTGACAACCAGTTAGCCAGCACCATTTGCTAAAGATGCTTTCTTTCTTCCATTATATAATTTTAGCTTCTTTGTCAAAAATCAGGTGCTCATAGGTTTGTGGATTAATATCCAGGTCTTCAATTTGATTCCATTGGTCAATGTCTCTGTTGTTATGCCAATACCAAGCTGCTTTCATTACTGTACGTCTGTAATAGATTTTGAAGTCAGGAATGGTAATGCCTCTGGAAGTTCCTTTATTGTATAGGATTGTTTTGGCTATCCTGGGTTTTTTTGTTTTTCCATATAAAGTTGATTATTGTTCTTTCAAGGTCTGTGAAGAATTGTGTTGGGATTTTGATGGGGATTGCATTGAATCTATAGATTGCCTTTGGTAGAATTGCCATTTTTACTATGTTGATCCTACCAATCCTAGAGCATGGGAGATCCTTCCATTTTCTGGTATCTTTTTCAATTTCTTTCTTCAAAGCCTTCAAGTTCTTGTCAAATAGATCTTTCACTTCCTTGGATAGTGTTACCTCAAGATACTTTATGCTTTAGCTTTGTGGCTATCGTGAAAGTTGATGGTTCTCTGATTTCCCTCTGCTTCTTTATCCTTTGTGTATAAGAAGGCTACTGATTTTTTTTTTTTGAGTTGATCTTGTATCCTGCCACATCACTGAAGGTATTTATCAGCTGTAGAAGTTATTTGGTAAAGTTTGTGGGGTCACTTATGGACACTATCATATCATCTGCAAATAACAAAAGTTTGACTTCTTCCTTTTCAATTCGAATCCCCTTGATCTCCTTATGTTGTCTTATTGCTATGGCTAAGACTTCAAGAACTATGTTGAAGAGATATATATTTGTTCCTGATTTTAGTGGAATAGCGTTGAGTTTCTCTTCATTTAATTTGATGTTAGCTGTCGGCTTGCTGTATATTGCTTTTATTATATTTAGATATGATCTTTGTATCCCTAATCTCTCTAAGACCTTTAACATGAAGGGGTGTTGAATTTTGTTAAATGCTTTTTCTGCATCTAATGAAATGATCATATGGTTCTTTTCTTTCAGTTTATTTATATGATGGATTAATTACATTGGTAGATTTTTGTATGTTGAACCAGCTCTGCGTCTCTGGGATGAAGCCTACTTGGTCATGATGGATAATTTTTTTGATGTGTTCTTGAATTTGGTTTGCTTCAATATTATTGAAAATTTTTGCATCCATGTTCAAGTAAGATTGGTCTGTAATTCTCTTTCTTGGTTGAGTCTTTGTGTGGATTTGGTATCAGGGTAACTGTAGCTTCATAAAAGAGTTTGGCAGTGAGCCTTCTGTTTTTATTATGTGGAGCACTTTGAGGAGTATAGGTATTAGCTCTTCTTGGGAGTTCTGGTAGAATTCTGCATGAAAACTAACTATTCGGCCCTGGGATTTTTTTCATTTGGGAGTTTTTTGATGACAGTTTCTATCTCCTCGCAGCTTATAGGTCTATTTAAATTGTTTACCTGGTCTTGATTTAATTTTGATAGATAGTATCTATCCAAAAAATTGTCCACTTTTTTTTTTTTTTTTTACATTTTCCAGTTTTGTGGAGTACAGGTTTTTGTAGTACAACCTAATGATTCTTTGGATTTCCTCAGTGTCCATTGTTATGTCCGTGTTTTCATTTATGATTTTGTTAATTTGGATGTTCTCTCTCTACCTTTTGATTAGTTTGGATAGGGTTTGCCAATATTGTTGATTTTCTAAAAGAACCAGCTCTTTGTTTCATTGATTTTTTTGTATGTTTTTCTGTATTTCTATTTTGTTGATTTCAGCCCTCAAATTGATTATTTTCTGTTTTCTCCTTCTCCTGGGTGAGTCTGCTTCTTTCTTTTTTTTTTTTTCTAGAGCTTTCAGGCATGCTGTTAGGTCACTGATATGAGGTTTCTCTATTTTTTTTTTTATGTGAGCACCTAGAGCTATGAACTTTCCTCTTAGCCCTGCTTTCATAGTGTCTCATAGGTCTGGATAAATTGTGCCTTCATTTTCATTGAATTCAAGGAATGTTTTAATTTCTTTATTTTCTTCTTTTTAAAAAATATTTATTCATTTATTATGTATACAGTATTCTGCCTGCATGTACACCTGCAGACCAGAAGAGGGCACCAAATCTCATTACAGATGGTTGTGAGCCACCATGTGGTTGCAGGGAATTGAACTCAGAACCTTAAGAAGAACAGGCAATCCTCTTAACCACTGAGCCATCTCTCCAGCCCCCCTTTATTTCCTTCTTGACCCAGGAGTGGTTCAGTAGTTGACTGTTCAGTTTCCATGAGTTTGTAGGCTCTCTGGGAGTAGTATTGCTGTTGAATCCTAACTGCACTCTATGGTGATCTGATAAGACACAGTGGATTACTTCAATTTTTTTGTGTCTGTGGGTGTTTGCATTATTACTGAAAATATGAACAATTTTAGAGAAGGTTCCATGAGGTGCTGAGAAGAAGGTATATTCTTTTTTGTTTGGGTGAAATGTTCTATAAATGTCTGTTAAGTCCATTTGATTCATTACATCTGTTAGTTCTCTTATTCCTCTGTTAAATTTCTGTCTGGTTGACCCATGCATTGTTGAGAGAGGGGTGTTGAAATCTCCTACTATTAGTGTATGGGGTTTGATGTGCGATTTAAGTTTTAGTAATGTTTCTTTTACATATGTGGGTGCTCTTGTATTGGGGGCATAGATATTCAGGATTGAGACTTCATCTTGATGAATTGTTCCTGTTATGAGTATAAAATGTCTTTCACCATCTCTTCTGATTGATTTTTGTTTGAAATCAATTTTGTTAGATATTAGGATAGCTGCACCTACTTGTTTCTTAGGTCCATTGATTGGAAAACCTTTTCCCAACCTTTAATCTAAGGTTGTGTCTGTCTTTGAGGTTGAGGTGTGTTTCTTGTAAACAGCAGAATGTTGGAGCCTGTTTTAGTATTTATTATCTTAACCTGTGCCTTTTTATAGGTGAATTGAGTCCATTTATATTAAGCAATATTAATGACCAATGGTTGTTAGCTCTGCTTATCTTTTCCTAGTAGTGTTTATGTTTCCCTTTTTTGGGTTATGCTGGTGGGGGGTTATCAGATGTCTGTGTTATTGATGATGTAGTTAGCTTCCTTGGGTTGAGGTTTTCCTTCTAGTACTTTCTGTAAAACTGGATTTGTGCATATGTATTGTTTAAATCTGTTTTTGTCATTGAATATCTTGTTTTCTCCTTCAACAGTGAATGAAAGCTTTGCTGGGTATAGTAGTCTGGCCTTGCATCCATGGTCTCTTAGTGTCTGCAACACATCTATCCAAGACCTTCTGGATCATAGTTTCCATTGAGAAGTCAAGTGTAATTCTGATAAGTTTACCTTTATATGTTATTTGACCTTTTTCCTTTGCAGCTTGTAATATTATTTCTTTATTCTGTATGTTTTGTGTTGTGATTATTATATTGCAAGGGGATTTTTTTTGATCCATTCTATTTGGTGTTTTGTAAGCTTGTTGTACCTTCATAAGGATATCCTTCTTTAGGTTGGGAAAGTTTTCTTCTATAATTTTGTTGAATACATTTTCTGTGCCTTTGAGCTGAAGTTATTCTCAAGTTTGGTCTTTTCATGGTGTCCCAGATTTCCTGAGTGTTTTGTGTTAAGAATTTGTTGTATTTGGTGTTTTTTTTGACCAATGAGTCTATTTCCTCAATAGTATCTTTAACACCCGAGATTCTTTCTTCTATCTCTTGTATTCTGTTGGTTATACTTGTCTCTGTAGTTTCTGTTCACTTACCCAGATTTTCATTTCCAGAGTTCCCTCGGTTTGTATTTTCTTTATTACTTCAATTTCAATCTTCAAGTCTTAAACTGTTTCCTTCACCTGTTTGATTGCTTTTTCTTGGTTTTCTTTGAGGGATTTATTAATTTTTTCCAGCTTTCTGTTTTGTAGTAAGAGAGTGGTGGGCTGTGTCCCACTGCCCTGCTAGCTTAGCCCCAAAATAATGACAGAGACTGTATTCATTTAAACACTGTCTAGCCATTAGCTCTAGCCTCTTATTGGCTAACTCTCACATCTTGATTCAACCCATTTCCATTAATGTGTATTGCCACTTGACTGTGGCTTACTGGCATGAGTCTAACCAGGGTCCATCTTGGGCAGGAGAATCATGGCATCTGCCACACTTCCCTTCTTCCCAGAATTCTGTTCTGTCTACTTCGCCTACTTAAGGGCTGCCCTATCAAAAGGTTAAGGCAGTCTCTTTATTCAACCAATAAAAGAAACACACAAACAGAAGAACCTCCCACACCATTTCTCCTTTTTCTGTTTAAACAAAGAAGAAAAACTTTCACTTTAACATAGTAAAATTACATATAACAAAACAGTTATCAAACAAGAATTACAGTCACAATATATATTTCTATTTTATCTTTATCATACTAAGGAAAACATTAACTATATATCTATTCTTCAACTCTATCAAAGACTTTAGAAGGATATAATATTACCTAAGTAAGCAAGAAGTAAGCAACTTCCAAAACTCTAGAAATGACAGAGACATCTTGCTGCCTGTACAGTCACCTAAAGTTCTTTTGTACTGTTGGGGCATTCATCTTCAGCCTTCTGGTCTGTAGTATCCAGCTGACTTTTCCATGAAGTAGGAAATTTCAAAGATAGTTCAGTCACTTTCTTCTGTGTCCTGCAGAATGTCTCACAGACTTTTTCATGAAACAGGAACCCCAAAGAAATATCTCACCTTTAGGCAAGTTCAGCAGTCCTCTGTGGGATTTTTGTGTCCATTTTATGCAACAGTCCAGGCAAGAACAGTTTCTTGCCCAAATGGCTAACCAACTCCATAAGGAGCCTCTTCGATGCCCATCTTTCTCTTGAAATAGATTGGTGCTGCCAAGAGCAGATGTGTCTCACTGTTATGAAAAGCGCTAAGTTATTAAAACATTAAATGCCATATTCTATAGTCTTTGAAAGACATGAAGAATGCCTATCTAACTGGAATATATCTTTATATATCTAGAAAATCTAACTAACATGACTACAAGCATGACTATTATCCATGATTAACCATTATCCATTAACACCCTATATTTTCTAATTATACATTACATTTTTAAATGAACTACACAGTCACAATGCCTTAATCAAGAGAAATATGTATACATATACCAAGATTGATCTTAAATTTATATCAATAAACCAAGATTTATACCAAAGTAAATTATTCATATCTATATCATATCCCTCTTTAAATGTAAAATAAATTTATAAGCAATATTTGGGAATATGGACGTAGTTTTTTCTCTCCAAACTACTTCGTGCTGTATGGGGGCACTGTTATTTAGGTCTTTCATGATATAACCTGTGTGCTAGGTTCATCTCAGTTGGCTGTTGAGTGAAGTAATTTTCTGAAGGTCTTCATAGTGACCTTCCAGGAGGGTGTGGTCTGTCATACCATATTGGTCTAGAAGCAATCCACAGGGTCTCCTCTTCTGTGAAAACAAAAGAAGAACCTCTCTTTGAAAGCATCATATTCTTAGACCCAAATTTGGAAGTCATGATACCTTTAGAACATATAAGTCGGTTTAGTTTGGCAGCCCATACAATGAAATGTCTCTCTGTATTTAGCTCCTTCACAGTCAAAAAATTTAAAGAAAACACAATAAACATAATCCGGACTCTCTGTGACTTTTCCATTTTTATGTGGCTTATTTTTCTTTATTTCTTTTAATGTGTAACTATCTGTACTCTGTCTCTTTAAAGACTTTACCTTTTTTTTAAAAGCATTAACTTTATTTTATGACTTTTTAATACTCTTTTTCTTCTCTCTCCCAAGCCTACATATGTCTATCTAACACTATGACCCATTTAGAGGTCTTTTATGTCTGAATCTGTCCTATTGCATTGTCTTTAATTCTCTACTGTCTTGAAGAGCTTTTAAAGTGCTAAGCAGCTTGGTTGCAGCTGCTCTGGATGTTGGCTCCACCTCTCTCCAATTTCAAAATGGTGAATGTACCATTTCTACTAGCTCTGGGGCTGCCAGATAGGAGCTGCAGTCAGCATTTTAACTCTGAGAATGAGCGTGCAACACATAAACTCTTTCTTTCTGAGTTACAGCCAAATCTGCCACACAGAGCACTGCACAGCCTGGAAACATATCTCTGTATGGTGGCAGGAATTTGCCATGCTCTCCCACCTTCCCAAGCCTGATTCTGCTGTTTGCCCAGGCAAGAAGAGCTGAACCACAGGCATGGTCTCAGCTACTTTCCTCCCGATCCCAAGCGAACACACAAGCAGTCAGGCCCACAAATGCTCCATATCTGGAGTTTGCACAGGTGGCAGGGCCCAGGAAGCTGCGTTTTAAAACTGCATGGCCAGCCAGGCGGTGGTGGCGCACGCCTTTAATCCCAACACTAGGGAGGCAGAGGCAGGCGGATCTCTGTGAGTTCGAGGCCAGCCTGGTCTAGAAGAGCTAGTTCCAGGACAGGAACCAAAAAGCTACAGAGAAACCCTGTCTTGAAAAATCAAAAAAAAAAAAAAAAACAAAAAAAAAAAAAACAAAAAAAAAACTGCATGGCCTTTTTTTTTTTTATACAACTGCTGAGTCAGGAAATTTTCTCTTAAAGGAGCTATGGCATACCACTAGTTGTGTTAAACTCTATATTTGTGTCTAGAATTTCTTTTTAAGCCCTCTCAAGTTTTATGTGGAGTTCGTTTACCACATTGGGCACCACTCTGTTGTATGAGAGTGGCGGGCTGTGTTCCACCACCTGGCTAGCTTAGACCAGAAATAATTACACAGAAATTGTATTCATTTAAACACTGCCTAGCCATTAGCTCTAGCCTTTTATTGGCTAACTCTCACATCTTGATTCAACCCATTTCCATTAATGTGTATCGCCACTTGACTGTGGCTTACCGGCATGAGTCTAACCAGGGTCCTTCTTGGGCAGGAGAATCATGGCATCTGCCACACTTCCCTTCTTCCCAGAATTCTGTTCTGTCTACTCTGCATACTTAAGGGCTGCCCTATCAAAAGGTTAAGGCAGTCTCTTTATTCAACCAATAAAAGAAACACACAAACAGAAGAACCTCCTGCACCATTGTTGTTGGGGTCAATATCTGTAGTATGGAGGGCGGCAGGACATGGCTAGCTTAGCCCTGAAATAATTACACAGAAACTGTATTCATTTAAACACTGTCTGGCCCATTAGTTCTAGCCTCTTATTGGCTAACTCTTACATCTTGATTCAACCCATATCTAATAATCTGTGTAGAACCACGAGGTCATGGCTTACTGCGAAAGATTCAGCATGTCTAACTCTGGCGACTTCATGGTGGCTTTCTCTGCCTGCCTTCTTCCTCCCAGAATTCTGTTCTGTCTACCCCACCCACCTAAGGGCTGCCCTATCAAAAGGCCAAGGCAGCTTCTTTATTCAACTAATGAAAGCAACACAAATAGAGAAGAACCTCCTACAGTACAGTTTGTCTTCTCCTCCATTTCTTTAAGGGAGTTTTTTACTTCCTCTTTAAAGGTCTCCATCATTTTCATAAAATTACATTTAAAGCCATTTTTTTTCTACATCTTCTGGGTTAGGATGATGAAGTCTTCCTGTTGTGTGTCCTCTGGGTTCTCATGTTACCATGTTGCTTTTTAGGATGTTGGAGGAATTCTTGCTTTGGCGCCTTCCCATCTCTTCCCATAATATCATGGTCTCCATGAGCTTGAAAGGAATGGTGGATTGGAGGAGGGGTGGATTGATGGCTAGCACGTCAGTTCCCTATTGGCAGCTAGGAATGCTGAAGGGACCTGGGGAGAGGACCCCCAGGCTTTTTTCCCACATGGGGGTTTTAGGGAGTAAGGGATCTGGGGCCTCAGGGCCACTGCTATCTTACCTCTAATGTCCACCAAGTATTGGTCTTCAAGGAGCTTGTAGGGAAGAGCAATTTGGGGGTGGGGTTGATCGATGGCTAGGAAGTCAGCTCCCTGCTGGTGGCAAGGAATCAATAAGTCTCTTTCTTAACCTTAAACTCATTAATTCAGCTAGACTGCTAGCTGGTGACTTTTAGGGATTTACCTGCCTGCATTCCCCCAGTGCTAGGGATTACAGGGGAGTTCTACTACACCTGCTTTTGTGGGGTGCTAGGGATCCACACTCAGGTTTTCACACTTCTACAACAAGCACTTTACCCACTGGGCCATCTCTCTATCTTCCGGATGTTGGAATTTTTCTCACCACTATCAACATTATCCCTTGGATGCTTGGAATCACAAGATCTCAATTCAAAGGCTAGTGTAGGATGCATCTAAGTGTTTATTTATTTATTTTTTACCAAGGTCCCACACAGCATCAAAGCTGCATTGGAAGCCGGGGAAGCATTTGCACTTTGAGGTTTATTAGGTGAAGCAGTACTACACACTTCACCAAGACGTGTGGTGCAGAATTCACCACAGAAGAAGTGGAAAGGGATCTGTTTCCTAGGCACTTACCCAACAAATATCTACTACATGTCTTAGTATCATGGCTTTAGGCATGTACCCAGCAAATGTCTACTACATGTCTTAGTATCATGGCTTTAGGCATGTACCCTGCAAATGTCTACTACGTGTCTTAGTATCATAGCATTAGACACATACTCAGCAAATGTCTGCTACATGTATCAATATCATGGCATTATACTTAAGTACAAGGCGTTGCTATTTCACTGGTACAGAAGAACAATTTACTCCATTAAGGTCTTTGCTGTGGTTATCTAAAAGCAGTTCTTTTGCAGTTCTCCTTCAGAAAACTGAAAGAAAAATGAGACATCTCTTGCCTTCTTTTTTTTTTTTTTATTGGTTTTTCAAACAGGGTTTCTCTGTGGTTTTGGAGCCTGTCCTGGAACTAGCTCTGTAGACCAGGCTGGTCTCGAACTCACAGAGATCCACCTGCCTCTGCCTCCCAAGTGCTGGGATTAAAGGCGTGTGCCACCACCGCCCGGCTTTCTCTTGCCTTCTTAAGTCAGCCTGAGTGCACCTTCTCTGTTAAGTCAGCCCGAGTGCACCTTCTCTGTGGCATTTCTTGCTACTAGTCTCAGTTCTCTTCCTATATCCTTCATAGCCAGAATAAGCGCTCCACTAACTTACCATGCATTTTTTATAGCATTTGCTTGCATTGCCTTATCTTCTGTGTGGGGTGAAATCAATCAGGGCCCTTCATTTTGTTCTCCATTACTTCTTTGGTAAATGGGAATGCAATTACAGACTATTACATATTGGTTATAGTAAAACAATGAAAGCGTCTGAGTGTAATGCTTGATATTGGAAAACTTGCCAAAGTGATTGTATTATTTCACATCTGCTTTTCACCATGAACCACACATCTTATTTTTTATCTTATTGTGGACACACAGGGTTTGTAGTTCGTCGACACCTCCTAAATCTTGTCCCTGAGTAGAAACCTGACCATAACACTTGATTTTACATCTCAGTTCATTTATAGAAATCATTATGACTTTAAAATAAATGTGCTTTGAAAATACAAAGAAAAGAATTAACAGCATCCATCCTTTTCAAGTTATCACTAACAGAAAATTAAATCTCTCCACAGGCCTTCTGGGGTACACTAAAGAAGAAGTGGTGTAAGTTCCCATCTTATCATGAAACTGTTATCTCAAGGAAAATTAAGGCTCCATGTTGTTCAGCCAGTACATCTTCCATTAGGGCTGCTCATATTTTTTATCCTGAAGTCTGTCTCATCTCTAAAACCTGCCCGACTTCCAATTTACCAAAGGAAGCCTTTTATAGCTGCTTGGAATGCACCAACAGATCTGTGTTTGATAAAATATAATTTCACACTGAATTTGAAAATGTTTCAGATGATTGGAAGCCCTCGACTCAAAAATGGGGAGCAAAATGTTACTATATTTTATGCCAACAAGTTGGGATATTACCCATGGTATACATCAAGAGGGGTCCCCATCAATGGGGGTCTCCCACAAAACACAAGCTTACAATTACATCTGAAAAAGGCTGCCCAGGATATTAACTATTACATCCCTGGTGAAAACTTCAGTGGACTTGCTGTTATAGACTGGGAATATTGGCGCCCACAGTGGGCCCGTAACTGGGATTCAAAGGATATCTACAGACAAAAGTCAAGAATACTTATTTCTGACATGAAAAAGAACATATCAGCTGCTGATATTGAAAATCTTGCCAAAGCAACCTTTGAGAAAAGTGCAAAAGCTTTCATGGAGGAAACTATCAAACTGGGAATCAGAAGTCGACCCAAAGGCCTTTGGGGTTATTATTTATATCCCGATTGCCACAATTATAATTTTTATGATGCAAACTATACTGGATCATGCCCAGAAGAGGAAGTTCTGCGGAATGATGAACTATCTTGGCTCTGGAACAGCAGTACTTCTCTGTATCCTGCTATTAGTATCAAGAAATCCTTGAGAGACAGTGAACGTACTTTGCACTTCTCTCAATTTCGGGTATATGAATCAATGAGGATCTCTACCATGACATCACATGATTATGCTCTGCCTGTATTCATCTACACACGACTGGGCTACAGAGATGAACCTCTGCTCTTTCTTTCTAGGGTAAGACTTTCCTTGTCTCATGGTGGAGGATTTCGGCTGCATCTCTAAAAGATAATTTTTCTTCTTAATCATGCCTATCATCTTATTCTTTCTAGAGTACTGGTCTGCTTAGACTCTTTCTTTATGCAACTAAATTTTGTTGTCTTGTTTGTTAACACTGTTATTAAAGGACACACCAAGGTGTGAAAGAGCTAACATATGAGGCTAGTAGCTACTGAATGCCCTGTGACTGGCTGTTGTGGAATATTATTGAAACAGTATGTGCTTAGCAAGCTAAGAAATTAGAGTGCATTTTGAACATAGAATGAAAGACATCCCTGCTTCTGGCTTCATCATTTTAAATACAAAGAGAGGAGAATTTGTTTTCTTTTAGATATGTAATACCAGCTTTTACTAAGTAAGCTATATTCATGCCTGTAATGGTTTAAAATTATCATTAATTTAAAAGCAGTTTTAAAGTATGAAACAATCATAAATTGGCAGAACCATCTTAGACCTAGTTGCCTCTCTGAAAACTGTTCATGGAAAACTGGACTTGTAAATTCAATGGTAACCATGAGTAGCTTCATAACCCAGGTTAAAGCTCTGAGAAAAACTGTCTTTGTACCTGATTATTTTCACCCAAGATATATATGTTGCCAGAGATCTCATCGGTTCCAGGATGAGTAACCTTTAAACTTGGCCAACTTTCAGCCCAATTTTCTCTTCCTTTGTTGCTCCAGTCATTTAAACAGAAACTTCCAAGACAAAGAGTGGATTTGGGTACTGATCTATATATTTTTTTCTGCACCAAGAAAACTTGCAACCTGTTTCAGCCATTGTTTCATAATGCAATAGTATTTTAGTATTTTACTTGCCACCAAGGGTTTAAGATATTTCAACAGAGGTGCTTCTTCTCATTCCTCAATTATAAATATCAGTGGACCAGATGGCTAAAAGGCAAGAGATGCTCCGAGTGCTTGACATCCTCAAGTGAATGTGTAGAAAGCCCTCAGGTCTGGGCTTTACCATGCATGCCCATTTGAAGGAGAAGAAGGAGCTCACCGGTGGGAGATGTGGAAATTCTGTGGCTTTATCACTATGCAGAAGGTGAAAGCCTTCACAATGGGCTGGGACTCATACTACTCACAAAAGTCATCTGTGAATACTGAATTGAGAATGGCAAGAGATTTTTGCTGGGAGTTTGGAAAAGTTATCTAAAATTTTACAGGATAATACTGACTCTGGCATTGGAAAGTAAAATAGAGCATTTGTATGTATATATGGTATACACACACACACACATATATATATGGTATATACACACATTTATATCAGAAAGTATGTTTTAACTTTCTTTCTTTGTATATATATTTGTATATTTAGCTTCCTAATGTTCCTTTCTTCAGTGATGATTAATTTATTTTTGAAAATAAAAACCTAAAATTTAGAGGAACCATGCTCATTTAGAAAAGCAACTTAGTGTGTTGGCTCATTCTGTACATTGCTCATGGCTTGGGTCACTTTTGTTTTTATACCAATAGTTCAGAAGTGCTACTCTTTCCTCTCAGGAAAGTAGGACCAGCACTTGGGGCTCTTCTCATTCTGAAAGGGCAGCTTTGTGACTGAAAACATCAGCATACACACCACTGCACTCAATCTACCACAAAAATCTACTCACAATTTAAAAAATGTGATGTTTGTCTACTTTAAACTCTGAATGAATATGAGGGGCTTCCATTTCTTTCTCAAATATGTCTACAGTTTAGAATGCATGCATGTATACAGGTGGAGATGGTAGCAAATCTCTTACCCTTCCCAGAATCCAGTGTCTCAGTTCTTAACACAGAAACTGGGGATGAAGCCACTATCGCTACTCCACTGATCTAACAGAAGTATGATAAAAACCAAACGAGAAAAGGTGTGTAAAAATTTGAATCCCTTTAGAAATACATGTGGAGTAGCTGTCATGTTAAAACAAGTTTCAAAGCCTTGAAGCACTTAGCCATGGACTCCCTAAGAATCCCAGGCAGCAGCCATGGCTTTGGGGAAATAATAGAGAGTCAGTACCATCCCATTCCATCAGGAAGATGGCTAGTACCACCAAGATGTAAATTAAATCTAGACATAATATGATGTTATGCTTTATAAAAACAATGAAAAGTGTTTCTGTGGGTGAAGATTTAAATGTTTCTCTGTGAGTAATTCGTTTCTCTGGCAACATACAAAGTAAGTTCTTTAAGTTACTGTTTTTCCATTATGTCTCTCACTAGTAGATGATTTTCTAACATAAAATTTGGTAGGCACCAGGGACCAAAAACCAAGTTTGGAGGAAGATTTCTTCTAGGTATCCTTTCCTCTACTTCCCCCTTACATACATACAATGTAATCTGATTATATCCACCTTCCACTTTGTCCCTCAACTCTCCTTGATGGTCTCTTCCATACTTATCCCTTCTATTTCAAGTCCCCCCCCCTTTTTTAGTCAAGTTAGTGATACCTGGTTTTACATGGCTATACCCTGGAGCAACTTACTAGTGGCCACACTCTCCAAGAAAACAAGATGCCCTGTGTATCTAAAAACCACCAACTGTTAACAGCTCCTAAGCTAGGAGTGGAACCACATGAGCTGCCTGGCCCCTATCAGACTGTAATTTTAACTAGTTTGATCTTATGCAGGAAACCATAGCTGTTGTGAGTTCATAAATTCAATAGATTCACCATGTAGAGGAGGCAGCATTTCCATCCATTCCCGCTCACCTACCAGCTCTTGCATTCTTTCTGTCCCCAGTACCGTGATGCTACCTGAATGTTCGAATGATAGAGGGTGTGGAGAGCTGACATGATGTCCCAATGAGAGCTGAGCACTTGCAGACTCTTATTCTCAGCACTTTAAACAGTTATGAGTTTGTCTAATCCACTGTTCACTGCAAAAACAAACTTCTATGACCAAAGTTATCAGTAGCACATATTTGTGGATATAATAAATACAAGTGAAAAAATACAAGTTTGACAATATGATCACTTAGCAAATTGCAGTGGTTGGTTGGTTTCTCTCTAGGACCTATGACCTTCTCAGGCTTACAAACCTTCTTCGACCAGGTTTACATTACTATACCTGATTTCCCTCTTGTTGAGTGGGCTACAAATCCAAGCATAAAGTGGTTGATTAACCTTCTAACAGTTGTGACGTTATTGTACCATTGGGCACATCTTGCCAGGGTGGTCAGTATTGTAGCAGTGTTACCCAGTACTGTGATGGGTAAGACCATTGATATTTTTTTCTTCTCCAGTAGCTTGCATACCATCTTGTCACTATGAAAGTTAGCTAGCATGGATGGAGGAAATCTTCTGGCTAATTCTAGATTGGTTCTTTTTCTTTGTCCAGTAACCAAAGTACTTATTAACTTCTGAAACACTGATTTGAATTTGAGGATCATGGGCAAAAGCAGAGGCTGCACTGGGACTCAGAGGCTCATTTTTGCTAGAGCCGCTTTGTTCCTTTGCTTCTATGTTCATGTGATGCCATGTGTGAGGTTCCAACTCTTAGGCGGTCCCTGTACACTCCCAGAGGTGTTCTCTAAATGGCTTCCTTAGTGCCTTTATTTTTCTGGTCTTCAGATCATACCTGGTCTGTGATTCATTTATCGCTTTGAACTTTGCCAGATGACAGTGAACTAATAGGATGCTAACTTTTTTTTTTTTTAAATGATGCTCCCCCTTTGTTTTTGGTCAAGATGTTCTTGAAGACAGTTATGTCTTTGATCTGTCCCAGTAAATGCTATTTCATAATGATACTAAAAGAATGACATACTTAAAATAAACCAATATAACCTTAGAAGGTATGGCTGTCATGACATATATCTGTAGCTTCCATATTTAGTGAATGTAAATCAATGACATAAACACATATATGATATAAGTGCTATGTCCCATTCCTTCTTTGATAACACCGCCTTAATCCTAAGCAGGCTCTTGGAGACTTCCTTCTGACCACACACCGTGATTGTCCTCTTGCTGGTCTCACGGTTCTTTCGAAGTCAGTGGTCTGAGATTTTCTTTTTTATGCTTTTTGAGTCAACAGTTGTACATCCTGCAGTCTGCAATCTGAGCACTGCATAGGTGATTCTGCTTGCATTCACCAGCCTCTTGACAATTTTCAAAATCCTCTTGAGTATATCATCTCCTTTGAGCCCCAAAGAAACCCCCGCCACACTTTTTGTTTTGTGGGCTGTCTGATATTATAGTCTTGGAGAACAGAAATGGATATGAACCAGAGAGGTAAGTCAATTCAAACCTAAGTCTCTCTTCACATTTCAAATGTCTCCAGAAAAATGTTCGTAAAATCTGTTTTAAGATAGACATTGTAAAACTGTTAATTTGAACGATGGACTATAGATGTGTCAGGAGAAGAGAAATTCCTCAGGTATTGATATGATAAAGTAGGCAAAATAAAGATTGTTTGATTTTTTTGTTTGTTTTTTTTCATCCAACTCACCATTTTCTATTACTTAACTTATGGAAATTTATCTTTGGAGTAAAAGTTAAGTGTTTAGCAACCTTCATTAGAGGGAGAATGTATTACAATTTAATAAGCTAGGAAACCAGCAGTATGTGCCTAAGTCTTATTTCCCTCTGTGTTCCCTTGGTCCACAGTCATCTCTGGCACTAAGGTAATCTTTGAATGATAAAACACCAATTTTTACTTCTGAAACCCTCATTTCATTTATTTTAGCCATATTGAGAGAAATCCTTGTGGATTTGTCATTGCTTAGATTAATCATACATAGATAAAACCCATTATATCCAGTACTTAGAAATTAAATATAGAGCATTTCAGGGGCCAAATATAAAGAATGGACAAAGTCAGAGCCTGGAGACACTAAGCGCTGTATCCTTGCCTGGTTCTGAGTTCAAAAGGACACAGGGTTACCTGAGTGACTGTACTTGTGAAGCTCCGCAGAGGTCAGAGGTCGGTAGTAGATTAGAGCTAAAAGGCTTGCTTTACAGAAAGGAAATTCTTTGGGTTCTGTTTATGTATTTATACATATAGTTAGCTTCTGAGCAAATATCCCCAGTCAATTTCAAATAAACAACTGTTGGTGGCTATTTATATACTAATTGTTTAAAAAGTAATATCCTGACTATTAAGATGCAGTATTTTTAAATACATATTTGTTTATTCTTCTCTAATACATTACATCCCTATATCAATTTCGCCTCTATCCTCTTCTCCCAGTTCCTTCCCCCAACCTCCCACCTCTCCCAGAGCCACTCCTCCTCCTTCTTTCCCTTCAGACAAGAGCAGGCCTCCCAGGAAAATCAACCAATAAGACTAGGTACCTCCCCTCATACTAAGGCTGGATGAGGCAACCCAGTAGGAGAAAAAGATCCCCAAAAGAGGCAAAAGAATCAGAGACAGGCCCTCTCTCACTTTTATTTTTTTTAGTTTTACAAGAAGACCAAGCTACACAACCATAACATATATGGAGAGGGTCTAGGTCAGACCCTTGCATGCTCCCTGGTTGTTGATCCAGTCCCTATGAGCTCTCATGAGTATTGTGGAGTTGATTCTGTGGGTTTTCTTGGGTAGTACATGCTATTAATCCCAGAATTTAGAGGCAAAGGCAGGAGGATCTCTATGAGTTTGAGTTCAGCCTGATCTATATGGTGAGTTCTGGAACAGTCAAGGTTACTCAGTGAGACTCTACCTAAACACACACACACACACACACTCACACACACACGTACATAAGCAAGCACACTGTTGTATATATGTAGGTCACTCTAAGAAAGCAGGGGATGATATCTAGGGTGTATTTGGGCTCAGCCTGAAATCTTAATTCCTGGTGAGTGGATACACCTTCGAATGACTAATTAACTTTGTTCTCTCCCATCTAGCAAGATCTAATAAGTACCATAGGAGAAAGCGCTGCGCTGGGAGCTGCAGGCTTTGTCATTTGGGGAGACATGAATTTAACTGCATCTGTGGTAAGTCAGTACCTCCAGGGTATACTGTTCTTCTTTCCTGTACACATTACCCCAATCAAAACTCTCAGGATTCCCACAGCAAGCCAGATTTAGAGTTAAAGTAAAAAATCAGCACTTAGTACTTAGATAAGGCTAAAAATAATAAAAAGACAGTAATCATAACACTGATATTTATTTGATGTTTATCACGTATTAAGACAGGCTTTCTGTGTGTTTTGGATCTGCTCACTTACTGGTCATGTCAGCTAATGACTATTCTCTTCAACTATAGAGAAGGAGACAGGAGGGGGAAATCAAGGAGGTCATTAGGTGTTCAGCCTACTTCGTAGTAGAACTGTTATTAACGACCACAGATCTCTGAGACTGGATCCCTTGCCTTGACCTACTACATGAAATAGTGCATCCTACCTGGAGAGCTAGAAAAAGATGCTAACTTTTAAACCTTCCTATTGAAAGTATTTCTTTTGTAGAGTAGCCAGCTGAAAATTGATAGCCTTTAAAACAAGATTAAGATATATTTTTAAGTTTTTCCCAGCTGAAACAGCATTTACTTCAAGAACTCTTCTGACTTTCTTTAAGCCACATTAATTGCAGTCTCTTATTTATCTCCAGTTGTTCTTCATTTTACTTGCCTGAAGCATTGCTATAACACGTTTAACCCAGACTTGTCAAGATTGTATCCTTTAAATCTGGGTTAAATTGAAAAAATAAGTCTATATTAATTTTATTTTTAGAACTTTACTGGCTCAATTTGTTACTATTGACACAATGTTCATGAAAGTATTTGCAACCGTGCTCACTGAAGTAATCTATAGTTATTCCTAAAGAAATTGCGAAAGCAGAAATTGCATGGTTTTATATCTGTTCGGTGTGTCAGGATTCTCTAGAACCTATAGAATGAATATACATCCAATAGTCCAAGTCTATTTATATTTACATACACAAAGGGGATTTATTAGAATGGCTTGTAGGCTGTGCTTTAGCTAGTCCACCAATGACTGTCTACCAACAGAAAGTTCAAGGAAACCTGACTGCTCTTAGGACTGGAAAGGGAGGGGGGAGGGAGGGGAGGGAGTGGGAGGGAAATGGGAGGAGGTGGACATTTTTAATAAATAAATTAATTAATTAAAAAAAGAATTCAGGAGTTATTCAGTCCATGAAGCTGGATGTCTCAGCTTGTCTTCAGTATATGCCGGAATCCTGAAGGAGTAGGATCTAATTGGTGTGAAGGGGTGGGCTTTCCAGTGAGTTAGAGCAAACAGGCAAAGAGAGAGCTTGCTTTCATTTTCTATGTCCTTTATATAGGCTGCCAGAAAGGTGTGGTCCTGATTAAAAATGGATCTTCCCACCTCAAACATCCAGATTAGAAGTGGTTCTTCCCACTTCAAATGATTTAATTAAGAAAAAAAATCCCCCACAGGTGTGTGCCCAGTCATTTGAGTTTTAGTTAATTGCTGACATACAAAAGAGTTCCACAGTAGCCCAGAATGGAGTATCAGAGAGGTTTATTTATTTGGGGATAAAGTCACAGAGTTGCAGTCCACAGTCCTCTGTGTGTGCTGGGAACTGGAACTGAATCCAGCAGCCAAGAGGCCTGTGCATGCTTTTCATCTGCATTTATAGTACATGAGACCACGTCCAAAGTGAGCCAGTATCTTAAAGGCTATTGGCTGAAGGAGTTCCCACAGAAGTTAATTCCAGATGTAGCCAAGTTGATATTGAAGAATAGCTATCACACACATCTATGAGCATATTCAGAGAGCCACAGGTTTAGCTGCTGACTCATGAGGAAGTATTTCTTCAGGAAATAGTATACACAACCTAGGTGACTCCTATGTAGAACACGTACTAGAAAACACACACAAATGACCCAGTGTTTCCAGCTTTCCTGTATCTGGTTGTGTGTAGGAGTAGAACCTGCAACAGGTTATGTTTAAGTATAAGTAACTGAGAAGTCCAGAATGCTCTAGGGTCAACAGTAAGTCTGAACTTTTCTTCTTCTTCTTTTTTTTTCACTTCTTTTTTTTTTATTTTCCCATTCAAAAATTTCCACTTCCTCCCCTCCTCCCATACCCCTTCCACTCCCCCACTCACCCACCTTTCTCCCCATCCAGTCTTAAGAGATGGCAGGGTACCCTGCCCTGTGGGAAGTCCAAGCGATCCAAGCCTAGGAAGGTGTGCATCCAAATAGACTAGGGTCCCAAAAAAGCCAGTACATGCAGTAGAAACAAGTCCCGGTGCCACAATCAATGGCTTCTCAGTCCGCTCCCATTGTCAGCCACATTCAGAGAGTCCGGTTTGATTACATGCTCGTTCAGTCCCAGTCCAGTTGGATTTGGTGAGCTCCCATTAGATCAGGCACACTGTCTCAGTGGGTGGGCGCACCCCTCGTGGTCCTGATTTCCTTGCTCATCTTCTCCCTCCTTCTGCTCTTCAACTGGACCTTAGGAGCTCAGTCCAGTGTTCTGATGTGGGTTTCTGTCTCTATCTCCATCCATCGCCGGACGAAGGTTCTATGGTGATATTTGAGATATTCATCAGTGTGACTATGGGACAAGGCCAGTTCAGGCACCCTCTCCTCTGCTGTCCAATGTGACCAGCAGGGGAACTCAACCAGAAAGAACAACTCAGCCCTGAGAGGCAGCCTGGCAGCAGCTCTGGTGTGGATTCCGCTTTCTTTGTGTTTCTTTCTTTCTCAGGCTGCTCATTGCCTTGAGAGCTAGAAGGAAAAGGAAAAGATGCATAAACTGAAGAAAAACAAGGACCTCCATGTTGACTCCGGCTGGTTTTCTGACTCAGTTACTCTGCCTTACTGTTACATCTCCTGCCTCTAGGTTCTTTTTCACTTCTGAGATGAGACCTTTGGGCTATAGTAGGGTCCAAGAGTTTACCCACCAGGACAAAGCCATCCGGTTTTAGCCCAGTCTAAAGAGCTGCCTTCTGGGTCTAAAATATCTGATCCAATTGTTTTCATGCCTTCTCAGGAGAACTGTACGAAGGTCAACCGCTTTGTGAATTCGGATTTTGGGAAATACATAATCAATGTGACCAGAGCAGTTGAGGTATGCAGTCATCACCTTTGCAAGAATAATGGGAGGTGCATACGGAAGACATGGAAAGCACCTCATTACCTCCACTTGAACCCTGACAGTTACCGCATAGAAGCCTCTGAGGACGGAGAGTTCATAGTGAAGGGAAGAGCATCAGAGGCAGACCTAGCTGGGATGGCGGAGAACTTCCTGTGCCACTGTTATCAGGGATATGAAGGGGCTGATTGCAGAGAAACGAAAGAACCTGATAGCGGCTCTGGGGTCTCCCCTTTCTCTATCTCAGTAATAACACTATGTCTGCTAGTTCTAGCAGGTTATCAAAGCATTCAGATGTGACATAATTGAGTTTAAAGGGAATTGTGTCCTCAAGTAGAGTGTTAGGGAACAGATGAATTCCACAGTTGTTCTCTGAAGGGTTCCTCTGAGAGTTGTTGTAAGTCAACATATGTGTCACAGCATAAATAGCCACCTATTACTTTATTTGCTACACTTTGTTTAGAAACCAGATCTAAGAGAACAAAAGTCGTGCACATTCTTTTCTTACGTGAAGATTTAAATTGTATTTCAATCAGATTTCATTCTTCTAATTGTATATACAGGATGATACACATGAATATTAAGCTTATTGATTTCAAGGAAATTTTCCAGATAGCAATTTATTTAAGGAACGACTACTAAGTAGTCACATGATTCAACAGATGGGGTCACCTCTGTCATAACCTGGCCAAGTAGGTCATCAGAGAAGATGAAATTCAGGGTTTCTGTGCCAGCCTGGCTTCACCTGTATTTGCTTTCCTGTTGAATTCATGGAAGACCTGTGGTGTGTCAGCTGTTCCCAACTCACAACAAAGGCATCGCTCAACTATCATCTTCCTTCATAGTCTGCATATCGCAGAAAGGTTGTCCAGGCTGAGAGTGTGCTGGATCTACAAGTTCAAGCCATGTTGATAAAATGAAGATGCTGACTTTTTAAAAATTAAAAAAAAATTTTTTTTTAGCTGGTGACTTTTGAAAGTGAAATTGTTTCAATGAAAGAGATTTAATAAACGACACTTAAAAGGTGCTGTTGGAGAGAAAGTCTGGAATAAAAACTAGCTACCTTTGTCTCCCCTTGCTCCTCATATAAATTTTGAGTAGTAGATTTGAATTTAGAATCGTTTTGAACCTGATTTGAATTATGTTTTTACTATTTATGTGGTGGTATAAATCTTAGCAAGTTTTTTGTATTCCCCTGTATCATCTGAAATTTGATAATATAATTTTCACCTTAGCAAATTATTCCTGGGATTAAATACAACAACCTACTTTGCACTCTTAGATTTTTAGTATGTGTAGCTACCCAGAACAATCTCGTGATCACCAAAACAATAAAAAGGTAGAGATAAAACTGTCAAGTTACTTCCTTTTGTAGCCAGGGACCACTTATAACTACTTATGCATTGTGGTGTGGTCTTGAGAGACACTCTCAAGGGACTGGATTTTCTTATCATAATGATAATTTAACAGAAAGAGAAATTCAAGAAAGATATGATGCTGATAAAGAAGGAATGAAAGATTGGGAGATGGTGGCCCAGGCCTTTAATCCCAGAACTCAAGGAGGCAGAGGCACGTGGGTCTCTGAGAGTTTGAGGCCAGCCTAGAGTGAATTCTAGAACAGCCATAGATATACAAAGAAACCTTGTCTAAAAAAAAAAAAAAAAAAAACAAACAAAAAGAATGAAATTTGATGCCTCTCTCTTAGGTGGTGCACATCTTTAATCCTGGGGAGGCAGAGGCAGGCAGATCTCTGTGAGTCTGAGGTCAGTGTGGTTTTATAGAGCTAGTTCGAGAACAGCCAGAGCTACACAGGGAAATCCAGTCTCAAAAATAAATAAATAAATAAATAAATAAATAAATAAATAACCAAAAGTAAGTAAACAAAAAGTTCAACTCAGGATCCTTGCTTCTCAGAGATTAGGGCACTGAGAAAGTTAATTCTGAAATGTATGATACAAAGTTTTCATAATACTGTGAATAAGAAGTATGATTACATAAAAGATTATTTAAAAATTAATCTTTTATATCAAAGACAATGTGTTAGCAATATAGAACATTTTCACAATTGAAAGGATAACCAAAGAAATCACCAATATACTATACACTGGTAACTTTTGTTGTAGTTTTTCCTAATATTTCTTGTAAAATGTCTTTTATATTGTTGAAATAATAATATATACATATTTTATAAACTATGTTTTCCAATTAAAAATGTGAGTGGTTTTTTATAATCATTTCTAGAAAATTAAATATATTATGATATAGCTGCCTTTGTCTTTGCTGGTATGAAGAACTTGAACAAATTTGAATGTCATCAAAACCAATAGCTAAATTGGACATTTCACTCTCTGAGGCCCAGGGGCATTTCTTTACAACCCATCAGCCACACTTCTCAGTATTTATCCAAACAACTATTGAAATTAAGGACAATGGGACCCGAATCCCAACTTTAACTAACACTAGGAAAAACAAAATTGAAATCAGAATCCAAAAAGATATTAAGCACTGCTCACAATAGACAATAATAATAACAAAAATAATCACTTAGCAGATCACTCAGATGAATAGATGAAGCAGATGGAACATACTGTATTTGTAAAACAGTACACAAATTATGAGGTATCATTTAATCTCCAATCCTACATGCATTATACTTTAGTCTTGCCCCCTCATCCACTGCCCTCCTCTGTCTCCCTCCCCACTCTCGTTGGTACCCTTACTCTCCCAAGCAGTACCCTATTCTGTTTTAATATTATTTCATCATTCCTTCCTATGCCCCCTTTGCATCACTTCCTCTTATTCCCCACTTCTTTTCTACTTTCACATCTTATAGGTAAATCTATATTTAAAATTCTGAATTTTCTTTAAAAATTAATTCCATTTTTTTTTCATCTGCACTGTGAAATTCCACTCAGCCATAAAGAAAACTGAAAGCAGGGGAGTAGCAGTTAAATAGGTAGAACTGGGAACTACTGTGCTAAGTGAGGTGACGGACTCACAAACAGAAAAATAAAACACATTCTCTCATTTTCCTGTTGGCAGATGCTTGTTCATTTCTGGCTGCCCAGACTTGAAATAACCACACAGAAACTATATTATTTTCAATACTGTTTGGCCAATAGCTTAAGCATATTTCTAGCTAGCTCTTATATCCTTAACTAATCCATTTCCATTAATTAATTAATCTGTGCATCAATATGATGTTGTGGCCTACCGGCAAGGTTCCAACTGGCAGCTAGCATCTTTCTCTTCTGGCAGCTCAGTGGCATCTCCCTGACTCTGCCTACTATCTCTCTACATCTCTGTTTAGATTTTCTGCCTGACTTTACTCTGCCCTATCACAGGCCAAAGCAGCTTTTTTATTCATTAACCAATGAAAGCAACACATATACAGAAGGACTTCCCACACCATTTTCCATTTTCTGTTCAAATTAAAATGTTTTAACTTTAAAGTAGTAAAATTACATATAACAAAATGGTTATCAAGCAAAAATTATAGTTAAGGGGGCTGCAGAGATGGCTCAGAGGTTAAGAGCATTGCCTGTTCTTCCAAAAGTCCTGAGTTTCCCAGCAACCACATGGTGGCTCACAACCATCTGTAATGGGGTCTGGTGCCCTCTTCTGGCCTGCAGGCATACACACAGACAGAATATTGTATACATAATAAATAAATGTTTAAAAATTATGAAGTATTCAGTCTATATTTGGCAAATTAAAGAAAACACTCAATCTACACATTCATCCTATCTTTGTGAGTCTAAAGTTTTATATCTAATCTATCATTTATAGTTATAAAACTGTCTTTCTTCAGTTCCATCAAAGACTCCAGAAGGATATATTACCTAAGTAAACAGGAAGTACATTGTAAGCAATTTCCAAAACTCTAGAATTGGCAGAGAGATATCGCTGCCTGGACAGTCACCCAAAGTTCTTATGTAACATTGGGGCATCCATCTTAAGCTTACAGTCTGGCAGACTTTTCCATGAAGCAGGAAATTTTCAAGACAGTTCTGCCTATATTGGCAGTTTGTCAGTCCCTCTTTTCTGTGTACTGCAGAAAGTCTGGCAGACTCTTTCATGAAGCAGGAGCCCTGAAGGACGGTCTCACTGGTTCAGCAGTCAATTTTCTGTGGGTCCTGCATGTCCAGTTCATTCAGCATAACATCAAGCAGTACAGGCAAGAGCAGTTTTTTGCCCAAATGGCTAACAAACTCCATAAGGAGCCTCTTCCTTTTGAAATAATTGATGCTGCCAGGAGCAGATATGTCTCATTGTCATAAAAATTTCTAATTTCTTAAAACATTTTAGATGCCATATTCCATAGGTCTTTAAAGGTTTTAACTAACATAAATCTATCTAGAAAACCTAACTAACGTGACTACAAGCTTGACTATTAAATATGACTATCTAATAACCTATATTTCTTAATTATACATTACATTTTTAAGTGAGCTGTACAAACACAATACCTTAATCAAGAGCAGAAATATACATATAGCAAAATTGACCTTAAATTTGTGTCAATAAACCAAGATCCATACCAATGCAGTGTATAATCTGTTGGCGGAGGCTGCTCCTTTATTCCTGGCTGCCCAGACTTGAAATAACTACACAGAAAGTATATTATTTGCAATATTGTTTGGCCAATAGCCTAAGCATATTTCTAGATAACTCTTATATCCTAAACTAACCCATCTCCATTAATGTGTGCGTCACCATGAGGTTGTGGTCTACTGGCAAGATTCCAGCTGGCGGCTCACATCTTTCTCCTAGGGAGGCTACATGGCGTCTCCCTGACTCTGCCTACTATCTCTCTACATCTCTGTTTAGATTTTCCACCTGGCTTTACTCTGCCTTATCACAGGCCAAAGCAGCTTCTTTATTCATTAACCCATAAAAGCAACACATATACAGAAGAACTTTCCACACCACTTGCAGATTCTAGTTTTTAATTTTTATGTATGTGTATGATGGTGTAGATGTAGGTCAAAGAATTTGAAAGGAGATAAGGTGAGGAAAAGTATGTGTGTTTGTGTTTTGAAGAAAAAGAAGAAGAAGAAGAGAGGGAGAGGGAGAGGGAGGGAGGGAGGGAGAGAGAGAGAGAGAGAGAGAGAGAGAGAGAGAGAGAGAGAGAGAGAGAGAGAGAGAGAAAGCAAACACCGGTAACATGAAAACAGAATGGTGATTATTGGGCTAGAAGAAGCCAGGACAGCACTGGAGAGAAAGATGGGGAGGAGGATCACAAAACACAAGAAAACATCATAGTGAGATATATTAATTTGCGTGCTATTTAAAATTTTTGTTTTGTTGCAGCAACTCTTTTTTAAATTTTCATTTTCATGTTTTCCTTTAAAAATATTTATTTTTTATTTAGTGTAATTACATCATTTCACTGTTCCCTTTCCTCCCTCTAAACCCTACCATGTACCCTTTTCCTTGCTGTCTTTCAAATCAATGGCCTCTTTTTCTTTAATTGTTGTTACACACACACACACACACACACACACACACACACACACACACACACACATTCCTAAATATATAAATATAACCTGCTCAGTCTGTATAATGTTTCTTGTGTTTTTTAATAGCTGACCATTTGGTATTACATAACCAATTGGTGTGCTCTTCCCTGGGGAAAAACTATTTTTCATGCTCTTAGCATTCTTCCGCTGTCTGTTGCTTTTTGTGTAGGGTTGAGGCCTCAGGAGCTTTTCCTTCTTCCAAGTTAGCATGTTGGTTGGTGACATCTTTGTTGAGATCATGGTTAAGAAGCCACATTGGTAGGATTATACAGGTGTATCTTCACTGTTCTTTGTAGAAAAATTTTGTCAGATTTGTTAATTTTATTTATTTTTTAATATGTGAGTGTTTTATTTGTATGTATATATGTGCCCACAGAGGTCAGAACAGGGCAACAGATGCCATTAACTGGAGCTACAGATGCTTGTGATACACCATATGGCTAATAGGTCTCAAACTTAAGTCCTTTGTAAGCCCAACAAGTGCTCTTAGCAATACTGGCTCTGAGTCATCTCTCCAGCTCCCACAAAAAACTGAATTTCTAATGTACTGCTTATGGCATGGCATTTATGTAACAAGCACAATTGACTGCAATTCCCTTTCCCATAGGAACCGTTTCTAGTTATAATTACACATGAATTATACGCTCAGCACACAAACCTATCATTAGTGATTTAGTACACGAGAAGGGAATGAGACGGTGGTGAGCAGTGATCAGTTCCCCCTATGTCCCTCTGGGCATATTTTTATTTCTAAGTTTTGCTTTCCCTACTCTTCCTGAACAGTGGAAGCTGTATTCACCCTGGAGCTTCAAGGCTGGGATCACAGTATACTCATAGTTGAAGTTTCTAAAAGCCTTTGTTGAATAGAACAGAATACTATTCAATTATGCCTGATCAGAGATAGAGAGGAATCACTTGGACAATCACCTCCGTGAAGACATACCTGGGCCTGCCACCTGTGATCCAAACAGAAGTCTCAACAATGTGTTTGTTTACAAATGGTTCTCCAGTTGACTAAAATATAAATTCTTTAAAAATTTTATTAGCATGTATTAATTGTACAAAACAATTGGTTTCACTATGACATCTCTTGCATTTATAGAATATATGATGAGCCTCTGCAACTATTTCCCCTTTCCACCATTCTCCTTCCTCTACCTGAAGGTCCTCTTTCAATTTCTTCAAAATTTCTTTAATTATTATTGTTACAAGTAGACATACACATGAATATATAAATACAATCTGCTTAATTTACTGAAGTCTGTTTTATTCAGAAATTAGGCCAGCCATGCCTGCTGGTTTCCTGGTTTTATTTGATTGGAGAGTTTTTTCCATCTTTCCATTGTATGACGGCTTCTATCTTTAGTTCTGAGTGTCCTGTAAATAACAGAAATATAGATTTTGTTTTTTAACCCATCCACTCTGTGTCTTTTGTTTGGGATATTGAGGCTATTGATATTTGAAGTTATTATTGGAAAGTATGTGTTTATTTTAGTTATTTAAAAAATTTTGCTTTTTATTTTCTTTCTTATACATTGTCTTTTAGTAGTTACATTTAATTCATTTTCTTTCTACTATCTCTTGGTTATGCTTATTGCTCTATTCATTCCAAAGAGTCTACATGTAGGGCTGGCTTGGTAAAGGTGAATCCTTTTATATGTTTGTATAATGGATTCTTTTTTCTTTTTAGTTATAGCAGATACTTTTGTAGGGTATGTAGTCTGGGTTAGCATCCAGTCTTGTAGAACTTAGAGTACATTGCTCCAAGTTCTGGCTTTTAAAATTTCCACGAAGAAACCAACTGTTATTTTGATGGGTTTTCCTTTATATTTGACCTGTATTTTTTCTTTCTTCTTTCAATACTAATTTGTCTTCTGACCCGCCCAGCAGGTCCTAAGTTACTCCAGGGTCTTGAAGAGGCACTATCTGAAAGACATGGGGGGGGGGGGAGAAATGGATGCCAAAGCAGTATTCCTTGTCAAGGCATCCCATTTATTGAAGCAAGTTTGATGTCTTATATACTCCTCAGTGAGGAGCTCGGGCAGGGGGGAACTGAGGAAGGGGTAAAGGGGGGAAGGACAAGAGGGACTCAGTAGCTAGGCAACTAAGCAGGGCAGTTGCAAGGTCAGTGGCTAGAGCACCTGTTGTTAGTGATAAGCAGCAGACAAAGAAGACACTTGGAGGTGCAGTCTGAAGCATGAATCTCCAAGGTCAGAATACAGTGTCTTAGTTAACTTTAAGTTTTTCTGTCTCAAGATTTCCACCTCAAGGCCCTGTGAGACATGAGAAAGAGAAGCCTGAAATGGCTCCTGACAGTCTTCTGCATATTTACTGTTTTAACTGTTAAATATGCCATGGGGAATGTTTTTTTCTGATTCTCTCTATTTGGTGCTCTGTGCTTCTTGAATGTGTACTAGTTTATCTCTCCTTAGTTCAGGCAATTTTTCTTCTAGACTCCCCTTAAAGACCTGCTCTATGCTTTTGTCCTTTGTGCCTGTGGTTCAAATATTTGGTCTTTTCATAATCCTTTTAAGCATTTCATATTCTTTGTTTGTGTGGTCTAATTCTTCTATTTTATCTCCAAGTTTTTTCTTCTACTTGAAACATTCTACTTGTGTGGCTTTCTCTGAAATTTTATAATTGGGGTATTGACTTTTTCACTTGCATTTTCATTTCTGCTTGCGTTCTCTTCAATGTTTCTCTTTAC
This sequence comes from Chionomys nivalis, assembly GCF_950005125.1. Classification (NCBI taxonomy): domain Eukaryota; kingdom Metazoa; phylum Chordata; class Mammalia; order Rodentia; family Cricetidae; genus Chionomys; species Chionomys nivalis. The sequence goes on along the minus strand of NC_080086.1, from coordinate 178,286,500 downwards.
TGAATTCACCCTCTGATTCTGGTTTGTCTTTATCCTTTTATTCTGGGGTATGTTGTGGTTATTTTGCCATTATTGAATAGATGTTGGTTGTCATTCCAATAAAGTTCATTGAACTGCTTTTCCACTCATCTTTAAACTCCTTGGATCCTTTGATGAAGTTTCTGTTGATTCTTCTACAATCTGTGTCCTAGGTTCATCTAAAAAATTCTCACTGGAGAACATTTCTATAGGACTAGATTTGGGGGTAGGTATACTGTCCTGATTTTTCATATTGTTTGTGTTTTCACGAAACCTGTACATGTGAACTTATCCAGTTGACTTTGTGTTTAATATGATCATAAAGCATGCAAATGTATGTATTTCAGTTTTAGTATCTTGTACCCATAGTCCATGGTATCTCTTAGTTATCTAGTCTTTTATGCAATATATCTAGTGAAGATAGTGTGAAATATTAGATATGTAGTAAACGTTGCTTAAATCAGATAATTTCTGAGAACGCCCATCATATAAGCTTATTGAGATTTTTTAGTTTTCTGGAAGCCTACATGGTTCTACTTCCAGAAACTTCTACACTTACTGGCATTAGTGTCTTTGGGTTTTATATTAGAGTGGTTCTTTCAGTCGTAGCTCACAAACATAAAACACTAATTATTTAATATCAATCCCTTAGAAATACTCATACAAGAGGTGATAAATAAAGTAAAAAGCAATTAAGATATTTCTTTTGTCAAGTCTATAAAGGCAGTGACTAAGGAACCTAAGTGCCTTTCCTCAATATATGTAAGTTTACAAAACAAGCAAGATGTGTGCAAATGAAAAAATAAACTAAATGACATTGGGAATATGGATTTACAGCAATAAACTTGGGGAAATAATCATATGTTGCATAAAAGTAAAATATAGAAAAGATGATGTGGGGCTGAAGTGATGGCTCATGGGTAACTGATTGCCACCATCCATGACAGCCTGAATTCCATCCCAGGAATCCACACTGTGGAAGAAGAGAACTGACCTTCATGAGATGTCTTCTCATCTCCAAACATAAGCTATGTGTTATGGTAAGGCATACATGCATACACGAAATAAAAAAGTGAATAAATGTAATAAAATATTGAAAAGAGAAAAATTTTATGTCTTCTTAAAATATCACAAATTAACAATTTATAATTATCTATATTTATGGAATATAGAGTGATGTTATATCCATGAAACAACCTGAGATAATCAAATCAACATATCCATCACATAAAATGCTTTCACAGTATAGGAACATTTGAAATTTATTCTTAATAATTTTGAAACGTAAAACACACTTGTCTATTATATTCATCATGTTATAAAATAAGTTTGAAAATAAAAACTTATTTGTTTTAAGACTTTGTGTCTGTTAACTATTATTTCTCTATTTCAATGCTTCCTTATAGCCTTTAACAAAGGTTCTACTTTCTGCATCTATGGACTAAGTTGTTTTGTGTCTCCAGTATAAATAACAACATGTGATATTTGGTTGTTGCTCATTCTGTTTAGCACACTTTTCTGCAATTTTACCCATGTTAACATAGCTGGCAGCATTTCTTAAGGCCATTATGCATATACAGCATAGTTTCCCTCTTTGCTTATCTGTTGGTGGTGGTTGACTTTATATTTTGGCTATTTTAATGGGTCTTCAATGACTACAGCATGAGTGCAGATACCTTTAAAAAAAAACTTATTTCTAATCTTTAGGTATACAAAAGTGGGATTGCCACATCGTATGGCAATCATGTTTTAAGTCTTTTAGGAACTAACACAGAATTTTCCACAATGAATCAATAATTTACATCCTCACCAAAAGTGCGTTTTCCATTTTCTCCATATTCTTATCAAATGCTTATCTTTTGTCTTTAATAATATCCTCTATGATATGTAACAGATGATGTTACACTGTTTTTTTAATTCTCCTTTTTCTAGAAATATGTGCAATTCTCTTGTCAGTTTGCTACTTGGGCTATTTTTTGTGACTGTGTTGTTTCAGCTCTTAATATATTTCATATATTAGCTCTTCATATTGTAATTATGTATTTACAAAAAAGTATGTATGTATGTATCTATATATGTAACAACAGTTAATGAAAGAAGAGGCCATGGATTGGAAGAATCAAGGAGGGATATTTGGGAGGGTTTGGATGAAGGAAAGGGTAATGGGGAAAATTGTATAATTATATTATAATCTCAAAAAATAAAAAATAATTAAAAACAAAAATATGTTCAATCTTTACAGTGTTTTTATCCTTTTAATTTTTCCTTTGCATAAGCATTTTAATCTTATGTTAACCAGTTTGACTATTTTTGCTGTTAGAAGGTTAATTAAAAAAACCTAAGGAATGAAGACCATCTACAGGAACAAAAGGAAACTATTGAGTTTATAAAATTATATTACGAGATTTTCAAAGGGATAAAGTGAAAATAGGGACAGAATGCTTAATTAAATGATTGGTGAACTTCCCCAGGAGAAGAGATGATCTGATCCTCTGGATCTGGAGTTACAGAGTTGTCACCCTTCATGTAGGTGCTAGAAACTGAAACCAAGTCCTCTGGAAGAGCAGGTGGTGCTCTTAACTACGGAGCCATCTGTGCCTCCCCCAAAGGGTTTTAACTTTGAGCCTCTCTAAACTAACAGACACAACAAACCAAAGTTATATACCTCCAATAGACAATGATGCAGAGTAAATATTCCAATTCCAAATGAAGGGGGTATAGCAATGAGAAATTTGACTAAAGCCAGAAAACATGAAGCCTTATTGTTTCCTGTATACCATCTTGGGCTTGAGGTAACATGATCTATTCTTTAACTTGTTTGGGTAGCCCTCTCCTCCATCTTTATTGCTTGCAGTATACATACACGCTCTCTCTTGGGTTGGCTCTGTCAATGCCTGCACTTTTCCTTGGCGCGTATATCTCACATTCCTAGTCTCTCTCCTCTCTCTCTCTCTCTCTCTCTCTCTTACAATTCAGGCCTCCACTTCACAGCTGTATGCACAACCCACTCAAGAGCCCCATGAAACAAATGTGACCTTATGACATATTCCCTGACATCAGAAGCTTTTGAGATTCTTGGTAGAAGCATCTATAACTCCATATCCCTTGCATTCTAGCCAACTACAACAACAGCACTATGTGGGGTACCCCAGGTTCTACTGTTTGCTCCAGATTTTTCCCCAGATCCATTGTCTATGGGTATAATCATAAGTATTTAGAAGGTAGCTTGACAGTTTGATCATTAACAAAATGATAGCACACTCTCCCCTAGCGTCTATGATCTCCCTAGTTATGAAATTGTCTCTTATGGAGTAGGTCTTATATTCAATGCTAGTTACCCTACAATAGTCATGCCACTATTACAGCAGTTACACTATTACATCTTGCCTGGGAAACTGGAACTATAGCAAGTAGGTGCCTGTGTTGGGTAAGACATGTCATGTTTTATTTCCTGCTAGCATTCATAGTACCCTCTAGCATTATGAAAGTAGCTAGTACAGAGAAATTTCCTCATAAGTTTGAGAATGATTTCCCTTTGTCCCTCAGTCAAATTGTGAAGTATCTTCACCATGTAGTTATAATGGGTGACCAAGGGCAATGGCAAGAGTGTATGTTATTTTGGAATTCTTTGGAGTTTCCATGACCAGTAACTTGTAAGGATGTTTTCAGTCACTCTCTATATATACTGATTAGATTATTTGTTTGTTTACTTGACAGAAGCTGTAGTTATCTGGGAAGAGCAAACTTAATTGAGGAATTGTCTCCATTAGATTTGCCTGTAGGCAGGTAAGTGGGGCTATTTTCTCAATTAATGAGTGATGTGGGAGAACCCAGTCTACTGTGGGTGGTGCTATGCTGGTCCTGAGTTAGATAAGAAAGCAAGTTAAGAGAACCAGGGAGAAAAAGCCAATAAGCAATATTCCTCCTTAACCTTTAGCTCTTGCCTTCAGTTTACTGCCTGGAGTTCATGACTGGACTTCCCTCAAGGATGAACAGTAACATGGAAGTATAGGCAAATTAACCTTTCATCCCCAAATTGCTTTTGGTCACAGTCTTTAATCAAGGCAATAAAAATCAAACCAACACATTCCATATCCCTTTTATCAGAGAGTCTAATCTACTGAGAGTCAAGGTAAGTTCTGACAGGTAAGGACCGAGTGTTGCCCTGTTGAAACTGTTTACTGCTTGTTTCGCAGCCATAGTGATTCTTTCACTCTCTCCTGCTACCTCCCTGTGTGGTTTGATGGTTGTCTCTATTGGTAGATTTGAGTCATTTCTCTTTTTGTTTTGCCTTTTTGATATCGATGTTTTTTGTGGTTATCACGAGGCTTACATTTACTGCAACCACCGTCAATTGGTGATAAGATTCTTTTCACACAGCTCTTCTCCATTTATCACCCTCTTCTGTGTTTTTTTTTAAATGTGAGAATTTACCCAATTGTGTATATTTTACAATTTTACCTGCTGTTTTACTTGCATTTTAATTTCTATTGTAGAGATGAAACTACCCAATCATTACAGTCCTAACATAGTCTTTGCTTTGCACTGCCGATACCAATGGGTTTTGTTATTTAATATATAATAGTATATATTTAAGTGGCCTTTATTTCTCATAGAATTAGAGACAAAGGCAACTACACTGATACTATATCTTCAGCTATTGCAAATTTGAGTAACTCTTTGGCAGCTTAAATTTTACTAGAGCTTCTTGAATTTTACAAACCCGAATATAAGCATCCATTCTCAGATTAATGAAGCTTATATATTTTATTTAAATAAATCAGCATTAGGCCTCATTTATCTCTTTTCTCAAATTTCTATTATTGGAAATTTGAACCATGATCTGTAATTTATTTAAATAAAAACCAACAAAAAAACTTATTGGTTCACCAAGTTGGACTTTGGTGGTATCTGAACTTTGGTTCCTTATCTAGGATGAGATGTATTACCTCTCCTCAGGAAAATTATGTCACTCAACACCTGAGCTATAGGGAGATATTGTCTCAAAACAGTCAACCAACCACTAACCAATCAACAAACTTACCAGCCAACCAGCAAACCAGCCTGCTGGTGCTCCATTTGTCTTGTAAACTTTCTTCATTCTCTTCCATTATTTGACCTTTCTGCTAATCTCCTGCTTCAGCATCCTTTGTGCTAGACTTATAGATCATGGTTCAAATTTCCAATAATAGAAATTTGAGAAAAGAGATAAATGAGGCTTAATGCTGGGAGACTTGGACACACTGCACAGCCCATAGGCAGCTCAACAGTTTGGAGAGTGTGTAGCAGGCTTTCTTTTGGTCCATCAACCAACTCCCAAATAATAACGTGGAGACTTATTATTGTGAATGCTCGTCCTTTTCTTATGCTTGTCCCACTAGCTCTTATAACCTAAATTAACCTGTTTCTCTTCATCTATGTTTTGCCTCGCGGATTTTTGCCTTTCTTTCATTCTGTATGTTCTACTCTGTGACTGTCTTGTTGACCATTGGCTGGATGCTGCCTGGTTGACTGACCTTGGGTGGCTCTCTCTTTTTCTCCCTCATTCTCTTCCCTCTTTTCCTCTTTCTCCTTGAGTCTAGATTCCTTCTCCTACTTATTCTTTCTGCCTGACAGCCCCACCTTTCCCTCTATTGCTTAGCTATGGATCGTTCAGCTTTTTATTAGACCAATCAGCTGCCTAAGGCAGGCAAGGAGAAACAGCAACATGTCTTCACATAATTAAACAAATGTAACACATCTATGTATTCCTAAACAAATGCAGCATAAACAAATGTAACACATTTTTGCTTAGTTAAAGTAATGTTCCACTACAAGAGTGTACTTTCTAAACAGTTGAAAGCCCTTCAAGCAATAGGTAGGTTTTTGCTTTTATCCTGACTGCTTGTCTAGTCTTTGCTTTTTTTTTCCCCAGATTGACTTGTCTGAGAGTCTTCTTTACAACTTTTCTCCTCTAAAAGTGAACCTTAGCAGTCTTTATTATTTATTCTGAGGAGGGAGTGATCTATTGGATCCCGTCAGTTTTAGTGAATTTCTGAGGCTCTTTAGAGTTGTTTGATTTTTGTCTTAAGAACTTGGCTGCAGGATAGAATGTTTCAGTCTCAGAGGAAACTGTTACCCAACTCCTGGTCACAAGATGTATTCTTTTATGTTGGAATCATTGTTCATAGCTTCCACAAAGTATCGGAAAACCCATGTAAATAAGTGAGGATTTTTTTTGTCTCAGTGTTTCAGAGATTTCAGTAGATGATTGCTTGACTCTGTTGTTCCTGGGTCCCTGTGTGATGACGCAGAACATCGTGGTGGAAAGCACGTGTGGGAACAAACTGGCTGAGCTCATACTGATAGAGCCCAGAGACTGGGAGAGAGGAAAGGAAGGGTGAACTAACATAGACATAAACAAGTAGAAACAAATGTTTCCACTTCACCCTGGTATTCCCACCTGTGTTACCTCAGATCTTCGCAGGCAAGGAAACTGAAGTGGGAATTCTGGGAAAGATTTGAGATTCCTAAAAATCTGACTGACTTCTCTGTTTTCCTTTTCTCTATTTTGAAACTATGGTTTCTGGTACATTCTCTGTCTCACGTTGTATTTTCTGGGGGTTTGGGGAGGTAAGGGAGTAAAGCGCGTCCATTCTTCTGACCATTGTGATCTGGTTTCCATAAGGTTATCTAGACGAAATGGAGACATTAAGTCTTTGCAAAGGCTTTCTGGTCACCGAGAACTTACTGTCACTGGGAGAGAAAATAGAAGCAAAGACTTTCATTTCTGTCACGTGGCCTACATGTCTCATGACTGTTTTAAGTTGTATGACAGTAGAAAAGATTCGAATTTTCTCCTTCACTTGGCGACAAAAAGTATTAAAAAGAACAAAATCAACTTTCATGTCAATTATCTGTGTGGTGGGCTGGTTTTGTCGAGATAATTTAAAACCCAATGTTACGCCCAATGTTTCCTTCACATATACTTATAGAAATAATTCAGTTTTATGTTCAGGTTATGTGAAAGTATGTATATGTGTGATTACATAGGTATGTGTGAGAGTTGAGTGAGGATAAACCTAAATTGATTATCACAGTGATAACTGCGGGAAGCTGCCATTAGAAAGTGAGGATTTTATTTAAATGTGCCATTTCTTTTTTTCTGGGGAACTCAATTAAGTTAGCACTGACTCCATCATCAGTTAACTTTCAAAATGAATTTTAAATTTGGCATTATGTAAAGAACTGTGTCTAAAGGCTGGGGAAACTTTCTGCCTGTATCATGTCCATCCATCCCTTAACTCTGGCCTTTTCCATTTATATACTAGACAATTCGGTCAGCATGATGTGGTTTTTAAAAGCATTAAACATTGACTATTGGCATGACATCAGTAAAGACCTGCTTGTTTTTCTAAAGTAAGCTTATTTATGGTAGCTGGCACTTTTATATCTAATAATATATTAATGATATTGCTCTGAAAAGTAAACCCAGATTCATATATAATTAAAAAGAACGAAGCAAAAGGACCCACAGACTTGTATTCTTTTTTTGTTTTTTGCTTTTTACATTTAAAAGTCAAAATGCTAGTTTATTTTGTGGTTTTCTCTGTGAAATCTGGATTTTTATTTTGCAATGATTTCAGTTTCAAAGAACATATTTTGGTTTGAGTAAAAATAGAACTCTCCACATCAAGAAATTAAATAAGAAAACAAGAAAAAGTACTCATTTAGAGCAAGATAAAAGTTTAACTTTTGTTAAAGTCCCATATGCTGGAGCCCTCAGCACTCCTCTGTACTTAGAAAGAGGTTTTCAGGATTTGGGAGGTGGCTTTACTGGGTGAAGAGCTTGCCTAGCAAGTATGAGTACTTGAGACTGGATCCCAACTCATCAAAAATGCAAGTGCTGTCTGAAAAAATATCACTATTGTTTTGTTTGATTTATTTTGGAAGTGATACGTTCTATTTTTATTTTATTTTATTTGTTTGAGAGAGGGTGTTTGTAGTACAGGCTGGCCTTGAACTCACTATGTAACAGGGATAGTCATGAACTCCTGATTTTCCTGCCTCCACCTCTTAAGTATTAGGCATGTGCCACCTATGTTCTATGTTTTTTTTTTTTTTTTAGAGTTTTTTTCGTTGTTACAACTTTTAATAGAATTGATATGAATTATCCCTTCCAAAGCACCAAAAACATCTAAAGATTTCATAATTTCCCAGTGGTCAGAAGCATATCACTTAAGCATATGTATTTCTTTTTCTTATTATTAAGTTTCATACCCCAGACAAATGGCTGAGGTGTCTATTTTAGCATATGAAAGCAGATCCGGGCCTCTCAGTCAGGTTCTCCCAGCATCCCTCAGTTCCTACCTGTTACAGGGTGTGGCTCGAATATCCTGCCCCCCATTTTCTGAACTTTTCCACCTAGGATCTGGGCTGCCCTTCTCCCAGAGGCTCTTCCCTATATAATACAGACAATTTGGTAACTGCCTTTTTTGTACCTTTGGTCTCTTGCCTGCTGCACCTAGTTCCTCTCTCTCACCTCCCCACATGGTCCAGCTCAGCCTAGCCAAGTCCACTCTGGATTCTCCCAGATGTCCTGTCCCTGCCTCTACCCATGCTCTCCCTTTTATCTACAATAAACTTTTTCTTTGCCCGTACTTAGGAGCAGCCATGACCATTCCTTTCCACTTTTCTTTTTTTTCTATCCAATTCTCTCTCTCTCTCTCTCTTTCTCCTTCCTTCCTTCCTCCCTCCCTTCCTTCCTTCCTTTCCTCTCTCTCTCTCTCTCTCTCTCTCTCTCTCTCTCTCTCTCTCTCTCTCTCTCTCTCTCTCTCTCTCTCTGTTTCTTGTTTTGTTTTGTTTTGTTTTTTTAAACAGGGTTTCACAGTACAGTCAAATCTGGACTGGAATTCACTTTGTAAACTGAAGTTGGCCTCAAACTCATGGCAATATTCCTAATCCAGTTCTACTAGATCACATTTAATCCCCATAATGTAAATTCCTTCACTGTGTTGCTTTTTATCCTCACAGCCGTTAATAAGTTCATCATTCACAAGTCAAGATTACTCCCCTCTTTGGAACCAGAAAAAGAGGACCCACCCTCCAGGAGATCCTGCCTTCTAGGAGTTGTGAACCTACAGAAGATTTAAAAGACCTCATTAGACCATAGAGAAGTGATTCTGTTTCCTGGACATCTTCTATGACAAGCTAAGTGGCCTCCATTCATGGCCTCTGTCTGCTTCCTGAGCTGACAGTAAGAGACTACTTGCTTGCTCATAATGCTCACTGTGCCTGTGCTGTGCCAGGTCCCCTGGAAGCTAATCACCTGGTTACCCCAAAATAAATGAAACTGAAAATTTAACAGATCAGCCTAAGTGTTGAATATGCTCTCCAGGAAATAAGCTAGAAGATATTTGTCTTTTGGCTTCCTAGTCTCCCTTAAAACCACGGCTGAAAGAAATATATGATATTCAGGCTTGTCATGTGCTTTTCACAATTAAACTAAAAAATCAGGGGTTTGGAAAGACTAATGTCCCATGGCTTGTCAACTTCCCAGTCCATAACCAGTACTGAATGTATTGTTCTGGCTGCTACCGAGGTCAGCCTTTCTTTTTTTTTTTTATTTTTTATACAGAAGGGATCTCTGTCATCTAGTTTATTTGAGGACTCTATTATCTAACTCAGTCAATCAAATATGGGAACCTTATGATGACTGTGACCCATTTGACACCAACAGAGTGAGCCACAGCTTATGGAAGGGCAATAATAAAAACCAGACAACAAAACTTTGAGAAAACCTACACCCTTAATAACTTTCTTTCTCAAGACACTCTAGGAATAGGCCTGGAGAGTGGAGTACCATGCAACCTAATTGACAACTTTACTACTTTCTCTTAAACATTTCTTCAAACACAGTTTATATTCTGATGTCACAGATGCAAATTTCTCCAAACCCAGACTTTATTTCTGAGAAATTTTATTCCTTAATGAACTGATGGTTATTTTTTAGGTCCCTTTGCTCTTGCTCTTAAATTTTGGTGTGCCTGGGGCCATTCAATACTCATAAAGTTTAGTGATCTTCCCACTAGCCACACTTCTATGAGGGTACTGCTTGTAGATCTCATATCTATGGACTGTGTTGTAGGGGACTGCTTGTTTGTCCAGGCCACCCAGAACCAAAATAACAACAGAGAAACTGTACTAATTAAATCACTGCATGGTCAGTTAGCTCTTACTTCTTATTGGCTAAATCTTACATCTAAATTTAACCCATCTCCATTAATCTGTGCATCACCACAAGGTTGTGGCCGGCTAGCAAAATTTCAGCACGTCTGTCTCCAGCGGCGGTGGCTCCACGGCTTCTTTCCGCCTCTGCCTCCTTTCTCCCAGAATTCAGTTTAGTCTTCCCCTCCTAGCTCTGTTCTACCCTATCAAGTCAAGCCAGTTTCTTTATTCATTAAACAATGAAAGCAACACATAGACAGAAGGACCTTCCACACCAGGACTGAATGATGTTTATCAGGAGGGTGGAAGGTCTATCTAAACCTCACTGCTCAGGAAGACAAATACACAGTGGGAGTCATTTTCCCAGGGGCTTATGTTATTGACTTAATTGCTCACCCATCCTCAGAGACTCCTTGATCTGAATTCTTTCTTCAGTTGCACACTTATACATCAGAAATAGAGATTGTGTTAATACTTGCAAATTTCACAATCTTGACTATAGATAACCCAATTCCAGGTCATAGCTTCAATATAGGTTTCTGGAACACTTTTTTTTTTTTTTAATTTTGATGGTTTGCAGGAATCCCACTACTAAAACGCAATACCACAAACCTTTCCTTGTGCTGAGTGTGAATGTTTACCTATAATTCTAGCAGTCAGAAGGGTGAGGAAAGAGGAATACCTCAAGCTTGAGCCATGGATTTTATAGAAACTTAGCCTAGAAAAAAGACTCTGTCTAAAAACAAACAGACAAACAAACAAACAAAACAAACAAATGCCTCGATGACAGCAGACACCTAGAAGTTTACTGTAGCCTCAACAGTCAGTGGTAAGTACTGGATTCCTTGACATAGTGGGTCTGCATCTAGTGCTGCGTGCTGCTTCTTCATGAATACCTCTGGGGCAGGGTTGGGAAAAAATTGTGTTAGAATAAAACTTATATTCACTATACTGAATAGGTCTACAAAGTAAGGGGGGTCAGGATTGTTCCTGGATCAGCTTCCCTTTATATTTTTTTAACTGATTATGTCCGTGGTTGGCTCTCCTTTCGGTATTAGGACTTCCTCTTTGACCCTGTGTCTTTGGCCCCTGTGGATACTTTCCAACTAAACTTGTTTTTTCTTGCTTTCAGCCTATGAACTAGGTACATCTTTTTTTCATTGCTAAGAAAAGATAATTTCCAAAATACATTTAAAAGTGAGGAGGTTTGCTTTGGCAAAAAAAGTTTTAGGGCAGAGTGTCCATTATTGTGTGGAAGCCTTTTTGGTAGTTTCATTCACAGTAATGAAAGCTTGAGTTGGAAGTCTTTACATCCTGACATTTCAGGAAACAGAGAGTTTAAGCCAGAACCAAAAGTGAATATCATCTCAGACCCTACCCTGACCCAGGTAGGCAACTTTGATAGAAGTCACAGTCTTCTATAACTTCACATAACTTCCCAGAACTGCCACCTGCTGGGGACTAAGTGTTCAAACACACGAACCTGAGAGGAACATTCCACATTTAAACTACAGGAACTATCAAACATTATCTACTCTTACAATGTCCCCTGGCCAGTATACTGCCTTACTATTTTCAGCGTTAGAAGAAACCAGACAATATTTCCCAGGTTTTCATTCCTTGTCTTACCAAATAGTGCAAAGTAGCTTGTTCCTGTTTCCTTGATCCTGCCCTGGACACTGGAGGTAAAAGGAAGAAGAATTGATCTGTAGAACAAAATCACCATCTTGTGTTGTTATTGTTTCAGAGTCCTGACTTCTAGAGAAGGAGGTTTAGAGTAGGTAGAAAGGCAGACACCACCAGTAGGGTGCCATGCGGATCTGCCCTTTTTACAGTTATATACATCCTGGTGGGTTAGTTATGGAGTTACATATGAGGTAACTATGTCCCTGAGTGATTAGGATGCCTCTTTGTAGTTAGGCTTTCTTGAAAGTACAGTTAGAATGTTCCCACTGTATCATAAAGTAAGCTCTAGGACAACCTCCCAACAGCTCTACATGTGTAATTGATGAAAATCCCAACAAGTGGAAAAGGGAACCCACAAAAGTGTCTTCATCTTGGTGCATGTATAGTAGTGAAATGAAGGTGATACCAAGATGCGGAGCTTAGAGGCAACATCCTAGTGCAACAGAGACTGTAAGAGATTTCTTAGCACTCTACCGTGCAAATGGGAGGCTACTCTCTGCCTTGAGTCGGTCTACTTCAAGACTCTGGGGTATTCTGCCACATTGCTGAATAAACTTCTGCATAAATGCTCTGTGTCTTGTCTAAATTCTTTATCTGAACTCTTTCTGTAATAGCATGACACTGAAAATGGAGACATATATACCTCTGACCTCATGTATTTAATTAGAACAAATATTGTGTATAATTATCTTCAGCCTATGACTATAAGGTATATATGAAAAGATGAATTTAAAGCTTAGGTTTGAGTTTCATTCAATATATCTCATCATATGGATGTAAATACTAAAAACACTAAAATACAAAGTAAAATCTAGAAACCTAAACATTTTAGATATAAAATATACTGTATAAATTATGGTGTAAAAGCTATAGAAGTAGATTAGTGTTGGGTCCCTAAGGGACAGGCCGTCGCACCCCCACTTGATCTATTTTGCACTCTTGCGGTTGGTTGAAAACAGGAACAAAACCAGGAACGATCTGTTGTTTTCAGCAGTGTTTCTAAGGATGTTTACCCCTAAGCCATTGAGTTAAGGTGGTGAGCTTCCTGCTTCTGCTCGCTTGGCCTCCCCTGCTGAGGGTTATATATACTGTGAGAGAAAGTGGAATAAAGGCTTGTCTGCAGAACCTGAAGTTGTGTTTGTGTTAATCCAGACGTCCCTCTCTCAGAAGAACGATAGATGCTGTGCTGTCGTGGCAAAGTGGAGGTTTCTACAGAGATCTGAGAATGAAGGGGTAGCAGATGGGGTCGTCTTAGGCCGGTAAGGACAGATTGGGGTATAAAAATGGGATCGACAAGCAGTAAGAGAGATATCTAAATTGTTAGAGCAACAAGGAACTGCAGTTAAATAGAAAACTATAAGGATTTTCTTAAGAATATAGCCGCAGCAAGCCCATGGATTTTGACAAGTGGAGGTTTGAACATCTCTGATTGGAAACATTTAAAAAGAGATTTGCAGAAACGGCTGCAAAAGGAGGGTGCCGATAGCATCTCTATATCTACCTTTTCGCTATAGAGCCTGGTTTGCGATGTCCTACTTACTGAAAAAGTGAAAGTGAGATCGAGGTCATGAGGTTAAAGAAATACTTGAAGAAATACAAGAGGAGGAGACTCGCTGGTCCATAGGATTGGCAGAGTCACATAGGGACCAAAAAGAAATGTCAGAGGTACCAGGGGGAACTTTGGAATCTGGCACAGGACTAAGCCTAGTGCCAAAGTCTGCCCGCTTTTGGGAGCAAAACCAGATAGCAATAACCTCTGAGTCAGAAAATAGGGAACACAGCCTCAGCTCTAGTGCAGAGAATAGTTTATCTGATGAGGAAGCACAGCTAACGCAGGAAATTAAGGTACTTCAGAAAAGGCTGAAGTGCTGTAAGGTGAAGGATTCCTTATGTGTGCCTTCAGCCCCACCTGCTTATAATGAGGATTGGGGAAGGAGGGAGTCCCGTTGGGGACTGACAGATGACAGGGAGGCCGAAGAGGGCTCAAGAAGAAGAGGAGGTGTCTGTTTTCAGCCCCGGCACACAGTTGCTCCAGTTATAGAGGTACCTGATCCTAACAATCCAGGACAGATACTGAGACAACATGTGGCCTTGAGCTTTAAGGAGATGAAGCAACTGAAAGAGGCCGTGGCGGTATACGGTTCTCAGGCCCCCTTTACTCTTGCCATGGTAGAGTCTTTTGCGGCATTGAATATTTCACCTAGCAATTGGCAGCAGCTATGCTGTGCTGTACTATTGGGAGGAGATTACTTATTGTGGAGGGGAGAATATCAAGAAAATTGTTTACGAATGGCTAAGTTAAATGCACAAACGCGACAGGCACAGTGCAGTCTAGACATGCTAACTGGAGCAGGAGCTTATGCTGACTTGGCCAATCAAATTGTGCTCCATCCTTCCGTATATCTCCAGATGGTGGCTGCGGCTACCAAAGCTTGGAAAGCCCTGCCAAACAAGGCCGTGGGGGATCAGCTGTCAAAAGTTTTATGCGGGCCTTCAGAGCCATTTCAGGACTATGTGGATAGGATATTGCAGTTGGCAGGGAGATTGTTTGGTGATGTGACCAAAGCTATGCCCATAGTTAAGCAGCTGGCATTTGAGAATGCAGATAAATACTATAAGGAAGCCTTGCGGCCATATAAGGCAAAAAACTTAAATGAATACATCCGGATCTGCTGGCATTTCATTCAGGGCCAGGTGTTTGCTGCTGCCATCAGGCCTGGGTGAGGATCCTGGACAACTGGGGATAAAACCTGCTTTAACTGTGGTGCCCCTGGACATTTTAAAAAGGAATGTCCACAGCTCACTTGGGGAACCACTGCCAGACCAGGAAAGTGCCCACGATGTAAAAGGGGGGCCCATTGGCCAAATGATTGCAGATCTAAGACAGATACAGATGGAAGGCCTCTGCCCATCCAAGGCCAACAGCAGGGAAAGTGGTAAAGGGCCTTTCTCTAGGGCCCGAGAACCTCAGTATATGGAGCAATGACACCAGGAGTCAGGGGGCCCCATCCCAGCAGTGGCCATACCCAGTTTGTTCCAAAAGGTTTGTGTTGCGGACCTTGCCTGTGCCACCCCAGGAGGTGCAGGACTAGACCTCAGTACCTCTGCCTGAGCAGTCTTGACAGTCCAAATGGGGGGTTCAAGCTTTACCCACTAATGTTTCTGGGCTGCTCCCTAGGCTCCCTAGAGGGACTTTGGGGTTTATCTTAGGAAGAAGCAGTACCATCTTGAGGGGAATTCAAATTCATCCTGGGATTGTTGATGCAGATTATCAAGGAGAAATAAAAATTATGACATCAGTTATTCAAGGAGTTACAGTAATTCCTCAGGGGGATCATAATGCCCAATTGGTCTTGGTACCCTTAGTTAACACCTCCAAACCTGTGGCCAGGTCTAGTCAGGGTGCTAAGGGTTTTGGGTCATCTGGCACTGCAGCTTTTTGGGTAGCTCAAATGAAAGAAAGGCCACGATTGTAATTGATTATTGATGGGAAGACATTTAATGGGATTTTAGACTCTGGAGCTGACGTCTCTGTCCTGTCCTTAGAATTCTGGCCTAAGAAGTGGCCATTAAAAAGTAGTACTACCACCCTACAAGGAATAGGTCAAGCAAGTCCCAAGAAGAGTGCAAAAATATTAAAATGGCAGGATAATGAAAGCCATGAGGGTTACTTTCAACCATGTGTCCTCCCAGGACTATCTGTTAATCTCTAGGGAAGAGATGTCCTGAGTGAGATGGGAGCTGTCTTGACCACTCAGCCTACACCACCACCACCAGTATCCCAAATTATGCAGCAACTGGGATGGAGACCAGGACAGGGGCTGGGAAAAAATCAGCAGGGCCAGATAAACAAATTACCAGACTGCTGGAGTCTGAAACGGTCTAGGACATTTTTAGTTAGGGTCACTGTTCCCAAGTCTGCCCCAGTTCCTATAATTTGGAAATCTGATGATCCAGTTTGGGTGATGCAGTGGCCCTTGACTCAAGAGAAATTGCAGGCTGCTCATGCCTTGGTCTAAGATCAGCTGCAGGCTGGGCACATTGTCCCCTCTACTTCCCCTTGGAATACACCCATATTTATCATTAAAAAGAAATCTGGAAAATGGAGATTATTACAGGATCTTAGGGCTTTCAATGAGGTGATGTGGCCTATGGGTCCTCTTCAGCAGGGATTGCCCTTCCGTTCAGCCATACCCTGGGGTTGGCATATAATTATAGTAGATTTCAAGAATTGCTTTTTTACTATTCCTCTAGCCAAACAGGATTGCCCTCATTTTGATTTTAGCCTCCCTTCAGTTAATTTTAAGGATTCCATTGGATTATACTCCCACAAGACATGGCAAATAGTCCTACCATATGTCAGACTTATGTTGCTGCTGCCTTGGAGCCTGTCCGCTGTTAAGTTTCCACAGTTATATATTGTTCATTATATGGATGATTTATTAATAGCAGGACCTGATCAAGATCAACTGCTTAAGGCTTATACTCAAATGCAACAGGATTTAGAAAAGGCAGGGCTGATCATAACTCCTGAGAAGCTCCAAATGCAAGCCCCATATTCCTACCTTGGGTATCAATTGGCCATGGATGGAATTAAACCAAAAAAAATTAACTATTGACACCTCTCATCTTAAAACCTTACATGATTGGCAGTAGTTACTGGGAGACGTAGAGTGGATACGCCCCTCCCTAGCAATCAAAATAGGTGACTTAAGACCATTGTATGATATGTTCTTGGGAGATCCCTACCCAACCTCTTCCTGAATATTGATGCCTACGGCAGGCCTTAGCAGATTAATTATGATCAATTATTAAATTTTGTAGTTC
Source organism: Chionomys nivalis (assembly GCF_950005125.1). Lineage (NCBI taxonomy): Eukaryota > Metazoa > Chordata > Mammalia > Rodentia > Cricetidae > Chionomys > Chionomys nivalis. The sequence goes on along the minus strand of NC_080086.1, from coordinate 178,269,763 downwards.
CTGCTTCCAATTTTGCCCCTATGGGAGTCTTTTGGCAGGATGGACCTATTTTATGGGTACACATGCCTGCCTCTCCAGCGAGGGTAATCACCTCATACTATAAAACTACATTACAATTACTTTGGAAATCTAAGAAGGTTGATGCCCAGGTGTTTGGGAAGTACCCTGACAAGATTATAACACCTTATACTAAAGACCAGCTAGTACATTTACAGCAGCACCATGATGGGTGGACCCTTTTTCTCACCTCCTTTTCCAGAAGGTTTGATTCTCATTATCCTCAGCATCCATTAATGGTTCTATTCAAGAGTCATCCCGTTATATTCCCCCAAGTGATTAGAGAATTTCCCATACCTTCAGATCGTGCTGTCTTTACAGATGCTTCCCCTAAAGGTAATGAAGTAGTGGTTTCTGGAGGAAAAGTATGGAAACGTCCTGTGGGGGATGTATCAGCCCAAGCTGCAGAGGTAACAGCCTGCCTCATTGCACTCCAGCTCTTCCCTGGGCTAGAACCTGTAAATTTGTATACTGATAGTGTGTATATGGCCCGCATCTTTAGGCCATTGGAGACATCTGCATATTTATCACCTACCTCTAAGGTCCATCATTTGCTCAGCTGCATTCAGCATTTGATTTGGCAGCCGACTGAGCCTTCGTTGGACATATCCACAGTCATACCCGACTGCCTGGGACATTGTCAGTAAGTAATGATTTAGCTGATAAAAATACATGTGTTTGCTTTACTTCTGACCGCACCCAAGAAATACATGATAAATTTCACCTTAATGTGCTCTCCCTTCGGCATCATACTCGATGCACGTGAGAAGTAGCACGAGCCATTACATCATCTTGTCCTCAGTGTGCTCCTTTCCTAAGCAGCCCCAATTTAGGCGTTAACCCATGAGGGTTACGACCAAATCAGGTATGGTAGATGGATGTTACACACCTGCCTGCCGCAGGAAAACTTAAGTTTGTTCATGTATTAGTAGACACCTTTTTAGGAGTAATTTTTGTATCCTTGCATTCAGGAGAATGAGCAAAAGATGCCATTGTACACTGCCTATCTGCTTTTGCCTATATGGGCAAACCTCAGGTTATTAAGACAGATAATGTCCCAATATATATCAGCAATTTTTTTTATCCTTTTGTTCATTCTATGAAATTTCCCATAAAACAGACATCACTTATAACCCAAGGGATCAAGCAATTGTGGAAAGAGCCAACCAGACCCTCAAGCAATATTTTCAAAAAATAAAAAGGGGGAGTTCATATTCTCCTCAGCAACTCAATTATCCACCATTCTCTTTATTTTAAAGTTTTTGACTGTGGATGCTGAAGGGCACTCACCTATGGAGTGCCATACACAAGTTAGAGCTCAGAGCCTAGGAAAGATTTGCAAAGATTTGCAAACAGGAAGATGGATGGAACCAACCTGTTGGCAAAGGTGAGGGGGGCTGTATGTGTTTTTCTTCCAGGAGTTAATAAACCAATTTGTGTGCCAGAGCAATGCGTAAGGCCGGTGACCCAGGATGAAGACCGCGATGCTCCTTCTGCTTCATGTGATGACTCTGGTAACAGTAACATGAATGATGGGGAGTCTGGTGAGAAACCTCCCGCTTTTAATGCCAGTTAGTATTGCATAATACCTATGGTCCCAATCCTGCTCCTCAGTGTTGGGATGCTGTTAGAGACTTTAATCTCCACCCCACAGTTATGTGGGGAGGATGTATCACTCAGGAGCCTGATTTGTTATACTGCTGGATGCAATATGACTATTCGATTTTCTGCTTGTGTTCCTGCCCCATTTTTCTTTGTATTGTGGAATGGCATTTTGGAGACTGATATTCTTAATTGTTCTTCCAGGATCTGCAAGTTGAGTAATTGCTGGGACGGTTCTCATGGAGCTTCGATTGTTTGAGTGCCTGCTGTGATTCCTCTGCTGGTGCTGGTGTCTCAAGAACATCAGGAGATTGTCCTTTGTCAACAGCAGGTGAACAGCTGCAATTGTTGCTGTTATTGCTGTCACTGCCACTGCAGCTATAGTTGCTGGAGTTGCCATTTCGCAGACAGCTGTGACTATAGAGACTGTGGATCAGCTTTCTGGAAGGGTTAACGAGTCCCTGCCGACATGGAATACTCTGGACTCTCATATTGGACTTGGAATTTTAAATTTAAATCAACAAACTGTGCTTTTACAAGAACAGGTAGATTCCCCTTGACTCCTGCAACAAGTGTCTTGTACGTTACACCTGCTAATGTTGTAAATGCTTCTGATGTGGTTGAACAGTTGAATGCATGTTTGGATGGCCCTTGGAATTCCTCCTTTTTGAATTTCACCCTGCAGACAGTTCATCATATTGTTAGTATTAATAGTACGTGAGTCCCTGTTGTGTCTGGATCCAGTCAGTAGAATGCCATGGCCCAGCTGGGTCCAGCGATTGTCTGGAATGCTCACTTGTACTGATATTGCTATTGGGGTTACCTGTTTTTGGATTCTCTGCTGCTTTATGCCCCAATCTTTCATACAGCACACTGTCACTCGATAAGTGTTGCAAGGGGTATCTTTAAGTAATCAGGAAATGCCCCAAGTTTGGTTGCAGATGCTGCAGAAATCGTGAGGGATCCTTATGATGGGCAACTGTTCTGGTATAGCTTACCTAAGACAGGGATTAAGGCCTCTTGTAGACGTGTAAGAGTCTCTATCTGGGGGAGTCCTAAGACAGGGGCTCTCATGCTTTTAAAATAAAAAGGGGGGAATTGTTGGGTCCCTAGAGGACAGGCCTTCACACCCCTACTTGATCTGTTTTACACTCTTGTGGTTGGTTGAAAGCAGGAACAAAATCAGGAACAATCTGTTGTTTTCAGCAATGTTTCTAAGGATGTTTACCCCTAAGCCATTGAGTTACGGTGATGAGCTTCCTGCTTTACTGACTTGGCCTCCCCTGCTGAGGGCTATATATACTGTGTGAGAAAGTGGAATAAAGGCTTGTCTGTAGAACCTGAAGTTGTGTTGTGTGTTAATCCTGACGTCCCTCACTCAGAAGAAAGACAGCTGCCATGCTGGTGTGGCAGATTAGGAATTGGAGCAGTTGAAAAATAATTGCAATAAGATAGAAACATCAGAATCAGAAGGTAAGATTTAATGAACTGGGAACTAATGGATATTAGATATTGTCTTTGATGTTGGGAGTCTAAATTTGGTTGTACAGATTATGGCAAAAGTGATTTTTAAGGCAGAATATAGAGAAAAAAAACAAAATCTAAATTAAAGCAGGTAGAGAACCCCCAGTGTATACCAAAACACTTAAAGCAGAGAAGTAAAAACCAGGCCAAAGAAGGAAGAAGACAGAAGTTGAGAGGCTATGGATCAGCAAGAACCTAGGCAGAGCAGCAATAAGGTTTGGGTGTCAAAAATTTATGGGAAATCCACAGCATCATTTCTATGTGAGAAAGTAAGGCATTCGAGGTACTAGCTGCTTTAAATAGGCATAAGGCAATCTTTCTATCATTTCTTAAATTTTCTAGGTTTAGGAACATGGAAAGGGAAAACTCGAGAGGGGAAACAATCTCTGTTCCCTCTGTAATTATACTCTGTTGAGTCTCAGTGTTCATCAGAGCTACAATGGATTACAGATAATGACAATATCAGACACAGTTTCTTGGGCACAGCCTGGTTTCAGCCAAATATTTTGGTTCTGTTCCCTGGTTCCAGTCTTCACATCTCCATTTTTTCACATTCTGTCCTTCGACTCTTTCCAGATTCCTCTCCCTCAGAGTTTTAAGCTTTGTTCTAAAACTTGAAGCTAGCCAGAAACAGTTCATGTATCATTCAAGATGGTTCATTTGTTTGGAATTTTTATAGTCAAATTGCATGGCCCTACCTGTCTTAGAACTCACCTTGTAGACCAGACTGGCCTATGATTTGTAATCAGCCTCTTCCTCTGCTTCCCAAGTACTGGGATTATAGGTTTGTACCACCATGCCTGGCTCAAGCTCACACTTTTAAGATGGAACAGATCAAGTGAGGACCAACCTGTTTTGGCTCTGTTTGGCTTAGCTTCCTCACCTGAATCACTGACCTAAGCTTTTTAGGGATTCAGTATTGGAAGAGACATGATTCTGATATTTAGAGCCAAAGAATGAGACAGATTTGCTTGCCCTGGTAAAAAGTGGAAAGTTATCTATAGATTATGAATAACCCTTGTCTCTACTTTATGAGGTATAGAGTGTATTGCATGAATACTTGCCAAAATTGGGGAGAAAGTGTGAGAGAAACTTTAAAAAGCTTCTGATTACTCAATGAGGTCAGTCTTACGCTAAGGGCCTTTATCCTGTACCCTCATGGGTTTTGCATCATACAAATGTTTGGGCCATTCTAATTTTTCATTGACTTTATCTAAGAAAGTTATATAGGAAGACAATATTCAATCAATCATTGTGAGCCACAGTGATCAGAAGACAAAGAAAAATCCTTCGAAACTGAATGAAAGTTTTCTGTGAGTCAGGTCAAGTGTTCATCTGAATTTAAAGGCTCCTTTCTGGTTCTTCAGTCCCACTGAGATAAAGCATTAGCAAGTATGAATTCAGCTCTCCTCTTTACTCACCACAAATGGATGAGTTGAAATATGAAATATAACTTACTTGTACCAAGAGCCCTTGACCCTTGGAGCTACATGATCAGAACATGGCAAAATGAAAATTAGGAATTGAATCAGTAACTTTGTTGAAGTTATAAATTCAAAATGATCAGATGGTTTAAAGAAAGAGCATTATCCGGGAGTCTGACTAAATGGATATTTCTTATCTAGACTACCAACGTTAGTTGTCTTTTACCCCCAAGCAAAGTATGACGGTTATCATCTAAACAGAATGATTTCCGTCATCCACACACTATACAAGAAAGACTAATCAGTATAAAATGTCCTTTGTTGGTGGTTTTTTTGTTTATTTTTTTTTTTTTTTGTTTTTACATCCAGACCAATGTTGCCCCTCCTTTTTCTCCTCCCAATATTCTCCCACTTCTCCCCCATCCAAGGTCTTTCTAGCTGCAGTGAGACTAAGCACTCTTCTTCTATTAAGGCTGGAAGACACAACCCAGTAGGAGGAAAGGGTCCCCCAAACAGGCAACAGAATCATACACAGCCCTTGCTCCCACTGTTAGGAGTCTCAAGAGAAGACCAGGTTACACAATTGTAACATCCACACAGGCTTCCTGATTGTCGGTTCAGGCTTTTTGAGCCCCTTTGAGCCCAGGCTATTTAGTTCTGAGGGTTTTCTTGTGGTGTTTTTGATGCCATCGGCTCCTACAATCTTTCCTCTTCAGCTCTTCCATTGGATACCCCAAGTTCTGCCTAATGTTTGATTGTGGGTCTCTGTATCTGTTTCCATCAGTTACTTGATGAAGCCTCATTGATGACAACTGGGCTAAGCACGAATCTATAGCAGTATATCATTATGAATCTTTTTATTTTTTATTTATTTTTTTATTTTGCTGGTTTCGTTTGGTTAATTTCCGGTCTCTGCCTCTGGGTCCCAGCCCTCAGGGATGAGCTCCGTCTCATGGTATGAGTCTCAAGTTGAAGCAGCCATTGGTTGGCCACTCTCAGAATTTCTGTGCCACCCTTATCCCCAGCACATCTTATAAGAAGGATAAATTTTAGGTCAAAGGTTATATACATGCCCAGGAGTGGTATAACTGGGTCTTGAGGTAGACTGATTCCCAATTTTCTGAGAAACTGCCATATTGGTTTCCAAGGTGGCTGTGCAGGTTTGCCCTCCCACCAGAAGTGGAGTAGTGTTTCCTTTGCTCCACATCCTTGCTATCATGAATTGTCACACGTGTTTTTGATCTTAACAATTCCGACAGGTGTAAGATAGAATCTCAGTGTTGTTTTGATTTGCATTTCCCTAACGGCTAAGGATGCTAAACATTTCCTTAGGTGTTTCTTGGCCACTTGAGAGTCCTATGTTAAAAATTCTCTGTTTATCCCAGACATAGAAAGACAATTATCACATGTACTCACTCATAGGTGGTTTTTAAACATAAAGCAAAGAAAACCAGCCTACAAACCACAATCCCAGAGAACTTAGACAACAAGGAGGACACTGAGAGAGATTTACATAGATCTGATATATAAGGGAAGTAGAAAAAGACAAGATCTCCTGAGTAAATTGGGAGCATGGGGACCTTGGGGGAGGGTTGAAGCGGAGGGGAGAGGCAGGGAGGGGAGCAGAGAAAAATGTAGAGCTCAATAAAAATCAATAAAAAAAGAAAAAGTATTCTCTGTTTATATCTGTGTCCCATTTTTTAATTGGATTATTTAGTTTTGCATTTTTATTGATATCTGAATTTTCTAGTTTGGGGTTGGTAGGCAAACTGAATCATTTTTAGTAGTTAATTCCTCATTTGGAAAATTAAAATGATTAATTTTATCCCTGTTTTATTGGAAATCCTTAAATGATTTAAAAATATGATGTCAATTGTCGTGTTTTCAGATTTAGTAAAACAACTTCCTTTTTAACAAATGTTTTGAAGAAACTGCGAAAAAAAGAACAACTATATATATCTACTACTTAACATTATAGAAAGGATCACAATTTGGTAAAATAGTAAGAGTGTAAGCTTGGATTTTAATGTAGTTTTTATATGCTAAGATTTGAAATAATACATTAATCATTCATAACTAAATAACCACAATGTATTTTCTGCCATTCTTCAGTCTTTTAAAGGATAAATTGCAAGTTAGATGCAACTTCTGGATTGCTGACTGCCCTGCAACTGTGTTCACAATTGAGTTTGTGCCTTTTAAAGACTTTGCTGTTGTCGTTGGTTTGCTTGCTTGTGTTAAACTCTCTGATGCTGCCTCGATACCTGCTTTTTAAAAAATATACATTTTATTTTCGTGTGCATATTTTGAAGAAAAGGACTAAATACTATAAATTTCTTGTCTCTAACTCATACTTGCTTCAAATTCTCCCAATATCCAAGCTTAATCAACCTCCCTACTCTGCTCAAAGTTATTTCCTTTTCTATGACACTCATTTGGTGAGTGTCAGGGACATGCGGTCCAACCCTGCCATTACCTCGATTCTCACCTGTTGTTCCATTGCTGAGTTCCTTTTGTTTTTGAGTCAGGGGAGGATACTTGCAGACTCCTGCTCTGCCCTCTTCCTGCTGAGGAGAAAACCAAAACAAAATCTTGCTTAGTCTTCTGACCCATAAGAAGCAGGGTCATTAGATTTTTATACAGTAGAACGCGCACATGCATACACACACACACACACACAGAGAGAGATGAATTTCAAAATATCCTTAAAACAGCATTGTGAGGTTGAAGTTGAGGTTCATTTTTCTTCTTACATATGTTACATATAGTTATGATTTATGCTAGAAGAACAGTACTGGGTATTGGTGACATGGTGATAGCTTATATCTTTTTTTTTCTTTTCTGTTTTTATTTATTACTTTTTTTTTTTGAGATGAGTTTCTCTGAGTAACAGTCCTAGCTGTCCTGGAACTCACTTTGTAGACCAGGTTGGCCTTGAACTCACAGAGATCCATGTGCCTCTGCCTCCAGAATGCTGGGATTAAAAGAATGTACCACCACTGCCCTGCTGAATAGCTTATATCTTATAGATTTAAAAAAATCATGCCAATATCCAAAGCATATTGGTTCACTTTCCTGCTAAGGAGCAATGCTGATGATAGTTTTTACAATTTTTGTTAACTGATCTCTCTCTTCTTTTGTTAAACAGAAGCACATTCAGCTTGTATATCCTCACTTTGCTCATTTTTCTTCTGTAACCAATTACCTGACAAGAAACAATTTATGGGGTGAAAGGTTTATTCCAGTTTACAGTTTTATGAGGTTGTGGTCGCATTGTACCCAGAGTCGGGAGAAGGTGATGAATACTGACACTATGCTCACTCTCTTTTTGGACTCAATCAAGGACCACAACATATGACACAGTACTGCTCACCTGCAGGGTGGGTCTTTCCATTGCAACTAACCCAACGTAGAAACTACCGCGTACACATGACCGGACCTTTATCTCCTAGATGTTTCAAGAATCTGTCATGCTTACAGTAAATCTTAGCTACCACAAATTTACCCTTTATCAGTGTAACACTCTATAGGGCTTGGGTCAGCCCATTTCTCTAGTTTTGCCCCTTGATTTACATATAGCCTTTCTCGGCATGGCTTAGTCCAATGCCTACATGTTTCCTCTGTGGACATCCCATGGTCTTAGAAACTCTGCTTATTTTAAATACTGCCTTCCTCTACATAGCTTTATACAATGGCATTTCTGGTCAGCTTTATAGTGATTATATTCCTGGTACATATTGCCTGGTCTTAGAGGCCTTTGGGAACCTTTGGTACAAACATCCACAAGCCCTTTGCTCCTGCTTATTCCATGCTTGTAAACCAAGTTCTATTGACAGCTTAGTAAGTAGCCTGGCATCCCATGATAGTAATTGCACCAGACTCTGGTACTGATCCTAGGAACATATTTCCCTAGGTGGTTATTTTTTGACCCCTTAGGAATCATTTTCAAGTTAGGTGGTTTCTCTTCAAATGTTCTGCATTATTTCAAGATAGAACCTTTAATGGGTGGAGGTCTTCAGTTGTCTTTTCTATTTTTTCAACACAGAGCTAGATGATTCTTGTAATAGTATTAATCTCTTCAAAGATTATAGCTCTCTTTTTCCCAAGTTTGACCTTACTGTTTTATATTTTTTATTGATTTTATTGAGATATACATTTTTTCTCTGCTCTCCCCTGCTCCCCTCTCCTTTTATCTTTTAGTTTATCTTTGAAAATTTTGTAGAATTCTGAGCTAAAACTATCTGGTCCTGGACTTTTTTTTGGTTGGGAAATTTTCATGACTCTTTCTATTTCTTTAACAGTTATAGGTCTGTTTAATTTGCTTATATGGTCTTGATTTAAGTTTGGTAAGTGATATTTATCCAGAAAACTGTCCATTTACTTTAAGTTTTCCAATTTTGTGGAGTACAGGTTTTCAAAATATGACCTGATGATTCCCTGAATTTCCTCCATCTCTGTTGTTATGTTCCTGTTTTTATTTCTGAATTTGTTAATTTGGATATTCTCTCTCTGCCTTTTGGTTCGTTTGGATAAAGGTTTGTCTATTTTGCTGATTTTCTCAAGGAATCGACTTTGTCTCATTGATTCTTTGTATTGTTTTCTTTGTTTCTATTTTGTTGATTTTAGCTCTCAATTTGATTATTTCCTGCCATCTAGTTTTCTTGGGTGAATTTGACTTTTTTTGTTCTAAAGTGTTCAAGTATTCTGTTAATTCACTAGTATGGGATTTTTCCAGCCTCTTTATGTAGGCATTTAGTGCTATGAGCTTTTCTTTTAACACTGCTTTCATTGTATCCCATAAATTTGGGTATTTTGTGTGGCCATTTTCATTGAATTTAGGAAGTCTTTAATTTTTCCCTTTATTTCTTCCTTGAACCATTGACACTTCAGATGAGCATTGATTAATTTCCATGTGCTTGTGGGCTTTCTGTTGAATTCTAATTTTAAGTCACCAATTTAAGTGATCAGATAAGATACATGGAGTTATTCCGTTTTATTTGTATCTGTTGAGATTTGTTTTGTTAATGAGTATGTGATCAAATTTGAGAAGGTTCCATGAACTGCTGAGAGGAAGGTTTATTCTTTTATGTTTGGATGGAATGTTCTATAGATGTCTGTTAAGTCCATTTGAGTCATCACATCAGTTAGTTTCTTTATTTCTCTGTTAATTTTTTGTGTGACTGACCTATCCAGTGGTGAGATTGGAGTATTGAAGTCTCCCACTATTAGTGTGTGGTGTTTAATGTATTATTTAAGCTTTAGAAGTGTTTCTTTTACATATGAGGGTGCTCTTATACTTGGGGCATAGATGTTCAGTACTGAGATTTCCTCTTGATGGATTTTTCCTGTGACTAATATGAAATGTTCTTTTTTTGTTTCTTTTGATTGATTTTGGTTTGAAGTCTATTTTGTTAAATATTAGGATAGCTACAACAGCTTGTTTCTTAGATCCATTTGATTGGAAATTTTTTCCCAACTCTTTATTCTGAGGTGATGTATGTTTTTGAGGTTGAGGTGTGTTTCTTTTTTTTTTTTTTTTTTTTTTGGTTTTTCGAGACAGGGTTTCTCTGTGGTTTTGGAGCCTGTCCTGGAACTAGCTCTGTAGACCAGGCTGGTCTCGAACTCACAGAGATCCGCCTGCCTCTGCCTCCCAAGTGCTGGGATTAAAGGCGTGCGCCACCACTGCCCGGCGAGGTGTGTTTCTTGTATCCAGCAGAAGGATGGATTCTGTTTTTGTATCCAATCTGTTAGCCTGTGTCTTTTTATAAGTGAGTGGAGACCATTTTTATTAAGGGATATTAATGACCAGTGATTGCTATCTCCTATAATTTAGTTTTCATTGTTGGTGATGTTATATTGTGTGCTCCCCCCCCCCCCTTGTTTTTTTGGATTTGCTGTTGTGAAATCATCAATTGTCTGTGGGTTTTTTTGTTTTTTTTTTTTTTTTTGTAGCCAACTTCCTTGGGTTGGAGTTTTCCTTCTAGTACTTTGTGTAGGGTTGAATTTGTGGCTAGATATTCATTAAATCTGGTTTTGTCATGGAATAATTTGTTTTGTCCTTCTATGCTGATTGTAAGTTTTGCTGGGTATAATAGTCTGGGCTGGCATTTGTTATCTCTTAATGTCAGCATAATGCTTGACCAGGACCTTCTGGCTTTCATTGTTTCCATTGAGAAGTCAGGTATAATTCTGATAGGTCTGCCTTTATATACTACTTGGCCTTTTCCCTTTGCAACTCTTAATATTCTTCCTTTATTCTGTATGTTCAGTATTTTGATTATTATGTGGTGATTTTTTTTTTTTTTTTTTTGATCACTGGATCTATTCGGTGTTCTGTAAGCTTCTTGTATCTTCATAGGCATAACTTTCTTTAGGTTGGGAAAGTTTTCTTCTACGATTTTGTTAAATACATTTTCTGTGCTTTTGAATTGCCTTCTTCTCCTTCTATACCTTTTATTCTTAGGTTTGGTCTTTTCATGGTGTCTCATATTTCCTGGATATTTTGTGTTAAGCTTTTGTTAGATTTAATGTTTTTCTTTGACTGATGAGTTTATTTCCTCTATTGTATCTTCAGGGCTTGAGATTGTCTCGTCCATCTCTTGAATTCTGCCTTTTATGCTTGCATTTGTGGTTTCTGATAATTTTCTCATGATTTCTGTTTCTATAATTCCCTCGGCTTGTGTTTTCTTTATTATCTTTATTTCAGTTTTCAAGTCTTGTGTAGTTTCTTTCATATGTTTAATTGTTTTTTCTTGGTTTTCTTTAAGGGATTTGTTGATGTCTTCCAATTTTTTGTTTGTCTTTCCCTCCATTTCTTTGACGAAATTTTTCATTTCCTCTTTAAGGGCCTCAAGCATTCTCCTAAAGTTATTTTTTAGGTCATTTTCTTCTGCTTCATCCATATTTGATTGTTCAACCTTTGCTGTTGTAGGGTCACTAGTTTTTTTTTTTTTTAAGATTTATTTATTATGTATACAGCATTCTGTCTGCATGTATGCCTGCACACCAGAAGAGAGCACCAGATTTTATCATAGACGGTTGTGAGCCACCATGTGGTTGCTGGGCATTGAACTCAGGACCTCTGGAAGAGCAGCCAGTGCTCTTAACCTCTGAGTCATCTCTCCCACCCCACGGGTTACTAGTTTTTACTGGTGTTATGTTGCTGTTTGTGGTGTTGCATGTGTTCTTACCTTGTCTGCCCATTTTTCCTCTGACTGGTGTAGTTGGGGCTGTCTGTGATCAATCTTCCAGTTGCCAGTGGATCCAAGGCTCTGATGGTTGCTCCTTGTGGTGCAATCAGTGCCATGGTTCCAGTCATTCTGTTGGTCACTCAGTGTTCCTGGAGATCGCTCGGCATTCCCGGGGTTAGCTCTGCTCTTGTGCAGTTCACTCTCTCAGTTCTTCTCAGGTCTAGTTTGCTGGTTCGGTCCTGTTTGGATTCCTGGTCTGGATCCACTCCTGCAGAGGTTCCTGGCTTGGGCTTGGTCCTGTGAAGGTCTGTGGTTCCAATATATTCCCTTGTAAGTCCCAGACTCAGGTGCACCCGACTTGCAGAAGACCTGGCTCAGGCCTACTCACTCCGACATCCCAGACTCACGTCCGGACCCAAGGAGGTCTCTGGTTTCTGCCTTCTCCCTCAGTGGTTACTCCCTTGTGCCTGCTCCTGTGGAGTTCGCTGTTTCAGGTCTACTCTGGCCTAAATAGCTGGCTCATTCCTGTTTCCGCAAATGTCCCTGATCTGGATCAGCTCCTACTCCTGTGAAGTTTCCTCTCTCACACCTGCTCCAGCCTAGGTCCCTAGATAAGAACTGCTCCTGCGGGCTCTGGCCTAGGTTACTGGCTCAGTCCTGTTCTTGGAGAGCTCACCGCCTCAGGTCTGCTCCAGCCTAAGTTTCTGATTCAGTCCGGTTTCTGCAAAAGGCCCTGGTCTGGATCCGCTCCTGTGTAAGTTGCCCTCTCAGGCCTGCTCCAACCTAAGTGCTTTATTGAAGAACAAGAACAATAAGAATTAGAGGAGAATATATTCACACTTTCATAAAACTTTCAGCATTCATATAACATCAATTGCTATACAAAATACAAAATTGCTTCAGAAGAAAAACCTATTGACAATAATTGCAATTTGACCATCTAGGTGTTTGGGTTTTTTTTTGTTTTTGGTTTTTTTTTTTCCTGAGACAGGGTTTCTCTGTGGCTTTGAAGTCTGTCCTGGAACTAGCTCTTGTAGGCCAGGCTGGCCTCAAACTCACAGAGATCCGCCTGCCTCTGCCTCCTGAGTGCTGGGATTAAAGGCGTGTGCCACCATTGCCCAGCTTTACCATCATTTTTAAAGTACTGAAATATCGCTGACTTTTGGGAACTGAAACCAGAATTCCTGAATTTATATCCACTATTTCAGTTGCAGAGAATATTTTCTAATGCAAAAATATCTACTCCAAATGATTATATTTTTCTGTACTTTCTAGGTTTTTTATTACCTTCATGATGTTTTACTACAAGTGGCCATCCTGTATAGCTTTTTTTTAAGTACACATTTTGCTTGCAACTTCAAATTCTTTGCTTTTTCTACTCAACTGAGATTTTTATATCTTCCTGGTTTGATTTTCTTTCTTCTCACTGTAGGCTTGAATAAGCACATTTCAAAGGCAGACAGAATCACCCATTATTTTTTAATTCAGCATCACTCAAATTCTCAGGATATGTGTAGAATTCTGAATTCTGTCAGTCTTTACCAAATCCCTGTTTGAGACCCGTTTATCTTCTGAAACTCCATGACCTGCATTTTTTTTTCCTCACCATTTTTGTCTTCTAGGCTCTGACTGGAATGGGTCACTAATCTCGGTTTGTAACATACTAAGGCTATTATTTTTTTAGTTCAGCGTTTCAAAATCTTCCACATTCCTGTCACAAACGAGTTCCATGAATCAAAGCAACAATGCCCAATTCTTGACACTAATTTTATGTTTTAATTAAACTATTTCTATGACAAAACCCCTGACTTACGCAGCTTAAAGGAGAGTTCATTTTGGCCTACAGTTTGAGGGTAGAGTCTATCATGGCAGGGAAGTCATGGCAGGATTCCGAGATGCTGGACCTGTAAAAGGACAAGAGAGTGTCTGAAGCTGCTGTTCAGAACTGCTGCTTCATCCAGTCTCCAACTCTGCCCACACAAGAATGCTACTCACATCTAGGGCAGGTCTTTCCATCTCAGTTAGCCCACTCTAGAAACTCCATCACAAACTTGCCCAGAGATTTCTCTCCTAGGTGACTCTAGATACTATCAGAATTATTAATCACCATGGCACTTGTTTGGCTAGGCTAACCTAAAAACACCTAACATAAAAGTATCTGAATTCTACATCAACAATATTTTGCTACTATTTGTCTTAAATGTCATCTATTTGAACCTACTTATTCTAGTAAGCCTTTTAAAAAGAATAGAAAATTTTTTCAATAAGTTACATTTTACAGAACAGAGGCCATTTCAGTTTGGTTGAGGGAAAGAAGGCAACTTATAGCACAACCTTGAAGAGGATGCTTTTTTAGCATGTTCCCTCTCAAACTTGCTGAGCAGGTAAATGAATGCAATCCATACAAAGGTTGAGCCAGCCTGATGTGCTGAGAATCCCAACCCATGAAGATCTTCCTTGCGCAGGTTGCCTTTTAGGATCACAAAGTTTGGTTCTGAGAATGACAGTGTTCAGTTTCTTCAGATCTGTTCTCCTGCAGCTAGAATTTCTCGGGGTTGTTCATTTCCATCAAAACAAATTCTTAATGGTTTAAGTATGAAGAACGCTAACTTTAAAAAAATATTCCCGAGGAAGCACTATTTTTATTTATTTATGTTTATTTACATAGTAAAATATTTTACATAATATATTCTAGTATCACACTTTCTCTCTTCCCAATTCCTCAAATTGTTCTCACACACCCAACTCGATATGGTTTCTTTCTCTCTTTCTCTCTTTAAGGAACAGAAGCAAGAAAAAAACAAATGAAACAAAAACACCAGAAAATCCTCAAACTAACAACAGAAACAAGAACCACACATCCACACACAAAAGAAGAAAAAAAAAACCCACTAAAACAGAATCTAAAATATATAAGCAAAAGACCAATATGATGAAAAAATGCCCAAAGTAGTTTGAGACAAAAAGTCTACACAAATACTATTGAGTTTGTTTTATGTTGGCATCTACTGCTGGGCATGCAGCCTACCCTGAAGTGTCTTAAATGTACCCACTGAGATTCCATTGGAGAAGAGGAAGTTTTCCTTTTGAGCATCAGAGATAGCTTCTCAATTAGGGGTGGGAGTCTATTTGCATTTCCTCTTCTGAGAACCTGGATCCTGTCTGTCTGGTTTTTTAATTTTTTTATTTTTATTGAGCTCTACATTTTCTTTGCTCCCCTCCCTGCCTCTCCCCTCCCTCTTCAACCCTCCTCCCAAGGTCCCTATGTTCCCAATTTACTCAGGAGATCTTGTCTTTTTCTACTTCCCATGTAGATTAGATCTATGTACGTCTCTCTTAGTGTCGTCATTGTTGTCTAAGTTCTCTGGGATTGTGGTTTGTAGACTGGTTTTCTTTACTTTATGTTTAAAAACCACCTATGAGTGAGTACATGTGATAATTGTCTTTCTGTGTCTGGGGTACCTGACTTAAAATGATGTTTTCTAGCTCCATCCATTTGTCTGCAAAATCAAGATGTCATTATTTTTTCTGCTGTGTAGTACTCCATTGTGTAAATATACCACATTTTCCTTATCCATTCTTCGGTGGAGGGGCATTTAGGTTGTTTCCAGGTTCTTGCTATGACAAACAAAGCTGCTATGAACATAGTTGAGCACATGTCCTTGTGGCACGATTAAGCGTCCTTTGGATAAATACCCAAAAGTGGTATTACTGGGTTTTAAAGGAAATTGTTTCCTAATTTTCTTAGAAATTGCCACACTGACATCCAAAGGGCCCTGTCTGTTTTTAACACGTGTGGGCATGTGTGGGCCCTATGCATGCTGCCAGTGCTTGTGAATTTGTACGTGTGTCAGTTTTGTATCTGGAGGACACTGTTTGAAGTCAACCATCCCCTCAGGCTCCATTTCCTCTTCCTCATAGTTCCTTGACCCTTGAGGGAAGAAATTTTTGATGGAGACATCCCATTTAGGACTGAGTGTTCCATAACCTCTTCCTCTCTATGTAGAGCTCAGTTGTGGCTCTTCCCGTCTTCTGATGATGACGGAGCGAGGAACGGCTCCTCTACCAGCTGTGTAATTAGTTGGTAAAGATTTTATTCCCATTCTGTATTCTGCCACTTTGCTAGAATGATGGCGTCCTTTGTCATCCAGAAGAGGATGGTTATTTTTCATCCATGGTACTGTCTTATACACAGAAGAGGTTGGGGATGGGGATACTATTGCTAACAATAGAAACAACTTAGATTGACTGGGCACTTTCTGTGTGTCAGGTCTAAGAGAGAAAAAACAAATATCTAGACTCTTTTTAGGCTCCATGTCTAGGAATTGACAGGAGACGGATTAAGAGGAGAAAAACAGGTAAGATGAGCTATTTCTCTGGCTAACTCCAGAGTTCTGATCTTCTAATGGAAATATTTTAGAAATGGGTGACTTTGTCAGGGAAATAGCTAAGCAATCCCAAGTTATATGAGTCTCTTGATGTTCCTGTTTATTTGGCAAGAAAAATGTAATAAATGCATGTTAGAAAAACTTTATCAGGAATTTGAGGTACAGGCTGTGAAACCAACCACAGGGTTATAATTGCAATATTGTCCTACTTTATAGTTATATTCAATAAAATAGAAAAATGACTTTCCGTGTCATCTTCTGATCAAGGAACAGACTTGAGCTCTACTGGAGATTTTCCTAGGCATGAAGATTTCACCCAGAGAAACGGTAGGGAGGAGTTACTCTGTGGGCACAAATGGTACCCAGTTTCAATAAACCCTTTCAACAGTAGTTCTACTAGATATTCACATTGGAAGGGATAAAAGCTGATTACATAATTGTCCATGCTACCTTCATGCTGAATTCAATATCAGAATGGTTTGTTAATATGACATGGGCTTGTGTTGTGTGATTTTGTGCACATGTCTGAAAGATGAATAGATTGAGAAAAAATAGTTACTGGTCAGGCTTCCAAGGAAAGGAGAAAAGTCAGAAACTTTTGTTTAAAAATAATTTAGTCCTCTAAAGAATGGAGGAATTGGAAATAGGAGAAAAGAGGCAGAAATAAGTATCTTGGTCTGTGATCTTGGGAGAATCTGCCTACTTTGTGATGTCATCTGCTTCTAGGACTTTGGAATTAGCTGTGAAGGTCCGACTATGATGTCACTTATAGGGACAGCGTTTCCATTGCTCTGACTCAGGAGTTCTGGTCGTGTTTAGGACGGCCATGATTTACATGAATTAAGAGTTTTTAAAATTACGACGGAGAAGCAGCTGGCAGACAGGTGCCTCTAAGTGTCTTTGCAGCAAGGTAACAGTACCTGATTATTTTTGGTTGAAGTGGTGAAGAGAATTGCCCCTTAGGGAAGGATGCACTGCTTGTAAACATGGTATTCCACTAGTATAGTACTTAGTTACTCTAAGTTGCAAGTGGTACCATCAAATTTTCCTTTCAATCCTCTTTAAAGTTCATTTAATTTTGGAACTCAAGGTTTAGAGACACTGCTAATTATAAGGTTTCCTGAAACTAACCCAGAAGTTTTTAGTTATACATCAGAATTGAAGTACGGTTTTATAATGTAAAACATTAACAATGTAATATTTTTGGACATTTGAGTCCAACTTGTTGATTGAGTTTTAAATTTAAACTTACTTTTATATTTAGATGCTATGTTCTTCTTGTTTCAAATATTGATATTGTTAGAGAACAGAAAACTCATATGAGTGCCACAGCGCTTATGGAACAAGTAGTTTACCCATGTTGAAAATGAGTCCTTTAGATAAAAATCACTCAATAAAGAATATGAAAGTGAAGAATGATCACAGTTACTAAAACCTTTTCACTGTCATAGCGTCAGCATGCTTATTTGAATATGTGTTTAGTCTGTCCACCAAACATGCAGACAGTGAACAAAGAGTGGGAACTGCTAAGGGCAACAGGTATAAAATCAAGTGGAGTGTCTTCAGGGCAGTGTGAGACTTGGGGTATTCCCTTAGGTTGGTGGTGACCTCCAGAAACATAGTTACATGACAGTCAGTGAATGCTGAAAAAATTTGGTCAGAATGTGAATGCTAGGGCAGAATCGATTGCCTCTCATATGTTAGCCCGATATTATTTGCAACACCATAGCAATTATATGTCCATTTATGATTGAACTCTCAGAAGAGGTGGAACATTCATAGGTTTTCAGATACTATTATCAGCATGCAGACTCTAGAAGCAGAGATGAGCACGGGGGGCAGTTTCCTCTTCATCAAGTGTGCCTACTCCAGTAACAACTTTTTTAATTATCCAGACTCTACAGAGTTCTGGGAGGCAGATATAAGAAAAACATCTTGCCTTGTGATGACTCTCCTGTCTCCAAAATGTCAGTCATAGTCTGTGGAGTAAGCCTTGTATCTTAAGCAATGGTAATCCATTCTGCTAGGACCCAAACAAAACAAAGCAAAACAAAACAACAAAACAACAACAACAGCAACAGTAACAACAAACAATCCTTATCTTGAGCCTGAAGTTCTGTATTTGGGGATTATGATTTGAACTGGCAGATAAATAGAAGCAAAGCAAAAATATTATTCAGTATTTTTTTACATACATAGCAAACATCATAGGAAAAATAATAAAACCTGTATTAGTTAGGGTTTTCTATTGCTGTGAAGAGATACCATGAACACAACAACTCTCATGAAGAAAACATTTAATTGAGGTGATGGCTTATAGTTTCAGAGGTTCAGCCCATTATCATCAGGATGGGGAGTGTGATAGCATGCAGGCAGATGTGGTGCTGGAGCTGAAAGTTCTACATCTTGACTCAGAGGCAACAGGAAGTCAACTTTCTAACACAGTGAGGGAAACTTGAGGAAACAGACCCCACAGCCTGCCCCCACAGTGACGAACTTCCTCCAAGAAGGTCATACCTCCTAATGGTGCCACTCCCTTTAAGGGTCATTTTCTTTCAAACAGCCCCAAACCCTACAGCAGTAGTTTTCAACCTTCCTGCTGCTGTGACCCTTTAATACAGTTTCCTATGCTGTGGTGACCCCTAACCATAAAACTGTTTTCATTGCTATTACATAATTGTAAGTTTGTTACTGTTATGAATCATAATGTAAATAATTTTTTTTTGCAGATAGAAGTTTGCCAAAGTGATTCAGAGTATTGCGCTAAAGAAATATCTACAACCAACATCCTAATAAGCTTTTAAGGAAATAAATAAGTATGTAGATTAAGCGAGATCAGTGAAAACTTCTAGAGGAAGTAATATGTGGGGACATAAGCGGGAGACATCTGTAGAAACCAGATGACAATATGGGGTATGCAGTCGTTTTGACAGTCACCCAGTGTCCAGTTATGAGATAGTGTTCTTAGAATAAGGAAGGATACCTTCAATACAAGGGATATTTTGCTCAGGGGAGGATCAGAAAGTCCTTCTTTCTTATATATTTGATTAATTCTCATTAGCTTAAAATGCCATATCACTGTGTTTTAGGGTGGTGTATTATGAATTTTTCACAGTCATTATCCCAAGAGCTTTACATACATTATTAGAACATCATAAGGGACCCATGAATATAGTTCTTTTTAATCCATATTTTGTAGTTAAAGATGTAAGAGGGAAATTTCTAAAATAAGGCAAAGTTATACTTCTAGCTGACTTTGAGACTAAGTCAAACTGTATGCCTGTTGATTCTATCTAGAAAATTCAGTTGCTTAGTGCAATTATGGACATTAGTTAAGGAATACTCAGACAGGTAGGAATTATTTTCTGGTTGTTGAAGAGATTAAGTTGGAGACAATAAATTACTGTCTCTGAACAATTAATTAGAGTGTGGTCTTTTTTTAAAAAAAAGATTTATTTATTTATTATATATACAGTGTTCTGCCTCCATGTATGCATGCATGCCAGAGGAGTGCACCAGTTCTCATTATAAATGGTAGTAAGACACCATCAATTGCTGGGATTGAACTCAGGACCTCTAGAAGAGCAGCCAGTGCTCTTAACCTCTGAGCCATCTCTCTAGCCCACGAGTGGCTTTTTAAAGGCCTGAAATCCAAATATTTCAGGTTCCAAAAATTTTGCATATCAAACTAGTTTATACAATTTGATGTATGTCTATCAAGGTGATTTATATCACTGTACTCAGTATATAAACAAATCAATATGTAACTATGATATTGTTGTACATAAGTTGCAATTTCCATCCTGCATTTCTGGTTAACTTTCCCCCCGTGTAGTAGAAGAATTTTTCCTTCTCCAGCCAGGACAGAAACAACTTTTTTTGGATATTGCTTTTGAATGTAACATAGTCTCTGAATACCCTTCTTTCATAGAGAAACCTAAGATTCCTTTTCCCAAAGGAACTGCTCCTTACCAAGTATGATGACAGTGGTTCCACAGACAGCAAGGGGAATTACAGGCCTTGACACCAGTTTATGGTCATTAGCTCTTTTCTCTCTTGTCTAATCTGATCTTATATAGTTATCAATGCTTCCATCATGCCTACACAATAAGTCATTATAAAGAGTAGCAAGCACAGAATTTGGGAGTTCTTAGATCACAGACCATGGGGAGATTCCTGGATGGAGTTTCACCTGGGGAAGGCATGCAGCTTTGTCCTGCTTTTCACATTTGACCCCATGTATCCCTCCACGCTTGTCATCTATTATGACAATTCACCAAACCTGCTATGCTTAAGGAAATTAAGGAAATTCAAACAAGGGGCTGTGGGAAACTAGCTAGTTGATCAAAATCACCTGTACTTTGGGACTACCTCCTGATGTGGGGAAGAGGAATGCTGTCCTGAGCTGTCAGCTCATGGCTCTATCTCCATAGAGAGGGGGTCAGAGTTAGTCTGGATCTGAGGATGCCCAGTTGGTGTCTTTTGTAGAATTCATTGTTTGTAGATAAAAAGACACCTCCACACGTCTTAAGGTTACTGAAATCTTCCGTTCTGGATATGGTGTGAGAACTGAGAGTAATAGATATTTTTTTCCTAACACAGAATAACACATAAGTGCACCCTTATTATTTACCTTGCCACTATGACTCTTTATTTCTACCGCATTCTACTATAGCTTATCCAGACTCTACTCAATCGACTTCAGGTATTATTGTTTCTTTATACATGCCCATTACAGCTCTATGCCCATTACAGCTCTGAAACTGAAACTGTGGCAGGCAGATAATTGATAGCTGTGGCTTCCGGATTGGAAAAGAGTGCAAGATGTAGGCCATGGCGTTCTTAGATCACCATGTATCTAATTAGTCTTCATTGTGCCTTCATAATATTTAAGCTGTACTCATAAGGGCTTTCTAGTTAGATTCATCCAGAAGTGTTCTTAGGTTCAGGGCCTGATTAAATATGCCTATCAGAGAAGTCACTTCATGTCCTAATGTTTGTCAACAACATATGATATTTGTTAAGAACAAAACAACAGCAATTGAGTAATATCTTGTTGGCAAGTTTAAGGAATATTTAATTAATCCAAAGATTTCTTCATTTTAAAAGTCTGGTTCTTACCTCAGACCATCTCATTGCTGTTACACTTCAGTTTGTCATTGATTAGAATGACAATACAGTCTTGCTGCTGAAACAATACTTAAAGATCAGAATTCCCATCTTATTTTTATTAACAAGACTAGAGGCAATCGATATTTAGTAGTGTTTTAATTTTAATAGTGAGAGGACATCACTGTAAACTTTGATTCAGTAATGTACTAAGGAGATTTAATTAATACCTGTGGAAAAATGATTTTTCCTTTCTTTCATACTGCCCTCTACAGGAAAAACACAAATAAAGTAGGAGGAAAGACCAAGTTGCAAGCAGGGATGGTTGTACACAAATAACCCCAGGTATTTTGGAGGCTGAGGCAGAAGGATCATGAGTTCCAGTATCCAAGTATCCAAGGAAACTTAATGATAGCATGACCCAGTAAATACGTCAACAAGCAATCAAACAAACAAACTACTGGAGATATAACACATTTCAGTGCTTGCATAGCATATGCAATGCCTTAGGTTCAGTTCCCAAGACTACACTTACATTTACACACACACACAGACACACACAGACACACACACACACACAAATTACAAAAATGAAAAATATTTCAATTTCTGTGGCATGTGTTTTGAAAATTTGGTAGATCATGACAGAGTGGTTTTTCACAACCAATACATACAAATTTATATACATCAAACTGGTATTTTTTTTTAAAGTATTCATAGATATAGCATCTTACATACCTGGGAATGATGTAAGAAGAAATAGTTACATTCAATTCTTTTTGGGATTAGGAATGATTTTTAAAGATTAACTAAATGCTGACTGTTACAGAATTTGCTATCAAACGTAAGAGAGAAAAATCTTATTGATTTAAAAACTTTAAATAAAGTCTTCCATATTTTGATATTGATTTAAATTCTGTCTATAAAATTGGACTTGGTAAAGCTCTTATTATGGCTACAGTGAATTCCATATTTGTCTTTTTTCAGTTCTGGATGATTTGCCAAATATTTCTGAAGTGTGACACAAGAAGAATAATCTTCAACGTAAAGCAGTCATCATACTAAGGGTGTCATCCCTCAGGGTGACCTCATTTCCTTTCATTATCTTTCTCACCTTTTATATCAAATACTGGACAGACCCAACTGTAAGAAGAAATAAGTGTCTACGTAGTAATTACTCTCTGCAATGGGAGGATTACAATTTAAATACCTTCTTTGGGGGTGCTTCGCTGAGTCTAGGGGAACATTCCAGGCAGTGCTAATAATCTCCTTTTTGATTCCATGTTCCTTGAGTATGGATTATAGGGCAGGACCAATTATTCCAAATGAGACTTTAATCTGGGTCTGGAATGTCCCAACTGAAGCTTGTATTGGAAAATTTAATCACTCACTAGATCTGAGCCTCTTCCCTTTAATCGGAAGTCCCCGGAAAACTGCCACAGGGCAGCCTGTTACACTATTTTATGTTGATCGACTTGGCCTCTATCCTCACATAGATTCAAATCTAGCCGAACATCATGGAGGAATACCTCAATTAGGGAATTTACAAGATCATCTGCTTAAAGCTAAGACTGACATAGAGCATTACATTCCAACAGACCGATTAGGCTTAGCTGTCATTGACTGGGAAGAATGGAGACCCACCTGGCTGAGAAACTGGAAACCAAAGGATATCTACAGGAATAAGTCTGTTGACTTGGTCCAGACAAATAATGCAGGAATTAGTATCGCAGATGCCACCAAAAAAGCCAAAGATGAATTTGAAGCTGCAGGAAGGAAGTTCATGGAAGGGACTTTAAAACTAGGGAAATCAATTCGACCAAAACACTTATGGGGTTATTATCTCTTTCCTGATTGCTATAACAATAAATTTCAAGACCCAAAATATGATGGGAAGTGCCCTCTCGTGGAAAAGCAAAGAAATGATGCTCTTAGCTGGATGTGGCAAGAAAGCACCGGCCTTTACCCATCTGTTTATTTGAAGAGAGACTTGAAATCTAATCGACAAGCTGCACTCTATGTCCGCTACAGAGTAGTGGAATCTATCCGAGTGTCCAAAGTTCGGAATGAAAAAGATCCTGTCCCGATTTTTGTCTACATACGTCTTGTTTTTACTGATAACATTTCTGAGTACCTTAAGGAGGTAAATAAATGGTGCACAACATCTTTGACCTAGTGTTGCCGAATAGTTTTTACTGGAAAGCAATGTTATTTTTAAAGGACAAGTAATTCAGCTTTATATATCACTTAAGAATAGACACAAGGCTAGTTATATGTTCCCTCAAAGAGATAAAATTACTACAATTTTAGTGCTTATTGTAGTCATATGGCCTGCTAGCAACCATGGCGAATCATAAAATATAGACAAATTTTTAACTGTTTTATTTTTATTTTATGGATACTTCCAGCGGAAGTAATTACAACAATAGCCTTTTTTAAATAGTAAAGAAGTGCCATAGTAAATTATTTAAATAGTGTAGAAATAGATTGTTATCGTTAAGTCAGCATGCTTAGCTTGTTGATGTTGCCCTGTGTACGCTCCATTTATCCCTCCCTGCTAACTTTTTGTATCACCTTTGTCAGGTTGACCTTGTGAATACAATCGGTGAAATTGTTGCTTTGGGTCCCGCTGGAATTATAATTTGGGATGCTATGACTTTAGCACAACGTGCGGTAAGTTGAATTGGTACGAAATAGAAAATAATTCTATCCTTAATGTTTTTGAAGACTTGGTGTTACAGAAATTAGTACTACGCTAGGCAAGTAGCATATGCTCAGTATTTGCTGCATCTTTCATTATGAAGTAGAAAATGTCGTACCTCTCTTCCAGCGAGGAATCAGATATTCAGTGAATTAATTCAATTTCTCTGGCTCCGTGGCTTGTAAGCAGAACTAGGACCACCATTTCAGTTTTCTGATATGATGGTTAGAGTCAGACAACAGATATCTATGATTTATTGATTTCCCCATATCAAATATTTGTTCCTATTTCCACAATACTACTGAGTAAAAGAGTTGGTGTGTGTGTGTATGAATATAAACATCGTTAACATGTAGCTACATATGCCGTGAATATTAGCATTTAAACAGAATAGCAAAACACTTCATTTAAAACAGATGTATTTCAAGGTTCTCTGACCCTCCCTGTCTATTTTGTGTGACTTTATTATTTTGATAAATTATTTGATAAATAGATCTAGTTTGATCAATAGAAAGTAACTAACAGAAAATGCAAGTTAAGAACGAGTGTGTGTCTCTTGGTAAAACTTTGAGTCTCAGAAAATTATCTTAAAATTATAATCTTCCAAGGTTATATTTTAAATTCTTGCTGTTGCTCCTCCAGAATTATAAGTACATTTCTCAAGGGTATTAATTCAGTGATGGGCCCATTTATGACTTATATATACTATCTCCTTAAACACATAAAAGAACTGAGAACTTCACCCTTCTTCAAAGGAGGATTCAATCAGGCATCAACAATGAGTAGAATGGGGGGCACTTTTTAGCTGTCACATTTGTTTTTAATGTCACTTTAATCTTAGCTGTCCATGCTTTACCATTCCTCCCAAAGATCTGCAGTATAATTCATTCGGGGATAGATTTCAGTATCACTTTTCCATTTTACGTACTGTCTTGACATTGTTCACTTTTCCTATGTATTTCTGCTTCTTCCCCCAACTCATAAACATTTGACTGTTATCATCGCCCCTCTTTCATTTGCTGTCATTTGTGATCAATGAGGATATGGATCCTTTGTTCTAGTTCCTCAGGTTCACTGAGAAAATGATAAATGCAAAGATAGTGGTGTGTGTATGTGTGTGTGGTGTGTGTAGAAACAGAGGCAGGATCTCATCTTCCATAATTGTTCTCTAACTTTATCCTTAGAGACAGAGAGTTACACAGAACCTGGAATTCAACAGTTGATCTAGACTGTCCGGCCAGTAAACCTTGAGGATTCTCTTGTTTCTACCCCACCAGCGAGGGGCCTAAACACAAATAACACTGTATCTGACTTTTTGAAGTAGATTTAAAGATGAAATTCAGATAATTAGATTTACACAGAAAGCATTTTACAAAGTCATTTCCCTCGCCAGTTCCTGTTCCATTGTCTCAATAATCAGTTATTTTCTTTTTTAGTTGCTACAACTTTCCACAAAAAAGTGTCAAGGAAGCCGTTTCCTATCATCCCACCTTATCCACCTGGTGGTGTGAAGAAGCCAGCTCTACCAGTCCTACGCTATGAAACTTGACTCTTTAGTATTCAGGAAATTTGTGAGCCAGTTGTAAATCACAGTCATTATGAAAATTAAAGGATAGAAAGGCACAATAAGATAAATTGTGTTTAAAACCCCCAAATAACTGAAGCTCAAAAGTATGCCAGCTGTTTCATTTCATGTGCACCTGCATGCCTCAGGTTGTGTATCATCTGTTGTATCTGCACGGATGGAACCATTCACATGCTCATGCTATATGATTGTGTGCTCTGTTTCCAAATCTGCGTTTAGTTTTATTGATTGATAATATGAAGTTGGCCATTGTAGGTGTAATTATTATACAGCATCTCTTAGAGTTCCAGTTTAAATCTTTTCCTAAAAAGCAAATAAAATATTTAACAAATTATCCTTCTATCTCTTAACCTTAATTTTTGCCTACCCCCAATTTTTGTCTTCATCTGTCTTATTGATTGAGGATCATTTCTATCTTCTAGAAGTTTTGTGCCTTTAAAGGTCCTATATCTTTTCTTCTGTTATAGAGTTAGTGGTAGTGATTTGTTTTATTTTTATTACTTATTTATATTATAATTATATAATTCCCTGTCCTCCCTCTAAATCCTCCAAAATATACCTCCTTACTCTTCTTCAAATTAATGAGCTCTTTCCATTACTTATTACATATTTATGTGTATATACATATCTCCTTCTATATATAATCTACTCAGTCCATATTATGTTACTTGTATGTATGTTTTCAGAGTTCCATGTATCATATGCTGGTTGACTACTCATTTGCTATGTAGCTGAATATAACCTTGAACTCCTGATCCTTTGAATTCTCTTGGGGTGTGTCACCATACTCTACTGCAAAGATACATGTTTTTATACTTCTATCTCAAAGCCTCATGTTATCTATGAACAAAGTTGGAAAAGTTAATATACTTACAAGATCTTGTTTCATTATATGGAACCCTCTTAGACAACTCAAGAAAATCTTCCCTTGTAAACCAACATTTTCCAATCACATCTACATACTCTTTACTGTGAACTCCCACAGTCTCCAGAGACTATAGGGCAGATATTTTTGCCAGGCAATTACTGACTCAACAATGAAGAATTTCAACACAAGGAAAATATTAAGTGTAGATTCAAGTAGAGCTGCCCAGATTCCCTGCCATTTTTGCCAGTGTGCTTCCACAGTCTGATCATTCAGTAGAACCGTTAATCATGAGAGACCAGGACTGCCTTCAACATGTTTTAAGGGCCACTGTCGAAGGTTTAGAACACTGTTTTCATTTTAGTACTGTTAAGATGGATCACTTATGCTCCTTATCACCCTAGTCTACAGTTTGTCTAAGGACTGTCATTATATATGGTTGAATATATATCATTTGAGCCATCAGGTTTGGAACCATATTTAATGATGTTTAAACTTACCTGACAAATGGAATTCTTGTTACATTTTTTTTGTGATTTTTTGAGCATTAATTGAGGAAATGGTAGGTCCCATATATAGCTTATCATTTGTTTTCACAATAAGCCTATGAGGCAAGGATAAAAAAAAATAATTCCTAATTTAAAATTAATGAAGCAGAAGCACAACCAAGATAACTAATTTTCATGATGTGGGCCACATATTAAACTAAGATTTAGAAAGCCGGAGATATCTTAGGTTGACAGATATGGTCATTAATGAAGGTGGTACTCCTATCACGCAAGTTAGCCTTAAAGCCCATTGTCTAGCAGCTATAACATTACATTCTCTTGATTAATTTATGAATTAATGAGGATAACTAGTTATCCTCATTAATGAAGATGAAGGCTAAGGTAAGTTAAGCCTCAACTAAACAATTCTTCAGTGACCTGATAAACCTACAGATGACAAAACTAGTTAGAATAACCTTGCTTGTTAAAGTGAAAAAGTTTATTTCCTACTGCTTGTTCAATCTGATGTTTCTTTCTTCCTTAAGAGTTACTTACTATAGTCTATCTGTTCACAAAGGAACTTGTGCCTTGTTATACTGACTGCCTTATTATTTTTACAGCCAGGTTGCCCGATCCTTCATAATTACATGAAGAGAACCCTGAACCCGTACATAATCAACACCACCCTAGCTGCCAAAATGTGCAGCCAAGCACTGTGTAAGGAAAAAGGCGTGTGCGCAAAGAAAAATGAAAGTTCAGATGTTTATCTTCACTTGAACCCAAGTCATTTTAATATTGAATTAACAAGAAGTGGAAAGTATTTAATCCATGGCAGCCCCAGAGTTGGAGACCTGAAGTACTTTTATGAACATTTTCAATGCAGCTGTTTTACCAACATGGACTGTACGGAGAGATCTGATATAGAATCCGTAGAAAGCGTTAATGTGTGCACAGGTGACAATGTTTGTATAAAGGCTCCTGTAGAGCCCAACCTAGCACCCTGCCTTCTACCTGGCAAAGGCATTCTCCTTCTGACAGTACTCACGCATGTACTGCTCCATCTGCTAGAAGATAATCTTGCTTTCCTGGGGAAGATGCTAGTTGGTGCTCCTTAATTCTCTCTACCCATAACATTTTTCATATTTTTTTTAAAAAAACAGTCTTCAGGAATTTGAAAATGTGAAATGGGATTCTAGTTTGCAAAAGTAATTCTATTTTAATAATCAAGATTCTATTTTTGACTTTCAGAAAAAGCGTCTATTTTTCTACCAAGACTAATTGCAAACAAGGCTGTTTCATTTGGAGACTAGATTTGGTTTAAAGAGAATGAAGGCTGAATAAAATAAAATTACTATAAAACAATGTCTTTTTAGTAGTCGGTCATTGTTTAAAAACGATCAAGAAAAGATTAAGATGAAAACTGCTGTTTAAGATGGAATGCCTTGTGTGCTAGTCTGTTCATTTGTAGAACTATGGTTTTTAGGCACTTCATGTTGAAAAAAATTTATAACTTTTGCAGAAAGCTCAACTTTAAAAATGATAATTCTGCCTTTGTATATAATTTAGTGTATTTTCAGAATTTACTTTTTTAAAGTACTCTAATTTTCTTCTCATTCCCGATTGTCAAGCTTAATTTGCAAACCTGAATAACTTATTTCATCAATCATTCACCTGCTTTCTGAAGTATTTAGAGAGTGGTATCACTCAGAACTTCTGGAATGATAATAGTGAATTACCTTCCAAACACTGCATTTCAGTTAATGACTACACTAATAACCCTTTGAGTTCTGTGCTCCTGGAGGCAGACTCACCAGCCCTACACTGCCTGGATGACCAACAGAAGAGGCTGGCTAGCCCAGAAATCCAGGGTAGAACCAAACAGTGTCTGAGTTCCCTGAAGGAGATGATGTCAAAGTATGTTAGAAGGCTAATAGTTACTGGATCAGAGAGAAACAGCTTCAGAAAGAGGAGGCATGGGATGTATTGTTAAGTGTGCTGAAAAGCAAATGACTAAATAATAATGAAACTTTCGTGACCCACCCTGAGAATTTGGGACTTTATTTTTTTCTTGCCAATGTGGATATATTTTATTTATTATTTTATTTTTGCATAAGTTTTTAAAATTTATTTATTTATTAAAGATTTCTGCCTCCTCCCCGCCACTGCCTCCCATTTCCCTTCCCTCCCCCAATCAAGTCCCCCTCCCTCATCAGCTCTATGAGCAGTCAGGGTTCCCTGCCCTGTGGGAAGTCCAAGGACCTCCTTACCTCCTTCCAGGTCTAGTAAGGTGAGCATCCAAACAGCCTAGGCTTCCACAAAGCCAGTACGTGCAGTAGGATCAAAACCCAATGCCATTGTTCTTGACTTGTCAGCAGTCCTCATTGTCTGCTATGTTCAGCGAGTCCGGTTTTATCCCATGCTTATTCAGACCCAGTCCAGCTGGCCTTGGTGAGTTCCCGATAGATCATCCCTATTGTCTCAGTATGTGGGTGCACCCCTCGTGGTCCTGAGTTCCTTGCTCGTGCTCTCTCTCCTTCTGCTCCTGATTTGGACCTTGGGATTTCAGTCCGGTGCTCCAATGTGGGTCTCTGTCTCTGTCTCCTTTCATCGCCTGATGAAGGTTAATATCCAGGAGGATGACTATATGTTTTTCTTTGGGTTCACCTTCTTATTTAGCGAGAATTTGGGACTTTAAAAGGAAGGTACTGCCAGTTTTTTAGGTGTGTTCCATTCCCTCTGACTCACACACAGCGTCCATGACATACTATTTAGGTGTGTTCCATTCCCCTGACTCACGCACAGCATCCATGACATAGTATTTTTACTCCCAGCACTGTCCTATAATATAAGCACCCCAAAGATGGGATATGAACTACTTGTTGCAGCTGTATCTCTCTTGTGACAGACAGCACCTGGGACTTCAGAATAGCCCATTGAATACTGAGTGAATAAATGCTAACAATGGAGACTTAGCACAAGATTTTTTTATTTGGGATTAGTTGCGGTCAGTTTGCATGACTTGAAGTTGTAGCTTCTGCTGCTGTTATGATTCGGTTTTTAAACTATGTCTTTATCAATTAGTTATTGAAATGAAAGGAGTTGATAAAGACTGAGAATGGACAGGATATATGAACTGATTTATCAGAATGTGAAGTAGGATGGAGTTGCAGAAGCAATAGAAATGATCCAACTTAATATGTTCATGATCTTTTTTTTTACAAAATTGAAAATAGATTCTCTCCTAAAATGCATCACATCCACAGTTCCTCCTCCCTCCACTACTCCTAGCTCCCATTTCTCTCATGTCCACATGCCTTCTGGTTATTTTCCAGAAAAGAGAAGGCCTCCAAGGGACAGCAGTCAAACAGAGCAAAACAAGTTACATTAACACAAGGCAAAAGCCCTCATATGGAGGCTGGACAAGGCAGCCCAATGGGAAGAAAATAGTTGCAAGAGTAGGCAAAAAAGTCAGAGATACACCTGGTCCCACTGCTAGGAATCCCAAGCCAAAAGCCCTAGCAAAGACAGAAAGAACTGGTCTGGACCCTTGCAGGCCCTGTAATTGTCGTTTTAGTCTATGTAAACCCGTGTGATTCCATGGACCATGTTCTCCTGGTGTCCTCCAAGCCCTCAGTCTCTCCTCCCCCTCTTCCATGGAGTTCCTCTTATCTCTGAGGGGAGGGGCCTGATGGAAGCCTCCAATGTGACTGACTCTGAGTAATGCCTGGCTGTAGGTCTCTGCATCTGTTCCCATCTGTTGCTGGGAAGTCTCTCTGATGATAATTGGGCAAGGCACCCATCTATCATATACCAGAATATCATTAAGAATAATTTTATTGCTTTTCTTTTTCTTTTAAAGATCAGTCATTTTTGGTTCTACCTTGGGTTTCTGGGCTAGCCAGCCTCTTCTTTTGGTTAGCCCGGCAGTATAGAGCATGTACTACTGCCTGGGGAGTCTGCTTCCAGCAGTGCAGGACTCAAAGGAATCCATAGATTCTGCTCTCTCTCTCTCTCTCTCTCTCTCTCTCTCTCTAATATATATATATATATATATATATATATATATATATATATATATATGGTGGTTAAGGGAAAAGATACTCTCTTCATGGTTTCCTTGTTTATTCTTTTGTTGTATACTTCTTTTGTACAGCTTATATACCCCAGCAAATTTTTCAAGCAATATTGGAATTGCAATGTGGTTATATTCTATTTTTCAAGTGAATATTATAATGAATACAGATAAAAACATGTTTTTCATCTCCCTTACATGATTAAAACAAAGTCTCCCAAGAACCAATACACATTTACATTTAAGCAACTTGTTACAGATTAACAGAATATGAGCAAGCCAAGAATATTTTTTTCTCAGCCAGCTCTTTTGTTGGCAGGCTGCATACTGCACTTACAAAAAAGAATCAATCACTTTATTACTTATCTTGAAAGGTAATCTTATAACAAATCTTAAAGGAATCACAAACCTAAACTTTTATATATTAAAAGAATCAGTCAGCTCTACTCTAAATCTTTAGGGTACATGAGTTCAATTCTCAACAACTACATGGAGGCTCACAACCAGCTATAGCAGGATTTGGTGTTCTCTTCTGTTGTACAGTCTTGCATGTAAGGCAGACTACTGAAAACATAAAAAAATTATCTTTTTTAAAAAAGAAAATTTGATAGTCCATTGGAGAAAAGACAATCAAATGAGATTACTCAAAATATAAACAAAAAGCATAATTATTTTATTTTATCTGCAAAGGTAAATTTATACTTTATTTGCAAAGATAAATTCATACTTTTGACTTGCTCCCATATTAGTGTTGATTGCAAGCATTCCCTAGAGTTCTTTTATGGTTCTTTTTCACCTTGATTCAGTGTAACCTAAAGGCAAATAATACCATGTTAATATGATTCCCTGGGACCTCAGTTTTGTTTTTGTTTTTTTTTCTATCTGAACTTCAAGAGAAATTCATCAAGCAGTATATCTGGAGACATAAAAATCAAACTTCTGCTAATATAGCATTAAAAGAAATCATTTTCAAACTCTAAAAAAAAAAAAAGAAGATTGAGGGCAGAAATGGGTATAAGGAATTAATCATCTCTTTTGGTCGTCAATCAAATCTAGCAGGAAAGGTACATCAGCTAATGGTAGACAAGACAAAGGGTTCTTGTCCCCCGACCTTAAAGAGTTTCTCACTCAACTGTATATCTTTCTAAATCTTTAGGTTATCTTCTTGGGTCTTTTCATCTCAGAGCTATTTAACAAAAACATCTTAGTCTTACTTGCTATTTTCAAAGCTTTGTTTCCGTTATGCTGTACTCCAAAACCTGTGAACACATCTCCCAACATTAGCATTAAAAGAATCTAAGCTAGCACTTGGGAGGCAGAGGCAGGCGGATCTCTGTGAGTTTGAGACCAGCTTGGTCTACAAGAGCTAGTTCCAGGACAGGCTCCAAAACCACAGAGAAACCCTGTCTCGAAAAACCAAAAAAAAAAAAAAAAATATTAATAATAAAAGAAAAGAATTTAAGCTAGCTGGGCTACTAGGACTCAGTTGTTTTCCTTAATCACTAACCTAAGCCACAGTCTATATGGCTTCTCAATAGAACTCATGTGTTCTAGCTGTGTGACACTTCCTTGTTTATCCTTCTAGTCTCAAAAACTCTATTTAAAGTGACATTATTATGAATTATACAGTACAATTTAGGAAGAAATCATCGTCATAACAATCCCATAGGCAAAAATGCCCAGTAGATCAGAATGTATTCATGAGTGAAATACACCGCATCCAGGCAGTGGGAATCTCCCCACACCCATTCACACCATGACAGACACCGGAGAAAGATGGCAGTGGCAAACATACAAAGGCACTTCAGTAACAGAGGATATTCTGGAATCTGTGGTCTTGGGGCCTTGACTATCCAAGATTCACCCATCAGAGAGTCTTCTCTGGGTGGGCAGACACCTCGAACTTCAGTTGCCACTAATGCTGCTCCACCGACTTGGCCACCAGCAGGCATGGGCTCCCTCTTGTGGATTGCGCCTAGAAGTAAAGTCAGACATATTGGTTGTCCACTTCCAAAAGTTATGGGCCACCGTTGTCCCAGCACATTTCGCAGGCAGGACTGATTGATACCATGTGTATGTGTGTGAGGCATGCGGTGTGTGTGTATGTATGTGTGTGTATGTGTGAGTGTGTTTATGTGTGTGTGTGTGTGTGTGTGGTAAGAACACTTAATACCTATCTTGCTCATAAATTTCAAGTATATCATCTAAAATAGAATTTGTTACACTCATACTGTCATGATTAGATTTCCTAATTTTTACTCATTTTCCATGACTGAAACTTCGTGCCTTTGGCCAATATCTTTTCTTTTTCCTCTACCATTGATCCTCAGCCCTCAGCAACCATCTTTTCCCTCCTGGTGTCAATGGATTTTATTCCAGATATCATTTATAAGGGAGATCATGAAGGATGTACATTTATGTATCAGGTTGATTGCACATGGCAACTTGTCCTTCAGGTGCCTCTCATGCCACTAGGAAAGGCAAGATTTCTCTACTATTTTATCTCTTTTTTTTTTTACCATTGGTCATTTAGTCCTTTTCATATTGGCTACTGAGAAAATTAATGCCCTGCACATCAGAGAACAGATATCTGCGATGCTGAACTCAT
This sequence comes from Chionomys nivalis, assembly GCF_950005125.1. Lineage (NCBI taxonomy): Eukaryota > Metazoa > Chordata > Mammalia > Rodentia > Cricetidae > Chionomys > Chionomys nivalis. The sequence continues at coordinate 178,236,150 of NC_080086.1, read as the reverse complement.
GCCACATTTGAAATCCTGAGGATCCATCCCACAAAATTGCATTGTTTGTGGACTAACGGTTTAAGTTCTTATGTTTCTTCCCCTTCTTAACTTTCTGACAAATAGTATGTTACATTTTCTTAGTCTGTTTTGAAGTACTATAGCAAAATACTATCACTGGGTACTATTTAAATAGAAAGGAGGTTTCCATATTTCTGGAACAGTAGATTTAGTCTCTGGGTCTAATTTCTGCTTATGGAAACATCTGCCTGTGTCCCCACATGGAGAACAGACAATTCTCTAAGACCTTCTTTATAAAACTACTAACGCATGTGTGAGTGTGTGTATGTGTGTATGTGTGTGTGCATGCATGTGTGTGTGTTTGTGTGTGTGTGTGGTAAGAACACTTAATATCTATCTTGCTCATAAGATCTTCTTTATAAAACCACTAAGTCATTAAGATTCTGCCCTCATAATCTAACGACATAAAAGGCTTACTTGGTGACACTGCCCTCAGGGTTACGACCACAGATAGGAATTGCATGGAAACACGAGCACTCAGATATTCCATGGGAAAATGAGACTTTACAAAGTTCCAGTCTATTAGATATCTGAGCTATGAAGCATTTTCATGACTGGAACAAACTACATTCTATTACTTCTCATGGAAGTTTTAAAATACCAGTACAAACCCACTCAAGTGTGAAAGTTCAGTCAACTGCTCAGGTTTAGTTTCTGCTGAAACAAATTTAATGAAAAGGAAGAAGGAAGGAAACACAGGTGCAGACTGGAGCTGCCCCAACAGTGGAGTAGCAAGACTCCAGTGCATTGAAGCAACCAAAGCCAGAGCCAGCTTCCCAACTCAGCTGCCTGGGCAACTTGCTGGGGTCCCACCAAGTCAACTTTGACTGGCTCAGGAACACAACCTGGTTGACGTCAAGGTTGAGATCTGGGATCACAGTCCCTTTGGCATCATCACAAACTCCTGATTAAGAAGTTTCTGCAAATTTGAGGGTAGGCTGGGGGGGGGCCTTTGGGCATGGGAACAGGAGGGATCAGGTCAGAGTGGGAAGAAAGGACTGGGAGAAATGACTGGAATGGGCGGGCCTTTAGTGGACTATATGGAAGCTTATTGCAGTGGAAGCTTTCTGGAACCTGTGAGGTTGACACCAACCCAGGCATAGTATCTATGACCGACAACCTGACCTGCCTGCAAGATGTGCTGGGGCAATGGTAGCTCAGAGCACATGGGTATCTTTATGATCTAATGTACGATGGTCAGCAAAGTGAGATGGGCAAGAGCTGTAAAGTGAGCACTCAAGGGCCCGAATAGGAAGATTCCAATAATGCTGAGGCCAACATTAGCTACCTAATGAGTATCAGGCTAGTCAGATCTATTACAAAACCCAGTCTCACAACACACACACACACACACACACACACACACACACACACACACACACGGGGTGGGGAGATGTCAGACCACCAGCATTCATTAGTTTCTGCTTCCTGATATGGTTGCAGGGTATCCAGCTGTCTCATATGCCTTTCCCATCCTAGTAAACGTCCCTGTAACTGTAAGCCATGGTAAATCATTCATTAAGATTTGGTCAGGTGCTTTTTGATGGTTATGAGGAAAATAACTACTACGCATAATAACAGATGATCTCTGCAACCTAAAATGTTTGTAGTTATGCTAGCTAGGTAAATAATTCATCTGCAATTTAATGATTAATTTATACCATCACACCGCGTAGCACTCTTGGATCACAATCAGTGATGATGATTTTTGCTATCATATATATCTAGTCTTCTCACTGACAAAGTGTATCAGTCACACATCTATAGTTCAAATCATTTTCACACTGAGTTTTGATGAAGATCTAGGACCTCATCAAAGTCGTTATTATTTGACTCTATCTTTCTACATGTGTTTTACTGCTCTGCAAATGTGTTTATATAAAATTATATTGTACTGTTTTGGACCTGCTTTCTCTTCTCAGCATAATTTTTGTGAGATTTCACTTACATTGTTTTGGTAAAAGTTTGTTAATTTTAAAATTGTATAATATTTAATATATGTATGTTGATTTACATAACAAGCAACTCCAAGTTCATCTAGAGACTTGTAGAACCAGTTGAAGAATACCTGTAAGCAGTCAGTGCTGGTCCAATCCAGATTCATCAAGAATTTTCCCTGAGTCCGGAAGCTTTCTTTTCTCTTGGCATGTGTGAAGAACAGATGAGATGCCCTCTTAACTTCTCCATTCTTCCCTTCTTATTTTTTGGTTCTTCTAGTGGTTGAACAAAGGAATTCATATATAATAAGGTAAGTACATACTCTTACCCTATCCCAGAAGTCCATAATTTCAATATAGCTTTATTGATGAGGTTTTCTTTTTTTCCTCTGTAATGTTTGTGTGTTTTGTCCTACTTAAAAATCTTTGCTTGTACCAGTCGCTCATGTGATCTAGATGGCACCATAGTTAGCTTCATTAGCTTTGCTGTTTTACATCTCGTGTTTAGAACTATAGTCTTCCTAGAATTTATTTCCCTCAGATGAAGGGTAAGGGATCTCTCCGAGTCTATAATTTAATTAGCTTCTTTTAGTAACAGCATTGGTACTCTTCAGTGTCATTTTCCATTTTAAACAACACTGTTTTTATTGACATACTGTTTATTTAGACTTTCCCTCTGTGTGTGTGTGTGTGTTTGATGGTGAAAATCAAGCACCAGGCCTTGTGCTTACACATAATGCTCTATTTTCAACTTGTACTTCCATCTGGTTGTTAAAGGCTTAAATATAACAACATTAGGCAAATGCAGAAAAAGGTGAGAAAAGGTCCACGTCCGTCATATATATATCACTTATTTATACAGTATTTAAATTCTATAATGAAATATTTCTCTGACATTTTTTCTGGAAATGTAGAATTATCTTTTTAGGTACGTTTAAATAATTCTTAACCAAAACTATTACAAGATTTTTGGATTTCTGCCATGGTTTTGGGAAAAAAACTTAAATTGCATATTGTTTTTACTTTTATTTCTCTTTGAATAATTGTCAGGGAGAAAAATGGAAATGCTTGAGGTCAAATGTCTTTCCAAAGTCAAATAAATTTTGCTGAAAAGTCTGGACTTCTATTAAAAGAAAATAAAAACTCAGACTTATGATTTGAAATGGAATTTGTATATGAAGAACTTAAGGTTCCTACTTTATCAAAATAAATTCTTTTAAAAGCTTTCACTTTCAAACTACAAGGAAATTGTTCCCTCTGTGTTGATGTCAGGCTTTCCGCTGAACAGTGATGCAGTCAAAAAACACTGGATTTAGAACCGTGAATGCCTCCTTCATGGTCTTCCACTAATTGATTTGCAAGTCTTATTATTTCTTATGTAGATAATTGGTTCAGATCAGAATTTACAGTATTTGAGGGGGTCTTTGTAGGTGTCAGGTAGGGAAGCAAGCCTTGAGAAGAGATCAAAACTGGGCGCAGATTGACTTCATCAATCAGGATCATACTCTGCGGAGTCTAATACTAGACAGTTTGTTGTCAGCACATTTAAAATACAGTAATTTGGGAAAAGGTTTCCAGACAACAAGCAGTCGAGTCAGTCCAATTCCAGGTGCACAGTAAAGCTCAAGGTGTGACTACAGAGAAACTCTTGTACAAAGTATATATGGCCATGAGACTGGGTTTTAGAGCTACAAGGCCTAGAATTTAATATGATCTCTTGCCAATAGCAAAGAGATCAGCAGGTCATAAGGCACTTGTGACATCTCCCCTAAGGGTGGGTAATGGAGGGAAGAATCTGGAATATCTGTATAGGAAAAAGGTGGGTGGCGTTTGCCTCCACAGATAGAAAAAAAGGTCACCAGGTATTTAATAATATCTACTCTCAGCCTTTTGGCTGGAATGTAGGTATTTGATTTTATCTCCTCCACTGAGGAGACACCCTTGCATGACTAACATTACTGGCTCTCTTAGTGTTTCTCTGTGAGTACAAGGACCTCTGGCCCCCAACAAGTTTTAGAGGTAACTAACTAAGGCATCTGTGTTTCACAGTTCAGTCTGCTCCTACAGGGATCACCATCACATTTCTGTTTAGTCAGCGCATTTCTGGCTTTACCTCCTACCAAAAGGAAGCTTTCCCTACAGCAGGAAAACAAAATGCTATTGTGTGGTAGTAAGCTTTCCTTCTCATTGAGAGAGTTCTCTGATTATTATAGCAATAGAATAATGATATGATCTAATCTAACAAAATATAATCTCTGTTGTGACCACATTGAGCAGAGAATGTAGGAAATCCTGTACTTACAGTTATTTCAGTCTAAATGTCTATCACTAAATCATCTTGGTTCCTGTGGAGCCTCCGTGAAAACTGTTAAGTTTTGATTCTCCCTGTAGTCCAGAGGAGAGGCATAGCTACACTAAGGTGTTCTTGGATAAGTCTTCCTTATGACCAAAGCTCATGTTTGCTTACCATTTTTTAAAGATTAAAGATAATTTTGTTAAAAAATAAATAAAGCAGCTCATTTCTTTGCAACTCACACCAACCAAATATCTATGACTCTAATTGCCACCAATTTAAGAGGCACCATAATTTTAAACATCATGAGAAATACCAGTGACAAATACTCCCAACTGAACCAAGAAAAACTATCCATTGTAAGGGACATAATATAAGAAAACAATTAAAACACACATTTTCTGGAATCTATGAAATATAGTAGTCACTATTTCTCATTCTGAATGACTCAGAATCCCTCAAAAAGAAGAAAATTATGGGCTTCAAGTGTCTCACATGACTTTGGGCTCTTTTGTGTTATTTGGATGGAAATCATGGTTTGGTAAGAAGCAGCTCCCTTAGGAAGATAGGCTTGAATACTTGGAGCAGCATCTTTGAATATACAGGATGACTTTTAAAGACTTCCAGTTTTCTTAGAGTATACACAACCAAGGTTGAACCACATAGCTCATGTTATGTAAGCCGACTGAATAGATCCCATTTGAAATGTATGTATTCATTCTATCTGTTCAGTTGCTGTAGAGAACTCGAGTAAAACAGTGTGCACACTGTTATTTGGAAGCAATAAGGCTATTTGATCACCCCAGAATTCTCCAATTTTGTATGGATTTTAGGTTTTGACCCTCAAAGGCTGTCTGACTGTTGAAAGAGGTGCAAGTAGGTCACCGAAGAAAATTTTATGGAGGTTATAGGAGAGTAGACAAAAACTCTCAGCTAAACCCACAGATCCATTCACTGGAGTCCACAGTCTCATCTTGCTTTGGGGATGACAAGAAATAGGACATCAAAAAATGGATATACAGGCCAGATGTGGTGAACCATGCCTTTAATCCTAGCACTTAAGAGGCAGAGTCAGGAGGATTGATGTGAGTTCCAGATAAGCTTTGTTGCCAAGTCATTTGCTTATAAATAGCTATCTAAAGGCTTGGTGGAGATTATAGCTTCCAAAACGACAAGAATTACTGAAGAGTTAATCTTTCACTGACTTACAGCATACTGATCTTCTGGCTTTAAGTATAGTGTGAGTGTGTGTGTGTGTGTGTGTGTGTGTGTGTGTATGTTCCTGTGTGTAGAAATCAGAGTGTCACTGCCTGCTTTTCACAGTGTTATAGACAAGGACATTTGTTTGTTGCTCTTCACACCAAGTTAACTGGCTTACAAATTTTTCATATTCTCCTGTCTCCATCCAGAACTTAGATCCAGTACTGGGATTGTCAGTATACGCCAGCATGTCTGTCTTTTCATGCATTCAGGGATTGGAAACCAGGTCCTCACACTTACATGGAAAAAGTGCTTTGCGTTCTGAGAGAAAGTTTTTAGGCACCCATGCACTTTCACACTGAGATTCTCTGATCACCAGTTAAGGCCATAGGGGGTACCTACCCTGTACTAAATGAATTGATTTAATCAAGTGAATTGTTGGCAAAGCTAATTTTTGTTTTTTCCCAAGCAAAAGGTTCCAGGAAATTTCTAGGAGTCATAGAACTTTGCTAATATATAAACACCCACATTGTAAAGGCAGTAAATCAAATTTGGGAGCCTTATCATGCTTCTGAATCATTTTATGTGTACAGAATAACATCTTATAGTGGGGCTATAATGAAAATCAGCAACCAAAAATTGCTTTTAATATATCTACCCCTTCAATAACTATCTTTCTTAGGTGATATAAGGTTCACAGACTGGAATGATGCATAATTTAAATGATAGCTTTACTTTCTGATTTCAATCAATGTGCTGCACATAGATCATAAGCAAATATCTTGCAAATCTATAATTAATCTCTAAATTTTTGGCTATTCATTTATGTATTGACTATTATTATTTTGATACATGTGCATCTTTAAACCTTCGGACTCCTGGAATGTGAGATTTCAATGGTAGCCCTAACAGCACCTGGCTCCAATAGCCAACAAAGACTTTCTTTCAAAGATTTGATATTTTCTGGCTGTTAAGAAGTATTGTCTAAGATCTAAAATTCATAGGTGGTCACTATTTTCCTTGGTGTTCTTATTGATTTCACTAATCTATCCTCCCCAGAAAATATCCTCATTCTGGATTCTTTTCTCAGACCCTAAAGCATCAAAATTGATATTATTCTACTTAAAATTACAAATTTTGGAATTTTGACTATAGATAGTCCACACAGATAAATGATCACAGACCATAGATCCTGAAACAACATTCGTTGTAGTGCTCCCCCCATCTCCCCTCCCCTCTCTCTCATTGTAGGGACTCCACTATGAAAGCATAGCACTGAAAAGTTGTCTTTTAGAGATTGGGTATAAAAGCTGACTCTTGCAATACAAGCCCTCAGAATACTGAGTTAAGACAATCACTGCAACACTCTTTCCTTGAATGATTTTGGAGTTCAAAACTTTTGGGGGAGAAGACTTATAGTAGGTGTATAGGCATAAAAATTGGTCTGCCATCATATAAATCTACCCTTTTACAGCTAGGTACACCCCAGGGGGTTAGCTGGTGAGTTATACATGAGGTAAACCAGGAAATAACTATTTATAGCAGCTGTACCTCCAGGTCAGTGGTTCTTGATCTGGGGGTCACAACCCCTTTGGGGTCACATATCAGATATTTATATTATGATTTCTAATAGCGTTAAAATTATAGGTATGAAATAGCAATGAAATATGGTTGGGAATCACCACAATATGAGGAACTGGATTAAAGGGTTTCGGTATTAAGAAGGATGATAACTACTGCCCTAGGTGGTAAAAATGTCTTTTTGTAATTAGATGTCCTTAAAGGCATAGTTAAATTGTTCCAACTACATTAGAAATAAATGCTATGTGGCAGTGTTAGCACATGCCTCTAATCTAATCCCAGTATTTGGGAGGCAGAGGCAGGAGGATCTCTCAGTTAAAGGCCAGTCTGGTCTATAGAGAGAATTCCAGGATGGCTAGGGCTACACGGAAAAGTCCTGTCTTGAATACCCCACTCCTCTCCCTACCTACGAAAAAACAAAAAGAAAAAGAAAAAGAAAGAAATGAGTAAATAAATTAATCTTCTAGGATTCTTTCCCAGTGGCCATACATACAGTGAATATTCTGATAGGGCAGAAAGAAAACATGCAAATCCATCTGGGTCTTGAAGGACCTGTGCTACTGTGGGACAGAATATATTCAATCACAATCATTTTCAGTGGTTTGTCTTCTAGATGGTTCCAGATCTTATAAAGCTAAAAGTCAATTATTAAACATCTCACACTTTGTTTGGTTAGTTTAATATGTAACGATCTAACACTGTAACATACATGGATTTTACATCTGTACTACTTTGTTTTTGTTTGTTGTTTATTAAATTGTAGCTTATTCCAATAATATATTTAAAACGAAAACAAATTTTTGATATCAGTTGCATTTTACCAGCTTTAAATTCATTTCAGTTGGGTTGAAAGAAGGCAGTTAAATTCTATCTTTGAATGCGGTGCTTTCTTTTTTTTTTCTTAAAGTTTTTTTTAGTTTATTTATTATGTATATAGTGTTCTAGGCACCAGATCTCATTACAGATGGCTGTGAGCCACCATGTGGTTGCTGGGAATTGAACTCAGGACCTCCGGAACAGCAGTCAGTTCTCTTAACCTCTGAGCCATCTCTCCAGCCCGAATGCGGTGCTTTCTTAGCAGGCTCTTTCTCATAGATGTTTAGAGGTAGCCAAATGGGAGCAATCCACCCAGAAGTTGAGTTATTTGGCTATGTTGATAGAATCCTGGTTCATGAAGATTTCTTCATACAGGTTCCTCTCAGGATCACACAGTTTGTTTCCTGAGAACCATCACGTGGGCTAAGCAAGCATCATGACCTGATCTGTTCTCTTGTGGCCTGACTTCCTTGAAGTGTTGTGTTCCCATAAAAACAAATTTTTTGGTTCACCATAGATAGCTCAATTTAAAACATCCTAAAGTAAAATTTGCTTTTCATGCATGCTACCATCTTACATATAGAGGAGAGTGGGGACAAGGAAAATATTGTTGGTAAAAACAATCTGGAACAATGTAGATTAATTAAGTGCATTCTGTGTACTAAATATAAAAAAGAAACAAGTTCTGTTTCTGTGAACTAAACTGACAACTGACAGATTAACAGAAGAAAACTGGGGAAATTGAGCCATCTCCCTGGTCTGGTACAGTCCAGATTTTTGGTCTACCAATGTTAGAAGTACTTAAGAATTTTATCAAGAAGATTGGGTAGTCCTATGAAGCCAATCACATGGTTTTAATTGCAACATTAAATTAAAAATATACTATCATGATCACGTTTATATTAACAAAAGAAAAATATGCTCCCACTGCCTCTGATCAAGGAATAGCCCTTGAGCTTTCAGAGAGTTTTCCCAAGGCATGAAGAGAACTCACGAGAAAGAAATCTAGAGGGATGTTGTTCTATGCCATCTAGTTTTTTTATTATTATTATTTTTGGTATTCTATGATACATCTACCATATGTTCACCTTCAAAGATCCAAAAACTAGTTCACATTTTTCCATAGTAGTTAAAATTACTATCAAGTTGATAAATTAATAGGACTTGAGTTTTGGAAACTGATGCAATTTTATCAATTTCATGCTTGACTTAGGGAAAAATAAAGTTAATTGGAAAGTCACATGTCTGAAAGTGAGCCCATAGTGGAAGAACACATGCAAAGCTGAGAAGATTCAAATGGGTAATTATCTGTCAGGTTTGCATCAAACGTGAAAAAATATAGAATTTTTATTTAAAAAAATTTCTTCCATAAGTATGGGAGAATTGAATGTAGGGGGAAAGAGGTGGAAATAAAGTATCTTGGGAGTATCTCTCTGCTTTGTGATGTCATCTGCTTCTAGGACCTTAGAATTTGCTGTGAAATCTAAACTATGAGGTCACTTGTAGGTATGGTCTTCTCATTACCTGTTTTAGGAGTGCTGTAGATTTAGGTTAGCTATGGTTCACATGAATGAAGAAGAGTTTCCTTTGTGAGGTAGGAGATGCAGATGGTGAGCAGGTCTTTATAAGGTTCTTTCCAGCAAGGTAACAGTGCATGATTTCTTTTTATAAACTTCTTGATATTTACTTGTCTTTTGGTTGAAAGTGATTAAAAGAATTATCATTCAACAAAGTCTATATTTTCCACTATACTACTAAGAAGTTATTATCTCTCTTTCTCTTTCTCTGTCTCTCTTTCACACACACACACACACACACACACTTACACACGCATCCACACACGCACACATGCACAATAGCTTCTTAAGTCACAGTATCAAATCTACCCAACTTCCTGCAAATTCCTCTTAATTTAGGAATGGCAGATATTGTCAATATAGTTAAAAGCCAGTACAGTAGTGTTTATGCCTCATAATTGAAGCCAAAAATTTTATAAAAGCTAAGGTAATATTTTAAGTTTTTAAGTCTAATTTCTTGTTTTTTTTTAATACCTAAAATTTCTATTTTTCTGTTCTGCTTGTCCTGGCTACTCATGTTGTTACAAGATATAAAATTAATAAGAGTGCTACAGTGCTTTTGGAACAAATGGTTTACCCGTGTTGAAAATTAGTCCTTTAGATAAAATCACTCCATAAAGAATATGAAAGTGAAGAATGGTCACAGTTACTAAAACCTTTTCACTGTCATAGCATCAGCATGCTTATTTGAATATGTATTTAGTCTGTCCACCAAACATGCAGACAGTGAACAAAGAGTGGGATTTGCCAAGGGTAGAAGGTAGGTTTATAAAATCAAGTGCAGTGTCTTCAGGGCAGTGTGAGACTTGGGGTATTCCCTTAGGTCGGTGGTGACCTCTGGAAATGTAGTTATAAGGCAGTGAATGTTGAAAGAATTTGGTCAGAATATGAATGCTAGGGCAGAATCAATTGTTTTTCATCCCTCAACCCAACATGATTTGAATATTCATAGAAATTTTATGTTCATTTGTGATTGGACTATCAGAGGAGATTAAAAATCCACAGGTTTCCAGGTATGATTAGCAGACTCCATGGTTGCAAGTAGGATAGAACAAATACATGAATTTTCTCTTGAGCAAGTGCGCATGCTCCAGTAACAACTTTGCTTTAATTGCCAATACTCTCCAGAGCTCTGGGAGGCAGATGTAGTAATAGTATCTTGCTTTTTTGCTGACTCTGGTGTCTCCAAAATGTCAGCTGCCGTCTGTAGAGTAAACCTTGTATCTCAAGCGATGGTAACCCATTCTGCTAGAACCAAAGCAAAATAAACAAGCCTTATGTTGTGTCTGAAGTTCTGTATCGGGAGATCCTGATGAAGTGAACTGATAAATATGTACATAGGAGCAAAGCAAAACCTTTATTTAATGTGTTTTTTCCATGTACATGGGAACCTTCATGAAGTTCCAAAGAAATGTCCATGACCAAGATCCTAGTATGTTTTCTAAGCAAAAAATAATTATGAGGAAACAGATGAGAGCAGTGAAACTTGTAGAGGAAGCAAAGTGTGGGGGCACGACCAGGAGACATAGAGAAACCAGTTGATAGTAAGGACTGTGCAGTAAGTTTTTCGGTATTGACTTACCAGTCATTCCTAGTCCGGTTATGAAATGTGTTCTTAGAACAGGGAGTTTAGCATCTACATAATGGATATTTGGCCCTGAGGTATACCAGAGAATTTTCTGTCATATGCTTTTGCTCAATAATCTTTAGTTCATTGTGGTTTAGGGTAGTGCGTTCTGAACCTTTGACAGGTAGAAGGCTGAATGCGTTATGTACATTATTTTAACACAATAAACCTATGAATTGTTATTTTGCTATACATTTTATTTTTATTTTAAAATTATGTTCATGTAAGTCTTTTTGGTCTCTATCTAAATATTAGTGTGTGTCTATGCAGGCTAGAAGAAAGGTGTTGTATCCCTTGGAGTTGGAGCTACAGGGTACACGCTTTTTAACTACTGAACATCTTATTAACCCCAGATGCCCAGTTATTGCTGTATTTTGAAGTTAAGAAAGTAAGCATTAAGCATACTGAAATTTAGTAGTTTGGGTAAGCTAACACTGAGACTAAGTCCGGTGGTCCTATCAGAAACGCTTGTTTAGTTTAGTATAGTAGTTCAGATATTTTCATCATAGAATTCTTTGAATGATTTTTTTTTTTTTGGTTGTTGAAAAGATTAAGCGGCTTGTTTTTGACTAAGTAAGTAGCTTTTAGGATTCAGATTTAAATGTATCAGCCTCCAAAATTTTGGTAACCAGAGTGATTTGTTTGATTCAACAGTATAAATATGTATTTTGTATTTTTACTCAGTGCATGTAAATGAATACCTCAGCGCAATACAGATGTGTACATAACTATGACATTATAAGACATAAATTTTGGTTTTCATTGTTAGCTCCCACTTCACAGCTTCCTTCCCGCTGCAAGTCATAGACTTTCTAATTGTCCCTGGGCTTTGCTTTTGAACTGGTATTATTCTCTGATTTCCCTTTATCTAATTAGAGATCACAAGGCTAACCCCTTTTTGGAAGTGTCCTGTTCCACATTACATTTGGGAGAAGATTCCATAAAAAGGCCACGGAGAATGGCAATCCTTGCCTATCTTCCTCCTCCCTGTTTATAGGCATTTAATCATTTCTGTCTTGTACAATCTCATTTTGGCATATTTACTGATGCTTGCATTATAACTATTCAAAAATAAAGTCACTATAAAAACCTGAAAAAACAGAGTTTGGGAGCTTTCAGGACTCAGGTCAATAGAGAATCCTGGGTGTAAAAAGCATGAAGCTTTTTCCTGCCTCTCCCAATTGGATCTTACGTATCTCTTCATCCATCTTTTGTAACGTCTGTTACGACAGATCCTTAAACCTGTTTTCTTGAGTTCTGAGTCACTTTAAAAGGGAAGCACAAGGAGAGGGGCTGTAAAGCCTTCTGTGTAGCTGGTTGATCAAAATTGCCTGTTGTGACTGTCATCTGAAGTAGAGGATCCCTACTGGTAACTGAGATGCCAGTTTGTGGGCTCTACCTATTGTTAACTAGTGTCAAATTCATTACATGAGAAGACACTCAGTTGGTGGCCCCTTCAGAATCCATAACTTTCTTCCTAGAGGTCACTGTGCAAGAGATGAGGAAAAACCAGAAAGTTTGTATTGCCACCACGGGATAACTAATAAAAAGCATCCACAGAATAGCACCCTTATCATTTACCTTCACACTTTGGTGCCCCCTACTGTAGCCCATTCCATCACAATTTATTCCACCTTAGTATACATCAGTTATTACTTTTATTATCATTATTGAAATGACCATTGCGACTATTCAATTGAATTTGTGGCAGGTATGTCCCTGACAGGAAAGATCTTCAATTTGAAAAAGCGCCATAAATAGACTTGGGTCATCATATTTGCCATTAGCTCCGTCTTATCTGCAATGACTGGGTGCAGAAGTGATATTTAGTGAGCTTTGAAGTATTCTTTCTAGTTAGATTTGTCTAAAGATGTTCTCAACGTGGAAAGTCTGGTTAAACCATCTGTGACGGGGACACTTCACTCTCCTGTTTTCTGTCAACAAAATAACACGGATCTCTTTTGAGGTTAAAGCAGCAGCATAGCAATCTCTTGAGTATTACTAGTGTGTGATTTATTGTAAATACAGATGCTCCACCCTTATTTTGTGGTGATAACTTCCACAAATATTTGATAACCCAGAGTCTACTGATTACTTTTTAATTGTCCAACTAACATATCTAGATTATTATATCTGAAAGTATGAGGACCTAAACCAGTGATAAGTGTGTGTGTGTGTGTGGCAACTGTATGGGTTTCCCCTAAATTTCTACAAATTGGAATGATTTCTGCTAAAGAAGTTTCTCCTCTTCTTTTATTTTTTAATCTCAGTCTTTGATGAAGACTTTGCTTATTGATATTATCCCCAAATACCTCTGCATTATCTAGATCAAGACTCCTGGTAAGTATTTCTTTGGTATTATTGTGCTAGTAATGCATAATCTCTAATTTTTATAGATTTTTAATTAAAATGATGACATTACTTTTCTCTTCACTTTTTTACTTTCAGTCTCTACCAAATACTCTCCCACAACTGCTTCCGTGTGTCCCCTCATTCTCAAATTGATAGCCTCTTTTGCTTTGATCATTATGCTATACTCATAAGTACAACTTCTTGGGTGCATTTTTGTTGTGTGTCTATGTTTTCATGACTGACTTCAAGAGACTCCCTCAATCTAAGTGAATGCATTGAGTTTTATGATTTCCAAAGTTAAAAATAATTTTTTTTCATACCTGAAAGAAATTTAAATCTGTGAAAGGTTGTTTTCAAAATTTAGTTGATCATTACAGAGTGGTCATTTAAGACCAATAAATAAGAATTTATCTTTATGCAACTTGTTTTTGCTAAAACATTGCTAGATACAATATTTTATATACATAATAAAAGAGAAAATAGTTACATTCAGTTCTGTGTGGAATCAGGGATGATTTTTGAAGACTAATGTTGACTGTTACAGATTTTGTATCATACAGAAGAGAAAAAATATATTACTTTAAACACAATAGTAGACCTTCTTTCTTTTGAAATTAAGTTCTCTTCATAAAACATTGAGGATTTGCTAAAGCTCTTATCCCTGCTACAGTGAAGTCCATATTTGTCTTTTTTTTTTTTTTTCAGTTCTGGATGATTGAACGTGCTACAAAAATATTCCTGAAATGTGACTCAGGAAGTATAATCTTTAACATAAAGCAATCATCATACTGTTATTCCTCATGGTGACTTCATCTCTATCTTTCTTACCTTTTGCATCAAATACTGTACAAACCTAATTGTGTAAGAAGAAATAAGTGTTTGCACAGTAATTAGTCTCGACGATGGGAGGGTTGAGATTTAAGCAACTCTTTAGGGAGAGTTTCGCTGAGTCTGAGGATACATTCCAGGTAGTGGTAATAATCTTCCTTTTGAGTCCATGTTCCTTGGCTGTAGATTATAGGGCTGCACCACTTATGCCAAATGAGACTTTCCTTTGGGCTTGGAATGTTCCAGCTGAAGCTTGTATTGGAAGTGTTAATCACTCATTGGATTTGAGTTTCTTCTCTTTAACTGGAAGTCCCCGAAAAACTGCCACAGGGCAGGCTGTCACAATATTCTATATTGACCGACTTGGAAAGTATCCACATATAGATGAGAAACAAACGGAAGTGTTTGGAGGAGTACCTCAGGCAGGGAATTTACAGGAGCATTTGGACAAAGCTAAGACTGACATCGAGCATTACATTCCAGTAGACCAACTGGGCCTAGCTGTCATTGACTGGGAAGAATGGAGGCCCACCTGGGAACGAAACTGGACACCAAAGGACATTTATAAGAATAAGTCTATTCAGTTGATACAGACCCAAAATCCAGGTACGAACATTGTACAGGCCACCATAAAAGCCAAAGAACAATTTGAATTGGCAGGAAGAAAGTACATGGAAGAGACATTAAAATTGGGGAAAAAACTTCGACCCCAATACTTCTGGGGTTTTTTTCTTTTTCCTGATTGCTATAATTATCAAGATTACCTAGATCCAGGATACAGAGGAAAATGTCCTAATATAGAAATAGAGAGAAATAATAATCTTGGCTGGATATGGAAAGAAAGCACAGCCCTTTACCCAGCAACCTATCTGAAGAGAGAATTGAAATCATCTCCAAATGCAAAACTCTACAACCGCTACCGTGTAGTGGAAGGCATCAGGATGTCTAAAGTGCGTGAGGAAAATAATCCACTTCCTGTTTTTCTGTACACACGTGTTGTTTTCTCTGATCGGATATGGGAGTTCCTTTCTCTTGTGAGTAAATCAAAGAATTATAGTTATGTGCTATTGTGCAGAAATAGTGTCAACAGGAATGCAATGTTATTCAAAAGTGTAATTCAGCTCTATGTATCATTTAGGAATATAGATATCAGTAGTTCTATGTTCTCTGAAGAAGGCAAAATTAGTACATTTTTAGCGTTTAATATAGTCATATGGTCTGTCAGCAGCCATGAAAGTACTGCAAAATGTAGAAAATATTTTAATCATTCTCCTCCTTTTTCTCCTCCTCTTCTTGAAATCTGGGTCTTTTTCTAGCAGAAAGCATTAAATATATATAGTAAAGAAATGCCAGAGTAAAAGATTTAAAGACTGTATTAGTTTTTAAAGCATTATTGCTAGGTCAGCATGCTTTGCTTGGTGAATATGTCCTGTGTAAATGCCTGCACTGGTTACTCCCTGCTAACTCTTTGTATCACCTTTATCAGAATGACCTTGTGAACACTATTGGTGAAGCTGTTGCTCTGGGGACCAGTGGAGTTGTAATATGGGATTCTATATCTGTAGCACAACGTGCACAGGTAAGGTATTGGTATATGAAATAGAAAATAATTCTATCCTTAATGATTTTTGAGGACTTTGTCTTAAGGAATTTAGCATTATGCTTGGCCATAAGTAAATGCTTGCTATTTGTCAAATTAAGATATACTGCACTTTTTTTTTTATTATGAAGTAGAAAACATTATACCTGTCTTCAGGAATCAGATGTTCAAAGAGATTAACTGACGTTCTCTAGGCTCCGTGTTGTAAGTAGCAAAACCAGGACTGCAATTTCAGTTTTCTGACATGATGCTTTAATGTCAGACAATAGGTCTCTAGAATTTAATTCCCCATATTAAGAATTATCATCATTTTTACAAATTTCTTGAATAAAAGAAAGTTTCAGTGCAAATATACTTGTGTGTATATGTGTATGTGTCAATAAATGTGAATTTAACATTGCTAAGTCGAGGCTGATTGTGTGTGTGTGGACAGAGAAGCAGTGTTGATTGCTGTCCACCTTATCTTTTTTTTTTTTATGGTGAAAAAGTGTATATTTAGAATTAGCCGGCTGGGCTCAGTTTAGATGATTCCAATTTTGTTGGCAACATCCAGAGCATCATAATCAGGAGCCAACCGAACATATGCCTTCTTCTCTCCGTTGGGCCTTATGAGGGTGTTGACTTTGGCCACATCGATGTCATAGAGTTTCTTCACAGCCTGTTTGATCTGGTGCTTGTTAGCCTTGACATCCACAATGAACACAAGCGTGTTGTCTTCTATCTTCTTCATGGCTGACTCGGTGGTCAGGGGGAATTTGATGATGGCATAGTGGTCAAGCTTGTTCCTCCTGGGTGCGCTCTTCCAGGGGTATTTAGGCTGCCTTCGAAGCCGCAGGGCCTTGGGCCGCCGAAAGGTGGGCGATGTGCGGATCTTCTTCTTTTTGTGGCTGTGGACGCCTTTCAGCACTGCCTTCTTGGCTTTCAAGGCCTTCGCTTTAGCTTCGGCTTTGGGAGGGGCAGGAGCTTCCTTCTTCGCTTTCGGCGCCATCTTGACGAAAAGGGTTTAAGAGAGAGTCGGCCACTTAACCCAGAGTTTAGCAATTTGGCTCTATTGGCTGGCCAAAAAGCCCCAAATATTTACTTGTCTCTGCCTTTCTATTGATGAGCATATAATCACCTGATATTCTACTTGGCTTTGGGAAGTTGGTTATGAGAATAAATCCCGGGTACGTTTACTTTCACATGAAGGGTCTTCTTAGCCTCTCTAACAGCCAGTCCATACCCTTTTCCTAGCTGTTAAAATTGACACACAAAAAGTATCAAGTAAGCCATCTCCTTCCACTCCACTTATCTGATCCTGTGGTGTGATGAAACCAGTTCTACCAGTCCTACCTTATGAGACGTGTTTTTTTTTTGTTTTTTTTTTATATTTGGGATTCTTGTGAGGCAATTATTAAACATGGTCATTATTAAAAATCAAACGATAAATAAATTTCACTAAGTACAAAAATAACTAATGCGTACAATACACCAATTATTTTGCTTCATGTTCATCCCAGTACCTGAGATTATGTATATCTGTTGTATCTGCATTGGTGGAATACTCTAGAATGGATGCTTTTCACATCATACTCCCATACTAGCTGCGGGGCTGCGTCCCCGGCACCCGGCTGCCCACATGGCTTAGCTTATGCCCCGAAATAATTACACGGAAACTGTATTCTTTTGAACACTGCCTAGCCCATTAGTTCCAGCCTCTTATTGGCTAGCTCTTACATATTGATCTAACCCATTTCTAATATTCTGTGTAGCACCATGAGCTGGCTTACCAGGGAAGATCTTAACCTGCATCTGTCTGGAGTGGGAGAATCATGGCGACTCCCTCACTCGGCTTCTTTCTCCCAACATTCTGTCTGTTTACTCCACCCACATAAGGGCTGGCCTATCCAATGGACCTAGGCAGTTTCTTTATTATTTAACCAATGACCTTCCTCCATCACAACTCTGCATTCAGTGTTATTGGTTGGCAACTTGAAGTTGGCTAGTGTGGGTTTAGTTATATAGCACCTCTTAGGTTGCCAGTTTCAATCTTTCCATAGAGAAGATGAAAGACGACTTTCAAATAATCTTCATTCCCACAATCTACCTTTTGTCTCATCCTTATCTCTGAAAATAGCTCCAATACTCCTTGAACTTGGTATAACTTTTAAATGTATCATTAGCACTGAGAATATAATATTTAAGAATATTAGCATAGACCATAAACTCTTAGAATATAATAGTGTTTAGGAAAAACTACACAAAAATTAAAATATTGGCCGGGCGGTGGTGGCGCACGCCTTTAATCCCAGCACTCAGGAGACAGAGGCAGGCGGATCTCTGTGAGTTCGAGACCAGCCTGGTCTACAAGAGCTAGTTCCAGGATAGGCTCCAAAACCACAGAGAAACCCTGTCTCGAAAAACCAAAAAAAAAAAAAAAATTAAAATATTGGTGCTTTATAAGCAGCTAACACAGAGATTTGAGTCTACAAAGAAAGTATAGTTACTTTCTAATTATGTAAAACCAGAATGATAAAAAGTCAATCACATGTAAAATGCAAATATACATCATTCCACACAAATGGAATATTAGAAGAGCTTCATATGAACCTGTTATGCTAGTTTTCTTAGTTTGGTTTTTATTGTGAGAAAACACTCTGACCAGAACTTACAGGATAAAGGATTTGCTTGGTTTATGCATCCTGATCATAGTCCATTGTTGAGGGACTACAGGGAAGAAACTCAAGGTAGGAACTTGGAAGTTGTAACTGAAACAGAACTATGGTGGAATGTTTCAGTAGCTGGCTCTCCAGGCTCGATTTCAGCTACTTCCCTTTTTGGCTTCTAACCATATCCACAGTCTCCTCCATTGTAAGCTCACACAGTCACAGGCTCTGGGGACAGGAGGGCAGATATCTTTTCCAGATCATTACTGAAGCAAAAATAGAGTCTCAATGCAAAGAAAATAGCCAATAGATTCAAGTCAGGGGCAAAGAGCTTTTGCTTTTCCTGTCAGTGTGCTACCACAGTTGCCTCATCCAGTAGAACTGTAGATCACGACAGATCATAATCAACAATGTTTTTGTAATGACCTCTGACCAAGTTTAAGGGATCGAGATAGAGACAGAGACTCAATTTGGAGCAGCGGTTTGAGGTCTTAAGGTCCAAATGAGGAGCAGAAGGAGGGAGAACATGAGCAAGGAAGTCAGGACCATGAGGGGTGCACCCACCCACTGTGACAGTGGAACTGATCTATTGGGAGCCCACCAAGGCCAGCTGGACTGGGACTGAATAAGCATGGGTTGAAACTGGACTCTCTGAACATGGCGGACAATGAAGGCTGATGAGAAGCCAAGGACAATGGCACTAGGTTTCGATCCTAATACGTGAACTGGCTTTGTGGAAGCTTAGCCTGTTTAGACGCTCACCTTCCTGGACCTAGATAGAAGTGGGAGGAACTTGGTCTTCCTGCAGGGCAGGGAATATGGATTGCTCTTCAGTATCGAGAGGGAGGGGGAATGGAGTGGGGGGAGGAGAAGAGGAGTGGGGATAGGGGGAGGGGAGTGGGGGGAGGGGGCAATATTTGGGAGGACAGGGAGGGAAATGGGAAACGGGGACAGGTGGAAATTTTAATTAAAAAATAATAATAATAAAAAAGAACAGCGATGTTAAGATGGACCACTCTGCCCTTCATCTCTCTTACATACACAATTTGTTAAAGAACTGTCATGCACACCTTTGACTGTGTAACATTTAGCTACAAGGTACAAAGTTGAACATATTTTATCATTTTGAGACATCAGTTTTGAATCTGTTTAATTATGTTTAACTCATTTGTAAAATTAATTATGACCTATTGAGGGTTAGCTGAAGAAATGTTAGGTCTCATATGCATACATCTTATCAGTTGTCTTCACAATAACCCTATGAGGCAGCCTGCAAAATCATTCCTACTTTACAAGGGATAAAACTGAAGCACAACCAAGTTAGCTAATTTTCCTCACGTGATCCAGAGAGCAACCTAAGATCTACAAAACTTGAGGCATGCTAGGTTGGCAGACATGGTTATTAATGAAGGTGATACTACTGTTGGGCAAGCAAACCTCAAAGTCCGAGTCTAACAGTTGCAAAATCCATACTCTTGATTAATTCATGAATTATCAGGAAAGATGAAGTCTGGGGTACGTTAAGCTTCAACTAACCAATACTTCTGCAGCACTAAATAAATGACCTACAGAACTTGCAGATGTTAAAATATAGTTGGAATAACCTTCCTTGTCTGAGTGAAAATGGGTATTTGTGTCACTTGTTCAGTCAGATGCTTCATTCGATTTTAAGAGTTACTATAAGATATCTGTTTACACAGGAATGTGAGCCTTTCTGTACTCACTGACGGCCTTATTATTTTACAGACAGGTTGTCCAGCCCTACACAAATACGCGAACTCTATCCTGTATCCATACATAATCAACGTCACCCTAGCAGCCAAAATGTGCAGCCAAACACTTTGCAGCCATCAAGGAATCTGTACAAGAAAAGACAAGAATTCAAATCACTATATTCAGTTGAATCCGAAGAACTTAGAAATTATTTCGAAAAATGAGAAGTTTGAAGTCGTTGGTAACCCTAGAGTTGGAGACCTGAAGTACTTTTCTGAGCATTTTAAATGCACCTGTTATACCAACATGAACTGTAAGGAGAGACCTGATATTGAACGTGTGGAAAATGTTAATGTGTGCACTCGCAACAATATTTGTATAAAGACCCACGTAGATCCTGACCGAGCGTTCTATCTCCTACCTGGAAAAAACCTTCTCTTTTTCATAACTATCGCTCACATACTCTATCCTCTGCTCTAGGGGCCTCTGACTCTCCTAGGGCAGGTATCAGTGGGTGTCCCTTAGTTATATCTGCTCCCAGCATTTGAAATATTTGTTATAGTCTTGTGCTAACTCAGAAATGCAAAATGGGATTCTATTTTAATAGCTGAGATTCTATTTTGATATTTAAACAAAAAATATCTATTCTTCTAATAAAGACTGGTAACAACCAAGGAAGCCATACTTGGATGATGGCTTTTGCCTCAGGAGGAGAATTGAATAAAATCAAATTACTATAAATGAGTGCTTTTATTAGTAGTTTGTCACAGTTTCAAAAATGATCAAGTAAGTATTAAGATAAAAAATTCTTTATGTAAAAAGGTATGTTTGGAGTGTGCTAGTCAACCCAATTACAGAGGTAGGAATTTTATAACTTTGAAAATAAAATTTGTA
Source organism: Chionomys nivalis (assembly GCF_950005125.1). Classification (NCBI taxonomy): domain Eukaryota; kingdom Metazoa; phylum Chordata; class Mammalia; order Rodentia; family Cricetidae; genus Chionomys; species Chionomys nivalis. The sequence continues at coordinate 178,215,027 of NC_080086.1, read as the reverse complement.
TATCTTTATTTTATAGTAAAACAAACTTAACAAATGACAATCTTCCTTATTTTTGTACTTATGTCTTCAGAAACCAAGTTAATACAGTAATATAGCTATATTTTCATTCCTAATTGTCTTTTAATTTGTGTTCCCCAAATGACCAATTTCATCCAATCATTCACATGATCATTTATTTATTCATAGCACATTTATTGACTATTATTTCCCTCAAGTTTGGTATTCATTATTACCAAATGTTTCTTGTTTGTTTGAAGGTGAAAGAAACAGAGAGAAAATGGATCTGGGGGAGAGGGGAAAAGATTGCTGGGAGGAATAGAGGGAGAGGAAACTGGTCAGGTTGTATTGTATGAAAAACAATCTATTTTCAATAAAAAAGAAAATGACAACATAGTGTGTTTTAAATGCTATGGTAGGTTTAGAGTGCTCTGGCATGCAGATAAAATTTTGAGGGCATCAGAGATTTCTGAGAGAGATGAGGTAAAAGTTTTTATTTATTTTAATTGTTGTTGTTTAATTAAATTAAAATACAATTGCATAGTTTTCTTCCTTCTTTTTCCTTCCTCCAAGCCTATCCATGCTCTCCTTGCCTCCTCTTCAGTTGAAGGCCTCTTTTTATTTAACTGTTATTGTTACATAAATATGTAAACAGATAAATATATAAATACCAGTTGATTTATCTTTTATTGTTATTTATTTACATTTGCATATATATAGTCCTGAGTACCTGATATTGGATAACCAATTAGGAGGTTCATCTCCAGGGAAGACAATTCTCCCACTCCTAGCATTCCTTAGCTGCCTGTAGTCATTTGTCTAGGGTTTCGGTTTTCCCTTATATGTGACTTATGTTTTTTCTCTTTCTGCTTTCGGTATGCTTCTTTGCCCTTCATACTTAGTGATTTAATTGCAATATTCCAGGAGGAGTTTCTTTTCTGGTTTTGTTCATTTGGTGCTCTATGAGCTTCTTTGATCTGCATGGCTTTGTTTTACTTTGGTGAAGTTTTCTTCTTCTATGATTTTTGTTGAATATATGGTATATGCCATTAACATGATGTTGAAATAACCAGGCTAGCTAAGGATAAAACAATCATATTTTATTTATTATAAGGGGAAAACTCACGAAACAGGAAAAGAGAAATCCAAGCACAACGATGTCCCACAGGAAAAGGCTCAGAGAGCGAGTACCTGGAGGTGCACATGTTTTACCATCGTCCCAGTAAAGCAATATCTTAACTGAGACCCACATCTTTTTTTTCTTCCATTATCTTCTTTTTTGTAATTGATTTATATTGAGCTCTACATTTTTCTCTGATTCTCTCCCTGCCTCTCCCCTTCCCCCTTGATCCCTCCTCCAAGGTCCCCATCCTCCAAATTTACTAAGGAGAGCTTGTCTTTTTCTACTTCCCATGTAGACTAGATCCATCTATGTCTCTCTTAGGGTCTCATTGTTGTCTAAATTCTCTGGGATTGTGGTTTGTAGGGTGGTTTTCTTTGTTTTATGTTTAAAAACCACCAATGAGTGAGTACATGTGATAATTGTCTTTCTGTGTCTGAGTTACCTCACTCAAAATAATGATTTTTAGCTTCATCCATTTTCCCGCAAAATTCAAGATATCTTTTTTTCTTCTGTGTAGTACTCCATTGTAAATGTACTACATTTTCCTTATCCATTCTTCGGTCAAGGAGCATTTAGGTTGTTTCCAGGTTCTGGCTATGACAAACAATGTTGCTATGAACATAGTTGAGCACATGTCCTTATGGCATGATTGAGCATTCTTTGGATATATACCCAAAAGTGGTATTACTGTGTCTCGAGGAAGGTTGTTTCCTAATTTTCTGAGAAATTGCCACATTGAAATCCAAAGGGGCTGTACTGTCTTGCTCTCCCACCAGCAATGCGTTCCCCTTTCCCCCACAACTTTTCCAGCATAAGTGTCAAAATTCCGGGTAAGACCCACCTCTTAAAGATGATGGGCTAACAAGGTTCCCCAACAATGTGAGATTCTTCTCTCACATCTATGCCTATAATATGTTTTGCCCTTCTTAAATAACCTTTCTTTTTTAAATTGTTCTTATTGAGTTATGCATTTTTCTCTGCTCCTTTCCTTCCTCCCCTCTCCCTGTCTACCCTCTCACATGACCCCCACACTTCCAATTTATTCAGGAGATCTAAATTACATAAATAAATAAAAAATTGAAGTTTTTGTCCCTTGGCAATGTCCCCCACTTCCTAAATGATCTTTTCCTGTGTTTTAAAAACCTTTTTATATTATTTCTTGTGTGGTCTAATCCTTTATTTGAACTCTGGATACTTTCTCTTTTACACGGTTCATTCCAGTTGTAAGGTTTGTTTCCTTGAATGCTTTAGTTGGGTTATGGAAAAAGTAAGAGTGATATTATTTACTGGGATTTGTAATCTGTCTCTGGTGTATGTATTCTTCCTCCATGTAGCATGGAGATGTTATTTTTTCTGTAGAAATGTTTGCTTCCAATATTGGGGGTCTCCTTGAGCTTACAATTCAGTTGAAAACACTGGTATGTTTTTAAAAGATTCTACCTTTAGTCAGCAGAAGCTGTCAGTTTCTTCGTTTCTCAGACCTGACTCAATTTTCTGCACCACCTGATATTCATATTTGATCTAGATCTTTCTGTTCTAAACCTCCACATCCTTCTACTGTCTACCTTCTACTCTGCTAAGTCAGTCATAAATCCCAGGGCTTCCATGAAGCCTCTTCAGCCCTCTCCAGATTTCACCTGGTTTGTCTACCTGCCCTGGTATGTCTGCTGATATGTCTTCTCCCAAAAATCTACTTTGAAGTTTTCTTCTCTCCATTCATTCTCTTTTACCTATAACTCCAACCCCAACATTGTCAAGATCTGTAGATTATTTTTCAAATTTTTTATTTATTTTACCTACCAACCACAGTATCCCCTTTCTTCCTCCTGCTCCCCCCACCTTCCTCCCCACTCCCCATCTACTCCTCAGAAAGGATAAAGCCTTCCAAACTAGTAAACAAAACCTGGCACATCAAGTTGAGGCTCCCCCCCCCCGCCCCCCACATCATGATTGAGCAAGCGCTGTGGACTCTTAAATTAATTTCTTCATTAGCCATACAGAAATCAGTTTAAGTCATCTCTTTGCTTCCTAGCATTTTATTTTGTCTCTGGGATACAGGAAGGTGAGAGATGTTATTATGAACCCACATTATTCCTTGTTTTGATGGCTTCCCCATACTATAAAATATTTCCAGGAATAGCTTCAGAAGATGGACCTTGTAATACAACTGAAGTTTGCATCTAAAATATGCTGATGATATTTGCTTTTGCCATAGCTAAACATATTTTAGTTAAAATAAACAGCAACAAAAATTGAAACCTTCATTATACACTTTCTATGCCTCAGACACTGTTCTGAAAATTCTCTATACTTTATGCACCAGTTCTCCAGTTTATCCTATGATGCTGGTACTGTGATTTGCAACAATTAGAGGAAGAAGAACTTCAGAAATCGGGAGCTTAAGCCACTTACCTATGATACTTGAGATTAAGTCCCGTGTGATCTCTGTCGTTCCCCATTTGTTGTTGCAGTTAAATAGGCATGAAAATACAGCTAGATAGCACTACATCCTCAGCGTGTGGAAACATTGTCCACTGGTAGAGTATAGAACAACTCCCTTATATAGATTTGCTTATAGGAGCTCAATACTACCACTACTGTAGAGAACTGTCTGACTCTTTGTTACAAACACACATCCAGGTGCTTATTCAAGAAACAATAAAATATATTCTCCTGCAAATAATTTTGAATGTTCCCAATAGCAGGGTGCGCGCACACACACACACACACACACACGCACACTCCAAACTAATACGTCAAATATGCTTTAATTGATGAATGTGCAACTAAGCTGAGATATAAACATACAGTAGAATATTCTTTAGCAATATGTAACCATATGGAATATCAACTGAATGACCTTGCCACTTTTTTCCCTTGTCTTAACTACTTTCTTACCACTTTGTTCCTCTCCCTGCTCATAGCTAGCAACTGACAAAAACCATATACTTAATGTGCACAATTTGATATTTTTAAATATGTGTCATTGTGAAATAGTTGCCATAAAGCTAATTAACATGCTCATCATCTCACATGGATTCCATTATTTTTGTGTTCATAACACTTAAGAACTAACTTTGCAGCAAATGTCAAGTATATGACACAGTACAAAGTTAGCCATAGTCACTTTACTGTACTGAAACTCATCTGCCATGAGTGAAACTTTGTACCCTGTGAGCAACATCTTTTCATTGTACTCCTGCAACTCAGCCCCAGCTCTCAACATTGGGTAGTACTGAGCAATATGAATTTAACCACTTGGGGCATCTTATGTAAGTGAGATTATGGAACGTTTGTCTTTATGTGCCTGGATTCATAGACTTACCATAATTGTCAAGTTTCTCCGTGGCACTGGAAATGGTAAGACATCTCTATTCTTTATCTGTTCTTTTGTCATGGGTCATTAAGCTTGTTTTCAATCGTGACTCTTGTGAATACTGCTGGACTATTCATAGGAATGCAGAAAATTTTAAGATACTGATCCACTACACATTTTATGTTACTGAGGATATATTTCTACAAGGAATGCATTCGTCATTGGAGAATGCATTTTTTTCAAAGGCCTTTGCTTCTGTCAAACTAAACTAAAATAATACTTTATAGGTTTTTTGGGGGGGGCGGGCAGGGTTGAACTACTATACAAAATACAATAATACTAGGTATCTTTTTGAAAACAGAAACTTTTGTGTTTCTGGAAGTTTGAAAGTCCAAGGTCAGGGGGACAGGAGGCAGCAGATTTAATCTCTGATCACTCTTTTTGCTCAAAAGCACTGACTGTGTCATTATGTAGCAGAAAGATTATGGCTGCTCTCTGAATCTTCCTCATAACCCTACAGCCATTTGCTAGGGTTTTACCCTCATGATATAATCATCTCCCCAAAGGCCTATTTATTAACATCGTCCTCAGTGTTAGGATCACAACATAGGAATTGGGTGGCAAGACCAAATAGGGAAATGAGAGTTAAGAATTTTCTACAGTCTGTTCAATATTTGGACTACTATGTAGATGGAATTTTTTGTCCTGCCTGGTCCCGCAGCTGTTCAGTTCCAAAGAAATACACAGATTTATATTAATTATAAATCATTTGACCTGTTAGCTCAGGCTTATTATTAACTAGCTCTTACAACTTAAATTAACCCATAATTCTTGTCTATGTTTAGCCTCATGGCTTGGTACCTTTTATCAGTGAGGAATTCTCATCTGGTTGTGACTGACTCTGCCTTTCCTCTTCCCAGAATTCTCCTAGTCTGGTTGCCACACATATACTTCCTGAGTAGTTACTGGCTAATTGGTATTTTATTAAACCGATATGCGTGTCAAATCTTTGTAGTGTTCAAGAGCATTATCCCACAGCACTACTACATTTTTATTTTTTATGTCTAGAGAAAACATGATATAATTCCTTATGGATCTTTAGTATTAGGAAGCTAGGTGATAGCCACCTAAGAGTGAAAACTGCCACTCAACTAGTAGATCAGGATGAGTGACTGTTGTTGAAATTATTTTCATTAAAAGGAAGAAGGGAGGTACAGACCATGGAGTCCCCAGCAGGAGAGACAGCACAGAAAGTCTATAGGACACTGAAGTGATCATAGCTAGAACAAGCTTCCCAGATCAGCTGCGTGAAGCTGTGGTCCCGACAGGTCCAGTTTGCCTGGTTGAGTATGACATTGTCAAAGCCATTGCTGAGAGCTATGAAGAAGATTTCTTTTGTATCATCAGTAACTTCAGACTATGCTTTCTTCTTGGTAAGCCTGAAGGTTATAATGAGGTAGATCCACGGTGACTGGGACAGATACATTTGCTGCTTCTCACCCTGACAATCAACTGAGCCTGAGGTTTCAGAGGTAACCTGTTCTGTGACAGGTTGTTTTCTATTTCATTGTGTGATGGGGGCTTCCTGAGCTGCATAAAGCAGGTAATGGAGGCTACTGTATGAGCTCCGTGTGGATCTGTTTGCAGGCTTGGTAGTCCATCCAGACCCATGTGAACCCGGGTGAGCAGCTCTCAGTTGGCAACATTGTCAAGTTGAAGTGCATTCTGGCCTTGGCAACCCCTTAAAGCACAATAAAATGGACTTCTTCTTTTCTAAATTATTGTGAAAATTTATTAATTTGTTAAAGAATATGACTTCACGATTCATAGCAAGACTGTCCACTTGGTGTGGTGGCGTATGCCTGTAAACCAACAGTCAGGAAACCGTAACAAGATAATGGCCAGGATTTGATGTTGGTTAGGAAAAAATGAGTACAATGTCAGCCACATTATATAAAAAGATGGTATTGTATACAGCAAACAAACATAATGGTCTTGGCTAGTATTTTTGAAAAATATTTCTTTAGATGCTATGTTTTCATGCCTAGCACACCTCTACATTCAAATCCCCCCATAAGTATGTGTGTACAGTAACAAAGAAAAAAGTGGTCATGAATCTGAAAAAGTAGTAAGAGTATGTGGGAAGTAAGGTGGTTCATCTATTTGAATGCTTATTTCCCACTTAGTGGAACTGTTTAGGAATGGGTAGGAGGTGTGGCCATGTTGGAGTAAGTTTGAACTTGTTGGAAGAAGGTGTGTCACTGGGGATGGACTTTGTGGTCTCAAGGGCCCACATTAAGCCTAGTGCCTTTCTGTCCATGCCTATTACTTGCCGATCATAGGTGAGCTCACAGTCGTTGCTCCAGCACCATGACTGCCTGTAGTCATACTCTCTTCCATGATGATCCTCAACTAACCATCTGAAACTGTATGAAACTGAGCATCCCAAGTAAATGCTTTCTTTTATAAGTTTCCTTGGTCATGTGCCTCGTCACAGCAATAAAATAGGCTTTGGAGTGGGTAAAGTTGAGAGGGAAATGATGTAATTACATTATAATCTCAAAAATTAAAATGAATAATTAAAAGTATTGGCCATAGCAAATCAAAAGCCATTGCTAACTTCATCAGGCATCTTTATCTTTTCTTGCTCTTGCATCTTCCCTTTAGCCACACCCAGATGTTGAAAGTAACACAAAACTTGAAATAGAAATGGATGATATTTGTTTTGTATAAATAATAAAGGGCACAGAGGGAAGACACTTGAAAGAGCCACAGACAGCCAGATGTGGTAGCACACACTCATAATCTCAGCACTTAGCCATCAAAGGCAGAAAGATCAGGATTGTAAGACCAGTCTCTGCTATATAGTGAATACAAAGCTAGCTTGGGTTATAGGAGGCCGGATCTCAAACAAAAACAGAAATAAAAGACCAACCAAAAAGACCACAAAGACCTCTTCTCCTCTACCCCTCCACAAACAAACAAAAAAAATCCTTGTACAGTCTGTCAGACATATCAGCAAAGTGATTACATGTTTCAGGGATCAAAGTGCCCTTTCCTAGCTCAGCATGGCCAACGGATGGCATTCACAACTCTGAGAAAGCTGGGAAGAGCATTTCATCAGTCACATTCTTGCCGATGTGACAAGGTCAGTGCTTGTGATGATTTGACATCTTAGTGTGTGTAGAAATATTTCCAACCCTGACAGAGAAGACAGTCTAGCTGGCTAATGTGCTCATGAAGAAAATAATTCCCAGCTTTGTGCTTCTCTAATTTCTACAAAATGAAAATGTATCATCCTCCACATCCCAGATTTCCTACCAGGTGGCAAAGGAGGCTACATTCTCCATGGAGATCCTAATCCCCAGGAAACATCCAGTCTTCCAGTCATACCTGGAAATACCCCCCTGAGTAGACTCTACCCTATGATGTCACAGCCTTGGCTGTGGTTCTTCTCAGAATACAGGCTTGTGTTCCTTCAAAACCTAACTCTCTTGTGTTTTTGTATGGGAGACAATGCTTCACCCACGCTCTGTTTGGTTCTGAAGCTGTTACTCTAAGCCAGCAGGTCTTTCTGGTGAAATTTTAAGAGGCCACATAGGTCTGTGACATAATGCACAGTTGGCCTCTTTAAGCAGGTGAAACCTCTCTTTTACCAGCCAGGTAGCCAAATGGTTATCAAGACCTAAAAAACTGGGTCCCTTGAGCCAACTGGGAAGTTTCTATCACCCTCTCGCTTTCTGCACTCATAGCAATTGAGATGCTTAGGCTCTTTAGCTGAAATAATGGTTCACTCATAAGCCACGCCTTACTCCCCACACCAATAGACCCATAGAAGATCCACCACAGTCCTCCAGGAACTGTAGACCCATAGAGAATTTAAAATACCTCATAAAAAGTGGGTACATGGCTCCCATTAACAGAGGAACTCCCAACCACAATATGAGTGGGTCTCTCTATTCATGGCCTCTACTTGTTGGGACCCTTGTGCTTCCCATTCTTCTCCTGACCTGTCTGTGTCAGGAGCTGACAGTGGGGTACTACTAACTCACAATGCACATCATTCTGTGTGCGTTGTCTGCTACCAGAGGTCCATTTGAAACCAACCACTTCCTCAGTCCTTTAATAAATGAAACTGCAGGTTCTATAGGCCAGTAAAAGTGTTGGACATATTCTTAAATAAATAACCCCAAAGAGTATATGTGTCTATTATTTTCGTTGTCTCCTTCAAAATTATGTAAAAATTTAGTTTGAAATATTTAGGATTTTCATATACTTTGCAAACTGAAACCATCCAGTCAGGGATTGGAGGGGCCTTGTCCTCACAGAGGGTCAACTTTGCATTCCCCATACAGTACTGACTATATAGCTCTGTCCAGGAGAATTGCCACGAACCTACTTCTTTTTTTTTCTATTTAGAAGGTTCTAGAATATTTCAAGGATTTCTTGTGAGTCATTGGATGTAGATCCTGGGATCTGAACTCTAATCTTTTGACAGAGCAGCAACTGCTCTTAGCCATTCATCCATTTCTCAAGCTCCCAGAATGATTCAGATATTTTTATAATTTTTCTTATGTAACTACCCTACTCTACAAAATTAAGTCATTCAAACTTAGAAGGCTTATAAGGATTCAAATACTGACATGTACAAAATGGACCACAGTTTACAGTGACTCCATAATAAAAGCAATGCAACTAAAATTGCTTTCAAAATGTCTGCCCCCTCAGGAACTGTCTTTCTCTGGGGATGTGAGAGTAGGCTGAGAACTGGAACACTCTATAATGAAACTGACAGTTTTACTCCACATTCTCCCCATATCTTATGACTTTACTCACATTCATAAATTCTCACACCTATAATTCATCTCTAAAAAATTTTACGTTTTTATGCATTGATGATTATGTTTTGGATACTTAATACATCTTCATTTATTCCTCAGACTCTCTGGGATTTTTCAGTACTTTAGAAATTTACTGCTATTCTCAACAGCCATGCCTATATATAGCTCTATTAGGAAGTTTCTTATCTGAGACTATGTGATGTTTCTTGAATAGAAAGTTCTGCCTAAGCCTCAACACTAGTGAAGGAGAAACTACACTGTGGTCAGTATGCTCCCAGGTGCTTGGGTTATTGACTGCACTGTTCTGCCTTCCTCGTGGAATATCTGCAAATGGGATTGGTTTTTTGGTTGGGTTCTTAAGCATAAAAAGAGATTTTTTTTTTTACCAATACTTCCAAATTTTAGAATCGTATCTATAGATAGCCCAATTCTGGACTTCGGATGCATCAAGACAAGATTTCCCAGAATTTCGGTCCTTACCTAAAAGATCTGAGCCCCATTTTCTTAGTAATCCAAGAGGGTAGGGCATCTTCATCCCTTCCTGGTAACCCTGAAGATCAGAAGGTCATTAGGAATCCTTCAGGAGGAATTTGTCGTAGAACAAACTCATTGCTCTTACCTTGAAAGATTTGAAGTTCTGAAGTTTGGATCCAAGGGATGACATGGATTAGTTTATCTTGAAATCAGAAGGGGTGAGAAGTCATCTATAGAGGGGGGAGATACACACAAAGAAAGAAGTACTTTGATATTTGTATAAATGTGGGAGGACAAACGGTAGGAAGAGAGGAAAGGAGGAGGCAAAAGAAAAAGAGGAAGTATCAAGGAGCAGCCTCTACAAAAATACTTCTTACCAGGGTACGAGTGTGGGAATTGTAGGAATATAAGTAAAGAATGTGAAGACACGTAAAAATAATAAGACAGAAAGCATAGAAAGTATTGGGAGGGCATTCTAGTGACTGAAATCCTGAAATTCACCCACATTTATTTTTCCACAGCTTTTATACCCAACATAAATGAGGGGGGTTGAGAAGAAGGTAACAAAAAACTTTATTAGTGTGATACAAAGAATAACTCAAACTGTCAATGGCTTTATCACTCTGAGACATTATATCATTAGCATTCTGTAGTCTAGGTAGTGAAAGTGCTCTATGTCATGTATTCTGAAGACTGCCCTTTCCTAGGTGACCTCATATTTACTAAATAAGGAGATATCTTGACCACCTTTCAGGATGGCATGGGCTTACTAGACTGAGCTATCTTCATTTCAAAAAAATCAAGCAATCACCTCCTGAGTTAGGAGGTGCAACTCTGATTGTCAAATCTCCAAACTCTCTGACCATCTGACTAGGTGAAAATGTGCCTGCATTTCGACTTCCACAAGGAGGAAGAAAAAGAAGTAAAAAGCTAGTGATTTGTCTTATTGTTTCTATTGATGTGAAGAGATACTGGGACCATAAAAACTCATAAAGGAACACATTTCACTGGGTGGCTTACAGTCTCAGAGGTTTAGTCCACTATCATATGGTAGGACATGGTGACATGCAGGTAGACATGGTAGTGGAGAAGGCGCTGAGAGTCCTATATATTGATCCACAGGCAACAGGAGATGAACTGTCTCAGTGAGTATAGCTTGAACAGAGGAGATTTCAAAGCCCACCCCCACAGTGACACACTCCCTCTAACAAAGTCACACTTTCTCCAACAAAGCTATACCTCCTAATAGTGTCACTCCTTTGGGGGATTACTTTTTTTCAAACCACCATATTCCACTCCCTGGCTCCCAAAGACTTTTATAAAAAATGCACTCAGTCCAACTTCAAAAGTCCCCATAGTCTATAGCAATCACAAACTAAAAGTTTAAAAATCTAAAGTCCGAAGTTTCTTCTGAGAGTCATGCAATCTCGACTGTAATCACCCGTAAAATTGGCATCAAAAAACAGATCATTTATTTCTCACATATAATGGATATACGTTACCATTCAGAACATAGGGAAGAGAGTGTAGTGAGGAAGTACCAAATCAAAGCAAAGTAAAAAACTATCCGGGCAACCTCCGAACTCCACAACTCCATGTCTGATGCTAAAACGCTCTTCGGAACTCTCAGCTTTATTGACTATAACATGCTTCTCTCTTGGGTTGATTCCACTCCCTGTTAGCAGCTCTTCTCAGCAGGTATCCCATGACTCAGGTATCTCCAACATCTTGGGGTCTCCAAGGCAATCCACGCTTAACTTCACACACAATGGCCTTTCTTTTTTTTATTTTATTTTTTTCATATTTTATTTTTTATTAATTAATTAATTAATTAAATTATTAAAGATTTCTGCCTCTTCCCCGCCACCACCTCCCATTCCCCCCTCCCCCAATCAAGTCTTCCTCCCTCCTCAGCCCAAAGAGCAAGCAGGTTTCCCTGCCCTGTGGGAGGTCCAAGGACCACCCACCTCCATCCAGGTCTATTAAGGTGAGCATCCAAACTACCTAGGCTCTCACAAAGCCATTACGTGCAATAGGATCAAGAACCCATTGCCATTGTTCTTCAGTTCTCAGTAGTCCTCATTGTCCGTTATGTTCAGCGAAACCCGTTTTGTCCCATGCTTTTTCAGACCCCGGCCGGTAGGATTTGCTGAAGGAGGCAGAGGCAGGAGGATTACTACACAATAGCCTTTCTAAGCCTCCATTTAGGGACATCCCTGACACACGCCTGGCCTCAGTGGCTTTCCTTAGACTCAGATGTTTCAGGTTATTTGTTCTCACTGACACTCTGAGACTGGCAGTAAAATTTACATAGAATTAGAGGGCAAAATCAGTAATTGGCCAACCTGAATTAGCCATAGAGATTTTGGAGGACCAGATAGGAGGACCCAGGAAGATACAGGGAGGGCTTAGAGAGATTTGCGGTCCTTTTCAATCAGGGAAGCATGGAGAGTTACGGTCAGCTGATTCTTCCTTCTTTGCTATCACTCTTTGGATCTATCAGCTTTTTATAGCAATATTTGACTCTTGAGTTTTTATTGATATTAGAAAAACTTAGAAAAATGCATCACTTGGAGGCAAATTCCATAGTGCCTTCTGTCCTGAACTCTAAAGCCAGAACCATGTGGTCAAAGCTGCCAAGTTTTGTTGCTTTCTGGGTCTAGAACATGACCCCCTGTTCATTTATGTCTTCATCAGCTTTCTGTTTTCAATGATTACCTTTACTGCCTAAGCTTTGCTGTCTGGTACTTGCTCTGTAGACCAGGCTGCCCTCAAACTCAGAGATCTATCAATCTCTGCCTCTGGAGTGCTTGGAATAAAGGCATGCACCACCACACGAGCTGTAAGCTTTTCTTTAATTCCTTTTCACAAGTTGGAAACTGGGCTGGATGGGATCTTTCCCTGAGTTCACCACTTCCTTTAATTCATTTCTTAATCTGTTTCTAATCCTTGAAAACAGGACTTAGTTCCATTCCACTTCCTAGTATTCCCTTTCTTCTCAAATTGTACATTTTGTAGTTTTACTTTCTAAGTTTACTCCATTTCTGTAACATGATCGGGGCCTGCTTATTGGGATTTCTGCCCTGCCTGGTACCCCACAGCAGGCAAGCCCCAAAGAAAAATCACATAGAAATCTCTATAAGTTATAAAGCTGATTGGCCCATTAGGTTAGGCTACTTATTAGCTCTTGTAGCTTATATTAACCCATTATTTTGATCCATGTTAGCCATGTGGCTCAGTACCTTTTTCAGTGGGGCAGATCACATCCTGCTGCTTTGGAGTCTGGGCAGGAGTGGGAGGAATCAACTTCCTCCTTCCCAGAATTTTCTTGTTCTCATTGTATCATTTCTACTTCCTGTCTGGTTTTCCCACCTATACTTCCTGCCTGGCCAATCAGCATTTATTTAAAACACGATTGACAGAATACAGACAATTTCTATTGCTGTGAAGAGACACCATGACCATGGAAACTCTATAAAGGAAAATATTTGATTGGAGTATCTTCCAGTTTCAGGGATTTAGTACATTATCATCATGGTGGGACATGGTGACATGCAGGCATATACGGTGCTGGAGAAGAAGCTGAGAGTCCTATGGGCAACAGGAAGTGAACTGTCTCATTGGGTCATATCAGGAACATAGGAGACCTCAAAGCCTACCCCAACAATGATACACTACTCCAACAAGGCCACAGCTCCTAGTAGTGCCACTCTCTTTGGGGGCCATTTTATTTCAAACCACCACATGATTATTCAACTCAGATTTTGGAAGTGAGGCTAACCCTAATACCATTTGCCATCTTTCTTCATTGTATTTTATATTGCAAAAATGTATATGGCATTGGATTTTTTTGTTTGCTTTTTGTTTTGAGACAGAGCTTCTTTGTGTAGCCTTGACTGCCCTGGATCTTTCTCTCTAGAATAGGCTGACCTTCAACTAAGAGCTCAACCTGATTCTGACTTCCAGGTCCTGGGATTAAAGGTATGTGTCCCCACACCCAGACAGGTATTTTAATTATTCTTCAGATTTATCAGAGAAATTGTGTAGCAAGTTTGACCTTCCATACTTTCCATCAATCACTTGGCTGTAATAACTTAAGTCAGGAGTAAAAAGACCCCTGTAAATAAATAAAATTTATCTACTTTCTGTGTCCTCTGTTTACCCACCTCTTTCTCTGTGTCTATGTATCTGCATGCGTGTGTCTGAATATGGGCATGTAGGCTCACAGGTGTGGCCACCCAGGGAGGCATGTGTGGAGGCCACAGATTGACATCCAGTCATCTTCCTCATTGTTTAAGGTGGGACCCTCCACTGAACCCTGAACACTCTATTTTAGTTAGGCTCCCAAGATTTTTTTGTCTTCACCTCCCAGTTCTGGGCTTAGCATGTGCACCATGAAACCCGACATTTAAGTTGGTACTGGGGTCCAAACTCAAGCCCTCATGTTTATGTAGCAAACACTTTTCCCATGGCCCATTTCCCCAGCCTTGATATTTAATTTGGTTAGGTAAAGTATTGGTCTCAGTGCAAAGGTCTTATTCTGATTCTTAAGTCCCACCAGCTGAAGGAAAAGTTAGCCTGCATGTGCCTTCATACGTGTGTGTGTGTGTGTGTGTGTATGTATGTGTGTGTGTGCATGTGTATAAACGTAAACTTCTATTTTTCTGATCACTAGTGGGTGACTTAAAATACAAAATGCAACCTGATTGTTGTATTCAGACCTCTTATCATGTAGCTGAATAAAACCTTTGTTGCCTGGAAATTCAAATTTAAGAGCACTATGTTGGAGTCTAAATTGATATCTTTGAAGATATCAGGATATAGTCTTAATTCCTCTTTTCCCCATTCCCCTGGCTAAGCCAGCCAGATTTTAGCTCCAATTTTTTTGGTTGGTTGGTTGTACCAGCAGAAAGATTTCCATCAGCTACATGCCGTCTAAAACAAACCAATCAGTCCCAAATGTTCTATGCTGGTTTCAATTGTTACCTCCCCCTCGCCTAAGGAGAGGAGACTGGACCTTGACTTCCTAATTGGATTGGGAGTCAAATCACTGAAGCTTTTTCTAATGCTTATCTCCCCACTTGGCAAAAAAAAAAAAAAATGACAATGATAATTTTATCCTAGTTTTGTTGAAAATTCTTAAATGGTTTCATCATCATATATACATGCTCTATTTTTAGATACTTGATAGAATTACCCTTGTTAATAATGTTTCAATAAAGTCTCATTGAAAGAATTGTTGCATTTATCTTAATATTTAAATTATAATAAAAATCTCAATTTTATTAAAAGCGTAGAAAATCAGCAAATTCGACTTTTGGTAATATTTGTTTTACTTTACTTACTATGATTTTTGGAAATACAGTGATTGAATGCTAAGAATTAAAAGCAAATAAGCCATAGGCAACTAAATAAAAATATTTGTTCTGTCCAACATAACATTAATTAAGTAGGTAAAGCACTAATTAGATGCGACTTCCAAGGCATTGGCTGCTTTGTAATTATCTTTATAATTGGAGTTTGTGCCTTTTGAAGCTTCTTTTTAAGTCTTCAGATTCATCAATTTCTCTGCTCTGGAATATATTCCCATATTTTATAGCTTTGTTACGTTTGTTTTTTAATCAAAGGTGTAGGTTTTACGAAGTTCTTGTCTTCATTCCCAATCTCTTTTTTAGTTTAAACTCATCAAGCATTCTAAAACAGAACAGCTCTCAGTGCCAGAAACTTCATGGTTTTTTTTTTTTTTTTTTTTTTTTTTTTTTTTTTGCATCTTATTCCTCACACTTTTCTCAAAATTCTTCTCTTTCCTATACCTGAGACTCCCCTGGTCATTCCTTAGCCGTAATTGTATTTTCTTGGTGCTCTAGCTCTGAGTTTCTGTTTCTTTATCTCAGGTAAGACTGATGACAGTTTTCTACTTTCCCTTGTGCTTGGTGATGAGACACATACAGCTGTCTGGCCTTCTCCTTTGTAAGGGTAAATGTCTGCAGATTTCTGTGGAGTACAGAGAGGCAGAGAGACTCTACTGACACATATTTATAGTGGTATTATGAGGCTGAAGTTTTAGCTCACTTTGCTTTTGTATAACATCTGCCTATTGATAATTGCTGGTATCTTATATATGCAATGAACACACTAATAGCCAAAGAAAGACTATCATTGTTTTGATTTTTGATAACCCCTCTTCCTTTTTTTTTTTTTTTTGTGGAATAGAGGCACAATCAACTCGTTTGATTAGAGTAAAATATAGTCTCCTGACACCGAAAGAATATCTGGATTTTGTATTAATCATATGGTTGGCTACTATTTCACTTAAATGTTGATTACTTATATATAATTTATTTTAATGATCTAATTCAATGAAGCAAAATTTTCTAGATACGTTTCATTTTGGTTGTCAGAAAACCATGGCATTGGATTAAAGGAAGGCAGTTTAAAATCTATGTTGAACAGGGCATTTTCTCATGCTCCCTTCCGGAGAAGTGAAGGCAGAGAGCGCAGCCAACTAAGAGGCCGGTCCTTCTGATTTGCTTGTGCAGGTGTCTCTCAGCAGCACCAAGTTTGGTTCCTGAGAATCATCCCTTAGTCCTCTCTGCCTTAGTGCTGCTGCAGCATCAATTCCTGAATGTTTTGTTTCCACCAAAACAATTTCTCCATGGTTCACATATTTAGATTCAGCTTTCGTTTTGGAGGAATTCTAGTGCCGAAGGAAATACAAATCATTAAATGGGCTTGGGATTTATATTACTTTTAAATCTGCTACTACTGTTTTCGTTATAAAAGAGCAAGTGGGCAGGTAACAGAAGTATTAATAATAACAATAGATAAACCCAAATTTATTGCTTTCTTATTGAATTTATTCATATAATGTACTTTGATTACATTTTCTCCTCTTCCATTCCTCCTTGATTCTCCCCACCTCCTTTCCTACCGGACCTTATGTTCTTTCTATGAGCTTTCAAAAAAGCGTCAAGATCTCTGTGGCTGCTTACTTATTATCCACAATTCCCTTTTCTTTCTCTTCCAGCCGAGCAAGATGCTTAAGGAAAGGAAGGCCACAGGGGAAGAAGGTGGCCCCAACCCCCACCGTTGTGAAGAAACAGGAGGCCAAAAAGGTGATGAATCCTTTGTTTGAGAAAAGACCTTAGAACTTCGGCACTGGGCAGTACCTCCAGCTCAAAAGAGATCTCACACAACTTTGTCAAATGGCCCAGCTACATTAGACTGCAGCGGCAAAGGGCCATCCTTCTGTAAGTGGCTCAAAGTACCTCTTGCCATTAACCAGCTCCCCCAGGCCCTGGGTCAGCAAACAACAATACAGTTGCTTGATCTTGCCTGCCAGTACAGGCCAGAGACAAAGAGAAAGCAAGGCTGCTGGCCCGGACTGAGAAGAAAGCTGCTGACAAAGGGGATGTCCCAAGTAAGAGACCACCTGTCCTTCGAGCAGAGGTCAATACAGTCACTACCTTGGTGGAAAACAAGAAGGCTCAGCTGGTGGTGATTGCCCACAATGTAGACCCCATTGAGCTAGTGGTCTTTCTGCCTGCTCTGTGTTGGAAGATGGGGGTCCCCTACTGCATCATCAAGGAAAAGGCCAGGCTGGTGTGTCAGGTCCACAGGTGGACATATTCCACTGCTGTCTTCACACAGGTTAACTCTGATGAGATCTGCAGCCACTGGGGAGGCAGCGTCCTGGGTCCCAAATCTGTAACTTAAATTGCCAAACTGGAAAAGGCAAGGCCTTAGACCTTGCTACTAAACTGGGTTAAATGTATACTGCTAAGTTTTCTGTACATAAATATAATTGCAAACTTAAAAAAGTCAAAACAAACAGAAACCCAATAAAACAAAAATGCAAAACAATGGTACACACACACACACCCCAAACCACAGAATTTGTTTTGTGTTGAGTTGGCTGACTCTTCCTGGGCGTGAGGCTTGTCCTGGAGTGTGGTTGGTATACTCAATGACACTCCACTGCAGAAAACTGTTTTGTTTTCTCTTATGTGCCAAGTATAAAGGAAAGCAAAGCAAAACAACTAAATCTTGCCTTTATTCTTTTTAAGTTCTGTGTGACTGATTGAATAAACCAAAGGCAGATTAACAGAGAACATACATTTTATTTAATAATTGTGCAAATACAAAGGAGACTTCTTGAGATAAGGAAGATCAAAAGAAGTGTAGAAGCAACTAGTACCAAGAGCTTTTAAACGTGAAAAGAAAAATAAAAAAAAGTAAAGAATACTAAACTGTGATAATGGATAGTACAAAGAGAAAAGGGAGTTTGTGCTTGTAAGATATAATAATTTTTAAGAAAGTGAAATATATCTTGGAAATGAATCAATTGCTAGGCTTGCTTATATTCATTTAGTGTTCACTCCAGGTGCCAAGTGTCCGGAATAGTCTCATGTCCTACTCCGGGGCTGGTTATACACACATGAGGGATTTTCTATGTTGCAGAAAGTGGGAGAGTCCTTTCTACATTTATTGTTCCATCATCATCATTAGCTCAAAACCCTAATATGCCTAAATGACATATTTTTTTCATGAAGTGTTCTGAAGCCATTCATTTCTCTGTTAAAAACTTCATTGTAAATTATCTTAAGTAAAAGCTACTTTGGTGTTTGTGGGGAAAAGAATCAGGTCAGTACCTGAGTAGTGAGAGTTGCGTTAGGAGAAAATACACCAAAAAGAACAAATGTAAACACACTGCCTTCGATTCAATTCATCTTCTATCTTTGTGTGTCAGTCCAATAATGAGGTTGAACCTCAATTGTCTGATGGGTAGTGCTGGCGTCTTCTGTTCACACATATAAAATGATACTCTAGGTCATATAATTCTTAGTAAACAGCATTATTCACAGGGGCTGTGCACACTCCTCTTTGTAGAATGGTTTGTGTATCTACAGGTGACTGTTTTGGGGTGAATAGTCCATAAACAAAAAACATTGCATGAGCTTTTTCTTAGGCCTGAGGATCTCACCTGCAGGAAGGACAGCAGGACATTCTTGTCTGGTCACAGATGCCATCCCTTCATTCATCCTTCTGCTACCATAGATCTGCTTGATGATCATATTTGCAGAGATGAATACAATTCATATTTTTGATATTAGTGAGATACTGGCATTACTAACAATTAGACTGATCAGTTAACATGACAAAAATTTGGACAACTATTGTAAGGCACAATAAAAATCATGCCTCTCTTAGGAAAACAGTGAGGCTGATTAAGAGAGACAAGTTTGAAATAAAGCCCCTCCCAGAAGATCAGAGGTTGAGCAGGATAGATTGAGAAGAGAGAAAGACTTGTATTAAAAATATGTTCTCCCTAGGGCAAGTGAGAGTCTAAAAGAGGCAAAAGAGAGACAGAGTAAAGTTTCTTGATCTGTGATCTTGGGAAAATCTGCTACTTTGTGATGTCATTTGCTTCTAGGAGCTTGAATTGACTCTGGAGTTCTTTCTATGAGGTCACCTGTTGAGATGGTACTCCAGCTGTCCTGGAAATGTTGGTGAGTCTAGCTAGGCCATGATCCTCTTGAAGGCAAGAGGAGTGTCTGTTATTAAAATGGAAGTGCAGGTGGTAAGGAGATCCTCATAAGGCCCTTCCAAGTCAGGTAACAGTGCACAGTATTTCCTAAGCTTCTTGATAAACACTTGACTTCTCGGCTGAAAGTAATGGCAAGAATTATTGTTCAGTGGAGGCTCTCCTTTGTTCATGTGCAATATGTCCCATGTACGTATGCCAGTTAGTTCCTGTGTATTGCAAATCATAACATCTAATTGTGCCTGGAAAGCCCATTCACTCCGGGAACAGAAGGGTTGTTTTTTTTTTTTTTTTTTTTTTAAGCACGAGATGTTGCTAAGCATAAAATCACCAGAAGCATTTATGTTCATAACTGAAGTTTTCAGTTATTATAAAGGCAGGCCCATTTTGGTTATTTATAGTTCAATTTCTTGACTGGAATTTTTCCATAAATATATTTTTAATTTTTATGTTTAGATTTTCCATCTTGTCCTGATTATTAAGGATGTTATCAATTATAAAATTATTTTGAGAATAAAATAATTATTGTGAACAAATAGTTTATTTATGATGAAAATGTGAGTTTCTTAGTCAAATTCAATCTATAATGGAATGTCAAAATGAGGAATAGTCTTAGTTACTAATATCTTTGCCATGGTCCTGATGTCAGCATGAATACTTGGATTACAATCAGTCCTTCCACTGAACATGTAGTGTGACTATCTCCAAAGGCAGGAAATAGGTCCATAAGGTCATGCAAAGTGTCGTGATGGCAGAATGGTTTCCTCTGGAAAGTGTGTAATATTTACAATTAGTGAAACAGAAAAGAATTTGCTCAGAATATGAATTCTAGGGCAGAATCAACTGCATTTTAGTTCCCCATTTCTCACTACTTGTATGTGTATCTTATCCATTGGGAAGTAAGTGCAAACCATAATTAAAACAAAATAGGCTACAAGTAGAATTTCTGGCCCAGAGTATGAACCATCTGCTGATTGTTCAAAAAAACTTCACGTATTTTCCCAATATTTCCCTGAATGTAAATAATATTATCAGGAAAATAAGTTTGCAAACTAGGTGGAGACAGGAAACAAAAGGGTCAATTTTCAGCTGCATGTAATAACTTTGTCAGTTCTTTTATTCTCAAAAGGTTTCATTCTCCTAGGTGCAGGCTTGATGGTGGATACACTGTTTAGAAGGAAAATGAACAGTTTGGAACCCTAGCATGATATTTCCATTTGCAATAGAAATGTCAGAAAAAATAAAAAATTCCTAGGTTACAAATAATATTATCAGTATGACAGACTCCAAAATCCTATATGGAATAGTGAATTGGAGCAATTTTATTGTTTCCCTGTAAACGGAGGCTTCTCTCCTGCCCACCAGTTTCTGAATAATCACTCAGAGACTTAATATTACTTGTAAATAGTTGGCTGATGGCTCAGACTTATTACTAGCTAGCTCCAACATATAAATTAACTCACATTCCTTATCTATGCTTTGCCATGTGTTTTGTGGCTTGTTACCTCATTTTCTGTATGCCTTGCTTCCTCTGTGTCTGGTTAGCATATCCCAGATTCCACCCTTCTCCTGTGTCTCTGCTTGGATTTCTGGCCTGGCTCTATCCTGTCTTGCCATAGGTCAAAGCAGCTCTATTTATCAACCAATGAGAGCAACACATATTCACAGTGTACAGAAAGACCATCCCACTGCATTTCCCAGTGTGCATGCTCTAGTAATAATTTTATTTAACTGGCCACACTTTACAGGCAGATATTTAGGAGGCTGATACAAAAATTTCGTTTCTTTGACTGACTCTGATGCCTCCAAAATGTCAGTTGTTGCTTTAGGAGTAAGCAGGATATTTTGGGTAATGATGTTCCACCATGGTGAAAAACTTCTCTGAGGTTCTCTGACTTGGGCCGTAAACTGAACTAATGGGCAAATAAGAGCAAAACAAAATTTATTTAATAATTTTCATGTGCACAGGAAAAATTCAAAGAGGAAGTTATGGCCATTCAAAACAGAGAATTTTATGAAAAACTAACAAGGCATAGGAAAATCCTCTAAATGGAGTAACTTATAGGAAAGTGACTAGAATGTATGCGGGGAAAAGTTGCTGTCAGTAAAGAATATAGCAAAGGTTTGATTGCACAAATTCATCTTAGCATCTTCTCCCAGTCTCCAGTTAAAGGATATTCTCCTCTTTCATGTACAGGGGAGGGTACCTAATACAGGCTAAGTCTTATCTCCTTGGGAGATGAGAAAGCCCTTCCCTCATCGGCTTTTGCTCAGTTCTTTCTAGGACTTTTAGTTCCTTTAAAATGGCAAGCATTGTGTTTGAAGTTCACAAGTTCTAAACCCATCCAGAAGTGCTATGCCCATGTTTTTGAATGTACACTATTTTGCTGCACTGTTTCAAGGAAACCTGTGTACTAGTTATATATCACCCATGTTTTATAGTTAATCAATAAAACTCTAAAGTGTACTGAAGTTAAATATCTGGGCAAGTTAATTTGAGTTTTGGTCTCATCTCAATGTTGATCCTATTTGTCCTAACCTAGAATATTTCATTAATAGTTAGGATATTTACTGATGCTACTTAAGCATTCTTCAAGCAGGTAGGAGTTTTCTTCTGGTTGTTAAAAGAAC
The DNA here is from genome assembly GCF_950005125.1 of Chionomys nivalis. Classification (NCBI taxonomy): domain Eukaryota; kingdom Metazoa; phylum Chordata; class Mammalia; order Rodentia; family Cricetidae; genus Chionomys; species Chionomys nivalis. Next base: position 178,193,101 of record NC_080086.1, on the reverse strand, counting down.
AAATTAAGAAAGGAAGTAATTTACCTATGACCAATTAATTAGAACATGGCCACTTTTATAATTTAAATCTGTGTGTTGAGCTATAAAATTTTCATCCATCAAAGTGATTTGATCCATTTTTTAGTAATAATAAGTATTTTGCACTTAATACACATACATTTTTTTTTTGTTTTTTTTGTTTTTTTTTTTTTTGTTTTTCGAGACAGGGTTTCTCTGTGGTTTTGGAGCCTGTCCTGGCACTAGCTCTTGTAGACCAGGCTGGTCTCGAACTCACAGAGATCCGCCTGCCTCTGCCTCCCGAGTGCTGGGATTAAAGGCGTGCGCCACCACCGCCCGGCAACACACATACATATTATTAGCTAGTATTTTATATAAATCTGTTTCTCATCTGTAGGTCCTGATTCAAAATTTCCTCTCTGATATGAGAATTTCCTCTTCTCCTAGGAATGTCATAGAGATGTTAACTGTCCCTGAACTTTGTCTTTAAATTTTCCATAAATCCTCTGACTTCCCTTTGTCTGATAAGAGGTCCTAAGACTCCTTCTTCCAGAGGTTGCCTGCCTCACACTGTTGGTGCTGGCAGTATGTACAAAGTGGCCAAAGAGACTTTGCCTGGATCTTCCAGTTCACAGTCATCAGAACAAACTCTCTTTGTTGAACCTCATTTTGACGTATTTGTCAATGCTTTAATCAGGTCAGTGCAATCAAGTCAGTATTGAAATCAGAAAGGATAGACTTTTGGAGTTTCCATGTGGAAAGTCCTGGGTGGTGGTGTACCTACAGAGAGTATACGCTGTGAATGCTTCAACCACAATCACTCTATGGCTCTCTCCATTCCTGTCCTTTACAGCACGTGTATGGCAGACTATTAAACCCGTTTCCCTCAGGTCTGGGAATTGCTTAAGTAAATGAAATAAACCCAAGGAGAGGGCTGTGGGCAAGTTGATGTACAGGTAGAGATGGCCAAAAGCACAAGCAAAACTACTTGTAGGCCGAGACTGCCACCTGAAGTAGGGGTATCCTGTGGTCCTCAGCTGTCAGTCAAGAGCTCTAGCCCTGGGCAGTTTTCCTAAATCCTGCTTCCTCTCTCTTTTCTCAATGATTCACAGACTTTGATGGAGATTGTGCATTCTGCTGTCATCCTTAACAACTCTGCATCCTCTAAATCAATGGTTCTCAACATGTGGGTTGTGACCCTTCTTGGGGTCATATATCAGATATCCTGAATATCAGATATTTACATTACAATTTGTAACAGGAGCAAAATTACAATGATGGAGCAGGAACAAAAAAAAAAAAACTTTTGAAGGGATGTCATTACAACATGCAGAACTATATTAAAGGGTAGAACCATTAGGATGGTTGAGAACCACTGCTCCAAATATAGATTCCTGGTCAATACACTTTGGTATCTCAGCCTAGGGATTCACAATCTTCCTCACATTTTTCTAGAATTACACCCTAATCTGTCATTGTTTTTTTATGATCCACAAATGTTAAAACGCATTTATGCTATACCTACTACAGTCTCATTCCCTGATACATTGGCATCACCAGCAAGTGTTTCTAGTTCCTAGTTCCATTTCATGACACAAACTTTTGAATATTATATCACAGCACATCATTAGTGATGGGAAACGATGGCAGTTGGGACAGTTATTACAATATAGGCTTAGATTAGTATAAATATTCTTTAAGTTACCTTTTAAATTTATGTCTTCTAAGAAGCAAGTTCATGTCTAAGGCCAAAAGCACTATTATTAAAAAAAATATGTTACTTATTCAAGTTGAAATCTAGTTAAGGTTTAAGATATTGCCATGAAAGCTTATGTCCTACCCTCACCTATATATGTATATTTGTTCTTGCCGAAAATCAATCCTCACAAAGATATTTAGATGAGGTGACATTTGAGGAGTGATGGCATGAAATCGGAGGTTTCATGAATGAGTTGAGTACCACCGTCTCAGGCCACAGTGAGCTTACTTCTCTTTACTGTCACATGAGAGCAGCTTGCATTTTGATCTTGGAATTCTATTAAACAAAATAAAATTCTCTTGCTTTTCTTACCAAATCTATAATTATTACAACTTATTATTTTTAATTTGCACCTGTGTGTGTGGGTGTGTGTATGTGTATACCACATGTGTGAAGGTGCCTGTGAAGTCCAGATAGGGTGTGGGATCTCTGTTAGCCAACACGGGTGGTGTTAGGAACTGAAATCAGTTGCTCTAGAAGAGCAGGACATGCTTTAACTGTTGGAGCACCTCACCAGTCCACAAGGGATAGCACTTTGTTGTAACAGCCCCAATGGACAAATTTAGACCTAGTAATTAAGATTTCAAACAAGAGATGAACTTGTGATTCGGTGTGAGGTTGAAACAATCATGTGAGCTCAGAGAAAAAGAAGAGTTACTTGGTGCAAGGAAAAGACAGGGAGTATTTCAGGGACACAGGAAGTAAAAAAAAAGCCCTCTCCCCATAGTTCCTTTGAAGCGTCTCCCAGCTGAGAAGTGAGAATTTGAGCACAGTTAAGGTTTACTGTGAAGGCTGATGGAAGTCTCAGTAGGTATCCCTGGTCACCTATCTGGAGGAAAGGAGGGTGATTCAGAATACTATGCTTTCCTATGACAACAAGCTAAGCACTTCTTTCCTAACATTTTGAAAACATTAATTCTAATATTTTAAATGAAATCGCATTTGCAGTGAATGCTGATTTGTCTTAAGGTTCACTGTACTATAATGTAGATACATTTCTCTATCAGTAACCTAAAATGCTTAGCTATCAAAAAAAAAAAAAAAAAAAAACCCAGCTAATGGGAGCTGCATTTATCACTGGACCCTGGAACTCATTTCAAACGCCAATAAAACAATTTATAACATTCTTTTGTTAGTGTCCCATTCTTGCTAATCTTCCTTGCAACCAAACACAAACAGCGACTCACACGCCACACACAGAAATACTGGTCTTTCTGCCCCATCATAAAGAAACATTGCAAAACCTTCTTTGGTCAAAGGGCTGTTTTTTCCTTACACAGAGAATTAACTACTACATAACCAATAGACTGGAAACCCTTCGGACCTACAGGGACACTAGATGAAAACGCTTGTTTCAGTAGTAAGTTGTCTGTTTTTCTTTCTATGTCATAATCAAATAGAGAAAAAACAGTCCTAGCTTTGGGGAAGATGATTACCAAATTCTGTATCTGTAATGTTCCGCATCTTTTCTCATGTAACTCACGTCATTGTGTGAGTAGGGCTAAGCATCCCTGGAAGAGTGGAAGTAGAACTTCCTGGACTTTGAGGTTCTCCAGACTTTCCAAACTTATTTGGGGCAACATTCTGAAAGCTAAGGCAAAGGTATAAGACACCAAAGATAAGAAAGAAGAATAAGAAATTAAAAAAGGAAGAAAGTAGAAATGTAATGATATACTAAATTTTCTTGTTAAATCAAGCTTATGTAATTTAGTTTTGGCCAAAATAACTATAAAATATATTTCAAGAAAAAATTTGATAGAAAATATCCTTGCTTTAATAGAAGAAACTGGCACTTTTTCTGTTGTTTATGCTGATCTTTTCAAAAAATTTATTTTTAATTGTGTGTGTGTGTGTGTGTGTGTATCCATGGAGGTCAGAAGAGAGTGTTGGATCCCATGAAGCTGAAGTTACAGGTAGTTGTGAGGCACCCAATATGAGTACTGAGAACTGAACTCAGGTATTTGGTAAGTGCCACCTTTCTGGTTCTTTTAATCTTATATTTTATTTTATTTTTATTATTATTTATTTAGATTTTCGAGACAGAGTTTCACTGTAGCTTTGGAGCCAGTCTTGGAACTAGCCCTTGTAGACAAGGCTGGCCTTGAATTCACAGAGATCACCTGCCTCTGCCTCCTGAGTGCTTGGATTAAGGCATGCACCACCACTGCCCGGAAAATCTTACCTTTTAAAAGTTTGTCTGAAACTTAGCTTAGAATCCCTATAATGTTTTATTGATGGTAGGCATCCATCTTTGTTCTGAACTGAAGAACTTTAGGACTCTGTCCCCAATATCATTAGTGTATGAGAACAATAAAACTGAAATCTACTCTTAATCTTCTGTTATTTCAAAAAATGAGTCTTTCGATATTTTTGGATATGATCCAAACATAGCAAAAATTGCCTTTGGCATTATGCAGGTGTTCTTGGAACTGTACAATGGAGAATGAGGGAGTGTTCAGAGAATGACCTAAGCCTTGTGTCCTTTCTATGCCACACCAATTGCTAGGTCCTTTTTTTTTTTTTTTTTGCCACCCAAAACAGCACCTGTTGTATATCAATACTTACCAAGGTTGCTGAAACTTTTCTTCTTATATTTATAGTAAGTGTTTTTCTTTAAAAATCTGCAATTTCAGTGGTTAAAATGAATATAGCTGCACGTAGCCTAATGCCATCAAGCTGGTGGTTAAGTGGATAAAAAATATCATAATGACGTTCTATACAGCAGTGTGATTATTTCTATTTCTTTATATGTCTGGAATTCCTATACTTTTAATTATGATGTACTAGAGCAAAGCATTCCTTATGAAAGAAAGCATTTTCTGTAAAAAGAGTAGACTCAATACAAGAAAATTGATCCCTTTTGTTGGGCCTCTCCTGTCCCAAAATGCCTGTCTTGATCTCAACAACTTGTACCTTCTCATAGCATTATTTTGTGCATTTTAAATATGCACAATAAAAAAATTTAAAAAACCACAGTCGAGTCCTTTGCCAGAAAATAGCCCAAGAGTCCTGATCAGCACTGTGTTGAGCAAGCGTAAGAAACTGGTAATTTTTCTTTCTGCAGGGAAGCGAAGGGACCACTTCAGATCTGCCCTGACAGACTCATTTTAGCTTCGCATTTTATTTTACTTTCATCTTTTACTGGAAAACATATGATAGTTGGATCCTGGATTAGCTCAAAGATATTTAAAACACAGCCAGAAAAAAAAGAACATTCATAGATCTGAAATTTGACTCCTTAATCACATACTTACACGTTTTTGTGTGCCTCAATTTGGAGTTAAATATTAGCAAGAATTGAAGACAAGTTGTCTGTGGCTTCCCTAGCATTATAACTGGTTCTGATATTTACATAAATTCTATCAAGAAGAAATGTGGTTTTAAAGTGTCAGAGTGACTTACTCCAAGTAGTTTCTCAGACAGAAAAAGTCTCATTTTAAAGACTTTTGAATATATAGTGGTAAGTATTACATTGGTAGGTGTGTACATATGGCTTTACAATTTTATTACCAAATGATTTTGGGTTTTCTCAGACAAGTGGTGCCTGGTTCAAAGGATTTAATAAGCAAGCAAGTATTCCATTGATGAAGGTTCTTTATAACAAGAATAATAGCTTAATCTAACTAGGATTTCAAATGTATTTCATTCTTATGCTTCTAATATTAGTTTGAAAGAAAACTCTTCATAAAGGGAAGAAGTCAGCCCATCAACACTTGAGAAAACGCAGAAACTAACCGATTTCTTGCCATGAAGCCACTAAGCAGTGGTGGAGTGAATGGATTCAGAGAACAGGGTGAATTCCCCGCATTGGGGCTTGAGGGGGATATCAGGCCCTGGCTGGTGTGTACTGATAAAATCGTTCACAGGATGAACAAGAAGACACTCAAGAGCCAACTGTAGTAGTATAGAGGGGACATACTCCTTACCTGAAATGCGTGGAATTAGAAAAGGTTCAGAATCCAAACTTCATGTAGTTTTAGAATATGTGAATATATGCAGGGATATATCTTAGAAATAGAACCAAAAAAAATGAAATTCTGTTATTTTATAGCTATATAGTTGAAAGCAATTTTATACAATACTTTAAAATGTTTTAATTCATGGAATAAAGTTTAATGGTATAGAATTTTCCACTGTCATTTCATGTTGGTGCCCATAAAGTTTTAGATTTGGAAGTATTTTGAATTTTCTATCTGTTTTTTTTTTTCCTAGTAGGGATGCTTTATCTATAGTTGAAAAGAAGGATAAGGCCACTTGTTACCTGGTGTTAAATTAGTTAATCTTTTAAAACTTATTTTTAAAACATTTCTAATTGAAATAACATTATACCACTTTGTGTGCTCCCCTTCCTTCCTCCAGGCCCGTCCTCCCTCAAACTCCTCCCATGAGCCCTACCCTGAAGTCAGTAGCTTCTTATTCATATATATGTCTATACATATATATGTGTGTGCACAATACATAGTCTCAGCCTATTGAGTCAGTCTTTTGTTTGCTTGTATGTATGTGTATATATGGTTTTAAGGTCTATCACTCTGCATTGAATAACCAAGGTGGGGGCTTATCCTTGGGAGAGGGTAATTTTTCTTCTCCCAGCTGTTATTAGTTACCTGTGGTTCTTTGTCTAAGGGTGGGACTCTGTGAAAATGTTCCTTTCTACAATTACATATCCATTGATATTGTGATTGTTCTAGTCTTTTTTATGAAGACACTTCTAGAAAAGATTATTTTACACCAGACTTCCTGGTTTCCAAGAGCCATATATATGGCTCTAGCGATCCTTTTGCTCATTATCTGAGATGACCCTTGACCAGGATGGGTACAGGAGCTGTGATGTAGATGAATCTATTGGGGTTGAGTGGTCTACAATATATTCATCTCTGCATTGTGGCCAGTTGTGGTTTTCTGTGATGGTCTCTGTTTCCTGTAAGGAAAGACTTTATTGCTGAAGGATGGCAGCTACTCTTATCTGTGGGCATAAGAGTAAGATCTAGAATATAGTAAAAACTATATTTCTTGAGAAAAGTTGCAGTAGTTTTTCTGAGGTTCATAACCTCACTAGCCCCAGGGAAGCTGGCTAGGTTGCTAGTAACAGACATGATTCCCCTCCTATTCAGTGAATCTTAAATCCAGTTTGCCAGCTGTTGGATGGCACTGATATGTGAAGGCCACTTATTGTACCTTCATGTATATCTTGCTGGTAATTGTCATGATTTGTAAGCATGCAGCTGCATAGGACTGTTCATCGTCTTTTTCCTTTGACAGCTTGCATAATATTTCCTGGAACCATTATAAGATGGACTGTATGAAAGAGGTATTCAGATCAGGTCCAGCTCAAATTATTTGAGTACTGTGCCCACCCCAACCCCTGAGAGGAAGCCACATATATAACATATTTCTTTTGGAATATATAATATATATATATCACTTAGTAAGTAGGAAAATACAAATTAGAATATTTAAGATTTCTTCTTACCCCAGGCAGAATGACTAAAGTCAACAAAATGCCGGTGAGATTGTGGGGGAAAGTGACTCTCATCCTTGTAATTGGGTTTGTGATTTCGTTCATACTATGGAAATCAGAATGGAGAATTTTCAAAAAAACGAAAGCTAAATCTACCGTATGACCCGGCTGTACCACTCCTTGACATATGACCAAAGGATGCGACATCCCACCTCACAGATATTTGATTAACAATGTTCTAACCCACCCTATTAACAATAGGTAGGAGATGGAAACAACCTAAACATATTTTGACACATGAATGGATAATGAGCCTGTGGTTAGCATACAAAACAGAATACTATTCAGTTGTAAAGAAAAATAAAATCATGACATTTTAAGGAAAATGTATGGACCAAGAAATTACAGTGAGTGAACCCGACCCTGGAAAAACAAAGACCTAGTGTCTCTCTTATCTGGCATTCCTAAAATGCTAAAGCTTTTATTAAATTTCCTTGTTCCATCTGTCATTCAGGCATTGATGTTGACACTTGATATTTGAAAGGAATTATTTTTTCTCCTTTACTTCAGATTAAAATTTTCTACAACCTATAATAAGGAGGTCTTTTGGGAGCTTTGCCTGTTCTAAACATGAGGATATAACTCATTGTTTGAAAATATGAGACTAAGAAAGGTTAAGATTACCTTTTATTTTGACTGTGCCATTCTTTTGAGGTTATTTTTCAACAATGACAATGAATGAATAGCTTCCTATGATAAGGACAATATTCCTAGTAAGAAGGATATCATTATCATTTTATTGTCACATAATTATAACAACATAATTATAGAAAGGCCATATTTTCATCCTAGAAGGAAAACATTTAAACATGTGCTAGAAGTGGTAAGTTTTGCAAGTACTGAACCATGGAATTTAATACCTGGCTCTTGGTTCATTTATTATATGACACATTTGCTAATCATCCTTCAGTTTACCTCAGAATAACAATGAAATTTTGCTTATTAAATTGTATCCAATGTCCAAAATCCATATCCTGTTTTTATTAAAGGTAAGATACAGTCAATTCCTTTTGTGAAGACATAAAGTAGCTTTTTTTTTTAAATTTTTTAATCACGAGTGGACATCGCTGTAAGAATTGGTTCAGCAGTCTTCTAAGAGACTCTTGAACTCGTTGAACTTATTATAAACATGAAAACTACTTTTTGTTCTCTCCCTTGTCATTGCTAAGAAAACAAGTACAGGTGGACATAATCAAGAGAATTATGAACCAGAATGGTGATGTATGGCCGTTAATGTCAAATGCTTGGGAGGCTGAGAAGAAATGATCCCAAGTTCCAGGTCAACTGGGAATGCTTAATAAGACCTTGGCCAAACAAACATTGACTGGGATATAACTTAGTAGCAACAGTATTTGCTTCATGAACAAGAAAGACCTTGGGTTTAGTTCTTAATATCATCACTACAGTCACGCATATGAATGAATCATGAAAAGGCAAACATTTTCAACTGTGTGAGAAATTGTTTGCAGAATTTGCCATATAGTGACAAGAGTGGTCTTTTAACACTGATAAGCAAGAGCTAATTTCCTTTCAACTTGTTTTTGCTAAGGCATCTGATGACTATAGGAAGGAAAATGGAAACATAGTTACATCTATTTATCTATGGGATAAGATGTGATTTTGGGAGATTAGACAAGTTAGCTGTTACAGAATTTCTACCATATATAAGAGGAGAAAACCTTATTGATTTAAACATAGTAGGAGATTCTACCTTCTGAAATTGAATTAAAGTGCCTGTAATCAATGTTGAGGACTTAGCCAACCTTCGAATCCAAATATAATAAAGTTTAAATTTCCCGTTTTCTCCTTATTTTAGTTATAGATTATCCAACTTGTCACAAAACATTCCTGAAACACGATGCAAGAAGAAGAGTAATTCACTGTAGAGTAGTCATCAACTTCCACCGTCAGAGTGGCCCTCATGCCCCTGTCTCTCTCACCTTTTGCACCAAATATTGGAGAGGCCAATAAGTGTTTGGAAGAAATATTGGAAGAAATAAGTGTTTGCGTCCTAATGAATTAATTCTCTGCAATGTGGGTGTTGTATCTGAAGCACTCCTTTCCTGGGAGCTTTCTTGAGTCTAATGGAGCACCCCAGACAGTATTAGTCTTCCTTTTGCTTCCGTGTTGCTTGACTGAGGATTTTAGAGCACCCCCACTCATCCCTAATGTACCTTTTCTCTGGGTCTGGAATGCCCCAACTGAGTCTTGTCTCACCAAGTTTAATGAGCCACTAGATCTTAGTTTGTTCTCTTTAGTAGGAAGCCCCAGAAAAACTGCCACGGGTCAGCCTGTCACAATATTTTACACTGATCGACTTGGCCTCTATCCTCATATAGACGACTCACAAAAAAGTCTTTATGGGGGGATACCCCAGTTGGGATCTCTAAAAGATCACTTGGAAAAATCTAAGAAAGACATCCAGCGTTACATGCCAATAGACAATGTGGGCCTGGCTATCATAGATTGGGAAGACTGGAGGCCCACATGGTCAAGAAACTGGAAACCCAAGGATATTTACAAGAATAAGTCTATTGAACTGATCCAGCAAGAACATAGACAACTTAATTTAACAGAAGTCACCAACAGGGCCAGAAAAGAATTTGAACAGGCAGCAAGAACCTTTATGGAAGAGACTTTAAAATTGGGGAAATCACTTCGGCCAAATCACTTATGGGGTTTTTATCTTTTTCCTGATTGCTATAACAATAAATTTCAAGACCCCAATTACAATGGAAATTGCCCTGATATAGAAAAAGAAAGAAATAATGAACTCTCCTGGATCTGGAAGGAAAGTACAGCCCTTTACCCATCTATATATTTGAGGAGTAATTTGAAGTCGTCTCCAAATGCAGCACTCTATGTCAGAAATCGCGTGCAAGAGGCCATTAGGGTGTCTAAAACAAAGGACCCTCAGAATCCAGTTCCTGTTTTTGTATATACTCGCATTGTGTTTGCTGATCAAATTTACCAGTACCTGCATCAAGTAAGTAAATCAAGGAAGGGCAGTTAAGAGATCATTTTACTATGAATTTTAAAATTCCGTGCTGAACAGAAGTTTGCTTTTAAAGAGTGAAATTTGGCATTTAATATTTATGGATATACACATCTAGAATGTGTCTTGTAATGTCTGTAATGGAGGAAAAATGAGAACAAGTCTTTTAAAATGAGGCAAAATCTTTTTAAATTAAAAGTAAAATTTTTGGTATGGGTGAGGGTTCGTTCACCTCAGGTGTCATTCCTTATGTCTACCTTGATTTCTGAGTCAGACCCTCTTGCTGTGACCTGAAGTTTGCCCATTAGTTTAGTCTATCTGGCCAGTGAGCCCCAGGGATCTGCCTTCTTCCCTCCCCGAGTTTGCAAGTTTGCAAGGTTTCCCCTCCATGCCCCACTATTATTTTTTAAAGTGTGGGTCTTAGGGATGGAGCTTGGGTCCTCATGCTTACACAGCATCTGCTTTACCAACCAATCTACCTCCCCAACCCAGCACTTGAATCCTGGTTGTAATCTTATGAGATACTCATATCATGAAAAATTATACATAATATAGACTATACTTTAACTGTTTCTCTTTTTTATTAATGGGTATGTTCCTTTGCCAGCAGAAGTATTAGAGCAATAAGAGTCTCCATTTTAAAACAGTCACAAAATGCTTGTGTATAAGGTGTTTAGAGAGTATGAAGATATTTAAATTGTGGGATCATGTTTAATTTTGGTATTACTGTTGAATGTTTATTACCTTCACTTCATCCCCATAGGATAACTCTTCTCGTTGTCTTTTCTAGAATGACCTTGTGAATACAATTGGTGAAACAGTTGCCTTGGGTGCCTCTGGAATGGTAATGTGGGGAACTCTTAGTCTAGCACGAAGCATGGTAAGTTGAATTAGTAAGGAATAGATGAAGATATTTCTGTCATTTTAATGTTTTAATAATCATGCCTATATGCACAACAAAATACAGCCATAAGTGCTCACCATTTCCCTTTCCACCGCCACAATAGACCCAATGAATATTGAATAAGGAGGGAAATGTAGGATCAGAGTGCAAAGCAGGGTCATGCAGAGTGTCTTGTAGTTCTGGCTCTCAGAAAAAGATCGGAATGGGGTGTGTGTGTGTGTTATATACCAGGAAAGAGAATAGATGGTAAGCCACTGGGCTTTTACCTGTATATCTCCTCAAATAGCATGGCTTCTTCACATTGAATCCCAAGAATGATAGATCCCAAGAATGATCTATCTGCCCCTTACTTTTGTCATCTTTATAAGTAGTAGTTACTGAGACAAACAGTACAGGTTATAGTGCGATGAGAGCGGACTTATGGGTCTGTAACAGAGGGTTCCTGGAAGTCTTATCTCCATAGCCTGTCTTGTTCACATGGGCACATCAGGACAGGAGGCAATCATTCCTAGGTGTCACCTCCCAAGAGAAGGCTGACCCCATACAGTCTCAGTACAGCACCTGTGTGTTTGGTTATTTGTAGAAGGAAGTGATTTCCTGTCTTATGCAAGCGGGTATAGATCTCAGTCACTGACTTGTAATAAGATTTGGTTTCTTCCTCTATTAAAAAAAAATTCACTGTAATGTTTGTGAATGAAAAATAGGTACAGGTTGACGTTCTACCCTGTCTTCCAAGTCTCTTCGGTATGATTCATTCAGAGATAGTCTTCAACTTTCATGTCACTCAAGGCACTGTCTTGACATTATCTCCTGTGGACTCTTTCAATACATTTCTGCTAAATTTCCCCAATCCATGATCAGTTTCATTTTATCTTTGATATTTATTATTTCTGACCTATATTCCCATGAATCATCTGTCACTTTCCCTCTGATTCCCGAGAACTTGAGAAACTGGTGATTGCGGAGTTTTGTGTTTGTTGGCAGCTATTAGAACTGAACAAAAACAAGTACAAAGAAAACCATTTCCCTTCACTCCACTTTTAGCACGTCCAATGATGTGATGAAGCCAGTTCTACCAGTCCTAACCTATGAGACTTTATTGTTTTTGTTCGGGAATTTGCAAGTTAAACACAACCATTATTTTTAAAAATGATAGGATGATATAGTATAATAGATAAAAAGATGTAAAATTAACGTTAAAAACATTAACTAATATGAAACAAATATAAATATGCTTTTATAATAAATAAAAATGACTAATGCTCAAAATATGCCAGTTGTTATTTCATGTTTACTTTAGTTCATGAGGCTGGGTAGATCTGTCTGTTAAATATATAAGGATGAATACTTCCTAGAATGAATGCTAGCCACATCACATGCCCGTACTATGTAATGGTGATATGTTCAGTTCCCAGCTCCATATTCAGTACTGTTAGATTGATAATTAGAAGTTGGCTAGTGTGGCTATACTAATATCTCTTTTATGGCCAGTTTAAATCTTTCCATAGAATACATATAAGGTGATCCTCAAACCATACTCATTCCCCTAGTCTGTCTGTTGCCTAACTTTTGTCTCTGAAAACATCTGCAGTGTCAGTTGAACTTGATATAACTTTTCATTTATTTGGCACTGAGAAAATGGCATTAAAGAATACTGACAGAGTCTGTGCACACTTGAAACTGGAGGACACCAAGAAAACAAGGCCTTCTAAATCAACATTCAAACCACATATGAACTCACAGAGACTGAGGCGGTATGAAAAGGCTTACATTGGTCTGCACCAATCCTCTGAGTATATAGTATGACTTACAGTTTAGTGTTTTTATGGTATTCCTAGGTGTGTAAATGAGTGGGTCTCTTGTGCATTCTCATGGGCTCTATTCCTTCTGTTGGTTTGTTCTTTTCAATATGAATGTAAAAATTTTTGTTTTTTCTTATTATAATTTTGTTATATTTTTAATATTATCTTTTAGAAGTCTGTTCTTTTCTAATGTTAGACAGAAAGAGAGTGGAACCAGGTGGGAGGGGAAGTGGTGAGAACCTGGAAGAAGTAGAGGAAGTGGAAAACTGTATCAGGATGTATTTTCTGAGAAAAGAATCTATTTTCAATAAAAAGAAAAATTAAATAAAAAATAAAAAATATAAATAAAAACTGTTTCTGGAACATTAAAAAAGAAAAAGTACTTAAAATAGTTGATATTAGAAGTGCTTTACTGTCAATGAATATAGGCATGTGAGTCCTACTATATACTGTATTTTGATCATTTTTCCCTTCCTTAACTTCTCCCAGTTCCTTCTCACTTCCTTACTCACCCACCTTTATACTTTTTAAAATTTATCCCTCTTCCTTTTTCCCTCCCTCTCTCCTTCCCCTGTATCTTTCAAACTAAAAATTTAAAAGCAAAGAAGAAAGAAAACTAACAAACTAAACCCCACCAAGATACAAAGAATACCAAAACAGACCAAAATGAAACAAATAGCAATCCCTGAGAACACACACACACCAGAGACCATTTGTGTTGGTCAACTACTACTGAGCATGGAGCTTGCCTTGGAATAACTTTTATTTTATTTATTTTTTTTTTGAGATTGGACATTTATTTAGTAGGTTATGGAGGGGGAAGGGAGAAGGGGAGAAGAGCAGAGAGGCAGACAGAGAAAGAGAAGAGAGAGAGGGAGAGAGAGAGAGAGAGAGAGAGAGAGCGCCTCTTGGAGGAATAACTTTTAAAGGAAGAAGCAACAACATGTAATATTAAATCTTTGAAGTGAAGTAGATCAGAACTTCATGTCTTCACCCATGGCTAGAGGGAAGGTTCCCTCCTAATGTCTTTTATGACTCCTATAACATTCTTCACTTGAGCAGGAATCTTAAATCATTTAGGAGATAGGCTGAAATTGGGGAATAGATAATAAGCTATTTCTACCAGGGACATCCAGATATCTATTTTCAAAGCTGTTTACCTGAAGGTACTGTTGTGTGGGCTAGAGTTTCACTCATATCTTAATGGACAGCTGCTTCTCCTCCTCCTCTTCTTCTCTTCTCCTCCTCTTCCTCCTCCTCCACCACCTCCTCCTCCTCTTCTTCTCCTCTTCCTCCCCCTTTTCTTCCTCTTCTTCTTTCTTTTTATCTTCTGTTTCTTCTTCCTCTTTTTCTTTTCTTCTTCTTCCTCTTCCTGCTGCTCCTACTTTTTCTTCTATTTTTATTATTTTACTGAAAATAAATTTATTTTCATACAATAAATTCGGATCATGGTTCTCCTCCCTCATCTCCTCCCATATCTTCCTTGCCTCATTACCCTTCCAACTCCATGCTTTTTTCTCTCTTAATAAAGCAAACAGGCAAATAAAACAGGCATAAAAGGACCAAACAAAGCAAACAAGAATAAACTAAGAAGGAGCACAGAAATGCAAACATGTGTGGGCACACATGCATGTGTGCCTGTGCGTGTGCACACATGCTCACAAAAAATCCTAAAAAACTCAAAATGGAAATGATAATATACAAGAAAAAGACAAGTAAATTTTAAAAAATTGCCCAGACAAAGCAATATAGACAAAAAAATCCCCTTAATACTTTTGAGTTTATTTTGTGTTATCTCATGCTGGGCATGGAGCCTGCCATAAAGTGTGGTGAGACCCCCTTGGAGAAACTAATTTTTCTTTTGTGAGTGGTTGTTCTTTGGAGCTGGCTTCTTGGTTGGGGATGGAAACGCCTGTCTACTTGCCCATCTCACTGCCCATGCTCTGTCTTGTTCGGATCTGTGTAGACCCTATCAATGCTGCCACAGTCTGCTATGTGTGTCAGACATGTTTTGCCTGAAAGGCACTGTTTCCTTGGTGCCATTTATCTCCTCTGGCTATTGTCTGCCTTCTCTTCTACAGAATGCCCTAAGCCCTGTATCTTAAGGGATATGATAAAGTCATTTAAGACTGAGTTATAAGACTTTTCTTTCTCTGCAGAATGCCCAGTTGTGGATCTCTTTATTAGTTCCCATTTACGGCAGAAGAAAGTTTCTCTAATTACGATGTAGTGAGACACTGGTCTATGAGTATAGCAAAATATCATTAGGAGTCATTTTATTGCTACCTTCCTTTAGCAAAACAATAGTATTTGATTTTCCCTTAAGCCCATGGCCCATCCAGTTTTAAATTTTTGGTCACTTGACACTGTCAGGCATAGGTTCCATCTCATGGAATGGGCCTTAAATCCAGCCCATTGGTGGCCATTTCCACAGCCCCATGATGCATAGCTTCTAAGCAGAGTGTTCCTATAGAAGAGATAACAAGGAGCTAGGAACCAGAACTCTTTTTCTTCCAGCAAAGATTCCTAAACTGCCTAATCAATTTTTATCTTCAGTTCTCATGTATACCAGTGCTAAGATTTTCAACACTCAAATTCTGTAAAATTTGCCAAAATACTATCATGCACACACAATTCTATAACATTTATATAAACCATACAATTTGAACCCATTTGTTTTGAGCAATCACTTTGAGAACTATTTTTGATGCTGTTTAAACTTGTCTGACGAATATGATTTTTACTATGGCCTTTTATAATTAATGATTAATTAAATAAATCGTAATCCCAATTTAACCATGTTTATGTGTATTTTTCCTTTTCTTCTCAAAATAGTCCTATGGATCAGGCTTTAAAATTCATCTTTAATTTACAAGTGATAAAACTTAAGCATAATCAAATTAATTAATTTTATTTGGCGGTCTTCCAAATAGGAAACTAAAACTTATAAGGTTGGAGATATTTCCAAGTCATACTGAAGGCCATTTATGAAGCAGTGACCCCAACTATCAGGGCTAGAGAGATTCAATGCCCATATTTTAAAAGTTGAAACTTTTCATTCCTTTAATTAATTTTTTTAATAATTGTGAAGGTTCGTGGCAAAATTGAGTCTCAGCTAAATAACTATTTAGTGCCATGAAATGGCCCACAGAACTTAAGAATGTTACGAACAAAATTGGTTAAACAATATTGTTTGTTAAAGTGAAAAAGTGTACTTTCTAACAATATGGTGTATCTATCGCTTTGTTTTCTAAGAGTTGCTTGATGCAGTATATTGTCACATAGAACTGATGCCTTGATATTCTATTTTATGATTTTACAGAAATCTTGTCTGAACTTGCATGATTACATGGAGACCACACTGAATCCCTACTTAATCAATGTCACCCTGGCAGCCAAAATGTGCAGCCAAACACTATGCCAGGATCAAGGCATATGTTCGAGGAAAGACTGGAATTCAGATGACTACCTTCACTTGAGCCCCCAAAATTTTCAGATTCAAGTTTTGAAAAATGGAAAGTATGTAATCCGTGGCAATCCCACCCTTGATGACCTACAGTACTTTTCCAAAAACTTCCATTGCAGTTGTTACGCCAACTTGAACTGTAAGGCACGAGATGACATAGAAACAGTGAGCTCTGTCAGCGTGTGTGCCACTGAAGACATTTGCATTAATTCCTTTGTCATGGGAGAACCCAGTGCTCTGCTTACCAACTGGAAACACACCTATGTTGATAGTAGCAATCAGACAGATATCATATCGTCTGCCACAGCTGGTCCTCGTGTGCCGGGGAAGGACTTCAGTGGGTATCTCTTTGTTCTCTCTATCTGTTCACAGTATCTGAAATATTTACTATAGGTTTTCCATCACTTGAAAGTTGGACATTGTCTTTCAGAAACAGTTCTATATAAAGAACCAAGATTCTACTTAGAATTACAGAGACAAAATATATTCTTTTATCATTAACTAATTTCAAAGGCTATCATAGCTACAGGGTTAACAGTCTAAGAAGAGTGAAGATTAAATAAAATCCAGTTTCTATAAATGAATGTCTTTTATTAATTTGTTTTCTAGTAATTTGCTATTGGTTAAAATTTAGTAATTTATCAATGGTTTAAATCTTCAAGAAAACAAACATTTATATCTTTTAACAAAGAAGTTCTCTAACTTGCCATAATTATAGTTTTAAACTATTCTTTCTTGAAAAATATTTATATTTAGATTTTATGAAAAAGTAAACTTTAAAAAATAATAATCTTATTTTTGTATGACAATATATTTTTGAAATTCATATTTTTAAGGTCTTAAAAATGACTTTTCATCTCTGATTGTCAAGCTTAATGTGTGTACCTAAAATGGCTTTTTTCACCTAAGTATCTAAGTGGGGAACATATTTACCCTCTTCATAAAGCATTTATTGAGTTTTGCTTCTTTCGGGTTTTACTATTCAATGTTACTAAATCCCTGTAAGCCAGCGTATTTATTTCCTTCAGTAAGTTTGTTGTAATGTTTGAAAATTAAATAAATGAATGCTGAGAATGACAACATTGTGTGCTTTCAGTGGTATACTGTGTTTACAGTGCTCTGGCATGCAGATAAGAAACTACGAGGTCAGAATGTCCTAAAAGAAATGAGTGAAAGCTTTCAAAAGGGTGGATGAACATTAGTATGAGAGAAGCATTTCAGAAGGAGGAAAGACTGAGCATGCTTGTTAGGCTAGGTAAAGCAGAAAATGACCAGATGATGCAGTCTTCTGGGCTCACACTGTGACGTCACAACTTGACACCCCAACATCTTTATGTCTGCCATGTTTTATTCACTCACCCACAACATGATGGGCCTATGTTTTAATCCTATAATATCTACACAATGAGGACAGTTGGTTGGTGACTTGTATGACACATGTATCTAGTATGTCACAAGCAACCTCTGGGACTTAGGATGAGCCCACTGAACCATTGTTGAGTACAAAATATGAGGAATCAGTACAAGGTTTTGAACTTGAGAACAGTCATGGGCACTTTTCTTAACCCTAAGATCTAGGATCAATGCCTGCTTTCCCTTAAACTGCATCTTACACTTTCCAGTCCTGTTAAGAGTTTTGTCAAGAGTTAGTTCTTGGAAAGAAATGATCTGATAAAGTTCTGAAATGGATACAATATATTGACTACCTTGCTGAGATGGGTGTCATAGTAACTATTGAGTTAGTTATAGGAGTTAGAAAGGATGGCGACAGCAAAAACTGAAAAGAGAGTTTGTAACTGAGCAATTAGAAAATAAAGGTAACCAGGTTCAGCTCAGGCTTCCATAAATCCAGTCAAGGTTTACTTTTTAAGGTCTTGAAAAGACTGAATAATACGATACATTAAAAACAGTTGACTTTAATCATAACTCAATAAAGATTCGCAAGGAAATGGGTAAGCTTTGTTTATCATGGAAGCACTCTCACATTGATATTGCTGGATGCAATGTTGAGACCAACTTACCTACCATGAAAGGTCATGCACCTGATAAAAAATATATCAATTAAAAATTAGTCTTTCTGGCAATAGTTAGCATAAAACATAACTTTTTATGATGAAGCCTACAGAAACAAATTGCATCTCTGTTTCAGTCAAGTACTTTTTTTTTTTTTTTTTTTTTTTTTTTTTTTTTTTTTTTGTATTTTTGAGACAGGGTTTCACTGTAGTCTTGGAGCCTGTCCTGGAACTAGCTCTTGTAGACCAGGCTGGCCTCGAACTCACAGCAATCCGCCTGTCTCTGCCTCCCAAGTGCTGGGATTAAAGGCGTGAGCCACCACCACCTGGCAGTAGGGCTGGAGAGATGTCTCAGCCATTAAAGGCTAGGCTCACAACCAAAAATATAAGAGTCAAGTACTTTTTTGTCGAGAATCACATTAATATCTGAGTTAAATAAAAAACAATAGGGATTTTCTGCTCATCTTCATTGATAGAGCCTTAAATAACAATGTCCGAAGAATATGGTACAAATACATACAGTAAAATTACAGAGATGAAAAAACAAGGTGCTGGAGAGATGGCTCAGAGGTTAAGAGCACTGGCTACTCTTCCAGAGGTCCTGAGTTCAATTCCCAGCAACCACATGGTGGCTCACAACCATCTATGATGAAATCTGGTGCCCTCTTCTGGTGTGCAGGCATACATGGAGACAGAATGCTGTATACATAATAAATAAATCTTAAAAAAAAAAAAAAAGAAAAAACAAATGTTCACCCAATTAATCAGTAGAGAATTAGAGAAAAACGAAATGACTGGCTTCCTACTGATTCAGTATTAGTTTGCCCGAGTACAAACCACATTTAAACAGTCAAGTCTCATACAAAGCATATTCCCTGACAGGGAGGGAGAGTGCTTTTTTCAAGGATGTGACCCTGGAGAGGCTACCCATGCTCCCATATATGGCCCTAACTTCATGTACATTCATGCAGCATTGAATAAATTCACTTTTTTTTCCCCACAAGAAAGTGGGGATTAAGTGCTAGTAAAGATTCTATGATGAGAATTAGGGTAGTCATCAATCTGATTACATGGGAAGGACAGTTTAGGTGTCTTCTCCACCTTAGCTTAGGGTCTTAGCTGGGGTCATTCTTGGGGATTTTGGGAATGTGTCTAGTGCCAGGTTTTTCGCTAGCCCCATAATGACTCCCTGAATTAAAATATCTCTTTCCTTGCTTTCCCTCTCTGTCCTTCCCCCAACTTGACCATCCAGTTTCCTCATGTTCTCCTCCCCCTACTTCTCCCCTCTCCTTCCACCCTCCCTTCACCCACCCCATGCTCCCAATTTTCTCAGGAGATCTTGTCTATTTCTCCTTCCCAGGGGATCCATGTATGTCTCTGTTAGGCTTTTCCTTGCTACCTAGCTTCTCTGGGGTCATGGACTATAGGCTGGTTATGCTTTGCTTTATGTCTAATATCCACTTGTAAACGAGTACATACCATGTCTGTCTTTCTGGGTGTGGATCACTCATAATTCAGCAACTGATGGAAGCAGATGCAGAGATCCACAGCTAAGTACTGGACAGAGCTCCCAAAGTATAGTCAAAGAGAAGGAGGAGTAGTAATATGAATAAAGGTGCCAAGACTGTGCTGGGGATCCCCACAGAAACAGCTGACCTGATCTAGTGGGAGCTCACTGAGTCTGGACTGACAGTGGGGGATCAACATAGGACCAAACTAGGGCCTTTGAATGTGGTTGGCATTTGTGTGGCTTAGGCAGACTGTGGGGTGACTGTAAGTGGGCCCAGACTTTATCCCTAGTGCATGAACTGGCTTTTTGGAGCCCATTCTTTATGGACGGATACCTTGCCCAGCTTAGATATAGGGGGAAGGCCTTGATCCTGCCTCAAAGTCATGTGCCAGACTTTGTTGAATCTCCATGGGAAGACTTACCGCCTCTGAGGGTGGATGAGGGGTGGGGTAGAGGGAAGCAGCAGGAAGAGAGGGAGTGGGAACTAAAATTAGTATGTAAAATGAGAAAAGTTTTTCTTTTTTTTTTTTTTTTAATCAGTAGTAATGGGTTTAGGGAAGAGCACTGGGGGAAGAAATGAAGGTTATATTTCTTTAAAACATTTTATGTAGCTATAAATTTCTCTGTTCTCAACAAAATAGGATGTAAAGGATTTTTTTAAGGAGTTAGGTGTTTAGTGAGCTGTCATTAAGACACATGAAAAGGGATGATTTTCTAAAAACTAGTCACAAAGATCAGGTTATACAGCTTAGTAGAAGACTACTTTGCTCATGTGCCCGAAGTTCTAAGTTAAGTTCCAAGTATCATAATAGAAGAAAAGAGAGAAAAGAAGAAAGAAATATAAGAAGAAAGGATGGAAGGACACAAAGGAGGAAAGAAAGAAGAATGTCTTTGGAAGCGAATTTTGGGTCTGAATGTGAGAGGCTGGTGTGTGTGTGTTCACTTAGGATAATTGCTGGGTTCTAAATACATGAAATACTGTGCTAACCTTATTATTCATAATTGAAAAAAATCATAGTGATTATAGCTCAGTGGTAAGAGCATTGGTTGCTTTTCCAGAGGTCCTGAGCTCAATTCCCAACAACCACATGGTGGCTCACAACCATCTAGAATGAGATCTGGTGCCCTCTTCTGGAATGCAGGCATACATGCAGGCTGAACACTGTATGCATAATAAATAAATAAATCTTATTTTAAAAAGAAAATAATATAAAATGAAGAAGAAAAAGCCATAACAGAAATTCCTGTGAAATGATGATTTGGTAATGAAGTCATAAATTTCTGTATCTTGACTGGCAAATTAACAGGGCTCTTTACCATCTGATTTACTGCTAAGAAAGTGGACAAATAGAGTTACAATGAAGAGCGGTGAAGGCATTTGAAAAAATCTGGTTCCCAGGCTGCATCTTGTCTACTTGACTCATAGATTAGTTCAATGAAGGCAAAACTATGAGCTTGATATTGTACAACATAGTGCCACAAAGTCTGAAAAGATTTTGATGAGTGCTGAGTATAACTGTAATCCACTGAAAGCAGATTGGATTAGTTTCTGATTCTGGTGATCAGATGCTATGGGTAAATTAGTTCTCCTTTGCCAGATTAGAGACATTTCATAAAAAGTTATGTCAGACTTTGGAAATGCTCTCTGTCATCTTCTGTTTATCTGGGTGCATACTAGAAATAGGTTTATACCTATATTTTTGCCTGATGGATTCAAAGTAGTGAAAAAACAATGTTTTCTTCTTCATTCATATTTATTTCTTATCAGAGGTTATTCTGTAGTGCTACTATATTAGTTGAAAGGAATAATATGTGCATTTCATGCTTGAGTGTGTGGCATGCATGTTTTTACAAGTTTGTGCCTCTGTAATGGGCATTAGTGGTCATCTATGGATTGACAAACTTGTTGCCAGAGAAGAATGAAGAACTGAATGTCAGTGAAGGACAGAAGTCCAAATTTCAAGAACAGTGAAAGTAATAGCTTTATTCCTTCTGGATGGGAGGTTTTGTTCTGGCTTGGGTATTTAATGGGGCCAGTGGGACTTCACCTTCCTCTATTGGTTCTGTTTATATACAGGCCCCTGAACCTTCTTCCTGTTCCTTCTCTTATTTTGTCAATGAGTTTTGGGAACATGAAGTCACCCTGTCAAGGAGCTTGCTTTTGTATTCCTTGCCTACGTATGTACCCCTAACTCTCCTTCACCTGCATACTTACTTGTATGTGTGTGTGGAGGCCACAAACCGATGCTGCTCTTTTTGGTTGCTTCTCAATTTTATTTTGTGAGACAGGGTACCTCACTAACACAGGAGTCCACTTTTGGGATACACTGGCCAGCCAGGGAGCCCCTGAGATCCTCCTATATCTGATGCCCTGTGCTTGGGTTACCGGTATATGCAGTATGTGTCACACGATCCAGCTTTGACATGAGCTTTAGGGCTCAGAACTCATGTGCTCATTCTTACACAGAAAGTATTTCACCCACTTAGTCACTCCCAAAGCAGGAAGATGTGCACTTAAAAGTGTGTCTTTATATTAGTGAACTAACAGATAGTAATAACCCTAACTGAAAAGATAATTTTGGAAAATTAATTCTGATTGTCTTTACCTGGTGAATACTGGTTCCTCTTGAGCTTGATGTCTGTTCTAGTTAGGGTTACTATTGCTACAATGGAATACCATGACCAAAAGCAAGTCGGAGAGGAAAGGGCTTATTGGCTTACACTTTCACATCATAGTCCAGCACTGAAAGAAGTCAGGAAGTGAAGCAGGGTTGGAGCCTGTAGGCAGGAATTGGTGCAGAGGCCGTTGGAGGGGTGCTGCTTAATTGCTTGCTCCAAAATCTCACATCTCTTCTGTGATTCATCCATAGGGCCCTCTCAGAGGCTCCAAACAGCATCCCTATCTGCTGCTGACACCAAAAGTTCTATCTGATTAATTGGATCATATGCTCCAAGTGGTAGCATGGCTTGTACAGCAGTCCAGTCTGCACCTGTTGAAGAGCCGTCCCCTGTTCCAGGCTCCACTCAAAGCTGGCAGCTTACATAGTCACTAGGTAGATGACACCCAAGTGGGAATGTGCTGTCTTCAGGATCCAAATATTTAGGCCCACTAAATATTGTGCTTCTTTCTTGGTGGTGGTAGGGCCAAGTGCAATAACTTATCCCTCACCTTAGAAGGACTACCTCTGCTTGACTTACACCACCGGACTCCTAAGAATTTTACTGAGGTAGAAGGACCTTGAGTTTTAGTTGGATTTATTTACCATACCCTGATGATCATTTGTGTTATCAACAAGTTCAAAGTGGTTGCTACCTCCTGTACATTTGATCCAATAAGCATAATTTTGTCAATATGGTGAACTAATGTGACATTTTGTGGAAGAAACAGACAATCAAGATCCCTTTGAACTAAGGGCTGGAGAGTTAATATTTCCTTGAAGTAAAGCTATAAAATTATACTTCTGATCTTGACAATGAAAGCTAATTTCTTCTGGTGGTCCTTATGGACAGTTACTGAGAAAAAGACATTTGTTAGACCAATAGCTGCATGTCATGTATCAAGAGATATGTTAATCTTCTCAAGTTAAGGACTCCACATCTGGGATAGCAGCTACAAATGGAGATACCACTTGGCTGAGTTTTCCATAGTCAATTTTCATTCTCCACAATCAGTCTGTCTTCTCCACTAATGATCTGGGATTCCCCTCTGTATGCTGTGAATACCATTGGTTAACAAAGAATCTGCTTTGAGCCTATTGCATCGCAGATGCTGGATGGAAAATTACTGGTAGGCCCCAACCTTGTGGCAGTGCACAGATGAATAGAAATAGGTTAATTCAAAATACAAGACCTAGTGAGAAATATGCATAAGCTAACAGGCCAACCAGTGTTTTAATTAATACAGTTTCTGTGTGCTTGTTTTGGGTCTGGTTGGTCAGGAAATGAATGAGCAGTCTCCACCTACACACTGGCCAGTTGGGAAAGTTAAAGGAAGATGTGATTGGGACCATGACTGTGGCATCTTTCAAATCCCTGAGGGTAGCACTAATGCCTTCAGTTCCTCCAGGGATGTGGTATTGTTTTTGATTCACTATTTTTCTTGGCAGATGCAACTCTAAAAGCTCCCATTTAGTTTTTCCAACCATAAAAGCCCTTACTTCAAAGGTCAAGGAACCAATGTGAGAATTCTACCAACTTCTATGTATAGTTACCCCAATTTTATGTTCCAAATTTATGGAAATAACCATGGGATGAATTTGGGAAACCACCAGACCAATTATGAATGGGTTTTCAGCCAAAACCTGAGCTCCATAAGTCCCTAATTTAGCTGGTCAGTCACAATGTTTCTTGGGGGTCTCCAGGAATCAGCATCAATAAAGACCCCAGATTCTGATTGTTTCCTTTCCCCTAGTATATAGCTACCCTTGTAAAAGGCTGTAGGTCTCTCTGGGGAAGGACTGGGAAGGCTAACAGTAAAACTCTTAGGTATTTTATCAACCTAGCCATACCTTCATTCAAAGGTCTGGATCTGAAAACTGGCTCAAGTCTGGAAATTGGTTCACAGGCTGAGATTTCCCTTTGCCATGATCCATTGTAGTCTTTCTTTTATATGTTTGAGAGTTTTTCTACTTATACAGCTCAAACAAAAATGCAGTAGGCTGCTTATCTATTTTGTACCTGGAAAAACCATGATTGATTAGCAGTATTAAAAGTCCACACAAATCATGCCACCGTAACAATTGCTTTGCCAATGCTGCCCATTACAATAACTATGATCACTTTGCCATTAGATATTCAGTGCTGCCACCTGACCCCTGCTCATTTGGGGCTCAATAAACCTATTACATCTAATTCAGCCAGCTGAACAACAGCATCCCCAACCAACCCTAAGATCTGACATAAGGAAATAGGCTACAACAAAACTCTTGAAATGTGCTGGTACCCCTCTCACTATTTTGCTAATACCTCACTAATCTTGTAGGATTAGTGAAGGTCATGGGCCTTCCCTTTGGGTAGGATTAGGTTTTATACAGCATACTCACCCTAGCATTGAACTTTCCCCAGACCTTAAATCTCTTCATCAACACTAAGCCAAGGAATATTTATTAGGCATCTTAAATTCCTTTCCAGTAGGCCATTATTTGACAAATACTTTAGCCAACCATTCGAACTTTTAACACGGTAAAAGAAAACTGTGTGAGATTTCATATTAAGCATCAGTTTCTTCTCAGTGGATCCATATCAAGAAACTTGCCAGATGCTGTTTTGTGTTCCATCCACCATTGTCCCACACCCTTAGAATCCATTGCCACCATTATTTCCAGACTTCTGCTTGAATGACTTAACAAACTCATTAAGGTCATTAGTAGTATAGTGACAATCATCAGGGAACACTTTCTATGTCTCCTCTAGGAGCCCACTTAGCCTTATAGGTCTAGAGGCCCTGAGGTACATTGGCATTGCCTTATCTGGTATCTTCTTCAGAGGTAGTCACTGCAGGCTTAGTAGAAAAATGAACGATTAATTTCCTCAGTCCAAGGTGGAAAAGGCAATGTTTCGGGGGTTGGGAGTGGCAGTTCATCTTATACTGAGAGTGGAAAGACTGCTTCTTTAGGTGAGATAGAGAATCTGAGGGTTCAAAGTTCTCAGCTCCAATAGCCCCCCCATCTCCACAGCAGGTTATAGGATCCCATTCATTACCAATTAATACCCTTACTTTAGCTGCCAGTAACCTCCAAGTTTAGGGCTTGAATTTTTAATGTAATCCAGTCAGCCTTATAATGAGTGCTTTAGTTTGATTTTCACAACTTTGAGACTCTGCAGCTGCTGGAGAGAGAATTCCCTTCCAGGGCACACTTAAAAATGTTTAGATAGCTTATGTTTATCTGGAACCAATCAATTTTAATACTGAGTTCATTGTACTTCACCATATTCTGAGATCCTAGAGGCTGGTTAATTTCATCATGGAGCTCATTCTTTTTCTTGGCAATTAATCCAGAGGTCCTAGGAGCTACTAACCAGCATCATTATTTTTCTTATTTATTCACAAATTGTCCAGTTTTATACATAGAGTCACCAACTCCTTTGCCTTTCACAATTGGTGAATTGAGATAGTCAAATTTATTTCCTTAAGTTTAAAAATAGTTAACACATTGGGTCTTCAGTATTTTCTGAGCTTCTAGGAGAGGTTTTAGTAACTCTAGAGGTTTCATTTAATATAGGCGTTGGTAAACTGAAAATCCTATTTCAGCCAATAAATTATTTTTTTTATTTCTGTTGCTCTAGAACCACTTCTGGTACCAAATTCTGTATTAGTCAATGTTCGCTAGAGGAGCAGATTCAGTTAGTTCTATAATAGCTGTTTACCATCAGAAGGTTCAAAAATTTAGTAGTTGTTCAGTTCACAAGGCTAGATGTCCCAGCTAGTCTTTAGTATATGCCTCTGATTAAAGTCAATTGGGAACTACAACAGTCTAACCCAGGCAGGATGACAAAGGACACAGACCCGCCAGGATTGAAGGTATGGATCACTCCTCCAGGGAAAAATCCAAGACTTGTTGAGGTACGCACTGAAGGTGGAAAAAATACAGAATGGTTAGCAGAGGAGTATCAGCTAAGGCTAGGTGACTTACAGAAATGAGGATTATAATTGATGTGAATATTTCTGCCATATTTTGTTAAGAATGCCTTTATACAGATATTTGTGTTTTCTTTCCTCCATTTCTTTATTTGTAATGTCACTTCAATAAAGAGGGTATTAGTGGTTGTCATATTTAAGTTTGATATACTAAAAGAATATCCCTGAAGGGACATTTCCCCCTGTTCTAAAATTTATAATGCATTTTTGGCTCTAAGAGGGATAGTTATGATATTTAGGCATAATTATGACCTGGTTAAATATATAATGTGTTTATCCATGGAATAGTTTTGTTAGGCATAATTATTATCTGCTTAGTGTTCTCATTTGAACATCAAGTAAGACATAAGAAGATATGATTCTGTATCAAGTTGGGAAGAGGCAGAGTTGTGGTGACCACTCTTGGCTGTCTACTTGACTATATCTGGAATTAACTAAAACCCAAGTGTCTGAGTACTCCTGTGAGGGATATTTTTTAAAAAATCATCTGAAGTAGGAAGGCCTACTTAGGTTGAAAGATACTCCTTTAATCTAGATATTTTGAGCCTACAAATCTGGGCCACACCTTTTTCAGGCAACCTTTATAAAGAGTATAGAAAATAGACGTTAGCTCTCTTTGCCTGCCTGCCCTTGCTCTTTCTGAAAAGTCCATTCCTTCACTGACTTTAGAGCCTACTTCTTCAGAATTCTGGTGTGTACTGAAGACCAGCTGCGACATCTAGCCTTGTGTTCTGAACAGTTCTCTCCCTCTAGAGAACCCTGAATAATAAATTAACCACAGCAATTTTGTATGAATTGTGAATCTTGAATTCATGATTGATATTCCTGATCTCATCAGACTAACTGCCAGTATTCTATTCCTAAGAATACGTGAGCTCATTTTCATTCATAAAACTGCCAAGATTGTTTCAATGTGATTATTCTGTACAATGTTCTGACATTTTGATAAAATTTGTATTTTACATAGAGTGACTAGGGATATGAAAGTGAAACCTCATCAGCAAAAGTGAAGACATCCTGAGAATCTTCTCTGCCTACAGGAGAGGAGGAGACCTGTGTGGGAGTTATGAGGGTGGGAGGGGAAGTTGGTAAAGAGAGGTAAAGAGAGAGAGAGAAGTGAACAGGACTGGCAGTCTTTGCTTTCACTGGTTTCACTGAGAGCAGTTATCTGCACATTTAATGTGGACGTAACCAGTTTCCAACTTCTTGTGGAGGCAAGATCAGTTACATTCAATGCCTGGATGGCTTCACCTCCAGAGGGGGTGAAGCTCTCGTGGGAAGTCAACAAATTCTGTCATGTCACTTGAGGCAGGACCAAAGCTCTCTCTTCTGTATTTAGGCTGAGCAAGATATCCCTCCATAGGTAATGGGCTGTAAGGAGCCAGTTCATGCACAGGGATAGATGAAGACTGCCAGTGACCCCACAAACTGCCCAAGACACACCACTGTCATGCACATTCAGAGGGCCTAGTTTGATCCTATGCAGGTTCCCTTGCTGTCAGTCCAGAGCCAGTGAGCTCCCACTAGCCCAGGTCAGCTGATTCTGTGGGTATCCCCATCATGATCTTTGCTCATATTATTGCTCCTCCCTCTCTACAACTGGACCCCAGGGGCTCAGCCCAGTGCTTAGCTGTGAATCTCGGCACCTGTTTCTGTCATTACTGAATTATGGTTCTATGATGACAATTAAGTTAGTCATCAATCTGATTATAGGGGAAGGGAGGTTAAAGCATCCTCTCCACTACTGCTTAGATTCTTAGCTGGATCCCTAGGAATTTCTCTAGTGCCAGGCTTCTCGCTAGTCCCATAATGACTCCCTGAATCAAGATATCTCTTTCCAGCTGGGTGGTGGTAGAGCACAACAACAACAACAACAAAAAACTAAAAAAGATATCTCTTTCCTAATTCTCTCTTTTTGTTCTTCCCCCATTTTGATCATTCCATTCCCTCATGTTCCCCTTCCCCCCTTCTTCCATCCCTACTCCATTTCTTCCCTCTCCTTTCCCCCACACTCCAATTTACTCAGGAGATCTTGTCTATTTCCCCATCCAAGGGGAATACATGAATGTCTCTTTTAGGGTCTTCCTTGTTTTCTGACTTCTCTGGGGTTGTTGACTGACTATTACAAATAATGCTGCTATGAACACAGTTGAGCAAATGTACTTATGGTATTTTTTGTTTTTTGTCTAATACTCACTTATGAGTACTCCTGACCTCATTGGCACAGGAGCCAAATTCCTAACTATAACACTAGTAGCATAGACACTGCGAGACCTGAAACTGAGAAACTTCTATAAGGCAAAGGACACAGTCAACAAGACAAAATGGCATCCTACAGAATGGGAAAAGTTCTTCACCAACCTCACATATGACAGAGGGATGATCTTCAAAATAAGGAAACTACATCTAAAAATACCAAATAATCCAATTAAAAATGGGGTATAGATCTAAAGAGAGAATTCTCAACAGACGAGTCTCAACTGACCACAAGGCACTTAAGGAACTACTCAACATCCTTAGCCATCAGGAAAATGTATATCAAAACAACTCTGAGATACCATCTGTCAGAATGATTAAGA
Organism: Chionomys nivalis; assembly: GCF_950005125.1. NCBI lineage: Eukaryota > Metazoa > Chordata > Mammalia > Rodentia > Cricetidae > Chionomys > Chionomys nivalis. The sequence continues at coordinate 178,163,919 of NC_080086.1, read as the reverse complement.
TAAAAAAAAACCCACTGATGACAGCTTATGCTAGAGAAGTGTGGAGTAAGGGGAATACTCTTCCATTGCTGGTGGGAGTGAAAACTAATACAATTTCTTTGAAAATCAGCAGGGTGGTTTTTCAGTAAATTGGGAACCAATCTACCTCAAGATCCAGCAATACTACTCTTGGGCATATACCCAAAGGATTTACACTCATACCATAAGTACATTTGCTCAACTGTGTTCATAGCAGCATTATTTGTAATAGTCAGAACCTGGAAACAACCTAGATTCCCCTCAACTAAAGAATGTATAATTGTGGTACTTTTACACAACAAAGTACTACTCAGTGGTAAAAAACAATAACATATTGAAATTTGCATGCAAATGTATAGATCTAAAAAAAAAAAATCCTGAGTAAGGTAACCCTGACCCAGAAAGACAAACACAGTATTACTCAGTCATAAGAGAATCAGTTCTTTTAAAGAGTAAAACCTTGGGTAAGTTGACCTTGCTTTAGTGGAATGCCACACATCCAAGAAAGAAATTCAGGCAGCAGAAGTTGGTGTTGATGGATAAAACCAAAATGACACAAAGTAGCATGGGTAGGGAAGGGGTTAGATTTGGGAAGAGTTTTGGGAAGGGAGTGCATATGATAAAATCATGTGGTACAAAATTCTTAAAGGCCCTGGTTTCCTTCAATGATGGACTGTAATGTGGAAGAGTAAACCAAATAAATCATTTCCTCTTCAACTTGCTTTTGGTCATGGTGTTTTATGACAGCAAATTAACCCTAACTAAGGCTAACCAAGTGGTCAGGTTTATCAGAGTTACTTATGGTAGCAACATTTTTCAGTTATTCCACCTGTGGCTGTGATAAAATACTCTAACAAAAGCAACGTACAGAATAAAGTGTTTATTTTAGATTGTAGTTGGAGGCTGGAGTCTGGCAAGATGGAGAAATCTTGGCTGTAGGAGATTATGGTAGCTGTGTACATTGCAACCACAGTCAGGAAACCAAGAGTAATGTATGCTGGGGCTCAGGACAATCTCCCTATATAGAAAGCCCAGGACCCCTGCCCATGTATTGATGCTACTACCTACAGTGAAGGTGTAGCTTCCTATCTAAACCAACTCAATCCAGACAATAAATCGTAAGTGTGTCCACAGGCTTGTTTCCTAGGTGATTTTTGGGCCTGTCAACTTGACAATGAGTAATAATGATCATAATTCTCAAAACTGAAAATTAAGATGTTGTAATGTTGAATTGTAAGTAAGTCTCAAAAACTATGAGTTATATTGGAATTGCTCAACTTTCATGACAGAGCAAGCTGCTCAGGTTTGATTTTTTTTTAATTAATTAATTTATTTAATTATTAAAGATTTCTGCTTCTTCCCCGCCACCACCTCCCATTCACTCCCCCTTCCCCAATCAAGTCTTCATTCCTCCTCAGCCCAAAGAGCAAGCAGGTTTCTCTGCCCTGTGGGAGGTCCAAGGACCACCCACCTCCATCCAGGTCTATTAAGGTGAGCATCCAAACTACCTGGGCTCCCACAAAGCCATTACGTGCAATAGGATCAAGAACCCATTGCCATTGTTCTTCAGTTCTCAGTAGTCCTCATTGTCCATTATGTTCAGCGAGACCGGTTTTGTCCCATGCTTTTTCAGTCCCCGGCCAGCTGGCCTTGGTGAGTTCCCGATAGAACATCCCCATTGCCTCAGTGTGTGGGTGCACCCCTCGCAGTCCTGAGTTCCTTGCTCGTGCTCACTCTCCTTCTGTTCCTCCTTTGGATCGTGAGACTTCAGTCCAGTGCTCCAATGTTGGTCTCTGTCTCTGTCTTCTTTCATCGCCTGATGAAGGTTAATATTCAGGGGGATGCTTATATGTTTTTCTTTAATGCCTGCTGTTTATTTATATAGCTGCAGATAAAAAAAATTTTAAACCTTAATTACCCACTTTTGGATAAGGGGAGAGCAGTTGGATTTCAGTCTGTGACTGTTGTCTTGTGTTATTCAGAGTGCCATAACGAAGTATGAAAGACTACACAAAACTAAATGCAGTTCTCTCCCTTGAATTCAAGGTAAATAGCTACAGCAATCCTAAGATGCCACTAGAAGAACGCTCACGAGACTCTGTTTACACTAGGTGTTCTGTTGTTTTCTTCACCATACCTGAGGAAGAAGCAATAACTGTTCCCATGATGAGAAGACTGAAACTTGGAGGTGTTAAGTGGCACAGCCAAGATAACGCAGACAATAACAAGTGGGTCAGAAATTAAAGCATATTTCTTTCTTCTTTATTTTCTTGATACAGGATCTCAGGTATCTCAGACTTACCTAAAACTCACTATATAGCTGAGGGTGACCTTGAAGTTTTGCTTCTCTTGCCTTCATCTACTGATAACTCCCAAGTATTAGATTATAGGCATACACCACCACATCTTATGTTTTGGTTTGAGGAATCAAACTCAAGGTTTTCTGCCTTCAAGGCAAGAACTCTACGAACTAAAATACAATTGCCAGCCCTACAATCTGTTAAACATGTCCTCTAGTGACTGGAGATCCAGTTGTGTTCATTGAGTCCTAGCTACAGATTCCTTCTTGGGCAGCCCCTCTAACTGATTCTTCCTAGAATGGTCAGCTTTCTTTGATTAGTTTATCAGAGTGTTTTCTTGATGCCCATACCTCAGGCTATATGTAAGGTAAACTTGTCCCCACTGGATCCTCATTGGTAGCTACTGGCTTACTTTGGCCCATAACTGTTGGACATTCCTTATTTGTAATATGGAACTGCAGGCATAAGTTAGTTATTGTTAGGTCCAAGGACAAATACTTTCTCCTGAAATGTAATGGAAATGAGTGTTATAAAGCTGAATTAGGTGAAGGCTCTTCTTACTTCACTGTGTCTTGTTTGCATGTTTGAGACTAAGTGTAGGGAAGCGATAGAACATGAAACAGAAAATATCCAGACAAATCTCTGTAAAGGTGCCCATGGAGTGGAAGTAAAATGCTTGCCTTGGATCTAAAAAAATGTGCTATGTTGTTTTTCATTCCATCAGAGGTATTTTATCAGGTGTATCAACAGATAGGTCTATTCTGCTGGAACTGATTTACTCTAACTTGGTTAAATTGTTGTTTTTACTTCAGAATTTTCTTCTTCCCATCATCTATCTCAAAGTAACAGAAAATTAATTTTTAAGCTTCATTTTGTAAGTCAACATGGTAAAAAATTAAATGGAGCAGAAGCCAACTATTAGGCTCTTGAGCTCACCGGCATAAATTTCCTGCCCCCTGCTACTCTTGAGAAGATGTGGGGTGGTGCTATGGTTACAAACACCCTTGCAAGCACCCTGGACTTCTTTATGATTCCAAGTCTAAAACAATGTCCATGCAGCCTGCTGCAGTGGGTAGAAGCATTCCTCTGTTTTAAGTAGTTATGACGATTGTAGACCTGAGCAGAAAAGTTTCTTTGTGCAGTTGAGAGGAGTGACTAAAATATTCACAACTGTAAAAGTGTAGGGAATAAGTGTTTGTGGTTTCTCAGTTATAAATGGGATCATATCCCATCTTTCCAAGGCTCAGTGGACATCTCAGTCATAGGGTTATAAGGATTGTAAAAGCCAGTAAAAGTCTGGGAGGATCAGCTTGAAACAGTGTTTTCTGACATGACAGGGTAACTGAACTCAGTGACTATCAATAATTGCAATTGCTTACATAAGATGTGAACAAGATTAAGCAAGTCAAAAAAGCTATCATGGATGCTGAATTGGTTCACAAGCCCTCACCCCTAGTTGAGGAGCTATTGGTGGTTGATAGCTTTGAGGAGAAGGCTAAGTCTCTTTTTAGTCTTTGCTAGGCCAACCACATCTTTGTGTATACGTCAGCACAAGTTGGAGTCAATATATTGAGCAGATTGTTTAAAGAAAAACAGGCATGAAATTGAAAAGGGGATGGTAGTGGACCTGGAAGAAGTTAGAGAAAGAGTAAGTGTAGTCAGAGGATGCTTGTTTATTCCCTGCTGCCCGGACTTGATATAACCACACAGAAACTGTATTAATTAAATCATTGCTTGGCCTACTAGCTTTAGCTTCTTATTGACTAGCTATTACATCTTAAATTAACCCTTTCCTATTAATGTGTGTATTGCCATGTGACTTACTGCCAAGGTACTGGTGCATCTGTTTCCTACGTGTGGCTACATGGCATCTCACTGACTCTGCCTGCTTTCTCCCAACATCCAGTTTAGTTTTTCTGTCTGCCTCTATTTTGCCCTACAACAAGCCAAAGCAGCTTGTTTATTCGTTTATCAATAAAGGCAACAACATATACAGAAGGACTTTCCACACCATTTCTCCTTTTCTGTTCAAATAAAAAGGATTGTTTTAATTTTAACATAATAAAAATTACATATAATAAAACAGGTATCAAGCAAGAATTACAGTTACAACATTTATATCTACTTTATCTTTTATCATAACCGAGAAAAACTATAATTATAACTATCTATTCTTTAGCTGAATAGATGTATCCATGTAAGAAATTCCTAGGAGCAGTAAAATATTATATTAAATTTGGAGATGTTGAAAGCCACAGAGGTGGACATTCTGAGTATCTTCAGTGGCTTTCCTTGGTGTCGTTCATTCACCTTTCAACTACACATGAATTTAAAGGTGTTTCATTTCTTTTTAAGGCATATGCACACATAAATTATCAAATGACTTCATTCAGCCAGACAGGAAGAGAAAACCTTGGATGAAACCTCTTTCCAAGCTTACGTTCTTGACCACAGTGAGTTTTCCTATACAATACTATGTATTAGCCACTGGTAGCCTGTTTGTGTAAATGAGGAACCAAGAATACTGAAAATGTTATATCTACCCCTGAAGACAGTCAGTATTCACCACGACTTTCTACAGTGTCGTGTGAAGTGATGGCTCCTCACACTCAAGTTTTATTTGCATCTTTCTACTCTATTAGGTACACGCTTCTAAAGTTCAGATGTACAAGCTAGTTCGAGCTGCCATGTTTACTCCAAAAACAAAGCCACACTGCCAAGCACTTTGCATTTTTGTACATCAGTCAAGTTCTCAAAACACTTCTGAAGTGTCACAAATCCCCCTGTGAAGTGGGATGTTGTTTTGTCTGCCACTAAGAAATAGGGACTTGTTTAGGCGTCACAGAGACACAGTGCCAGAGAAGACAGAAACAGATAACCTTGTCAGCTCAATAGGAAATGAGTGCAGGAGGACATGGACATGGCATTTAGAAGGTGAGTTCCATAGGAAACGAGGAAGCTAAATATCCTTCATCCTTTTCCTTGGAGAAGGCCAAGAGAATGAGGTATCATAAACAGGACAAGGAGGAAGAGCAGCTATCAAAGTTCACCTCGTAGCACAAGCAGTATAGAGCTACTGGGGCTGGACATAGGCGTCATGAGCTGAGGGTGTGGTGTAAGTCAATAATAACTCTAGAAAGAGTTGTGGAAGAAAAATAATTAGACAGGAGCCCGTATGAGTTGTTGTGGGGTCCAACATCTTCCTGACTAGAATGCTTAAGGACAGGGATGCATTTGTCAAAATCTTGTCTCCCCTTCCTGTCATTTTTTTTTTTTTTAGAATTTCTCCATCTACCAGAAAACTTCTCTTGGGGATTTGATGGAGTTTACAATTTATTTGACCACACTGGCATATTTTGGAAAGATTATTTTCAGCTCCTAAAAGCTCTCAGGGTTCCTTCCACCTTTCTTAAGCCCTATTTAATTCTCCAGAATCTTCTTCATGATCTTTTTCATAGTTGTCTTGGTCTCGCTCTTCTAATCCTCTCTGTCCTATCTGGCTTCTCCTCTTCTAGCCAGTCACCACTCTTAGAGTTGTCTATGAAGCCTCTTCAGCTGACTCTAGGTTCTTCCTGTTGTAACTGCCTGTACTCACCGGGATGTTTTTCCCTCCTTGATCTTCCTTTCCCTGCTGCCCCTGGGGAATGTACCCTGAAGTTTCTGATAAATTTCTTTGCTGTTATTTCTTTGCCTTGGACACTGGTGTTACAAGATCTGTGGACCTTTAAATGAATTTCTTCCTTACATTTATGGACATCAGGTTAGACCATCCCCTTAGCTTCCTGCTACTAGGGCATCTGAGGATGGAAGGAACTGACATACACTTAACCTATTTATTATAGTATTTCTTCAGTGCTTTACAATATTTCTAACATGTCTTAGAGTTTCATCTTTAGAATGTGACTTAACAGCGAAAGTTTCAAATTCTTTAGAGCTAAAATAATCACAATAAAATAGCCAACTTGCACCAATCATTTACCAAGCCTCAGACATTGTTCTTTCATATATTTAACTCATCTTCAAAATTATCCTATACTGGAACGGCTGTTAGTTACAATTTAAGAATGATGAACTTCAGACCTGGAGAATTTAAAAAACTTGGCCATGATCTTGGAAAAGAAGTCCCAATAGTTCTAATCTCTACTGTTCACCATGTTTTGATGGTAAATAGTAATGATGAAGTGGAAACATAAAGCCCAACATGGTAGCACTGTTCTGGTGGAGGCTCCATCCCAAGCCGCCTCCCAGTCTCTCTCTTGCGACTTCTCAGAAAGCCCGCCAAATGATGATCTCTCCCCCAGAGATGCTCAAGACCACCTCACGGGGTACTTAAACTGCCCCTCCAAAAACAGACACATGGTTTTCCGTTATTCCTTTCCCATCTCCTCTCTGGGGGGCTGAAAAAAATCATCCAGGAGCGTTTTTATCCATTAAACTTGTTTTTTGTTTTTTTCTAATTTGGTTTGATTTGGTCTGATTTGGATTGCTGCATCGGTGGAGAGACGTATTGAGGTACAGAAACTTTTCATCTGGAGGTACCTCTGAAGGGCTGTTTTACTCCCACCGATCCGGGGCCATGTAGTAGGAAAACACCCGTCTTCCCTGCACCTGCTCTTGGCCAGGCTAAGACAGGTTTTTGACTGGGTAAGTTCTTTCCCTGCATTGCCTTAGAGGCTCAGGACCTCCTGTGGTTTTCAAGGTGTGCTGCCAAAGATGCTGCCATGCCAGCCCCGCGACCTGTTACCGGGATCACTTTTTCTGAAGATGTTCTGTTCAAGGCAATATCCCACACTCCCTGTTTTTTGACCTAAAGCCTACCGCAGGGGACACATTGCGCTAGGCTTCAGGTCCTGGCATAGACTTGTGAAATAGGCAACTGAAATTTGAAGCCAGATCCCCGAATGCCCTTAGGCTGCCTTTTTCAAAATCTTTTTAAAATTGGGGCTGACGCCATATGTCCGAAAGGCCTAAAAAATGTTGCTGGCATGGGGACAAGTGGACAGAACTCCCATATGCCCATGGCTGCTGGGCACTGCACTCCCGCCCTAGCCTCAGTAGCCTGTGGCTCACAGCAACAGTCTTGTTGGCTAAAGTCAAGGTGCTTTGAGATCCCCACCTATCTGGGAACTGGGACCCTAAAAATTCTGCCCTGATCATGCTGCCAGAGACGCCGGCCTCTCCCCCACTCCCTCGAACCCTGTGTACCCAACCCCCTCCTAAGGAAGCCACATGTTCCATTCAGGGGCCAACTTTCCTCTCACTCCTGCCCCCCATCAACCCCATCCCCCACCCCTGGACAAAGGTAGAGGGCCAACTTCCTCCTTACCCACCTTCCTCTCTCCCCATCTTCCTTCTGCCCCTCCCTACCCTTCCATGCCACAAACCACATCCTGGTCATGCTCTACACTTTGTTTTCCTGCCCCCTTCTTCTCTCATAGCGTGCTGTTTGTCTGCATCTCTGCACTCCCGTCTCTTATTCCTGGCCTGCGATCTGTTCCCTCTGGGATTCTCCCTGCAACGGATCTGTCCCCTCCCCCCCAACCCGCCTTTCTACTCTGAGCTCCAGAGGTATTCTGTCCTTGTGACTCCTTTCTCCCACACAGCATCTACTGACCTGGCCCTCGATGGGATGCCTGTGTGTTCGGTCGGGCTCCAACAATGTACTCCAGGATTTCTAAGTTGGTCAGCTGACACAGATTCCTGGAATAGTTTTGTTTGTCTCTGTGTTAAAATATATATGTCAAGAATATGGCCACAGTATGCTTGTTTATGCCTAGGCTTGTATGAGAGCTTGTTTTAAAACCTGTAGAACTTATAATTCCAGATGAAAACTACTTTGGAAATATCACATGGTCTGTCAGTACCTTACAGCATGTGGGCAGGTAGCATTTTGGCAATGTCAGACACAGAGGTCATATAAATTCTGCCCTGTCCTAAAAACAGGGTTTATAAAAGGTAATGTTCAAAACAATGTTGATTTACTGAGATACTAATGCTTTGCATTCATGGTCAGGGATGAATCTTGCTGGCAGCCAGATTTTGTAATCTAAGAGTAAACCCGTTGATATTAGTGACTTAAAACACTAAATTGTTTACAATGTTAAAACTTGGGTCTGCCTTCTACAGATTAGGATTATACACTAGGTCTCAGGACCACAGCTAAAAGCTAGAGAGTTAAATACTCTTTCTAATCTTCTTGCCTCTACTAACATTGGTAAGCTGTAATTGATGGGGTAAACTGTAAGTCCAAATTTAACTAATACGTCTAATTTAAATATACCTGGCAGATAATGATACTGATCCTCAAGCACCTTTCCAGACCTGAGAGTATAGCGTTTAACAAAAAAGCTTCTTATGATAGAGAGACATGCCAGCTCCTGCAGCATCTTGTAGCTCCTCCAAGAAGACAGATGGCCACAGAAGAACTCCACCTGGAAGGTTGCTTTGATATGGCAAAGCCATCTACACAGCAAAAAGCTGCCTTTCACCTCATCAGGTGCTGGACTGGACAACAGGACCTTGGGGGAATCTATTGTCCCATCCTACCAAGACAGGTAGACCAATCCCTACCCCCACAAAAACAAATAAACAAACAAACAAACAAAAAAAACCCAAAACAAAACTGTCAGGATTCCTGGGCAAGTAGTGCTTCTAAGATTAGTGTTAGCCAAAGACTATAGAGAGACTTGGGATTGCTTGGGTAGCTGGAAAAACTGTCTCACTTCTGCTCATTTACTTATCCCCCTCAGGTCTATCTGACCGCGTTTAATCTCAACAAGGGTACTTGTAGCTCATTTGTTTATTAAGTTTCCTGCTAAGCGTACAGACAGGTGTGTCTCTTTCACAGGCTTTATAGTCCAGAATTGGTTCAAGTTTTCAGTTTCCTCTACTTGTCATTTAAAATGCTCATGCCTATTAACCCATAGCCATCGTCTTTTGTTATGAGACCAAGATATAAATGTCTTCCAGTTGTTTTACAGATAGATACCTGCAGGTTTCTGCACAGGTCCACCCTCCTGCCAGACTCTTGCCAAGGACAGCCTGCAGAGGGTTCTCCAGATAATGCCAGCTCCTGCACCAGCTCCTGGTACTTCACCATTGGTACTGCCTCTCCAGTGTAGAGGCATCCAGTTAACTACCACCTGGAGACCTCCGGCCTCAGTTCCTTGAAAGAGTGGAGAAGGCAAGTTGCTAAGAGAAAAAGTAGAAGGTTATCATCGGCCCTATGAATGAGGTTAGGAATGGGAAAGGTGACAAGTGGCAGAAGGAAAGGACCAGAGAAGTGCCCTGGTTATACGAGGCAAGAGTTTATGAGCGAGACGTGAGAGCAGATATGCCCTTTAAAACCAAAGCTCACTTAGTGTGAGCTTCTAACCCTCCCCCTCCCCACATCATCCCATACCCACGGGAAGTAGTCATATCTGAACCATCACTCCTATACCCGAAGAGTCTATAATGTTCAGGTGGAAGTTCCATCCCAAGTCCCTTCCCCTATCTCTCTCCAAACCCTGCTGCATCTCAGAAAGCCCACTAAATGATGACCCCCTCCCCCAAAGATCCTCAAGACCATGGGGTACTTAAACTGCCCTCCCCCCCACCCCGGAAAGCAAACAGACATTTGGTTTTCTGGTCTCTTTTAGGGATGGGGGGAGTGGCTAGAAAATCATCCATGAGAATTGTATCCTTTAGATCTGGGCTTTTTCTAATTCAGTTTAATTTGGTCTAATTTTGATTTTTGTGTCCGCGGAGAGGCTTATCGGGGTGCAGAAAATTTCCAGCCACCACACACTCATTATGATGGAAGGAGCCTCCAATAATAGTCAAGGTCTAAAAAAAACTTGTCTCTCAAAGATTGATTGTAAAAATTTAATACAGCCCCCACTTTAGAAAAAGACATGCCATTTTCTTATATAAATATACATCTAGGCATTCTAAGCCTATATATTTACTAAAAATAAATTTTAAAAAATCCCACAAAAATATGTGTCCCTCCAAAGACTTATTATAATGTTCACAATAGCTCTATTCATAATGGCTCCAAACTAAACAATCCAAATGTGCATTAATTGACGGGTGAATAAACACGTTGAAGTACAATCATACACTGGGATACTGTTCCGCAGTTTGTAGCAACACGGATAGGTTTCAATCACACAGGCAAAATCAGTAAAGAATGCTTAATATAATTTAGATGAAATCTAGAAGGTGTAAGTCTTGTGGCAGGCAGGAAGCATAAGAATTGCTGTGCCCAGGAAAAAGAACAGACTCCTGGAGCTGTTTGCTTCTTGATGGTAGACTGGTGAAGACACATAACAAAACTCACTCATTGCACGTTTAAAATGCATCAGTTTTGTTGCAGCATACTATTTTTATAGAAGAAAAAGATAAAAATTTTAGTCCTTGAGATAAAAATCACTGTGCTGACTCTATCCAAACAATGTTAGCAACCTATTCCAATATATGTGAGAATGAATAAAGACAATGAATGATAAATGTGGAAACACATTAAAGAACAAGAAATTATTTTTTCAAATAAGAATCTTGATCTTCCTAATAGGTTCCTTATTAGGGACCTTGACTGAGATGAAGCAGCCATCACACAGACTCCCCTACTCCATAGTAATACAATCCATTTTAAGGTGTGCTTATAGGAACTTCGTAAGTGCATCAAATGTTGCATACAAATCACACTGAAACAGATTAAAAGCAACAGGTTTACTCTTTAGTTTTTAAACTTGTTCTCTTGTCACAGCTAAGTGAGGCAGACTGTGGAATCAGGCAATGTGAGTTTAAAATCTAGTCTGCACACTGAGTGCGAGAGGACTGGGTAAATGTTGACCATCTCACCCTCTTTCATCCATGAAAACATGAGTTATGACACCATTTACATTAGGTAAATGATAGCATAATGTAGTCTCCCACAAGTCTAGGGACCACCCTTATAAAACTACTACAAGAAATACGGTAGAATGATCATTAATTACTAGTTAAATTTTTATTACTAAAATTATTGTAGAGGAAATTTGTAATTTACTGTTTACACTGCTTTTACTTTATCATCATCAATAATTTCCTCTAATTTTATCAATAATTGCCTAGGTGCCTTAGGATGGGAGACCTGTGTTGAATACGGTCTGTAGATCTGGAAGTCACCATGAGGCCAAGATTACTTATCTTCCTTAGATCTCTGTTCTCAGAGGGTATAAAAGTCATCTCCTAAAATTAAATGGGATGTCTTCTGTTGGCCATTCAGACACTCTAACCTATCAGAAAATGGCTCCATCTGGGTAGCAGGTCCTTTCTCACAGAAGATTTGTAACTTGATAGCTTGTAAGTTGGTCCCTTTTCATAAGGAAATGATAAAATACACCACAGATTTAGCTCCTCATACATCTCCTGGTCCCACTTTCCCTCCATTCTTTCCTTGTTTTCTCCATACAATTGGTGGTAATAGCTCTCTGAGCTCTAAGTCCTCCTTCTTTGGTGGTACTGAGGATACAAGCTAAGGCTTTGTGCTTGCTACTCAAGCACTGAGCCATGAAGACACATCCCCAATCCTGATTTTATCTTTCATTTTGAGGCAGGATCCCATTGAGTTCCCAGGTGGCCTTGAATTTACTCTGTAGCCTGAGCAGTAGCTGGTACTACAGGCATGCTCCCTGAAGCCCAGGTTCATTTCACACCTTCCTGGCACTGCTCATCCAATCTAGGAGGATATCCTGAAGGCTATTTAGACGATGACTGCTTCTGCCACCGCTGCTGCTCCTAACCTTACTGTGAATTGGTCTCATCTTTGGAGTAGCCTCTTAACTGGTTCATTTCTACCTTTACCTTTACTTTTACCCACTTCCTAGATTTGTAATGGATAAAATCCACATACATATATATTTTATGAATTCATTGTATACTGCATTACGTATAATGTAATAAAATTTATATATATAAGCAATTTTGTGTTTTGTTATACGTATGTGTTACAAAATAATCGCCATCAAGCTAATAATCATCCTTTCATTTACCATTTTTGTCATAAATAAAACTTAAGATCTGTTTAGCAAAGTTCGAGTGTATGATGCAATACAGTATTAGTATTTAGATTACAGAAATGACTGCTCATCTTTCATGATTGAAGCTTTCTACTCTTTAAGTGGTGTATCTCTATTTTCACCTTACTACTCAGCCCCAATCCTGGGTAACTAACCTTGTGTACTTGGCTCATATGACGTTGACCATGTAAAGTGTATTATATAAGTGAGATCATGGTGTTCTTGTCTTTATGTGTGAGCGTTACTACACTTAGCATAGTGCCCAAGCTCCTCCATGCTGTTGGTAGGACAGCGTTTCCCTATTCTTTTGTCACCAGACATGAACTGTGTTTTGCTCTCTTGGCTTTTGTGATACTGCTACAGTGCTACGGGGATGCAGATGTGTGGTGAGGTGCTGATCCCCAGACACATTTTATAGTAAGGATCCATTTCAGCGAAGACTGTACTCTTTGTTGGATTAGGTAATTTTATCTAAAAGCCTTTTGTTTTCTTTCCTTTTGTGTTTCTCCAAGCTCAGATAGGACACAATAGTATCGACTACTCTATTTTGGGTTACTGTATCACAGTACTGTAAAACCAGGTGCCTTTTAAACAGCAGAGATTGGTTTCTCATGTTTCTGGAGGGTGGAGAGTCCAAGGTCAAGATGACAACAAATTCAATCTTGGGCATCTTTCTGCTCACAGAACATCTATTCTATACCACAAGTGCAGTTCATGAAAGTTGTGCCATCAAGACCTAAGCATCTCTAAAGAAAATTAGTAACAGCACCCTCAATGTTAGGATCACAGCATAGGAATTTGGTAGGGATACAAACACTCAGACATTCACTAGGAAGATGAGACGTTAAAAAGCTCCACAGAGTTAAACAACTGAGCTACTGTCTTAGTTTGGGTGTCCATTGCTATAGAGGGACATCATGACTATGGCTCTTTCTTTTTTTTAACTTTCTTTTTATTTATTCTTTGTGTCTTTCACATCACGCATCTCGATACCATTCATTTCCGGTTCATGTGTATCTTGCTCTCTACCCTTGCAGCCCCCCCCCCACCCCAAATAAAACTAAAGAGAGAAAAAATAGAAAATAAAAAAGTGGGGGAAATCTCATCATGGAAGCTATAGTGTGACATAGGAGTCACGCATATACTTTTTGTCCTTGTATCTTTAATTGCAAGTGCTCATTGCAAAGAGTCCTTGGTCTGGTTCGAGGTCTCTGGTTTCTCTACATTATCAATGCTGACCCCTCACTGTAACTCCTCTTGGTTATCTTGCTGTTGCCCTATGTTGTGAAAATCCTGAAGCCTTGGGTCTGCAGGACCAGTCCCTTGACATTCTCCAGCAGATCACTGGTGGGGTGAATGTAAGGGGTGAGCCAACCCATAACCCTGGTATTGGGTCTGGGTAATTGCAGGGTTGGTCTGCCTGCCAGTTCTCCCCTGTCCTTACCACCAGGGTGAGTTCCCTGCATCGTCTTGGTGAGTTCACCCTTTGCAGCCATGAGGAAGGGGATGGGGCCAGTTCTCCTGCTTTCGTGTCCTCAAGGTAGGGTCCTACACCTACACCTACAGGGCCAGTTGTTCAATGTTGCTCAGGCATGGAATAGAGGCCACTCTCCTCCAATGTTGCAGCAGATGAGGGACAAGGCTAGCTCTCTAGCTCATATGATCTCAGGGCTAGCTTTCCCACCTGGCTTGCGTGCTAATGGGTAGAGGTGGGAGGATATCTCTCTTCTGCCCATGCTGCCACATGGCAGGTGAGTAATAGAGTCAGCTCTTCCATGCTCACAATAGGACTGGCTCATCCACACCTCTACCGATGGGATTGGCTCTATTGTGCTGCCCAGGTGGGGTGCAGGGCCTGCTCTCCTAAGTGTTGCAGCTGAAGGTGGTCAGGGGGAGCTCTCCCACCTTTCTGATTTAGGGTCAGCTGGCTCACATACCTCAGGTGTTGATGCACGGGTCGGGGAGGTGGGATGACCACATTTATTATGAACCCTTAAAAAGGAAAACATTTAATTTAGGTGGCAACTTACAGTTTGGAGGTTCAGTCAATTACCGTCATGGGGGGAGCATGGTGGCAAGTCAGCATGTTGCCAGCTACATCTTAATCACAAGGCAACAGGAAGTAGACTGTGACATTAGGTGGTATCTTGAGCATAGATAGGGAACCTCAAAGAGCTCCAACAAAACCACACCTCCTAATAGTGCCTTTCCATATGAGTTTATGGGGACCAATTATATTCAAACTACCATGGCTACTACGTTTATATTAAATAGCTAGGGGGAAAATATGATATATAATTCATCCTAAAAGCTTTAATATAGAAAACCAGGAAAAATCTGTCTCAGAGTGAAAGCTTTCCCTCAGTTAACTGTTCAGGATTAGCTTCTGTTGTGGAAACAAGTTTAACAAAAAGAAAGAAGGAAGGAAAACCCAAGCACAGAGTTGGAGATGCCCAGCAGTAGAGATAGCACAGAAGGACTCCAGTGCACTGACGTGGCCAGCTAGAACCAGTTTCCCAGCTCAGGCACCTGGAGAACCAGTTGTGATCCCACGAGGTCCTTTCTGTCTTACTGAGTAAGACAACCTGGTCAATGCCAGGATTGAGATCTTGGAGGATGATCCCTTTGGCATCATTATTAACTTCTGATTAAGTTAATTCCAATGGTTCTGCACTGTCCCTTGTAGTCTGGAATGAGATCCACACTGCCTGGGGACAGAAGACTCTGCTCCTTGCTCTGTAAATCCACTGGAACTGCAGGTTCAAGGGCACCAACTCACTTGCAGAAACCACTCTTACCTGATATCTCTGAAAAGTGACAATGTCAAACGCCCATTGCTCTGTGACAGTAGACAATGCTTTCTCCATGTGGTGGTTGCCTTACAGGATTGTATGGAGCAATTCAAGGAAAAGGCTGGGAAGGGGAAGGAAGGTCTTAGTGTACCTTACCACATGAAGAGAGGATGCTGAAGGCAATGGGGAAAGGATATTCAGTCAGAAAACATGTAAAATCTGAGGAGCATTGAACACACACTCTAAATTGCATTTTCATTTTGAAGCATTAGCTTAACTTGGGCCTGACTGAAAAGACCATAACAATTAACTTTCTTTCTTCTAAAAGAATATGAAAATATTATTAGACTGTAAAATCGAAGAGCAAAATATCTTTATAATTCACAGGGTAAAGGTCATGCAGGTGCAATTGCATGTGCCTGTAGAACCGGAGCTCACCATGCTGAAATTGGAGGATTTCCATGAGTCAGAAGGTAGCCTAAGCTTGTGGCTATGAGGCTTGCCAAAACAGTGTAGTAAGACATGAAGACTCACAAAAAAACAAAGAAATAGATGAAGCATGGTGATTATAATAATATTATGTGAAGACCCACTCCTGATGCTCAGCACTGTGCAAATCAGTATTGAGCAAAGCAAAAGGAAATCATTGCTGCTTCCAGACATATCTATGTCTTAATTATATTATGCTCTTCTCTACCTTCCTCCTACATCTGGACACTGAGAGTGACACCAAAAAATTAAAATTGCAAGAGGCAGAGCTTAGCCTCAATAAAATGAAGTGAGTGCAGGCAGAAAGAACAGAGTCGGGGATGAGAGAAGTTGGGGTGGAAATGAGTAAGTGGAGGTTTCCAAGGTTTGGCTGAGAAAAATATGGGTATTATATGCAGTGGAATTTAGAGGTTATTGAAACAGAGGGAGCAAGAGGTCAGACAATGACAGATGCATTCTGTCTTCCCTTCCTCTTTGTCCTTAAGACACTTTCAGTGAATGTCTCCATTTCATTTTATGGCAAACAAAACAAGAAAGGACAATAAAATTTAAAACGCCACTTGATAAGTTTTTTCATTAGTTAAATATTTTCTAATTAAATAAATTCTTTCTGAAGTAAGAATTCTTTACTAACAAATGACCTCAGTAACAGATATTATGGAGTTATGTTCTGTCATCAATTTAACTAAAAATCAATGATTCTTATAGATTAACTTTCGGCTCATGATCTCCTTGAGGGGTTGAAAGACCCTTTTACAGGACTCGCCTAATATCATCAAAACCCCATATATTTACATTGCAATTCTTAACGGTAGAAAATTGCAACTTTGAAGTAGCAACAAAAATAATTTTATGGTTGGAGGTTCTTAGGGTTGGTGACATCGCTCAGTGGTTAAAAACATTTGGTGTGGAAGCCTCGTGACCTGTATTTTGAACACAGAACACAGTAAGCCAGCCAGATGATGTGCTATGTATGTGTAGTTTCAGCGTTCCCACTGTGAGATACAAAGCAGACAGGACCGTAGCCTGGAAACTTGAAGGTCAGTTAGTGTGGAGTAGTCTGGAGTATGCATCATGGCAAAAGCAAGAATCTGCATCTGCAGGTGGAAGGAAAGAGTTGACTCTGAAAGCTGTGGTCAGGCCTCCACACATAAACTATAGCATGAGCACACTTACACTCAATTACACACTTATACACAACACACACACACAGGCATACACACATATAAATAAGAGTAACTAAAAAATTCTTGTATTTATTGCCCACTCCCATTCTCATCGAAGTTATTATGTATTTTTATCATCACACATGTCTTCTTGTTTTGCACACAGGTGTCTATATAAAATCATTCTGTGTGCTGACTTGTGCCTGCCTTCTCCCCTCAGTTTTATTTTTGTAAGATTTCATTCACACTGTTCCACCAATAGCTGGCTCATTTGAAATAACGGCTAGTATTCTAATGTGTGTAGTGGTTTATATAACAAACCACTCCTTGATCACTGAGAGACAAGCATAGATCTCACAGTAGAGAGCTGGTTGATGAATGCCTGGAGCACTACTTGTCCAATGAAAGTGTCCATCAAGGAAATTTCCCTGTGTCTGGCATCGTGTTCTTCTTTCAGTCTCTTGTGACGAATTCAATCTCTTGTGATATGATTTCTTTTTGTTTCATGTTTTTCCTGTTTTGTGGTGCTGGAGGTTTGAATACAGGTAATCACACTGACCTGGGTCCCAAATTCCTCAATTGCAGTATTGGTTGATGATCTTTTCCTCCATGACGATAGTAGTGTATTTTTGATCTGCTTAAAAAAAATTTTATTGATAAATACATTAATACCATTATATCATAGCATGGTTATATTTATTATTTTATTTTTCATATTTAGACTGATAGCAAACTGAAGAAAATGCCATTTTCTATCATATATACAAGTTTATTTTATATTAATATTTGGATTCTATACTCACAGATTTCTCTGTATTTTGGGGCTGATATAGATTTATTTACTTAGATTTCTTTTAATGGTTATTAAAGCAAGATCACCACAAGATTTGATCATTGTTTGGGTTTGTGCCATGGTCTTGAGAAAGAAACTTAAATTGGTTTTTGTTTTGCTTTTGTCTCTTTGAATAATTGTCAGAGAGCGAGAGGGAAATGTTTGAGGTCAGACATCTTTCCCAAGGTCAAATACACTTTAGCTGAAAAAAGAAAAGAAGACAAACCAGGACTTCTATAAAAAGAAAACAAAACCCCAGACTTGTCATTGAAATGGAGTTATGGAATGGAGCAGGAAGATAATATAGTTTTCCAGAATACTGAAATAAATTAAATATACTTTAAAAGCATTGACTTTCTCAAGTCAAGGATGTTGCTTACCATGTGTGGACATCAGGCCATCCGCTGCATGATGGTTAAATGCATTTAATGATGGTTAAAAACATTGGTCTGAGCCATGCCTCTGTATCTCCATGCTCTCTCTACATTCCTCTGCAAGCCTCAATTTTTATTTTTATGCAGTTAATGGTATCATGCCAGCAGTTTACAGTTTTTGCCCTGACATGGCTGTGACATGTTTTTCTGTACATGCTACTTTCATGGGCAGATGTGGGACAAGAGTCAACTTTTCTTTATTCTGTTCATTGACAGCTTTAACTTCTACTAAGAAGCTTTCCCTAAGGCAAGAAAATAAAGACTGTTATATAGGAACAAGAGCTTTAATATATTTAGAATAATTTTCAAATTATATCATTGAAATGGCTCTGGGACCACATTAAGCTGAGAGTTTAGAATGCCATGTAATTGCTCACAGATTTCCTTCTTCTATTTTTTTGTTACCACAGCATCCTAGTCACTACTGATCTTTTCTTATAATAGAAAGAGAGTGGTGGTTCTCTCTGTTGTCCTAGGAGGAGGGGTAGCTCTACATACACATTCACAGTTGTTTCTTCCTTGTGACCAAAGTCTGTATAATCTTAAAGACGAAAGACAAGTTTGCGAATATAAAGAACTGTCAGGAGCCGTGTCCCCCCAAAATTTACAGGAAGCACCACCGTGAGGAGTTTTTGCAGAGGGCTTCACTTTCCAATTGTATTGAGAATAGTCTTATTGAGCAAGCCTATCTCACACCCAAATTAACTGTTAATAGAAGAGCTATCTGTTAGCAGAACCTGCCTCACATTCCAAACTATCTAGACAACTAGGTGTGTCACCTTGTGACTTCCCGACCAAGGAATCGTGACCTGACCCATCGTAACCTCTCGGACTACGTGACGGGCGTGGACCACGTGGCAAGACCCCGTGCCCCAGCCCTCCAAGCTCCTCATCCAGGGGCTATATAAGCTGTAACCATGACTCTAATAAGTGGAGGCTTTGACAAATCTGCCTAGCCTCCTTCCTGCTTATCAGCCTATGTCTTTCAGGTGGTGCCTCTCCGTGACCCTGGAATAACTGACCAGCCAGGCGGGTTACAAACCCTAGACAGAGTAACCCGTTGAGGCGGTCTACAAAGAACAATGAAAGAAATTTAGTATTCACATTAACTATATTTCTCCAAATCTAATATGCCATCAATGTAAGAGTCACTGTCATTTCAAACATTATAAAGATCACAGGCAATAACTGTTCTCAATCAAAAGCCCATCTATCATAAGATACAGCCCAATATAAAGTATTAAAGTAAGAAGTTTCTTAGAATCTGTGAAATATACTAGTCATCATTTGTCTTTCTAAATGACCCATTATATATAAGTAAAAAAATATATAGATATGTTTCTCAATGACTGTGAGTGCCTTTCCCGTATTTGCATGGAAATCATGGTGGGCAAGAAGCAGCTCTCTTGGGGTTGCACATGGGGCTAGGCCTTCAAGCCCATAGGCTTACAACTCTAGGCTTTGAGAAAGAGAGACTTAGGATACTAGACTTTCAAGGTCAGGGATCTATGATTCTAGGTGCTCGAGTTTGAGGCTCTAGAAGCTGAGTGCTAATGTGTAAGTTGAATTCCCCTGTCCCAACCATTTACTCCCAAATAGTCACTCAGAGGCTTAATATAAATTACAAATGCTCAGCCAATAGCTCAGGCCTATTACTAACTATCTCTTTCAACTTAACCCATTTCTATTAATTTATATGCTGCCCCCAGCCTCTTAGCTTTTACCTTTACTCCATTTTGTATGACTCACTCATTCTCCATCTGGCTGGAGACTGTCTCACTCTGCCCTTCCTCATCCCATCATTCTCAGTATGGCTTTCTTTTTTGTTTAAACAGAAAAAGGGGAAATGATGGTCTGTCTATGTGTTACTCTCACTGGTTAATAAAGAAACTGCCTTGGCTTTTTGATAGGGCAGGATTTAGATAGGTGGAGTAGACAGAACAGAATGCCGGGAGAAAAAAAACATAGTGAGCCAGACATGATGGAGCCAGCTGCCAGGTCAGACATGCTGAATATTTCCCGGTAAGACACCACCTCGTGGTGCTACACAGATTATTAGAAATGGGTTAATCAAGATGTGAGAATTAGCCAGTAAGAGGGTAGAGCTAATGGGCCAAGCAGTGTTTAAAAGAATACAATTTGTGTGTTGATATTTCCGTGGCTAAGCCAGACGGACAGGAGCCGGGCAGCAGGAACGCTGCCCGCAGCTCCACTACAAGTCTCAAGCTGCCTGTTTCTGTGGGTGCTTGGGACTGGAAACCTTGTGGATTCCTCTGGTCACTGGGCAGGCAGCTTACCTTACTCTGTCTTTGGTCTAGATCCCCAATCAGCATTTAAAAGACCATTTGAAGAAGTTGTTTTTTTCTTTTGGTCAGGGTTGTGCACAAGAGAGAAGTCTTCTGTACTGGCCTTGGGAGATTGTAAAAGAAGGGGATTAAACAGTTGCGAAGTTGTCAGGGCAGGTTTTTGAGTGTGAGCAAGTTCCACCAATCAGAAGCCGGGTGTGTGCATAGCCTTCATTCTGTGAATCAAATTTTATGTCAAATGAGTAGAAGTGTTCTATACCTTAGAAACCCATGATAATAGCTGTAAGGTGGGTAGGACCATCTGTGGCGATTTTAGGTGAGATCCTGCCGAAATTTCCAAGGTTTGTCATATCCATTGTAGCTGAAGGGAAGTCTCTTGGAGCTGGAGATTGCTGTGGGATGATCAGTGAAAGCTGAGTGAACTAGTCACAACAGAAACGAGGAGTCTGAAAGTGGGAGTCACAGCCTCTTCCTGTGCCTGCTGGGCTAGACTGGAGCTTTCTTGGGGTGCCTATGTAGTGTTCAAAGTACTCAGCCTACCACAGTTATGTGGGCCCATATTTCGGTTTGGCACAGTAGCCATTAGCCCGGTCTGAGCTAGTTACATAGCTCTGCAGACAAGCTGTCGCTTCCTTAACAAAAGCCAGGATGTGCTGCTCCTAGTTTCTTTTGTTAGAATGTGGATTACCTGAGAAGAGATGTTGGCTAAAGCTGATGACTCAAGAAGTTTAGAGGTTCGGTGCTTCCTTCCTTTTGTAACTAAGAGGATGTCTTATAGAGATGCTAATTCATGGCCTACCTGACTGCTAGATGTGGACATGACCTAAGCCCAGGCACCTGGTTGCCTAGGAGACAGCCTAATGTGTTTTCCCCCACTGAATGTAGATATAAGATGTTCCGAGAATAAAGGAGGTTAGGGCCTTTTCCAAGATGACCTTGTAAGCTGTGTCAGTTTTATTCCTCGCGACTCTGTTTCAGCCAGGTTAGGGAATCTATGTTGGACCCACATGGGCTCCGACACAGTTACCACCCGGGAAGTCACTGAAGAAGTGATTGCCATGATGACGACACCCTGCTCAAAAAAGCAGGAAGAAGGGGAAAGTTTAGCTGTCAAACTAGTGGCTGAGCAAGTAGCTCTTAACAGCTTTCATTATGAAGGGTAAAACATTAAGGACAATGTCCAATAAATATTTAACTTTGCTTTAACAAACTGTATCTTACAGTGCTGGCTCCCCTCCTTCTGGTATCCTTAGGCAATGTTGGGTCTTCCCAAATGTCTCATAGAAAAAGTGGTCTCCAAATTCTGCTGTTCATTAGAATCACCTGAGGCTTTCCCTATCCATCTTATTGTCTGCTAAGTCTGAATAATGGAGGATGGCTCCAGATAAAAATAAAGCAGCTATCAAATTAAGATACAAAACGCCTCACTTGGTTTTGATGATTATTCCTGCTTAGAAACACTCCCAGGACAGAGGAGCCCACCTTGGCGAATGTTTTGGGCAGGGGTCACACGTCTGCAACCAACAACCAGAACTCTCAGTCTAAAGCTTCCCGGAGTCTTGATGATTTCTAACTTCTATAAGAAGAAAGCTCATTGAGGAGGATGCTTTCCATGTTTTTTTTTCAAAATAATGAGAATGTAAATTATGCTAATATTAAAATAGGTTCTTGACAAAAGAACAAAAATAAGAACTAAGAAATAGTTTGATTTTAGAATGAATAACCCGATTACAAGAGTCACAATTGCTTCTCCTTTTCACTTTTCCAAGTAAAATTACTAAATATCAGGGATGACAAAATCATAATGTACACTCAGTGCGATGAATATTTTACAAGTTTCCTATACATCTTTGAAATCACTGTTATAAAATAGGTGCCATATAGTATTAAGTCAATTCCAGCTTCAAGACTGAAAAACTAAATAAAGCAAGGTTCTGTCATTAGTTATATCTTATTTGCCATTCTCATTCATTTTGTTGAAAGTATATAAGAGCACATTTATCCAATTTAAACATGTCAAAGCTGGGAAGTGTCATCAATACTAAAATATCCTTCAAAATGACTGGTTGCATGACCTTGAAATTCTGGAACAGAAAAACAAAAATCATAACAATAAAGAAATCATTTAACTGAAAAACTCCAAGATCTTAAATTTATGTTAAATATGTAGTTCTGTCTGAAAGTACAGCTCAGTAGTAAGCCATAGGTTCAAGTTCCTGCATTTGAATACTGTGTCTTTCCCCAAGGCTAGGGGTTCATCCAAGAAGAGGAGGCCAAAGATTGTAAGAGCCAGAAACTGGGAAGGACCAGAGCAAATCAGTATCTTTATACCTAACAAGACCACTGCAGTTATAAACTCCCAGCTGTGCTTGCGTGAATAACAAAACTCAAGAATTTTAGTTTATCTGAATTTTATTAATTACGATATATAATGTAATTCTTGAACATTTAAAACTACTAGTGAGCTGTGTGGGAATTAACCAGCTCCATTGGTGGAACAGCGTTCTAATTTTCCAGTCTCTCTGGAGTTAGAATCTTTTATTGAGAGGGCGTTCATAACTACATCACTCCTAATTCTGTTTTATTCAGCATGTATGCATTGATTTTCCAATACAAGGGAGGCACTGGTCTAGACAGTAGAAATGTATGCATGAGAAGAGAGAAAGTACTCTGTTCTTGGAGACTGTAGTGGGCAGATACGTAATGAATTGTAATAACCAAACAGCAGAAGAATGTAAAAAGTACTAGATGCTCTGGAAAATGGAGTACAGTATGGGAAGCCAGTATTCTTAGAGTCGGTGTGGGCAGGTACAGTTATAGATGGAGCACTTAGGATGCCTCAACCTCAGGAGAAGCAAGAGTTGAGTGAACACTTGTAGGTAGTGAAGACACTTTTATTTGAAAATTTACCTCTCATGGAAACAATGCCTGTTAGAATGTCAACAAAGTATCGTTTATTTATTTTCATCCTTTATTTTTATATTGTCCTAGATCAGTGGTTTTTAGTAGTTTTATGTTTGAATTTAAGTTTATTATTAAATAATTACTTTCTAATTTCCTTAATAGATTTGTACTACGTGGATGCAGAAGGTTGTGCTAAAGAAATGGTGTCCTGCTTTAAGATGACACAGTATGTACGACCATGTTTTCCTTCTCGCTTGTTTTTGAAGTATTTCTAATATGCAGATCATTTTTCTTCATCTTCATGAAGACCGTGTAACATTCAAATTATGTTTGTCACACTAATGGAAATGATGCATATTTATGCACTATTGACTACATGAGATGTTGGATGAATTCCTATGTTATAATTTGAGTAAAATCTCTTGCATAGTTCACTCACATATCATAGATGAGACACCCAGATGTCACTGTCGATAAGTCAGTGACAGATGAATTCTAAGCCATGCTGGTTTAAAGAAATTTTATTCTTTAACTCACCAGTTTCCCAAAATTCATACAGCATAATTGCATGGAATAAAATTATTACATATAGTATAGGCATGGTTATTTTCAGAATCATGTGTTTATTAAAAGGTTTTGAGTTTCTATTCTTGTTGATGGCATGCAATGCAAGGCCATGGAACAAGAAAGGAATGGATCCTGATACTCACAGACGATGACCTCTAGGAAGACGTGGAGAGGGCTGAGCCTGCACAAAATCACTGTCTGTCTATCTCAATGAAGCAAAACTCACTCAAAACAGGTAAGTATTTTCTTGAGACCAGCAACTTTTCGTCTTATTAGAACATAGTTCAACAGTCTGGGAGATCAAGTAAAATTGATGTTAAGAATAAAATAAGAAACAACCAGATTTGTGTGTGTGTGTGTGTGTCTGTGTGTGTATATGTATATAAATGAAGTGATTGATTATATGTATCTTTATATACATATGACTATGTCTGTTAGTTTCTCATATATTTGTTTTTAAAACCATTTCTCCCTGGGGCCATGGTGACATCTAGGTCTGAGCTGCTGCCAAGGGCCATATCTGGGTGTCTAGTCTTGTCTATAGTAGTAAGTCAGGATCTGTGTTGACATCTGAGGCTCCTGCAACCACAGAAGGCTGCGTAGCCACCCAGGGTCAGGGCCTCCACCTGAGACAAGTCTCATGTCCAAAAGCCATGCTGTTTCCAGGGCCATACTGATCTGGTTGACCTGTGCTGCCACTTGGGACCATGGTGACATCTGGGCCAGGGCTACTGCTGAGGACCATGTCTGGATCCATGGTCCTAGTGCAGTCGGGTCTATGTTGATGTCTAGGGTCCATGTTGCCACCAAAGCCCATACAGATGCCTGGGTTCTGGAATTTCACCTGTGGCCATGTTGGTGTCCAAAGGCCATGCCGCTGCTAGGGCCAAACTATTTCGAGTCGCCTGTGCCATCACACAAGACCATGGTGATATCTGGGGCCATGTTGTCGCTGACAGTCATGACTCTGTGGTCTTGCTGTAGCTGTGGTCTGTGTTGATGTCCATAGCTCATGTTACCACCAGGGCCATGTGAACCATGTGTGTTGAAATCTAAGAGCTGTGTTGAGTCAGCCCTGACCCTTTCTGGCCCTGGGAGATCTGGCTCTGCCATTGGCCACCGCAACTAGAAAGCTGGCCCCAACCCTCATGAGAGAATTGGTCTTGCACTCAGGAGAGATGGTCCCACCTTCACCATGGGCATGGGAGAACTGGATCCACCCCTCACCTGAGCAGATACCTTTCAAGGTAGGCATGGGATAATCAACTCATCTATCACCCAGGCCCACACCCAGGGCTTTGAGTTGTCCCACCCCAACATATACCCCATCTATGACCTACTAGAACACATGAAGGGACTGACTGGTCCTGTGAAACCATAGCCACAGGATCTCCATGACTCAGTATAACGACAGGGTCTCTGAGAGTACTTTTGGTGAGGGTACAGTATTGATACCATACCAGAAGTCAGAGGCCTTGAACAAGACCAACAACTCATTCTAACGAACATTTGCTAGTAAAGCTATTTGTTTTACTGTGTGTCACATGATAGCTTCTGATGCCACTAAGATGAAGATAAGGTGATGGAGTGAAGTGTGGTTTGTTTTTTTATTTATTTAATAATTTTATTTTTTTTTAAATTCTCTTTTGGCAGGGGAAATGCTGCAAGGGTGAAGGACAGATACAGAGGGAATAGGAAATGAGTGGGATTGAGGTGCATGATATGAAATCCCTAAGAAATCAATAAAAAATTTTTAAAAATATTTCTTATTTTTATTTTATGAGAATAAGGATTTTGCTTACACATATGTATATGCACATCTGATTCCCACAGGAGTCAGAAGAAGACATTAGATCACCTGGAACTGGAGTTATAGAGGATTGCAAACTATTCTGGGAACTGAACCCAGGTCCTCTGCAAAAACAGTAAGTGTTGAGACATCTCTCCAGTCCTGAAATATTTATTTTAGATGCCAGGTTTTGAAGGTTTCCATCTGAGTCTGTTGATCCAGTTGTGTTTTGTCCTTGGTGAGTCTGCTCATTAGAGTGTGTTGGGGGTCGGGTGGGTTAGGAAGAGTTGTAAACAAGGATATAGAAAGAAAGCTCAGAAAGGGGAGGGTTAGGGTCCCAGTAACCATGTCAAAGGAATGACTAACAACTGGAAGCTCTTCTATGAGACTCCATCCTTTTCCTATTTCCAAAACTCTCAGCATCACCCCCTCAACCTTGGAGAGACATTTAATTCTAAACTATAGCTTACCATAGAAACAGTGTGAGCTACTGATTCCTTGACTTCAGGAGAAGGCAGAACAGCAGAGAAGCCAGGAAACAATCCATCTGTCAGCCCACACGCAACAACATTTATGACTAGCACATCCATGGACTGGCCTGTTAGGCTACGAGAAACAAGGAAAGAAGATTTGAGTTGATGTTTGATAGATGATTTAGCATCAGCTGGGTGAAGAGACAGGGGCAGGCATTTCAAGCAAGCAGAAGGTACGTGAGTGCCACCAAGGCAGTCATAAGATAGGTGGGGTGGATGTAGAACAGGAGCTGCTTGTCGAAGGCAGAGGGAATTGATGGTCGAACCAGTAACATCACCGACTAGCTTGCCTGTTGAACTTCATCTGTAGCACTAAATATTCCTCAAGCTTCAGTTAGTATTTTTATTAGAATAATTTTAATAATGATTAAATTAGATGATTCCAATAAATAATGATTTATTAGAATAAATTTAATAATGATAATCACTTGAAGGCTCTTTTTCAGCATTAAAGATTCGATACAAGGCCTCTGCACATGTTCCGTGAGTGTTCTATGATAACTCCTCCTGTCCACCTTACTCTTTCCTTATTGTTCATTCTTTGGGTTACTCGGTGATATTCCTGAAGATAGGAGATGGCTGGGGGGAAGAAAATGTTTTCAGTGCCCATCTCTTGCTAAGACCCTGCTTAAAACATGAATGACAACACACTAACTCTTTCTGAGACAGACAGCTTGACTGGTGGTGGTCAGTAATACCCTGGGTGGCAGAAAAGCAGAGAATAAAACATTTAAATGGAGGCATATTTCAAATGTTATAATGAGAACTCTTCGATCTTGTTGTCTTTCCCTATCAAACATCTGACTGGGTTACAGTTAAGTCAGTCAGATCTCTCAGGAGCAGAGAAGGGTCCACAGAACACTTGTGACTGATTGTGAGGCTAAGATGAACTGCTGCAGGGGCCCAGAGTTTGCATAACTAAACAGTGAATGGCAATCTAGAGATGTTCTTAATTCTTCTTTCTGGACTACAAAGCTGGGGTGGAAATGGTATGAAGACCACTCTTCACATACGAAGGTCTCTAAACAATAATAAAGTAAATGTAAAATCATAAAAGGAAATATAAGTGAAGCACAATCATTCCATTGGCTCTTTTTTTCTTTAACCAAAGCTAAGAGGAAGGAGACTTACCATGCTTTCTCTCCTAGCAGCAATCTGCCTTCTAGGCCACCAGGAGCTGCTCTTAGAGGGCTCCAAAGCTAAACCAAGTGCTATTAGGATTAAACACTTCCTCTTTGACTTTACCAAGTTACCCAGACAGGAAGGTGATTTTCTGCCATGTTATAAAAAAAAAAAAACACAAGAAAGAAAAAAAGGCCCTGGGACCTCATTCTTTTGTCCTACTGTGCTCATCTTGTCCTCCAAAGCATCTTTTTAATTTGTACTCTCTTAAAACTGTATATATTTTTGGTGTAATTGGGAAGGGATTACTTGGGAAGAGGAGAATCAGCAGGGGTGGGAGAGAAGTAGGAGAGAGTAATGGGACCAAGTGATACATTGTAGATATGCATTGTATACACTGTTCAAAGCAAAACTTTTAAAGTTACTATTTTTTTTTTTTTTTTTGGTTTTTCGAGACAGGGTTTCTCTGTGGTTTTGGAGCCTGTCCTGGAACTAGCTCTTGTAGACCAGGCTGGTCTCGAACTCACAGAGATCTGCCTGCCTCTGCCTCCCGAGTGCTGGGATTAAAGGCGTGCGCCACCACCGCCCGGCTTAAAGTTACTATTTTTAAAATAGATTAAAAACTAAGATTTATTTTTTTTCTCTTCTCCCTCCATCTCACAGAGGCAACTGCAAGATTTCTAGCTTGCCTACCTTGTTGCTTTTCTTTAACACACATACACACACACACACACACACAGTCCTCAAGTTCAAGTTCCCTTTACATTTATTTTTCAGTCCTTCTGTCAGTCAGACCAAGAACATTCAGAAGGGACTCACTGACCTCTGGGACAATGTCTATCTTTTTTTGGATGTAATATTGTTTTTCTTTCTTTAGTGATAATTATGAATTTTTCGAATGATCAAGTGAACTTTTAGTTTTTATTATCCACAGTTACACACTTTATAAAAGCTGTGGAGATAACTATGACATGGAAGAAGTCTGAGAAATGTTATTCATACTAAGCCAGTGTTTGGCAACTTCTGCCTTATATATACCACCAGTGGGGCACACCACACCCGTCCCTGATGGCTGTCTAGGACTGATCTCCCCCACAGCGTCAGAGTAGAACATTCCATACAGAGATTCAATGGCCCCAGAGCCTAAAATATTTACCATGTGACCCTTTTAGAACCATTTTATGACCAATTATAGGACTGTGCTAAGACATTTAAAATGAAGCTTTAATAGAATCGTAATGATTCTATAAGACATCATTGCATGACTTCCCCTGAGGACTGGGAAATGCCTATTCATTCCCAGTGGAGTACTAGCAGCAAACCAAATAAACACCTCCATTTAAGTCTAGCTTGGTGAAACTGAGGTTAATTAGGGTTACGGAAGTGTTTGTGTGTGGGGGGTACTTGCAGAACATGGATAACTTGTGATCAGCTACACCACTGAATGAACATCTCCCCTCCTCCCCAATGTCCAGCAACTTTTAATTGTCTGCATAGCCTTTGGAAGGGATGAGGTCTACTGATTCCCTCCCACTCTATGACTGACAGTTGATAGGACCAATCTTGTGCAGATCTCCTTCAGGTAGTCCTAGCTGCTGACACTGTGTCGTGACCAGAGGACAGAGGGCTGCAGCAAACATAAATACATTCACCACCAGCTTTGTTGCTTTTTTTACATTCAGGGTGGTTAAACGCTTTTCCAAAGCCCAGAGCATTCCAGGACAGCGAAGGCTTGAGGCTATGTGAGAACACTGGGCTATTATGAGAGTTTCTTTGTTTACTGTTTGACAGGATAGATTCTGTCTTCTCAGATTCTGTTTGATCACAAGCACTGTGGCATAGTAAAAGGGAGAGACGAGTTACTCAGCCCTTGAAGCTGCTGTAAAGAGTAAACCTTGCACTTCAAAAGATCCTGGTGCAGCAGGAAAAGCCGATAGCTTTCTATTTTCAGCAAGGAAGGAGGAAGAGCGGATGGGAAATCTCATCTTATGGGAGCATCTGCCTAGCAGGAGCAGTCTCATCTGCTGCTCAAGGTTCTCCAGTCTTACTCATTTTTTCTCTTCCATGTACTAACATATTCTGGCATTCCTGCCGTGAAGCAGCATTCCAGTCACCTGTGCGTGCCCTCTGAACATGTGTGTCCTCTGGAAGCTTGCTCGTTAGCATTATGAGTCCTTACTGTGACTCAAACATTTTCCAAATATGGCATATTTATTGTCTTATAATTGATAAAGGATGCTAGATAGGAAGAAAGGAAATGAAATGGGCCATTTGGAGGCCCGTGCTTTCCAGGCACATTGGGGACTTATGAATATATATATATACTGATATATATATATCAGTATCTTCTGGCACAAATGGCTTGATCAATGTTCAGTAGAATCCTTTTTGATGTAGAGAGGAGGTTCCTCCCCGTTTGGGGACATATAAATATTAATATGTTGACATTCTCAAATGGAAATATGGTCGATGATCAATAATAGCCCATATAGCAGGCAGGGCCAGTGGTTGTTAACCACCCTTTGATCGAGGCAGCAAGTACTTCCCTTTATCAGACAACGCCAGGGACCTACTGAGTTAAGAAAATTATGTTTGACATTCTAAAAAGAACAACAGTACAGTTGAAAGGTGAAAATGAATATGATATGCTTGAGAACGAGACAGTGAAATGGTAGGGATTATAGTGTTTTTTCTTCTTTCAGATTTTTTTGTTTTCCTTTTTTAATCGAAAACAGATTTTTTTTATTGAAAAAAAATTTTTTTTCCCACTTCCTCCTCGCCTCCCATTTCCCTCCCCCTTCTCCCGCCCATCTCCCCCTCCCCCCACTCTTCTTCTCCTCCCTCTCCAGTCCCAAGAGCAGTCAGGGTTCCCTGCCCTGTGGAAAGTCCAAGGTCCACCCCCCTCCATCCAGGTCTAAGAAGGTGACCATCCAAACTGTCTAGGCTCCCACAAAGCCAGAACATGAAGTAGGATCAAAACCCTGTGCCATTCTCCTTGGCCTCTCATCAGCTCTCATTGTCCGCCATGTTCAGAGAGTCCGGTTTTATCCCATGCTTTTTCAGTCGCAGTCCAGCTGGCCTTGGTGAGCTCCCAATAGATCGTCCCCACTGTCTCAGTGGGTGGGTGCACCCCTCATGGTCCTGACTTCCTTGTTCATGTTCTCCCTCCTTCTGCTCCTCATTAGAACCTTGGGAGCTCAGTCCGGTGCTCCAGTGTGGGTCTCTGTCTCTATCTCCATCCATCCCTAGATGAAAGTTCTATGGTGATATGCAAGATATTCATCAGTATGGTTATAGGATAGGTTCATTTCAGGTTCCCTATCCTCAGGTGCCCCAAGGAACTAACTGGGGACATTGCCCTGGGCACCTGGTAGCCATTCCAAGTTCAAGTCTCTTGCCAACCCTTAGGTGGCTCCCTTAACTAAGATATGAGTGAAAACAAATTTTTTTCATGCAGTATATTCTGATTATAGTTTCTTCTCAACTTTTCCCAGATCCTCCCCCACTTCCCCACCCACCCAAATCCACCCAAATCCACATCCTTTCTTTCTCTCATTAGAATGCAAACATACATCTAAAATCATCATTATCATTATTACCACTAATAATAACATAAGATAAAATAAAAAACAGGATAGAACTAAACAATCTGTAACTCTCTTTTTAGTCAGAAATGTGCAGAATTACCCGCAAAGTCCCTCCCTCTGAGCCGGAACTTTGTCTGATGGCTTCCTAAGTTCTTATTCAGAAACAGGACTCCTGGCACTTCTGCTAGCGCAGGCCACACTCAGGCACTCACTTGGAGTTCAAGGCACATACCTTCTCTCTGAAATCCGAGTGGCAGAAGCTACTCACAGCCTTCTACTGCTGAGCCTGCCCACTCTCTTGGAAAGTTTATGTCTTCTTTCTTTGTGTCTCTTTCTCATTCTGGAGACTGTGGTGATTCCCAGGTAACCCACTCTGGTGTTTTCAAAATATAATTCCAATCAATAATCTGACCATTTTGCCCATTCTTAAGTTCTTTTTAATTTTGAAATGAAGAATCTGTGAAATAGACTCTGTGTCCTCCGATGACACATGACCTCTTGAAGTAGGTTCTCTTATTATCTCTATTCTACAAAAGAGGACACTGGGGACATGGAGATTTCGTAATGCGCTAAAAATCATATTGATAAATGGCAGAATCAATATTAACATTCAGAGCCCTTCCATAGATATATTTTAACGTATGCTTTTCTCTCCTTCCTTCCTTCCTTCCTTCCTTCCTTCCTTCCTTCCTTCCTTCCTTCCTTCCTTCCTTCCTTCCTTTCTTTTTTTCCTTCTCTCTCTCTCTTTCTCTCTCTCTCTTTCTTATTTCCTTCTTTTCTTCTTTCTTTTTTGATTTGAAAGGAGGTGAGAGAGAGTTAGACATACAGATAGACTCAGAGGGGGGAAGGGAGGGAGAAAGTGTGTGAACATTTCAACGAACATGTGTGGAGGTCAGAAGACAACCTACAGAAATCAGGTCTACCGTGTGGGTTCTGTGGGCTAGACTCTCGTCAGTCTTAGCAGCCAGCACCTCTCCCAACTGAGTCATCTTACCGTCCATACCTGTATTTTAGTCAGTATACTTGCTTGTCTCTTCAGATCTTGATATCCCAGTAACGTGACAGTATATAGCCGTATCTTGTGTTTCAAGCCATTCTTGTATGGAATGAACATACATTTTTAGCTCCCGTTCCTGGAGAAAACAAAGATTTCAGCAAGGAACTGAAGCTGGAGAGCGTGACCTTAGATAGACTGGAGAATGCACTCCTGCCTCACAATTTAACCTTTTTTTCTCCAGATCAGACCATTAGGCAGGAAGTGCTAAGGAGACAGCAAGGGCAATACAAAAGTGAAGGACTTGGAAATTTTAATAAAATTATTTTACAATGTGTTTGTCTGTGAACAATGATAAACATTCAAGAGTATAAAACCTTGCTACAGGATGCAAAGTGATCAGAGGAACCCCAAACTAATACAAGAAAGAGTTATGTGTGCTAAGTACACATTATCAATAATTAGGCAATGACACATTTTCATGTGACAGTATTTTTAGTTAAATAAATATGTTTTTTATCTTTGAGAGAACAGGTAAGAGAAACAGTATTTAGTGACAGCTGCACATATTCATCCGTAGTTCTGGTCTAAAGCCTTCCCTTTTGCTTATTTGCATCTGTATAGACTATAGTTAGCTGGGCTTTTCATGACATGTTTGGTGTGTGGAGGCAGGCCAAGAGCCAGGATCCATCCTTGACAGAATGCCCATGTAGATTAGGAAGTGCAATGCTGGAAAGCCAGAGCCTTTTTCAGACAGAAAACTAGCAATTCACTGGGCAACTTTGACTATTAAACTGAGATCTTTACCCTGAGCCATAGTACCCACCTAAGAGTGTCCTTAACCCAGCAGCCCTGCTCACAGTACTTTCCTGCAAGCTGCAATTAAGAGTGGTGTCTTACCCTGTTTGCTAAAAATACACACTTGAAAGCTATCCTTCAGCGTGAGAGAAGTGATGGGAGTGGGGTGGGGTGAAGTGGGGTGAGGATGGGGCGGGGAGACGGTCAGCAGGCCCGGCTCAGATATGCAGCTTACTTGTGTACTGACCCCAGGTTCTAGAACTGGCTATGAACAGTGCTTAATCTATTTCCTCTTGAGGAGAGATTAAAATTGCTCAGTTCTGCTTTTATTTAAAGCTATTTAATTTGCTACTGACAATAGTTGCTTTGTGCATCTCTGTTAGTTTGTAAATTGGCGCGAAAACGTTCAGATTTCAATGCTAATTAAAATATTTTTTGGGGGGGGGCACAGGGAGCAGTTTATTGTAAAGTACAAAGCAGCAGTGACTTCTGCATCAATGCCAAGCTAGGAACAGGGGGACAGCCATGAAGACAGTGCCCACTAAAATCTCTTCCTCTTGATAATCTCTGGTTTCCAGCTGACTGGGTGGGTTTCTTCCGTCGCGGTCTCGTCCTCTCTGTAAACTTTAATGGTTTTGTTAGCTTCTGCTGTTAGCAACCGGCTTTCCGACTGATCAAAAGCACAAGCAAATATTCCTGACTCACTGTCCAAAAACCCAGGCTGGACAGCGGCATGGACCCGCTGAAAATTGTAGCCAGTTCTCCAGTCCCAAAGGTGCATGGTGCCATTGTCAGCTCCAGACACAAGTACTCCGTCAGCATTGACTGCCAGTGTGTTGATGATGGCGTTATGACCGGAGAGATTCTGAATGAAGCCTCCGTCAGGGAACTTCCACTGCTTTATGTTATCTGGAGACCCAGATGCAAATGTGTAATGTTGTGGATGTAAGACCACAGCCCTGACAGATTTCTTATGATTCGTCAATGTCACTCTTGTCTTTCCAGGCACCAGATCCCATAATCTTATTGTGGTATCGTGACTCCCGGTGATAATCTGTGGTTCTGCAGCCTGGCATCTCACGGTAGCAACTGCATTTGTGTGTCCGGACAACGTGTGCACACTGGCTTTAGTCCTCACGTCCCAGATCCGTGCAGTTGAATCTCGACTACAAGTCACCAGGATGTCGATTGTTGGATGCAAATCCAGACCATACACTGCACTTAGATGGCCATGATAGTGCCGTATAACCTTGTTATACTCAAGATCCCAGCACTTCACTTGCTTGTCTTCTCCACAAGAGAACAAGTAGGGGCTCCTCGTGCTCACAATCACACCACGCACCGTGCTGATGTGCCCAGTCAAGGACAGCTTCAATTTGCCACTAGCCAAGTCCCAAATCCTTATAGTTCTGTCGGCAGAGCCAGTAACAAACCACTGATTGCCAGGTTCCACAGCAATGCACCGAACCCAGCCAAGATGCCCACTGATAACCCTATAGAGTTTCCACTGTGGGTGCCACTGGGGTTTGGGCATTGTAGGGGCTTTTTTAGGCATTAATGCAGAGTTCTTGGTATTGCCGGCCTCCATGATCATAGAGTTCATCGCTGTGGGCTGGGAACGGTCAGAAGCTCCTGGGTGTCGGTACTCACTCCCAGCAGGTCCAGTACGATTTGCATCAGCTCTGGCCTGATTCGGCAGCGCCACAGCTAAGGACTGTGCGGCTGACTCACTGGGCATTCTCTGGACCTTGGTGTCGGCGGTCAGGGCAACACCAGGTCCTGGCGGGTATGGATGTGTACCTGTCACCAGGTATTCAACATCTTGTCCTTGATTGGCAGGATACTGTTTATGGGGATATGACTCTGCCGCGTTCTGAGATCCCTTCTCCTTAAGATTCTCTTTAGAAGTGGGCATATGCACGACAGGACCATACTCATTACGAAGCTTGATTGCCATCTTCCGCTTGTGACTCTCTTCATCCAAAGGCACAGGTTTTCCATTATCAGTTACAAACATGTCATGGGTCCTCTTCAGTGACCTGAACACCAGTGTGTGTACAGAATGCTTCTGGACCTCCTCCACCATTGTCACCGCGGCTCAGCCAGTTTCTCCAGGAGGCAACTAACTCGACGCAGAATTCGCCGCCACTATTCTACGGCTCCTTCCGGAGACTCTAAAATATTTTTTACACAGTTTTTTTTTTTTATTTTTTTCTGAGGAGTGGGCCAAGGAAAGCTCCCTACTCTCAAATCATCTCCTAATGCTATTCATTTGAGAATTAGGATTTTGCAATATTTATGTTTCCGGCAAAGGAAGAAAAATATCCAAACGCAGGGAAACACACAGAGGTGTGGTATAGAGGCTACTGAATAATACCAGAAGACAGCAAAAGCAGAGAAAGACTGTCCCCTCCTGGCTTTAGAAAGTGGGGAACTGGTTATGATTTGACTCCATACCTCTGGCCTCTTGAACCATGAGATAACAAACATATGCTGTTTTAAGCACACAGTTCAAGTCCTTTTGTTGCCAGAGCCCTAGAAAGTAAACGCATGAGGCACATAACTGTAAATTAGTATAATGGACACTGAACTGTTTCAATTTAAGTTAGGTAAGTTAATGTATGTTAGGATGTAGCCAGCCAGGCCCACTAGCCACAGGGCAGATGTCCATTTACCACACAGGGTTAGTGGATATTGAGTGGTTCAGACTTAGAGCATTCCTCGTTGCAGTATGTTCGATGGACAAGACTGGAATGAATTTGACCTTTAATAATTTCCCAGAATTCACATGGTGTGCTGAATGAGCCTATGTTAGTTACACGTCTGTCATTTGACAAATACCGAAGAAAGGCAATTTAAGGGAGGAAGGATTCATTTTGGTTCATGGTCTCAACCGTTTCAGCTCACACTTGGCTGATTCCAGTATTCGGGCATATGACCAAGGCAGATTATCCTGGGAAGATGTGGGGGGAGTAACTGGTCAGCTCTTGGTTGCTAGGCAACATAGAATAGGATCTGAGGATAGAATACCCCCTTCTAGGGAACACCTTCATTTACCTACTTCTTCCAACCTTCTGAAGTCTCTACTACCTTTGGATTATGCCATCCTACTACCACTCTGTCAATAGACTCATCCACCTATGATTTAGAGTCTGCGTGAATGAATACATTGCCTTCCAACCCCCATCTCTAATGCTGTTGCACCAGGAACTAGGGCTTTGATACACGAGTTTTTGTGAGACTTTTAGAATCAAGTCAAAACAGGTCTATCCAAGAAAGGCTTCACATGGAAACCAAACTTGGTTGTTTTAAAAATGTTATTTTGAATTGCTGATTTCCAGCACAGACCCTCTTATTTACTTCCTTAAATAATTTTGAAATAGCAAGTGACCTAACAAAATTCCTTTCAGTGAAGGTACCCATATTACCCAAAGATATAATTAAGGTGGCAAAGGTTTAATATCTGGATTTTTTATCTTCAAATCTCCCTAACTGACTGAGTGGAAAATTTGTACTCAGATCATTATTTAGTGTTGGTAGGGGGCAGTATTATCTCTCACACAAATGGTTGGCGGATAGAAGGGAACACGTACACCCCAAATAATGGTCTCTTAGGAGGTTATAATTTCTTATTAATCTTGTGTCTAAATTACCTGATATATACATATAACATAATCCGAATTAAAAAAAAAATCTTCCAGGGCTCATGAGATGGCACAGCTGGACGGGAGCTGTTGTGTAAGGGCTGACAGCTTGAGTCTGATCCTCTCACCCCACAAGGTGGCAGGAGAGAATTGACGCCTGAGGAGCATTGCTCATAAGCACTCTGTGGCATGAAATATGCCCGCTTAGACAGACAGGCAGACAGACAGAGGGACACATTAAACTAAATAAAAACTTAGAAGTTCTTGTCTAACTGACCCTAAGACCATGCTTGCTATTTTGCACCCCCAATGAGAAGCCTCACACTGCTAAGCACATTTGGATTTATTTATAGACCAGCAAGGCATGCCATTAGATGTTCATGTTTCAGAAATGGGCGTAAATAGCTTATAAACTTAATGGGAATGTAGCAACCACTTTATAATACATTGAAAATTGATTTTGTGCTCTTGAATAACAGTGGTAAAATATTTTAAAACCTTATTTTAAAATTTAGTCTATGAAAGGAAGAAGCGTAGTTCTGACTACAGTGTCCTCAACGCCTGACTCGTCTCTCAGAAAGGCTAGGAGAGTGCTTCTGATCACATTTCCCTGAAAAGTTATTTCCTGAGGAACAAAATACACTTAGAAAAAACAATAAAAATAGCAAGGGAGTGATTTAGAATCTGTGTAAAAAGGTTAAAGTTAGGCAAGAGAAAAACAGAGCGCTCTCTGGAGAGATCTGAAAAACTAATGACAACTAGATCATACAATGGCGAAAGGACAGGACGATGGAATGTTGCTTTAATTTTAGGGACACTGCCATTTCCTAGCTAATGACATGGTCTTGAACCTTCTGAGAGACAGATATAGATGCCTTGAAATATGCTAGAATGGATTGTAGTTCCTGTTTCCTCCTATCTGTCGGTTCAGTCTTTGTTCTATCTGTGTGGTACATGATGTCTCCATGTTTCATCAGTGATCTGTGGATAGAACAGAAATTATAATAAGAATTATCACCATGTAGGGTCAAGAGCATAAGTATTACGGACTAAATGCACTAAATCGTGAACTCAGTGTGACTGAATGTGGAGACAAGATCTTTACAGAAACATTAAGGTTAAATGAGATCATGAGGGAAATGTTGTGATATAGAAGGGTTAGCGCTGTTATGAGATATGGTAGACCTGAATCTCTTTGAACTTTGGAATTAAATAGTGAGAAGATTGCCATTTGTAAGCCAAGAAAAGAGCCTCCACTATCCTTCTCACTCCTTAATCTGGAGTTTGTAGCCTCTGGGACCTTGAAAAGAATCCTTCTCTGTTGTTGAAAGTAGCCAGTCCATGGTATTTTGTTATGCCAGCTTCATGTGACAAGTGCAATAAAATGAAGTACTGTCATGCTTAAAATATGAGCTGTCTTCCCCAATCTCATGGGCTGGAGGCTTGGATAACATATGGTAGTGCTACTGTCAGAGGTTCGTGGATATATATATATATATATATATATATATATATATATATATATATTTGTAATTCTTCTCTCAGATATTACATTCCCACTGCAGTTTCCCCTCTCTCCTCTCTTCCTAGTCCCTCATCCATGACTTCCTTTTCCCTTCAGAAAAGGGTAGACCTCCCAGGGAAATCAACCAGACATGGCATATCGTGTTACAACCGTACTAGGCACATCCCCTCATATTAAGGCTGGATGAGGCAACCCAGTAGGATGAAGAGGAGTCAGAGATATTCCCATTCCCACTGTTAGCAGTCCTACAAGAATGTCAAGCTGCACAACAATTACGTACATGCAGAGGACCTAGGTCAGACCCATACAGGCCCCCTGTTGGTTCAGTCTCTGTGAACTCCTAGGAACCCTGATTAGCTGATTCTGTGGGCCATTTTCCTGTGGTGTCTTTGACCCTCAGGCTTCTACAATCCTTCATTCTGCAGGGTTCCCTGAGTTCTGCCTAATGTGTGGCAGTGGGTCTCTGCATCTATTTCCATAAGTTGTTGGATGAAGCTTCTCTGATGACTACTATGTTAGGCTTTAATCTCCAAGTATAGCAGAATTTCATTAGGTTCATTTCATTGACTTTTTTTTTTCCTGGCCTGTTTGGTTCTATACTAGGTCACTGAGCTATGTAGCCTCTGGTTCCTGGCCCTTTATCAGATATGCGCTCCTTCTCGAGGCCTGGGTCTTGGGATTTTTAAGAGGCAGAAGAAGAAGCAGTCACTGGGGTCGTCCGGGAGTCTCACTTATCAGTGGATTCATCATGCTCCTCTCTTTGCTTCTTGTCTTCTAAGATTCTCCTTCAGATGCTCTGCTGTGATGACCACAGGAGACCCGAAGAGCATGTGCTCAAGCCACCATAGCCTGAACTCTTTGAAAATATTAGTCTAAATGTACCTTTCCTGTCCTAATGTTTGACCTTTTGGTGACATGGTTGCAAATAACCAGTACAACACTCAATAGTAGCCTTGCTGAGTTTTTCAGCCCACAACACTCCCATATCGATTTCATAGTAGACACTCCATAAATATTTTCTGGACAAATTATTAAGGAAAAACACAAAAATTTAAATTCTTAGAGTAAGCCTGAATTCGAACATTTTATTAGTCGCTTTATTGGAATATGAGCATGACAGCTTGCAGATTCAAAACAGTGCCAGCCTCAGGTCCTTCTCCCTGTGTTCCCTTTGTTCTTTTGACCTTTCCTTTTTATTCCACTTGTAAAGGTGACATTTAGAGAATACAGCTTGCAATCATGATTGCCAGACTGTAAATCCTTGTTCTACCATTGTGACCTTTGTAAAAGTAATTTCTCTTGTGTCCCAGCTTGATGCATATAAAACTGTGGACAGGGTCTTTCTCTTCAGGCAACTAGGAGAATGGAGTAAAGAGACAAGTGCCATCCTTCAGAGACAAACGTTGGGCTCCCATTAGAGCTCATAGTTACCAATTGTTCCCATGTTTTAGCCATGAAGCTTTATATTCTCTTCTTTTTTGTTATTTTCAGCTTCTAGATTTACGAGCGGTGTTTCTCACAAGAAAATGTTTGCACAATTTTCCCAATTTAGAATATAACAATTCTTTCTTAAATCCACATCAGCTAGTCTTTTATCTTTTCCTTTATAGTGAAGGTCACTTATGTTACTGTCACTCACTCAGGTCGTGTTCCTCAAAACATTTAATTCAAATTACACTCCCATCTGTTATGGTTTGAATATAAAGTATGCCCAAATGCTCATGGGTTAAGGTCTTGGTTGCCAGTGGATGAAATTTTAGAGGTGGTTGGAACATGAGGGCTACAATGCTGTAGTTTGATGGACTATAGCTTACAGAAGTATGGCTTTGAAAGGTAATTCTCATCCTTCGATCCTCCCTTTATGCTCTTTGTGTATTCTGACAGCGGTGAAGTGACTGGCTTTCTCCTCCACACACTCCCACTGCCTTTATCTTCTTCTCTCATCACAGGTTTGGAGCAGTGGAGCTTGCTTTCCATGGACTGAAGGCTCTGAAACCATGAGAACAAATAAACATGTTCTTCTAGTAAAGTGTTTTCTCAAATATCTTGTCACAACAATGGAAAACCGATTAGCACACTCTCTCCACCTATGCCTTGCTTTTCTGAATATCCTGAAATACAGTAATCATTGATTCCATTATTTTATACTTTAAGTTGAACTTTACAATGCTGAGCACATACTGATCTCGTCTTGCTGTGATATTAACTTTTTATTCCCTTAACTTCATCCTAAAACCAAGGGCTATGGTATTAAAAGTGAAGGTCATTGACATATGATTAAATTATGAGGGAGGAGTCTTCTAAGATATTAGGGTTTGATTAAAAAAAGTTCGACTTCTGTCATTATATTGAGGTATTTTCCTTATTAGTTTTAATGTATGATGTCTCACATTAAGGTATGTGACTCATTTTGAGTATGATTTGCTCAGCATGAGAAATATGAATCCAGTTTCATTCTTCTATATTTAGTTTCCTTAGTTACAGAGGCTGTCTTTTCTCCAAATTATGTTTTGACAGCATTGGCAAGAATCAGCTGACTACAACTGGATGTTTATTTCTGAGAATTTTATTCCATTCCATTTGTCTACTTGTTTTTTTTTTTTCCAATAATGTGTTTTTTTTGCTATTATAGCTTGGCTGTATATTTTGAAATTGGATTGTGTGATGCTGTTCTTTTTGATTAAGATTGCTTTAACTATTCAGAATCATTAATATTTCCAGATAAATTTTAGGATTTCCTTTTTCTGATTTTGTCAAAATTACCATTGGCATTTTGATGTGGGTAATATTGAATCTGTAGACTGCTTTTGATAATATGATCATTTAGACAGCACTAATTCTGTTCATCTGTGAATACAGAATCACTATCTCCTAGTGTTTTTGCAACTTGTTCCATCAGTGTTTTATAATTTAAGAAGATATTTATGAATGTTGAGTTGACAAGTGCTAGCCTTGGGATGTTAATTCTATGTGTCTACTTGATTAATAACAGGATGCCTGCATGTGTAGTCAAACATTGCTCTAACTGTTTCAGCAAGGCTATTGGCGAATGATTTTACCACTTAAATTGACCAAAGGAGGAGCGTATATTGCAATCTGTGGAGTTATGGGCCCCGTTCAATTAGTTAAAGCCCTGGATAAGGTTAAAAGACTGACAACCAGAGTGAATTCCTTCAAGTACTTTTGAAATTAGACATAATTATTTTCTCATCTTCAGACTCAAACTGAGACATCAGTTATTCCTGAGTTTTAAACTTGAAGGCCTTCCTTTGAACTATTACTCTACCACTAGCTCTTTCAATCTTGCTCTGAAGATGGAAGTATATCACCAACTCATTGCTCTCCAGCTCACTGACTCTATGATCATGGGATTTGAGTTTTTATAATAAACATCCTCCCTCCCTCACTTGCTCCCTTTCTCCTTCCCTCCATCCTTTGGCTTCCCCCTTCTTCCCCTCCCTTCCTCCATGTGTGTCTCTCCCTGTGTCTTTGTCTCCCTGTCTGTTTCCAAACACACATACAAATGCTGCCTATGCATTCATTCACACACACTAAAAATCCACGCATATGTCTCCCCTCTCTGTTTTTCATTGGTTTTGGTTTTCTGTATAGTGCTGCCGAATACAATCTATCTATAGTATTTGGAGTTCAAATAGCAAGACGCTAATAAAATTCACAAATGAAAACAATATGTACCACATGCCGTTCCTAGCAATAAATATTTAACAAATTAAAACATTTCATTTTCATTTTATTTTCAAAATATTTAAAACTTACCAAAATCTAGTATGTCATTTAAAAAAA
This sequence comes from Chionomys nivalis, assembly GCF_950005125.1. Classification (NCBI taxonomy): domain Eukaryota; kingdom Metazoa; phylum Chordata; class Mammalia; order Rodentia; family Cricetidae; genus Chionomys; species Chionomys nivalis. The sequence goes on along the minus strand of NC_080086.1, from coordinate 178,122,269 downwards.
AAAACCCAATAATCTAGCGAGCTCAAGAAGGAAAAAATGATTAAAGTGGGCTTTTGTGGAAGAAACATATAGCAAAACACACTAGCCAACTACAACAGTTAAGGTTCACCTCATCTTTCTTTTAAATTTACACTTTGGAAGTTTGGAGTCCTTGATTAGATTATCAGTTAAAAATACCCCATGGTGGTTCACACCTTTAATTCCAGCACTCGGGAGGCAGAAGCAAGCAGATCTCTGCCAGTTCAGGGCCAGTCTGGTCTACAAGAGTTAGCTCCAAGACAGCTAGGGCTGTTACACGGAAAGACCCTGTATCAGAAAATCAATCAATCAATCAATCAATCAATCAATCAAGCAAGCAAGCAAGCAAGCAACCAACCAACTAACCAAACAAACAAACAAACAAAGAAAAAACCCTCGTGATGTAGGAAACACCTAAACAGAAAAGGGAACAATACACAAAATTAACCTAGACCCCTCTCCTAGGCACAAAGTGATTCTTGTGTATATCTATAAATAATGAAATTGTTATTACATTTTGTCATCTGGAGGAATTACTAATTACTTCTGTCCAGTACTGAAACGCCCAATATCTCCGTACCTGCAATGGCAGAGTGTTGGGATTTGAAGTATGCCACCATGACTGGCCATTTAGGAATTTTCTAGCAAAGTCATGGGGTGAAACAGATGGTTTGACTACAGAGGTCTGAGTAGTTTAAATGATAACTATTATTGATTGTGGTCAAGAAGATGGCAGGTGGTCATGTGTCCTAAAGATCTGGGTGAAACTGTGGTATCGGTAGCCAAACTAGATGATCTCTTGTCTCACCAAGATTTACGGTTCTATAATCTTTGGTTAATAATTAGTTGTGTGGTTTTTTTTTTTTTTTTTTTTTTTTTTACCTGAACACTGTGGAGAAACTTTAACTGCTTTACTATTAAAACTATTAAAGTTTGGCTCAATGACTTCATTATTATACAAAATTAAAAAATTTTACTGGTCAATAGTAACACAATAAAATGTTTATTTGTTGTCCAACAAAAAACAGGGTGTACAGTGTTTTGTGAATTTAACATTTTTAGAATGCATGTTTAGACTATCACTAATCTTTATGAAATATTTTTGATCATAAAAATAACAGTTCCATGTCTCCAAGGCTCTTGGACACCACCTTCTCTATTGTCTTCTGTTACCGCTCTTCTGTTCTGATTCTGTGTTCTTATTTCATTTGTTGGCTGTAGCTCTTGTACACCATGATGAGCAAGTGTAATGACAGATTTTGTAAAACTCTACATCTTAAGAACTTGAACTATGAAAGCTTGTGATGTGGGATTCCCCTCTGTGTGCTATGAATATGTTTTATTACAATTGGTTAATAAAGGAGCCACTTTGGCATACAGCAGGGCAGAACAAAGGCAGGCAGGAAATATGAACAGAGTCTAGAGAGAGGATAAGCAGAGTGAGGGAGATGCCATGCAGCTGCAGAAGGAGTCAGACACTGGAACCTTACTGATAGGCCATACCCTCGTGGCGATACATAGATTAATAGAAACGAGTTAATTTAAGATATAAGAGCTATCTAGGATAGGCCTAAGCTATTGGTCAAGTAGTGCTGTAATTAATATAATATCTGTGTGATTATTCAGGTCTGGGTGGCCAAAAAACCAATGCACAATCTCCGTCTACAAGCTTGTTCTGTTGTACTCTAAGAAACTCAGTTAATTTTTCTTCCTGTCCATTCATTGTTTCTAATAAAAAGTTACCACAAAATAATTCTCCTTCATTAATGTACAAGAGCAAATTTATCCAACTTTTATTGAAAGTTAATGATGGTATAAAAATATAGGCTGTGAATATTTTCCACAATCAACCCATTTTTGTTTACTGATAATATTTTTTCAAAATACTTGAAGTTCAGAATATATATATATATATATATATATATATATTTTCGAGATAGGGTTTCTTTATAGTTTGGAGCCTATCCTGGAACTAGCCCTTGTAGACCAGGCTGGCCTCAAACTCACAGAGATCCACCTGCCTCTGTCTCCTGAGTGCTGGGATTAAAGGCGTGGACCACCACTGCCCGACTCAGGATTTTGTATTCTATAGAACTGTTTATCTGCACTACGGGACTTAAAGACATGTGGTAAAATATGTCTGTATTGTAAGGTGATCAAATATATAGCAAGATTTTTCTTAATACAATAAATACAATTTATTATTGTTATTTCTATCACATATATTACATCCTAACCACAGATTCCATTCTCTTTCTTCCTCCAAGTCTGTGTTTCTACCCTCTACCTTCCCCTAGATCCACACCCCCATCTCTCCTCAGAAAAGAGATTTCCCAGGGACATCAAACAAACATGGCATAACAAGCTACAATAAGACCAGGCACAGACCATCACATGAAGGCTTGGATGAGGCAATCCAGGAGGAGGAAAAGGTTCCATAAGTAGGCAAAAGAGTCAGAGACCGCCTCCACTCCCACTGTTAGGAATCATACAAGAGCACTAAGCTACTCAGCCATAGCATATATGCAGGGGACCAAGGCAGAGCCCTTTAGGCTCCCTGATCTCTGTGAGTCCCCATGAATTCGGTCAATTGGTTCTGTGGGCCATCTTCTCTTGGTGTTCCTGAACCCTCTGGTTTCTCAATTTTTTTAAATGGGTATGTTGGCTTTCAACAGTTCTTGGCTAGTCACTTGTTTCTTTAACACCTCTGGCCTCCTGATCTCTGTGCATTTTGGGGGTAGGGATTGCATGCATAGGTGGGAGCATAGATTTAGGAGAGAAGGCTAAAAAGGATACCAAGTGTCCTGGTCAATCATTGTCTACCTTATTCTGGTGATACAAAATCTATCATTGAATTTGAAGTTGGGTTTGTGGCCCAACAAGTCTCAAGCAAGCTTACAGGTCCACGTGGCCATACCCAGCTTTATATGTGGATACTGGGATCCAAACTGAAGTCCTCATTCTTATGTGACAAGAACTCTTACTTACTGAGTCATATCTCTGTCTATTAAATTCCTTTTCCTGGTACAGGGAATTTTCTACTGTAGGCCGGGAGAGTAAGTAGTCAACTCTTACCCTAGTTTTAACCTTGTAGAGACTTCAGTGACTCATGCAGGGTTCCTGAATTTAACCTACTACCCTACTTGTAGCCAAGATGTTTTTAATTTCTGAAATAGCAATAATTCTGAAAGCCCTCTATCATTTGAAATAATAAAAGTCATAAGGGTAGCAAGAAAATTAAGCATGGAAATTTTCAACGAAGGAGAAAGAATTTTGTAAAACCAAATAAAAGAATGGACTCCATGGAATGAATGGCGGGCTATTGGTTCCTAATGTGTTGGAAGTCTAGTTCTTTCCTTGACTGGTTGAGAATGGACATGGTGACTCTGTTGGTGACAGTGTTCCCTTCTACTTAATCTTTGTGACACAATACAATGAAAACTGGAATAGTAAATCTAAGCTGAATTATGGAATCATCCCTAGAGGGGCGAACTCCTCGTGTGGGTCAAAGATCCAGTGCTTTAAGTGGCAAAGCTTCTTGCAAAGTTTAAATATCCTTAATCATAGTCAACAAATGCTAATTTCCAGCTGGGAAAATTGTTTCGTGAGAAGTTTTACAGTCTTAGCAAACTTCAAAAGTATGAAGAAAATTAATCATTTCTGTATATGAAGGATGAGTTCTTCTTATTCCCCTCCCTTTCTGGTAACCTTGAAAAGATCATTTTAAAATTAAGGAGAATATTACCCATATTTACATTTCCCCTGACATTATGAGAAAGTGTTTTCACCGAAGCTTTCTCTTCACACATCCCCAAGTGCTTTGCAGCCTGGGCTTCTTGTGACTGGAATCAACTGCCTGTGTGATGGCTTGCTGCCGCAGTGTGAAAATCAGATCGAGGCCAAGTCTAATGAATGGGTTCATTAGACACAGAGACAATTGCTACTTTTGTTCCTTCCTCTGCTACCAACTCTATGAGTAGAAAAAAAAGTCCTGGCTGTAGAACAGAACCATCCTTTACTGCCCGCTCCCCCCCCCCCGTGACCACAGAATAGGTGTTTATGTGTTTCATGGAGGGAGGTGAGGGGTGATGTTTTCCTTTTATTTTCTTTTTTTTTTGTTTTTTTTTTTTAATTTTCTTTTGGTAAAGGACTTAGCTCTAGTAAGTACTGTTAGAGTTAGTGTATTCAAAATTAATTGAAATGGTAAAGAGCTGTAATGCTTTTTAATATATGTAAACATTGGGTTTATTGCAATGTCAGATACGTCGGTACAATGACTTACTACTAAGTGTGTCATGAGTACAGCCTATGTTCAGACATATAGATGTTTTATAAACCTTTAAAGTGGCAGATGAGCCAAAGCTGTCCCCCAAACTGCTTCAGCATCCGACAGAACCAGGGCTTCCAAACTGACAAAGATTATTTTAAATTCAAAACAAAAATATTTTGTAAATATTTCTTAGGAGATAGGATTATCCAATTAAGTATGTTTCTCAAATATCAAAACAAGTGATATCTTTCTAAATTGTGTGTGTTGCTTGGTTGCAGTATGAATTGTCAATTACCAGAACACAAAATAATCAAGTACACCAAATCATGGAAATGTTTGAAATAACACAATGTGTTAGCAACTTTATTGGAGTTTTCCTTTGATATCTGTACTTCTGTATTCATTATTCGCATGAAAATTCAACAGCATATACTCTTCTTTAGATTCACAGAAATCAATAGGATTTACTTAAAACTTCAAATACTTCTAAAAAGAAATCTCAGCATTGTACATATTAAGTACACTTGCTACTTTTATGTCTTTCTACCAAGAATATTTTTTCTTCAGTAGAATTCAGGATATATGTCTTTGTAAAAAATAGTGTTTTTGTAAAGACAAGATATCATTATGTGCCCTAGGGTGACCTCAAATTTGCAATCCTACGGCTTTAGCATCTTCAATATTGGGATTACAGTTGTGTGCTAATACACCTGGCTACAAATTTTCTCACGTTTGGGGTTAGTCCTTACAATATCTGCTCTAAATATAATATTTAATGTTTAGCAGTGATTAATTATATGTATATTCATAGCTTGTGATAATGACCTACCTTGAATCTTATCATATAATGTTTGCATTTTATGTTGCATATTATCTTAGTTTATAGGAGGAACTTCCTTTCAGAGCACTTTTTTAATATAAAGGCATTATCTATGGAGTAAAAGGAGGCCGATTGTCAGTTATGTATCCTGATATTAATTCATTTGCTATGTACCACATAATAAAAAAAGACCAACGTGAGTCTTTTGCAAACAAAGTATACCTCTTATACAGCTATTTGTGTATCTCTCAGTCAAGGAAAGAACAGCCCAGACAAGATCCAAATCACTGAGGCCAGTAGACTGAGGCACAATCAAACTGCTGTTAAGAACAGATTGGAGTCCAGCATCCACTAACTCAAATATAAATGCTCAAAAGCTGTATAACTCAAGTAGTTAACTGAATCCATTTGGGCTTCAGTTTTATTGCCTTCATCTGTAAAAGCAGGGTTGTTGCAAGTTTAAGTGAATATGTATGCATACATAAATATGTATTTAAAATATATACTGTATGTATATTCACTTAAGGCATAGAATGTAAGGATGTGTTCTTAATTCAATATCTGTCTAATATATATATATATATATATATATATATTAGAGAAGTTTTGTCAGAGAGCAAATGCTATTTAAATATTATCTACCATACTGCCTTACTATTTCCTCTTCTAAACTACTAATAATAACAAAGTTAAATGATTTGTTGGTTCCCTTATCCTGAAGGGTCAAAGATCACAGCAAAATGCCTGCTTTAAGAAGTTGAGCAAACACAAAATGAGAAGCCCTAAGATAATATACTGAGTTACCAGCCAGCCTAATCATTTCCTGTATTCACTGCTGACACTTTGTGGAGCTAGGGGGTGGGGGGCTGTTAGTCTTGTTACTTTTTTGGAAGAATGGATTGTTATGTTCCAGGGACAGGACTGATGAGAGTTCTAACTCCGGTTGCTCATCAGCTACTACAGAAACAGTGGTCTTGAAAAAAACCACAACAGCAAAAACCAAAACACAAACAGAAAAAAGGATTACAATTTTACAGAATCAATACGGTCCATTTCCAGCTTTATAAGGACAGAGTTTTTTTGGTTTATTAATGTGTATACACAGTCCTGAGAAGCGTCTACTAATTACTGGAGGCTGGATAACTCTTTTCTGAATAAGTCCAATGTCTGAAAACCTTACTTTACCCCGTTGATGAGCATAGAATTAAAAAGAAAATAAAAAGGCAGGTGTTCCTAAGTGGGAGATTTCTGAGGCAGAGGAGGTTAGCAGGCTTCTCAGTGGCTCTGATAGCAGCTTATGCTGGAGGTGAGATGGGACAGAGTTGGAACAAACTGGTAAGCATTTCAGCAGCCAAGCAGCTGAGTGGACATTCACAGGAAGATGGGGTGTGCAGTGTCACATTTGCATTACAAATATCTCGTCCTGCATCTTCCTAACTCTCCTGTCTCTACTTCCCTATTTTACCCTCCAGTAACCAGTAATTTTCAGAAACTGTTGACCTGTTACAGAGCGTCGTAAAGAACCCAAGAGAAAACCTTTGGCAAGTATGGAGCTTACTTTTAAGTTGTGAGTGATGAGAGCAATTAGCTTGCCCTTTTCCATTTCACAAGTGGGGTTGACTCTGTGACATTTATAATTTAGCTCACAACCTCACAGGATGGATTAGAGCATCAAATCTGATGCATCTGACATCAAACCTAAACACACATTCTTTGCTATTCTCCTAGCAAACGTTTCTTTCTTTCTTTCTTTCTTTCTTTCTTTCTTTCTTTCTTTCTTTCTTTCCTTCTCTCTCTCTCTCTCTCTCTCTCTCTTTCTTTCTTTTGGAAATAGAAACCATCCCTTTTTACAACACAGGCAGTTGGACAATTCAAACCCATTAATACGCATTCTAAGTTTTCCTAATTATCTTCGAACTGCAAGCTGAGAGGTTATTAGTCATCCTTGGCTGAACCGCGCTCTATTCCACTCACTCCTCTGAGTACAATAAAACAACAAACACCCTCAGAGTACATTATTAATCAATTAGATATAATTTCTTAGAATGGCTTCCATCATCTCATTTAACTTTGGAGCTTTTAGACATTAATTAATCATAAGCTGTCCAAAGCTCTCATGCATTTATAAGGTGCATTACTACGTCGGGCCTGACCCCAAATTCTGGGCCTGAAAGGAAAAAAGTGTGTGAGTGTGAGGGGGAGGGGACTGTGGGAGAAATAATGTGAAAATGCATCAGTAAATAGAGAAAACAATTAGGCCTAATGTAATTAGAGGGAGAATTCAGATTCATTTTATTCCAAGATACTGTTTCTATATTTGAAGCTCCATGTAGAAAAAGGGGCCTTAGAGTTAGAACACCATTGAAGGTGGTATAATTTCACTTGACCCTGGGGCATCTAGGGCAAACATGTAGGTTATTGCACAGTTAGAAAAGTTTAGATAACATGTGTTCTGAGTGACGTTAACATAAATAGTGTTTAAGGCTAGCCAACGTTGGAAAGCAATCATTTCCAAGACAGTGACCAAATGTCACCAACACAGTGTCACCTGTTGGAGCTGACACAAAAGACTGCTCTTGTTAAAATGTGTTCATAGGATGTTTTCACCCTTGTGGTCTTCCTCTCGCGTGTAGACTAGACAGAGGCACTTTAAGAGCTGTGGCTGAAGTTTCTGAAGAACATACAAGACATAGATTTTTTTCAGCTGCCATTGGTCAACATGGCAAGAAAGCAAAATGAAATTGCATTACAAAGAAAGTAAACAGCTCATTAAATCAGGAACTTGTAAAAATCACTGGTCTCTGATCTGAAAACATTTACGGAAGAACAGAAAAATAAGTGGTTATCACTCGTCGAGGGTCAGTGACTATTACCGGTTTCTGATGTTTAAGATAGAGTGGTTTAGTTGTTTGCCCTCGAAAAGGTTTAAATTATTGATGAGTTAAACAATTTGAGTTAGTTTTGAGTAATACCTCAAAGTACTGAACTTTACATATAGATTCCGAGCAATCTGGAAAACTGAAACATCAAGTAAAACAAGTTGGAAGAGCTTAGTAAAGTGTATAAAAATTAAAAGACTGAAAACAAAGCCACCTCGTGTTAAATGTGTAAAAATAAATCGCATCCAATCATCAGGTTCCTTCCTTCCTTTCTTTTCTTCTTATTTTCCAGTCTTAGTTTGTTGGAACATACTGCACCCTCCACAACACGTTGGACAGTAGGTCCTGGTACACACTAAGGAATAGCCAACCAGGTAAATACATCAACGTGATGAGGCCCATGAAATTGAGCGGATAGTGAGAATAGTCCCAGGAACAGGCCCCACACATGCGAAGCCCCAGACCCCAGGACAACTCCCACGCATAGATAAAGATCACATAGATAGGCACCCTCTTCCAGGTGCCCCAGCCACGGCTGTAGTGAAGGTGGAAGTAGAGTTTTTCAACCACAAAGCTACAACTGCCATACATGAAGAAGGACCAGAGCGATGTGTGCCCACTGCTGGATCCGTCCCCCTGCCCCAGAACATTGAAGAAGAAGGTGAAGAAGATCTCATCCAGAAAGCCATGCATTCCGAAGAAAAGGAAGCGGAGGAGGTCTGGCAGACCTTGGCTGGGGGCTCCTTCTGCGCCCTTGGGGTTCCGGGGTCCTTGTCGCCCGCTTCCAGCCTCCAAAAGGACTCGGGCATCCGGGGCTGCCGGTAGTGTGTCCCTGGTTTGCTGCTGGAGCTGCCGCGGGTACCGCAAACGCAGGAAGCGCTTCAGGAACACTTGACCATGGTAAAGCGCCAGCACGTATTGCAGCGCCAGGTCGAGCGCCCCCGGCGCCGCCGCGCCCCCCGGCCCGCCTAGACTGAGCAGCAGTGCCTGGCCCACCAGGGTCTGTAACCCCACGTGCGCCCAGGGGTAAAGCAGGAAATTGAAGAGGAAGGCGCTGGGGCAGCGCGGCCGCTGCAGGTAGAGCTGCTCCAGGGCGAAGTGGGTGAGCGAGTGCAGGAGGCAGCGGTAGGGCGACGAGAAGCCCAACATCCGCAGATCCAGGCTGCGGGCGAAGCGCCTGGCCGAGGACACCAGCACGTCCAGGGTGATGCCGTGCATCCCGTAGAAGTAGAGGCGCATCCAGGCGGGCAGCGCTCCGCGTTCCGCCGGAGCATCAGTAGCGGACAGCGGTTCGGGGCAACTAGCTGCTGCCTGGCTGCGCAGCCCCCCGGGAGCCCCGGGGCTCCGGGTCTCGCCTCCCCTCCTCGTTGGCCCCTCACAGGCCACGTCGCTGCCCGCCATGGGCTACTCGGGCTCCTAGGACCGAGCGGCTGAGCCCCGCACCTCCTCCCGGCCGCCGGCGGTGCCCCGGGGGACTCGTGCGTAGCTCGATCCGGAACAAGGTCTCCCGGCTCTTGGGGGACGCGTGGGTCGCCCGGGACACTAAAAGTCCCCTTGCCGTTGCCCCGCCGCTCCCTCCTCTCCAGTACAGGGCGAGCTGCTGCCCACCCACTCCCGCGATCACCCTGCGCGGCCTAAGGAGTGGCACGGCCGGGCAAGGGGAGGTGATGCCGGGGCTGCGGGGAAGAGAGCCGAGACTGGTGGCAACTCCATCCCTTCCACTGCTCAGCCCCGCCGCCTCTGCCGCAGGCTCCGGCAGCGTTACGCGAGCCGAGACGGCCCTTCCCCCGGCCCTTCCCATACTCGGCTCGACCTCTCCCGCCTTCCGTGGCCCCCGCCCCGCCCAGCCTCCAGCGCCAAGGCTCACAGGGGTCGGTTCCGAAAGGCCATGCGCGCCTCCGAGTCCCTTCTGGCCATCTCTGCGGGCCCCGGGAAAGTGCTGCGGGGGGCTGCCGATGGGTTGGTGGCGAGAGTGGAGAACCCCCTAACAGGTGTGAAGGCGAACTGTGGGGCATTCCCGGTATCGTGGAAACCAGGGCCAGGCCTTGGCTGGCGGAGACAAATGGCCAGGTGCCACCAGCCGGAGGCCGGGCCCAGGACCAAACTGTGGTACTGTATATTTAATGTCCTTATGCAAAGCCAGCTGTGTCCCAGTCACAGAGTGTTAACCGGAGACTCCACGCCTGCTTGCCCAGAGCAGCCTGCATCTGAGTGCTGCCCCCAGGCCGGATCCTCTCTATCCTTGTTACCCTAAGTTAGTTTTCTAGGGGTCAAGCCCAGGATAATTTTTTTTTTTAAAAATTACTTAATACCAGTCCTGGTGAGCTGAGTCCTGACTACAAAAGGACGGAGGTCCCTTCAACAGTGTGCTTGTTGCTGCTGGCACAGACCAGGGTTGAGTTTTTCTTCTTGAAGAAATAGGTCATCTCAGAAAGGCAAAGTGAAATAGAGCGCCAAGCCTTGTCTTTTTCTGTCTTTAATTTTCTGTCTTTTGCCCCTCCCCCACACTTCCTGCTTCTTTCTGGCCTCCTAACCTTCCTCACCCCGCTTCCTGTTTCCTCTCCATCTTCTCTCCTCTTCCCTGCCCTGTCTGTCTTCCCTCAGGTATCTTTGAAATAAATTATATTATTAATGACCCTCTTCTTCCAGTTTCTGTCTAAGCAGAAACTGGATAATTTTACTCTGTCAGGAGTTCAAATGTTCCCTGGATAAAAAGCTTTATTGAGCTGTTTTTCTTGTGGAGAACAAACATCATCTGGTAGATCTTCTATTTCTGAAGCAACCCTGTTCCTGTCCTTTCTTCTTACACATTTTAACCATGAAGCTACTGTCTATGGTAGTCAAGTTGCCTGTGAGTTAGCTAAGAGTGCAAGACTAGAGCAAACACCCTTCTAGTGATGACAATCAGTCTTCGTCTGAAGTCAAAGGAAGGCATTTTCTCTCAGCTTTGCTAGCAAGTTGTTTTTTTCTGATGACGATGAAGTTGGACACCAAGGACAAAACTGTCAGGTAGCAGACTAGACTCAAGGCTGCTGTAGGACTGCAACAAGACTGGGTACCCAAATTTCTGAACCCCCAGAGGAAGAGAAAAAGTGTAGGAAGGCGCACTTTCTCTTTAAAAGATGTGTAATCTGGTTAGGATGATGGAAAGAACCTGCCAGCCTTGATGATGCCTCCTTGTAATGCCAGCACTCAGGAAGGTGAGGGAGTCCACATCAGCCCGGACTACATACTGAGAACCCCTCCACAGAAAAGCGAAAACAGAAACAAGCAAACACAACAAAAACAATAGCAGCAAAAGCCAAAAAGAAAGACTGAACTGATGTGAAACAATCTGCTATACTTACGATAAATATTAATAATAAATATTGTGATCGCCTAGTATTTTATAAAAAGTTCAAATTGCTTTTGACTTACTTTATTCTGCCTCCAAGCAACTGCTCTTTAGCCCTACCATTGGCATTTAGTCAAGAGAAAGTACTCTATCACAACAAAAAAAACCACAGCATATACCCACCCATTCAGGTGTGGTAGGTTAAACTTAAGACTGCTTTAAAATAGCAAATTAAACTTCATATATATATATATATATATATATATATATATATATATATATATATGTCTTCTGTTCTAACATTTCCAAGAAAACTTGCAAAGCAAGGAGGGAAGTCTTTTGCATCAAAGCACTGAGCTTCAAAGATGTATATACATCTTAGAGACAGGGTCTGGCTTTGAACTTGTAATTCTGTGTCAGTCTCCTGAATGCTGAGATTACTGCACTCCCCTTTTCAGTATGTTGATTCACCATTTTAAAAATTCTGTTTTTGTATGCTGTATGTGATCAGTAAGATATTAGTATAATAAGGTATATGCAAGCGTTACATACGTATGTATATGTATAGTATAGTTTATGCTAATTTTTAAGTATATTATATATACTTGTATATAAGTGTATTATATAAATTTATAAGTATATATTTTAAGTATATAGTAAAAATTTGAGAGTTCACTACTGTCAAGTAGTGTGACTTTCATCAAGTGTGTGAGAATTCTGAAAATGTGGACCTCTCTCTGAAAATTCCCCATTTTCCTTAAAGTGATACAATACACACATAGCAGATGCAAAGCCAAAATATAAGCCCAGTTGATATCTTCTTTTCCCCATTATTGTTTCATATTTTCATTGTTGTCTTCATTATAATACCTTAGAATGTGAGAAATGCTCTCTTTAAATCTAACGTCGAAGCCAATAAGTATGAGACAAGGTACAAGAATATTAAAACTACACTGTTTTCAGCTCTTCTGATTCAATGTCTTCTTCAGAAATAAGTTGCGAAGAGTCAAGTCAGGGTATTATTCCGTTCAAACAGGCTGGCTGGGCAATGTTGAAGACAAGCACTCACAGGCCTTAAGGTACAAGAGCGTGGCACTGAATTTTGCTGGGCTCTGTCAATGCCTCATGGCTAACAGCATGACCATGCTGGAAGTGTGTGCACACGAGATGTGCGGTGAGACAGGAAGCCAGAGGGGCTGATGGGTCAGACTTTCTTACAATAAGTGCTCTTTTAAGGGAAATCTGCCTGTGAAGAGCAGCACTGGTGTCTCTTGAGGGCCTCATGAAGAGATGCTCCCCTTCCAGAGTGTTCTTTCTCACCCTTTCCATCATCCGGTAACTCACTCACACTTGGAAGCAGTCTCTCGTGTGTGAAACTTTGGCTTCCTTGGTAATGATGCCAACTTTGGTTCTGCTTTATCTTCTTGTTCTTCTTTTTGTTGCTACATTTGCAAACATTTCTTCTTATTTTAAAACTACAAAATAAGTTCAATGATCCACCGTTATTTTATAATTAGAATCCTCACAACAGTGTCTCTGTAAATGCAAAATGCTTTGAAGCATCTTTTGTGTGTTTTGACCTTTCTTCATGCAGGAGGCAAAGCTGCCAAAATAAATTTGTAAACTCAACATGTTCTTAGGAGATGGTGGCGTGTTTATGAGGGGAACGCAGTGGAAGAATCAGGAAGTTACAATAAAATAACATCAACTTGAGATTGCTTGGGTGTAACCATGCTTTAAGGGGTCTGCTCCTTGAGAGAGAGCCCACACCTTATATTGCTGCAAAGAGCAGAGACTGAGTATCCCAGAGACCTAGGCTAGAACCAAACACAACTGATCTAAATAAAAAAATTAATAAAGTGATTCCTAATGGTATTGTGCTATACTCACAAGTAAGTGCCTTGTCCACTTACCATCAGAGAGGTTTCTTCCAGCAGCAGATGGGAGCTGATCCAGACATTCACAGCCAGACATTATGCAGAGAGAGACAGAGTGTCTAAATTGGAGGTCTCTATCAGGTTTCTTCAGCTTGAAGAATCCTGCAGAGGAGGGGGATGAAAGAAAGGAGTCAGAAAGGATGCAGGACACTAGGAGAACACAGCCCACTGAATCAAATAAGCAGAGTCCATATTGGCTCAGAGAGACTGAAGCAGAGCACCCGGCTGCGTTGATCTGGACCAGGTCCTCTCTCTGTGTATATGCTATGGCTTTTAACTTGCTTTTTTTTTTTTTTGGAACTCCTAACAGTGAGAGCAAATGTCGCTCTCTTTTGCCTTTTTCTCCTGTTCAGTTGCCTTATCCTGCTTCAGTGCGAGGGCTTTTTCCTTGTCTGAATGTATTTTGTTCTGTTGTGTTTGATTGTTGCCTCTTGGAGGCCTGCTCCTTTCTCGTGGGAGATGGAGAAGGAATGGAACTGGGGTAAAGGAGAGGTGGCAGGGAGCTGGGGGGAGTAGAGGGAGGAAAAACTGTGGTCAAGATATGTTACATGAGAGAAGAAATTTTAGTAGTATTTTAATAAATAATAATAATATGCTGTGGGACAATGGTCTTGTACCCTGTAAAGATTTGTCACTTGTATGTGTTTAATAAAACACTGATTGGCCAGTAGCCTGACAGGAAGTATAGGCGGAACAACCAGAATAGGAGAATTCTGGGAAGAGGAAAGGTTCGATCAGCAGTTGTCACCCAGATGCAGAAGACACAAGCAAGATGAGAATACCTCACTGATAAAAGGTACTAAGCCACATGGTTAACACAGACAAGAATTTTGGGATAATGTAAGACATGAGTTAATTAATAAGAAGCCTGAGCTAAGGCTAACCAGTTTATAATTAATGTAGGCTTCTGTGTGTTTCTTTGAAATTGAAGGGCTGTGGGACTGGGCGGGATAGAAACCTCTGTCAACAACAATAGTAATTATTATAATAAATGCCTTAATTTCTTGCTCTTTGGTAGATGGTATGGAATTCTTTGACCTCAAAGGTTAGAAAAATGCCGAAGTAAACACGTCTGTACAGGTATAATAGTTTATGTAAGGCCAATGCCTCATGGGACTGGTCAGCTTGGCTATAAAATGAAACAAAGCCTATGACTAGATTAGTCAGTGTGACCAGAAAGTAGCATGAGAGTGAATAGAAGTCCCTGGTACTTCAGAGAACTGTGATCTCTGGTGATTTCATGCCTAGTGGCCATGGGTAGAAGGCTGTTGTGGGCTCTCAGATTACCATGTAAGACTTCAGCACACTTTGGAAGATCCAAAGAAGAATGTTCAGAGAGCAAAGAGCTGAAGACAGTCCAAAGGAAGTTGACTAGGCTAAGACATGCTCAGTGACATTTGGCTTATAGCTACCTTTATACATAACCTAACATGACATATACATATATTGTAAATTACTCTTGTAACAAGTAACTGAGTCTCAGCCAACCACACAAGTTTGTGGGTCCTGCCCAGCCTTCTGACTTTGATTTTCAATTCCTTCCTTCCTCTTTCCCTTCCCTTCCCTTCCCTTCCCTTCCCTTCCCTTCCCTTCCCTTCCCTTCCCTTCCCTTCCCTTCCCTTCCCTTCCCTTCCCTTCCCTTCCCTTCCCTTCCCTTCCCTTCCCTCCCCTCCCCTCCCCTCCCCTCCCCTCCCCTCCCCTCCCCTCCCCTCCCTTGCTCCCTCCCTCTTTCCCCCTCCTTCTCTTTCTCTCTCTCCTGCTTTTTTCTCTCCCTCCTTCTTTTTCTTCTGTGCTGCGGATCCAACTGAGGGCCTCAATCATATCATACAAACTTGACCTCTGAGCCACACCCTAGCCTATGGTTCCATTTTTATTATCTTTGTCATTGTTTCTTTAACAAAACATATTCTTTTATTTTGGTACTGTTCTCAGTGCCCTGCAACAGTTGGTACTAAAGTCAAGGAATAAAACAATCCGTGTTCTTTGTCCTGGGTACTATGTGGGTGCTGAGACCAAGGTGAATCTGTAGGGACATTTGGGAAGATCATTTGAAGGTATCTCAGAGGTATAATGAAAATAAAAATTTTACTTTGATTTTACAAAATACAATTCATGATAGCTAGCTTTGTTTTTCATTAGCAATTCATGATAATTACTGAAATAGTAAAGCTAAGTAATGAGCAAAATAATTAAATGTAAATAAATACCCAAAGGTAATGAACACGCAAAGTTTTCAAAACCTTTTGGAAAACTTAGAATCTTAAGGAAAAGTTAAGAAATTAATTAAAAGAACTAAAACATTAATCATTAATTATAAGTTTTACCTGCTTCAGTATCTAAATATGATATTGAGATGACAAATGCATTTAGGTCTGTTAATGAATATAAAAAGTTTCATATGTTAATAACTTTATATCTAGAAATGATGTCCACACAATGGTAGGGCACAATTGATTAGGATTAAAATTGACATTAATATACAGCAATTAAATGAGAAACAAAGGAAATGTCATTTAAAAAAGGCAAAGCATGTTTTATGGAAGTTTATGAATATCAGGATAGATATTTTTTGTTGTGGAAACAAAAAGGTGGTTTTTCTCTAAAGTAGTCGGAATCACAGCTGTCATGTGACTGAGGAGGAAATCCCGTGGGTGGTGACTGAAGGCTGTGAAGCATTCATAAAGAAGGCTTCCTATAAATCATTTATATTGTGATTGACTTGGCTATTATTAGAAGGAAATGAGTGGTTTTGTTTTACTTTTTTTCAGTAAAAATTATGTATCACTTGACTTCCAATAGCAAGACTTAGAGTTTTATCATGTGTTGAAATGATGCTAACATTTTTCTGGAAAATCATTGATTTGGTCTCAGTAGAATATTTCTCAGTTCCTTCTATTTAAAAGAACACATTTCTGAATAGATGGTCTATGTTGGTTCTTTCTGTGCTTTATCATTTTTTCTGTGTTTTAATCTTCATATTTTACGTTTTCTTGCCTAAGAAATCTTAATCTCTCATAAAAAGAGAGGGTTACCCTCATAACTATATGACTTCTCTGGGTTTTTCCTCTTAGATATTGGGTTTTATTTTATAGTAGTCTGTGATCTTATTTTGATAGGTTTGACAAGCCTTCAAAAATGGAATTTTAAATCAAAATCCTTCTGAATTTAATTAAGTTTAGGACTTCAGAGAGTCCAAGGAAGTCCAAAGAGATATATAATTTTATTTTATACATAGGAAGATTACCAAAATGGCATTATATTGAAATTTTGACTTGAATTGTGTTTGTATAGATATATCATTAATGTAGGGCCCAAAATTTTCATGACAGTCCTGGAAAATTGAGGGATCTTGGCATAATATTACTCTTTATAATTCTAACTGGTAGATTGTGTGTTTCATAGAAATAAAAAATGCTCAATGATCTTTAACCATGGCTGTGTTAAGACTTCTTCACAGCTCAAGTTCATTATTTTAATACATTTCTGGAAATTTCTAGAAACATTATTATCTGTACTATGGTGTCTTAAAGGTTTATTGAAAAGATGGAAGAACTCAAACAGGTGTAGGTTTCTAGTAGCTTAGAATGGGTAAGAACTATTGCAAATTCTAACAAAGAGAAAGAATTAACAAGGACTAGAAGAACTAACAAGGATGAATTATGTGTTTCTGTGGGTTGTGCGTGGTTGTTGTTGCTTTGCTATTTTTGTGCTCTGGCTCACAGCCAGGCCTTTGTTTATGATTGGTGAATGTTCTACTACTGAGGGAAATCCTTAGCCCCTTCACAGACTTCCTTTATGTAGAATGTTGCTGTTATAAGGTTTTCTAGATTTTCGGAAATATTCTTAAAAAGCTAAACTATCTGTAGTTTATTAGAACATAGTTTTGCTGAGTGTTTTTAGTTTTATGGCACATCCACACACTGGACAGGTTCCGAACTCCTCTGGTTCTCTCTAATCCATTTTTTTTCATCTCTCCACGTATGAGTGACAACTAATGGCACTGTTTCTGGAGCCATTCAGGCCGAAGCTGGGCAACTTCATATACATTTCAAGGATCAATATCAAGGCAGGTAGGTATACAGGTTTCGCAGAGTCCAAGAAAATGGCCGAGTCACTAAACAATGCAAAGGTTGTTGGCATAGGAATATGAAAATAAAGCAACTTGTGTCAACCATGGCGAAGGGATATACAAGCTGCCAGGTTATTAAGGAAGGGCTTACAAAAGACTATTCTAGAGTCACAACCTGGTCCAAAGGTCAAAGTAACCATAAATAATACTTATGAGAGGATGTCTGCCCAACAACTGTCTGCTTACTTGTACACTGGGGCCACTTTTGCCAAAGAGCTCATGTTGTCCTTTCCATTTCTGCTGTTAATATCTCCATATCTCTGGAAATAGTCCTTATTTTCTATGGAATGGATATTCTCATTTTAATTGTATTCTATATATAAACATATTTACTTCAAGAACAACCTCTATTGTCATTTATGTAGACACCAAAGATGTCCATTCTGTGACTTGGGATGTGAAGTTTCCCCGAGTTCCTGGTGTCAGCAGCTTGTCCTAAAGCCACACTAAAGAGACTCCCTATCTAGTGAGACCTTTCACTTGCTTACTTAGCTCTGCTGATGCCTTGCTCTTCGGTTGGGCAGGAACTGCCTACGCTATAGAATTTCACAATCAATAGCTTCAGCAGACAATGAGCCAACTGTCACTCCCTGCACCAGATCAAACTCTTAGATGGTGGACCCTGACCCATCTAGGGCGACCTAACTGCATGGGGGTAGGGCACAAAACAGGACAGTATTTTGAAACATGTCACAGGCAAAAATACATTCAAACTCAGAGGTGAAATTAATCCAAGTTATTTCTAGGAATTCTTTCCCATGTCGTTTCACACAGCATCTCTGCAGTCTTTGTTCTGGACACATGACATGCACTTGGCACTGCGTGTGCCCTTGCATCACACAACATCAGCAAATGCTACCTGAAGTGCCTTGACATCCTGGAGCTTTGTACGTTATTATATCATACAATGTTATAGTAACAGTGTGTTTTTCAGCAATGCAGTTTCTCGTGCCTAGTTACAGAAAACAAAGGCTTTGAGTGTTTTTTTTTTTTTACTTTCATTCCTTAGCATGTGATTAGAATGTCTTTGGACTGTGATGTGTTAAAATGTTTTATTTTATTTTATTTTATTTTTTGGATTTTTGAGACAGGGTTTCTCTGTAGCTTTGGAGCCTGTCCTGGAACTAGCTCTTGTAGACCAGGCTGGTCTCGAACTCACAGAGATCCGCCTACCTCTGCCTCCCGAGTGATGGGATTAAAGGCGTGCACCACCACCACCCGGCAAAATGTTTGATTTTAAAAGTTGGTGTTTGAACTGTTGTGTCTGAGTTTCATTTTTTAAAAAAGAAAAGAGAATGGTTAAATTAATTCGGGCTTGAAATTAGGAGTTTTTAAAAACTTCTGGGATATCCACAAGCATGCCTTCACATTTTGCACTCTGTATTTATGGGTCCCAGTATTGATGACTATAAAATCAAAATATCAATCAGTTATGAAAAACTTGAAGATACTTTATGTGTTGCAGTATCAAGAATTCATCCAAGATTTAAGTTTTTATATGAAAATAAATGAAGATATTCTCATTAGTATTTCATCTTTAATATTTATATGTATGCCAAAATTATTTTTAAATAATTTTTCATATGATTCACTGTCACTAAATATCTGATTTATATACGTACTTTATATATCTGTATACCCTGGGTCACAGAAGAGTTTCTCAGGTTGAAAAGGTTTAAGAGTCCCTGCTTTCGATAGCCTGCACTCTGTTTGGACAAAAAAGCATCTGAAATGTGACTGCTGCCCCTTACTTTACAGCAATAAATATATTAGGCATTTATATTAGGGTCTCAGTTGCAAAATAGGGTGCAATGTATTTAGTCGAATGAATGGAGAATTTGGTCCATTCTTCGATGTATTCAGTTTTAGTTCATTTGGGGACCATGGCTAAGGAGCATAGTACAAACTCTCAGAATTAGATTTAATCACCTGTATTATAGTGTTTCTCTCATTTACCATAGGCTGAAAATCAATGTTAAGTGTTTGCATGCAACCCTCTATTGAACATCAGGTGATCTCTCTGATTGCAAGACAAAAACTCAAAGATTGAAATGGAATGCCTTTTTTTTCTGTTTTGTCTTGAAATTCTCACTCTTTTACATTGACAGATTTTGGATTGTTTACTTAAAGTAAGCGATTGAACATTTTTTTTCTCAAAAAGCTAACATCAAAGACATACATTATTGTAAAAAAAACTATAGACCCACAAGTGACATGTTAGACTGAAACTCAAAATAAGAGGAACTGAGAGTGTGGCAAGACTTAATCCTGGGTCATACTTTCCTCCAGTTGACAATGTATCCACAAGGGAAGGCAATGTCCAGCAGATTATGAGAGACCATGTTTTAGACTGTGTTTCTATGCTAGGCTCCAGCAGATCGGAATTAAAATAGAGTCACTCATGCTAAGTAGTATGTAATTGAAACTGAAAGTTTCTGAAAGCAACCAGCATCCCAAAAGAAAATTCTCCCTGCATTAAGCCTTACTACTACTGCTACCAACAACAAGAACCTGGGAAAATCTGGTGCCCAGCAGGGGCTTGAGTTGCTATTTCTACCTCTGCCTTGTTCCCTGAGTGCCATCTTGCAAAGCCTTCTGTTAAATGATTGTTGCTTAGAGCAGCCAAGTAAGTTCATTAATGATGTGTGATGTCAATTTTGATCAGGGTCTCAAAATGGAAAGAAAGCCCTAGAAAGTGTAAGGCTGACCAAAAGGTGGTGTTGGTGATAAAAAAGGCTGGTTGGGGTTTGTCAGGGTCGTTCTAAAGCTGTCTTTGAACATATTTTAAGTTTGGCCTGAAGGAGTATGTGGTGAACTGTAACCCACTTTTGTAACAAGTAGAGAGGTCTTAGCTAACCCCAAGTGGCCATTCATTCATACCACGTCCAAATAGAGCAGATCCAAGCTGGAACCCTCTTCCCTGTCTCTGTAGTCTATTTCCATTTTCTGTATGTCACTTCCTTTTTCTCTGGTTATAAATATAACATGGCCATGTGGTGGGACAGGATTCTATACCATTTTTGGTCTGGACGGTTTCCAAATCTCAAATTGCTAAAAAGCCCAATTAAGATCTGTAGAAGTTAAACTTGATGGAAATTTGTTTTTAAACAATTTCGGCAACCTTAAAAAGTCACTGAGTTACTAGTGACTCTTCAGGTCCCTTCAAGGACGGAGAGGTGTCTCCTCAGCCCTAAAGGTTTGTGAGTTCCTCTGGCGCTACACTGAATTCATTTTGCTGTGAGCTAAGCAATGACTGGCTTTCTACTTTTAAAATTTTATTTATTTATGTACTTAATATTTGCATGTATATGGTGTGTGTGTGTGTGAGCACAAAAGTTGATGCCAGGAGTCTCTCACTTATTTTATTTATTGAGACATGTCCTCTTGAATACAGGGTTAACTGATTCAGTCAGTCTAGTTATCCAGCATTGCCTGTTAATCCTCTCTGTCATTGTATCCTGAGCTCTGGAGTTGCAGGAGGGTTGAAAGTCCTATAGGCCTGTAATATGGGTTTGGGGGATCAGAAATTTGGTTCTCAATCTTAGGATGCCTGTGTTTTACCCACTGAACAATCTCCTCAGCCCATGTTACTGGTTTTCTATTTAGTTTGTGTTGGATTAGAACAGTTGACTTGCGGCTGATGTGGTAGTTTATGTTGTAAGAGGGTGTTAATCCACTGGTTTTGTAGTGACTGACGATTTATTGACAAAACTTTAGTTTAAAGGGACATAGAAAGGAATTGCAGCTAAGGTTGTTACGGGACATTAGGCCACAGAGGCAAACCCCAGAGTTTTCAAGTGCCAGATATATTACTCCTCTTTTTTTATTGCACCCTCAGAGAAGGATGGCCTCAAGTGACTGGGTCAAAGTCCAGCAGTAAATGGTGATCCACTGTGTGAAAAAACAGGCTCTGCTGCTCAAGAGGACCTCAGAGCCAAAGCCACAGCTTGTGGGCAGAGGACAACTTGAGGGAGCTGTTGTCTCTTTCCCGGGGTATATTCTGGAGACTGGACCCAGGTCCTCAGGAGCGGCAAGTGCCTTCCTTTCGTTAAACCATCTAACTGGTTCCTATACTTCCTGATAGCTTATGTAATGCAGAATCACACTGATTTGTCCATTTCCTCACTTTTTCTGGTTTCACCCTTCCTCTTTGCTTCTTATGTCTTTCAATTAATGTCTTTTCTTTGGTCTTGAGAAGTTCTTGGAGCTCCCTTTCCCTTCTAAGAGATGCTTTCTCATCTCAAGTTATTACTCAGATCTCACTGTAGGCTTCTCTTAATTTAGAAAGCATTTTTGGTTTTGTTGTTAAAGGTAGCGAAGTGCTCTGTGAGAAGTTTCTTATTAAGTTTCTTCTTGAGTGCTATCCAGGTTAGCAGCTTTCTGTTTGCAAATCTATGTCAGTCCCTTGCCTTGAGCTGCTAGGGCCATTTTCCCCTCCCAGTTTGTTAATTATAAGGTTTCAAGGGAAGCATACAATTTTGAACAATACTTCTTTTCCTATGTCAATAAAAGATTTACCCGCTAGCAGAAATTTGTCAAAGACAAACCACACCACACATTAAATGACATGACTTATTGAATATTATCATTTGTATATTTCACACACCTTTTCTCTAGAACTCAAGGTCAAAAAAAGTCATTTCATCAACACTTTATAGCTAATAACATAAATAAAGTTGCGAAGCCACTTCCAAGCAGACATCAAAACTCATTTGTGCCACTCTGCACCTTATACTCAAGTCACCCTGAATGAACTGCGGTTTGCAGATTCAGGGAAAAAAAGATACCAGCTATTTCTTGTTCCTCCAAGGGGTAATAATATGACAACTTGCCACCTCTCCCAAATCACTCCCCTTGACTATTATGTATTTTATTTTAATCAACCATATTTTCCCTACTCTTTAACTTAATTAACTAATTCTCTTTCCTTAAGGATTTTCTTACAACTTTGTAAATGACTACATAACTTTGTAAATGACTACATAGTGTCCTATATATTTCTGCAGCTTGACTAAACAAATGCCTGAGCAAATACTTGAAAAGAAGTTTGGTTGAGTTCATGACTTCAACGTTTTTAGCTCACACTCATTTGTTGACTTGTGTGTAGCAAGGTAGAACCTATGGCCAGGGGAAATTTCCCTTCTGTCCTTTGAACATTCACTGGACTAAGTGATCAAAGAAAGATTGCATAGGACAAGTCATGCAAATTTATTAGGAGCAGGAGAAGAGCCAGAGAGTCTAACCATTGTAACAACAATTCAAAAGCTCACACTCATCGTTTGGTAGGAATAGTGGAGATTGGGGAATATAGAAGTTTTGAAGGGTTATATATGAAAAAGAAGTTGGGGGTGAACACTTCTAGAGACTGATAACAGTTTGTAAAAGCATTATCTTTGGAATCTGAGTCCAAGAATCAGACATTATCTTGCAACAGAGTCCACCCAAATCTGGTAACATACCTCATCCTTCTTTTCTGAAACAGATGATGATATTTCACGGTGAGGATGGAAGACACTTGTGCTGCCTGCTGCATTCTGGACAGAATGGGAATAAAAAAAAAATCTGGAAAGAGCCTCTGTCTGCACTGGGATGAGCAGAAGCAATGGTTGCTTTCTGGGACCTTAGCCCTAGAGTTGCTTTTAAGATCATTTAGCTTCCTTTAATAAAACGCCCGCGTGCCTAAACCATGATATTTTTGTTGTCTTCTATGTTTGAGACCCATGGTTGTATTTCACACATTTATAGTGCAGAATGCTAGTGTGGTGCTGTGTGCTGAAGGTGAAGCAGAGCCCAGCGCTGAGCTCTTTCTCACTAGGATTGTAGTTTAAGCTGAAGTGTTAGTTTTTAATCATTGCAAACAAGATGATACGTTGCGGCCGGTGATATGTATAGCGCTGTAGGCGTGGAGAACTGGAAAGAGCTGATTTCATGCCAAGCCATGAGGTTTGCCAGGTCTTTTCCACATAAATAAGAACCCAACAGACAACTTCCCTGCTATGCACAGCAAGCCAGAATCTGAGCTGGCTGAAGTTCATCTTTATTTGGTTCTTTGTCTCTTGTCATGTCTGCTGCGGAGGTAGGCAGGGGCCCTGTAGGGATGAGTAGGATTTGCTTTTTCCTTCGGATGAAGCAGAACTAACAAACTGAACATCTGCTCTCCTGCAGTACTGTGTCTAGTCTACTCTGGAGGTTGACTTTATGGCAAAACTTTCTTCCATTAGTCAGCAGGAATAAAGTCAACACACTTCACATTCTAACACCTACTTATTGCACTTACTGCTCTTTTAATCCTCTCGTTTGATTCTTTATCTTGATGACATTTTTTTTGTTTTAAAATTTGTAATTATTAAGTAAAACAAAAACTATGATTTGCTGAAATTCACATACAATGTTAGTGATAGAGTTCTTTCTCAGGATCCAAAGGCAACTCACTTTAGACCACATTGTCACTCTTTAGAATTCTTCCATTAAGTTTAGGGTGCCACATGCCCACTTTGGCTGTTTGCAGCAACCTGGTTGATGATTGAGACTGACTTGACCTATTCAAATCACTATAACAAAATACTATAAATTCAACGACCTGTAAGTAATTGATGAGCTATAGACATTATTTATTTTTTTTATAGTTTGGAAGGCTAGAAGGTTTGCATCAGGATACTAGACAATTTGTTATCCATTGAGGATCTATTTTAGGTTCAGGAACCTTATGTTTTTGTTGTCCCTACCTGGTGTGTGTGTGTGTGTGTTGCAGAGATGAGAGATTAATCTAGGTCTCATTTGTAAAGTACAAATCCTAATATAATAACTCCACCCTATGAACTAATCCCCTCCCCAAAGTCCTACCATTTAGCACCATCACTTTGGGGATTAGGATTTCAATGTATGAGGTTTTCAGGGACAGGACAGGCATACAGCCTACACAGCAGGTACTCACAGGTGAGAGGTGTTTTTTTTTTTTTTTTGGCTTGTTTGTTCTGTTTTTTTTGTTTGTTTGTTTTGTTTTGTTTTGTTTTGTTTTGCTTTCCCTGAAATTCCTGAAGGCAGATTAAGGAAGCTGAGTCAGTCTTGTTGGCCTCTAGTCTAGTTATCTCAGATCCTCAGGTAAGGGTGAAGCTGTTGAGACAGTATACTGCCTACTTCCCTTGGCTGAACTCCTGGCTTTTTCTGGCTACCTGGTGACAATCTTCCTTTCTTTCTATGGCTGTAATGAGGTCTGACCATGGGATCCTGCTTCTTCAGAGGCAGGCTGTGTTAGTGACACATCACCCCCTTCTACTACAACTCCTGCTTTTAATAATATGTATTTATTATATAACATATATGTGTTATGTTATATAATAACAAATTATATAATTTGTTATTATATATAACAAATTCTATTGAATTTATCATAGTTAAATGTGGATGCATAGTTAATATATGTTTATTTATTCAATAACTATTGAACATTTTCAAGTAAGGTTGTGTGTTAACATAACAAACTAAATACAATTAAATCTATTTCCTCTTCTGTTGAAAATAAAGATATTGCAAATGATATAGTTGTCTACTGAAGAATGCATAAATAAATAAAAGTGGAAAGTAAAATAAGCAAGTATTACTCATAATAATACAACTTAAAATGACGGTTAATATTTTCATTTAAAATTTTATGGCATGTTATGGCATTAACAAAAGGAAGACATGGTGCACATCACTATGGAATTTGTAATTGGCTCTTGTTACATATTTATAGCTTAGCAGCATCTTTCATTTGATAGCATCATTGGTAGTGACTGCGTAGCATTCCTTTGTTCTAATAGATACTATAGAATCTGTTTAGCTGATCCCGAGAAGGCTTTGGTGTTGTGAACTTTGAAGGGGGCAAGTGGTCCACTGTTTGTCTTTTGACAGCCATGGTTTATCACCCAGAAATCATTCTTTAATGTTTCACTGAAAGATCAAAGTTACACCTCTGAAACCTGTGTTTGCTGTTAATAGATAGCTCTCCAAAACTCTCACTGGAAACAGTAATTTTAGAGAAGTAGCATCTGTATCTGATGGGATCAGGGAGTCATGGTTGAGAGGTAATTTTTCAGTTGAGTCCCAATGTTGAGAATGTATACATGGTAGTGTGCATTGCCATGGGTTGTACTGAGTCAATGAGTAAAGGTAATTTTAGAAAAGGTGACTCTGAAGGTAGAAATAGAAATCTTCCATTTAAATCATAAACTGTAGCTTCTAACATGTATAAAATCCCCTACTTACTCTAAAACAGATACACCCTTACCTTCCTTTGCTCATTTTCCTTTAATTTTTGCATACATGTAAACATTTTTGTACTGGATAGGCCACAAGCAAAGCGTGCTATTTACTTTCAGCAGCTCAGTGTAGGAGGGGAGGTGTCTGAGTGAATAGCAACCATGAGCTACTGGATATCACAGACTGAGACAGAAAGAAAGCACTGTGTGTTTCTGTACCCTCAGGAAGACCAAGGGAGACATTTCCCAGACTCTGCTTGTTCTCTCAGCCTTGACTCCTTAATGTCTCTTTAATATTCAGAGGCTATTATGTCTCGTCTGTTCTTACTGTTCAATGTCTCTTTAAATATATTTTACATTTTCATGCTATTGTCTTCATCTAAATCTTCATCACTCCCACGAAGGACTATCCCAATAACAAATGATTTAAATTGTGTTCCCAGGACTGGCTTCTAGACTTTGCATCTGGCATGGACCATGCTATCAGTGCAACTTCCCTAAACAACTGCTTTCAAGACTTCATTACTGTGTTCAAAAAAGTCTCCTAATGATTTTTTTTTTGTCACCCATATAAGCAGAAATGCAAGGGCTTTAGCTTGACAGTGACATTCGGAAGATCATCATTTTTCCAGATTCATGTCTTCTACCTTCAAAACTTATTTTGCATTTCTCCTGCTTGGGAAATGCTTCTCAACCTATTCCCGTTGACATGTCCTTCATGACTTGCTCCGTTTGCCCAAAGTTGTTGATGTGTCATTGAGTTCCTCACTTGTTTCTTTTATTACCATTTTGGGCTTTAAAAAAATGTGTCATGTTTAGGAGAGCCATATAAGTCACTCATTTGAATCACAAGTTCATAGGACATCATTTATCTTTGGAAACTTATATTAATTTAAATGAGCTACTGATAAGATAGTTATTAGCGTTCATTAATATATAAATGCAGTCTAATAATATGGGCATAAAATATTGTATGTATTTTTCCTATCCCCCCACATTTTATTTTAATAACCAGTGATGCAGATAAACTTCCATTCCTTCACCCTCTCCTCTTGTGGGAGAATACTAGGGAAGCAAGTACGTTTTCTTCTCAAACAAGGCATCCAGCCCTCACATATAGTCCTCACTCCTATGCATAATATTGTAGATGAAAACTATGAGGGCCACAGAAAGGAAGAAGGAAAAGGAAACATATGTAGAAAGAAAATGTATGTGTGTTTATATAATGTATATATAAGCCGACCTGGATGCTTGCCCCTTTCTTCCTGGTCACATTTGTGGCAAACATAGTTGTGAAAGCCTTTCTCAGTAAGTCTAGACTTCATTACAGAAATCCATTCAGCAAAGTGATCCAGACACTGGTGATGAAAATGAGTTGTCAAAATGAATGAATTCTACTTAGCACCCTTATTTGAGTATGTATTTGGGGAAGGAATTTATCTCTGTTTGGGTAAATGTAAAACATGCAAATTTGCATATAAATATTTTCTTGTGATTGGGATAAATGTCTAAGAAATTCTTTTATTTGTCAAGAGATCCACACAGTAGAATTCTCTCAGATCACGAGTCTGTTAAAAAATTAAATGTATACTTTGAGTTATAATAAGGTATCATTGAAGGTGTGGTAGCTAATTTGATTGACCTTGTTGGATTAAGAAATACCAGAGGATTAATGAGACACACCTTTGGGTGTGTCTGTGAAATTGTTTTTAGACAGGTTTACAGGAAGAAAGAAGAAAAGACCCACCCTGAATACAAGTGGCTGCATCCAATGGGCTGTGGTCCAGGACATAATAAAAATAGGAAGCCAATGAAGCACCAGTATTTTGTTTCTCTACATCCTGATCTGTCCATGTATGAAGAAGCCCTTCACCCTAACTCCATCCCTACCATGGTGGACACCTTCCCTATGATGGTGAACTGTATTCCTTTAAACTGTGAAACAAAATAAATCTTACTTCAAGTTACTTTCTCTCAATAGTCATGGCACTAAGACAGTTAATTTATTATGTGACACAAATTTGGTTCCTTTTCATGTTTATGGTTAAACATTACAGAATCCAGAATAAATGACAAATGAATAGGTTGGAATTTATGTGGTGTTCTTAAGTTTTTAGATTTCATCCTTGAATTTCAATAAAAATATCAGCATAAAAACCATATGCTTCATGTCAAGGATTCAGGACCAGTCAATACTGCTATGTGCATACAACTTACTTTCTTGCATTTTATATTATTTTATAGTTGAAAAAGTGCTTTCGTGTTCATTGATGTCATTGGTTCCAAATCTGCCTCTAATAGGTTTCTCATCTACACCCTTTCCTTTCTGACAATATTATTTGTATAGTATTAGCATTGTTATTCCAAGCGTTATTGTCTCCAATTTATTCTTATACAGCATCTCACTTCTCCCAATTTCATACACAGGTTTCTTTGTACCTTGTTCCACTTAATTTGTATGGAAGTCATTCCAGATATGAACATAAAGATCTCATCTTCATTTAAAAACAGTATTGCGCCATTTGTATGAATTATTATTTATCCATATAAGCTCCTACTAATGAAGACTTACATAGCTTTGAAACTTTTGGCATGGTAAAAATGTTACAATTAAAAGGCCTGAACATAAATCATTCATCTTCAGGGTAAGATAATGTTGGTAAAAGGGTGTATAGACTTGAATGTTGTCATCATAACATATTGCTTGTGCCTACTTGTACTCACACCAGCAATTCTGAATTGGCCTGTTTCAGCACACATTTCCAATGGCAGTTCCTTAGAATTTCATATTTGTGACTATGATGCCATGACACACTATCTTTCACTGTAGTTTTAATCTCTAATTACTGTATTAGGAATGAGGTGGAACATTGTATCTCATAGAGACTGTTTTCCTTTTCTTCTTTTTGGAAGTATTTGCATCTGTTTCTTTCCAGTGGGCCAATAATAATGTATAATATAGTGGGAGCAGTTCTTATTCATTACAGAAAATTGCTCTGTGTGTGAGGTACAAGATGCTTTGGAGCCTAGATTTCTAGATTTCATGCCCCTGGCACACCATCAAACAAACAAAACATCATTTTCAAATACAGCATCTCAAGGACTTGTGAATTATTTTCATTATTTATTAGCATGTAATGATTTTTCTTTTTGTTTCTTTTTCCCCCAGTAATTAGTTTATAATACTGAGGAACTCCAATTTCCCATTATTTTTTCCTTGTTTCTTAGATCAGCAAAATGCTCACCAAGAATAACCCAGTCTCTCAGAGCACTCTGCCTGCTGAAAAACATTTTCTTTCCTTGGAACATATTTTTCCAGTTTGTCTGGGGAAAAAAATGAACATCTGACACACCTTTGTGATTTTCAGTGGTGAGAATCTCTTGAATCTAAGCACTTTGGACCCCAGATTTTTTTTTTTTTTTGAGTGTTTGCGATGGACAGTTTTATCCTTGAGTTCGTTTCTCTTCAAACCTAACCCAGAGCAATTTCTTGCTCTGAACTCATTCTCTGGGATGGTGTGCCCATCCCCATTTGCTAAATTTCTGGGACTGGCCTTTTAAGAGCAAAAAGCAAAAACCACCACTCTTTCGCCTCTTTCCCATGCCCTTCTAATTTTGGTAGATTATGGCAAATCAAATACAAATTCCCAAGCCATAAAGGACAGATTGTAATGGAGAAGCTCTTTGTTTTCATGTTATTCATGTGACTTTTGAGCAATAGCACAAAACTCTCTTTGTCTTTTGAAAACAGAAAGAACCTCTTAACTCAGGGAGTATTTAAATCTGAAATACAGTGGGTGGGCTAAAGCATGAGTCCTTACTTGGGACAAAGGTGGTGCTGTGAGCCATTCTTTCTCAAGTCAGATACACTGTTAAATCTGCAGCTATGAATAGGACTTGGGTTAAAGTTTGAGAGGAATTTTTACAGGTTCAATGACTTACAATGGAAACAAAAATAATTGAAGGAGTTGGGAAATTAACATAATATTAAAAAGGCTATAGGCCTGGGATTAGAATTAGCCTGGAAAAGAGAAATTGCCAGAGTAAATCTAGGAGTAACAAAATAAGCTTGAGGAAGATAGTGCCTACGTAATCTTTTATTATCTGAGGCATAGTGTAAAAGAAGCCTGTACATTATGAGGTAGAATTTAGGTTAGAAAGAAGAAGGCATTTCCTTTGAATGTGGATCCATTCCAAAGTAAAACTGTAAAGCCTTTTTACATTTTAATAATATATTAGGAAAACACAGATTTCTGTTTCATATGTGTGGGATTGCTGAGAACTAGCAGAGGGTTAGATAGTGTGGTGATTTGAAAGAAAATGGCCTCCAAAGGGAGTGGCACTCTTAGGACCTATGGCCTTGTTGGAGGAAGTGTGTCACTTTGAGGGTGGGCTTTGAGGTCTCTTTTCTCAGGCTTCACTCAGTGTGACAATCAGTCAACTTCCTGCTGCCTCTGAGTCAAGATGTTAGGACTGTCAGCTCTAGAACCCCATCTCCCTGCACGCCACCATTTTCCCTGTTGTGATGATAATGGATTGAACCTCGGAAACTGAAAGCAAGTCCCCTTAATCAAATTAAATGTTTTCTTTATAGAATTCTGTGGTCATGGTGTCTTTTCACAACATTAAAAACCCCAAGTAAGGCAGATGGTTTCCTAGAATCTAACCATCCTGATGGTAGGTGCTTCTGACTGCATCAGGGTATCATTGTTTTTTGTTGTTGTTGTTGTTTTGGTTTGGTTTGGTTTGGTTTGGTTTTTTTGAGACAGGGTATCTCTGTAGTTGTAAAGCCTGTCCTGGAACTAGCTCTTGTAAGCCAGACTGGCCTCGAACTCAGAGATCCGCCTGACTCTGCTTCCCGAGTGAAAGGTGTGCGCCACCACCACCTGGCTGTATCATTGCTTTTTGCTTGGATCATTGTGGATAGTCTAGAGGAGGGTGAGATAGATGGTTGTGGACAGTCTTTCCTCCTGGTTGACAGACTCTTATCTCTTCAAACCAGATACTGAGAGTGAGGATGGCAAAATCTGGGGGGCATGACAATGGAGAGAAAAGTAGCTCACCATGAAAGCTAGCTGAGGCTTCTGAGCAATCCAGAATCCAGAACTCCAGCTTGAGAATCCCTGCACAGTTAATGACTGTCTAAGGCCCTTCTTCCTTAGGAGCTGCAAACCTGCAATTTCCTAGGAATCTTAATAGAAATCTCATTTACTTGGAAAGGAAATGTACTAAATCAGCTGTGCAACCATATTGGTTTTGGATTTTACCTTTTTGGATTATATCTTATTCCCAGGTATCTTTGGAGTTACTGTGTACATTTTTTAAAATCAAGTGTGTGTGTATGAGAGAGAGAAGGGGAGGGAGGGAGGGAAGGAAATGGGAGAGAAGAAGAGGGGTAACTGTAATGGTTTAGATAAAACACTGTGGTTCCCCAAAGGCCACGAGGGGCAACCAGGTCACTCAAGAAGCTACAGAAGGTGAGAGACAGGGATGGATAGGTACACCATGCAGAGTGAGTGGATATAGTTTATTCAGTAAAAGGGAAGGGGAGAGAGAGAGAGAGAGAGAGAGAGAGAGAGAGAGAGAGAGAGAGGAAGTGGAGAGAGGAAAGGAGACCACAGCCACCTCTTCTGAGGAGATACAGGGGCAGAGAAAGTGCAGGCTGGAAGCAGAAGGAAGACCTATACATCTCAACAGAAGGGGGGAGTGGGTGGGGCTTGTCTCTTAAAGGGACAGGACATACCATTAAATTCCCATCCCTTTCTTATAATAAAAAGATGGGATGTTAGGCAAACATGTTAAAGGAATTAGGACAGTGGATTCCCAAGATTGCTTTCTGCTTATTTATGGGTGTTGTCTTGCGTGTGTGAGAACCTGAAAAATCTGGGTCCTGGGCACATCCTGGGACACATTTTTGCATAATGAAAAGTATCTTTAAGACTATGAAAGATAGCTTAAGAGAGAATTTTGTTAACTTGTATCTTATTGAAATTTGTTTGGTGAAGCTGTCCTTTTAGAAGACAAAACTTCTCAACTATCAAACTGCATCAGAGATCTTTGAGAAGGATAAAATTTTACTTGAGTTATTGATTAATAAAAGACAGAGAACTTACTTTGGTTGGCACCTAGAGCGACTCCTCAGGGTCCTCCATGGTCGCTGAGGGTCATATTTGTTTTTTGATGTTCAGTGCAGGGCTTGCCAGGCTCCAAAAGATCCGGTGAGCTAAGAAATCTATAGGAAGACAAGCCTACTTAGACCTGAGCAGCTAGCCTGTCTATTCCACTGATTCTGTCCACTGTTTGGAGATCTTCAGTTTAGATGAAAGGCAGTTTTATCCAGTGGTCAGCATTAGCAATTGAAGCAAATTGCAGATGGAAGTTGTTTTGTGCCCATTTGTCTTCTGTTCTTTGGAGGAAGTAGAGTGCTGCTGCTAGGAGCCTGGTGTCTCTTTTTGTTATGAAAAGTCTTTTAATAATTAAATATTTAAATGCCATATTCCCAGATTTCTGAACAGTTGAGGACTGTTTATCAGATACAGTATAGAATCTACCTAGAGAGATGAGTCCAAGTTTGACTGTGCTGGCTCTCAACTTAACAGGTAAGATTTACACTTGTAAAAGACAGAAAGAAAAAAAAAACTGCTTCCAATAAAAGGTTAATGGTAGAACTGACAATAGTAGAGAACAGCTTAATATATTTTAAAGCAGGGTTGGATTACATGTACAGTATTTTTTGTAAGAGTCTTAAAAGTACATACTGGTTTAAAACATGAGACTTATTATTTTTGTAGTCTGGAATGAGATACAATGAACAGACAATTATAGCATTTAACAGTAAATATACATGCATTTAAGTTACATATATGCACAAACACAAGCAGTGAACAGGAACTGGGTGAAGTAGATGCTTTTGGTGGGCCCTACCAAAGGCACGCCACTGAACAAAACACACATGTAACAGAGTCAGCACCTGGGGACCAGGCAGGGAATACCTCAGTAAAGTCAGGCTCTTGGTCACCTGATCTGGCCTCAGTTAAGATGACGGTAAAGTCACCTGACTTCAGTTACGATGGCAGTAAGGCCTCTGACCTCAGTCAAAATGGCAGCAGTCACGTGTTGTGTGGAGAAGTCACTTTTTTTTTTTGAGCCATGGGAGTTTTAATTATAATAACAAGAGAGACACAGAGGCTGTGTAGAACATACATTTAAAACAAAATTATATCCATGTGACCACACCTTCATACATTATTTTCATACAAGAATTAGAGAGGAAAATTACTCAGCACCATGATCCGTCCTGTTGTAAGCTGCTATGCCACAAGCTGCTGCGGGAAGTAAAGGTTGGAACTGAAAACAACTGCTTTGTGGATCTGACTAATCTTGTTGTTTTCTGTGCGACCAGTGGTAGCGATGGCAGAGATAGAATAGAAGAAATGGGATCAAGAGGGAAAGAGCATTTTTAGACGGGTAGGGAAGGGGCTGCCCAGCAAAAGGAAAAGCAAAGCTGGTGGGACACCGGCAGAGCATTATAGGGAGGTGGCTGACAGTTTGACAGTTTATATTCCATAGCTGAAAATGAGAAAACCCGTGAAAATGGTTTTAACACATGAAATCGCAAAATTGCCTTTTGTTTTATGTCTTTCATTTACCTGCTCGGGGAGCATAGGTGTGGTCTCTGCATCCTCAGCCTTCAGTGTGCAACAGCTTCTCTAGAGTTTTCTTTTCTTACATAGCATTTTGTTTCAATTTCTAAATTTATTTTAATTTAGCTTTGGAATATTTTGATAATTCCATGTATAAATATTGTATTTACATAATTCTTACTCTGTCAGAACATGGTCTAAGAATGGAGTTGTGTAAGGAGATTTTTGAGTGCCTAGAAACACCAAGAAACGAGAACAAGTCTTGTGATCTTAGTTTCTTCAAAACTATGGAATTGTTCTTGGATTACACTTTCATACTCCTCTCAAGTATAGCAGATAGGAGCAAGTTTATTTCAGAATATTCATTACAACAGATGATTACTACTTGCTTACATGCCTCAATGGAAAAACGTGCCTGCTACATATGACTTGCCCTTATATTTTTACTCAGGTAACCTTTCTTAAGCCTTAGAATATAAATTGTCTGATGCTCTGAATAAAATTGGCTGTCGCATGAGAATTTAGTCCCCTTCATTTATGGACTCCTTTCTGCCAGGTCCCACTGCCTCTAGAGCAGGAAACACAACTTCTCTCTCTCTTTACCCTGCAACTCTTCCCATGTCTTCGCCCAACTTTCTCTCAAATTTATGACTTTTTCTTTATTATTGTTACTGGCTCGTGTACACACACACACACACACACACACACACACACACACAACCTTAAATGCACACACGCATAGACTTTGTTAAATTTCCTCTTGCTACTTTTTTTTTTTTCTGTCAACTGGTGGTGTTATTATGCAGGTCTTGTTTAGGCAACCACATTGTTAAGAATTCATGGGCGCAACTATGCTGTGGTATATAAACAACATTGTCTCCTAGCAGGCATTCTGGTTCTCTGCCTCTTATAACTCTTCCATTACCCATTTCATTTCTTTCCTTGAGCCTCAGTGTGCCTTAGCTGAGGGCTTGTATTGGAGATGTATCACGTGGGGTTGGACACCTATGATCAGTTTGCATTTTTGAAGAGGGGTGAAGGCTACCCTTATCTGTGGGTATAAGGGTGAATATTTATAATAAAGTTAGGAATTATATTGGTTGAGGAAAATGGCTGTAGTAGGCTTTCTTCTATGGTCTATGACTGTTCCAGCCACGTGTACTTGGCTTGGCTTTTAGTATTACTCATCAATTCCCATTTATTGAGCGAGTCTTCAGTTTAGTTAGACAGCTGTTGGTAATTCCCCACTGTAAAAGTCTTATTATTGCACCGTTGGGAATTTCTTGCCAGGCTGGTCTTGGTATTTCATAGGCTTTACAGCCGGGTGGGACTTTTTATTGCTTTTCTCCCATGGCTGCTGCTCAGAAATGTTGGATGAGGGCTAGTCCTCAGGGAGGAGGCTTCTTTGTTAGATTCAGCTAGATTCCTTCAAGTCCTGTGTCGAAAATGTGTAGCGTCTTCAACAAAAGAGTCTTGCCCTCAAGTTCTTGAAGACAATGAAGACAAAGGCAATAGTCTATATTGTTTGGGGAATCTTTAGAACCAAATGACCAATACTTGGACGGAAGGTTTTCTACGTGTGACACTGGAGCGTTAGAGGCTATGGCTCTTGGGGTGGGCCTGTTATCATTCCATGTGATATAACTCCACTGTGTGTGTGTGTGTATCTGTGTCTATGTCTGTGTGTTCCTACATATGTAAATACAACCCGCTTAGCCTGTCTAATGCTACCTGTATGCATATTTTCAGGGTTGACCATTTTTTGTTGGATAACCAATTGATGTGATCTTCCCTAGGGAAGAAGATTTCTCCAGATCTCAGCATTCCTCAGCTGCCTGTGGTTTTAATTTGTGTGGGACAGAAGCCTCATGAGCTTTTTCCTCTTTCATGTTAGCTTTTTTAGCATGTAATAGTGCAGTGAAGACATATCGAAGTGTAAAACAAACTGTAGTAAGATAATGAAGAGCAAAAGTACAATGGAAGGACATTTCTCAAAGAGAATAAAGAGTCAGAAAAAAGATAGGGATCATGGGTAGATATATAGAGTAGGATCTCTAGAGAGGGAGATGGTAAGACACAGGCTCTATGAAGGGGAAAGGGGGAAATTTGGGGTAAGCAGGGCTTCATGTAAAGATCAAGATAAGGAGGGTGATACAGAGAGAGTGTGAGGACACACTCACATTTGTAGCAACAACTAACAAAAAGGAAGCCATGGATTTTACAGATAAAAGGAGGAGCACATGGGAGAGTTTGGAGGGAGGAAAGGGAAGGGGGAAATGATGCCGTTCTATTATAATTTCAAAAAAGTAAAAAAAATAATTAAAAAATGACAAGCAATTTCTGACTTAGTCACCTTAGTGCTATGATTAATAAGACAAAATTCCTCTATTTCCCATTGCTATCTCATATCAGCAAATGGAGTGTAGAATTCCAGTCCAAGGAAAGTCTTAAAAAGACAAACACTGGCTGGGCGGTGGTGGCGCACGCCTTTAATCCCAGCACTCGGGAGGCAGAGGCAGGTGGATCTCTGTGAGTTCGAGTCCAGCCTAGTCTACAAGAGCTAGTTCCAGGAAAGGCACCAAAAACTTCAGAGAAACCCTGTCTCGAAAAATCCAAAAAAAAAAAAAAAAAAAAGACAAACACTGTGTTTGGAAATCACTATGCCAAAAGGATAAACGGTGTCATAGAGGTTGATAGGAAGGGAGAAAAAAGAAAAGAATAAATAGACAAAGTGAGGAGATGGTTTCATAATTTAATAGTAATCATTAATTCTTATATGGCAGTATTTTCCACATGACAGGATATGTAAAACCAACTTACATATAATAGGTAACTCATATAATATAGGCTCAATTGTTCATTGTTCTCATTGATAGCGTGAACCTGGGAGAGTAGAGCCTAAAAACTGAGGCAGACTAAACTCTAAGCCACTAGCCAACTTTATTCAGAGCATCAGACAGCTTATACCCTGAGGATTATAAAAGACCTCTTGAATAAAGCTCTCGTGTGTTCGAGCTGTATATAATCACCAGGATGGCTGCATGTGGCAAGCACATGATTTTCCTTAGATGCACATAAACAAGTAACAATAGCCCATTGTAATGAATAGCCTAAAATAAACTCACTCCTATCAGCTACACCTGGGTGGAGCCTGAAAACACATTCCAAGAATAATTTCATGTTTTGACGAAATTGAGGGCATAAGACTCTTGTCTTGTTTTCCTGGAGCTTTCTCACAAGCACTCTGAACTTCCCTCACAGGAATCCATTCTTGGACTGTGTTTCGATAGATGCTCAATGATGAAGGAAGTCTGTCATTAGCTGCTGGAACTATTCTGTTGTGGAATATTTTAATTGTACTCTGACACTCCTGAGACTGACAATAAAGTTTACTTTGAATTAGCTAGCTACTAGCTGACCAGAAAGTAGCCATCGAGGTTTTAGAGGACTGAGGACATATAGAGAGACACAGGAAATAGTAGGGAGGGGATTAGAAAGATTATTGGCCCCTTTCCATAAAGGAAGGAGAGAGAGAAAGAGAGAGAGAGGAGGTCACTGCTTGCTTCTTTGCCACTTCTCTGATCATTCTGGTTCTTACCCTGATAGCTGTCTCCTAAGGTTTATTTAAAAAGAATAACTGGGCATGTGGGAAGGAGGAGAGAGAATGGTGAAGGGGAGGATGAGGAGAATATGAGGGAACAGGATGGTTGAGTTGGGTGAGGGACTCATAGGGAGAACAGGGAAAGAGATATCTTGATAGAGGGAACCTTTATGGGGTTAATGAGAAACCTGCACTAGGGAAATTCCCAGAAGTCCACATGGATGACCCCAGCTAAGACTCATAGCAGTAGTGGAGAAGGTGCTTGTGCTGGCCTTGCCATGTAGTCAGATTGATGACCACCTTAATTGTCATCATAGAACCTTCATCCAGTAACTGATGGAAGCAGATGCAAAGATCCACAGCTAAGCACTGGGCCGAGCTAACTGAGTATAGTTGAAAAGAAGGAGGAGGGATAATATAAGCAAAGAGGTCAAGATCATGATGGGGAAACCCACAGAAACAGCTTACTTGAACTAGTGGGAACCCACTGAATCTGGACAGACCCTGAGGAACCTAAAACGAACTGAACTAGGCCCTCAGAATGGAGATAGCAGTTGCATGGCTGGAACAGTTTGTGGGGCCACTGGCAGTGGGACCAGGATTTATCCCTAGTGCTTGAACTGTCTTTTTGAAAGCCATTCCCTATGGAGGGATAGCTTACTCAGTCTTGATACAGGGGGAGGGAGTTGTTTTTATCTCAAATTGATGCCAGACTTTGTTGACTCCCCATGGGAAGTCTTAACTTTTCTGAAGAATGAATGGGCAGTTGGGTAGGGGGAAGGTGGAAGAATGGTGAGGAGATATCAGGAGGAGGGGAGAGAGGGGGAACTGTGGTTGGTGTGTAAAATGAAAACTTTCAAATAAAAAAGAATAATTACATAAATGTTTCAAAATTTTACTTTAATTCTTCGTCACCGAAAATAGAATAGAATAGAGAATGGTAAGTGACTGCATTGACCTTTGATCATGTGAAGTGTGCCGGTGATTGTTTAAAGTGGGAATACGATCAGCTGTGTACCATTTTCACAATTTACTTCTGTCTGTCTTAGCTTTGTTGTTGTTTGTTTTTCAATATTAAGGGAGTCGTACTTTTAGACGGATGAGTGGCTCACAGCAGGTAGATAGTAGATAGTAACTCTCATTAGCGCCACTGGTCAAAGATTGCATTCTGCTTCTCTGTTTATGTCTTCATCCTTGGTGAGAAATCAGACCCTCATAAACCACTACCGACTGGCGATTTTATTATTCTTTCTTCATATGCAGGTGAGTAAACAGAATCATAGTAGTTGTGAACTTGCCTAAGTTCCTGGATCAACCAATGCCAGAACTATGATTTTAACTCAGATCTAGCTGTGTTGAACTTTTTCTACATTATCAGCTGTTGGAAGCTCAAAGGTCCTTGAGCCCACAGATCTCCAGAGAAGTCTGGAATTTTTAGCACACAGAATTGTCTTTCCATTGGGAAAGATGAAAAACCTCCTCTTCCATCCAGAAAGCTGAGAATTGGGAGTGATAAATAGAACAATGATCTGCATTATCTGTTGGTCCAGGTCATATGAAGCTTTTACAGCCAAGACCAGAGGTGGTTTAAATCTAAATGACCCTAATAGCCACAGGCTTCCTGAAGTTCCCACAACCAGGACCAGAGATGAATAATAGCCCAAATCACCTTTAGACCCATAAGCTAGCAGTGTAGTATTTCTCTAGAACCCATTTTCTTGGAAGACATGATGTATACCCTGAGTTGAGTTTCAGTGAATTATGCTTCCTTGTGCAATGGGATCTGTATCACGCCAGAAAACTTGTTTTTCACATTGTACTGGACTTTAATACATTGGGAATGACTGATTAGACTCTGGGAAATCTGATCCAGGATGAAGAAGTCAATCAGTACTGGCTTTGTATTCTTATCCCTTTGCGTGGTTTGTTTCCCTGACTGGACATCTTTAGGGACTTCATTAATCACCACTATAAATCAGTCTTTCATTTAGTTTGAAGTTTATATGACTGGCTTTTCACGAAACTAAAAGATAAGATACCAGTCAGCGTTGGAACTAATATTTGCTGAAATAATGCATGCTTTGAGTTATTCTGGTTTTACCTGTCCCACAATAAACATAATTAAATGCTTATAATTGCAGTCACATTAACACTAAATTATCTCCCCCTTAAGTGATGACCAGAGCTGTTTTATAATTAGTCTGTTTTTTGATTCTCAGTGATTTCTCATTCTTTGTTTCTGTACCATATGGTGGTGTTTTATTCTTGTGAATCCAGATTCATTAATAAGATGATTAAGTTTATTATATGTTTTATGTATATATTATGGTTTTATGTAAAATATCTCCCACAGACTTATGTGTTTATATACTTGGCTCCCAGCAGGGGAAGGAGCAGTGCCATTTCTTGAGGGCTATGGTCTCTCTTGCTTCCTGCTTTGACTCTCTGCTTCTTCATTACCATCGTGATATGAAAAACTTCAAGTTCCCATCACCATAGGCCAGGCTGCTTTGGTTGCTGTGCTGTCTCTGCCTTCCTGGACTGCCATCTTCAGGAACCTTGCAGAGTAAAGCCTTTCTCCTTTTTCCCTGTCAGGTACTTGATTATGGAGACTAGGAAGGTGATAAAGTGTGGAAAAGTACTAGATAAAGGATGGGAATATGGCCTTTAGACTTATTTTATGTGTATGACGGTGTTTTGCCTGCATGTATGTTTGTACACCATGGGCATATCTGGTACCCATGGAGGTTAAAGAGGACATCAGATCTACTGGAATTGGAATTACAGGTGATTGTGAGCTACCATATATAGGTGCTGGAAATCAAGCTTGGGTCCTCTGCAAGAGCAAGGAGTGTTCTTAACTGCTGAGCTGTCTTTTCAACCCCACAGTGTTTAAAGCTCTTGTTATACAGTGTGAGACTGAGAACAAGGATCCCTGGAGCTGGCTGGACAACTAGCCTAGCAGAATCTGAGAGCACTGTGTCAAGTGATATACCTTGATGCCTTAGTATGTGAGATAGAAAGTCAATGCGAAAGACACTTGATATCAATGTCTGACTAGTACATACATATACATATATACATATTTGAAAATGCATATACATTTATGTACATCACATACAGACATACAACATTCTAGGTAATGCCTTATAGTTTAATGCATATTAATGTTTAACTGTTTATGAAATCATGTTTGGCAGAATCAACCAATAATTTTATGAAATAGTAGTTCTACATGATCTTTTGTTAACATTTGGAGAGATTTTGGTTCATGATCAGAAGATGCAGAACTATCAAATGAATATATGCCATCAAATAATACTATCTTTACAATAAGGAATTATGTGGTATAGGACTGATGATGTATCTTATTTGGTAGAGTACTACCTTAGCATCTATGGCACAGTGTCATAGATTTTATCCTAAGACACACATTCAAGAAATAGGTATGGTAATCTCAGAACAGTGGAGATTGGAGCCATGGGAATTAGAATTTCAAAGTCACCCTCAGTTATACACAGAGTTTAAGGTTAGTTTGAAACCCTGATTAAAATAGTGCCAAAGTAAGGAGCTCGCTAATTTTTACAGAGTGTTATTATGTCTTTAGAGGTCTCAGAAAGTTTGCTCAAACTTTGCATAGGTTGCAAGAGAAGACCATGGCCAGAAATAGAAGTACATCTAACTC
This sequence comes from Chionomys nivalis, assembly GCF_950005125.1. Lineage (NCBI taxonomy): Eukaryota > Metazoa > Chordata > Mammalia > Rodentia > Cricetidae > Chionomys > Chionomys nivalis. The sequence continues at coordinate 178,081,713 of NC_080086.1, read as the reverse complement.
AAAGTCCACACTTTCCATCAAGAGAAGGGAAGTAATTTTAATTTAAAAAATGTGAAAATTAATACATGTATACCCTAGCTTTTTAAAGGCTCATCACCTGAAAACAAATTATTTTCAAATGGAATATTTAACAAAAGCTTCTGGCAGTGGTGAGATACTCAAAGTTACTGCCCAACATATCAAGTTTTAACAGAAGTTTCTGTCTTGTCCAGTCCCCCAGTCATTAAGTCCCAACAAAACACACAGAGGCTTATATTAATTATAAACTGACTAACCTACTAGCTCAGGCTTACTATTAACTTGCTCTTGCAATTTAAATTAATCCATAATATTATCTACGTTTAGCTATGTGGCTTGGTACCTTATTCAGTGAGGTGTTCTCATCTTGTATTCTCTGTGTCTTGGTTGCAACTACAGACTGAGCCTTTCCTCTTCCCAAAATTCTCTTAGTCTGGTCACCCCACCTATACTTACTGCCTGGATATTGACCAATCAGTGTTTTATTAAACTAATACAAATGACAAATCTTTACAGGGTACAAGAACATTATCCTACAGCAATCAAGTGAGAAATAAAACTGTAAAGGTGATAGAAAATTGGAATAATTTTTCTTTCATTTAATTTCATATATTTAAATCTGTATGCATCCACAAAAATGTTGCGACTAGATGTTGAAGCTTTAAACAGCACAGTCAGCCAGATGAAATTATTCATGTTTCTAGGAAAGAGGGTCATCAAAAAGAATCCATCAAGACTTCATTAAAAATAGAGACATAATGGAACAAAATTGATACCAAGGAAAGACTTGATGTATCGGTAAACTGCCTGCATGCTAAACAATCTTTTAAATGCTTTAATTGCAGCTTAGGAATATAAATAGATAATTTGGCTCACTAAAAACAAGACTGCCTGCTTACTAGGCTTATTTTGCAGAAACTTCTTTGCATTTTATTCAGTATTCAGTTAAATATAATGCACTGGGATTTATATTTGTAAACACACACACACTCACACACACACATTCTCATGTAAGCAATTTATAGAAATGGAGCCTAGATATCTTAGACTTTTATTTGTAAGAGGAGATATTTTAATAGTATTTCTTCATAGGGTTTCCACAGGGCAAAGGGACAAATGATAGAGGCAAATATTTGAGAAATGAAGGACAATTAGGTCTTACTCATAAACTGCAAATTGGAGGATGGGTGGAAGGGTGATATTGCTGTCTATAGAATGGGATGCTATTTTGAAGAGTATGTGCTTGGTTGAAGATGACACCCTCCTGTTTTTTTACTCTGGTCTGCTGATGATAAGACTCCCAAGAGCTTATAAAACTCCTGAGAACTCAGTTTGTACCATATTTCTTGAATAAAAATCATTTGTGTTCCTTGCCTTTTTCTCTAAAGTCTAGACTGTGAGAACAGGATAGATCTCTGAATTTTTGTTCCTGTATTAAGTATTTACTTAATCAGTTATTGGGTATACAAGCAATTTCTTTACAGGCAAAAGGAGTTTATGTAGTTAGAAGAAATCTGCAGATAATGTGAATGAGCACTTGTTTGGGAGCAAGTAGGTGAATAAGCAATTGGTGTACCTGGAGAAGAAACTGAAAATACGAAGAATGTGTGTCACTGAAAACTGAAATCTGAAGTGAAATAAGAAGCTAACTACAGATAGATTCCTGGGCAGTGTTTCTGGACAGAACATTAGACAGAAAAAGGCCTCATATGATGGTATTTTAAACCTACCAAAGTCTATTGAGTAAGAAATGAAAAGCAAGCTCAGAGCGTTCCTTTCCCTCTGCCATGGTTATACTGTTTGCCAGTTTACTTGTTTTGTAGTCAACAGACAGGTGATGCTTCTCTGCTGATTTGATTTTCATTTTTGTTAGGAATAGTCCTAAAAATGAGCCTCTCCACCGATACAAGTAATTCCAATCAGACCAAATCAAACCAAATTAAAGGATATCCAGGTTTAACTGGATATCTGCACTCTCAGGTAGCCTGAGCGGGAAATGGAAAGCCAACACAATCACTGAAGAGGAAGAGGGAAGACCATGTGTTTATTTTCTGGGGGGCAGTTTAAGTAGCCTGTGGGAGTCGTCTTGACCTTGGTCAAGGTTTGACAGGCCCAGGGGAGGGGGGCTTCCAAAGATGGAGGTCAGGGGCTGGGATTACATTTCAGACTCTTTGTATAAGGGGTGACAGGAAGCTGAGGTGACACTTATGACCAACATTTTAGGCTCTTTGTGCAATGACTCAAGTCTGGCTACTTCCTGCGGGCATGGGGAGATATGGGGGAGGGAAGAGCTGGGTGTTGGTGGGTTCATGCTCAACAAGAGGTGTGGCTGGAGAGGCATCCTGTTTACTGTCATCTGAGCCACCCAAGAGCACAGACATCCAGTTACACCTGGATATCTTTTAATTTGGTTTGATTTGTTCTGATTGGAATTATTTGTTTTGACAGAGAGGCTTGTTTTTAGGAATATTCCTAATAATTTTGATTCTGTCTTCCCTTTTAGAAAGGAATATATTCAAGTTTAGGAGGGTTTGTTGGGGTAGACTTTGATAGCTTTTCATCTTTAGTTTTCAAAGTTTTCTTCCTCAAGAAAAATTTTGCTTAAATACATGTTGAATACTTTTCTGCTTATTGAAAAACACATTAAACTTATTTTGTGAGAACTTGATAATACATTTACAGTTTTGCTAATAAGCTAGTACTTCAAAAATGCCTAAGGAACACAAGTTAAGCACCCTGCATTATCATTCACTGGCAATATAAAGTCAATGAGGTGATATGTTCTTGGGACTTCCAAAAATGTGAACCAGGGGAAATGGATGTCTAAGTGAACTATAATGATCAGCAAATGGAATGTGTCCCTCTTTGACTTTTGACCATGTTAGAGATACTTACTGACTCTTGTCTGGTTTTGGAGAGAATTATAGATGTCTGAGTCAAACAACAGAAGCAAAATCTTTCTGAAAAAGAAAAGTGAGGACTTGAACACATTGTTGCTGAGTCATGGGTGATTCCAGGATCTGGTGATGGGTTAGCTGTCTTGGTTTAGCTTTGGTGTGACTGAGAGTTTTCTCTTCCATGAGTATAGACCTGCCTTGGTCATCATAGACCTTGGAATCTGGAGAACACTGATCTTGCTAATCCTCTTATTGTGTAAAGATTATGCATGCTCTATCTTCATGTTGTGACTTTCCCAAAGTAACATAAGCAGGAGTTGGTCTCTTAGGTGGGTCTTAGACTCAGGTATTTTAAGCCTCAGTTTGTTTTCTTCCTTATACATGGTGTGATGTCTGTCTGACAGTGAATAATTGGTGGACAGAGAGATGTGATAGATGTACCAGGTCATCGAGACTAAGGGGATTGAATATAGACCGTCTTATTAAGATTTAAAATCTGAAGAACCTTGTTGATAACAACATAGAAATATTCTAAAGTAACAGAGTAAACATGGTTTTATAGCATAGTAAAGCAGAGGCGATGCAAATTAAAAGATAAAAAAATTTTTAAGTTACTGGCACAGCTAAGAATCTTTTGGCATGTGCATGCTTGGTAAATGTAAACAACAGCAAAATAACCCCAACTCAGTGTAAAATATAGTTCCTGGAATTATTTTAAGGTATTAAATCATGACATTTTCTGTTATTGAGAGCATGTCACTATTACCCCAGGGGTGAGACTTCAAAAGAAACTCTATGAATTAGAAAGAAAATTAAGAAGGAAAAGCCCATGTACCCATCACTCTTCAACCTTCAAAATAGAAGGAACAAAGATTTAAAAATGTGCTTTTGCTGATCTTTAAATTATTCTTTATAAGAAATGCTATGAAAAGACTGCACATTAGTATAATAGAATACCAACAATGAGTTCATTCTTGCTTACGTGTATGTGTTTTCTTTCGACGCTGTCACAAATCATCGTAAACTTGTGACTTTAATCTTTCTATCATATAATTCTAGATGGCAGAGTTTTCACAGCGGACAAAGTCAGTGTCAATGCAGTTTCTGCTTGGAGTCTCCAGGGAGAATTCACTTTCCTGTATTTCTCCCTTTCTAAAGCTGCTGTGTTTAGTGAGCATCCTCCATCCTCAGACCCATCCATGTTTCATCACTTTAGCCACTCTTCCTGTGATGTGTCCCTCTGACCCTCTGCCTTTAGACCCTCTTTGTCTTTTAGAGACTTTGTGATTATACGCGGTCCATCTGGGTTAACCAGAATAACCATGTCTTAGTATTAACTGCATACACAAAGTCTAGCTTTCTATTTCAGATACTATTCACTAAATGTGGGATTCATTAGAGGGGGTCTTTATTCTGTCCTACCACAGACTGTAATTTTTGTATAAAATAAATGTATGAAAAAGTCTACTGTTTCTCCAGTAATATATTGGAGAACTACCTGATATTAGTGTGTGCACATGGCTAGAAAAATTAAAAAGTATTGAAGAGTTTGTCTTTTATCCAATACCACTCTCTAGTCTTTGCAAGTTACCAGTTTTATAACTTCAGCTTCTATTTATGGTTGTGGTTAGCTTTCATCATCAAGGAAATCACCTGTGGTGTTCTCTTACCAGACTCTTTGTAGTCATACCTGACTAGGAGCTCACACTACTTTGGGAGGTCAGTTTGTCAGTGCTGTAGCCCGGAAAGTTCTTTGTTATAATCTCTGGGGTAATGAAAGATCTGAGTGAGTATAGAATTCCTGAATGGCAGAATTTCTCAGACAGTCTTCAGGCACTGCTGTACTCTTTGTTTTTGCTGACACAATAGGAAGCCATTGTGTCTAAGAGTCAGTCATCATTTTAACCATCTCTGGAACATTTTAAGTTTATTTCTTGTTTAAACAGTGCTAGGATGGAATCATAGGCTTTTTGCCTGCGAGGCCAGTGCTCTTCTACTGACTGAACACCCATACTCCATCCTTGCAGTTCAGAGATACCATAATAAAATGCCCAAGATGGGTCTCTTTACTTTAAAACAATTTAAATCCTTGTTATTAATTAAATTTCTTTGACATTTTCAAACATGTATAAACACATTCTAATTACTCTTCCCTCCCACCACTATCAAGTCCTTCCTCCCTGAAAAATTCTCCTTTTCCTATGTTTTTATTTTATTTTATTTTTTGTTAGCCACTTTGTTTAAACTTGACTTTTATAATCATAGATTGTGTCATTGGAGCCTCATGAACTCACAGCCGATACACTCCTGAAGATAATGCCTCCTTCTCTTTGGTATTTCAGTAGCCAAGAGCTCAGCTTGGAGGTGTAGGCCAGAAGAACTTCCTTTCCTATCCATAGCTGGCCGCTGACAAGTCCAATCTTATGTAACTCAAATACTGGTAACTATGGTGCCTACGACTTTAAGATTGCAGTGGCAGGGTCTGGGGAATAGCTCAGTGGTTGACATCACTTCCTGCTCTTGCAAAGGACTTGAGTTTGGTTCTTAGCAACTACATAGCAGCTCATACTTTCTGTTACTCTAGTTCCAAGGAATCTGATATTCTCTTCTGGCCTTCATGGGTACCAGGCATGCATGAGGTGCACATGCATGTATGCAGGCACTCACACATACACATGAAATAAAAAAAAATCTTTAAATTGAAAGGATTGCAATGGTTGTGTATGGCCTATCAGACATCCCCTTTCTGAATCTTCAGGCTCATTTTTTCTGATTTCTTTTCTATGATATTTCCTAGGTCGTAGAGGAGGTATGTGCTGACCTATTTAAGTTGCCAACTGCGAAGGATAATATCAATCAAAGAACTTCCTCCAGATCGGCTTCTGGGCATGTCTATGGGAGCATTGTCTTGATTGCCTGTTGGTGTAGAAGAGCCCAGGCCACTGTGGGCAGTATCAGCTCTGGGTACATGGGCCTGGGCTATATAAAAATGGTTGATTAATCCTGTGGAGTTCATCAATAAGAAGTGTTTTCCAATGATTACTGTTTCAAGATCCTGCCTTGAGTTCTTGTATTGGCTTCCCTAGATAATTTGTTGTGATGCATAAGCCAAATGAACCCTCTTCTCTCCGAGCAGCTTTTGGTCCAAGCTGCTATTTTATCAAAGCAACAGAAAACAGTAAAAGAAAAGCTTCTCAGATTGAGGCTGAGAGCAAGGAGGTCTCATCAGATTGAGGATATACCTCTTCTAATGACTGGGGATTTTTTTTTATTGGTTCATTGTTATCTTTTCTTTTATTTAGAAATACTAATAAACTTCCTCAATTAATTTTCAATTTTGGTGTTTTTTGTCTTTTCTTCCTTTTGCTTTTATTTTCTTTATTTTTACTTTTTGAGGAGTGCCTGCACATTATCTTTAAAGTTTTAAATGATGTTTTAATTTGTCAAATCAGTTTCTATAGAGACACCCTTATTTCCTGGTTTGTGTGTCCTTTGTCTTTGGTTTCCATGTATTCTACCCAGAAACACTAAAGTTGTATTTAAAGTTCTCCTCAGTACCTGGATATTCTTTGTCTTCTGAGGGTTTCTTCTGTCTTCTGTTTATCTTGGTCATTCTCCCTTGTGTTGTAGTCTTCTCTGTCTTCATGCAGTTAGCTGGAGATCATTCACGGGCCATTTATATTTAACACTAAGGGAATCACATAGTTGATGCTGTGCTCTCTGTGTGAAAAAGGTTTGTGGACTAGAGCTTTTATGCCATAGTGAGTAGAACCTAAGCCTTTGAGTGAATGTTGGAAGGAAGAAGGCTTTGATTATTGTCACCAGTGTGAGATGCTAGACTATAGTTCAATCTGCATGAGAAGATTGTTGTCTAACTGGTTCATATGCATGCCTACAATGAATCCTTGTTGCCAGCTATACTCTGTTCTTGCTACTTGTTCTTCTGCTGTCTCTGATCTGTAATATTTACAGAGTTCTGCTGGGTATATTCTTTCTCCTACCCATTCCCTTTGCTTTTATACCCATCTATCAAGTCAGCACATAGCCTTCTTCAAATATTCCAGAAATGAGTTGAAGTCGATGTTTGAAGATTGTTCTACTCATTCCTTTTATTGTTATCCTTTGTTACTTTAGTTAGTATTTATTATAATCTCATTGAAGTATACAGAGAAAGAGGAGTTGATGGATGGGTATTAATATTTTGAGTTAAAAATCCTACACTGGCCAGGCAATGGTGGTGCATGCCTTTAATCCTAGCACTCAGGAGGCAGAGGCACAGGTCTCTAATTTTGAGGCCAACCTAGTCTGCAGAGTGAGTTACAGGACAATTTAGGACCGTTCCACAGAGAAACCCTATCTTGACTGCCCTTCCCAAATCCTACATGGTTGGAGCTAAGAGATTGTTTATTAGGGAAATTGTTTGCTTTGTCCACACAGAGCTTGAGTTCAGATCCCTAACACCAAGTAAAAGCTGGAAATACATCTGTAACCCCAGTGCAAGGGAGGTGGAGACAGGAGGATGCCAGGTGCTTGGTGCTTAACTGGTCTAGTGGAAAAGTTGAGCTCTAGGCACAGTGACATGGCACCTCAAAAACTAAAGTGAAGATCAACTGTGGGTAACACTCAGCATTTACCTCTGGCCTCTAAGTGCAACCATACGTGAGAGACATGTATATACACATGCACACATCTACACACACACACACACATAAATGAATACATAAGGAAACAAAATCTCCTACAACAGTTAGTCAAATGTGAGAAAGGCAAATACAAGGATGGGTGGGAAAAACATACTTGTGAATCATTTATTCGCTATGTATTTCAGTTATAGTAGGTCACTGTCTATTGGAGTATTGGAGTTTATCAATGAGAGGTAAGGAAGCAGACAAGTACCATAATTATGTAATATTTAGCACTGAATTTTGAGGATGGAAACTTCTTTTCCTGAAGCTTCTCTCACTTCAAATCTACCCAGAACTGTTTAAAATATGTAAGAATATAAAAATCTGCTCTGATTATGCTTTTTATTTTATTATCTTTTATCATTCTACCAAACTTTTGAAGAAGTTTTTGAATAATTTTAAATCTGGTGTATCATAGTTGTTTGGTCCCTATAATAATATGTAATAGAGGATTTATTGTAGGGCTTGGGGTTGCAAAACCAGTGGTAAAATTGGGTGATTAAAAACATCCAAAATATGATTGTTGGATCTCAGGGGAAAGTCTCAGTCATCATAAAGAGAAATCAATGTATTCATTCATCTAGGATTTCCTGAATATGTGGTAGGCCTGGAATCTCTCTTGGTGAAAAAAAAATCGAAATGTGGGTCAAAACAAGTACAACCTAGAACCTGTGGTACCAAATGGCAACCTGCATTATAAAGCTATTATTTATATGGGTAGCCTGCAACTCTGTTAAGAAACTTGTAACACCTATTACTAACAGTGTGCTGAGTGACCTGGAGATGAAGCTGATGATTTCACATGTTGGTATACACATGCCTTGGGTCTCAAAATCACAAGAAGAATATCTGACAGGGATAGGAGGAGCTGTGGCTCAGCTGCTGTCCCTTCCAGAAAGATAAGAGCCTAGGTCAGGGATAAGTCACACTGTCAGGGCAATACCTGTAGTCCAGCACTAACTTAAAGGAAGGATGACTGCTTCTTTACTTTTACCTTTAAAATGTTACCCAGATTCCAACCCTGAACTAGAACTGGGATGAGAAGGATCTTCGGGGTACATGGTTTTACCTTGCTAAGTTGACAAAGAGTGTGAGGCTTTTGCAAAACTGTTCAAACCACAACCCTCGGATTTTTCAAAATTATCACTAATGTTTGTTGAATGAATGCACAGTGAACACTTGCATTTGGTAGGCAGTAGGGATCACAATGAGTGATGTGGGAAGTCCTTCTGTATATGTGTTGCTTTTATTGGTTAATGAATAAAGAAACTGCTTTCAACCAATGACTTAACAGAGTAAAGCCAGTTGGGAAACCCAAACAGAGATATAGAGAGAGAATAGGCAGAGTCAGTGAGATGCCATGGAGCCGCCTGCAGGAGATAGATGCACCAGAATCTTGCTAGTAAGCCACAGCCACATGGTGATACACAGATTAATAGAAATGGGTTAATTTGCGATATAAGTTAGCCAGAAATACACTTAAACTATTGGCCAAACAGTATTGCAATTAATATAGTTTCTGTGTGTTTATTTCTGTTCTGAACAACCAGGAAACAAACAAGTAGCCTTCGACTACAGTAGAGGACGGTTTGTCTTCAAAGAGTTATAATATACTGTGGAAAAGAAAAGACATTCACATAGGCTCATTTAGCTCAGTATCTCACATATTCATTTGAGAGTATTGAGAAGCTACTATTTAGTAAGCCTGTCGAGTAGACATTTCACATTTTTAATGTGCTTTATATTCTAGAAAATCAATCTGTATTTTTATGTAATTGAATGATGGGTTTATACAGGTTGGTAAAAAAACAATTAAGATGTTTTCAATGAAGACTGGCTGGTCTCAGGAAGTATTCCTTGTCGAGCCAAATTTGGAATGGTCAGCTGTAAACAGATATAAAAGATGGATTAAGTGCAGATGGACAAACTTCGACAAACACATGACCCCTCCCCCAACTATAGTGTGTTGGGAGAACTGGTTGGCAAAGACAATGGTAGAGGAAGTTGGTACATTTAGCATGAGTGAGATCATGAAGAAATCAGTATGCCATTGTTGACGAAAACAATGGAAGTCGCTGAGAGGTGAAAAACGTCAAGAAAACACTTGATTATATACTGTGGTTTCAATTAATTATTGTTTCAGTGTTCAGGATCAAAGTTAGAACCTGTGTACCCTAGGCTAGTGCTCCGTGACTGAGCCACACCCTTGGTCCCAAGTAATTCATTACTAAATTATGACATATTAGATCCATAAAGCTTTTAAGGTAAGGATGTTTCACACATTGAATTATTTCTTATATAGTTGTCACTGTACCTTCAGGTGAAATGCTCATTGTTTTAAATAGAGTCAAAACTGCCATGCGCATATTTTTAGACAATCCCTAGCATATTAGTTCAGCATTAACCTTGGCTTCCACCTTAACTGAGACTTTCTGTTCTGAACTCTCCGGGATTCTTGTGAGGTGCTTTGACTTCCTTCTTACCCAGAAGCCATTCTGTATATTGAAATTCCTTTTAAATTTGCTTTTATCGATGACCTGTCCTTCACTTCACATTTTCAAAAATTTTGTTAAAATTTCTCATCAGCTCGCCTTCTGTAAATTCTAGCCAACCCATGTTTATTCTTTCAAAGGTACCAACTGCTAGTATTTTGTTGAGAGAGAGAGGGGATATAGATGTACTTTTAAAGTCTGCACAAACACCAATATAAGCATATGTGTGGAATAGTATTCTGGACTATAGTGGTAGTGGCTAGGAAGGAGAGAACAAGGAGACTTTTGCTGAAATAGGATTAACAAGCAAATGGAGTCTGAAGTAAGGCTGGGCAATGGGAGATACAGCAAGGAAAAGAATGCAGCAATGAAGTGCTTCTCAGTCAGGACTGGTGGCATATGCCTGTGATCTATGTTACTTGAGAGTCCCAGGGAGGAACATCACAAATTCAAAGCCTGCTTGGGCTACAGGTTAAGTTCAAGACCAGTTGGAACAATTTAGAAAACCTGTCTTAAAATACAAGCCAACAAAGGGCTAAAGATATCTCAGTAGTAGAGCATTTGCCTGTCCCTCCAGAGGCCTGAGATGCAATCTCTAGACCACAGTCCATACTAACAAAGAACTGGTTTCAATGTTCAAAAATAAGGAATTTTAGAAACCTATTGCATAACAATGTGAATGGGCTTCACTCGCTTTCATACCTTAAAGTCATTAAGATGGGGAATTTTACAGCAGATTTTTTTAAACCCATAGCCTTAAAAAAATTATACACCCACCCATGTACATCAGGCCATGACTAATTGGATTCAGCAGTTTATGAAAACGTTTACAGAAATAATATGAAGTTGGGAAGGAGACATTTTGAGAGGTTCCCAGGAGGAGCTGGGCAGAGTTGGAAGATGGGGATGACCAAGATATACTTACTCTATACAGGCATGAAATTAAAAAGAAGTAAAGAAAATAATTAACTCAGAAATAGAATTCTATGACATGACAGACAGTTAATATGTTGGCAGTGTACTTGAAGTTAAAGTGATTAATCTCACAAAAAAGGAAACAATATAATGAAGCTAGAGATTTAGAGCAAGCAAATGTTTGTTGCTGAATATCCAGTTACAGGCACAGTTTCTGCCTTGGGGGCTAAGGCATAAGGTAGAAGTGAAGATGGGCTAGAGATCAGCAAGAGATGGGAGGAAAGATACAGTAGTTAGCAATAAGCTGATCATAGCTCATCAATGGGAAATGGACCACTGGAGGCAAATAATTTGGATTCATGCTGGAAATTCAAGGAGGAAAGAAATGCTTTAAATAATGTCATCTTGTAGTAGGCCTTGATTTCAACTGTAAAATTAAATGACAGGCATCCTAACACACTCCTCAGAAAAACTTAGAGTGATGTGGTAGATGTAGGGGAATCTGGCTGCTACCTGGCCTACAGCCAGAGGGTATGTAGTCTCTGCTTATATTATTGAAATAAACTATAAGGAATTTCAAGGTTGTTTGACTTGCATCTCTACCAAGAGGTTCGTCTTTCTTTCTTTCTTTCTTTCTTTCTTTCTTTCTTTCTTTCTTTCTTTCTTTCTTTCTTTCTTTCTTCCTTCCTTCCTTCCTTCCTTCCTTCCTTCCTTCCTTCCTTCCTTCCTTCCTTTCTTTCTTTCTTTCTTTCTTTCTTTCTTTCTTTCTCTTTTTCTGTAAATATACATTTACAGAATCTTGACTTGCTTTGGACTGGTCTTCATATGACTGATGAACCACAAAGTTCAATTCTCAGTTGCTTGTCATTCTAAGTGTTTTGCCCAGGTTGAACCTGGTCATTTGCTATGTTGTGTGAACAAGGTCATCCACTTATTTCCATTGTTATTTCCTTATCATTCTGGTCACTGACAGCACTAATGTTATTATTGTAAAAAATTATCAGCAAAAGGGGATGTAGTGACTGTGGTTAAAGCTATAAGCAGTCTGGGGCATAATTAGATAATTGTCCTTTAATTTTCACTTGCCCTTAGATTAGAAGAAAGTTCATCACATGGGAATGGTGCTGAGCAAAATGATGAGTGTGGAATACTACAACTATGTCCCAGAAACTCTTGCAAATGTGTGCTTCAATTCACCCACTCCAAGATTAATTTTACTTTTCAACACAAATTAGAATATGTGATCATTCCTTATGTGGCAAGATGTATGTTGTCTGTTTAGAATAAACATAACCATAAAAACCAAACCAAACTAGTAATGTGTAGAGTCCTCAAAAGCAGGATGAAAGCATGTTGGGCATTGGATTTGTGAACAGAGTTTGTGTATTTCTTCAAAAAACAAATAAATGAACAAGAAAACAAGCATCTATTCCTTTCACAGTGTGGGTCCCAGAGATGAAACGTAAGTCCTCAATCTTGGCAGCATGCAATTGCATTTTACCCCACTGATACATTTAGCTGGCCTAAGTTTGACTACTTCTTGGCTAACACTGACTCACAGAGCCAAAGGGAATTGTAATGGAAAAGGTTATTTAAGGTATATTGACTTTTTTTTGTGAGAATTTGGAGGTTTATGAGATATTGTATTTTCATACTAGAAACTGGAAAAACAGTTCTAGAATGGTTTTTTATCATAAATAAATGATAATTCTGATTTTGGTTTGGATTCTTAAAAAAAATCTGGAACCTATTGCCAAGGTTGACACTTATTACATTTAACAACAACAACAACAACAACCCCAAACAAAACAAATATCAGTAAATAACAAGTATTAGTAAAAATCATATTATGTTATTTATGTGGAAGCAATCATTTTGAATTTGTCTTTTGCCTTTAAATCTGCAATTTAAAATATATATGAAATTTTGTTAATGACTTCTAAATTGAATAGAAAATCAAAGGCTCTCAAGCCGTTACAGTGTGACGTTTCTAAATTTCCTACGAAGCTAGGAAAATTGTAAGTGCTCGATGAGTTATTTTAACATAGGGTATTCTTGATGGGAATTAGGCAGAAAGCCATCCTGGACTCTGAAAGATGCACCATTTACTTAAGTTTAATCTTATTTTGTAGACATGCCAAAGGGTTGGAGAACAAAGCTTTCATATTTAATGGAATAGAACCGTAGCACCGTGCCAGTAACTCAAGCCCTTTGGAACAAATCCCTGAATCAGATTTTTTTGGAAAATGATTCTAAGTTCCTTAAACAGTTGTCGTGGGGCCTTTGCTATAAAGTCATTCCCTCAATAATTACTGACTGGCTATCACTGACCTCTGTGACTGTTTATGTAATGTGTGCCTATGTGCATAGTATAAAGAAAGTCATTTGTTGACTCTACAAGTACCAAATCATGAATAGAAAACCTAATAGATGTGTGAGAATAGGTAATCACAGAGATCCAGTCTGCACAGGTACATCTTTTAATACTTAAATGGTGCCCTATTTTATTATTATGGAAGTATATGTGCCCTTATAACTAAAATTTTATCATGAAGACTTAGAATCAACAAAGAAAAACATAGAGAATATCTATTTGATAATCTTCAATAACTGTAGCACGATGTTTACTTTAAAATGATTCCACAAATAGTCATTATGTAATTCTTTAGTTGCTGGATTTAAAGAGATAGGTTAGGTGTTTTGGTCAAAGTCACTGGCAGTGTTTTGCAAAATTAAGGTCAGTGTTTGTATAATGTAGAATAGTGAAAGAAAGATGAACTTACTCCCAGCACATGACATATACATGTAAAATATCCATCTCGATATAGTTCCCTCTCAGAGCAAGCCTACAGGTTTCGAAATCTGAGTTTAAACTTGTTGGACATGTGAACGAAGCTGATGACTCTGCTTGCATTGGCCTCCTTTCATAGTCCCGCTTCCAGCTGCTGCTTATGTGATGTGACTTCATGTCATTTAGTGTTACTGGCTTCCAGAAGTGCTCATCTACAGCAAGTCCAAGTCCATTTCTTTAGGAAGTTGATGAGACCAAACTGGAGAACAGCTTTGGGTCTGCAGAGGAAGTTTTGGCCGAGTTGTTAAAGGCTTTATTTTACTATTTGTCCCGATTCCCAACTCACTAGTTTTCAGGGGGGAAAACGTTTATCTTTGAAACCATGGAAAAGGCCAAGCCAGTAATGAAATGATTGTAGCCTGGGGCAATTTCTGCTAGGATTCTTCTCGTTATGCCAAATATATTCTGGTTGACAAATTTATTTTCCTACCCAAATTATGAATGAATCATTGAATTGTCAGTCTAACCTCTGAGTCATTTGCTAGCATTGAAACCTACTTTGCTAAGTTTAAACCATATCTCTCTTGTTTCTTTTGCAGAAGAAGCAAGTTGGGTCAGATTGTGGAGAGTCGAGGGCCAGAGGGATTCATTCCCCTTGTACTAGAATTACAATTCGGTTTCATTGCTATTCAGATGTTAAGAACTGACCTACCTAGGCAGAAGCTTGTGGGTAATGGATACCACCTACACCTAAGATGAAGTATCAGGTGTAGTAGGCCCTGGGGACCTGTGTGTGGATTGCTCTTCAGATTTCAGTCTGTGATGCTGAGATTGTGGTACTCCACCGACCCACTAACAGCTTTCGGCACTTTCTATCTGGTCTCAGGTTACAATGCAGATGTGGACAGTTATCTGTCCTGCCTGGATGCGGTGGTTAGCATCATTTCTCAGAGCTACAGGACACATGAATAGAAAAGAGAGAAGGAGCTTCTGGTAGAGTGTGGGAAAGAGATTGTAGGGTACTTCTTTCTTTTATATCATTCAGAATCTCAGTATGATGGGGATGAAGCAATCTTAGAAAGTGGTTGTTGGGGGCACTTTAAATGTAAACTCATTACTTTTTTTTTTTTATAGAACAAAAGGCTACTCTGTAGGAACATCACTTTGCATTTGGTGGGGCAAAGGGTATTACTGCTAATTAGAACTTCCTTCAAACTTCAATTTCATTTCTTTTCTTTCTTTTTTTAGCAGGGAACACAGAACTATAGTTTTGGGAATTTCATGTATTTTCTCTGCTTGATTCCAGACTTACATGACTACCTGTTACAGAACTCGACCTGAGCTCTTTTCATTCCTTCTTTCCTGGAAGAAGAAATATATTTTTATTTTTTAAAAATCTCTTATAGTTTGATACTAAAATATAACTTTACCATCCCCCCCTTTGTTTCATCACCTTAAAATCCTCCCATATACATCTTCCCTGTCTTTCAAAATTGTGACATTTTCATAAATTGTTCTTACGTGCGTAGCTAAGATATCATTTGTCACTTCCTTTGTAGAGCCCGTCCTCTCTACTATGTCCTTTAACTCAGTATCAGTTTGCTCTCTTTGCTCATTGGAGCATATGGAGCAGTCAGCATGATGCTTATCATACTCCATCTTGGCTGTCTGTTATGATTAGCTAGGCTCCATTCAGTCTACTTGTTTCGCAAGTAACTCATACACTGAATAAAAATAATTAGGACTTATTTTATGCCAAAATATTTTGTGAACATTGAGGAACTAGTTGGGGGTTAGGTGCTAGGATATAGAGCTTGGATTATAATGCTGAAGATAAAACAAACAATTAAACAAAGAAGATAATCATAGACTTAGCGCGTTATCATAAAACCAGCAATTAAGAAAAATGAGAGGCTCAGTAGCCAGGATGCAACGGAGATGTCAGGGGAAAGTTTAGGGAAGTTCATGGTTGACCACAGAGCAAGAGTTTAAGAGAAAATGGGTTCTACTGTGAGATAATAATTATTGTCAAGCATGTTCTCCACAAGCATAATAATATCAAGATAACAAAAGAGAGCTTGGCCATTTTGGGATAAAAGATGAGAGTAAATGAATCATTAGGGACACACAACTACTTACGACAGGCAATTATTCTTTATGAAAAATAATAGTATATCACATCCAGTAGAATGAGAGGAATTCATCATTCCTTTGCTCCTGTATTTATTTAATATACTGTACTAGAAATATGCAAATCAGAACAGCAAAACAACTTTTTTAACATGCAATGTCTTCACTAAATTTATTGTTAAAGCTTATATTTTAATATTTGCTTTATATTAATAAATTTCACAAATAATAATAAACAAAATTAATTATTTGGTTTTTGACTAGTAATATGCCTGAGACCAACATGCTATTATTGCCAATTGTGTACCAATTCTGAATTTTAAAAGGATATATTTACAAATTCAATATTATACAGTACATTGCTTTACTATCTCAGTTGAATCAGAAAAAGACATCCAGTTTAACCTGGGCAAATCAGGATATTTCCCCAAAAATTTAGAAGAAGAATCCAAGAGACTGAGCACCTTACAGTGACAATAGATGTGGAAATTGGAAAATTTAGTAAAGCTAGAACTGTTCATTTCAGATCAGTGAATTCCAGAAATTTGGGAGTAGAAGAGAAACCATGAAAAGCAGAAGAATCCAATTAATAGAAAGAAGAAAGTCAACAGAGTAAATATACAGGGAAGTAAAATTAAGACCAGACAGCTCATCAAACTAGAGTGTGTTCTTACAGACTCCCCAAATCCCTAGTGAATCACATCAAGTCCAGACAAGTTCTACTCGAGTCCTTTAAAATATGTATGATACACATATCCCCAACACACACACACAAGCACGCACATGCGCATGCAAACATACACACACTCAGACACCACACACACAAGGACACACAATTTATTGGCTATACAAAGACGCATATTTCCATAAAAAACCAGCATTACAAAAATGCACGATCTTTAATTCTTAGCAGCTTTTCTTGTGACCAATATGACTCATTTCTAAAGCGACTGTGCCCTCACATCTCCTGCCCCATGGCTGCTAAAAAAAAAAAAGAAAAAAAAAAAAAAGCAGGTGGGTCCAATTAAGGCTGTGGTTCTTTGATGTCAGAAATGAGTGTTGCTTCAGGGTACAGGGCCAGTATAGGCAAGTAGAAGCTGTTGGGTAAAGGCTAAACTCAATTTGCTAGGCAGAACTTTCTCTCAGCCAGCAGAAATGGAAGAGTCTTGCACAATACGTGTGGGATGTTTATTTTCATGTTTATTTTCAATGCTTCAGTTTGTGATTCCAGCAGTATTCACAGACAAGAATAGTATTTACAATTGCTTAGCAGGGTGAGAAAGGATAATTTTATAGTACTAACAATATTTACATTAATAAGTTCACACAAACGTAAGGTATTGTTTCTTTATATGGCTAAAGACAGCATATTATTAAGAGATTTGAAGAGAGAATATAAATATTATGGGTTAATATTATAAATTATTATACTTTATAGTATATAAAATGATATGGAATGGATTTTCACATAAAATTCCATTAAATTTAAAATTATGATCTATAAATTTATTGCTTTATTTCTGAGGTATTGCTATTTCTGTCTTTTTTGCTGGTTAGTTTTGAGACAGGGTTTCTTTGTGTAGCCCTGACTGTCCTGAAACTCACTCTGTGGACAGGGCTGGCACTGAATTTAGAGATCCACTTGTCTTGGCCTGCTGAGTGCTGAGATTAAAGGTGTGTGTCATCACTGCCTGGCACTTCCTGTTTTTATTACTTCATAAGAACATATTTTATCTAGATTGAAACATATATCATAGTAAACCAGAGGACAGAATGCCTGCAGAAAGATAGTATCTTCTGCGCATGACAGGGAAGCGTTATCCATACAATCAAGATCTCCATGTTAACCATACCAGTCAATATGCCAACAAGGACGAGGAATTTCTCAAGGCGCCAGCCTAGATGAAGAGTTACAGGCAACCAATGACTGCTGAGAGAGGAAGAACAATTTCCTCCATCAACAGACCCTCAATCGGTTTTCTAACCTTGATCTGCTTGCCCTAAACACAAGCACATGACTTTTAATCGCCCCCCCCTCCCCCCGCTGGCCCCAGGCGCCCATCAACATTCAGGCAAACAGTCCAGAGGTCCTGCCACCGGAGGTCACTATGTCATGCGTTGCATGGCTACATCATGCATTGGGTGGTTGTATACAGCTCTATGCATGTGCGAGCTTTCCCTTTAAAATAAGTTCCGCCTGCCTGTTTGGCCTTCACTTCCCCTCTCAGTCCACTGACCCTCCTACCCTCCCCTTTCCTAATGAGCTTCCATGTGCCTTTGTTGAGCTCTGCGTCATTCCTCACCACAGCAGCTGCAGCCAAACAGCAGTAGGGGGACTGGAGGAGAATTTGGAGAGAAATAGTTGGAAATGATAATTCAGTATTCATGTATAAAGTTCTTTAAAAAAAAAAACCCAGCATGATTAGGGGGTAGACTCCTAAATGAGGAACTATTGGCAGTTGACAGCCTTTGAGAGCAGGAGAGTCATTTTTCTTCCAGAAAATGGCATCAGTTGGTTGTCCATACCACTGTAGTTGACCCCGTCCATGCTCCTATAAATACCCATCCAAACATTAGCAGCACTATGGGACTCAATGGGTTATTTAAAAGCAGAAAGAGAGAAGAAAGGGCATGAAGTTGAGCGAAAGTTATGTTGGCAGGACAGTGAGAATAGGTATGACCAATAAAGACTGTCAAAAACAAAAATAATTTTGTTGACCTAAAAATGATTGCCCAGTATGGTATTATTACTAATAAAAACAAAGTAAGTATTTTGATGTACATAGTCATCACATTTGCAGAAATAAAAACAGAATACATTTTGAAAAAATAGGTATATTTGTACCTATTCATGTCTTTATATATTATTATCATATTAGTTTCTATAGTATTTCAGTGGAATAATTAGGCAAATTCGGTAATAATTAGGTTCGTTTATATGTGATACTTTGCTGATTGCCAGCTGTATTGAACCATGGACTTACATTTAAGAAAAATCATTATCAAATTTCACCAATAGGAGATGAAATATTTTGTTAAATATTTGATATCTAGTCTTAAATTTTAAGAATTTAGTCACATGACATATTAATTTTTTTAAACTTTTATGTCATGCACACATTAGATCTGAGAAATGAACCTCTTCCCATGACCTGCTTTTCCTTTGTTTCCTAAAATTTCAATTTCCTATTAGGCTACTGTTGTCTGATTTTAACACTTGTCTTTTTTTTTTCTTTAAATTTTCAACATTTTACGTGAGATCCTAGCTTTTTACTCTAAAGTGTCTTATTGAAGACATCATAGAGGCTAAACTCATTTCTTGTATGCTTTAGTAGGAATTTCAAAGTAAAAATCCAGGAGAAATAATTCTTCTACTGTTTTCTTTTTTTTTTGTTTACATTCTAGATTAAAGGATTGCTGATCTAAAAGGATCTGTTACTCTATTATTCTTTCATCTTATAGATTAGAAAAGTTAAGACTTTGGGTACTGTACTCATTTGTCTACATTCCCAAAGCACAACTGGCTCATTAAAATAATTTTGTGCTTAAATTGAAGTTCAGTGTCATTTCCTCCAAAGAATATTCTGTCTTGTGGTACTTTAAATAAACATGGTCTCCATATGCTTCTGTATTTGAATGCTTAGTCACCCAGGAGTGGCACTATTTATAAGAAGTAGAATGATTAGGAGCGTCGCCCTTGTTGGAGTGGGTGTGGCTTTTATTGACTTAGCCTCTGAAATTGTAAGCCAGCTCCCAATTAAATGTTTTGTACTCATTGGTCCCTAGACTGTATTTCTGCTTTTATAATGTATGAAAGTATGATTAAAGGAAGAGCGAATTGTAACAGAGGAATTTTTGCACTAAATTTGGATTTACACAGGTTTTTATTGTAACAAACTGAATTCATTCTTCTGGGATATGGATAGTCAAACCCTGGTTGGTCTCTGAAGGCTTGGAGGACCAATATGGTTACGGAGGAGGGATGGAAGTTTTGAAGTTCTGTGAAGCTGTGTTGATTTCCTATGTAGCCATCATCTCAAGTTCTTTCCTTGAGACACACAGGAGTCAGTCATTGTTGGAACCATGTTCTCACTTGCTTCTCTCTGAGAAGGATCCTGCTCCTCCTCTCTGAATCCACTTGCTGGTTTCTCCTTACAGACTTCCTTATTTACCTTCGACTTCTCTCTCCTTAAAAGCCACCACCAGCCTTTAAATGTACTCAGGCTTTTTTTCTACCACTAAATGGAAGCTAACACCTTCCTCTGTGCCACCAAATGGACACTCCCAGTCTTCTACCTTAGGATCTAAGCTGCTTTCGGGAAGTATCTCTTCTTGCTCGTTCCTTAACTCCTCCCTTAACGTACTTCATCTTAACTCGGCTCACTCTATTCAGCCCCCTAGCCAGCCCCAAATTCTTACACAGAGATTACTCTAAAGTTTTCTTTCACTATTTTCTTGCTATTACAAAGGATAGTTTTTAGTCCTTATATTTTTTGCATATGGGGCGTATGGAAACAGCATATCTGGAAAAATATGCATCATTTCTTCAATTAGTCTCAAAATAGCAGATGTGAAAACTGGAGGCCGGAGGCGGAAGAGGTGGAAAGCGTTCATCCTTGCTGATCTTGTCAGTGTTTCCATAGTCTCTGAGAAAAATGCAACTTTGGCAAGTGATGCCACACTATTCATCTGACCATTTCTCTTTTACAAGAAGCAAATGAAAATTTGATACTAAAAGTGAAAAACTTTCATAAAATTTATGACATGTGTTGTGAATCCACCGAGCCTTTTCTGTGAACTTCGTGATAGCTAGGTCCTTTTGAAAAC
The DNA here is from genome assembly GCF_950005125.1 of Chionomys nivalis. Classification (NCBI taxonomy): domain Eukaryota; kingdom Metazoa; phylum Chordata; class Mammalia; order Rodentia; family Cricetidae; genus Chionomys; species Chionomys nivalis. Next base: position 178,060,958 of record NC_080086.1, on the reverse strand, counting down.
TATGATAGTGATTCTAAAATTTTAAGGAAAATGGGGGTTCGGAAGGGATATCGCCCCCCTCTCAGCATTTGTGACTTTCTTAAGTGGCCAATGCTGACACGTCTCTGTGAGCGTGTAAAACATTCGCACGCCGCAGCAGCTGCCGGTGCCTCATGCAGCTGGCTGTGTTCTGTCAGCAAGTCAGAAAAAAAAAATCGTCACTGGAAGAGGAAGAAGCTGTCTTCTTTGCTTCCTTCCTCCAAGGAGAAGGCTGCTATCTGTGGTCTTTGCTCCAGCCAACGCGTATTCCTTCCTGTTGAAAGTCAAGCATTTTAAGTTTCATGGCCATCTGGAATTTTTCAAATTCTCGAATGAGGCCAGTGTTTAAACTGAGAGAACCCCATGATGTGAAACACCAAGAAGCCTTGGAGCCATACCAAGACTCATGTTCATGACACAGCTTTCCTAGAGTTTGCTGACACTGTGTGGCTAATCATACCTGAGACCTTCCCAGGGCTTGCTAGAGTCATCAGTTATGTCACATATTAAATATCTCGAAGCTGTTTTCTAGTTTATTTTCCCTAGGGCATGTGCCTTCGACTACTCAAGGGGTCGTTTCCGTGAAACATTTGGAGCTCTTCCAACTAGAGTAATGAATGTAGCTAATTTGCTTACCTTTCCTAAGTCTTACTTTCTTCCTCTCTCCAGTGGGACTATTACCTGCCTCACAGAACTGTGGTGAGACTTTCAGGGTTCCAACCCACTGTTTAGCACATGGCAGGCATAAAATGCCTACTATTTCCTCTTCCACCTCCACAGTCTCCTGTTTTTTTTTTTTTTTTTTTTTTCTGTCATCCCGCCACCCTCTTCCCTGCACACTGAACCAGTGGCTGAGTCATTTTTGATAGATGTTTTATTGAAATTCTCATTGAATGACTGAACATGACACTCAATAAATTAAAGCAGAAACTTTTTTTTTTTAATGGAGACATTGAATTGTATGTAGAACTGCGGCTAAGCTGGATTGTATGGTTCAGCTGCCTAGGTATATTACACAATGTTTTCAGATGATACGATGAATTATTAATGCTAATTGGTGTGTGGTAAGCTGGAGACCTGGATTTTTGCCCAGAGAATTGCTTTGCCACGTTACAGACATATGGTCACCTAGATGTGACAATGGCATCTTGTGCATGAACCAAAGAAAACTTGATAGTGTTTGTTGACATTCTGTTCTCCCTTTGTTTCCCTATTATTGGATGACTTTGCCACTCTCTCCATGTGCTTTCTACTTTAAAAAATTAGCAGATTTTTATCTTTACTTATACTTAATTGAACATTTCTGAGAGATGAACAAGACAAAAAAAACAACAACAACAAAAAAAAAAACAAAAAACAAAAAACACCCAGCATGCCCTGTTTGATGGTCTCATTAAGAGGAAGATAAGGCCTTTGGTGGACCATAGATGCATAGAACTTTGAAATTCTTTACTGAGAGTTTAATCTTGTCACTGATCATGTTTACAAAACATAACAAGCCCAGTGAGACTGACTCTGCCTATGTATTAGAGAATGCTGTCTCTTAGGTTTGGGCAACACATAATTCCCAGCTACTCAGTACTATAGGACTCTCTTCAGCATTTCTCTGTTTTGAAATCCCTGATTCTGAAATTCTCAGTGGAGTGAATCACTGACTAAAGTGAGTTCCATATGCAGTTCTGCTTGATTTTAAGACATGGCTACAAATCTCATTGTAACATCGAAGATTAAAAAGCTATAGTCTTTTTATTTATGCCTAGATAGCCACAGGTTGTTTAAAAATTAATGCCATCTCAAAGTATTTCCTAATAATGTAGACAACAAGATCTAAGTTAGAAGGCTGAACATTAAGATCATTGAAGTTAACTCAGATGGGGTCAGAATAAAAACACTAAACAGGAGTGTAAACAGTTTTTAGTTTTGTTCCTAATTTTGTTTTTTTTATGGCTATTGCTTACTGTGGAGCTCAGTGGTAGCCATCTGGAGTTACTCTAAGATGGGACACATCTCTTCCTTCCAGAGTGCCCTGGACTGTGTACTGAATAGGACTACTATGACCTATGACTTAGACGAATAGAGGCTCAGGCAAAGGATGGGGCAACTTCCGTGGGAATGGCTTAAGAAGAGCATAGCAAAGAAGAGGTGTGTCATGACAGCTGGAGAAGGGCACCTGAAAGATAAAACTTGCTTCAAGCAGCCACAGTGAGAGGAGGGGGCTAGCTACTTGCTAGAGGTGACTGGGTTACAGGAAATAGGCAGTCATGGTATACTAGAAGGAAATATATGTGAGGCAGCAATTACACATTGATTTGGGCTCTGCTTTTTTCACAGAGAGATTGCATAATCCATTACTTGGGATAAAGTCCTCCATGTCTTTAGTTTTAGCATAGTGGAATCAGGCCATTTAAGCCATCACCTAAACCGGTTATGTCTTAGACTTCTAATATTAAGATAATGTTTGCATCATGTTCTCTATGAGATGAGAGTGTTCCGTAAATATCTAAATATAGCTGAGGAACTACCCAGTGCTGTTTTATGATATTGATAAAATTGGCTTTCAATTTCTGATTTTATAATTCGAAGTTGACTAGTATTTCCCGGTCCATTTAATTTATACTTATACTGTTCTGTTGTTCAGGAGCAATGGGAAAGGATTGAACCGTTGAAGCCCAACCTCAACAAAATTCATATGTTCTAGGGTAGGAGCATGAGGATTAGAATTGTTAAGCAAAAAGAAAAAGAGATGTGAGAGAAATAAGAGACAGAAGCACAGAACAGCATTGGGAGGAAAATTTAGGGAATACTGAATCTGTCTGCACTTATTTTCCACGTTCTTATATACTTCACTCCAAAAGGGGAGGGTGCATGTAACAGACTTCAATAACATGATATAAGGAATAGATCTGAATTCTCTGACCATTGGCTCCCCCTCTATACTGAAAATATTAATTAACCATACCTTAGGTCTGAATCTCTTGTTTGTAGTCACATCTGTTGTCAAAAACTTTGAAAGAGAAAAAATAAGCTCAGTCTCTCCGACCTCCAGTCAAGGTGGAACAGGCTCACATCTGGGGACTTTCACATTTAACACAATATATACATAAAGTTTTTTTTTTATTTGAGAGCATGTTCTTGTTCTGTTGTTAGTCTCTGTATTCTCAGCTTCAAGCAATCCTCTTGCCTCCGCCTCCCAAGTAGCTGTACACTCCATCTGTACACACCACTGCATTAAGAACAACATTATTTGTAATAATTTTCAGAAACCTGTTGCACAGCATTAAAATCTTCAAGCTCTGAAATACAATATATGCAGCAATAATGCTATTATCAATTGTGAGTTTTGTGTGACCTCAAGGTTCTCTTTTAAAGAATTAGGCTTACTCTTGTTTTGTATTTTTTTATGCTTTAGAAACAATATATGTCATTTTCCACCAAAAGCAATGATAGAAAACAAAGAATATGTTAGTATACTTTATACTAGGGAATTTCAACACAATCTCCTTTTCTTATAGCTATTGTTCAATTCTGGATAAATATTTAATGGATACTCCTACCAAAAGAAGAACCAGAGAATGATATAGGAATATAATAAGAGCAGTATTTATTTAATAAAACCAAGGAAATTCAGAGCACACATACTCTTCAGTAATAAAATGCATTAATTATGTAATTGACTCAAAAGAGATCTGAAGTAGCTGTGGAGATCTACATGAAGGGAGCATATGGGGGATGCTAGAAGAAACTGTGACAGTACCTAAGATGTGAAGAAGCATCAGCAACTGGCAATGCTGTTTGCACAGATGGACAGAAATGGTGTGTTTTCTAATTGATGGATAAAAATACTCAATGGCCAACAATTCAAAAGAGGGTGTTCCATTTTGGTGTTGGTGTTTTGTTTGGTGTTCTTTGACCCTTGGATGGAGCACCATCAACCCAGATTAGGAAAGTTCACTAAAACCATGTATGTATATTCATACATAGAATTATGTGTGTTACAAAAATTTTAAGGTAGTAGTCCATAGTATGATTCCTTGTGGCTTTTCAGGCTACCTCATTCCTATTTTACCTCTCTTCCCCGTTTTCTGTATTTACCTCCATCCCCTCCCTAAGAGCCCTCTTTCCCCTTTCCCTGGTTAGGCTACTTGTATTCTGTCATTACCCTCCACAACCAAAGAAAATGCAGAGCTTTAAAGGTCGGTCTCAGTGGATGCCTTTACAAAACACCCTTGCACTTCAGGTTTAGGGAACATGGGAGAAGTGAGAAAGAAAGAGTGTAAGAGCCAAAGGTTCTAGGAGTTTGCTGTGAGATTGTGTCTCCTAGTGATATCATAAGCTATACCCATAAAGTTTCACCAAAAAGACTGCTCAGGGTGAGCTGAACAAGGATGGCACAGGTGGACATAAAAAGTGGACAGGAAAAGCCCATGAGGCCTCAACTCTACACGAAAACTACAGGCAACCGAGGAAAGCGGGGAGTGGCAGATACGGTCTTCCCCAGGGATGAGTATAGCAGTTGGCTGTCGAGTGTCAAATGACCAGCTCTGAAAACATACATACATGTAACATTATACATACTGAACAGGTTATATTTAGGAATATATGTGAAATAAGTATATGTTAATGCTTTAACAATTAGCAAAAAAAGAGACTGTGAATTTGAAGGAGTGTTGGGAGGGTTATATGAGAGGGTTTAGGAGGCAAGGGAAGAGAGAAATGTTGCTATTATATTATCTCACAAGTAAAATAAATTAAAAAATAACAAAATTCAATTGTCTGAAACATTCCAAAAGATTAAAGGGGGGATGTGCATCTCATCATCTCTGCTAATTAGATATTGAGAGAGAAAATGAAAAAAGGACTGGTCCTAAAGAATATATTGGATATCTACAGTGTTCAGTTTCCTTATAGTTAACCTTTTGAACACACATCTATCTGACTTAATTAAATTTGCATGCTGCTGAAGGAGAGTGAGTAAGAGTAGGTCAGAGTTCTTTGGAGTTTGGTCCTTTTCTATTCCGTAGAATTAAGAGAAAGGAATGGCAAGTGACCTGAAATTCAATGAGAGGATGTGGCCGTCCCAGTGAAAAGATTCATTTAGTTCACAGTAGCAAAAAAGTGGAAAGGGAGATTTCTGCTGAAACAAACATTTAAGACTACAAAGGTATTAACACACTTTGAAATGCAATAATTAGATTGAATACTGTGTATGCTGATTAAAAAAATTAAACTAAAAGACAACAACAAAAAAGAAATTCAGAAGTTAAAAGTAAAAACACTAAATAACTCCAGGGAACCAGGCGTAGTGAAAAAATCTCAGTAAGTCTCGCAGCGTTCTTTTCATGATTAGGAAACTGTACCTTGGAGAAGCTAACTGAGAACTGTTGAAACTCCCTGAGTGGCTGAGCCGCCGACTCCTCTGCCGCTCCTCACTTAGCTTGCAAGCTGTGTGGGGAATGGTTAACCTGATTGTCTTTAGGAACAGAAATGACGACTGAAGGGGTAACCTAGAACAGGAGCTCAGTTTTAAAGAAAATAAGAAAAGAGTTTGTTCTGAGTCAAAAAGGAGAAACCATGGCCTGGGAGAATAGATCCTTTGCCCTGAGGAGTATGCTTCACCCTGCCAAAGGGTGTGTGGCCTTTTATGAGCAAAGTAAAATGAAAGTCATAAATAAGTACATTCAACAAATGTTTTGTCAGACATTAGGTCAGCAGGCTACAGCAAAGCCAGACCTGTCCTGTTGCTACTGGACTTCTTGGCTTTGAAGATGATAGAAGTCTTAACATCACACCGGAAAGGTTTATCAAACACCCCAGGGAAGTTAGGTTAAATACAAATATTAAAAGTATATGACTAGTTTTCAAAGACTTAAGAGAGTCCAAGGCAATTTTGACCTTTCCACCATTTTTCATCTCTTAATAATCATAAAATTTCACCCAGCTAATGCCAAATAACCTTCAGGATCTTCACATAGACATGGCTGCCTCAGAGAGCTTCATATGCACAGCGGGCATAATGACAGTGGACAATTTTAAACTAAACTTCTATCGGTCATAACGTTTTACCTGCCTGGATGACAGTTTAAATGCACTCGGGAGCTGTGATTAGCAAGTTTAGAACTTAGTAGAAATCCTAATATGTTTTTAACATAATGGAGTTATATGCAAAACAAGTTTTTATTCAATCATATATAGTAACTTAAATGTTAGCCCCACATTAGGATGAGACACTGAGCTGAAAGGGAGTGATTTGTCTCCAAAGATGACATTCATTACATTGCCTACCTTCTTCTGATGACAGTGGTCTGGAGGTCCTCAAGAGACATGTGCTAAAACTCAATCCCCATTGAGGATGGAGCCTTTTAAGCAGTGGATAGTGTCTTACAAAAGGGCTAGAAGAGACATGTTTAGAGCCACACAAGAATACAGTACTCCCTTCTGAATGATGCGCATAAGAAGCCATTGTGACCAGACCTAAAAAGAGGAACATGGAATGTACTCACTCATAATTGGTTTCTAGCCATAAATAAAGGACATTGAGCCTATAATTCGTGATTCTAGAGAAGCTAAATAAGAAGGTGAACGCAAAGAAAAACATAGTTATCCTCCTGGATATTAACCTTCATCAGGTGATGAAAGGAGACAGAGACAGAGACCCACATTGGAGCACCGGACTGAAATTCCAAGGTCCAAATCAGGAGCAGAAGGAGAGAGAGCACGAGCAAGGAACTCAGGACCGCGAGGGGTGCACCCACACACTGAGACAATGGGGCTGATCTATCGGGAACTCACCAAGGCCAGCTGGAATGGGTCTGAAAAAGCATGGGATAAAACCGGACTCGCTGAACATAACGGACAATGAGGACTGCTGAGAAGTCAAGAACAATGGCACTGGGTTTTGATCCTACTGCACGTACTGGCTTTGTGGGAGCCTAGGCTGTTTGGATGCTCACCTTACTAGACCTGGAAGGAGGTGGGAGATCCTTGGACTTTCCACAGGGCAGGGAACCCTGACTGCTCTTCGGGCTGCTGAGGGAGGGGGTGTTGATTGGGGGAGAGGGAGGGAAATGGGAGGCGGTGGCGGGGAGGAGGCAAAAATCTTTAATAAATAAATAAAAAAACAAACAAAACAAAAAACAAACAAACAAACAAAAAAAGAAGCCATTGTGAAAGCAGAAGTAGATCTTTATTAGATATCAAGCTTGTTGGCCAAACCTAGCCTCCAGAACTGTAAGAAATAAATTTCTACTACAACTATAAGAAGGATACAGTTCATCACAGTGAGAATGGCATGGTAGCTGGAACATGAGGCAGCTGGGCACATTGAAACTACAATCAGGAGGCCAAATGTATGAGTAACTTGAGGCATGACATTAAACCTCAGTGCCCAACCCAGTGACCCACCTCCACCAAGGCTGTACTTAATAGAGTTTTCAAAGTCTCTTCATCTTCATCTGGAAACCAGGTGTCCAAACACAGGACCCTATGAGAGATAGCCAACATTGGAACCAAAACACCAGCTATAGTGTTATAACCACACAAACGGACAAAGATACTGATGGTCCATCCTGCCAGCAGTCACTCTTTCACTATGCTAAGTACATAGTTCTCTTCCTTTCCCCCAAGGCTGTCCCACACAACCTACGTCTTTAATGACCATATGCTGATCACCTTCACACCTGCATTTCTGCCAAGTCTTCTTTATGAGCATTAATCTTATATCTACCCAGGTACACACTTCAAAGCTCTTCACAGATGTCTTAGGGGAAACTCAAACTCAACATGCAACAAAATAAAACCCCATCATTGATGGCTTGGTGAGACCCTTTAGTATTTCGCTCGTTGTTCTTAGTCCACACCTGCTTTTCTGGTGTGTATTTCTGATTGTCATGCTTTTATTTATTTATTTTTATTTTATGTGTTGGGAATTTTGCCTGCATGCATATATGTGTATACATGTACCTGCAGAGGCCTGGAGAGGGCAACGAGTCCCCTCGAACTGGAGCTACAGTTGTGAGCAGCCATGTGGAGGCTGGAAATCGAACTTGGTGTCTCTGTATGAGTAGCCAGTGCTCTTAACTGCTGAACTACCTTTGAGTTAAAAGATTTTTATTTATTTATTTATTTTTATTTTCTGTGTTATAATTTTAAATTTAGCAATTTCTAATGTTTATTTCTCTTAGAAGCAGCTTTCTCTTACTGTTATTCGTTAAGAATGTTAAAAACAGGCATAGCGATATGATTACAGATAGGAGCTTAGCTCTGTGCACAGCACTTAAGACGGTGTTGGTCTTTCAAAGTGGGCAAGGCTCTCTCTGTCCAGGAGATGGCGCTCACAGTGTACTGTATTTCTCAATACTGAGAAATAGCTCACATAAATATGAGTTCTTACACAGATGATTCAATAGTGGTAAACTGTTTCAGGCTTTGCTGTTTTTGATAGTGTTCTATGTTACTTTACTGCATGATTTTCTGTTTTTTTTTTTAAATGAAGTAGGTGTTAGAAAAAGAAGTATCTGGAAGGAACAAAAGTCATGATGGGGCATGAATTTGTAACGTGAGATAATTTTACCCTAAATTTCTTGATAGTAACCCCATCTAGATTTAATAATATCATCAAAGAGACTGAAATAAGCTGTAAGGTAGAAGGGAAGAAATACAAAAAAATGTTTGGGGACATGTATTATGGATTATTTGCAACATAAAGAGGTAAGCTATATCATTAAAGATTATCATATAATGCAGTCTTTACAAATAATACTGGGTGGGGCTTTGAGGCTTAATATCATGGTCCAAGTGTGAGATGGGGCTAATCACTTATCTTTACAATGACAAAATTAAGTTAACTGAACTCAAGTATTTTGTGCTTGTCAAACAAATCTGCAGAGTAAGTAAGTTGGGGTGGGGTATCCATAAGCACAGACCAAATGTCCTATGGTAAGTTAACTTATAGACCACTTTCCCAAACTAGTTCACCGATAGATAGTTTCTCTGGGCTTCCAATATAAATTCCAATATAAATTCTAGGTGACTCTGTGGGTCAGATCACCCGGCAAAATCTGAAGGTGCCTGTGACAGCTCACTCAGAACTGCTCAGGGTCTGTAAGGAAGCAAGCAAGCTAACAGGGGATACAGAGAACAATGTGGGGTGCTTGTGAAAGAGAGACTCACTTGGTAGAGGAGTTGCCTAATTTGATGTGTTATTTATTGCCTTTGGGAAACTTTAAAATTGCAGACAATTGTCACAGGAATGGTGAAGACATAGCGGGCAGGAGGGAGGAGGAAATGGTGATACTAGCTGGAGGAGGGTTTGCAGGGGAAGAGAGAGTAGCAGGGAAGGGAGAAGGAGGAAGTAAGCAACCTTGTGAGAGGGCTCAGCTGGTAAAACACTTGTTGGTCAAATGTGATGACTTCTAATACCCACGATTGCTGTGGGACAATGGTCTTTTATCCTGTCACTTGTATTATTTTCAATAAAATTCTCATTGGCCAGTAGCCAGGCAGGAAGTATAGGCAGGGTGACAGTGACCAGGCAGGAAGTAGAGGTGTAGCAATGAGAATTATGGGAAGCGAAAGTTTCAGTCTGCAGTTGTCACCCAGAGACAGAGAAAGTCAGACACAGAGCAAACAAGATGTGACTGCCTCGCTGAATAAGATACCGAGCCACATGGCTAACACAGACAAGAATTATGGGCTAATATAGGTTATAAGAGTTAATAAGAAGCCTGAGCTAATAGGTCAATCAGTTTGTATTTAATGTAGACCTTTGTGTGTTTTCTTTGGTACTGAATGACGGCAGGACCAGGTGGGACAGAAACCTCAGTCAACACAAGACTCACCAGTGGAAAAGAGAATCTACCCCTAAAAGTTAGCTCCATCCTTGATGTGCCATAGATCAACACTCAAATACAAATATCAGGTTCACATACAATAAAAAAAATACACAGCTAAAAGAAAGAGGACTTTTCTCACAAAGTTATATATTGCTTCCATTGTCACTATTAGGAATTTCATCGTTTAAATATGAAAACCATTGAAAGCAAAAAATAACATAATTGAGCCCATATGACGGCTCAGCTGGTAAAGATATTTTTCATCAAAGGTGATGGATCCGTGGCAGAAAGAGAAAAATGATTCCCAAAATTGTACTCTGACATCTTCAGGTGTCTGGGGATACAGATCCACACAGACACACACTGACATGCAGACACACACACTCTCTTATACACACACACACACTTCTCTTTTATGTACAAACATGCACACACAATTAAATAAGCAATTGTAATTTATAATATAACAATTTTATTTTATAATCTAGATCACAATAAATGGAGGATCCTCCCTGTTGAAAGATGGGAAAGGCAAAATTTACAGAATCTTTATGTAGAAAGAATGGTCTTACATCTTCCAGTCTCTTTCTTATTGAACCTGTAGTTAATTTAGATTGCAGGTGACTTCTTTGATTGTTTACTTAATTTCAGGATTCAGAATGTGATTTAAAAAAATAAATTAAAGGATTATTTTTACATCATCTCTATCCAGTCTATTTTTGTAGCATGTCACTATAAAGTTTATTTCCGGATGAGTTTGAAGAGGCAAATTAATGATATGCCAGAGAAAACAAGATAAAATAAAAACCAACTTATGCTACCCATACAAAGAAATACATTGAATTTCATACATAATTTAAAGTTTCAATTAATCATGAAAACCATCCATGAATTTCTAATAAGACTTGGCTCTTAAGATAAATCTGAAAGGGATCTGGACTAGACAACATTCATGAATTTATTTGATGACTTTTTAAAATTTTATTTTCATGATCATTATAGAATTATAGCATTTATCCCTCTCCTGGTTCCCATCCAAGCTCTACAATATAGCCCTTGCTGCTTTCCTTCAGATCATGATCTCTGTATTTACTAATTATTATTGCATACATATTTGTATATGCATATACATATCTGTTCCCCAAATAACCGGTTCAGTCCTTATAATAAATATTACTTGTATTGTATGTATGTTTTTTTAAAATATTTATTTATTTTTTTTTCTTTTTTTTATTAATTAATTTATTTAATTATTAAAGATTTCTGCCTCTTCCCCGCCACCACCTCCCATTCCCTCCCCCTCCCCCAATCAAGTCTTCCTTCCTCCTCAGCCCAAAGAGCAAGCAGGTTTCTCTGCCCTGTGGGAGGTCCAAGGACCACTCACCTCCATCCAGGTCTATTAAGGTGAGCATCCAAACTACCTGGGCTCCCACAAAGCCATTACGTGCAATAGGATCAAGAACCCATTGCCATTGTAATTCAGTTCTCAGTAGTCCTCATTGTCCATTATGTTCAGCGAGACCGGTTTTGTCCCATGCTTTTTCAGTCCCCGGCCAGCTGGCCTTGGTGAGTTCCCGATAGAACATCCCCATTGCCTCAGTGTGTGGGTGCACCCCTCGCAGTCCTGAGTTCCTTGCTCGTGCTCACTCTCCTTCTGCTCCTCCTTTGGATCGTGAGACTTCAGTCCAGTGCTCCAATGTTGGTCTCTGTCTCTGTCTTCTTTCATCGCCTGATGAAGGTTAATATTCAGGGGGAATGCTTATATGTTTTTCTTTGGGTTCACCTTCTTATTTAGCTTCTCTAGAATCACGAATTATAGTCTCAATGTCCTTTATTTATGGCTAGAAACCAAATATGAGTGAGTACATCCCATGTTCCTCTTTTTGGGTCTGGCTTACCTCACTCAGGATAGTGTTTTCAATTTCCGTCCATTTGTATGCAAAATTCAAGAAGTCATTGTTTTTTACTGCTGAGAGTACTCTAATATGTATATATTCCATACTTTCTTCATCCATTCTTCCATTGAAGGACATCTAGGTTGTTTCCAGGTTCTGGCTATTACAAACAATGCTGCTATGAACATAGTTGAGCATATACTTTTGTTGTATGTTTGGGCATCTCTTGGGTATATTCCCATCAGTGGTATTGCTGGGTCGAGAGGTAGGTTGAACCCGACTTTCCTGAGAAACCACAACACTGCTTTCCAAAGTGGTTGCACAAGTTTGCATTCCCACCAACAATGGATGAGAGTGCCCCTTTCTCCACAACCTCTCCAGCAGAGGCTATCATTGGTGTTTTTGATTTTAGCCATTCTGACCGGTGTAAGATGGTATCTTAATGTTGTCTTGATTTGCATTTCCCTGATTGCTAAGGAAGTTGAGCATGATCTTAAGTGTCCTTTGGCCATTTGAACTTCTTCTGTTGAAAAGTCTCTGTTCAGCTCAGTGCCCCATTTTATAATTGGATTGATTAACCTTTTACGGTCTAATTTCTTGAGTTCTTTGTATATTGTGGATATCAGACCTTTGTCAGTTGCGGGGTTGGTGAAGATCTTCTCCCAGTCAGTGGGTTGCCTTTCTGTCTTAGTGACAGTGTCCTTTGCTTTACAGAAGCTTCTCAGTCTCAGGAGGTCCCATTTATTCAATGATGTCCTTAGTGTTTGTGCTGCTGGGGTTATACGTAGGAAGTGTTCTCCTGTGCCCATGTGTTGTAGAGTACTTCCCACTTTCTCTTCTATCAGGTTCAGTGTGTTTGGACTGATATTGAGGTCTTTAATCCACTTGGACTTGAGTTTTGTGCATGGTGATAGATATGGATCTATTTTCATTCTTCTACAGATTGACTTCCAGTTTTGTCAGCACAATTTGTTGAAGATGCTCTCTTTTTTCCATTGTATACTTTTAGCTCCTTTATTGAAAATCAGGTGTTCATAGGTTTGTGGGCTAAAGTCAGGGTGTTCTATTCTATTCCATTGGTCGACTTCTCTGTTTTTATGCCAGTACCAAGCCGTTTTCCGTACTGTAGCTCTGTAATAGAGTTTGAAGTCAGGGATGGTAATGCCTCCAGACGATCCTTTATTGTATAAGATTGTTTTGGCTATCCTGGGTTTTTTGTTTTTCCATATAAAGTTGATTATTGTCTTCTCCAGATCTGTGAAGAATTTTGATGGGATTTTGATGGGGATTGCGTTGAATCTATAGATTGCTTTTGGTAGAATTGCCATTTTTACTATGTTGATTCTCCCAATCCAAGAGCAAGGGAGGTCCTTCCATTTTCTGGTGTCCTCTTCAATTTCTTTCTTCAAAGACTTAAAGTTCTTGCCAAATAGATCTTTCACTTCCTTGGTCAGAGTTACCCCAAGGTATTTTATGCTATTTGTGGCTATCGTGAAAGGTGATGCTTCTCTGATTTCCCTCTCTGCTTCCTTATCCTTAGTGTATAGGAAGGCAACTGATTTTTTGGAGTTGATTTTGGATCCTGCCACATTACCAAAGGTGTTTATCAGCTGTAGGAGTTCTTTGGTAGAGTTTTTGGGGTCGGTTATGTATACTATCATATCATCTGCAAATAATGAAAGCTTAACTTCTTCCTTTCCAATATGGATCCCCTTGATCCCCTTATGTTGTCTTATTGCTATTGCTAGAACTTCAAGCACTATATTGAAGAGGTATGGAGAGAGTGGACATCCTTGTCGTGTTCCTGATTTTAGTGGGATGGCTTTGAGTTTTTCTCCATTTAATTTAATGTTAGCTGTCGGCTTGCTGTAAATAGCTTTTATTATATTTAGGTATGACCCTTTTATCCCTAATCTCTCCAAGACCTTTATCATAAAGGAGTGTTGATTTTGTCGAATGCTTTTTCAGCATCTAATGAAATGATCATATGGTATTTTTCTTTCAGTTTATTTATATGGTTGATTACATTGATAGATTTGCGTATGTTGAACCAGCCCTGCATCTCTGGAATGAAGCCTACTTGATCATAATGGATAACTTTTCTAATGTGTTCTTGGATTCGGTTTGCCAGTATTTTATTGAGAATTTTTGCGTCGATGTTCATGAGTGAGATAGGCCTGTAATTCTCTTTCTTGGTTGGGTCTTTGTGTGGTTTTGGTATCAGGGTAACTGTAGCTTCATAAAAGGAATTTGGCAATGACTCTTCTGTTTCTATATTGTGAAATACATTAAGAAGTATAGGTATTAGCTCTTCTTGGAAGTTCTGGTAGAATTCTGCATTGAAACCATCTGGCCCTGGGCTTTTTTTGGAAGGGAGATTTTTGATAACTGTTTCTAATACTTCGCGACTAACAGGTCTATTTAGATCGTTCACCTGGTCTTGGTTTAGCTTTGGTATATGGTACTTATCTAAAAAAGTGTCCATTTCTTTTGCATTTTCCAGTTTTGTGGCATACAGCCTTTTGTAGTAAGATCTAATGATTCTTTGAATTTCCTCTGTGTCTGTGGTTATGTCCCCCTTTTCATTTCTGATCTTATTTATTTGCGTGTTCTCTCTCTGTCGTTTAATTAGTTTGGATAGGGGTTTGTCAATCTTGTTGATTTTCTCCAAGAACCAACTTTTTGTTTCATTGATTCTTTGGACTGTTTTCTGTGTTTCTATTTTGTTGATTTCTGCCCTCAGTTTGATTATTTCCAGTCTTCTACTCCTCCTGGGCGCGTCTGCTTCTTTTTTTTTTTAGAGCTTTCAGATGTGCTGTTAAGTCCCCAACGTATGCTTTCTCCGTTTTCTTTAAGTGGGCACTTAGTGCTATGAACTTTCCTCTTAGCACTGCTTTCATCGTGTCCCATAGGTTTGAGTATGTTGTCTCTTTGTTTTCATTAAATTCAAGGAAGACTTTAATTTCTTTCTTAATTTCTTCCTTGACCCAGGTGTGGTTCAGTAGTTGACTGTTCAGTTTCCATGAGTTTGTCAGCTTTCTGGGGGTAGCATTGTTGGTGCTTTCTAACTTTAATCCGTGGTGATCTGATAAGACACAGGTGGACACTGATATTTTTTTGTATCTGTGGAGGTTTCCTTTGTTTCCAAGTATGTGGTCAATTTTCGAGAAGGTTCCATGAGCTGCAGAGAAGAAGGTGTATTCTTTCCTATTTGGGTGGAGTGTTCTATAGATGTCTGTTAAGTCCATTTGATTCATTACCTCCAACAATTCTCTTAATTCTCTATTAATTTTCTGTCTGATTGACCTGTCCATTGGTGAGAGAGGTGTGTTGAAGTCTCCTACTACTAGTGTGTGTGATTTGATGTCTGCCTTGAGTTTTAGCAATATTTCTTTTACATAAGTGGGTGCTTTTATATTAGGGGCATAGATATTCAGGATTGAGACTTCATCCTGCTGAATCGTTCCTGTTATGAGTATAAAGTGTCCCTGTCGATCTCTTCTGATTGATTTTAGTTTGAAGTCAGTTTTGTTAGAAATTAGTATGGCCACACCTGCTTTTTTCTTAGGACCATTTGCTTGAAAAACCTTTTCCCAACCCTTTACTCTGAGTAGATGCCTGTCTTTGTGGTTGAGATGAGTTTCTTGCAAACAGCAGACTGTTGGATCCTGTTTTCGTATCCAGTCTCTTAGCCTGTGCCTTTTTATTGGTGAATTGAGACCATTAATATTAAGTGATATTAATGACCAGTGGTTGTTAACTCCGGTTATTCTTACTGCTTTTGGTAGAAAAGTTTGTGTGTCTCCCTTCTTTGAGTTGTGCTGTTGAAGGGTCGCTAGATGCCTGGGTTATTGTAGGCAGTGTTGGCAATGTTGGATTCCTTGGGTTGTGATTTTCCTTCTATTACTTTCTGTAGGGCTGAATTTGTGGCAACGTATTGTTTAAATTTGTTCTTATCCTGGAATGTCTTGTTTTCTCCATTGATAGTGAACGATAGCTTGGCTGGGTATAGTAGTTTGGGTTTGCATCCATAGTCTCTTAGTTTCTGTAGTACCTCTATCCAGGACCTTCTGGCTTTCATGGTTTCCATAGAGAAGTCAGGTGTAAGTCTGATCGGTTTACCTTTATAAGTTACTTGGCCTTTTTCCTTTGCAGCTCTTAATATTCTTTCTTTAATCTGTATATTTTGTGTTTTGATTATTATATGGCGAGGGGACTTTTTTTTTGATCCAGTCTGTTTGGTGTTCTGTATGCTTCTTGAATATTCAAAGGAATATCTTTCTTTATGTTGGGGAAGTTTTCTTCCATAATTTTGTTAAAAATGTTTTCTGGACCTTTGAGCTGTGCCTCTTCTCCTTCTTCTATCCCTATTATTCTTAGGTTTGGTCTTTTTATTGTGTCCCATATTTCCTGAATGTTTTGTGAGGAGAATTTGTTGGTTTTGGTGTTTTCTTTGATCAGTCCGTTTATTTTCTCTATGTTGTCTTCAGAATCTGAGATTCTTTCTTCTATCTCTTGTATTCTATTGATTATGCTTGTTTCTGTAGTCTCTGCTCGTTGACCTATATTTGCCATATCCAGCTGGTCCTCAGTTTGTGTTTTCTTCCTTGCTTCCATTTCAGTTTTCAATTCTTGGACTGTTTCCATTACCTGTTTGATCGTTTTTTCTTGGCTTCCCAGGGTATCATTTACGTATTTACTCATTTCTTCAAACTTTTTGTTATACTTCTCATCCATTTCTATGAGGGTGTTTTTTACATGTTGTTTAAGGGACTCTATTGCTTTCAAAAAGTCAGTTTTTTCCTCTTCTCCTGTGTTAGGGTGTTCAAGTCCTTGTGTTGTAAGATCATTGGGTTCTGGTGTTTTCATGTTGTTTTTCAGATTGTTGGGTGAATTCTTGCCTTGGCGTCTGCCCATCTCCTCTTACCGATGCTATCTATTGGGTTTGATTTAATTGTAGTGGGGCAATCTGCTCTCAGTGCAGGCTTCACTGTTTCTTGCCCGCACTATCCTGCATCCAGTGCCTCCGCCGCCCGGGCCTGCCTGCTGGTTCCTCCGCTGCCCGGAACTGTCTGTGTGCTGGTGCTTCCGCCGCCTAGGCCTGCCTGCCGGTGCCTCCGCCACCTGGGTCTGCCTGCGCGCTGGTGCTTCTGCCGCCTAGGCCTGCCTGCCGGGCCTGACTGCCGGTGCCTCGCCACCCGGGCCTGCCTGCACGCCGGTGCCTCTGCCGCCCAGACTTGCCTGTGCGCCGGTGCTTCCGCCGCCTGGGCCTGCCTGCCGGTGCCTCCGCCACCGAGGCCTGCCTGCGCGCCGGTGCTTCCGCCGCCTAGGCCTGCCTGCCGGTGCCTCCGCCGCCTGGGCCTGACTGCCTGTGCCTCCGCCGCCCGGGCCTGCCTGCGCGCCGGTGCCTCCGCCGCCCGGGCCTGCCTGCGCGCCGGTGCTTCCGCCGCCTAGGCCTGCCTGCCGATGCCCTGTATGTATGTTTTTTATGACCCACTATTTGACACTGGAAATCAACATTAAGTCAATGTGGTCTAGGATCATGGATAGAATAAATATAGAAAAGAAGAAATAAGACATGGAAAGAAAGCACATAAATAGATACAGCACATACAGAAATATAAGATAGAAGTGGCACTATAAGTTGTGGTAAGACAATTGTTTCTGAAGATATTGCATACTTTTGTTATAAGAAAGAGAAATTAAGTAAGACCCAAGCTCCAGCTTCCTCTGTGTTTACTAGGTCTCATCATCTGGAAAGGAGCTCTGCAGCTCAGTAGCAGAGAAAATTCATGTGGGTCTAACCACTGGATCCTGGATATTGCCATACTGACCTTGCTATTCAAGAAATTGCCACTGGGGCAATAGTGGCAGAACTATTTTGGGAGGAATCAATCATGTTTTTATTGGATTTAAGGCCTGCTACATAGAGGGAATTAATATCTGACATTGTAAACCTGGCCAAAAGCCCATGATTATGGAAATCTTAGGTTCTAGGGGCGACTTACTATAATTGTTTTGCTGAATGGTCAGAGTGCACTGCTTCCCAATGTGATAGGATACTAGTAAAAAAGTAAGGGATGGTTTGATTGGCTACTGCTCAGCATTTGCCTTAGTTGGACACAATGTACATGAGCGACAACCTATGATTGACTGAAGGTAAGGGGTCATGGATAATCTTCAAGCAACAAATGGATTGTTTACCACCGAATGCATCAAGAATAAACAACAGAAGCTTGTGTCATGGAGAAGTCCAGGAACCAGAAGAGTATCTGGTGGAAGCTTTCAAGTACTGGATCATAAAATGGTGGAACAAGTGAACATGCCGAAGACAGAAAAACTGGATCAAACTTTCAAAGTATTCACTTTCACAGTAACTATTCTGTTCCTGTAGAAACATTAAGTCGTTTAGTAAATAAGAGTAAACAAAATGTCTTCTGCTTGAAGATTATTAATGACCCCTTTACTTTCTATAAGTCCTCATTATCATTTCCTCATTATTACAGTGATGATTAAGCTAAGACAGACAAACAGAAATAATACGCCCTCCACTTCAAAACCAATAGCACAGAAATTGAACTACGGCAGTTAAGGGAAGCTGAGACACACATATGTGAGACACAATGTGTTCTTCACTAGAAAACCTGGAAAACTTAAATCATCTCTAGACTAAGACATATATTACACATTAGTTGTATGATAGTATGTTAGCTAGCTTTCTTTACTGTAACAAAATATCCAAGACAATAAATGAATAAGAGAGAAAACTTAATTTTCTTTATAATTTTAGAGGTATGTAGTCCATGGGTAGTTGATCCTACTGCTTTGGGTTTATTGTGGAGCACTGTGTTCAAACTGTGTAGAACAAAATGATGAAGAATCCAAAGAAAGGGTGAGGATGTTCTGGTGTTCTCCCGTCATTTCTCAGGACATGCTATCAATTACTTAAAGATATCCCAATAGACTCTACTTCTTAGAGGTAAGGCCTTTTCTATGCTGGTCTCTGGAAGACATTTAAGATCTGAACTATAACCAATAGCATTGTATTGATTTTAGTTTCCTGATTTTGGTAGTCATAGTGTACATATATAAGGTGCTAACACCTGGGAAATTTGTTGCAGAGGATCTACATTGTAGGTGGTTTTGTACTTTCTTATTTTTCATATTCATGAGCTAAAGATTGAATTTAGGGTATCAAACATGTCAGAGAAGTGCTGATACCTTTAAACTATACCCTCAGCTCTATGCTTCTGATCAGCACAACCTTATTTCAAGTTGAAAAGTTGGAAGAAAATGGCTTGGAAGGGAAGATCAATGGTAGCACTTTCCCTGACACACACAGTGCTCTTAGTTGGATCACTAGCACTATATCCTCCCCAGAAGGGAGAAATTAAGAATGACAAAACACCAATTTAAACACATTTGCATGATGTGAAAAATACAGTCTATTGCCTTTTAAAATGTACTGAACTGTGATAAAATGTGAATTCAGTTTTATAATACTCTAAGTTACACAATATGAAAGTTAGAACAGATGAGACAAAAGTAAATTTTTGATACATACTTCCTGATTAATAAAGTTAGAAAGTCGAGGATATAGAATAGGACATTTAGAAAGAAACCGATGAACTCAGTAATTTCAGAAAACAAAGCCATCGTCTTTCAAAAGTGCTCAAGTAAAATCAATAAATTATGTGGCTATAAATAAATATTTTAAAAGCATGATTTTTCATATGGACATAAAATAAATGTTTTATGAAATAGTTAAATGTCATTTTAAACACCTCTAAAGTGTTTCAAAGCCTGTTTTCAATTGAGGTTGTTCAAAGTGTCCTGATTCACAAAAAAAGGCAATTACAACATGGCAATTAAGCTGTAGAACATATTATTTTCAGACTAGGCATACAGTTAAGAGTTTAAATATTAATACTAAATGCCAATTTATGCAAAGACTTGGTCATTCTGAACTACTTTACAAAACAAAAGTAGGTATATTTACTAAGAAAATACCTTTGAAAACCTGCTAGACAAAAATGTTCATTTTAGTACAGGATGATGTCTGAATTTTCTTGAATTATCATGTGTATTGTTTTGATTTTAATCAGAAATGATGAGATCTGTTCTGACATTTTGCTTACTTTTGAAAATGTGCTATTGTATCCCATGATGGCATTCAACTCTCTATGTAGGCAAAGATGACCTTTCTGTCTTCATCTTCCAAGCACTGGAATTACAACATAGACTGCCAAGCTCAGGCTATGAGATGACAGTGATGGAACCTAGGGCTTCCTGTGTGTTGTGAAAACTCTGCCAGTTTAGCACATTTCCTGACCCTGTTTTGATTTCTGTTCTTTGACATGGATTATTATAGAGACAACACATATAATAGCCAATAGTCACCTTCTCCTATCTTTAGCTATAAAAGCTACTAGAATTATGAAATAGTGGTTCCTTTTGTCCATGGTTGAAACTTCTATCAGCTTCTCCGTACAGCTGTCCTAAAGGTGGATACCCATGGGTATTTATTTCCTCTCTTCTTTGATGATCAATTATTACTGCTCTAACCTAAGATTCATTTCTGAATCTTAGGATTTAAAATCTTTCTTCAAGGTAGAATTTCACTTTCTTCTGTCTTTGGACCAGTATTCCAACTAATATCTTGCTATTATTCTTTGCTTATATGTATGCAAAAGGTCCAGCTTTGGATTCTCAGCGATCGGCTATTCCAGAATTGCTGTGTGAATTCTAATTGGTCTTAATTATAAAATCCCAGAGTCAGATATTGGGGAAAATGCTGAAAAGTATTTTATTGAGCTCTACATTTTTCTCTGCTCTCCTCCCTGCCTCTCTCCTCCCCTTCAACCCTCTCCCAAGGTCCCCAATTCACTCAGGAGATCTTGTCTTTTTCTACTTCCCGTTTAGATTAGATCTATGTATGTCTCTCTTAAGGTCTTCATTGTTGTCTAGCTTCTCTGGGATTGTGATTTGTGGGCTGGACTTTTTACCTCTACCAAATCCTCAGACTAAAAGGGGCAAGATCCTGTCTCCATGAGAATCCTTTGACTTAATGGGCTGAGCTCTTGTCTCTGCCCACCTGATATTCCTCTCTGTGCCCAGCCATATGCCTTCCTGTTTCCACCTTACACGTACTGGGATTAAAGATGTGAGCCACCACTGACTGGCTCTGTTTTTCTATTAGACTGGATTGATCTTGGGTACCCAAGGGTGGCCTTGAACTCACACAGATCCATCTGATTCTGCCTTCCGAGTGCTGGGATTAAAGGTGTGTGCCACCCCCGATGGGCCTCTAGTGTTTTAGCTCTGCACTCTGATCTTCAGGCAAGCTTTAAAGCACAAACAAAATATCATCACACAGAACTTATTTGAATTACATATCTACAAATTTCAATCTGGTATGTTATAAACCCAGTCAGTTAACCTCAACCTCGTAAAAAGAGAAGAGTCTCACAAGGGGTTTCATTGTTGAACACCTATTTAGTACTTCCTAGAACATGGCTAACAACTTGCAAACATGTTTACTACTATTGTGAACCTCTTTTCAGGGCAATGTGTGATTGTTCAATCAATTTAAATACAATGTTTATCAGCCTGTACTAAGCTTGTAGCAGCTCTGTGAAGATTGAGGAGTTGACACAGCAGAAGCTAGAAGGCTCAATGTTTCAAGGATGAGAGTTCCTCAGATATACCTTTCGAGGTAAAGAGCGATAGCACATACAACGTCCATGCAGACTGCAGTTAATACTGAGGCATTGTCTCTTGCTTTGGGAAGGCTGTGCCATCCCCTTAACTTGAGATGTATTTTATGCATGTCAATATCACATGTAATGTCTCGAGGTCAACACATTATATTCCTGGAAGACTCAAACATTGATGATAATCCCGTTTTATTTTTTACTCATATCACTATTTCCTGTGCTTATTTATAATCTATAGGGTAGTTTACTGCTTAAAATACTAACATTGAAATAATTGGTGGTTGGGAATGTTAGTAAGAATCATGTATTCACGTTCATACTTGAATCTATTGCTTGGTCTCTATACAACTTATTTCCTTATCTTTAATCTATAAAAATAATTCTGTGATTCTATAGATCACTTAAATATTCTCGGACTCACCTTTTTACTTAGAAATTTTTATTAATTTTGTTAGTAGAAAAACTGTATTATGATATACATAACTATATTATACTATGATATATATTTTACAACATATATATATATATCATTATCAGCCTAAGAGTGTGTTCATTTTCCCACAATAACATGGCAGCATTTATAATTACTGTTCCTTCAAAAATGTTTAAATTTTGGAAATTTTACAGGTATCTTTATTATTTTAGCTTCCTTAGGTAAAGTGGTGATTTTTATGTTATTTATTTCATATTAATTGGTCCTTTGATTTCCTTTTGGACAGTATGTGTATGCGCTATGCTCCACCTAGTGTTCTGTAGTGGCTCGGGGCTTTTATTTTGATATAAAAATACCCTGTGATTAGTGATAATGATATTTCATATCATTTGCTTACCAATATCACTCACTACCCTTTACCATTTATTTTTTAACTATTAAACCTATGTGATGTCACTACATAGTTTTGACTTATTTATTAAATATTTGTGTAGTAAAATCCTTAAATGTCTTAAATTTTAAAAACTGTATTTGAGTTTCTTCTCATTACGAGTTGAGTCCTGTATACTTTCCTATTAATTTTTTAGTTCTTTAATTTTGAAATAATTTTGACTTATAAAAAGTAATAGAGACATTGAAAGTATTTTCCTCACATGCTACCAATTTTATTATAATTTATTAATGTTTTCTTTTATATGTGATTTCTAATGCTTTAACTATCTGAGTTTTCAATAATAAAATTTTATCTGCATTCAGTTTGTATGATTATGTGGTATAAATTAGAGAGCTAACTTAATGCCCCTCATGAGCTGCCTCCCTGAAACTATTGAATAATCTAACCACATCAGGATTTGCAAAACCACATTTACCGAATATTGAAATATTACGTATTTCAGGTTTTTCCCATTTACCCAGTAATTACATATTGCTAATTATTTTAGTTTGATAAGAGTTTATCTCTTAATGCCATGATTTGACTAAGAATATAACTTTCTGGAATTCAGGTTTGAGTTTAAATAATCACTAGGGGTCACAGAGGATGAATTTAATCCAACTGTATTGCGTAGAAGTGAGGAGTTGTAGATGTGATTAGGGTTAGATCATCAGGAAAAGACTTCCATAAGTGGATGTCTGTGGATACATCTGAAGAGGAAGAGGAGCCAAGGTGGCTCACACACGGAACCTTATTCTTCCTCATAAGATACTCTACACTGTCTATTAATTCTGCCAGGGAAAGAGCTTCAAATGTTGTCCCTTTATTTTGCAGCAGAACTCTGAACCAAAATAAACTTCTTTTATTTTGAAAATCTTTTAGTTTGTAGTAATGTGAATTACCATTATTAGAACAGGGGCTAACATACTAAAACTTATTTTTATCAATTTAATTAACTCCAAATATTATTCTATTCCAGAAAATGTGTAAAAATAATTCATCTTCTTTTGCCATAAGAAAAATATCAAAAGTAGAGTAGCCTTCTAAGTCAGAATATCATCAACAAGATGAAAATCAAATGATGTTAGTGTGGATTTACAAGAAAAAATATACTCTTGCATGCTGTTGTTTAGGATGTAAATTAGTCTAGTTACTAGCAATCAGTATATAAATTTTCCAAAAAATTAAAAATTGAATCATTATATAAATATGACCCAACACACAGATGTGTGTGCACATGATCCAGAATCAAAACCAGCTTCTTGTAGAGTTGCTCATGCTATACACATAGTTAAGTGACAGAGCACCAAATCCAGATAAGGCACAGTAATAAAATAACCAAAAGAACTATAGGCCAATCTCCAGGATGTACAGGGATCCAAAAATTCTCAGTAAAACGATTGCGAACTGAATTTGACTACATATATGAAAATTCAGTCTCCATGACCAAGTTGGCATCATTCCAGGGACTCCAAAATGGTTCAGCATGTGTGAATAAGCAACTCTAATCAATCACATTAATATACTCAAGGACAGAAATCACTTGATCATCTCAATATATGCAAAAAGGCTTTGTCAGAGGACAAAGCACTTCCATGAAAAAGGTCCTGTAAAATTAAAAAAAGAAGAAGAGACATAATTCAATAAAACAGGTTGCATGTGACAAACCTACATTTAACATCTCACAAATCTGGGAAAAACTAAAAGAAATAGTGAACTAGAGAAGGTTGCTCATTTTCTTTCCTCCCGTTCAAAGCAGTCCTTGAAGTTTTAGAGTAAAGTAAAAGAGGAAGAAGGGGAAGTGACACAAAAGAGAAGGAAAAATCACATTATCCCTATTGTCAGGCAATATCATAAAAGATACTAAGACTTTATCTGAAGGGAAATAAAACACTGTAAGGAAAGCATCAGGACATACAATCTACAGACAAAATCAGAAGACTATAAGCTATCAGTGTAAACTCACTGAGAAAGAAATCAGGTCAATAATCCCATTAACAACAAAAAAGAGAGACAGGAAGAGAAGGAACAAGCAAGGAAAACCTAGGAATTTTAGAAACAAATTAAATCAAAGCTTTGAAAGGTCTTTTCTACTAAAATTTAAGACTCTGAAGAAAGAAATTTAGACATTAGAAAATGGAAAGTTCTTCCATGCTCATGGATTGGCAGACCAAATAGAGTGAGGAAAGTCTATGTCATCAAAATCTATGTAATCAGCACCAAATATTTCAAAACATTCTCTATAGAGACAGAGAAAATATCTTAAATATATATGAAGACACAAAAGACTCTAGCTATCCTAAAATAGCAATAAAAATTATAATACTAGATTTCGATTAGACTGAAGAGCCTTATCAACAAAACTAAAATGCTACTCAAACAAATAGACACACAGAGAAATGGACTAGAATAGAGGACCTGGAATTAAACCACAACTTTACCCACCTGATGTTTGACAAGGAAACCAAGAGCATTTTAAAGAAGTATTGTTGGAAAAACTGGATAGGCAAGTTAAGAAAAATGGAACCATGCTGTCATTTCTTACCTCATCAAGATACCAAGTGAAATTTCACATAATATGGTGTCTAGACTAAGAAGTAAGACTGAAATTAGCTGATAAACATCATATCTTGAGATTTGTGGACAAGGCTAAATAAAGAATTGGTTCTCTCATGCCAGCATTCAATTACAATTATGGATAACTTTTGTGAATAGTATAATTTAGTTTACACCTAAATTGTAATTGTCAACAAAAACAATGGGAGATTTGAAATGAGCAAATGAAATGGTTATAATTCTGTGTACTGATGCAAGCACAAACCCTTTCAGGTTTCATATATCACAATCCAGGATCTAAATGAGAAATTTGGGGATCTTTTTCTAGGAAAGCAAATTATTTTAGTCTAGTTCCCCATTAATCATGACCACATCTCTCAAATCACAGGGAAATGAATGAGTTCAAGTTATTCTTCTCAGGAAAAAAAAATGCACAAATATAATGTCAGAATGGCCATTAATTTATAAATTAGTGAAACATCAGTTGATATTTTATTTTTGCTAGGCATATCCAGAATATCAAATCTTTGATCCTAAGTTTAAGATTTGAGAAAAACATGTCAGAATAATCATTCAGATAAGTAAAGGGAGCATGAAAGGAGGAATCATGGAGTCAATAATGCATAAAGGAAAGATCAGTTAGGAAAATAAGAAATACTTGATGCATCAAAGCATTGCACATAGAAATGAGTCATGCACAACATTGTCACACTGAGACCGAGGTCTGTGATCTAGAGATGTTTTGTCCTTTTAGTATCTATTTCCAGTCCTATAATTTGACTATGAACATTCTGATCTATGATAGGCTTGGAATTCTCTAAGGCAGTGATTCTCATCCTGTGGATTGAGACCAATTTGACGTCAAATGACCCTTTCTTGGGGGTCGCAATTAGACATTTGCGATATTAGTCATAACAGTAATGATATTACAGTTATGAAGTAGCAATGAAAATAATAGTATGATTGGGGGTTACCACAACCTAAGGAACTGTATTAAAGGTCACAGCACTAGAAAGGTTGAGAATCATTGCTTTAGGGAGTCCTTTGGTGTTGATTAAACCACTCATGCAGTTATTAATAGACCTTCTGGCACGTGAGAGGAGAGAGGTAGGTTAGAAGGAACGATTGGGTCTGTTCTACTTTTCTCATTGTGTAATTTAAGATTTCTCTCTTTCATTTTGGTATAGCCTAGTTCTCTGGGTTTCGGATGTCTCTCACTTTTTACTCTCTGTCTTCCACATTTAATATATTCCTCTTCTTCTTTGGTGCCTTCCCTTTCAAAATACAGAATAATTAGACTCATTCTGGTTTTTTTTTCTTTCATAAGAATTGACTTAACTTTTTGCCTCATGATTTTCAGGCTTTGAAAATGATGTTAGTTTACTTGCTTAAAATGCAAGTGCCATAGTAAGAGATAAAATAGGCAGATATTTTAGGACATATTTATGTAATTTTGAATTATCTGTGAAAGCCAGAGGAGTGCCGGAGACATTGATATGCAGGAGCATGTTCTTGGGACTATTTGGTTTCCAAAGTTCCTTCAGAGCATCTAGTTCTGAAACAACAAACATCCTTTTGCTCCTGAAACTGGCTCAGACAGAACAGAATGAACAAAGGACAATGTCAGCTGGAGGAAGCATTGGAGGTAAGCCCATCATTTGCTTAACAAAGCAAAGCAAAAGTCTACCTCTCCAGGGCCCTTTCATCTGGAAACTGGGTTTGGAGCTAGCTAGACTCTGTCCAGTGGGATCATAGCTTCCTGCTTTCAGAGTTGGATGAACAATAGGCTCTTCTGTGTTTCCCCACCATTCACTCTTTTTTTTTTTGTCAAGGCTGAAGCTGGAGGTGTGCTTAAAAAAAATGAAGGCTGTACATGTTTCCTGCTTCTTTTTTTGTTTGTTTGTTTTTGTTTTGTTTTTCCAACTGGGGATTTAAATCTTCATTTTCCCAGAGCAAGGTGAAACTGCTATTCAGCTCAGCCCACTTTCCAAAACTGGTGCAAAATGATAAGGAGTGCAAGTCTTTCCTAATGAGACAGTTATTTGGAGGGACACAATCTCCAATGCACCTTTCAATGCCCTTATTATTACAATTTCTCTTATCCTTGAATAGCTATGGCACTCTTTTCTGAAAGCAGGGAACAACATGAGCTCTCTTTAGCTATCTAGACATTATTAAAATCAAACAAGTTGGCCCTTGTATGTTCTAGCAAGCCCCTTACGTCTGCATTCTAATTTTTCCATAATTACTAAGAATTTTATATTGGTGTATGTCTGTACACACCACAAGTTTGAATTCTGCACTAATCAGTATGAACAGGGCTTTGTCTCTCCTGAATGCTGGGACAGGTTTCTCTTTTTGAAATGTAAATTTCCAAAGCTCTTAATCAAATTGAAATCAAGCACAGGGCAGTGTACTTTACAAGTAAAAGTAGAACTCCCTTTGTGGATGTGACCCCTTGTTTTAATAATTTGTGGACATTTCAACCACATGGTTCTTGCTTAAATAGTGTCTTGCCAGCTTTCCCTTCTTGACCCTGATGGGAAAGATGTCCACAGAGAACGAGATAAAAACATCCAATTGCTAATATTTTTTGTCTAGCTTATGCCAGAGAGCAGTCAAATGTTGTCAAATTTTACCTTCTTTGTAATATAGGAGTAGGTAGCTATGATTGTTCTCCATCATTGAAATGATGGTTGCCATCATCATTCTTAAGAACCAGTTCCTGGAAAAGAAAACAACACATGGTTGGTGGTGGATACTAATGTTTTGTCACAATCTACAAGAACCAAAGTCAAGTTTTGAGTCAGACAACAGAGATACAGAAGTTTACTGCTGAAGGCTAATAAACAGGTGTAAGCCTAAATACTGACCTAGTAAGCATTTTTTATTAAATGCTATACAGAACAGCTCCCAACTGGAAGATAATATTTTAACTGTATATATTTAAATCTCTGAGACCTTTTATATTCTTTTCTCTCATATGGAACAGTACAAGTGAAGGCATGGCCTTATTTAATAGTTTGAAATGCAGGTGGAGGGTAAACTAGAATTGTGTTTTCTCTCTGCTTTCACATTAAATCCCAGCATGACCTGTTTCTCTCTTTGCACTGTATGAAAAGTTTATAAGGTCTTATATTGTCCCAGAAATATTGGACTACATAAAAGGCTTTTATTTTAACAAAAAAATCATATAAAAATCTATAGAAGAGAACAAGCACACATTGGGCTAGATTGGGCCATCTTTATGAGAAGACTAAGAATGGTGTTAGCTTAAAAAATTAATAATGATAAACTCAATTATTTACAATGATGAGAAAATGAAGTGAACATTACTGTCATTTTTCTTTATCCCACCTTAGGTACCAATGAGAGCTATTACATCTGGAGAATTACAAAGGCAAACCTTAACAATAAGAAGGCTCAATGTTCTAGTAGGTATAGTACAACTTTCCTCATTTAAAGCATCTATTCTCCTCTGTAGACTGCTCCTTAATAAGCATCAAAAAAGTATCAAAGATACACAGTGTTTGTTGAATGAAAGCTGCAATTGAGTGCTCTTCATTTTGCCGTTGTGCAATGATTCATTTGTGGCTGCTACAGAGAAATATACTTGACCTTGAATATTGATAGTTTTTATTCAACTAAAATTGCTTTAATTATTGCAATTTTAAGTATATTATCTGGTATTTTCACCATACATAATCATATGTGTTTGAATATGCGTAACACCAATCTTCTTTCTCTTTCTTACAGTGTGCCTAGGTTTGACAGTATAAATCAGAGTGAGAATGGGAAAAATGACATTATTGACCCATATCTGATGTCAGAAACAAGTTTTTAACATTTTGCCATTAAGGATGATAGGTGCTTTTAAATCTACTATTAGAGTTAGAAAAAGCCCTTTGTGATAGTGGTGTCAAAAGAAGTCAGCACTGTTGAACAGTGGTGGCACATGCCTGTAACCCCAGCACTTGGGAGGCAGAAGCAGGTGGGTCTCTGTGAGGTCGAGGTGGTCAGCCTGGTGTACAAATTGAGTTCCAGGATAGTCAATGCTGTTTCACAGATGAAACCCTATCTCAAGAAACAAAGAAACAGAAAAGGAGTCAGCACCATTCTCTGGATTCTGGTCCTTGAATGTATGAAGAAGAGAAGGAGTTGAGTACAAACATGCGTACTGATTCTTTCTTTGTTCTTGATCATGATTACTACATGTTTTGTGTTTCGTCTTTGCTTCCCCACACGGTATTCCCATCACTTTTGGAATCCCACAGTGACATTTGTTTCCTTAGTTCATTTTGAACTCATAAAATTGCCTTCTGAAATACTAAGTCATGGGATTCCTGTGCCTTTAACTGTGGTGACCAGGAATATGTGAGTACGCATTTTGTGATCACGTCACTGTCATTTCACTCTTCAGTATTATTAACGATGAGAGAGAGAGAGATGTGTTGAGCAGACACAAGATCCTACAAAGGCTCTACCCTCTCTAGACAAAATAAATTTCATACCTTGTTTAAGCACCAAGTGATCATTGCACTGAGACCTACAAAGCATGATGGAAAAATCTCTAAAACATTAATTCCACATGCTGGAAGATTATGGGACATAAAAAAACTGAAGCTATTGCATTTGAAACTTGCTGTAGAATGATTTATTGGATATAATACTCGTTGTTGTAGAACTGTTTTGAATTTCAGCTAAAGCTGTTTATTTCTAAAGAGACATGGTGTTTCATTCTGGAAGGTTTACCTTGTATGATGTGATATCATATGGGATTCCCCTCTGTGTACTGTGAACATATTTTATTACCATTGGTTAATAAAGAAGTAGCTTTGGCCTATGGCAGGGTAAAATATAGGCAGGTGTAAAACTAAACTGAATGCAGGGGATAAAAGGAGGAGTCAGGCAGATGCCCTGTAGCTGGTAAAGGAGAAAGATGCTGGAACCTTATCAGTAAGCCCTGTGGTGATACACAGCCCTGTGGTGATACACAGATTAGTAGAAATGGGTTAATTTAAGATGTAAGAGCTAGCTATGCATGAACCATTGGCCAAACAGTGTTGTAATTAATATAGTTTATTTGTGATTATTTGGCTCTGGGTGACTGGGAAATGAATGAGCAGTCTCCCTTTACATAATGGTGTTTAACATTCAGCAATGTACATCCAATGTTTCATGTACTGTCTCTTCACGCTTCTTCTCTCTTTCAAGCCTAGGTACATTGTTCAAACACACTGTGTCTCATTTAGAGGTCTTCTATGCCTCAATCTCTCCTATTGTGTATCTGCAAACCCTTTTCTGTTCTGGAGAGATTTCAAAATGGTAAGCAACTTGGTCTCAGTGGCCCTGGGTGTTGGTTCTGCCTCTCTCTACCTTTCAAAATGGCAAGGGTTCCATTACCACCAGCTCTGGGACTACCAGGTAGGAGCAATGCTCACCACTTTAACTCTGAGAAGGAGCATGCAGCACATAAACCCCTTTTATTTGAGTAATAACTAAATATGCCATGCAGTGTAGTGTGAGGCCTGGAAATATCTCTGTGTATGGTGGCAGGAATCTGTCCTGCTCTCCTGCCTATGTACTCCTAGTAGACTTGATCCCGCTGCCTGCCCAGGTAGGGAATTCTGAGCCCCGGGTATGGTCTCAGCTACTTTCCTCTTGATGTCGAGTGGGCACATAAGCATCCAGACCTGAAGTAGTTGACGGGCATCAACCGAAAAAAGAGCCAGAGTTGTTCCTGTAACTAGCACAAATCAAGAAGCCTTCCCTTAAAAAAACCTCACAGTTCTTATCACTAAAGCTGAGTCAGGAAACCTCTTAAAGGAGCCACATCTCTGCTTGCTGCCAGCAAACAGAGCAAGAAACTGCATTAAACTCTGTTATTTTGTGTGTGTCTAGAATTCCTTCCTAAACTCTCTCAGGTTTTAAGTGGGTTTATTTGACCACTTGGGGAGCCGATTTGTTGTAGGAGGCCACTTGTTCATTCCTAGTCACCCAGAACCGAAATAATCACACAGAAACTGTAGTATTTAAATCACTGCTTGGCTGATTACTTAAGTGTATTGCTAACTAGCTCTTAAATCTTTGGTTAACCCGTTTTTATTATTTTATATTTAACCATGAGGCTCATGGCCTACCACCAAGATTCCAGCTAGCAGCTCGCATCTTTCCCCTCTGGCGGCTCCATGGCATCTCTTTGACTCCACCTATTCTTTCTATATCTATCTTGTCCAGCCTGGCTATATTCTGTTAAGCCGTGGGCTGAAAGCAACTTCTTTATTCATTAACCAATAAAAGAAAATCATGTACAGGATTTCCACACCACAGAGAGATTGATGGGCATTGAAGAAATTCATTATGGAATTTGCCTTCAACGTGACAAGACTAGCCATCTGAATAAGAAACTGTTCTTGCCTTGACTGCTTGACAGTATGCTGTGTAAACTGGACATATAGTTCCACAGAAAAATGACTGCTGAATTTGTCAAAAGAAGGTGAGAAAGCCCATCAGTGTTCCTAATTCATGATAGAGTCTGCTAGACATTCTGCAAGACACAGAAGAAAGTGACTGACAAACTTCCAATAAAGACAAAACAGTCTTTCAAACTTTCTGCTTCATGGAAAAGTCTGCCGGATACTATGGGCCTGTAAGCCGAAGATCAATGTGACAGCATAACAAGAGAAATCTGGGTGACTGTCCTGGCATCGAACCGTTCTAGAGTTTTAGAAGCTGCTTACAATGCACTTCCTGTTTACTTAGGTAATATTGTATCCTTTTGGGGTCTTTGATGGAGTTGAAGACAGATAGTTATAGTTTTCCTTAGTTATCATCAGAGATAAATTAGATATGAAACTTTAGACTCACAAAGAAAATAGTTGGTAAAGTATTTTCTTTAATTTTGCCAGATACGAAAAGACTAGATATTGTAATTCTTGCTTGATACCTGTTTAGTTCTATGTTATTTTGCTATGTTAAAGTTCAAACCTTCCTTTCCATTAAGACAGAAAACTGGAGATGATAAGGGATTCCCCTCTGTATGTTATGAATATGTTTCATTACCATTGGTTAATAAAGAAGCTGCTTCAGCCTATGACAGGGCAGAATATAAGTAGGCAGGAAAACTAAACTGAATTCGGGGGGGCGGGGGGAGGAAAAGTCAGGCAGATACCATGTAGCTAGTAAAGGAGAAAGATGCTGGAACCTTATCAATAAGCCACAGTCTCGTGATGATACATGGATTAACAGAAATGGGTTAATTTAAGATGTAAGATCTAAGTAGGATTACACCTGAACCATTGGGCAAACAGTGTTGTAATTAATATAGCTTCTTTGTGATTATTTGGGTCTGGTAAACAAACAGTCTCTGTTTATATTGTTGATATCTTTTCAGGTCTCTCTAGCCTTGTTTCCTTAAATAATTTATTTCTGGTAGGGGATGCCTATTCAGTCTTCTGGGAGAGTTTAGCTGTTTCTCATTTTTACTACTCAAAAGGCACCAGTAGACTTTTGCATTTAAATTGTGTGATTATTTCATCTCTAATTCAAAATATGTCTTTCATCTTAAATAAAGGAAAATAAGCCATTATTGAATGAATTGAGTTTCTGAGTCCCTAAATCTCACAGCAAAAGCTGAAAGGAAATATAATCCTTAGTTTATTTTTCTGCCACCTTAAAGATTATCTCAGATAACGTTTTTAGCAATGTCTCTAGTTAGTTGATTTATTGTGTGAGGTATTTTAGTTATAATCAAAGAAATTACTAAACTATGCCAAAGCAGGGGTGGGGGGAACTCTTCTCTTTAAAGTCTTAGAAATTTTACAATTTTAGTGTTTATCTTTCAACATTCTTTTTTGCAAGGATGAAATACTGTCTAACCATTTGACTAAATTCGATATGTATTCTAGTGGTTTAGTAAAGCTGCACCAAAAGATGATAATTGAATATACAATGATGACCCCAACCCTGAGATTATGAACACATATGTTTCTAATTATTTTAGAGACATAAATAACATAGCTTAATCGATGAAGCTGTGGCCTTGGGAAATGCTACATGGAAATTATGCTCAGATCTACATGAGTTAGTGTATTGACAACTACCAGTGGGTGTGTCTCTAGGAAGAGAGCAACTCAGGCTTGTTTTAGAGAGGCATTCTTTTACGATCTGTAACTCCATTGATAATGTTCATGATTCTTTCAAGAACAGTTAGTCAGCTGACTTTTCAGGTTATCATTTTCAGTATGCTGGGCAAAGTTCACCTGATGAATATTTCAATATATACTTTTGCAAATCTATTTCACAAGAATATAATCTGCACGCCATCATTCTTGTCATGCGTGTAACCACTCAGTAGTGTGACAGGAGGTTATTTAAAAGAAGAACTAATGAGTAAAAAGGGTCTTAGCTGATTGACTTCTCTTACTTTTGGATTTGATTTAGAGTAATTACAGTTAACACTCCTGTGTTAAAAGAGCTTTAGACTACATTCAAAGTTTGCTCTATGAGTACTTACTAAATCCTCTCACAGTGAGCTCATATTTAAATCTCTTTAATTTATTGATGTGTGTATTGATATTCACAGCACAAGCTGTCTGAAATTCATTCTGCCTTTAAGCTATAAAAACACCACTAGGAAGATGTGCTTATATGTTGACCCACTTTCATGCTTCATTAGTCAGAAACTTGATTATTGATACTTCATGTTATTAAAATAATTTTAGACTTGCAGAGAAACTAATATTCCAAGACATCCCATGCAACTCCCAGGCCCACACATGCATAAGCCTCCATCAAAGAATATGTATATTAAGTTGATAACCCTAACTATCACATTATAATGCCCTTTATGCAAACAACACCTCAAGTTCATAATTTGCATTAGGGTTTTCTTTTTGTGTTGTAAATTTTATGGGCTTAGGTAAATAAATATTGATATCTATCTCATGTTCTAGTATTTTACACACGATTTTTACTTTTATGCATTATTCCCAAAGCTTTGCCTTTTCTGGAATATCCTGAACTTGGACTCACATAATAGGATGTAGCCTTTTCAAATTGTATATTTTTTTGCTAAGTAATATATAATACTTTCCTTTGTGTCTTTTTCTAGTATCACAACTCATCTCTCCCTTGCCTGTTTATAGTTTAGGGATCTATTCATGTACCAAAAGTAACTTGGTTCCTTTGGGGCTTAATTATAGACAAAGTACTATAAATAGAGATTTTTAAATTTTGGCATACACTAGCTTTCAACTTCTTTGGAATAAATGAACATGCCTCAGGTATGTTTAACATCTTTAAAAGTGACTGCACTATTGTGCCTTCCCATTATGACTAGAGAATGATCAATGTTTGTTTCTCAGCACCATTAGGTGTTGTCAGTAGTCCTGACCTATCATCCTCAAATAACATTTCTCATTTTGTACATGTGCCATGTATTGAACACACTTTCCTTTATTATTGTGCCATTTATGCATCTTCTTGTTATCTGTTAAAGCTGTTAACCTTCTTGAAATTGAATAGTTTTCTTATGAATATTTTATTCAATGTCTCTTTTTTATTTTTTTCTCTTGGTTTATGGCCTATGTTTTTTATCATTCTTTTGGCATTTTTTTTTCATTTTATAAAACGTTTGCTCAAGTGGAGTTTATGAAGCTGTGAACTATTTCTTTGGTGGTGAGCTTATGCCATCCTGAACCCCTAAATATAAAATGTAAAATGTGAGCTTTTACATTTTATATTTGGGTCTATGATCTATTTTGACCATTTGATGAACTTTTGTGACTAGTATTAAGGACTGTGCTGCAATGAAATTATTTGTTTGCTTACTTACCTAGAGATACTCAGTTCTTCCAGCATCTATGCTTACACTAGTACCCTTGCCGCACTGAACTGTCCTAGTCATAGTAGCTTTATTAAATTTCGCCAGTTCATTTATGAAACTAAATAATTGCAGTGAAGTATTCCTACTGTTAAAATACTTTCATGTCAAGTTATAAAATCAGAATAATGAATTGACAGAGAGTGAGTTACGGGGAGGAAGAGTTACTTCCAATTAAATCTACATGAAGCTTCTTTCACAGTTTATACTTACAGCGAATGTTCTCTAGAAAATATCCATTCTGTTATTTTTATCTCACTAACAACTTCACGAACAGATGTGTCCTTGCTGGAAGCAAAGTGTGATGATAGTTAAATGGAATGGTTAGCTAGCAGGATGTTTCTGGTTTAATCTTTATTCAATAAAGACAGCCATATTTCTCTGTCTTCTGGGATATTTGGGTCAGCAATGCAATAATCTCACTGAATTGATACTTCTGTTTCAAGGAGAAGATGCACAATGGATTCAGACAACAGTTATTTAGATGCTAGAAGCTGCTAGATTGAGGCTTGAAAGTGGTAAGATAGCAGTAGTGAGCAGAACACCATGGTCTTATTATTACACCGATAGAGTGTCTAGTTCTTCAATGGATAGGAGATCTGTAGATAAGCAGATATTACAAGAAACAAGAATTAAACCAATCAAGGTGGATTTACGAAAAACAATTCAAAATATGGAACTTGCACAAAATCTGGCCTAAGTTCAGTTGCAACTCATGAAAGCTACAAAAAAGAATGCAAGCAAATGTCTGTATTTTTCACCCATTTTCTCTACATTGCTGACACACTACACACACACATATACACACGCACAACTTTTCAACTTGGATACACAGCTGTTTTATTCTTTCCTTTTAATGACTGGCTCCTTGCATTCAATATCTGAGTCAAATTTGGTCTTTTAGTTCAAGATTTCATACTGGTAAATGAATCTCTGGGTCCCTGTTTTAGATTCCAAGAAGAGAGGATTATTCTGGTCCCAGATTCTTAGAATGGGTTTCCATCTCTCATCCCACCTAGTGCTTTTTGGGAGCTTCGTTTCCAGTATAGCTTTTATAGGCTGTATTAGACACACAGAAAAACAATTTTATTTTCTCTGTATGTACTCCCCTCCTATTTTCCTACTCCCTGACCTTTCTTATTTCACTTAGTTTGATTCCTCTATCCTATCTCTGCCCTTTAAGTAATATTTGAAGAATGCCAAAGACAGATTCTGGTGTATTTGAGACCGTAGGAAAGTCTGGGGGAGGAAGAACGGGATAGGAAGTCACCTCACTCTGGAAGTCTGACTCACAGCACACAGGGAAACCGTTTTGTTATTCTTTTGCTTCCATCAATTATAATTAGTCTTATGGAAAGTAAAAATTGTCACTTTGATCAATTCTGCTTTATTTACTTTTAAATTATCCAAAAGCAGGTTTCTAAAAGAGTATAAACCACTCATCAAAAATAAATACTGAAAAAAATGCCTCTTTACCGCACCTCTCAACCTTTTCCTTCAGGTTTTTGTTATTACTTTGTGCTGGCACCAACCCACAGAACTTCTCTTTGCCAGGGACCCACAAACACCACACTAGGAGGGGATACAGTAGGTAACCTTTATTTTCCTTCTTGTCTTCCATTTCACTCTCTGGACTTACTCTTAATCCTGTTGCTGCCCTCCAATCTAAGCTCCCCCTCCTTTATCCATGCCACCCTTTTAACCTTTACTTCTACCCTATCTCCATTACATTGTAGTCTCCACCAACCTTGTAGACCATCTCTCTACCAGGGACCCCACAGCCACCACATTTGGCTGAGATCCTGATGGACCCATCTCGTTGCATCTTAAGATCAGAAGTCATCTTGTTAAAGGTCAAAATAAGTTCATTTGTGTTTACTATAAAACTTAAGTTTCTGGAATTTGACATGTTCCACACCCTATACTCTGACCATACCCTGACCTTCCCCTTATAAGATAAGATGTTCTTCCAAATAATTTTGAGGTGTTCTGTCAAGTTCCTATATAACCAAAATTTCTCTGGAAATCCTCCATCTCTTGTAGAACCTCTAAACTTGCCTTTTGGTGAGGAGTATAAAAACTCAACTTGTCCCATGTTTGGGTCTATCTTTTCAAATCCTGCATTTAGGGAGAGGCAGTCACTTGGCCAGCTATATTATGTAATATGATAAGCCTTGCTATAAATTTGGTAAATTTTTGTGGTGGTCTTTACTCTTCGCTGGTGGGATTAGCAGCCCAGAGACCACACAACTATATCACATGGCTAAGAAATAAATTAAAAATTTTAGAATTGAGTGAAAATAAAAAACCAATATACCCAAACCTATGGGACAAAATGATGACAGTTATAGGAGAAAGATCATAGCACTAAGTGCCTACTCAAAAAACTCTAGAGACCTCATATTAATTACTTAACAACACATTTGAAAGATCTAGAATTGTAAGAAGTAATACCTCAAAAGATTAGACATAATCAAATAATAATTAAAGAAATAATCAAACCTTTAAGCTTCTCTCCATCTAGGATAATGTTGGCTATGGACTTGTTGTAAATTACCTTTTTATGTTGAAGTATGTCTCTTGTATACATAGTTTCTCTAGAATTTTAATCATGAAGCCATGTTAAATTTTGTCAAAACTTTTTTTCTGTCTCTAAGGAGATAATCATGTGGTTTTTGTAATTTAGTATATTTATTGATTTCTATATATTGAATCATCTCCACATCTCAGAGATGAAGCTAATTTAAATATGGTAGACCTGCACAGACAAAACCCCAGCACTGAGAAGGGGAAGTAGGCACAATGCCCACCACTAACCAAGAAACTATTTACAACTGATACTTGCCAAGAGAGAGAAAATAATTTTCTACGATGGGGTATCACTGGGCATATCAACTACATTCCAGGGCCAGCCCCATGGCCAAGAGTAGTTGACCAATACAAAATAGACTCCATGTTCTCTTGTACATTTTTGGTTTTGTTTTGTTTGGGTTATTTATTTATATTTTTGTTGTTGTTCTATTGGATTTGTTTCGGCATTTTTGTCTTATTAATTGTATTTGTTTAGATTTACTTTTTGAGAAAAAATGAAGTTGTGTGGGTAGGGAGGTAGAGAGATGGGGGAGGATCTGTGAGAGACTGGGGAGAGAATATGATAAAAATATGTTGTAAGAAAAATATTGTGAAACAAAAAGTTCTTAAAATAATACACCATGCTTATTTTTTAGAATATGGCTTTGGAAACTGGTAGAATGACAGTTCTTACTGATTAGAGCTATTAGTAGCTAAAAGAAAACAAATTAACAAGAAATAACAGCTACTTGTAGTGAACACAAACCATTCATTTTTTTTTTTAAATTTTGCCTAAAATTTAAATTTGACCAGTTCTTTTGTAAACAAATTCTACTCCCATTTCCCCTGGCAGAGTTAACCTCAGAGGTTCTAGTGTTGTATACAGAAGAGATTCCTTAGAGCATGAATTTTCTAGAAGCTCGGGGATCACAGGTGATTGACTTCATGCGGTGGCTTTTGAATGTCTGTACTCATAGGTGACGCTCTCACCTGCTTTCTCACCACTGTTTCCACCTGTCTACATTTGGATGTGCTTTCTCTTTTCTTCCTGTTCTCCATATGGCCCCAGGCCCATCTCAAAATATCTGGACAAAAATGCAAATTAAACATTGTAAATGATTAAGTGAGTAAACTTACCAACCCCCACCCCCAGTGGACACAAGATTAGAGGAACCCAAACAACATTCCAATTTCTAGTTCCAGAGCCTGAGGTGTGACTCCTGGTTCTCATCCATACCTGGGTTTGTGTTTATGTCTATCTGATTGGACTCTGCCTGATCCCACCCACCCCTACTTCTTTCCATTTTGTCTCCATTTCTGAGTTACATTCCTGGTCCTCAAAGCTGCAACGGCCCAGCTGTCTTCCCCAATGAATTCTGTAGACCCTGACTTCAGGCAGCTGAGGGGATCTAGCTGGATTTTGTAGATGCACATCTTATTTCTTATGCTTTCATTTCTGTTAGTTTTCATTTGTACTATAGCCTTTAACTTATCCACTAGCTACTGCTTATTTTGAAAAATGGAAATATTGATAAACCTATTTGATCCCATTTAATTATTGGTTGTACAGGATAGTAGGGCATTTGACACAGAACAGAAATGGGTGTTGATGTCTTATCAACTGGTTGGAGTGGCATCATATCAACACTTATTTAATTCCCATTAAAACTAAATACCAATGATATCTTTCCTAAACTTATAGCTTAATAGTGTGTTTTTCAATTAGTGATAAGAAAAGCTCATTCATTATGTCTTTGTAATATGTTTTCATGATAGATTTACAATTTTGTTCCATGATGGTAAGATTTCTGTATTTTATTTTATTAAGGTTGTGCATTTCCTCAATATTTTCAAATTGATATTCATACTACAGTGGTTGAAGTCCAGTGCTAATATTCACAGGTCAATAAACAAGGTTACAGTGGTCTACTCATGTTTAAGATGCTGTATACTTATTAGTATTTACTACTAGATACTGCTTTAAGAGCAGATATTGTGAAAACTAGGTCATGAAAATCACCCATGTCTTTTGATTATCACATTCATTCATGTAGAATATTAAATATTATTTAGAGTCATATGTTTATTCATTTATTAAAAATACAGAATAGCAATCTTAGCAAAGAACTGTAACAAGTTTCTTCCTGGCAAAAGTTAGTTGTAATACCAGAGTTCATTATACTGCACTATCTGTCCTTGGGCCAGATCGTACACAACTTTGACTGTACAACAGTTAAAATGACTTGAACGTTTCTGTGGCTAGAATGCAAACTGTCTCCTTGTAACAGTGGAAGTTGATGTTTATAAACCACATAAGAAGACTACGGGGTACATGGACTTGATTTCTTCACTGAGATTATTTATTTAAATTATTTTTGAACAGAAAGAAAGTAAATACATGTTTTTAAAAGGATACTCAAGGCAATAAGTTGCAAGTCCTGTAATTCTGACTTTTAAAAAAATGACTCTACTCATATGTGCAAAATTCTATTTCCAGAAGGAATGCTGCATTTTTTGAGACAAGAGCAAAACGGTGTTGAACTTTTGATTCTCTTGCCTCAGTCTCTTGAGAGCTGAAATTTTGATCATGTACCAGCACACCTGAAAAAGAAAATGTCTTTATTTTAATTATTTGTAATAAGAACAAAATTTTCATGCTAGTTGTAGGTAATATAGCAAGCTGGTCAAGGTGGCATTTAATGTAAATTCTTTACTGTTCCTATATATCAGACTGAAGGCGGATTGGGAATCTGTTATGATTTTCTTCCAGTAGGAAATGGGACTAAAGTAGTTGATGGTCCTGGAGTTCTTACAAGCTGTCATATCTTTCTGTTGGAGGGTCTGCAAATGCATCCCTGCCTGAGGGGTATCTTTAGTGGGCTTCTATTAGTGGTTAGGAAAAGAACCCCAGTAGAACCAGAACTATAGAAGTCTGACTCCACAAAGTCTGCATTTGCTTTTTCTTTGCTTGACAATTGGATGTGATGAGTTTTGGCTAATAGCAAGGGAAGTTTGCTTTGTCACTAGAGAACTTTGGCCTCCTTTGCTTTCAGCAGTGTTTCAATACAGCAGCACAAGTAGCATCCAGTTTACTAAATAAATAGAGACAATTTCCTAAGGGAGCTAACTGCCTCTGCTCTGACTGCTGCCCTAGAAGAAATGAGCAAGTAAAATCAAGTATTGAATACCATCAGAGAGGAGGAATTAAGAGACTCCTGTTAGTAAAGTCGATGCCATTGAGGTTATACTCAAAATGTTGAAAAATACCAAAAACGCTTTACATTTTAAATTTTACAAGTAATTTAGAAGGCATTGACTAAATTTAACAGGGTTTTGTGTTGTTTTTAACTAGACAATATATGGATTTCAGATTTTCTTAGTTCAGAATAATGTGGAGCCATTCCTGAGTCTAGATTTTTTCCCCTTCACATTGGGGCTCTCTTGAATATAGTTCTCCTTCAGTTCTGCATGTTACTTTAAGGGGCTTCCACTGAAGACAAGCTCACAGTGATTACAAAGAATTTCTCAAGTATGGATGTTCTCCAAATGCTAAATGGAAATCTATAGCAGGGAAATATAACAAACACTCTACCCGAAACAGTAGAGCTACTATTTTAATAATTCAATTAAAGTATAGCCAATAAGTATTCATGTGACTTCTGTAATTTATTGATAGTTAGATAATAGCTACAGTAGGAATGGATGATGTACAAATTCATGAATTATTCTTCTGCTTAGCCTTTAATTGCTGAAATTAAAAGTTTAAGTTGTGCTTCAGGCTTTCATTGCCAGTGACTTATGAAAATAATCATTTATTCTATCCTGGAAAACTTAAATGGAACTTTGTTGGGTATGTGCAAGAAGTATGCACATTTTCATTATTCATTGATTCAACTTATCAGAGATAGAAGTAAAATCATGGGCTGGAGAGATGGCTCAGTGGTTAAGAGAACTTGCTGCTCTTCCAGAGGAACCAAGGTTTTGTTCCCAGCACCCACGTGTTGGCTTACAACCATCTTTAACTCCAGGTCCAGAGGATTTGATGCTCTCTTCTGGTCTCAGAGGGCAACTGGCATGTATGTGGTGCATAGACATACATGTTTGCAAACAATCATGCCCATAATAAACACACCTAAAAAGGTACAAGTCATTTAAACATACAATTAAACATGTAAAGCTCTTTGTTGGAAGTGCTGTGGATTATGAGGAAACTACATCTGAATTTAGTTTGACCCAATTCATCTTTCTTACAAATATATTTGTATGTATGTTTTGTGCCTGTTATAATTCAATGTTTTTTCTCTGGCATACACTGATTGTGCAGTGAGCTGAGTTGCAGGATTTGTAGCTCACCCATCAAACATGCTTAGCAAGCTACTTCATTACTAAGAAATGAATCAGTCAAGAAATTTACTAGTCCGTTGTGAACTCCATAGTATTTACTACAAATTTATGAGTCAAAGCTCCACGAGGATTAATTTTGGGAGCTTGAAGGGGTTTAGAATCACCATGGCAACATCTCTCTGAGCAAGTCTATGAGGCATTATCTAGACTCACTTCCTGGAGATGGCATTATTCCATGGGCTCAGGTCCTAGGCTAAATAAAAAGAAGAAAGGCAGGTTAACTCAGTGTCCATTGTTCTCTGTTTACTGATTATGGATGTTCTATGACCAGCTGTCTTAAGATTATGCCTCCATGGCTTCCCCATCATGATGGAGCATATCCCCAACTGTGAGTCAATGTTAAGCTTTCATCTTTAAGTTGATCTTGATGGGTATTTTGCCACAGCAATGACAAAGCAACTAACACAAGCCATGACCCTCAATGTAACTGTATTGGGAGAAGTAATGAAAGTCAAGTTTGGTCACAAGTATTGGGCTTCAATTAGTCGACTGGCGTTTCCATAGAAGAGGCCTTTGAATGTAGCCAGAGAGAAGGTCATCTGCAATGTAGCAACAAGGTGACTACCTGTAAATGGAGGAGAGGCTTTCCAAGCCATGAATTTTGTTGTATTTTGCACTTGGACTTTCAGAACTGGGAAGAAGTAACTTTCTATTGTTGAGACAACTCAGTCTGTGGTGTTTTGTTATGGAAGTACTAGCAGCAACACTAACTTGCTATTACTATCATCTAGGACTTTATAGAGTTCTTGGCAGAAGATAGACTCTTGGATTTTGTGGGATAAATAAAAGGTAACAAAAATCTGGAGTCTATAAAGTCTGAAATAATAAATAAATTCAGGACAATGTCATTTCCCCCCAGGGTTAAATTTGGCTACTATGCTGACATTGGAGGTGTACTCAAACATAGTCTTCTTTGCAAGTGCTTCTCTTCCCTCAGCCCAGACACCTGTCACCAATTAAACATGCTACGTTCTTCACTGACCTGTTAATTTGCATACCATGTTGATATGTGTCACAAAATATATGCTGAACCTCAGATACAGTTATTAGCAGGAATACAGGTGAAATTTATCTAGTTCTATCACCAGGACATTTTCTCTCCATTAAGGGATAATTTTAGTTGTCTTCACCATGGGATTCTACTGTAATTAGCTAAACACAATTCATTTATACGGTGATATACTCATTTTTTTCTAGCTGCCATAACAAGTACCAACAACTGTGGGGCTTGAATAATGGAAATGTATTTTTCCACAATTCCCAGAAGTCTGAGTTCCGTGTGTTCATTGATGAGTTCATTCTGATGCTTTTCTTTTGAGGATCTAGATGGCTTTTATTTTCTTCATACTGTATCTCAATATTTTCTTATTATTTCTTTTAAAAATAGGCAAACAAACAACAAGCAAACAAACAAAAAATCAGGGTCTCTTGGTAGCCTAGGATTTCATAAAAGTCACTATGCAGCCTGGAATGACCTTGTAATCCCCATCTCTCTGTGTCTACTATGGATGTTTCAGGGTTACAGGTGTGAGTGACCTCACTCAAGTCCTAATGTTTTTATAAGAACATATTCACACAGTATTAGGACCTATTCGTAATCTTTCTTCTTTTGTTCTTTCTTCACTTATTTATTTAAAAATTTGAATGTATGTGTATATATACATTTGCATATTTGTGTGTATATGTGCACTGTGTACATTTAGGAGCTTGAAGAGGCCAGAAATAGGTGTCAGATCCCCTGGGAGTGGAGTTACAGGTGGTCGTGAGCTGCCACATGGGCTCTGGGAACTGAACTCAGATGCTCTGTAAGAGCAGTCAGAGCTCTTATCCACTGAGCCATCACCCCAGTCAACCCTTCCTTTATGCTTACGTAGCCCTCATGATCGCACCTAGGATCTCGCAAATACTGAAGTGAGGGCTGCACTAATGACAAACATCCCCAGACCTAGAACTCACCTATAAGAGCTACTCATTTTGATTACTCATTAAATTATTTTAATTACTCACAGTCACATTTCGAGCAGGTATAGCTAGAATTTCACCATATAATTTTTGGAGAAATTAAATTCAATTACGAAATTGACAATATTTCTTATATAATGTTCTCCGAGGTTTATACTGTAAATTAATTCTGGGGAACAATGTTGGCATTTTGAATAAAATTTCATTTTATTTATTTTTGTTTACCGTGAGGTAGCTGGCTGGGGAGAAATGGATGCTCAGAATTGATCGGTTTTGTT
The DNA here is from genome assembly GCF_950005125.1 of Chionomys nivalis. Taxonomy (NCBI): domain Eukaryota; kingdom Metazoa; phylum Chordata; class Mammalia; order Rodentia; family Cricetidae; genus Chionomys; species Chionomys nivalis. Next base: position 178,016,979 of record NC_080086.1, on the reverse strand, counting down.
TTACAGGTTTTGTTTGATGAGTCTGTTTTCCTTCTCTATGACCAAAAAACCTCATGGAACAAATGAGAACGGAGCCTTTACACCTTGAGATCCGTGAGAACAAATGGTTAATCCCACTGAATAGCAAATTTGAGCAGTCTTAGCAGTGAATACTTCTCTCGGAGAACTAAAAACATTAGACTGAAATCTGAATCACTGGATTTTACTCTGCATATTGTTTATTCAGTTTAAATGAGGTCAGAGTCTTAGCTCTGTTTCTTTGGTTATGCTAAACCTGTTCTTGTCTACAATACTTTTCTTTTATTTCTAAGAGTTTTAGATATTTCTCAGCAGACTTTGCAGAAACTGCTTTTGGAATTCTAGTTACTTAAAAACAGGTCTTTCAATTTTTACCATTATATTGCTCTTTTATAATTGACATTTTAGGCACCTAATTTTGTCCATTTTTTCTAAAAACTCCATAAAATTTAGTTTTTATTTAAGGAAATAGTTAAAGCTCTAGAGTTGGTAGTGGTTGCAAAAAGTGATTGTTTCCAGAATCCCAGTTCTGTAGACAAAATTCTGAGTTTTAAACCAGGCTTTCCAATGAGAAAACAGGAAGTCTTGGACAAGTTACCTATTTTTTTTTGTCTTGATTTCCTATTTGTAAAATACAGGATAAAAGAAAATGTTGCTACAATGGAAGAAAACTTTTTTTTTTTTTTAAAGTTTGGTCGGAGCATTGATAGAACATAGATACACTCAGTAGGTGGCAGCTGCTGTCTCTGTGGCTTGTATTGGACAGCTGTGACTGTCCCTGGCATGCAGGGCATGAATTCGATGTTTCTTGCCCTCACTGTTGAGAACCAACAACAAGAAATGCTCATTTCAAGTCTTAACGTCATTGTACTGGAGGGGTATGGAGTTGTATTCATTAATATGGCCTCCTTTAAGGGAGGAGTCAGATGAGCTTTCAAGTCACTATCCATCCCAGCCCTATTTTCATCCTACTAACTCATGCTGGTTAAAACATTGAATATGTTTTATTTTATGTTATACACATGAACTTGACCTCTCTTCTATAGCACTGGGAAGCCAGTAAGATTTTGTTAACTCCTCTTTCCTTTCTCTTTTGGTATTTCCCATCACAATTCTGCTTTACTATCAGACAATGTCTCCCAAGTCTCTTTGGTGTCCTTCAGGTTTGGGGATCAGTTTTGGAGAAACTCCTTAGAGTGGTCTTCTGAAAGATCATCTGAAATAACAACACAAATTAAGCTTAAAAAATAAAAATAAGGGTGAGATGAGCGAAAAAAAGTTGAGATAAAGCTAAAGGAGGAAGGCCGGGTTTGAGGCAGTGATGCTGTCTGCCAACGAGGTTCTAGGGAGTTAGACACATGGGACAGGAGTGATCTCCTTATCAACACAGACTTTGAGAGAGGTAAGAAAATTTTGCACCATTGGGCATGTCTGTCTATTTTGTTAAGCCCCAAGTAAAGATAGGTACTGTTTCTAGTCAAGAAAAAAAAGTAAATTCTCCCTTCTTCTGTCTTTCAAAGGGTTGGATGATGTTCAATCATACTATTGAAGGCTATTTGTTTTATTTAGTCCTCCAATTTAGATGCTAGTTTATCTGGAAACACACTTAGAAATAATATTTGGCTAACACCATATCCTATCAGTACATGAAATGAAACAAATAGAATTCTTCTTAGAAACATGTGTCTTGGTTATATCATTGTTGAGTCATGGTTATGATATTTGGTGATTTTAAGTGGATCAATAGCACATTTGCACTCTTATTAAACATCACAGTTGAGGTAAGCTCTATTTCAAAGCAGACATTCCCCAGTGGTGTCCTCCACCCTAGCTCTGACAGTATCCATTCTTGCTGCCTTGCATGTGTCATTGTCCTTATTTATAAATGCTCACACACTTGAGCCCATGAGCATCTTTTCTGTTTTAATCTCTGCTCACCCCATGGTATCTCTTTTGTTGTGGATCAATTGGAATGGGCTTCATGTTGTGAAGCTGCCTTCCGGCAGTGTCTGTGATTAGATGCAAAAGCCAGGCCTTTCCTTTATCTTTTTCTTGAATAAAAAAAGAAAAATATCATTATGAGTTCAAAATGACTGTAGAAAATATCCAGTTATCAAATATTCCTGGGAGCTCTGCTTTGGGCTGGTGACAAAGGACCTTGCAAGTTGGGAAAAAGTAGCAAGAACAGACAAGAATAGTTTCAGAAAAACAGTCATTAGTTTGTGCTTGGTCCTCTAGAGACTACTTTCATCTTTATTTGGTATGCTTCCTGATTTTCTATTTTTTTTTTTGTCTGACACTCTTTGCTCTGGAAGAAAAATCTCCTTCAAAAATAGAGAAGAATATTTCCTTCAATTGTAAGCTCAGCTGTTCATCAAGTTGTCTAGTTGGTGTAGAGAGAACATCCTGCTGAGTGGGGCTCCCCTCAGCACACTAATATCATAGGTTGATTGGAAATTTGTTGACTGTACCTAGATCACTTTGTTCAATGGGTTAAGCTATTACATGTCAAAGAAATATCAAAATATAAAATAAAATTTTAGGTTCCATTAAGGAGGCTGAGTATATCACAGACGTGCACAAGAAACTTTGTGTTTCCAATGTACCATCCTGGGAGAGAAGAATTCTCCATGGAAATGAGCAGCACTTCTATCTTGTTCATCACTGGACCAAAAATCTGTTTGGCAACACCATATTTGTTATTGGTAGTTCATTTTCAGATATGTAAATAACTGTATAGGAATTTCTTACAATAGAAATTGGGCTAATTACTGCTAAAATGATAGGTCAGGAACACTTTCAAACATTTTCTGACCATATGAGTTCCCTTTTATTAAGCTAAGAACAAATATGTATTCAAGTTTTTCTTCTGTTCTATGAAAATGATATAAAGGGTATTGTATACAGACTATCCTCTCCCCCTTTCCTAAAAATGGTTTGCAGGAGGCACTTTTTGAAAAGTAGAATGTCATAAACAAGTGTTGATCTCAGAAATCTTGACTGGGGATCTTGCAGTCTTTGTGAAAACTTCAAAGAGTCACAGAAGTCTGTAAAGGTCTTTGTTGTGGCCTTATGCTCTTTGCCAGGGCAGTAGATAAAAGAAAACATATCAAATGCCAGAGACTTCCCAATTCCAGGGTGTTATCTAGTTGCCTTTTTCTCTATTTTGTTTATTCTGTTTATACTGACATTATTCCATGACCACTGGGAAAATAAATTCACCCTACTGAAAGATATCTTTGATTTGAGCCTCAAGCTTGTTTATAGATGACCATATTTATAAGCAGATAAAAATATGGTTAGTTTTGCCTGTGAAATTATTTATACAAGCATTACTCTTTCTGAAGGATTTCCTTGATCTCTTGTTATAAAATAGGCCCACATTTTTCATGACTTCAGTCCACTTCCTCACTCTGCTTTATTTTTCCTCTCACAGTTTCAACTATATATATATATACCTGATATATAGATTTTTAAAAAATCTATCCCTTAGCCCTGTGCTAAATCCTCAGTAGCTAGAATGATACTGTAGAGATATAGGATGATGGAATTAAAGAAATAGATTATAAAAATGTAAAATTTAAGTGATTTGCCTATGTTCAAGAAACTTATTGTTGCAAATAAAGAATATGTCATACCATAATGTAATTATTTAAGACAATAAACTCTGGAACTATGGGACCAAGGTCTAACTATTGAATCAACTATTTATTGCACAGTCTATTAATCCTCTTCTTCTTTTTAAGAATATATATACTTCACATCTTCTCCAGCATTAGCTATCAGTGGTGTTTTTGATCTTTTCCATTCTGACCGGTGTAGGACGGTATCTCAGAGTTGTTTTTGATTTGTATTTCCCTGATGGCTAAAGATGTTGAGCAGTTCCTTAAGTGTCTTTCAGCCATTTGCAATTCTTCTGCTGTGAATTCTCTGTTTAGATCTGTACCCCATTTTTTGATTGGATTATTTGGTAATTTGATGTCTAGTTCCTTGAGTTCTTTATATATTTTGGAGATCAGTCCTCTGTCAAATGTATGGTCAGTGAAGATCTTTCCCATTCAGTAGGCTGCTGTTTTGTTTTAGTGACTGTGTCCTTTGCCTTACAGAAGCTTGTTAGTTTCAGGAGGTCCCATTTATTAATTGTTGCTCTCAGTATCTGTGCTACTGGTATTATATTTAGGAAGTGTTCTCCTGTGTCCATGTATTCAATGTTACTTCTCCTGGAGAGAGCACAAACTTGTACAGCCACTTTGGAAGTCAGTGTGGCAGTTTTTCAGAAAACTGGGAATCAATTTACTTCAGGGTCCAGCAATATCATTCTTGGACATATATCCAAAAAATGCACACTCATACCACAAGGACATTTGACCAACTGTTTTTCATAGTAGTGTTAATCATAATAATCAGAACCTGGAGACAACCTAGATGCTTCTCATCTGAGGAATGGGTAAAGAAAATGTGGTACATTTATACAATGGAGTACGACTCAGTGGTAGAAAACAATGATAAAACAGGGCCATCTTGAAATTTGTATGCAAATGGATGGAACTAGAAAAAAACCATCCTGAATAAGGTAACACAGACCCAGATAGACAGACATGGTATGTACTCACTTATAAGTGGTTATTAAATGTAAAGCAAAGGAAAAACCAACCTATAGTCCATGATCCAGAGAAGCTAGGTAACAAGAACCCTAAAAGAGATTACATGGATGCCCCTGGGAAGGGGAAACAGACAAGACTTCCTGAGAAAATTAGGAAGAAGAGAGGGTGGGAGGGGACAGGGAGGAGATAAAGGGAGAATTAAAGAGAACATAAGAAAATGGAATGCTTAAGGATGGGGAAGAACAGTGAGGGAGAACAAGGAAAGAGATATCTTGATAGAGGGAGCCATTAAAGGGCTAGTGATGAACATGGCACTAGGGAAATTCCCAGGAATCCACAAGGATGACCCCAACAAAAACTCTAAGAAACAGTGGAGAGGATGCCTAAACTAATCTTCCCCTGTAATAAGATTGATGACTACCTTAATTGTTATCATAGAACCTTCAACCGGTGACTGATGGAAGCAGATACAGAGATCTACAGTGAAGCACTGAATTGAGCTACCAGAGACCAGCCCAAGAGAGAAAGGAGCAGAAGGGTCAAGACCATGATGGTGATACCCACAAAAACAGCTGACTTGAGCTAGTGAGAGCTCACTGACTCTGAACTGATAGTGGGGGAATCTGCACAGGACCAAACTAGACCCATTGAATGTGGGACAGTTGTGAGGCTTGGGAAGTCTGTGGAGCTACTGGCATTGGGACCAGAATTTATCTCTATTGCTTGAACTGATGTTTAGGGTCACATTTTTCTTGATCAGCCTACATATAGGGGAGGTCCTTGGCCTTGCCTCAAAGTGAAGTGTCAGACTTTTGGGTAGCCTTACCCTTTTTGAGGAGTGGATAGGGGAGTAGGGTGGAGGGGAAGGAGGAACAGAGGAGGAGAGGAAGCAGAAACGGGGATACCTATGTAAAATGAGAAAAGATTGTACTTAAAAATTCTTAGTGAAAAAGGAAAATAGTATATATATGTAAAAGTTAGCATATATATATAAATTTTAATTGTGTTTAAATATTAGAAATATTCTGTTTGAAGTATCTATCAAAGATTGCCCTGCTCATAAAAATAATACTGGTAATAGTAATCAAGAGAGACAAGATTTCAACAACAATGACAATACCTAAAACAATTAGGGAATTATCTTAGCTGCAGGAAGTTTTTAGCATTTCATGACATCTCTTGCCAAGTGGTTTTAGTTTTAACTTAAAAATTGATGCTATTAAATATATCAGCAATAATGTCTTCAGGATTTTGCCATGTGTGCACATGGGAAACGGAACATGAACCACGAACCTCTTTTCACTTGCCTTTCTCTCCTTTGAAAATTGTACACAGACCTGATTAGACTAGTTGTATCACCTTGTGGGTTACAGATTTCGATAGAGATTTAAAACTAAAACTGTGAGTTTTGAAATAGCTTGAGGAGCAGATTAACAACCCATTGGAAGGTCAGTGGCTAAGAAGATTGCTGGTGAGATCAACCTAAGATCAGCACTGAAGTTAGGAATGGCATGAACTTCTCCTGGTGCTCAACCAACACAAGTTCAGATGGAACCATTTCCAAAGGTCAGGAAGGAGACTCAGGATCACCTCTGATGTATAAGCCGAAGAACTTCCCAGTTCTCTTTCCTCTTTGCAGTCCTAAAGGAACAGAAACCTGTGTGTGTCACCACTGTATTATAGTTTCCTGTCGATGAGCAGTGTTACCTTTCCACATGTGTTAGACATGCAGATTCACAGAGAGGTACTGTGAACACATTTGTGCTTCTGAAACCAACATCTGGTGCTGTGTATCCACATTCGTTTGTAATGGTCTAAGGTAACTGTCAGAACATTAATGAGACTGGGAATCTCAACTGACTAGAGTATATTTAATGAGCCACTGTGACTGCTGCCCGGGATACTCTTTTCTGCATCACACAAAGACTTCTTGTCATTGCGTACTATATGTAAATGCTCTAAATCATGAAAATGTTCAGGCATTCTAGAAAGTATCGGTGGCATATGCTTTATGTCTGGCAAATGGAGATATTTCTAATACCTAGAAAATGTCAAAGATGAGATATAGCACACAAACTGACAGATTCATCATAAATTGAAGGCTATTTTTGGCATTCATTAAAATGAATTAAAAGTGCCTAAATATGACTGCATAGAGCATATGGATGCGTTTTCTTCCCACTTCTTATTGTTTTGGACTCTTCAGATAACCAGGTAGCATTCTCCCATTTTATATCAGCACAGTATCTGAAAGAAGAGCTTAGCTCTTTCCAGAATGCTTTAAAAGTCTCTTTAAATGCTACCACATCAGCTGCTTTGGAGTTTGCTGTGCAGACACACACTGCATGATTGCTAGCTCTAGCCTTCCAGATGTTGTTGGTCTCTGCCCTAGTTCTCTCTCCCCACAGTTTTCCTTTCCTGTCTCATCTGGCTTGATTCACTAGCATCTCTGACTACAGACTCAACTTCCCTCCACTTCAAGTCCAATCCTGACTTGAAGCATTAACCCTGATTGGCCCTTGTCTTCTGTCTTCATCTATATTGGAGTACAATGTCTTAACACCTGTCCATCTTCTAAAATGATGCCTTCAATTCATTATATTGCATGGCACCCCTGTGCCGCAATTCCACTGTCTACTAATTTCTCCATGTAACAGTCTGGGTTTCCGTCTCTTGGACTTGATAGGGTGTCATTAGATACAGTCTTGCCCCTATGTTCAAGCTGTAATACTACCATCTAAGAAATATGCAACCATATACTCCTCTTAGGCGAACGTCTGCCATAAGTTAATGTCTGTTAAGTGAGCTTTCACTAATATTATATTAAAGGTATAGAGGCTGGCTTTTCTAAATGCCTTACCCTTTGCTGTTCCTGATATATATATATACAGATCAATGGTGGATAACTAGAAGCATGGTAAGTCTTGGGTTCATCTCCATTTCGATTCAGTGTTCTTTGTGACAGATTCCTGCTCAATTGTGTATGTAGGTATTTTAGGTATGTTAACCAGTGAAGGAGTCATAATCTTAAACTGGCAATTTATCTTACCCTTCAAGGCTGACAACACTAAAAGAAGAACTGATATTTATTTGTTTGTTTATTTATTTATTTTTGTGGCCAGCTTTTACAGAGTTCTTCGCAGACCCTCAAAAAGGTATTCAGAAGTCTCCACCTATGCCCTAACCATGAAGTCAGTATGAGTCTTGGGAGCAAGCTTTCCAGGAAGATCAACCCATGATGAGACAGTCCTCATCCAAAACTGGAGCCATCACAGCACTACAGAAACTGAGACCTTCCTGCCAAGGAGAAAACCCATGGCAAAATTAGAGATATACTGTCCAACAAAGCTCTGTAGATCCAGACTTAAGATAACTATCAGTCAGAGCACAGTTTGACTATGACTTCTTTTTTTTAATCTTTCTTTTTTTATTAATTAATTAATTTATTTAATTATTAAAGATTTCTGCCTCTTCCCCGCCACCACCGCCCATTCTCCCCCCCCCCGAATCAAGTCTTCCTCCCTCCTCAGCCCAAAGAGCAAGCAGGTTTCCCTGCCCTGTGGGAGGTCCAAGGACCACCCACCTCCATCCAGGTCTAGTAAGGTGAGCATCCAAACTACCTAGGCTCCCACAAAGCCATTACGTGCAATAGGATCAAGAACCCATTGCCATTGTTCTTCAGTTCTCAGTAGTCCTCATTGTCCATTATGTTCAGCGAGACCGGTTTTGTCCCATGCTTTTTCAGACCCCGGCCGGCTGGCCTTGGTGAGTTCCCGATAGAACATCCCCATTGCCTCAGTGTGTGGGTGCACCCCTCGCGGTCCTGAGTTCCTTGCTTGTACTCTCTCTCCTTCTGCTCCTCCTTTGGATGGTGAGACTTCAGTCCAGTGCTCCAATGTTGGTCTCTGTCTCTGTCTTCTTTCATTGCCTGATGAAGGTTAATATTCAGGAGGATGCTTATATGTTTTTCTTTGGGTTCACCTTCTTATTTAGCTTCTCTAGAATCACGAATTATAGTCTCAATGTCCTTTATTTATGGCTAGAAACCAAATATGAGTGAGTACATCCCATGTTCCTCTTTTTGGGTCTGGCTTAACTCACTCAGGATAGTGTTTTCTATTTCCGTCCATTTGTATGCAAAATTCAAGAAGTCCTTGTTTTTCACTGCTGAGTAGTACTCTAATATGTATATATTCCATACTTTCTTCATCCATTCTTCCATTGAAGGGCATCTAGGTTGTTTCCAGGTTCTGGCTATTACAAACAATGCTACTATGAACATAGTTGAGCATATACTTTTGTTGTATGATAGGGCATCTCTTGGGTATATTCCTAATAGTGGTATTGCTGGGTCGAGAGGTAGGTTGAACCCGACTTTCCTGAGAAACCGCCACACTGCTTTCCAAAATGGTTGCACAAGTTTGCATTCCCACCAGCAATGGATGAGTGTGCCCCTTTCTCCACAACCTCTCCAGCAGAGGCTATCATTGGTGTTTTTGATTTTAGCCATTCTGACAGGTGTAAGATGGTATCTTAATGTTTTCTTGATTTGCATTTCCCTGATTGCTAAGGAAGTTGAGCACGATCTTAAGTGTCTTTTGGCCATTTGAACTTCTTCTGTTGAAAAGTCTCTGTTCAGCTCAGTGCCCCATTTAATAATTGGATTGATTAACCTTTTACGGTCTAATTTCTTGAGCTCTTTATATATTTTGGATATCAGACCTTTGTCAGTTGCGGGGTTGTGAAGATCTTCTCCCAGTCAGTGGGTTGCCTTTCTGTCTTAGTGACAATGTCCTTTGCTTTACAGAAGCTTCTCAGTCTCAGGAGGTCCCATTTATTCAATGATGTCCTTAGTGTTTGTGCTGCTGGCGTTATACGTAGGAAGTGTTCTCCTGTGCCCATGTGTTGTAGAGAACTTCCCACTTTCTCTTTTATCAGGTTCAATGTGTTTGGACTGATATTGAGGTCTTTAATCCATTTGGACTTGAGTTTTGTGCATGGTGATAGATATGGATCTATTTTCATTCTTCTACAGATAGACATCCAGTTTTGCCAGCACAATTTGTTGAAGATGCTATCTTTTTTCCATTGTATACTTTTAGCTCCTTTATCGAAAATCAGGTGTTCATAGGTTTGTGGGCTAAAGTCAGGGTCTTCTATTCGATCTATTGGTCGACTTCTCTGTTTTTATGCCAGTACCAAGCTGTTTTCAATACTGTAGCTCTGTAATAGAGTTTGAAGTCAGGGATGGTAATGCCTCCAGACGATCCTTTATTGTATAAGATTGTTTTGGCTATCCTGGGTTTTTTGTTTTTCCATATAAAGTTGATTATTGTCTTTTCCAGATCTGTGAAGAATTTTGATGGGATTTTGATGGGGATTGCATTGAATCTATAGATTGCTTTTGGTAGAATTGCCATTTTACTATGTTGATCCTCCCAATCCAAGAGCAAGGGAGATCCTTCCATTTTCTGGTGTCCTCTTCAATTTCTTTCTTCAAAGACTTAAAGTTCTTGCCAAATAGATCTTTCACTTCCTTGGTCAGAGTTACCCCAAGATATTTTATGCTATTTGTGGCTATCATGAAAGGTGATGCTTCTCTGATTTCCCTCTCTGCTTCCTTATCCTTAGTGTATAGGAAGGCAACTGATTTTTTGGAGTTGATTTTGTATCCTGCCACATTACCAAAGGTGTTTATCAGCTGTAGGAGTTCTTTGGTAGAGTTTTTGGGGTCGCTTATGTATACTATCATATCATCTGCAAATAATGAAAGCTTAACTTCTTCCTTTCCAATATGGATCCCCTTGATCCCCTTATGTTGTCTTATTGCTATTGCTAGAACTTCAAGCACTATATTGAAGAGGTATGGAGAGAGTGGACATCCTTGTCGTGTTCCTGATTTTAGTGGGATGGCTTTGAGTTTTTCTCCGTTTAATTTAATGTTAGCTGTCGGCTTGCTGTAAATAGCTTTTATTATATTTAGGTATGACCCTTGTATCCCTAATCTCTCCAAGACCTTTATCATAAAGGGGTGTTGAATTTTGTCGAATGCTTTTTCAGCATCTAATGAAATGATCATATGGTTTTTTTCTTTCAATTTATTTATATGGTTGATTACATTGATAGATTTGCATATGTTGAACCAGCCCTGCATCTCTGGAATGAAGCCTACTTGATCATAATGGATAATTTTTCTAATGTGTTCTTGGATTCGGTTTGCCAGTATTTTATTGAGAATTTTTGCGTCGATGTTCATGAGTGAGATAGGCCTGTAATTCTCTTTCTTGGTTGGGTCTTTGTGTGGTTTTGGTATCAGGGTAACTGTAGCTTCATAAAAGGAATTTGGCAATGACTCTTCTGTTTCTATATTGTGAAATACATTAAGGAGTATAGGTATTAGCTCTTCTTGGAAGTTCTTGTAGAATTCTGCATTGAAACCATCTGGTCCTGGGCTTTTTTTTGGAAGGGAGATTTTTGATAACTGTTTCTAATTCTTCGCGACTAACAGGTCTATTTGGATCGTTCACCTGGTCTTGGTTTAGGTTTGGTATAAGGTACTTATCTAAAAAATGTCCATTTCTTTTCATTTTTCAGTTTTGTGGCATACAGGCTTTTGTAGTAAGATCTAATGATTCTCTGAATTTCCTCTGTGTCTGTGGTTATGTCCCCCTTTTCATTTCTGATCTTATTTATTTGCGTGTTCTCTCTCTGTCGTTTAATTAGTTTGGATAGGGGTTTGTCAATCTTGTTGATTTTCTCCAAGAACCAACTTTTTGTTTCATTGATTCTTTGGACTGTTTTCTGTGTTTCTATTTTGTTGATTTCTGCCCTCAGTTTGATTATTTCCAGTCTTCTACTCCTCCTGGGCGCGTCTGCTTCTTTTTTTTCTAGAGCTTTCAGGTGTGCTGTTAAGTCCCCAATGTATGCTTTCTCCGTTTTCTTTAAGTGGGCACTTAGTGCTATGAACTTTCCTCTTAGCACTGCCTTCATCGTGTCCCATAGGTTTGAGTATGTTGTCTCTTTGTTTTCATTAAATTCAAGGAAGACTTTAATTACTTTCTTAATTTCTTCCTTGACCCAGGTGTGGTTCAGTAGTTGACTGCTCAGTTTCCATGAGTTTGTCAGCTTTCTGGGGGTAGCATTGTTGATGCCTTCTAACTTTAATCCGTGGTGATCTGATAAGACACAGGTGGACACTGATATTTTTTTGTATCTTTGGAGGTTTCCTTTGTTTCCAAGTATGTGGTCAATTTTCGAGAAGGTTCCATGAGCTGCAGAGAAGAAGGTGTATTCTTTCCTATTTGGGTGGAGTGTTCTATAGATGTCTGTTAAGTCCATTTGATTCATTATCTCCAACAGTTCTCTTAATTCTCTATTAGTTTTCTGTCTGATTGACCTGTCCATTGGTGAGAGAGGTGTGTTGAAGTCTCCTACTACTAGTGTGTGTGATTTGATGTCTGCCTTGAGTTTTAGCAATATTTCTTTTACATAAGTGGGTGCTTTTATATTAGGGGCATAGATATTCAGGATTGAGACTTCATCCTGCTGAATCGTTCCTGTTATGAGTATAAAGTGTCCCTTCGATCTCTTCTGATTGATTTTAGTTTGAAGTCAGTTTTGTTAGAAATTAGTATGGGCACACCTGCTTTTTTCTTAGGACCATTTGCTTGAAAAACCTTTTCCCAACCCTTTACTCTGAGTAGATGCCTGTCTTTGTGGTTGAGATGAGTTTCTTGCAAACAGCAGACTGTTGGATCCTGTTTTCATATCCAATCTCTTAGCCTGTGCCTTTTTATTGGTGAATTGAGACCATTAATATTAAGTGATATTAATGACCAGTGGTTGTTAACTCCGGTTATTCTTACTGCTTTTGGTAGAAGAGTTTGTGTGTCTCCCTTCTTTGAGTTGTGCTGTTGAAGGGTCGCTAGATGCCTGGTTTATTGTAGGCAGTGTTGGCAATGTTGGATTCCTTGGATTGTGATTTTCCTTCTATTATTTTCTGTAGGGCTGGATTTGTGGCAACGTATTGTTTAAATTTGTTCTTATCCTGGAATGTCTTGTTTTCTCCATTGATAGTGAACGATAGCTTGGCTGGGTATAGTATTTTGGGTTTGCATCCATGGTCTCTTAGTTTCTGTAGTACCTCTATCCAGGACCTTCTGGCTTTCATGGTTTCCGTAGAGAAGTCAGGTGTAAGTCTGATCGGTTTGCCTTTATAAGTTACTTGGCCTTTTTCCTTTGCAGCTCTTAATATTTTTTCTTTAATCTGTATATTTTGTGTTTTGATTATTATATGGCGAGGGGATGTTTTTTTTTGATCCAGTCTGTTTGGTGTTCTGTATGCTTCTTGAATATTCAAAGGAATATCTTTCTTTATGTTGGGAAAGTTTTCTTCCATAATTTTGTTAAAAATATTTTCTGGACCTTTGAGCTGTGCCTCTTCTCCTTCTTCTATCCCTATTATTCTTAGGTTTGGTCTTTTTATTGTGTCCCATATTTCCTGAATGTTTTGTGAGGAGAATTTGTTGGTTTTGGTGTTTTCTTTGATCAGTCCGTTTATTTTCTCTATGGTGTCTTCAGAATCTGAGATTCTTTCTTCTATCTCTTGTATTCTATTGATTATGCTTGTTTCTGTAGTCTCTGCTCGTTGACCTATATTTGCCATATTCAACTGGTCCTCAGTTTTTGTTTTCTTCCTTGCTTCCATTTCAGTTTTCAATTCTTGGACTGTTTCCATTACCTGTTTGATCGTTTTTTCTTGGTTTCCCAGGGTATCATTTACGTATTTACTCATTTCTTCAAACTTTTTGTTATACTTCTCATCCATTTCTATGAGGGCGTTTTTTACATGTTGTTTAAGGGACTCTATTGCTTTCAAAAAGTCAGTTTTTTCCTCTTCTCCTGTGTTAGGGTGTTCAAGTCCTTGTGTTGTAAGATCATTTGGTTCTGGTGTTTTCATGTTGTTTTTCAGATTGTTGGGTGAATTCTTGCCTTGGCGTCTGCCCATCTCCTCTTATCGATGCTATCTGCCTGCCGGTGCCTCCGCCGCCTGGGCCTGCCTGCCGGTGCCTCCGCCGCCTGGGCCTGCCTGCCGGTGCCTCCGCCGCCTGGGCCCGCCTGCCTGCCAGTTGACTATGACTTCTTGAGTGTGTGTACTTCCTTTTCAATACAATCAATGTTGCAGATCCTGTCAGTACTACCAAAGCTAGGAGATGATGATCAGTTTTATCTTTCTGATACAACCACGTTGATCAAATTTCTTTCTTGTCTTTCAGTGTTAGATTTTCTTTTCGATATCTGTGGAGAACGCCCTGACCTATGTTTTTGGAACTTGCCAAATTCAAGCTTCCTATAATCCAGGACTGGCATGACATTCTCATTATTACTCCTTGCCAAGCTCCAGTCCATTCTCCAGTATGTTCAGTTATTCATGAGGGGCCCATCCTGCCAACAGTTTACTGGACTACAGGTTGAGATGCTGGACCTTTAGGCCTGAAATGACTGTCTCTTCAGTGAGTGGGTCAAGTGCTGGGCCTGGACCCCTTTACCTGACAACTTCATCTTTTTACCCCAGATCTGAAAGTAACGTGACATGACTTACCACTGAGCTTCACTAGATAAAATATCTCGAAATTCATAATAACCTTCTGAAGGTTTGAAAGACAAAGAACTGGAAAATTAAGAATTTTTTCCTATCCAGTATAATATCTTAGATTAATTCCTTTTTGATTTATTAAACCCCACAAGTCCTTCTTTTTTTTTTTTGGTTTTTCGAGACAGGGTTTCTCTGTGGTTTTGGAGCCTGTCCTGGAACTAGCTCTTGTAGACCAGGCTGGTCTCGAACTCACAGAGATCCGCCTGCCTCTGCCTCCCGAGTGCTGGGATTAAAGGCGTGCGCCACCACCGCCCGGCCTCACAAGTCCTTCTTTACTGACCATTCCTTACCTTCTAGAGGAACTCTGATCTCATTTTGTTAAATACTTCGAATTCACAGATGAGAATATGTGACCTTGTGTTACTGTGGCTTGTCTAAGATCCCACGGAAAAAGCCAGGCTTACTGAGCCTTCTCTTAGAAAAAAGTTAAATCGTCTGATTCAGCTTTAAAATTTTGAGTTATTTGCAGATGAGTAAGTCTCTTTATCTCTATGCCCAGCTGTTGGGGACTGATGGATTCCAGCGATGTTTAAAAACCAGAGAATGGTCGTTGGACTATACCAATACTGGAAAAAAAAATCTTCAGGGAGAATTTCAATTTCTAGAATTATTTATTTCAAAAACCAAAAATCCTTAAAGTTGAGGATTTACGTATGAGTAGTGACTGACAGAGTCAGCAGGGGGAGCCAGCTACTAGAATTTGGAAATGTATTTTCCCTTGGCTTTTGTATTTGTCTTAAAATTTCTGTTAAATTTTATAAAATCAGATTCCATAAGCTGCATTATAAACTGCTGGTAATCTGTGATTAAATATAATGAAACTCTATTGTTTAACCTATAATTATTTTACGGACAACTAGTTCTGATGCTAACCACTTGGGAATATTGTCAGATTCCACAAGTTTAAGGGTACAGTTTTCCCACAGATCTGCTGCATCATATTAGATGGCCACCCACATGTTTGGGAGGGTGTCTAATCCGCTCACAGTTCCAGTTGACTGGATAACACCTCAGCACCTCCCACAGGCACTTGAAGTATAGATGATTCACTAGGTGACTGGCAAGAAACTTAGGAAGTGCTACACCTATGATTACAGTTTCTTTACAAACACTACTTACCACTTACCAGGAGAACAGCCAGATAAAGACCTGAATGTAAGGGAAGGTAGGTTGTTTTAATCACGGTTCTGTTGCTTTAAAGAGACACCATGGTCATGGCAAAGCTCTCTTAAAGAAAAACATTTAATTGGGGGCTTGCTTACAGTTTCAGAGACTTAGTCCATTTTCATCATGGTTGAGAGCATGGTACAGACATAGCATAGTGCTGTAGAAGTAGTTGAGAGATCTATCTTGATCTTTAGGCATGTGTGCACATGCACACGTGCACGCACAAACACACACACACACACAGAGTCAGAGACAGAGATAGAGACTAGCATGGGCTTTTGAAACCTCACAACTCAACCTCAGCGACATACTGCCTCCAACAAGGCCACACCTCCTAATCATTCTAGTTCTCAAATAGTGCTACACCCTAATGACTAAGCATTAAAATATTTGAGCCTATGGGGGCCATTCCTGTTCAAACCATCACATTCTACTCCGTGGCCCACATAGGCCTATAGTCACATCATAATGCCAAATGAAGTACAACTTAAAAAGTTCTCATAGTCTCAATATTGCTGACAAGTCCAAAGTTAAGTGTCTTTTCTGAGACTCTGGGCAAGCTCTTAACTCTAATCCCCTATAAAATAGAAATTGAAAATCAGATCGTATACTTCCAAAATATAATGGCATGGAATATGCATTACCATTTCAAAAGGGGAAAAAAAGGAGCACAGTGAGGAAATACTGAACAAGACAAAAAGCCAGAAGGACAAATTCCAAAGTCTGCATCTTTATGTTTAATGTCAAAGTACTCTTTGAAATTCCAACTCCCTTCAGTGTTGCTGACTGCAACAGATTTCTCTCTCATGCACTCATTCCCACTGCTTCTACCTATGGAGGTCAGTGATATTCACACCATTACCTAGGGCTCCTCATGCTGTCTCCTCATGCTATTGGGACCTGCTACCATCCTGGCATGTAATGTATCTAGCACATAGGAAGTGACAGTGAACTTTGGAACCTAGAAATTTCTCTCGGATTTCAATTCATAGACATGATTGTTTATTGGCCATATGCTTGAACTCAATCATCTAGTCCTATCTGTGCCTGGTTCAATATTGTTTGAAGCTGATGAAAGATGAGCAAGCATGTTCTGATGCTGAGGCTTATACTTACCTTGTATTGACAGTGAATGTTATAGAGTTAGATGTGTTTTATGCCTCAAGAATTTACGCTGGAAGCTCTTACCTAGTGTGGCCATGTTGGTCTGTAGTGTGAACTATTCAGAGGAGGGATACCATTGAAGGTCTATTTCCTTCACAGGGTTTTGAAGTAATTCTAATGGGACTTTTAAGCACTTTGACTAAAGTTAATAAAGACCAAGGCCTTAGTCTCCCTGACTTCATGTTCTGAGATGTGATCTATTCCTTCTACATGTTCTGCCCCACTAGCTCCTCTGCAGAGCCAAACCAATAAAAACACACAATCTCAGACTTGTACTCCAGACTTTTACTAGTGGAAAATAGAGTAATAATAAAACAAGCATTAGGAAAAAGTAAGCAAATTATAGAAAAACAATAAGTTGTAGAAGGAAAATGACTGAGCAGTAGGTAATATGATATATTTAATCAGGCATAAATATAGTAGATAATTTTCTTGACCCCATTTCGAGTAGCTATGCTGCATTAAAGATCTGGTTGCTTTGTTGTTGTTTGCTTTGTTTGCTTATTTGTTTTTTTTGTTTGTTTGTTTTTAGGATGGTTTTCTTTGTTCTTTTAAATTTTATTTAAATAATGTTTTATTCATTTATTTTATATACCAACCAGTTTTCACTTCCCTTTCTCCTCCCATCCCCTCTCCTTTCCCATTTACCACCCTCCCCATTCATTTCTCTTCCATCTCCAATGAGAAAGGGCAGACCTCCCGTGGGTTTGCACAAAGCATGGAACATCAAGTTGGGGCAGGACACAGCTAAGTCCCCTTATGTCTAGGAGAGGCCAGGTTATCCAGCATGAGGAACAGGTTATGAAAAGCCAGCTAAGCACCAGGGAGAGGTCCTGCTCTCATTGTTAGAAGCCTTACTAAGAGACCAAGCTACATAATTGTCACACACATGCAGAAGGCCTAGATCAGTCCTATGCAGGCTCTCTGATTGTTGGTCCAGGTCTATGAGCTCCTGCGAGCTCAGGTCCGCTCTCTCTATGGGTTTCCCCATCTTGACCACCGTGGCTGGTACAATCCCTCCTCCCTTTCTCCTGAAATAATCAGAGCTTGGTCTGAATATTCTTAATTTTTCTTCATTTCCAACACGTGTAATTCACAAAAAATGATTGTATTTAAAATTTTGTACCTTGTTTTAAAATGTAAAGATCTATAAAGAGTAGCTAAGCTTATGATGTCAGAGAGGGACTAGAGACAAAAACCTCATAAAAAAAAACGGTGCATAAATTGATAGTGGGATTCCAGATGTCAGGGCTGGAGGACAAAACTGAGCAAAGGAATTTTATGGGAGATGGAAGGCTGGAGACTTTATTCTCCAATTCATACAAGGAAGCTTTAAAACAACTATTCCCTTGCCTGTGGTTACACTTCAAATCAATATGGAAGGAGGCAAAGAAACCTAAATGAGTAAAAACCAGACAAATAGGGAATTAACTTTTATTCTGTAAATGTGTAAACCATGAAAATTTTTTTTAAAAAAAAATTTGTAGACCCCCTGAGGAGTTGTGCTAAAATTATTTTAGTTCTGCACAAGAGGAAAGGAGAAATAGAAAAGAAAATAATAAATCTAGGAAAAATCAGCCCAAGAATGAAAAAGCAGAAAAATTCAACCTTATGTTAGGAACTCTCACTCATAGCCAAACAAACTTGTTCACAAACAATAATAGCAAAAAGAAAAGAAATCACTTATGAAATCAAAGACATATTAAATGATCTAGGAAAGTACTTTAAATTAACATATTTAAAGTCTTTGAAGTAATGAAGAAAAAATAATATCCCAGAATATTGGGAATACTAAAACTGAAACAGGTGCTTGTGAATTGTAAGCCTGTTAGATTCTGTATAATTAAAAGCTAACTAAAATGGAAACCACAGTAAACATTCTGCTTGAAGGAGCTGAGGGCAAAAGTTTTTAGTATGGAACTTTGAAAGCACAGCTTAAAATGACAAAAATAAAAGATATTTGAAAGCAAAGTTTATATGACTATTAATATATTTAGATTTCCCAAAGATAAAATATACAATAATCAGAAAGAGAAACAATTTCCAAGACATAAGAAACACAAATTCTTATGTTGAAGAATTTTTTTTAAATTCTAAATTTAATAAATTGATGATCACTTAGAATGAATATATCATGTCTTATAGCCTTAAGATTTCAAAAACCAACATCCAGCTATACTATTAAAAAGAAGACAAATAAATTGTAGAAAATTCAACAGTGAACACAAAGAGAAAATGGCTGAGTAATGAGTAATATAGTATATTTAATTAAGTATAATACATTATACAAGCTTACTTGATACACTTATCTAAAATATAATTTTAAGACATGGAAAATAATTTTTTTTTTACAGAATTCACATATCATGAAAAAAAAAAAAAAACTTAGTGCCAGAATTGGGATACATTCCTATGTTTTGTTGGTTAGGGGTATCTCACAAACCTCCAAAGCAGTAAGGGGTATTACCACGGCTTTTGGTTGGTTGCCCACCAGAGTGTGAAAATAAAACCCTAGTGCTGAAGATGACACATACTGAGGTCACAAGAGATGGAGAAGTCAAACTGGAGATGAACTGGAAGTATCCTTTCTGCTGGCTAATTGCTGTGCAGTATGTAAGGAAGAAAAGTCATCAACAGTCCTATTCATTTGTGAACTCTGTGAGCTACAGTAATTATCTACCTGACAAGTTGTGTACATTGTAATGGTTATAATGGTGGCATGAATATTATAGTGGGAGCAGACCACTTTCAGGTTGGAATTAAAGATTCAAGACTTCTTCAAAGAAGAAACTCATGCCTGTATAAACATGATAGAGACTGGGGAGATAATAGACCCAGGGAAAATTATCAACTACTAACATTTTGCTAAAAGGACATGTGGTCAAGCCTTCTAAACACCCATGGTTGTAGCCTTCCAAGCATGCAAGGTGTGGAGATTGAAACCAAACGTGGAACGGCACCCCATCATGAAGCTTAAGTTTGCTGGGTTCTTATTAGGAGCATAAATTGTCTGATGTTCTGAATAAAGGTGACTAATTCATGAGACCTTAGTTTGCCTCCTGCATTGGCTCCATTTCCTCAGGTCCCACTGCCTCTAAAGTGGTAAACAGTGGTGCTTATCATATAAAGTCAAGAGTAATATTTGTGGAGCATTTTCTTTGCATTAAACACAATTCTAGGATATTGACACATTTAAGCTTATTCATGGTCATTATAAGCATAAAGTAAAAAGATACAATGCCAATATTAGGTAAAAACAGTTTATTTTTAAAAAGGTAGCATTATCGTTTTTCCAAAGTTGTTTTATTGATCAATATCAAAAGACTTTTCAGAGATGCTTATGTCATGAGGTTAGTTTTCTTCAAGTCTTTCAAGGAAAGTGACTTTCATTTGTCTAACATCAATAATAATGCAATTATGTCTGTAAGGCACTAGATATAATTCCAGAATGCTATGACTTTATTATGGAGGTTATTTAATTTTATGAAGCATCATAACATTGACATTTATTAACTCCTGTTCTAAAATAGCAAAGAAAAAGAAGAGGAATGAAGGCATATTTTTCCAAGTTCTTGCAGCTCACATGGCAAAGCTGTGATTTGAACTCTGTCTGTGGTTCTGGATGTTTGTTTCTCACTAAAATTGCACCATTTTAATTTTTCTAAAATTTTATCTTTAAATCTCTGCTTGTTAGATCACTGTATTTTTCTTTGGTTTTTCACATATTCTGTAATTTACACAAAATAAACTACTGAACACATTTTTAAAATTTCAACCATCAGCGCCTTCACTGGTGTATCTTGGGCTGAAATCGCCTTTGCCATCTGTTGTGCATACCTTCTGATATTCAGCTTAGGAAACACCTTTCCTTGACAATTGTTGATATTATGGATCAGTATAAAATATTTAGCATCAAGTAGAATGAAGTACCATGATTAGCAGAGTGAATGCAATGACCAGTTCAAAGTAATAAAGACCACAAGTACTATATCCATGGACACATACAGAATATCACGCCAGTCTGGAACCCTTTATCTCAGCTCAGGTAAAGGAGTTCTGTCAGTCAGCCAGACTTCTGTTGTCTCACACTTAAGTATTGAAATGGTAGCAATACAGTCTTCTCCTGGGTGAAATGAACATATTCAAGTATTACCTAGTAGTGTTTTGTTTGACTAAAATAATGGTAGTAAAGTAAAAATAGGAAAATATTTTCTCCTATTTCATTGAACAAGGTTATTCCATGTTGGGGGATTTTAGAAAATTATTGGAGTTAAGGTATCAAGCATAGTAGCTTTTCCTCTGGTCTTTAGGTAATATTTACTTATCAAAATACAAATAATATACCACTATACCCAACGACACTTCTGTAGTATGTGTTTTTAAGGTTGGATTCTAAACATGAATAGAAAGTCTCATCTCTAATGTTTCACTGATTTGGATAAAGAAAAAATAAGAAAAAAGACTTCTGCATAGAAAAAAATAACAACCCTCAGATTTGACAACAAATGGTTAAAAAGGAAACTGTGGATAAAATGTTAGTGTACTTGAGTTGGATCTCAGTTTTCATGAGCCTTTTTGATAGTTGACAGGAGTTTTATTGTGATTTACCATGAAGTTAGCGGAATTTAATCATCAAGAATTTTGTGTCCACGGAATATTTAAAGAAGAGTCTTAGCAAGAATATTGACATACTTATAAAATGTATAAAAAGTCAAATACTTGAACACAGTCAGTGAGTGACAGAAAACATCTTCTAGCCTTGGCTTGGTCATGCCCCCCTTACTCAAGACGATCTCTTCCACTCTCAGCACTTTATAGTGGCCTGTAGCACTTTGTATGGAATTGAGGCTTCATGGGTCCTCCCCTCCTCATTTTTGTGTGCTCATCGTTGTCCTTGTTCATCTCATGTTGAGGCAGTCATGCTAATGAGACTTAATATATGTAACTACTCACAATACTGAAAGACACAGTCTTACAGCAAGTTTCCTGATCTTCTGGCTCATACATGCTTTCTGCCCCCTCTTCTGCAATATTCCTCCAGCTTTAGGTTCAGGAGTTGCTTTCTAGATGTATCTATTAGGACTGAGCTCCACAGGGGTGCATATACCTTGACAGTAACTAACAGCTCTATAATTGGTCTTAAGATCCAATCAACAAGCAGGAAATCGTGCCTGGTACTGGAATTCTAACCAGCTACCCGGGACTAGAGAAGTCATGGAGTTTGGGGAAGAACATAAAACTGTTACTTTACTAACCAAGCTTAAACTCTAACTACATTCTACCACATTTTTGACAACACCTTAGGGATAAGTTAGCTGATAATAATTTGGGTTTGGGTTTAATAGATTGCTCTTAGATGGCTTCCTGTCTTGGTGACTCAGCTGTCAGCTCTGGTTTCCACATATTCTTCCCCATCTGAGTCAACGGGCTCAAAAGCTTAAGAAACAAACACAGGTGCCGTCAACTCTGAGTACTTACTGGTAATCACAGCGCAAAAAATTTGCATTCTCTCAGACAATTTAGTTTATCTACATTTAAAATATTATTGATCATTTCTGAAACCTCCCACCATCCCCTCCTGACTATGAGAAGAACAGAGTCCCCACCGGGTGCTAATACCGTTGTAGAACAAGGGTGAGGTTACCATACATGGGCATGGGCCAAGCTGGCATCGTAGCTTTGGGCCAGGCCTTCTACCTACCTAGCCTTGAGCCTCAGAGCTGAGAGGCAAAATGCCCAGGCTGGGATACTGTAGGAATTCCCCAGAAGATGCCTTTCTCTCTTCGAATCCAATCCTTCCCCCATACGCCATGATTCTCCATGTTTGATGATAATTCAAAACAGTATAGAATTATAAGGAATTGTGGAAGTAAACTCTCAATATAAATAGCAAACTTTCATTGACCACCCTAGAGGTAAAGCTAAATTGTTTTCTGATTTTCTTCAGGAAAACATATTATATTTATGTACATGAAGGGGAGCATGTCATCAAAAATTCATCATAGATCATTTTTCTTCAATCATCATAAAATTGTATAATTACTTTAAAACCTGATCTCATCCTATTAAATATTTGACGATCTAGATAAAGAAATTTAAGAAAGGGAGACAAGTGATATATGACATTTTTTAGCTCATTCACTTCAAAGGCATCCTCAGAACTGAGTGTGAATTGAAAAGCACACATAACATTATCCACTGGGATACAGAAATAAAATATTTCAGCATTAATTTACAGCTTCTTTAAAAATTATTTTTTTCATGCAACTATATACAGATAAAATTTTGCAATGATGTAATGTCATATTTTTGAAGTTATTGTTTTTACCTTTTGGAGAGTTTACTTATAGCAGTAGTTATAAAATATTTGATTAGGGATAGATGATATGGACAGAAGGATTTAATATGTTTTTGTCCCAGTGCATTTGTGGGAGCTGATGAAATCAGTTGAGGGTTTAACCTCTATCTACCGTGTGAGCCTAAAGTTCTTTTACATAAGAAGACCCAGCAGTGAGGAAGATGTTGCAAATGAAGCATGGGAGCATCTGGAAGAAGTGTTAACTAGAACACAGAACCAGAATCATGAGGTTCAATGGAACCCAGTCTTGCCTGCATTGTCTCTCACCTTTGGTATATGCCGAGCTGTAACAAAAAACAGATCCTTTACATATGGTTGCCTAAGTGCCCATGTGGGAGTCTGAGAGGTTAAGGGCAAGTGAGACTCCCTGTGAATGGAATTGAAGCATGCAAGGTAAAGCAGTAGATTGTCCTGTTTGTGACAGCTTCAATGATAAGGTCAGCCTCAACAGCATACAGATTCAAGCTATCCTTAAGAGACTCTATGTCATGTGAGAAACAGGACCTGGGAAGATGGCTATGCAAGTTAAGGGACCTGTAATACACACATGAGGCTCTGCATTTGAATTGCCAGCAACCACATAAAAAATCCAGATGTGGTAGTGAGCATCTATAACTCTTGAATGGGGGTGTCCTGAGGCAGGAGGATCTCTTGCAAGCCAGGGAGTATAACTTAACTGGTGACTCCCAGGTACAGTGAGAGAAAATATAAGGTAGAGAAGGCTCAAGAAAGATACACCACGGGAACCTCTGGTCTTCACAAATGCCCACATATATGTGCCTGGGCACATCTGTGCACAGGAAAGTGCATGCGTGTGTGCGTACATACAGATGCACACACAGCAAGACTTATATAGCCTAATGGGCAGATGTTATTTTTTCATCAACTAGAAATTTCAAGTAAAAATCTGTAATTCAGATTTTAAGTATATTAAGGACTTGCTGGCCATCAGATATGTACTTTTGTTTATTGTCAATCTATATTTTGGATAATTTTCCCAATATTTTGCTTTTACTGCTTGATAATTGTTATTGTGTTGGTCTTTGTGGCTGTAAAACTGTCTGTGGACACAATTACAGTCCATTATGTTGTCTTCCTCCAGAGGGAGGGATTGTAGATTACTTGTAGATTGGTTCATCCTGGGGTCTCTTACAATAATGAGTCACTTCAATTTTATTTTAAGAATTGAAATAATTTGAGTCTCAGTACACTCCACTCAAAGGCTTATCCTTTGGATTTACACTTCCCCCTAGGAGAAAATATCTAATTTCCTCCTAGGAATCCTTACAGCTTCCAACTTTATTTTAGAAGTCCTGTCTTGAGTGGTCACATGAGGTATGGCGGAATTCTGTTTTCTGTGATATTTCTTTTGCAATCTGCAGAGAAACAGTATTTCATACTGATGGGCTCGATTTCACAAGCCTCTTGGTAGTTTTCCGCTGCTTTGTTCAATCTGAGAGCCTTTAAGGACTTATATACATATATATTAGATATTATATGACCATTAGCTGAGCCACCATTGATTCACCATTAGTACAACCTGGTGTGTTCAGCAGATTTCCATGGGAATTCAAGCTTAGCATGAAAGCTTCATTACAACCTCCTTGTTTCTGAGTGGTCCGTCCTTCAAAGAATGCGAAGAGGTTGAGGAATAAAGAGTAGCAATGGATATTTACCTTGGTGGTGATTAGAGTCAGAATTTCAGAGAAAGCACAACATGACAGTCCTTTGTCCTGCCAGCTCAAATTCATTCAAGGCAGATAGACTCTAGCACCAGCCAGGGATATGCTGTGTGCAGTGAAAAAGCCTCTGGGGGTAGTTGTAGCCTCTTCTGTCCAAGTGGCTGAATAAGAAATGTTAGTTTCCAAGACATGGATCTCCTTTCTATTCAACAATCTATTACTCACTGTAGGGCAAGCGAAGGGGTAACAGAGGCACTTAGGTGCTTAATTCAATGTGCTTAGGGGAATCTCCTTATAGACTAGAACAAAGTCATTGCTCCTACAGAGGAAATTGCAGCAGCATAATTTTGCTAATAGAGGAAGACCCTCTATGGGGCTAATATTTGAGATTTGTAAGTGTGTGCACACGCGTGCACGTGCACACACACATTTAATAGGGAGAAACATGTGCTTTTGAAATGGTAGATATTAATTGGTACTTTGTTAGTCATGAAGCTTAAAGGTGTTTAAAATGCTGTGCACATATAAGGGCTCATATGTGCTCTAAGTTTTAGAGTATGTTGTTTCCAAGGCTTTCTGAGGAGATCTCCTGGGGTGCAACTTCTTATTAGGAAGCTTCCTGCTCTGCCCTCTGCCCTGCTGTAGATGCTGAGGGACCTCCTGCCTCTGTATCACAGTCTCCATGCAGGCCAGCTCTCCCACCTTTATTGCCTAGCTTCTTCTATTTCCCCCAAGCACACATGAATGGCAGGTGCTACAGATCTTTTCAAGTTTAATATTATATTTTTAGAAAAACACATTTTTTTTTCTGTTTGAAAACTTCTTCTAAGGCCTGAAGTTTACTTTCTTCAATCAAGATCTTTCCTTCAGTTCTCTAATATGCTAGCTTATTAAATTGCTGCTCCACCTCAGGGGCTTCACGGAAAGGTCAGATGTGGTGTTTATGTTCTCCAGCAGTGTGTAGCAGGCTCTGACTAAAATATAAGAGTGAATAAGACAAGCATCTTACATTCTCTCTGCTCTCTATCCCAACCCATGAGACAGTCCTTCTTTGTGTTTCTGTTGATATCACAGGAAATTTCAACCTGTAATTACGATTACTAGTAGGTCAAATCAGGTAGAGGTTTCTCTTCCACCTAGAGAAATTAGTTTGTCAGTTACAATGTGTGATATTAATAGGAAGATTTTAGGTTATAAGGCTTTACTTATAAAATATAGACATAAAATATGGAATACGCAGGTTTGTAGTTATAGGAAAGAAATTGTGCTGTAATAATTTAAAACGCTCTACCTGAAATTATCATGCTAGATTCGGTTCTACTACTAATCTTGGCTTGTGCGGTATTTTAAAAGGCTGCCTGTGAAATGATTATGCAAAATATTAGATTTTCTTCCTTGGAGTCTAGTGAATGTTCTCTCAACACTCTACTTGTGGCAACCATCCACCATGCAGCCCATGCAGGGCCACGGTTAACTTTCCACCTTTTCTTCAGCTGCTGTCTGAGGCGGCTGCCCTCTCCCACCTTACTTTGGAAGGAAGCCATCTTCTGTCAGGTTAGTCTGCTATCATCCCAATCCATTTCTGTACTTGTTTTTTCCTTCCTCCCTCCCGGGAGGTACAGTTTAGCTTAGCCTCTCTCTGATTACCTCTTAGAATTCCCAAACTCCTGGTCAACAGAAGAAGTGCCTGACCTTGGGTTAAAGAGACATTCTCCATTTATAATTATGCTTCCCAGAAGAGCAATTCTGTTAGAAGTCTTTTAAATTAGGGTTACGGAGGTGTTTTTGCCCCTTCTGGCCAGTATGATTTTTTCTCTACCAAATATCTGAAATGTCCCCTTGTTTTTTAATCTTGGAAATACTTGCTTTTCTTAGATTGAATCTGAATGTTACCAAAATACCGTGGTTGTCTGTAGTGTAAATGTTATTTGGATAAATGTTTTCTTGTCAATTAGGCCGAAAACAGGCGTAACACAAATTCCTGAGCCACACTTTAGATGTGCGGCAGGAAACATGAGTTTAATCTCACACACACACACACACACACACACACACATACACACACACACACGTCTTAAAACTATGGTCTTTTATCCCAAAGATATAGGAACACCTTGGTGGTCAATACTGTTCTTACAGCCTTCTAAGAACACTCTAGTCACAACTGCTTTTTGCCCTCAATACTTCATAGTAAGACCAAACTTGTGTTCCCATGTAGCATTTGTAACCAAGTATATACTCAGCAGCATATACAGGCCCAGCAGCAACAGGGACAAACAGGCTGGTCTTTTAAAAGTAACAATGCAGACTTTCAAAGGTTACACATTTGTTGGTTTCTTTTTTGTTAATTGCTCTAAAGTCAGTTTTTCTAAAGAGCATGGTAGAGAGCCCTGAATAAGCCCTGAACCACTACTGCTACTTCTACAACACCTCCTCTGTCCTAGATGACTGCTTTAAGCTAAAAGCATTAAGTCAGGCTTTCTGTTTGGCAGCCCTATATACATGGGCATGGAACCCATAGCTGAGCGTTTGCTAAGTACTAAGACGGTCCAGGAGCTTGGTCCTAGCAAGCAGAGGGTAGGATTTGATGTGACCTAGAGTGACACTGGCTAAGACCATTTCATAGTTTCAGAATACTCATTTACTTTATTATTTATTTATTTATTTATTTATTTATTTATTTATTTATTTATTTTTTGTTTTTCGAGACAGGGTTTCTCTGTGGCTTTGGAGCCTGTCCTGGAACTAGCTCTTGTAGACCAGGCTGGTCTCGAACTCACAGAGATCCGCCTGCCTCTGCCTCCCGAGTGCTGGGATTAAAGGCGTGCGCCACCATCACCCGGCCTCATTTACTTTAAAAAGACCAAAGTTGTGAAAACAGAGGCTATAGTGCTGGGCCAGATTGCAGTAAATGAAAGCACGAAGACCAAAAGCAAGCCTCAGAGGGGTCTGCAGCTCTCACTGTTTGAAGCTGAAACGTCCATTCCTACTGAATTCCCAGAACCTTCGATGCTCTGGAGTGGCTGCAAGTACCTGACTGAATTATTTAAAGTTTCTTCTGAACTATCTTACAAATTTAATAAAGGTACTCATTTTCTAAAATAGGTTACGTGCCACTTTTTGCATGCTGGAAACCACGAAGTTTACAGCTTGTGCTGCGGGCTTAACTGGTTTTAGGGGCTGAATTTAAAAAAGGCTTTCTCTACCTTCAGTGAATCCCGAACATTATGGGTGTAGCACAAACCACACTGAACTGACTCTGTAACAACTATGTTGGGCTTTCACTGGATAATAGTGATTATTCCCTGATATGAGGAATTTTTCCTAACGCGAGCTTTCTGCCAATGCAAAAATTCCAATCAAGACAAATCACAACAAACCAAATTAAAAAAAATATCCAGATTTAATGGGATTCCGGCGCTGTCTCGGGTGACGGGGTGGGGGTGGGGGGACGGACGGGGGACGGACGGGGGACGGACGGATGGACGGACGGACGACACCGATAGCCTGCAAACTCGACCACAGGAGGAAGTCATCTTTTTGGAGTTCACTTAAATACCCTGTGGTAATGGTCCTGACCGACCTGGCATGCTGGGATTTGGAGTCCAGACCAACACAACTCTCAGGCCTTGGGGCTGGGAACGATGCTCCCAATTTAACACATTCTAGTACAGTTAGAGTGGTAGGTCACCCAAAGGAAGTTCTTTATTTCCAACCATTATCACCTGCCAGAGTAAAACTTGGCCCTCGATAAGTTTACTAAAAGGCCTGAGTCTCAGTTTACACTGAAGCAATACCTGATAGCGGGAAAGAACCACAAGCTGGGATAACTCGACCCCCATCCAAGAGCCGACCATTCAAAGGAAATGCCTGGCATTCCAAGTGCTGTAGACAGAAACACCTGGCAGCGCACATTCACCAGGACACCCCTAGACAAATGTTAGCCAATCAGGGGTCCTGAACCTCAGAGACCCCTCACCCCCACCTTTATTACTATAAAAACCCAAATCCAATACATCGGACATGTGGAGAGACCGAGTTTGCAAACTTGATTAAAATAAAGCTCTTTGCTTTTACATATGGTACTTGATTTCCTTGTTGGCTTGTGGTAATTGCACGGATTTGGGCATAAATACAAGTCCACAGCTACTCCAGCAAGGCCACATTTCCTAAACCTTCCACACAGTTCAACTGTGGACAAAGCATGAAGATATATGAGCCTATAGGAACCATTCTCATTCAAACAATCACATTCTTCTCCTAGCCCCCATAGGCTTGCATCCATATCATAATGAAAAGTGTATTCAGTCCAACTTCCAAAGTCTGTAGAAGTCTTTTACTATTTTAAAGTCCCAAGTCTTTTCTGAGACTCAAAGCTTTATTTATCTATAACCCTTGTAATATAAAAATTAGAAGCAGATCACATACTTCCAATACACAATGTCACCGAATACACATTATCATTCCAAGCAAGTCAGAAAAGCAGAAGGGCACACTCTGAATTTTATACCTCTGTGTGTGATGTCAAAGTGCTCTTCAGATCTCCAATTTCTTTTACCTTTGTTTTCAGCAAGCACTCTTTTTTCTCTTGGGCTACTTCCACAACTGCTCTCCTCGGTAAGTGTCCTGTGGTTTTGACATCTCCAACACCTTGGGGTCTCCAAAGCAATCCAGGCTTCACCTTCACGGCTTCATACAGCGATTGCTGTTAGCCTACATACCGTGACATCCCTGTTAAACGCCTGACCTCAGCTTCTTTCCTTAACCACAGAAGATATCACAACCTTTTTGTGCTTTTGTCTTTTTTGATAAAGCAAGAACCACAAGTCAAGGATGCCAAGTTCTGCTGCCTGCTGGGACTGGAACCTGGCCCCTCCTTGAATTACATTTGCATTGACTTTCTGTTCCTATTGTCCTTGCTTTTTAGTATGAGGAAAGCCTTCAGACCCTTTCCTTTCACAGGTTGCAGAATTCTCTGGGTGGGGTAGTCCTGAGGTTACCATTGCCTTTAAACCATTTAACATCAGGCCTTTCTTTAAATCTCTAATCTCCTTGAGCACAGGAACTGGCACCAACATGACATTCCCTGGTGCTCTTTTTCTCCTCCAACTGTAACACATTTTGTATTTCTATTTGCTCTGTTTGCTGTTTTCTATTGTAGATCTGCATATGAGTGATTACTAATAACCACAGGACACAGTCTATATGAGGCTGTCTTTCTGTCCCCTCTGTCAACAATAATAGTACCAAACTCTTCAATTTAACCTCTGGCAGGTTTTTAGGATGGCAAAAATTAACCATATTTTTGGCCAAAACATCACAAGAATGGTCTTTAATGTTTATTCTGTCTGAAACTTCTATATCTGGGCCTCCACAGTCTACATTGCTCTCAGCATTATTATCTTCCATGCTCCTACTACGATGGGCCCAGTACCAGGGTTCAATTGCTTTTTAAATACTAAGCCCAACATCTTCTATATCTTTTCATCAGTCAGCATGGTCAGGACTGTCAAAATGGTTCCCCAGTCCCTGGAACCAGCTTCTGTCTTAGTTAAGGTTACTACGACTATGAAGAGATTCAATTGACGAGAACTAGCCCACTCAAACATGTGGATCTGGCAGGACTTACCTTTCTTTCCCATTCCTTCTGCCTTGCTAAAACTATTAGATTACATTCCTAAAGCTAACCACCAAGGTCTATTTCCTTATTTGATCACTTCCTCCTTCTGAGGCTGACTACCAAGGCCCAGTTATGAAAGTATTAAAGTCCAACTATCAAAAAGCCCCTTTGCTTTTTACCTAATTAACATGCCCAATCAAAATTAAACACCTCATCCTAACACTAGAGTAATGGTCTGCTCTGTCTCTTTAATAGTCAAGCCATGCTCCCCCTCTCCCCCCCAATCCACCAAGGAAAGCTGATCTTCAGCTTCCAGCCTGAGTCCTTTCCTTTCCATCTCCCTCTCAAAGGGCAACTTCTGTCTCTCTTTTCTCCCCACTTCTCCCCTTCCCCCTTTTTTTCTCTCCCCCATCTCTCTCTCGGCCTCTCTCTCTGCTCTTCTCCCCTTTCCCCTATATAACCCACTAAATAAATATTCAACGTCACTCTGCATGGCATGCCTATCCATGTCTCTGTCTCTTGCTCACTGCATGGCTCCCTGCCTTTGGAGACCTGTGGCATGTCTACCTATCTCAGTCTCTCACCACCATGCAGCTCCCTCCTGGAGCTTGCTCCCTACCTGGAACTGACTGCCATCGTGGTCCGCTGTGGTCTCAGGCCCACTGCCCTCTGCCTGCTGCCTCTCAGAGACCTATTGCATGGTCTCATGGCTCACTGCCTGCTGCAGCCGCTTAGGGATCAGCAGCATTTTACTTTTACCATTACAACTAGGTCCCCCACCCTTTCCTTTATAAACCATGATATGCTTAAATGCCTCATCTTCTCCCCTGGATGCAGAGCCATTCCTTTGTCTCTTGTCTCTCTGGGACATATACACCTTCCCTCTTTCCCTTGTCCCCGTCTCCTTCTCCCTCATACCCTGTCCCCCTTACCATTGTACCCTAGCCCATTCTAGCACAGACCTCCTCTTAAACATTACACCTGAAAGGCCATTTGCTGATGCTTTCTGCCAGAGTCAGAAACCAGCAACTTTAACATTTCTTCCATGCTCAATAAAAGATCTCTCTGTAAAAACAAGTGTTTCGGTGTAGTTAATGTCAATCCAGGTTCCAGGAGGAAGATCCACTCTCTGGGGTCTCCTTCAACAATGACTAATTCAGCTTACAAAAGGAAGAATTTAATTGGGGTTTTCTTGCATTTTCAGAGAGTTATTCTAAGACCACCATAGCAAGGAAGGAGTGTGTCACCAGGCAGACAGGCATGGTATTGGAACGGTGGCTAAGAGTTTGCATCTTTGTTTGCAAGCAGAGAGGAAGACTGAGCATGCAATGGCCTTTTTAAACCTCAAAGCTGACCACGTGTGACACACTTCCAACAAGACCACACCCACTCAAACAAAGAAATGCTGTTATTAGCATTCAGGCATTATGCCTGCCTACCCTGTCATCTGGCAAGATGCACCCAGGTCGTACCCTGGCCAGTCCAGTATCCTAGTCTGTATGCAGGAGCAAAGGTTCCATGGAGAGGGGGTAGGGGGAAAGGAGTGGGATGAGGGGGAGGGAAATGGGAGGCGGGGAGGAGGTGGAAATTTTTTCAATTAAAAAAAATATTTTCTAAATTCCCTTTGCTCTACCACTATATTACTTCTCTGAAAGAAGATTTGAAAGATTGATATTAAATCTGGAATCTTTTATAATTGTTTTTTCTGATAACTATCGTACAAATATATAGTAAATGTTGTCTATTTGCTTTTCTTTTAAAGATTTCTTTATTATTTTATATGAATAAATGTTTGCTTGTACTTATGTGCACCACATGTATGCAGTATCCACAGGGGCCAGAAGAGGGCACAAGATCTTCTGGAACTAGAGTTATAGAGGGGTATAAGGCAGCATGTGCATGCTGGGGACGAAGCCTTGGTCTTCTACAAGAACCTCTGAGCCATCTCTTTACCCCATCTTTCATTTGTTAATGACTAGCTTGTAATTGCAATTGCAGCTTTACTCTTCCATCAATAAATTGGGATACAGTTACAAAAAAAAAAAAAAAAAAAAAAAAGGAACAAGCTCTACCCACTCTCTTCCTTTCTGCCATTCTCTCTGAGGAAGCAGCTTTCTGTCTTCTTTGTCTGCCTGTCTGTCTCTCTCTCTCATTCGTTCTTTCCTTCCCATTTCTTTTTTTCTTTTTTTTTATTTATTTTTTATTAAAGATTTCTGCCTCCTCCCCACCACCACCTCCCATTTCCCTCCCCCTCCCCCAATCAAGTCCCCCTCCCTCGTCTGCCCTAAGAGCAATCAGGGTTCCCTGCCCTGTGGGAAGTCCAAAGACCATCCACCTCCATCCCGGTCTATTAAGAGGAGCATCCAAACTGCCTAGGCTCCCACAAAGCCAGTACGTGCAGTAGGATCAAAAACCCATTGCCATTGTTTTTGAGTTCTCAATAGTCCTCATTGTCTGCTATGTTCAGCGAGTCCGGTTTTATCAGCCCCACCCAGCAATCTCTGCAGGAGCAGGTACAAAGTTGTGATGCCCGTTTCCTTTTTCTCAATAAACTCCACACTCAAACACTTGTCTGTATGGAATATTTGTCTGTCTCTCACCCGCAAGGTCCTCACCTCTCATGGGAGCCTTGCTGGTCCCACTGATGCTGTAAAAACAACACATGCCTCCTGCTCCTAAGAGTCCACCAACTGACAAATAAAGAGCCTCTGAGGGTCATTCTTTTCAAATGACAACTGCCTTTCCATAAAGAAAAACAATAATGTTCTTCTTTTCTTAAAATACTTCTCTTGTACTTACTTTTACTTGTTATTAAGCTTCAGGAAATACCAAAGCATGCATTTGTGAGCTTGTGTGACTTAAGTATAGACATAAAAAACAAGCTTATGCAAATATTTTCCTTGGTAAGGTTCCAAGCCTGCCCATCATATTCAAGTGTGTTGCTGTTTCTGTACTATCTGACATTATGAGCTGTCTGTTCTGTAGTATCCTGATGATCTATGTGACTCTAGTGTAATAATCATATGGGCTTCTGATAAGAGGAGAAACTAAATTGTAGAAAGTGTCCTTCGGGAGGGACTCCTGCTAATTTATTATCATTGTCTTAATTCTCACAAGGAAGTAAGTCCAGCAAGATCTACATGTGAGTTACTATTCTTTTTCAAATCTTTGCCTGAAAAAGTACATGAATCAAGTTAGTGATGCCCATCCTGCAAGCAAATTAGTATGAAAAACTTTAGTTACTTGTCTATTGTCCATGATCCCCTTTTTTCCCCCAAAACCTCTATTTAAAAGAGGAAATATGACCCTAAGAACCACTCCCCACTCAGAAGTGGACACAATCAGTGCTTTGTTTATAGACCACTAGACCACGGATTCTGGTGCACAAATGTCCTCTCAGAGATGCTGAATTGCCCTGGAAAGCCCAAGAAGAGCTTTGTGCCAGCGACTTCCCTGAACTGTCTTTGAAACTGACCTGATTAAATTTCTGCTGTGGTAATTTTCTTTGAGATCTCCCGAATTACTTGAATGGGTTGAAATAAACTCTCTGTCTTTGGCCTGAGTCTGCTTAGAAGATCAGGGTACATTAGAGGTTAGCAGGGCTTCCATCTCAAATTGTAGGGAAAGCTCTTGGAAGGTTTATTAAAATTTTCTATTCCTTCTACTTGAGTTATGACTTCTTAATTGTCCTCTCTTATCTCCTGTCCTCATCCAAATACATGACATTTATCTCCATATAGATAAAGACAAAGGATAATACATTATTTTAGATATCTTTACTCAAGAAGCAAATATTACACCAAATTAAGACTAGGACGAGCTCATTTCCAGACCTTGGAGCTGTGGCTGTTTCCTTTTCTCATTTGTACCCAGCATTACATTAGTCGTTACTGACTGATGCCTGAACTTATGCAGGGTATGCCTAAATGTCAGTCACCAATGTTATTGGTACTTTCCTGGGATGCTTTTTATCTGTGCATGTTATCAACTGTAAGAGACACTGCATGGAGTCAGGTGATCTCTGGTTTTGTAGACAGATATTAAGTTGCACACAGGAAACAGAAATGAACTAATAAAAAGAATGATGATTTTTAATAAGGCCTAATATGATACCAAAGAAATTTTAAAATGCCAACATAAGGGCTGATACTCTTTATAGCGTCAGATAAGGACCACTGATTAAAAGGTACAATGACCCGTGTCCCCTATGGCTAGGCTGTAGAAAAACTCATCAGGAGAACACCTAGAAAAGAAACCAGCTTAAGGCACCTGGTAAAGAACTCAGATACACAAATAGGAAACCAAGTGGAGAGTGTAAGGACAGATTGTATACAAATATTCCTCTATGAGGTCCCAAGTCTGTCCTTCATATTTCTTTCCCTAGGCAGGGAATGAACGGATGCTACTAAACCTCTGAATCTGCTGATGACAGATATGCCTAGGGGATGTTAGTTGCTTCTGTGCAATCTAGGCAAAGACATCAAGAAGCTGATCCAATGCTTCTGATACAAGTGAATGTGTGAAGTACGATAAAAAGAAAAAAAAACTAGAGATGTAGTTCAATAGTAGAGCACTGGTTTAATAAGTACAAAGCCTTGGGTTATATCCCTAGAACTGAGAATAAACTAAAAAGTGACCCATAAGTGTATGGTTGTTTTTAAGAAACGTGCATCTAGAGAAAACAAAGATTTCAGGTAGATAACCACATGTCTCTTGCACTTATGCATATCTTACAACGAACACTGATTTACTGGGTGCCTTTGTTATGAGCTGTCTTTCTAAATACGTTTCCATGGTGAATAGCTTCGGAAGATATTTTGTCTCTCCAAGAGCAAAGCAAAACCAAGCGTTTTCTCTCTCTCTCTCTCTCTCTCTCTCTCTCTCTCTCTCTCTCTCTCTCTCTCTCTCAAAAGCCTCAGTTTCCCTGTGCTCAGGACTTCCCTTCAGAAGGAAACCCAGTATGTGCTGACCTTGAACACTCCTGAGGTTATTGAGGGAAATGACATTACCACTTGCTTAGCTGTGAGCGTGAATTCCTATGTGACTCAGCGTCTTTGTGACTTCTGCCAGACAGCCTAGGAAACCATGGCAAGCCAACTTGCTGTTTTAAGTGGTAAAAAATCCTAAAGGCTTATTAAATTTTTCTAGTTGTGTTTTGATTTCAAATTTTACTTGTTTTTGTTACATTCATTTCTTTTTTTTTTTGTACTTGTTTATTTATTTTTTTTTTCCTTGCTGATTTTTTTTATTAATTAATTAATTTAATTATTAAAGATTTCTGCCTCTTCCCCGCCACCACCTCCCGTTCCCTCCCCCTCCCCCAATCAAGTCTTCCTTCCTCCTCAGCCCAAAGAGCAAGCAGGTTTCTCTGCCCTGTGGGAGGTCCAAGGACCACCCACCTCCATCCAGGTCTATTTAAGGTGAGCATCCAAACTACCTGGGCTCCCACAAAGCCATTACATGCAATAGGATCAAGAACCCATTGCCATTGTTCTTCAGTTCTCAGTAGTCCTCATTGTCCATTATGTTCAGCGAGACCGGTTTTGTCCCATGCTTTTTCAGTCCCCGGCCAGCTGGCCTTGGTGAGTTCCCGATAGATCATCCCCATTGCCTCAGTGTGTGGGTGCACCCCTCGCCGTCCTGAGTTCCTTGCTCGTGTTCACTCTCCTTCTGCTCCTCCTTTGGATCGTGAGACTTCAGTCCAGTGCTCCAATGTTGGTCTCTGTCTCTGTCTTCTTACATCGCCTGATGAAGGTTAATATTCAGGGGGATGCTTATATGTTTTTCTTTGGGTTCACCTTCTTATTTAGCTTCTCTAGAGTCACGAATTATAGTCTCAATGTCCTTTATTTATGGCTAGAAACCAAATATGAGTGAGTACATCCCATGTTCCTCTTTTTGGGTCTGGGTTACATCACTCAGGATAGTGTTTTCAATTTCCGTCCATTTGTATGCAAAATTCAAGAAGTCATTAAGACAACTTCTCACTAAACTGCCCAAGTTAGCTTCACACTTGTAATCCTCCTGCCTCCAGTTTGCCTAATGTTGAAATTACAGAGTATGTCATAGAATCTGGAACATTACAGTTTCTGATTGCATTTTTCCAGAGTTGTGATCTCAAGGATATAACATTAATAAATTATTTCAATAATCTAATAATTATGGCTTGTTTTTCAGGAGAGATAAGATATTATTTTAATATTTTTGTTTGTTTGTTTTCAGGAATCTGACATTTACCATGCAATTAGTGTTCAATCTTTAGAAGACAGCGTTTTCTCTATATGGACAATAGAAATCCTGATTAAGTCCCATCTAAAACCATCAATGAACTTCCAGCTTCTGCTTCAAGTATTGCCTTACTGGAGTTTCAGAGAAAGATGGCTTCATGGCCAAGTGGGTTTCAAGGATTCCCCTATTATTCATAGTTCTTTTACACTGTGCTTTTCATTCTATCTGCCTAAGTAAAAACAAAATAGGTATCTCAAAATATATTTTTTATTGTCAATATACAGATATTCCACACCAGACTAGTAAACAGTAGATAACCACCATCTATTTAGTGCCTAAGAAACAGCTGAAGTAGAATAAATTAGATTTAGAATTAAGACTAGTTGGAGAATTCATATTTTTAATTACCTACCCAAATTTGACACTTATAAATCTGTTTAAAGTTGTTTGCTTATTCAGCTTTACATGATATGATGACTATTGGCTATTTTGGAGAGTTTATCACTTATATTTTTTGACCCTGAATCTTGGTACTCTTCCCAAGATTTAATCTTCTTTTAGGCCTTTTCTAGCACTCAGTTCCAAGAGTCCTAATTTGTTGAGTTGAGGAACCATTTTCTTTCTAAATTCTTTTTTTTCTTCTTGTCAAAAATACAGCAGACTATATGTATTAATTGACAGTAAGGAAAAATTAGTATATAAATGTGTGAATAAACCCATTTTTGTTATTCATTGCTTTGGAACCACTTTCCACATTTTGTATCACAGCTGGAATGAAGGGATAGCAATTTTCTTTTTATCTTCTCCTCCTCCTCTTCTTTTACTTTTCAATAGGTTCGTAGTAATTTTAGTCCCTTCCAAGGAGTGGAGTTTAGTGAAATAGTCAAATCAATTCCAGAATTTAGAAACTGTCAATGCTGAGGCTTCACTTGACATCCATTTAATTCACAACCAGTGGTAGGTTTCCTATGTTTCCTGGAAGTGTGAAATGGATCCAGATAGGCCAACCCTCACTACTGAAGAAATCACCTATTGATTGTGATTGCACAAACACAAAGACTCTCCATGGTAATGTTTCTCTGGCAAGTGTCAAGATGACCATATGACTGATTGAGCTTAACTGATCACCGTTTTGTTAAACAGACTGAGGTCACTGGTTAAGCCCAACTGCAGCTGTCAGTTCAGTTCTCTGCTGTGCCAGCCTTCGTATGCATAGGAATATAAGTGAAAGCCAGATCCTCTCCAAATGATATCAGTTACAAATTTACCGTGACAAACGCTGAGAGGGATCAAGTCCATTCTGTGTTGTCTGCTTTGTGTTCATAATGGTCATATGTTCACGAATAACTTCCTCCAACAAATGTTAATTATATTACTGCACTTATAATCATGTCTCAGGGAAAGAGAATTTGGCTTGATAGATACAACACTCATTGTAGAGTTTTAAAATTGTAAATAAAAAGAGAATTAATCAAAAGTGGACCAAAACAAATCAAATCAAACTAAAAACCATCCAGAGCACAGAAGTTTCAGTGTGTTTTACTTCTAGAACTGAGATTATTCATACTATCTCTATGCATGTTCAGTGTCAGTGAACTAATGCTATTGGGAGTTATTTTTGAAAGAACTCATGTTTCTCTATAGCAAATCATCTTCTCTCCCAGCAAAGCTGCTTGTACTGTTAGCTTAAGGTAATTAAATGTACGTTTTCTCTACATAAATGCAATAGTGAACATGGAGACTTGTTGGTGTTGCCTTCCCTTGATCCATCAGCTTGTATAGTTTTTGTTCTCTATATGCACTTACCATTTTGTGTCTAAAAATGAGTGTTCAGTATAGACATCTAGATCCAAGTGAAGGTGTACTATTCATTTAAATATTACTGGATCTAGCCACATGTCCAAAGCTATTTTGAGAGCAATCAGTAAACCGTTACATATCTGATAGATATAAATTATAAATATTTATCTATATATAATTTTTCTGTTTCCTTATGAAAATTTCATCTGATAATTTGCATGGGGAGGTATTCTAGTAACCAAAGATTTGCATTTCCTTCCTTTCAATCTACCCATGCTTTTTATGTGGAATAAAATCTTAGGTTTTTCTTTGCCATGATCTGAGGGTATTTGCTATGTTACCAGATGGTTCTTCTGCTACACTTGAGGATCCTACCATCTGACAGACTTTGTCAGGGCATGTGTCAGTAACGCCATTCATGGGGAAAGTCTTCCAGATGACATGCCTGTCTCTGAGGGCTCGTATCTAGAGCATGTGTTATGTCGTTAGAAGCCTCAAGTTCACACATTAAAGACATTAGTCTAGTCGTAAATTGCTGCAGGTCCATCAGCTCAGTGCCTGGAAGAAATTGCATCTGGCAAATTCACAGTGCCTGTCCTTCTTCATCTTTTGTGTTTAGGCTCTCAAATGTATTTTGAAATGGTTGTGTGGAGGGACAATTCCATTTTCTTTTTGAAAAGTATTCCACAGGCACTGAGGGTTTTTTTTTTTTTTTTTTTTTTTTTTTTTTTTTTTTTTTTTCCCCTGGACTGGCAACCAATCAAAATTTATGAAGACTTTAACGTCCTTTAGGATTTGTGCCTGGAAGAACATCCTGTCTATCTTTGTCCTTGCTCTGCCCTGCACTCAGTAACTGATAACCCCTGAAAACATCAGCCTGTTTTGATATTATGCTATTGTCTCCTGGAGAGGCAACACTGTCTCACCACACTCTGTTCTATTTTTAACAATGAAACTGAGTTGAGTTAAGCCACCTTTCTCTGCCTACATCCTGTGACAGCTGACAGTCATTAGACAGTGAAATGTCTGGAGGGAGTAGCTGTGATTCTGGGACAGGTTATCAGGCTCTTTGTAGCTGTGATAATACACTGAGTGTATTAGCACGGTGCCCAGCTCTTGTAAACGTGATCATCATTTCAGTATTAGCAAGGACGCCCAAACATTTGCAGTGGAGGTGAATGGCCCCCTTGACTCAGTTCTGCATATCGTGCAACAATATGAAAATGATGATAGTCAAGTTTTATTGAGAATTTATGTATCAGGTGCGCTCCTCGGAAGCTTCAGGGCTTAGATTCAGTTTTCTAGATATTCCTCTGGAGAATGTAACTTTATTGTTGTATATGCCTTTTTGTATTTGGGGAAAGTGAGATGTGGGCGATTAAATGAATTAACTAAGGTCCACAGAAGTGGTTCTCTAGGTCCACAGTTAGTAGGTGGTAAACAGGTGCATTTGAGCTTCAGAGATCATATTCTGAAACCATCACTCCAGCGAAAATCAAAGTACCTCAGTGGAAGAGTCCAAGTTACCTTGGCCTTTTATTTACTCCCTAGCTCAGAAGAGTGCTATATCTTCCATAGGGAAAGCACAGCTTCTATCTTTCCCTTAAATATTTATATTTTTAGCTGGATAAGCCACACATATGTGAATCCTAGTAAGGTACCTTTGAAGCTAGCTAGTCGATCCCAAGTGTGAGCCTGTTTGTGGAGTAAGATTAAAAGACATAACCCAAGCCCACAGCTTGGCAGCCATGGGAATATCATGCCTTCTACTGTTTCTTCTCACAAAAATTTGTTGGCCATTCACAAGGATTCTTAGAAACCAGCAGTAGGAAATTTAACTCAATAAGAGTCATATCAAATATATATATTAAAAGCAGCATGTTATATGGAGAATAGGTGGAAGCATTCTTTTTCACCAAAAGTTAGTAAACAGACAAAGATACCCACAATTTCCACTGGCTACTTAGCATTGTAAGGGCCTGCTGCCATTGCAAGAAGGAAACAGAAAGTAATTTAACAGTTAGGAAAAAGAAAATAATTAAACTAAATGGGATTTTCAAAAGGTCATGAAGTATGTTTTCAGGCATGATTATTTGGCATTGGATAGATCAGGTTGCATTCATGTACTAAATTAATAGAAAAAGAGGCCATGAATTTGAAAGAGAGCTAAAAGGGGTACACAAGAGAGTTTGGAGGGAGGGCTTGGAAGAGGAAAATGATACATTATATTATAAACTCAAAAAAAATAAGTGCATAAAAATAAAGAAGTATCAAAATATGGTCCCTAAAGTAAATTGGGGATAAAAGTTTCTCATCAATAGTCACACTGTTAAGGTATGGCTTAGTTTCTTTTCCTGTTGTCAGAATAAAATGATCTGAAAGAAGGTGCTTTAAGGACTGTTCAGTTTGACTCACAATTCAAGGTTGGCTCATTATGGTGGGAAAGCTAAGATAGCAAGAGCTACAAACAACACCCCCCAGCCAGGTCACAGAGAAAGACAAATGGGTACATACATTTCAGTTCTATTTCTCAGTTTATTTCCAGAATTTCCGGAAGGAGATGGGGTCACCCACAGTGGACCTTCTCACTTCAATGAAAATGATCTCCACAGGCATGGCCAGAGGCCCTTATGGCAGGTGGACCTGGGTCTAACGGTGCTGTCAATTGAGATTAACCATCACATAAAGCACCGAGAAGATATTCTAACTACACTCTCTTAGGTTTCCTGTCTTGAGAAGCTTTGAAAATTTTGGTAGACTTTCCCAAACATTTTCTACTGAATGTTATTGGATAATTTAGTCAAACAATCAGAACTATTTACAAACTTCCATATGGTGCTATTACAGAGAACAGATTAAAACTATGGTGTTCAATTAGATTTAAGTTCTTGTAGGAAATAATTCAGCTCACGCATATTAGTTTTTATAGGCATATAATGAGAAATTTTGAAAACATAGGAAAGGAAGAACAAATCTCCCACTAATCTAGATTTCAGAGCCTTATGCCATTTGGAAGTAAATGCTATTTTATCTCATTTACTGTAATTATGATAGATTTAACCATTTTATACAAAATTCCCACAATTATAACTATTTAAGGAAAAATTGGCTAGGGCCAGAGTTATGTGTCATACCATTTTATATCACCCATGTACATATAAAGTACATATATGTAGTAAATTCTGAAACACTGACGTAGTTATGTACCTGTATATACAAATGCTGGCAAAATGTATTTTCCAGTGTATAATAGTAATGAATGTTGGTAAGATGAATTTTTCCACTATCATTGGAATACACACACACACATATGTATCTGTTATTTATTCATAAACTTAAATGGAATTGTACTACCTACTATGGAAAATAAAAACTAAATTTTGTAAAACAGTGTTTTTTACTAAGTTTTACATCACTAAATCATGGTTTTTAATTTAAGACTCATGAGGCAATAACTTGCTTATTTGTGAATGAATAATGGGAATAATTACATTAGCTATTTCACAGGATAGTAATATGGATCAAATTACATAATACGTACTTACCAGTCAGCTGAAGAGTTTTAGAAATCATATCCATGTGTAGGTAAGAAGAAAGGAGTTGTAGTAGCTAGTTTGGCTGAAGGTAGGAGGCTTCTGGTTGGACTAGGGGCTTGTTAGTAGCATACTGAATGACTTTGGGCAAGTCATATTCCCTCTGAGATCAGGTTTCTCCATATACAGATTTCAGAGACCAGGGCTATTTATATTATGAAGGGCTCTAGTTCAAACAATTTTTAAATTTTAATTACAATATAATTATATCACTTTTCTCTTTCCTTCCCTCCATACTCCCTCCCATGTCAAATTTCTTCAACCCTTCCTGTATCCTTCATTTATCCCATCTTTATCTTTTTCTTTAATGATTGTTGTTTTGCACACACACACACAACACACACACACACCTGATCAGCTCAGTTAGTGTTGTTTGTGATGTATCTGTGACTTCAGGTACGACTGGCTAGTTGCTCATCCCTGGAAAAGACTAATTCTGCTTCTGTCTGCAGTCATGAGTTGCCTGCAGTTCGTCTTTGGTGGGACATCCTGAGATTTCCCCATCCCATATAAGCACATCTGAGGTACTGAGGTATTATGGCTGTATCCTCTGTCATTTATGGGAGACACAATCTCACAGCAGACTTCCTTTTCCTCTAGCTTTTACAGCCTTCCTTCCTTCTCTTCTCTGATGTGATGTGCCTCAGAAACAGGTGGTGGGCTGCAGATGTACCAATTGGGGATAGGCACCCCACAATCATTGAACTCTTTATTTTTGTCATTTGCAGTTTTCTGTAATTGTCGCTATTTGCTGCATAGAGAAGGTGGAGAGCTATAGTGACCTGTGAATATCAAGATACATTTTTAAAAGATAAGATCTCTTGAGTAAATTGGGAGCATGGGGACCTTGGAGGAGGGTTGAAGAGCGGAGGGAAGAGGCAGTGAAGAGAGCAGAGAGAAAAATGTAGAGCTCAATAAAAATCAACCAAAAAGATACATTTTAAAATGCAGTTAGGGTTTATGCGGATCCAGTAACTCGGCAGCTGTAGGTTGCCTAAGATCCGTGAGTTAACTAGCCCTGGACAGCTGGCTAGATCTCTACTATGAGGCATATTTCCCTCTTGTTGAGCAGGCCTTAGCTCCATCCAATGAAACAGCTGTTGGTAACCCCCGACACATGAGTTCCTCTACTGCATCATTCGAGATATTTTACTCTGGTGGTCGCTCTTGTGATGCATGGGCATCACAGTGGGGTAGAAATATCCATTGTGTGCTCCCTTGTTAGACTGCACAGCACCTTCTGGGACTATGAAAGCTAGACCTCTTTAAGTAGGCTCTCAGGTCACACCTGGTTTGAATCTTGGGAGTCCTGTGTACAAGGTTGTGGTGTCTTTAGCAATAGGGATTAAAGACAAATGAGAAACCCACAAGCCAATGTCACTGGTGAACTTTGATTTCAAAAACACCTCAATAAAATACAAACCAAATACAGCAGCAGTTCTTCACCTCCAGGTCATGGTCTGATATATCCAGGATATCAGATATTTACATTAGGATTCATACCAATAGGAAAGTTACAGTTATGAAGTAGCAATGGAATAATTTTACGGTTGGGGGTCACTACAGCATGAGGAAGTATTATAAAGTCATGGCATTAGGAAGATTGAGAACCAGTGAAATATAGTGGTGAAATATATCAAAAAGATTATCTATCATGATCAAGTTATCTCAGAGACGCAGGGATGGTCCAACATTTATAAGTCAATAAATGTAATAAATTACATAGGTGGACTTAAGGAAGGATCATTTCAGTAGGCAAAGAAAAGCATTTGATAAAACTGAACTGGTTTTAAAGGATATAAGCATATGAACATCTCAGTGTCTATTTCAAGTAAGGACAAGATGATACTCCAGTTCACAAGTTATCTCAGGGCCCTGTCTCTTCTTCCAACAATATGTCTACTTGGAACTTTGTCTTTAGCTTTAGGCAAGGCTCCCAACATAGGTACATATACACCAGCAGCTCGACTGGCCAGCTCCCTGGTGGCAGCTCAGCAAAGAGCAAGTAAATTTGCCTTTTACTGTTGCTGAACTAAACTCAGGCACTCTTAATCACTCCAATTCCAGAGGAAAATTAAGTCTTCCTATTGCTTAATTTACATAGTAAAAATAGCAAAGTCAGAACAAAATTTTCAAAAACTGAGACTTAAAAGAGAAAATTTAATCTTTTAGAAGAAAGTGGGAACGACTAACTTTACAATAGCAATTGGGAAAAATTTTTGATAGAAATAAAGCAGTAATAAACCATACTTCACAGAATTAAATGTTTCTGATCATGGAAGAAAGGGCTAGGAAATAAATAACTAACATAACAATGAATGACTTTGCAATATGTGACTTTTATAAAGAAGATGTGTCTAGAAACCAAAGACCACATAAAATCCAGTATTTAAAAATAAGGAAATGAGAAGAAGGATGGAAGGAGATTGTAAAAGAAGGTACCCAAAAAG
Source organism: Chionomys nivalis (assembly GCF_950005125.1). Lineage (NCBI taxonomy): Eukaryota > Metazoa > Chordata > Mammalia > Rodentia > Cricetidae > Chionomys > Chionomys nivalis. The sequence goes on along the minus strand of NC_080086.1, from coordinate 177,972,640 downwards.
CAGCTGTGTGACAGAGTGAAATGCAGACTCCTCCACACTCTGAGAATGACTTGAGGTCAGAAAGACTTGAGCTACATTGTAATGGTGAACACCAGAGCCACTGGGGTCTCCACAGTTACAGGCAGGTAAATGTTGTATCTTCTTGGACAAGAGGTTTGCAGCTTCTTGTCACTGCAACTGTGTAACTGCTGCTGACCTATTGTTTAACTCTGAGGCATTCATAATAGAGACAGGAAGAAACATCTCCACATCAAACACTTCAGAGGACTGTTTCTAATACCTGCAGTTTTAGCAGCCTCCAATCCAGAGACACATATGCATAAATAAGTCAAGAGATGTGCCCATTGCATCCCATTTGTCTAGAATGTGAATACAGGAATATCCCTCAGCAGTAAAAAAAGAATTACTCAGCTCTGTAATGATAAACTCCTCAGTCATGTTGAGCAATGGAAGCTGAACACAGTGTTAGTTTGTGGGAAAAAAAGAACAGATAAACAAACAAAATTAAAAAGGAATATTCACCAAACAATTCATTCCAGGAGTTAAAATGTGACTAGGGAAAGGACAGAGGGGACGGTTGGAGACAGTAGTGGGCGCTGTATCCGTGAGCTGGTGTTACTAAACAGTCCCTAAAGGGCAAGACACCAGATTCATTCCTAACAGTTTCTACAGTTACTCCCGTAAACTGATGATGTACAAACTGACAAAGTGTGATTGGGCTTTGAGGAAAAGTCTCTCTTAAGCCTAGTTTGGCAGCTAACACCTGTAATCTTGCTGATAGGGAGGCAGAGGCATGATTGCCAGGAATTTAAGGCTAGGTGAATTCCAGGACAGCTTAGGCTATAACATGAGACCTATTATAAACAAACAAGCAAGCAAGTACTTAAACCAACAAATGTCTGTTTTCCCCTCTCTTTAGTTCCTGCTAAATTATAACATACAATTAAAATCTTATTTTTATATTTTGGGACAGGGTCTCACTGAATAGCCTTGGCTGGTCAGAAACATGATATATAGACTAGAGTGGCATTGAGCTCACGCATATACCTGTGTCTGCTTCCTGAGTACTTATCTTAAAGGTATGTGCCAGTACATCACAGTAGATTTTTAGATCATTGAAACATTACTTTCTTCAGGATGAATTACAGTGACTTACTTTTTAAAAGTTGTGGCCATGTAGTCTTGGGTGCAGATCAGTGTGGAGTATTTGTCTTGCATTCAGAAAGCCTGGGGTTGGTTCTCAGCATCATGAAAAACAGAATAACACAAAAATAAAAAGAATACTCATGTTACGATGATTAAAAATAAAGCTTTAATCAAATCTTTTTTTATTTTATGAGGCTATAAGATTCAAAATGTCTTTTGAAGCACTTAGTCAAATTCTCTACTGGTAGCCAAGATAACATTTTTTTTGTCCTTTAACAATTGTAATTTTAACTATGATAAAGGCCAAAAGTATCATTTTAAAATGAATGAGTTTGCTTATATAATTATGTATGGATTAGGAAGGAAGAAGCTTCTCCATCTGACAGTATGGCACAACATGTACATAATTTGCAATGCTAACTATCCATAACCTTTTCTGTCCTTGCCATAAGAAGGATTTTGCTACATGATTCACTTTGCAATGGAGTTGCAAGGTAGTCATTATTTTCTTAAAAGAAACTACATTTATTGTTTTAATCAAAGAAAGACATTAGGGGAGAATGCAAATTGATGAACCGGCAGACATTATGAGTGGCTGCAGCATTTCATACATACATGTTTCTTTTTATACTGCTGTACATAAACCATCTACCACAGTGACAGAAATACACCAGAGGTTTCTGTGCTTCACGTGTTGCTTAGACCATGAAGACAGCAGCCCAACTGCTATTCCACATGCTTCGGAGGCTAAGACAAAAAACCTCAGAGCTGGTTCAAGGCGGCCTAGGCAATGGTATGACAATGTCAAAAAAAAAAAAGGAAAAGATAAAGAAAGGAAAGAAAAGAAAAGAAGACCTGGAAATACTGCTTAGTGGCAGCGTATCAGTCTATCTTATGCATTTAAGAAAAAATGTACTGTACTGTTTATTCATTTATTTTCATATCCTGAGACTATAGTGCATGAATATATCAGCGGTGAGACTAGGTGGTATATACAATCTCAGTACCTATAAGGAGAGTTTATAATAGGTGAAGCCTTAGCGAGAAGTCACCGACTGAGTGTCCTCCAGTCGCAGCAGCGTGGTAATAGAGGTAAGCAATGAGAAAGCGAGTGCTGCTGTGGGCTAGAGCTGTCGCACAAGCTTGGCTTGGCTTTGACAAATGGAGCATGAGAGGATATTTGATGGCACAGTTGTTCACTCCGACAACTCAACAAGATTTTATCAATTTAGTTCCCAAAGGACAAGCAGAGATGAGGTCAAACCATGTCCACAACAGATCAGAGGGAAAGAAATTGAAGTAAGTTTTTTTTTTTAAAATGTTCTTAATATTATGTTCTTTAAATACAATAACAAAAATCAGAAGCTTTGATTTATTTTGAGCTCCAAAGTTACTTGTGACTTTTGTAGGAAATTGAATAGGACTGTCTTCCATCAGAAATCTGAGCATTCTTGATGATCGAGAGGTTTTTTTTCACCCTCCAACTTAGAGAAAAGGACCATAGCAACATGAAGAAGCAGATTCAACAGTCATTCCTGAACAAAGGGATAGCTTTATGAGTGACTCATTCTTTTTGGCCATGATTGAAGATGAGTTTTCTAATAGGTGATCCTTTTGAATTTCAGTTTTCACTTGCATTACCTTTACTGTTCCTAAGGGCAAGTGAAGTATTTCTAAATAATGTATTTATCTCAAAAAGATGGAAGAAACCATCTATTGGATAAAACCTTAGTGTCCATTTGGAAGGTCAAGCCCCTCTAAGAGTGCAGCGAGTCTTTCTTTATGCCTGAACTACATCACACATCCTACACAAAAGCCAGTCCCCAGGTAGAGTGGAATCTGTCTCTGACTCAGTGTGTGCTGTTACTATCCAGGAGACTGTGTTAGCATTAAGATAAATAATTAATCATTATTAAAAACACTGCTGCCATCATCTCTATCTTCTGCCTCTCACCCTAGCTAGAACCTTTCCAATAAATTGCAGGGCATGGCTTGATTTCTCGTTGCTGAGACAAACAGAAAGCCTGCCCAGGGACAGCCTAGTTCAAGAAATAATCACTGCAGTGAGGTTTCTACAGCACATGGAAGCAAAGCTATTAATATTTCAACATTGAGTGACCTAAACATAATTAGATTATTTGAAGTTTAACTATCAATTCAGTTGGAGGATATTATGAGTTGCAGTCATTCAGTAAAACTTGAGTTCTAAACTTGAGAAGTACCTCAAACAAATCATTTTGAAGGGCTGCTCCCTGTCACTTTTATTAGAAACTAAAACACACCAAGGAATTCTGTTTCTTTTCTAAACATTCTAATATGTAGTTATAACAATCATTTCATATTTTTCTAAATATTACTAAAAACACATTGATAGTTTGAGGAAAGGAGATGAAAAACCTACAACATTAATTTAAAAAACTGATTTCATTTTTCTTTTCTTTCCTTTTTTTTTTTTTTTTTGATTTTTCGAGACAGGGTTTCTTTGTAGTTTTTGGTTCCTGTCCTGGAACTAGCTCTTGTAGACCAGACTGGCCTCGAACTCACAGAGATCCGCCTTCCTCTGCCTCCCGACTGCTGGGATTAAAGGCGTGGGCTACCACTGCCCGGCAAAAACTGATTTCTTGTTTTCCATCACAAGTAAAGTCACTGTCAGAATCAAATGCGAAACATTTGAAAGCAGAGAATATTAATAAAACATTTCCAAGCTCTGACCAAATGGAGTACATTTCATCTGTGTACCCCAAACATTAAGAGGGGTAGCAAAAGCAGAACTCAGAAATTCAAAGGACCTCCAGCCTGCCTACCGATACCCGCTTTCAAAAACAGAATGGGTAAAATGACAACATCTTTAATATTTTCGTGTATACTATCATGTTTGTTGAAAAGTATCTGAAACACTCTCATGTTTGCTCACTTCAAATGCAGAGGGCAATAATGGTGGTGGGAGACAGAGTCGATAGTCATTTTTCAGAACTGTATTATAAGACTCCAATTATATAGCTCATGGAGCTATCAATGAGAATTTAACTGTCAAGCAGGGTAAGTAAATTTTAACAAACAATAACATATTAATCTAACTAAGCTGAGAAACACTAGTATGCTAAGTGTGGAAAAGATGATACCAAATAAAAATTCTATATTTAAACAAAAATGTAGAATTTAAAAAAAAACAATCTATCTAGGGAGCATAGTACTAAAATAAACCCCATATAACTTTACTACATTTTAATGAGAATACTAATTTAATAACATGTAAGATTAAACATGAATGTAATACACTTTATTATCAAAGACTGGGTGATTAAGAACAACTCCACAGGGTAAGAAGAGATACTAGATTCAATGAAACTGAGATGCACAAATAATAACATAGAACTATGAAAGTAGGGCTGGTAAGACAGCTTAGTAGGTGAGAGCACTTGCAGCTGGTCCTAAAATCCATAGAACGTACAAGGCAGAGGGAAGAAACTCCTACAAGTTTTTCATTGGTTTCCACATGATAAACATGCACCTCTCTCTCTCTCTCTCTCTCTCTCTCTCTCTCTCTCTTTCTCTCTCTCTCTCTCTCTCACACACACACACACACACAGACAGAGAGAGAGAGAGAGAGAGAGAGGGAGAGAGAGAGAGAGAGAGAGAGAGAAATAAATGCAATGTGAAGAATTAATAAATCATTAATAACAGGATCACGGAAATGTGACAGAAGATATCAGCCAGCTTATTGGAGGATAACTATCGCTGAGTTTGTACCCTAGTCACTAGCAACAAGGAGTTGCTTAATCAGATTTCTGTCCTGAAACCCCTGCTTCTATTTGACTGAAAGGCAGTACCTACAGAAGTCTGGGATGTGATAACAAAATAAAATTTGAGTATATTACCTCCTGGGTCAGTCTTTTTGCTGGTTGATTTTTTGTCAATTCAACAAAAAGTTAGATATATTTGGAAAAATGGACTCTTAAATGAGAAAATGCCTCTGTAAAAGACTGGTCTACAGGCAAATCTTTAAGGCATTTTCTTGATTAATGATTGATGTGGAAGGGTTCACATTACTGTTGGTGGTAGCATGCCTTGGCAGGAAGTCTGGACTCCCACATTTAATCAAGATGTTATCTGCAATTGACGCTTGCAATGGAAAAGTTAATTTTCTCCATTGGAATCTCACTGTAGTATCCTTATTACAGTGATTTTATATTTTTAAAAATTTTATTAAAACACATTAATAGTTTGAGGAAAGGAGAAGAAAAACCTACAAAATCAACTTTAAAAACTTATTTCTTAAAGCTAGGCTCCATGTCCAAGAGTAGTGGCCACCACAAAGAGAACTCCGTGTTATGTTTATATTTTTGTATTGTATTGCTTTTTTTCTTTACTGATTTTCTGCTTGTTTATTTTGTTTATGGTTTCTGATTTTATGTTTTTATAAGCTTTGCTTAATTATGTGTATTTCTTGTGTTTTTAAATTTTGGGTTTTTTTTTTGACTGCTAATTTGCTTTTTAAAGAGGGTAAAAGGAGGAGAGGTGGAAAGGATTTAAAAGAGGTTGGGGAAGGGGAAATAGCAGTCAGGATATTCATATGATAAAAGTCTTTCTAATTAAATAAAAATAAGGTAGACTGAGCAAGTCAGTGAGAAATAATTAGAAATTCAATACAAGACAAATGTAGAAGCAAAGTAAAACACATACACAATAATGTTGAGAAAACTTCATTTTGGCTCCTGTCCTGTGTTTGAAAGATATAATGTTTTGAGTTCTTTCTTGGGCATATTAATTTAATCACCTTAAAGATAGTTACACAGGAATGTGCACTGGGGTGTAATGAACTGATTCTATGGAGACATGAACCTCTGATTATCTTTCTAATTACTAAGGCAACGGGCAAAGTATAAGGTAATTGAATGTAACGTAAATTATTCTTGTCTTGGATGATTTCTTTTCTTTCTTTTTTCTTTTTTTGATAAAGGACAAAAAGTTAACTTTATTGACTGCTGATCTTACCATGAAGCACCTATAAGAAATAATTACAAAATAATGCAAGCTTTTTTAAACATACTTTCAGCATCAGTCTAGGATGATTTTTAGTCTAAAGAAAAGACAATTGGCTTTTATGCTTTACTAGCCTATGGTGTAGGAGATCCTTCTTTCTATGTGTTGCTGGCATTGGTTAATGAATAAAGAAACTGCCTTGGCCTGATAGGCCAGAACTTAGGTAGGTGGAGAAGACAGAACTGAATTCTGGGAGGAAGAAAGCAGAGTCAGAGTTGCCAGAGACAGACATGCTGAATTTTATCCCGTAAGCCACTGCCATGTGGTGACACACAGATTAATAGAAATGGGTTAAATCAAGATGTGAGAGTTAAGCCGGGCGGTGGTGGCGCACGCCTTTAATCCCAGCACTTGGGAGGCAGAGGCAGGCGGATATCTGTGAGTTCGAGACCAGCCTGGTCTACAAGAGCTAGTACCAGGACAGCCTCCAAAACCACAGAGAAACCCTGTCTCGAAAAACCAAAAAAAAAAAAAAAGATGTGAGAGTTAGCCAATAAGAGGCTAGAGATAATGGGCCAAGCAGTGTTTTAATTAATACAATTTCTGTGTGGTTATTTTGGAGCTAAACTAGCCTTGCAGCCGGAACAAACAAGCGGCCTCTCCCTTACAACAATTGGCACTCCAATATGTTCAACTATATCCACGTAAAGCCAGAGAAAACTTAAAAAGGAACTCTAGATAAAAAAAAGAAAGAAAAAAATACAGAGTTTGACACAGCTTTTTGCTGTTTGCTGGTGGCTTGCTGTAGCTCCTTTGAGACAGATTTTCCCGACTGAGCTGCAGCAGAAAAAAAGTGGTGGTTTTAAAATGCCAGCTTTCTGGACCAGGCTGCCAGCGTGACCTCTGACTTTTTCAGGCAAGAGGTCTGGCTACAGAACTTTTTAGTTGGGTTTGTGAGCAGATTCCTGCAGCTTGCTTGATGGCAACATGGACTGGCTGTGTGCCTAGAAGTGGGGTGATTCGTGTGGTTCAGAGGCACGAGCGGCTCTGCCATGCTGGACCAGGTGGGGCAAGCAGGCACTGATGTATTACACAAGCAATGACACAACTTGAGTTTTTAAGAAGCACTTAGCATTTTAAGAAGTGCTCCTTGACAGTAAAGAATTAGAGATTCACAATAGAAAAGATTCAGACATAAAAGACCTCTAAATGAGTCACAGTTTCGGATTAATGTACGTAGGCTTGGGAGAAAGAAGAAAAAGAGTTATAGAGAGTCATAAAATAAAGTTAATGGTTTTTTTTTAAAAAAAGAAGGGTAAACAGGAAGTGCATTACATAGGTAATATTATATCCTGGAGTCTTTGATGGAGTTGAAGAATAGATAGATAGTTATATAGTTTTCCTTAGTTATGATAAAAGATAAAGTAGATATAAATATTGTAACTCTAATTCTTACTTGATAACTGTCTTGTTATATGTAATTTAGCTATGTTAAAGTTAAAGCTTTTCTTTTTTGTTTAACAGAAAAGGGGGAATGGTATAGGAGGTCCTTCTTTTTATGTGTTTCTGGTATTGGTTAATGAATAAAGAAACTGCCTTGGTCTGATAAGCCATAACTTAGGTAGGTGGAGAAGACAGAATTGAATTCTGGGAGGAATAAAGCACAGTCAGAGAGAGATGTCATGGAGCTGCCAGAGACAGACATGCCGGTAAACCATTACCACGTGGTGATACACAGATGAATAGAAACGGGTTAAATCAGATGTGAGAGTTAGCCAAAAAGAGGCTAGAGCAAATGGGCCAAGTAGTGTTTTAATTAATACAATTTCTGTGTGGTTATTTTGGGGCTAAGCTAGCTGGGCAGCTGGGACAAAGAAGCAGACCCTCTCCTTGCAACAAGTCTGTGATTTTGAATATTACGTTCACTAGCAATGCACACACACACACTCACACATACACACATACACAGGCATGCACACACACACACAGATGGTTCTATCAGTAAATTGTTTGAAACTTACATTCAATAACAATAACACACACGTGCATGCATGCATATATAGATGGTTCTATCAGTAAACTGCTTGCTGAACAATGGCAGGAACCCAAGTTCAAGGCCTAACACCCATGTGAGAGTCAGAGGCAATGGCACACATCTGTAACCCCAGGAGGTGGCAGATGGATAATGGGAGCTTATTGGCCAACCAGTCTGTGGGCTCCATTTTACTGACGATCTATCTTAAAAATAAGATGGGAAGCAATTGAAAATGATAGCCAATCTCAACTTTTAGCCTCCATATTATTGATAACACACACGCACAGACATACCTGCAAGTACACATGCACACACCAAATCAACAGGTACCTGCACCACAAAGATAAACAAACTATTTCTCTCTTTCACAATGAACATTAGAACATTTTACATAAGTATTGTGAAGGCTGATATTAGTAATATTGGAATTTTAGAGAGGATGAAATTTGCACTTGTATTTAGTTTGTTTTGTTTTGGTAAGTAGGAAAGATAAACCGACATTTCAGAACATTTTGTTGTATGTACCGAGTGTAAAATTGATCCTATAGTGAAGGATTTATTTTGTATTTACATTTATGTTTACTTGAGTCTCATTTACACATTTTGAGATTTTGAGAATAATTTTTCTCACGTCATTGATCACATAGAAAAAATAAACAAGAGATGATTAATAGGTTTTCTGATAACTTGAAATTCAGATCTTCTCTGATTTGATAAGTAAACTAACCATGTATAAATGAAAGAATTGCCCTGAAATGGAATTTATAACTCGACACAATTATTGTGCAATTTTCAAAGTACTTCTGGCTTATTATTTTATTTACAATCTCAATGTCATCAGAGACACCTAAGGTTAGCATATCGTATTCTGTTTTTTAAAGTGCATAGGATTATGTTTATTGATTCCTTACTCTGGCAGGGAAGCTGTTGCAGATCTATGAGCAGATCTTAAGATCAGAGGGGCTTTGTCTCTGTCTACAATAGGCACCGGCATTATGGATGAGCTGGCACTCCCCACCCTTTCCAGTTTCTCTCAGTGAATGCAGGCTACTTGACTAGGTTAGCAACGGATTCTTTTCCACTAAATAATTCAAGACTTGCTGATGGCAAAGAAGTGAATAACAGGACTTCTCTTCTGGGAGAAAACTGACAGGGACTTTGATTATTTTATAGATTAAAAATATTTCAGAACAGCAGCCTAGATTTAATGTGCGTTCTTTCTATACACGGGATTACATTGGGTCAATTTTTATTTTTAATCTTCTCCAAAGATAAGAACAAAATTCCAAGTTTTAGGGAGAGGAATTATTTTTCCTTCAGTTTTATGAATCTGGTAGATTGTGATTGTAAGATGAGTTGACAGGCAAAATTTATTTATTTTTTTAATTTTTTGAGACAGGATTTCACTGTAGCTTTGGAGTCTGTCCTGGAACTAGCTCTTGCAGATCAGGCCAGCCTTGAACTCACAGAGATCTGCTTGCCTCTGCTTTCTGAGTGCTGGGATTAAAGGCGTATACCACCACCACCTGGCTTTAATTTAAAAAATGTTTTAAACATATACTTAACATATTAATATATTTAATATAAATAATATTTTCAGATATATAGTACCCTTTTTTTCTACAATCTAAAAAATTAGAAAATTAATCTTTAAATAAGATAATGATCTTATTTGTAATTAAGATTTCTTTTTTAAATAAAATTTTTAATTCTTTATATCTCAAGCAGTATTTCATAATTTCTCACTGGTATTATTAGAATAAAAATATTGACTATTAATTGCTATGGGATAATGCTCTTGTACACTGTAAAGATTTGTCGCTCAGATTGGTTTAATAAAATGCTGATTGGCCAGTAGCCAGGCAGGAAGTAAAAGTGGGGTGGCAAGACTAGGAGAATTCTGGAAATAGGAAAAGCAGTGATGCAGTCATCTCCCAGATGTAGAGAAAAGAAGATGAGAATGTCTGACTGAGAAAAGGTGCCAAGCCATGTGGCTAAACAAAGATAAGAAATGTGGGTTAATTTAAATTGCAAGAACTAGTTAATAAGAAGCCTGAGATAATAGACCAAACAGTTTATAATTAATATAAGCCTCTGTGTGTTTCTTTGGGACTGAACAAGGGCAGGACCGGGTGGTACAGAAACTTCCATCTACAAAATTTATTTTTTCCATTGTATAAGGTACATTTATACAATGATATATTACTCAGTGGTACAAAAACAGTGAAGTTGAAGAGAGGGAGAAGGGATTTGTGAGCAAGGGAAAGTCCAAGATCATGATGGGGAAACCCACAGGGACAGCTGACCTGAGCTTGTGAGAACTCACAGACTCTGGACTGATGGCTAGGGAATGTGCATGGGACTGATCTAGGCCCTCTGCATGCGGATGAGAGTTGTGTAGCATGTCTGTTTGTGGGGATACTAACAGTGGATCAGGACCTGTACCTGGAGTATGAGCTGGGTTTTGGGGGTCTATTCCACATAGTGGGATACCTCGATCAACCTTGATGCAGGGGTAGGACCTTGGTCTTATCTTAAAGTGATATGGCATGCTTTGTTGACTCCCATGGGAGGCCTGCCCTTTCTGAATGGAGAAAAATTGGATGAGGGTGGGTAAATGAGAAGTGGGAGAAGGAACGAGAAGACAGGAAGGAGGGAAAACTGTGGTTGATATGTAAAATAAATAAAAAAATTAATAAGAAACTTTTTTAAAAGAACTGTACACTTTCTCTCTTCTTGTCCCACCCTGCTTGCATCCAGAACCCTTCTCCCTTCTGCCCCCTTTCCTCTTTGGGCACATAACACCATCCAGCTCAGTCTGTCTGGCGCTGGGGGAAAATCCTCAGGGCAAGTAGGCAGGCGAGACTTCCTTTGTTTCATTGGCCTGCCTGCACCAACCAAGGTACGCGCTTTGTTTACGAACTACCCAACCTGCACGGAGATCTGATCTCAGCACCAGGAGAGACAGCAGTGTGGTGAGTTTGTGACTGGCGGCGGAAGCAGCCCTGGACAGGGAACTCTGAAGTTCCTCATCCCCCACCCTATACTCCCTGGGCTCCCTGCAGGGGCTCTACACCCCGCATACTGCCTCTCTCTTCTTGTCCCACCCCGCTTGCATCCAGAACCCTTCTCCCTTCTGCCCCCTTTCCTCTTTGGGCACATAACACCATCCAGCTCAGTCTGTCTGGCGCTGGGGGCAAATCCACAGGGCAAGTAGGCAGGCGAGACTTCCTTTGTTTCACTGGCCGGCCTGCAGCAAGCAAGGTAGGCGCTTTGTTTACGAACTACCCAACCTGCAGGGAGACCTGATCTCGGCACCAGGAGAGACAGCAGTGTGCTTGCATCCAGAACCCTTCTCCCTTCTGCCCCCTTTCCTCTTTGGGCACAAAACTCCATCCAGCTCAGTCTGTCTGGCGCTGGGGGCAAATCCTCAGGGCAAGTAGGCAGGCGAGACTTCCTTTGTTTCACTGGCCTGCCTGCAGCAAGCAAGGTAGGCGCTTTGTTTACGAACTACCCAACCTGCACGGAGATCTGATATTGGCACCAGGGGAGCCATCAGTGGGAGAGCTAATCTTGGTACCAGGATTGCCGTCTTTGGGCACGGAGATCTGATATTGGTACCAGGAGAGACATCACTGGAGCACCAGGAGAGCTATCACTGCAGAGTGCCATCACTGGGAAGGTACAACAGTAGGCAAGAAGACCTGATCCGGTAAAAGAAGATCCATAGGGGAGCATTCGGAGAAAGAGATGGGCAGGTGCCAATGCAAGAATTCACCCAACAATCTGAAAAACTATATGAAACCACCAGAACCCAGCGACCTCACAACAGGAGGACATGAACAGCTTAATCATGAAGAAGTAGATAAAACTGACTTTATGAAAGTGATTGATGCCCTTAAACAGCATGTAAAAAATGCCCTTATAGAAATGGATGAGAAGTATAACAGAAAGTTTGAAGAATTGAGTAAATCAGTGAATGATACCCTAGGAAACCAAGGAAAAACAATCAAACAGATAATGGAAACAGTTCAAGACTTGAAAACTGAAATGGAGGCAAAGAAGAAAACACAAACAGAAGGCCAGCTGGACAGGGAAATTCTAGGTAAATGATTAGAGACTACAGAAGCAAGCATAACCAACAGAATACAAGAGATAGAAGAAAGAATCTCAGATTCTGAAGACACCATAGAGAAAATAAACACGCTGATCAAAGAAAACAGCAAGGCCAACAAATTCTCATCACAAAACATTCAGGAAATATGGGACACAATAAAAAGACCAAACCTAAGAATAATAGGAATAGAAGAAGGAGAAGAAGCGCAGCTCAACGGTCCAGAAAATATATTTAATAAAATTATAGAAGAAAACTTTCCCAACCTAAAGAAAGATATACCTATGAAGGTTCAAGAAGCATACAGAACACTGAATAGGCTGGATCAAAAAAAAAATCCTCTCGCCATATAATAATCAAAACACAAAGCATACAGAATAAAGAAAGAATACTAAGAGCAGCAAAGGAAAAGGGCCAAGTTACTTATAAAGGTAAACCTATCAGACTTACACCTGACTTCTCTATGGAAACCATGAAAGCCAGAAGGTCCTGGATAGATGTACTGCAGAAACTAAGAGACCATGGATGCAAGCCCAGACTACTATACCCAGCCAAGCTTTCATTCACTATAAATGGAGAAAACAAAATTTTCCAGGATAAAAACAAATTTAAACAATACGTAGCCACAAATCCAGCCTTACAGAAAGTAATAGAAGGAAAATCACTAACCATGGAGTCCAACAATGACCACAATATCTCAGACAACTAGAGACCCTTCACCAGCGAAACACAAAGAAGGGGAACACACAAAATTTACTACTAAAAAAATGACAGGAGTTAACAACCACTGGTCATTAATATCACTTAATGTCAATGGACTCAACTCTCCTATAAAAAGGCACAGACTAAGAGATTGGATACGAAAACAGGATCCAACATTCTGCTGTTTACAAGAAACACACCTCAACCACAAAGACAGGCACCTACTCAGAGTAAAGGGTTGGGATAAGGCTTATCAAGTAAATGGACCTAAGAAACAAGCAGGGGTGGCCATACTAATTTCTAACAAAGTTGACTTCAAACTTAAATCAATCAGAAGAGATGGAAAGGGACATTTTCTACTCATAACAGGAACAATTCATCAGGATGAAGTCTCAATCCTGAATATCTATGCCCCTAATATAAAAGCACCCACGTACGTAAAAGAAACATTGTTAAAACTCAAGGCAGCCATCAAACCGCACACATTAATAGTAGGAGACTTTAATACTCCTCTCTCACCAATGGACAGGTCAATTAGACAGAAACCTAACAGAGAAATAAGAGAATTAATGGAGGTAATGAATCAAATGGACTTAACAGACATCTATAGAATATTCCACCCAAATAGGAAAGAATATACCTTCTTCTCTGCAGCTCATGGAACCTTCTCAAAAATCAACCACATACTCGGTAACAAAGCAAACATCCACAGTTACAAAAAAATATTAATAACCACCTGTATCTTATCAGATCACCATGGATTAAAGCTAGAATTCAGCAACAATGCTACCCCCAGAAAGCCTACAAACTCATGGAAACTGAATAGTCAACTACTGAACCATACCTGGATTAAGGAAGAAATAAAGAAAGAAATTAAAGTCTTCCTTGAAGACAATGAAAATAAAGAAACAACATACTCAAACCTATGGGACACTATGAAAGCAGTCCTGAGAGGAAAGTTCATAGCACTAACTGCCCACTTAAAGAAAACAGAGAAAGCACACATTGGAGACTTAACAGTCCACCTGAAAGCTCTAGAAAAAAAAGAAGCAGACTCACCTAGAAGGGGTAGAAGACTGGAAATAATCAAACTGAGGGCTGAAATCAACAAAATAGAAACACAGAAAACAATCCAAAGAAACAATGAAACAAAAAGCTGGTTCCTGGAGAAAATCAACAAGATTGATAAACCCCTATCCAAACTAATCAAACGGCAGAGAGAGAATTTGCAAATTAATAAGATCAGAAATGAAAAGGGGGACATAACCACAGACACAGAGGAAATTCAGAGAATCATTAGATCTTACTACAAAAGCCTGTATGCCACAAAACTGGAAAATGTAAAAGAAATGGACACTTTTTTAGATAAATACCATATACCAAAGTTAAACCAGGACCAGGTGAACAACCTAAATAGACCTGTTAGTCGTGAAGAATTAGAAGCTGTTATCAAAAACCTCCCTTCCAAAAAAAGTCCAGGACCAGATGGTTTCAATGCGGAATTCTACCAGAACTTCCAAGAAGACCTAATACCTATACTCCTTAATGTATTTACAATATAGAAACAGAAGAGTCATTGCCAAATTCCTTTTATGAAGCTACAGTAACTCTGATACCAAAACCACACAAAGACCCAACTAAGAAAGAGAATTACAGGCCAATCTCACTCATGAACATCGACGCAAAAATCCTCAACAAAATTCTGGCAAACTGAATCCAAGAACACATTAGAAAAATTATCCATTATGATCAAGTAGGCTTCATCCCAGAGATGCAGGGCTGGTTTAACATACGCAAATCTATCAATGTAATCCATCATATAAATAAACTGAAAGAAAAAAACCATATGATCGTTTCATTAGATGCTGAAAAAGCATTTGACAAAATTCAACATCCCTTTATGATAAAAGTCTTGGAGAGATTAGGGATACAAGGGTCATACCTAAATTTAATTAAAGCTATATACAGCAAGCCGATAGCTAATATCAAATTAAATGGAGAAAAACTTAAAGCCATCCCACTAAAATCAGGAACACACCAAGGCTGTCCACTCTCTCCATACCTCTTCAATATAGTTCTCGAAGTTTTAGCAATAGCAATAAGACAACATAAGGGGATAAAGGGGATTCAAATTGGAAAGGAAGAAGTTAAACTTGCATTATTTGCAGATGATATGATAGTGTACATGAGCGACCCCAAAAACTCCACCAAAGAACTCCTACAGCTGATAAACACCTTTAGTAATGTGGCAGGATACAAGATCAACTCCAAAAAATCAGTCGCCCTCTTATACGCAAAGGATATGGAAGCAGAGAGGGAAATAAGAGAATCATTACCTTTCACGATAGCCACAAAAAGCATAAAATATCTTGGGGTAACTCTAACCAAGGAAGTGAAAAATCTATTTGACAAGAACTTTAAGGCATTGAAGAAAGAAATTGAAGAGGATACCAGAAAATGGAAGGATCTCCCTTGCTCTTGGATTGGGAGAATCAACATAGTAAAAATGGCAATTCTACCAAGGGCAATTTATAGATTCAATGCAATCCCCATTAAAATCCCATCAAAATTCTTCACAGATCTTGAAAGGACAATAATTAACTTTATATGGAGAAACAAAAAACCCAGGATAGCCAAAACAATCTTATACAATAAAGGAACTTCTGGAGGCATTACCATCCCTGACTTCAAACTCTATTACAGAGCTACAGTAATGAAAACAGCGTGGTACTGGCATAAAAACAGAGAAGTCGACCAATGGAATCGTATAGAAGACCCGGATTTTAACCCACAAACCTATGAACAACTGATTTTCGATAAAGGAGCTAAAAGTATACAATGGAAGAAAGAAAGCATCTTCAACAAATGGTGCTGGCACAATTGGATGTCAACCTGTAGAAGAATGAAAATAGACCCATATCTATCACCATGCACAAAACTCAAGTCCAAATGGATCAAAGACCTCAATATCAATCTGAACACACTGAACCTGATAGAAGAGAAAATGGGAAGTACCCTACAACATATGGGCACAGGAGATCGCTTCCTATGTATAACCCCAGCAGCACAGACATTAAGGGCAACATTGAATAAATGGGACCTCCTGAAACTGAGAAGCTTCTGTAAAGCAAAGGACACTGTCATTAAGACAAAAAGGCAGCCTACTGACTGGGAGAATATCTTCACCAACCCCGCAACAGACAAAGGTCTGATCTCCAAAATATATAAAGAACTCAAGAAACTAGACTTTAAAAGGATAATTAACCCAATTAAAAAATGGGGCACTGAACTGAACAGAGAATTCTCAACAGAAGAAGTTAAAATGGCCAAAAGATACTTAAGGTCATGCTCAACCTCCTTAGTGATCAGAGAAATGCAAATCAGAACAACTTTGAAATATCATCTTACACCTGTCAGAATGGCTAAAATCAAAAACACCAAGGATAGCCTTTGCTGGAGAGGTTGTGGAGAAAGGGGTACCCTCATCCATTGCTGGTGGGACTGCAAACTTGTGCAACCACTTTGGAAATCAGTGTGGCAGTTTCTCAGAAAAATTGGGATCAACCTACCCCTGGACCCAGCAATAGCACTCTTGGGAATATACCCAAGAGATGCCCTATCATATGACAAAAGCATTGGTCCAACTATGTTCATAGCAGCATTATTTGTAATAGCCAGAACCTGGAAGCAACCTAGATGCCCTTCAATGGAAGAATGGATGAAGAAGGTGTGGAGTATATACACATTAGAGTACCACTCTGCGGAAAAAACCAATGACTTCTCGAATTTTGCATGCAAATGGATGGAAATAGAAAATACGATCCTGAGTGAGGTAACCCAGACCCAAAAAGAAGATCATGGGATGTACTCACTCATAATTGGTTTCTAGCCATGGATAGGGGCCACTGAGTCTATAATTTTTGATCCTAAAGAAGCTAAACAAGAGGGTAAACCCAAGGAAAAACATATAGATATCCTCCCAGCTATGGGAAATAGACATGATCGATGGGCAAAAAATTGGAATCTTGGGGGTGGGGTGGGATGGGGATGAGGGGAGATGGGGAGAGAAAAGTGTGAAGGAGAGGATGAGGGGAACTAGGGGAATCGGGGTGATTGGGGATAAAGGAAGGTTGGATAGGGGAGCAGGGAAACTCATACCTTAGTTAAGGGAGCCACCTAAGGGTTGGCAAGAGACTTGAACTTGGAATGGCTACCAGATGCCCAGGGCAATGTCCCCAGTTAGTTCATTGGGGCACCTGAGGATAGGGAACCTGAAATGAACCTATCCTATAATCATACTGATGAATATCTTGCATATCGCCATAGAACCTTCATCTAGCGATGGATGGAGGTAGAGACAGAGACCCACACTGGAGCACCGGACTGAGCTCCCAAGGTTATAATGAGGAGCAAAAGGAGAGAGAACATGAACAAGGAAGTCAGGACCATGAGGGGTGCACCCAACCACTGAGACAGTGGGGCCGATCTATTGGGAGCTCACCAAGGCCAGCTGGACTGCTACTGAAAAAACATGGGATAAAACCGGACTCTCTGAATGTGGCGGACAATGAGAGCTGATGAGAGGCCAAGGAGAATGGCACGGGAACTTTCATCTGGCGATGGATCGAGAGAGAGACAGAGACCCAATTTGGAGCAACGGTCTGAGCTCTTAAGGTCCAAATGAGGAGCAGAAGGAGGGAGAACATGAGCAAGGAAATCAGGACCACGAGGCGTGCACCCACCCACTGTGACAGTGGAACTGATCTATTGGGAGCTCTCCAAGGCCAGCTGGACTGGGACTGAATAAGCATGGGTTGAACCTGGACTCTCTGAACATGGCGGACAATGAAGGCTGATGAGAAGCCAAGGACAATGGCACTAGGTTTCGATCCTAATACATGAACTGGCTTTGTGGGAGCTTAGCCTGTTTGGATGCTCACCTTCCTGGACCTAGATAGAAGTGGGAGGACCTTGGTCTTCATGTAGGGCAGGGAATTTGGACTGCTCTTCAGTATCAAGAGGGAGGGGGAATGGACTGGGGGGAGGAGAAGAGGAGTGGGGATAGGGGGAGGGGAGCGGGGGGAGTGGGCAATATGTGGGAGGAGGGGGAGGGAAATGGGAAACGGGGAGAAGGTGGAAATTTTAATTAAAAAAGAATAATAATAAAAAAAAGAACTGTACAACCGTTAGCTAGAAAATAATTCCAGCTTGGAGGGTGGAGGTGCTCACAAAGTCTTGCTCCTAACTGAGCTATCAATAATTGATTGCTGCTGGCAGATAAAGAGTTGATTTTCTTTAAGGGTGTGGCCCTTGCTGGGTGGAAGAAGTTCCAGTGGGTGGACACATACCTAAGAATATACATCCAGTACTGTAGGGGGTGGTTTTGTGTGTCAACTTGACACAAACTAAACTTATCAGAAGAAGGAGCCTCAGTTGAGGAAATGTCTCTTTGAGATCCAATTATAAGGCATTTTCTTATGTAGTGATCAACCAGACTGGCCCAAGCTGTGTGGGTGATGCCATCCGAGAACTGCTGGTTCTGGCTTATATAACAAAGTGGATTGAGCAAGGCAGGGGAAGCAAACCAGTAAGCAGTTCTTCTTCATGGCCTCTGCATCAGATCCTGCCTGCAGGACCCTGTCCTGTTTGATTTCCTCACCTCAGTTCCATCAGTGATGAATAGCAGTGCTGTAATGTAAGCTAAATAAACCCTTTCCTTCCCAACTTATTTTTTTTTTGGTCGTGGTATTTCATTGCAGCAATAGAAACCCTAACTAAGACAAGCACTAAATAGACAGAATGGATTTTAAAAGATAAAAAAAAATAAGATCCAAAGTTAGAGGAGTGGGTAATGAGAAGGGTGGATCTTATCAGTTTTGAGAGACAGAGGTGAATATGATCAAGCCTACAGTGTATGAAGCTCTTAAAGAATTAATAGAAATACACACTCAAAGAAAGTACATCTTTCATATCCTCTGTCTTACAAGCACAGAGAACATATTAATAGGATGGCTTTAAATGATAAGATGTTTACACCTTTATATAATTCATAGTTTGATTAAGTGATGAGGTAATATAAGATTTACAAGTCACATGAGATACAAACCATACCTATTTAATATAAAGATGCACATATTTACATGTATGCATTTTTTTTCTGTTTTATTTTCTTAAATTACAGCAATGGAAAGGTTGTGATCCAAAAGCATAGAGGTATCAAAGTTAGATTTCCCATGACTGGCAATATGTTTTTTAGATGTGTTGTTCTTCATAATAAATGTTATCATTAGTGTTGTATGGCATTTATAAAACTGCAAAAATACATGTATGAAAAAATGCAATTGTAATTTTGCAAATATCAAACAAGTATCTTTCTGCATAGTAATTTTAAAACTACTAAAATAGGTCTGGAGAGATGGCTCGGTGGTTAAGAGCACTCATTGCTCTTGCAGAGGACCTGGATTTGATTTCTAGTACCCACATGTTGGTTCATGGCCACCCATAGCTCCAGTTCTGGGGGTTCCTTCTTCTGACCTCTGAGGACACAAAGCACACATGTAGCATAAATGCAGGCAAAACACTCATGCATTAAATAAAATGAATAGAGCTAGTAAAAATTTAAACTGTTTAAGTCAAATAATTAGGCAAGAGCAACCAAATGGAGCAAGTTTGTGTGTGTTCATTATTTCCACTTTAAATGGAAGTTACACAGTTTTATCAAAGACGATTAGTAATTATCTTGAAAATCCCCCCTAGAAGAGCTCTCCTTAACTTCTCCACAGAGAACGCCTGCTAATTTGCAGACATTATCAACAGTGGACCCAAGTTTAAAAATTCATCCTTTTTTTTTGAAGATGTGCTGTCCCCCCCCCCCCCCACTGGCTTGGGCTTGGCTTTCCAGTCAATTTACTGTGGATGGAAAAACCTATCTTGGTCATGTGATGGTAAGTGTATTTGGCTTAAAACATTTATTTTTTTCATTTATCCTTCCCCTAAAAACTGATGAAGATCTGTGAATGCCAATTCACATTGGAGTTGTGACCATACCATCTTACTGATTGATTGGAAGTGCAATGATGTGGAGATGATGGAATGGTTCAACTCCAGCTCCAAATTGTCCTAGAACACCTTGAGTACTTAATGGGCATTTACTTTCCTTCTTTGTATGTGACCTTGTCTTAGAACACCTTTGGCTTAGCATCCATCTGAGCCAACCCTGACAAATAGAGCTTTGTGCCCTCTGTCTACACTGTGGGACAGCAAGTTAGCAGAGGTTCTTTTTGAGTACTTAGTATTTCACCATTGTGGCAAAAGAACCAATGTTTAAGTTGTAATATCTTACTTTTACTGTCCTTCTTTGTATGTGACCTAAAGTTTTTATGAACATTGGGGAAATCTTTGGAATGTGCTAACACACCTATAACTTCCAGCTACCAGAAGGCTGAGAGTACCATTGACTAACCCCAGGCTGAGATGCCCCTGCTTTTCTTTGTTCTGTTACCACAAAATTTCATGGAACTGTTACCATCTTGGAACATGGTGTTTAGGGAAACTAAGTTTCTGTTTGTGACCTCACATATTGGACTCCAGGAAAAAAAAAAAACTATCTCTTTTGTTCCTTTGAGTTAAGAAATGAATCTTTCATCAATAGTTTCAATGTTGAATATATGAAATAGATAATGTGAACATTTAGAGGAACCCAAGGCAAAGGGATAATAAAGATAATAAAACCCTGAACAAGATTTGCTGTAACAACAGACACTGTTATATTCTAAAATATTTTGGTGGAACAAACCCTTGATTCTCAGTTTTTAGTACTTATGAAGTAGGAGAAATCTCAAATTGTATAATCAAAATGACTTTGATATAAATGAACATTTATTCAAACAAACCACCACTGTGCATAGAAGAGATTTTTGTTTGTTTGTTTTTGCTACAGAGTTGTCATGAACCATGTTGAATGATAATTTTAATAGTATCTTAGACAAAATAATTCCTGAATAGAACTTACGTGGTTCTAGGATGTCACCCTAATGAAGCACAGGTTTATAATAGTGCTTTGCATGTTGAGAGCACAGGGTTGTTTCTGTAACATAACATGTTAAAATTATATATAACACTATATTAAATTAAGCACCGCTTTTCTACAGTTTCTATCACTGAGTGGTTGAATCTGAAATTAACCTGTTGCTTGACAAGTATTGCAGAGGTAGTACTAGGAAGGGAGGGGGCAGAACTCTGGCATTTACATACTTCAAGGGTTGCTGTGGGTCTTCAGATCAAGCATGTCCATGAATCTGACTTCGTTTTAACTGCTTCTGCTAAAGATGGGGCTGGAGGAGCTTAGAGATTGTAAACTTCAACCAACAAATGTCTTTAGTAGAGCTCCTTTATGCTGTCATCGAGGGAAAGCTGCACTTTTCACGTTTGTTTTGCTGTTGTGTCTTGCTAGAGGGCTGCAATACTGCTGTTTGGGAACAAACTGCAAATTATTGACCTGTAGCACTGAGAAATTCTTCAAGAGGTTATTTTGGATGCTCTTTTAATAGCACAACAGGCAACGATCATGGGCATATTGGGCGAATGTGTACACAGTTTGTGTGTGTGTGTATCTTCGTGTGTGTAATCTTGATGAACATCTTAACCAATGTTTTTGTCTTAGTAAACCCTTTACTGTTTATCTAGTGACGGTTATAAAATTTACTCATTAATCTCTAAAATAATCTCTAAATAGATAAATCACTTAATAAATCTCTAAATAATCTCATACTGTACATTTCAACTCCAGTTGTTGATATTTATTTTGATACTTGATAGTCACAGAGATAATGCCAACAAAGAAGGAATAAGTCGAGGAGAAACATCTGGAAAAGAAGATCTACAGCCTTTGCTTTGAAATTTATTGTTGCTTTATTACAAAAATTATTTCTGTTCTTAATAAAATATATGTTTTTTTTTTTTTTTTTTTTTTTTTTGTTTTTCGAAACAGGGTTTCTCTGTGGCTTTGGAGCCTGTCCTGGAACTAGCTCTTGTAGACCAGGCTGGTCTCGAACTCACAGAGATCCGCCTGCCTCTGCCTCCCGAGTGCTGGGATTAAAGGCGTGCGCCACCATCGCCCGGCTTAATAAAATATATGAATAGCAATAAAAATCATATTCTAATCAATCTAATTGATATTTTTATCTATTTCTTTCCAGAGTTAAATCCTGAAGAAAAAAATATGCCGTCATGTTTTTTCATCTTTTTTATAACATTTCTTTGGTATCAAAATATGGCATTTTAATAAAAGATACACTACACCTGTAATTTATTACTTCCCAATGTGAAACACTGATTGTATAAGCCTCAGCTTTCAACTTATCAAGAAGAAAGCAGAATAAAACTATTAAAAAGGCCCACAGAATTACAATTATAAAGAAGAGAACTCCATCCTTCCCAGTGTGAGCCCCCTTATGAGTTGGACAATGCAACCATATACACACAAGTATCAAAAATGGATTCAGCAAGTTGTATTTGTGTACACAACCATATACACACAAGTATCAAAAATGGACTCAGCAAGTTGTATTTGTGTATGTTTGTTTATATATACATACATATATATATATGTATATATCCAGATATATATGCAACAAGTCTAAGAGGCTATCAGTTTAAAGTTGGGGTCTTGGGAAAGATTTGAGAAAGAATAATTGAGAGAAGCTAGAGAGAAGAAATGGGGGGCATTGAAAAAGTGTTGCAATTCTATTACAATTAAAACATATGGAAAAATGAATCTGATAAAAATAAAGTGTTCCTAATAAAAAATTAAATTATGTTCTTTGTCTAGGCATGTGAAAATCTATCTGCATAAAAAGAAGCAAAATCAAGCAAAAATCCTTATCAGTTATGTGGGATATCATTCAACATGGTCATTGCATAATGGAAGGACAGGAAATAACCTTAATTTTTAAACTATTTTACTAATTTTCTCTGAGCAATTACTTCATTTTAATATCTCAGAGATTTTAAAATGGTTTAACTATAAGGGATTAAGTAAACATATTTTAAATAACATATTAAGCTATAACGTTATTTTGCATATATAAAAAAGTAGATTAGAAAGAAACACAACTTCCCTCCTAATTCCCCTATAGAAAGGGTGAATCTGAGTGTAACCTATTGCTTGCCAAAGGAAAGGGGATGTAGGATGTGGATGGATGTTGAAAGAAAATGTGAGAGAAGAAAATTCTGGGACTTTGGAACTAAAAGAACCTCACTGCTTTCACTGGGGTCTTCTGGAGTATCATTCAGGAGACTTTGATCTCTAAACATGCATGGAACTCTAAAACTCTGCACTGTCTTGATGCCAAAGCTCTCCATGTGAAGAGGAACAGATGTCTAATCAGCTGCCAGCTATTGCTGTCTTTGAGCCCTATAGTGATATTTTGTTTATGATCTAACAAATTAAGCTTGCCTGAAGATCAGAGTGCCAAGTTAGCTACACTAGTCAGCCATACAGGCCGGACAGTGGTGGCACACACCTTTATTCCCAGCAGCCACACTAGTTAGCCATAGAGCCTGGGCAGTGGTGGTACATGCCTTTAATACCAGCTAGAAAGGAATAAAAGGCCGGATGAGATGGAAGCTCACTCTCTTTTCAATCTGAAGATTTCATAGTGGTAAGAGCGCTCTAGTGACTTGGCTGCTTTGCTTTTCTGATCTTCAGGTTGAACCCCAATATCTGTCTCTGGGTTTTTACTATTCATGCTACAGTGCCCAAGTACCAGACAAAAATCAAGAAACTTCCAGTTGATTCCAGGCTTAGCTATGCCATGGCTTTACCTTCATGAGGATGCAACAACAATAATAAATTAAGCTACTTAAGTGCTTAACAATTATTATTAATAAATTAAGTGCTTTAGAGTAGTTTACTACACGTATTATTGGGAGCACACAGGGTTCAAAGGAACAAGCTCATAACTTTAATTTCATCATATCCAAATTAATGTGTAGGACAAAATGATTCTTAAACCATGATGGAGATAGCATCTTATGGGTCCATAACTTGGAATCAGCCACCAGCAAGCAGCAGTTCTAGAGTTCCTGGTTGTCTGTATATCCTAATTCCATTTGGGTTTTTATATGATATCAAAACTAAGAAACATCGAAGGGAATTATAAAGCCATTTATATTGCTCTGACTGATTCATGTATTTCCTCTGAGCAAATTATGGTTACATCAGGTAACTGCCATGTGGCACAGTGATATTTTGCTGACTATAACAGCTTCAGTAAAAAGGCCGGGCCAGATGTGGTGGCACTGGCTGAGGCAAGGTAATTTTAAATTCCAGTTTAACCTGGGTGGCAACAAAACCTTATCTCAAAAAAAAAAAAAAAAGATTGTGTGCATACAGGTTCCACGTGTAAAGTTTTACCCTTCGTTCAGCTATGATAAAAGTCCTTGCAAAAAAAAAATAGCGGTTTTCTTTAGAAATCTTAATGCTGCAAAGGTAGCTTTCTGAAGGAGAAAGCAGGAAATCCATGATTAAAATCAAATCATAATTTTCAGGAAATAACTTTAAAAATTCCCTTCATGCTTAATATGTCATCACTAAAAACCATCTAAAGAATTTGGAGTTGTGACAGAGCAGGCCTTTAGTAAGGAAATAATATGTGTATCATAATCACCAACTGTGGCACGGTAAACACCAGTATTTTCCTTTCAAAATATTTATCATTTTTTTTCAGAAGAGACATGTGTATAGAAGATGGAAGTAACCTCGAAGGAAAGAACAGATAGAGACACCAAAGATGGTTGGCTATCAACCACGCCTTCGGCAGAGTCTGTGTTCTGCTGAGTATATGCAAGCAACTCTTTTCCTGTTCCAACAGAAAATTTAAGGTCATTATAAATGCTGAGTCTTTAAATAGGAGACAGGGAAGATGGACAAAAGAAACAAAAGGGAAGACAATATGGAAGACAGTCCTAAGAGGACTTTATTTCCTTAGGGGAGTTGGGAGCATGGACACACATGCATACACGATGGAGGAAGGTCCTTGATTGAATAATAAACTGCTTGGCCGTCATAGGTTAGAACATAGGTGGGTGGAGTAAACAGAACAGAATGCTGGGAGAAAGAGGAAGTGAGCTCAGATGCAGGGCAGCTCCTCTCAGAGCCAGATGCCAATGCAGCTGCTCTCTCTGGGGCAGATGCGATGAAGCTCCAACCCAGGATGGACATAGGCTAGAATCTTCCCGGCAAGTGCATCTTGGGGTGCTACACAGATATTAGAAATGGACTAAATTATTACGTGAGAGTTAGCCAAGAAGAGCCTAGATATAATGGGCCAAGGAGTGCTTAAAAGAATACAGTTTGTGTGTTGTTATTTCGGGGCATAAGCTAGCCAGGCAACCAGGAGCTGGGGCAGCAGGAACACAGCCCACAGCTCCTACAACACATACACATATGCATGCACGCAAGCACAACCTAAAGTTTCTTTCTTCTGTTTGACCTGGTGAATTGACTGTAGCTACTTGCAGAACGCCAGCAAGAGTGGAGTTGAAGTGGAAGTTTCTATCCTGTATCAAATGATTTACAATGCATCCACCCCTCATATCAAGGACAGACGAGACCAGACTGGGTGAGTACATTATGAGGTAGTGTTCAACTTTGTCAGCTTGGTGTAATTAAACTTGAGCTTTCTCTGAACATGTCTGGCAGAGCTGGTGTGGTAGATCTACCAGGAGCTTTGTTTGCAATGAAGATCAAGATATTTGAAAATGATACATTAGAGTGTTCCTGGAACATCTTTATTTGGATGACTCATTTCTTTTTCCTTATCTTTTTAAAATAAATTTATTTATTTATTTACTTTTTTTACAACCTGGCCCCAATTTCTCTTCCCTTCCCTCCTCCAAGTTTCTCTCCCCAAACCTCCCCCTGTTCCCACTCCCCTATCCATTCCTCCTCCATTTCTGTTTAGGAAAAGCAGATCTCCCATGAGTATCAACAAAACATGGCATATCAAGTTACAGCAAGAATAATCACCACTCCATGTATTAAGAATGGGCAAGGCCTCCCAGTATGAGGAGTAGAGTCCCAAAAGCCAGTATAAGAGTTGGAGAAAACCCCTGTTCCCATTGTAAGGAGTCCCACAAGAGGAGCAAGCTACACAACTGTAACATATATGCAGAGTGCCTAGGTCAGTACCATGTAGCTCCCTGGTTGTTGGTTCAGTCTCTTTGAGGCCATTTGAGTCCAGGTTAGTTGATTTGGTGAATTTACTTGTAAGGAGCCCCTCTGGCTCCTACAATCCTTCCTCCT
Source organism: Chionomys nivalis (assembly GCF_950005125.1). Lineage (NCBI taxonomy): Eukaryota > Metazoa > Chordata > Mammalia > Rodentia > Cricetidae > Chionomys > Chionomys nivalis. The sequence goes on along the minus strand of NC_080086.1, from coordinate 177,946,354 downwards.
CCTCTTCTGCAGGAATTCTTGAGTTTAGCCTAATATTTGGCTCTGTGTTTGTTTCTGTTTCCATCAGTTGCTAGATGAAGCCTCTCTGATGACAATTAGCCTAGGCACCAATCTGGTCAGAGGAGACGGCCTGTTCAGGCTAAGGTGTTAACAGGGTTAACATCGTAGATTCCCCTGTACCATGTATTTACTTGATCCTGAAATGCCCCCTTTCCATTAGTGTCTTTCAGTACTCTCCCTCTCTGTCCCACCTCAACCTGGGACTGTGTTTCCTCAAGGGGTTGCTGAATGACAGCTGAGCAAATATGAGTCAGTGGATGACTCATACCCTAAAACAGTTTAATTTGAATATGAGTGGCACAAATATTAACCACGTATACTATGTGTCTATGCACCCTTCTTGTTTTAGTCAGACTTTTGTTTAGAACACTCCAACTTTTCCACATTGCTCACATATCTCTAATACTCGTACTATCCATCTTTCAAGAACTAATAAGATACATCTTGTCAGGGAAACTTTCACAACCTCACAAGCCTGGACAAATTCCTCACAGCATACTTCACAACATTTGGAACCTGTAGTTCACTTATTATAAGACTGGCTGCCAGCAAGCCCAAAGGATTCTCCTGTTTTTCTATTTCTCTAGTGTTGGGGCTATGGTCCCTTGCCTCAACCACTGCCTTTTTTGTTTGTTTGGTTTTTTTGTTTTGTTTTGTTTTTTAATCTAGGTTCTTTGAATCTGAACTCAGGTTCTCAAGTTTGTGTGCTAGCAAGAATATCACCAGCTAAGCCATCTCCCCAGCACTGGGATTATTATTTTAAATTCTACCTAGGTTATTTTAATATTCTAGCAGTTTCTGCTGGATGTGTGTATGCCAGAAGTGATTAATTTTAAGTTATTGAGTTGGTAGTTGCTTTGGTGTCAAATTGGAAGGACTAAGAACTTGCAACTCGGGCAAATTCTGCATGACTAAACCGTATCAAATTCTTCTAGATAATTTTATCATATTTCAAGAAGAAGCTAGACTAAGAAATTTGAGATGAAATGCACTTATCTGTAAATTAGGTTCATGAATCTCACTTTACCTGTGATATAGACGCCAGTGATATATTTCAAGAGAAATAATGCATTAAAGATGTGCTGGAGCTTAAAATCATAGAAAGCAAAAGAAATTGAGCAGTGATCTTGGTTCATTCTAAAAGTGGGTCGAAAATAAAGAAAGGAAAAGTAAAAGAAAAACTTGCCTTATAATCATTTTGTTCAAAATCAAAGTAACAGAGTGTGTATTGGTAGGCTTGGGCACTACCGAGAAAACTGAGGTGCTCATGCATATGAAAGGAAGTTCACTGTAACCTCTGTAAGGAAAATGACATTATTTCTCCTTGCTTCACTGATACAGCAATAAAAGGGTAGATTTGAAGGACGAGGTATAGGATGTCTGAGGGATTAGCCCGATGATAGAAGCCAATTTATAGAGTGAATGAATAGAAACTTACCAACCAACCCCATAGTAGCAGTTAGTACATCGGAGGGCAAATGCTCAAGAAAGCTCCTCGTATAAGTGACCTATAAATTATTGCAAGCTTTTGGGAATGAAGTAATAGTGCTTCTAGCCTCCCCCCAGCCTTTGGTCTTTTCTCTCTCTTTGGAAGTATAATTTTCCCCAGTAAACTCTACCTACTTCTGATGATAATCATGTGCCTCTGACCATCTTCTTGTTCTGTATCATAAAAACCTTGAAGTCCTTGTGAGCATCCACCAGACTCTAATATCCGTCAATAACACTACTTTTGCTTTAGCAATGTGGATATGATTATATTTTCATGAAAATACACAAGTTGCATTGCCTGTTGAAATGCTGACCATTTTTGTTTCTTATATATTTGTTTATGGACCTAGCCTTTAACTCACCAGAAAATTCATGGAACCATGATATTATCATCTTTTGTATTAACATTTTTTCTTTTTTTCCTCTTTTTAAATTGATTTTATTTTTCTATGCTTCCTCCTTTACTCTCCCCCCCCCTTCTACCCACTCCCATGGTCCCCATACTACCAATTTACTCAGGAGATCTTGTCTTTTACTATGTCCCATGTAGATTAGATTCATGTATGTCTCTCTCAGGGTCCTCATTGTTGTCTAGGTTCTCTGCGATTGTGAATTGTAGGCTGGTTTTCTTTGCTTTGTGTCGAAAAGTCACTTATGAGTGAGTACATACGATAGTTGTCTTTCTTGGTCTGGGTTACCTTACTCAGTATGATGTTTTTAGATCCACCCATTTGCCTGCAAATTTCAAAATGTTGATTTTTTTTCTACTGTGTAGTACTCTATTGTATAAATGTACTGAATTTTCCTTATCCATTCTTTGGTCGAGGAGCATTTAGGTTATTACCAGGTTCTGGCTATGGCAAACAATGCTGCTATGAACATAGTTGAGCACATTTCCTTGTGGCACAATTGAGCATCCTTTGGGTATATATCCAAAAGTGGTATTGCTGGATCTTGAGGAAGGTTGTTTCCTAATTTTCTGAGAAATCACCATACTGATATCCAAAGGGGCTGTACCAGTTTTCACTCCCACCAGCAATGCAGGAGTGTTCCCTTTACCCCGTGTCCTCTCCAACATAAGTTGTCATCAGTGTTTTTGATTTTGGCCATTCTTATAGCTATAAGATGGAATCTCAGAGTTGCTTTGATTTGTATTTCTCTGATGGCTAAGTATTGAACATTTCCTTAAGTGTCTTTCAGCCATTTTAGATTTCTCTATTGAGAGTTCTCTGTTTAGGTCTGTACTCAAATTTTATTAGATTATTTGTTCTTTTGATGACCAATTTCTTGAGTTCTTTGTATATTTTGGAGATTAAACCTCTGTCTGATATGGGATTGGTGAAGAACTTTTCCCATTCTGTAGGCTGCCATTTTGTCTTGTTGACTATGTCCTTTCTTTACAGTAGGTTTTTGGTTTTGGGGGGTCCCATTTATTAATTATTTCTCTCAGTATCTGTGCTACTCAGGTATATTTAGGAAGTGGTCTCCTGTGCCAATGTATTCAAGTGTACTTCCCACTTTCTCTTCTATGAAGTTCAGTGTGGCTGGCTTTATGTTGAGGCCTTTAATCCATTTGCACTTGAGTTTTGTGCCTGGTGATAGATATGGATCTATTTTATTTTTTCAATACACACTATATTGGGTGGTTTTATGTGTCAATTTGACACAAGCAAGAGTCATCAGAGGAAGGAACCTCAGCTGAGCAAATGCTTTCTTGGGATTCATCTATAAGGAATTTTTCATTTAGTGATCATTGAAGGCAGACCATCCCATGATGAGTGGTGCTACTCCTGGGCCATTGGCCCTGGGTTCCATAGGAAAGTGCATTGAGCAAGCTATGGGAGGCAAGCCACTAAGCAGATCTACTCCATCTCCCGTCTTCATCAGTTCTTCCCTCTAGGACCCTGCTCTGTTTGAATTCCTGTCCTGACTTACTTCATTGATGAATGACAATACTGAAGTGCAAGTCAAATAAACCCGTTCCTCCCCAACTTGCCTTTTGTTCATGGTGCTTCATTGCAGCGATAGAAACTATAACTAAGACAAACCCTAGCAAATCCCTCTAAACTTTTCTTTTAAATGATTGCTGTACTATCCATAATCCAACAATTGAATAAAAACCATGCTAGTAATTGCAGGCAACAGAACCTGAACAAAAGTAATGCAGGAGTCAAATATATTATTTGGGCTAATCAGTGCCGTTCTTTGAAGTTCAGTGCTTTTGTAAATCAACGTTTGACTAGACCCTTGCTTATTTGAGTATGTCACTTGGATTAAGGAGTGTACTGAGCATCTGGTGTTACTGTGCAGCTTGTATTTAATACAGGAAATGCTACCAGGTGTTTTTACAAAAATACACGAAGAGATAATAGAAAAGTACCATTCTCTCAAATTAGTTCTGCACTGAATTTAATATTGCTTTCCCATCTCTACTTTGTCTTTGGGTCTTTGTGACCATGTCTCTGTGTCTCTGTCTCTTTCTGTCTGTCTCACTCTCCCTTTCCTCCTCCCATCTCCATTTCTTGTATATTTTAAAATATACCTGCTTCTGCTTTACTCCCTCCCTATGCAAAGCATCATGTATGTATTACTCTCTGCCATGGCTCCCCAGGCAGTAAAGCAAAGTGGACTACAGTTGTCATCTTCCATTTGGTTTTGAGGGAAATCCGATGTGCTAGATGTGAATGGTCCACCCTGCAGGTAAGTCCATGTATGTCTCCCTGTTTCCAGCTCACTAGACTTTAACCTATTTTACAATAAAAAGAATGCCTTTATTTTTTCATAAGACACTCACTGAAAGGAGTTGAAGAGGAAAATGAAATTGCCTTGAGCTGCTTTTATCCCTGTTCTTGGGAAGGCTTAGCCGAGGTGAAAGTACACATCAGGGCAGGGGACACTCCCATCTCACAAATGCGCTGTGACTGCCTACTGTCCTTGGCCTCAGCAGCCTCAGCAAATACACTGAGAGAGAAGGGAAATTTTTGCTGATGCTGTTGGGGAACTCATCATGAAAGGATTATTAAACTCATTCGCTTTGTACCTGGTTTGTTCAGAGATAAATCCAGCACTGTCATAAACATCATTCTGTTCTGACACTGTGTCTTCTTAGAGCTATAGCATTTGAGAATTATAGAATTGTGACAGACTTGGGGACAATCTATTTCTACTCATCATTTTCTCCCAGAAAAATAAAAACTAAAAAAACAATGAGGCTATCTGGTATGGGTGATTTAACTACATTTCTACAACACCACAGTGAGTTGGCTGGCAGCTCCCACTGGCACCTAGAGGCCACTTTGGCAGGACATGTTTTCTTCAGAAACTTACGTTTTTGTTTTAAAATACTGTGATTGGAATGTACACTTCCTGATTGCATTAATAAATTAAATGGTACCTCTGATAGACTGCCTCATATGGAAGTAACTGGTTATTCCAATTGTTTTAAGTTTTATGGCGACAAGCCTGTATAGTTCCAAACCTCCTGGGTAAGAGGAAATATACAATTAACAGCTAATGTGGGAACAATGTTACTCCATTGTATCTGAGTCAATACAATAGCACAATGCTTCACTAAAGTGTACAAAGGGCAGTGATCCCTAAGGGAGTTTGCAGCCAGTCCAAAGTTAAATGAAAACTAAATGAATAAAAATGAAATGATTGAGAAATACTTAAAAGTTTCCAGTTTGAAAAATAACAGTTTTGCTCTTAGGTGACTCCTTTTTATCTTCCTGATATCGAAATGAACCACTGTATTACAGAATACTTGTGGTATCTACTGAAGTTCTTTTTTCTCCTCTTGTGCATACTTGAGCAGCAATTGACATTTTCAAATTCACTGAAGCCAAAATTGGGAATTTTCCCCTCCATTCTTCCTTCGCTTCCTCCCTCCCTCCCTCCCTCCCTCCCTCCCTCCCTCCCTTCCTTCCTTCCTTCCTTCCTCCATTTCCCTCCTGTCCTCTATGCCCCCTTTCTTTTATTCTCATCTCATTCCTTCTCTTATCCTTATCTTCCTCATCTTATCTTAATAGGTTCTCACACTGTAGACTAGGGTCACTTTAAACTTATAGTAGCTCTCCTGTCTCAGCTTTCTGAGTACTGGGATTACAGACACCATACAACTCTGCCTGGCAGTTCCACACTTTTTGACCTCTGCACACCTGTAAATCTTTAGGAAGGCTCTATCATCGGGATGTTGATGTTGACGCTGAGGGAAATTTCACTATAAAGTAGTAAGCCACGTTTGCTGTCAATTTTCAGTGAGAGGCTGCCTCCAAACTGTCCAGAGGACATCAGAGCACAATGATCTTCTGCTACCCTTTCTGAATTCCATTCTCCAAACTTTGAATTCTGTTCTAGATGGTGAACAGAATTCAGAGATTTCCAGAATTAAAGCAAGGAATACAGACCTTTACAATCTACCTACCTTCACAATCATGCAAGGCAACTGCCAGGTCGGAGGCATGTCTGGGGTTGCACCCATTCAAGCAGTAACAACATCTCAAAAGGGGCTCAACTGCTTGCCTTTGAGAAAACAAAAAATTTACTCCCAAGAAGAAACTGTGCAGTACCCCTAGTACCCTCAGTTCTCAGGAGGCCAGAGATCAGCTGAAGAAGGAAACCAGAAACTGTCCCTGAGGGCAATGGTTTTAGGAAGCTGTGGAGAGGCTGTGGTATAAGGACCACATACTGGAAGCTTGCCTGTATGAAATACCAGCCTGGGAAACTTAGTGAGATTCTGAGAAGAAAATTGGGGAGGTCAGGAGTGGAGCATCTACCTACCAAGTACAAAGCAAAGCTTTTGGTTCATTTACTGTATTTTTTTTTTTTTAAAGAAAGGTAGAGGAATAGAAAGAAACCATGAAGCATATATGGGGTTCCCTTTTCCCTCAAGGTCTGTTGGCCACCAGTCCACAAGGACAAAGTGGCAGACAAAGCAGCAGAGATCTTTGTGCATCCTGTGAGCATGTTGGCAATAACCTTCTGAGAAACAGATTCAGTGGGACAGCTCATCCCCAGAGTATAGGGGATATATAGGATTGGAAATAGTAGCTGTAGAATCACCTAATTGCATTAAGGAGCATGCTCCTAATATATAGCTGGATTACTAGTTGCATGGTCCTATCAAAGTAACTAGAGCATGTTACCCAATTACCATATGGGCATCAGGGGAAGAGCATTTGCAGAGAACTCTGTCAAGGGTGACAGTAGAGATAAGTAGGCAATCTGATCTAGAGACATTCTCCAAACAAGATCAGAGAGAGAACAGGAAGCCCTCATCTGGGGGAAGGGAATCCTCCATGTTGTCAAGTTTGGAGAGAGCTGCCAGGTTATGGTAGACCGTAACTTCTGACCAGCAGGGCCTTCCAATAAGCACACATGTTCTTATACTCTGATACTGAGGATGTATTAAAAGTATTGATACAAGGAAAGGCTCTGATTGCACACATAATGTTTGAGAACACATGTTTAAGAACACATGTTTCTTTCTTCCTTTTTGTTTTCTCTTAGGCCCATAGTAGATTTTTTAGAAGCCTATGAGAGCAAAGTAAGAAAATAGGTTTGTAAATGTCACAAAAGTGAAGTGAGGCATGCACTGGCAAAGAGGAAGGTTCTGGACTGAGCTGGTTTGCAAAGATGTCTGTGGAAGCTGACCTGATAGAATGAGAAGAACTTGAGGAAAAGTTAAACCTTGTTCCACTCTGAATGGAAAATACACAGCTCTCCCACCAGCCTCCACTATCGCTGCCTTAATGTTTTAAAATTGACGATACTGATTGTTTTTGTCAGGGTTTAGCTGAGGCTTCCAGGAGATTTTGCTCCCCATGTTGCAGTGATTTTCCCCATTAGGATCTCATGACGGCTCTAGCACTGGACACACTAAAGTCAGAGCAGCTCTCTGGGTTCTTTGTCTCGGTAGAGATGCTGTCTACCTTGGCTCTTTCTAATATGTTGCTTACCCTAATTTATTTACTAATTTATTTTTTCAAAGTTATTTTGCCCATGTTTAAAATGTAAATGGGATGAATTTCAGTGCTACTCACCTCCAATCAATTGATAATCCAATTACTTGCAGCCAAGAGAGAGACCTCGGCTGCCTGTTGCTGTTAGAATCTTGGCAAATGCTATTTTGAGGCCCAGAATTACACAGGAGCTGACAAGCTGGAACTCCAAAGGCAATATTAATGTTAATACGCTGTCACCTAGAAGACTCAATTTGCATATATCTAAGCAAACACAGGGTCTGTTCTCAGATTTTATTTTACTTCATTAACATCTGAAGACTAAGTTAGCTCACTAAACACACTGAGCAGTTTTTATTCTGTTCCAAAGTATTTTTACTGGGCACTTAATGTAGCTCTCTTTTGAGAAATATGTGAAAATATAGTTTGCAGTGTTCTAAAGAAACTTGTAAGTACTACATGTCCAGGCTCTGAAATCAATCTAAATTTTTAGCTCCCATTTCATCCTCTGTACTAGTTGAGGAGTTGTGTGAATTCATTTAGTTTCTTTAAACCTGAGCTGTCTCTGGGTAAGGGGAAATATTAATGACTACTTGGAGAATTATCAAGAGGGCTGAAAGGCTTATATAATGTCAGTGTGAGCACATAGTAACCTCTCAACAAATACTAACTTTGCGTGTTTACATTTGCACAAAAGTTGTATGAGTCCTCAATACAATTATTTTTGATGTACTCTATTACGTGGCAGATATGTTTGTATATGCAAGTTCATGTATTTATATATGTGTAATGCAGGCCTAGATGACATAGAAAATAACACTTACTTACAAAAAATTATGTGGATTCAAAGGGGGATAGATAGTGGTCTATAAGTACATAGAAAGGAGTTTCTGTTCAGTTAGAAGTCTTACTAAAACTTATTAATAAAATCTAGGAAAAATTCATGAAATAGATACTAGGAACACATTTGGTATAGAATAATGATAAGAAATGAATTTGGATTTCTTATACTTAAAAAAATAAATGGTCCTTCTTATTCACAATGTTAAAATAGGTATGGGAACAAAACTCTGTCATGAGGTACTTGCCTTGTATGTAAAATGCTCAAATTCTGTCTCCAGTGCTGCAAAACAGATAGACACAACTTGAACAATAACACTATTTTCAAAGAGGGTCACCCTGCTATGGTATATATGCATCTTATACATTACTTAGTGACAAAATGAATAAAATCCTGTCAGGTGTGGCAAAGTAGATGAACAAAGACATCATGCTGTGAAATAAGCCAGGAAGAGGCAGATCAATACCACATGTTTTTAATTATACATGCCAGTTAAAGAAAAATAAAAATCTCTGAGACCTGGAGAGTTGAATAGTATTTACCAATGGCTATGAAGGATAGGAAATATGGGTTTAGGTAGGGGTAGTTATTGAATATAAAACTACAGTAATATAGATTATTAACTATTGTTTTGTACCATAGTAGGGTAGAAATTTCTGTAGACAGAAAAAATTTGTTAGCTATTTCAAAATATCTAGAAGAAAGAACCTTTACTATATCCAACCCAAAAAAAATAAAACTTGTTTAAAATGACAGATATGCTATTTATATTGATTTGATTGTGGCCTGGTACATACATGTGCTGAAATACCATGCTGCATTTCATCAACATGGATAGTTACCATGTGTCAATAAATGATTTAAAAATGAATGTTTCTCAATAATATGAGCTAACATTTTTTTTAAAAAAAAACAAATTATCTTTAAGCAGTAGAACATTTTCTATCCCAGAAATTAATGTACAAAAATAAAAGAACAATGAAACCCCGTGTTTCCATTCTGTTTTTAAAGAACAAATGTAATTACTGGAACTTACAGAGTTAGTAATATACAAATACATCTATTTTATCTGTTTTGCATTTAATTAAGGACATCAAAGACACTCCTGTATGACTTTTTAAATTGCCTTTTGCTTTTGAGATATTAGAAATATTTTAAAAATGAGTCTTACTTTCAGAGTGGTTTTGAAAAATATGATGATAGATTAAAGGTGTTTCTTTGGAGAATGTCTGAATTCAAGTTAAGATGGTCATCCAAGCCCTCACGAGAGATGAAGATGAGATCTCGACGAATGACTAGAGGGATGGTGGATCCCTCTAAAATTAGCGTCTTCATAAAGAGAGCTTATGTCCTTGAGAATTCAAGGAAATGGCGACCTGATCTGCAAACCCAGATCTGGTTCTTCTCCTGATGTCAAATTCCCTGTTGCCTTGGTGTCAGGCTTCTCAACCTGCAGAACCATAAAAGGAGATTTTATAGCTGTATAAACTTTCATTGTTTATAATCTTTTCAGTATATGGCATCCTGTAATAGCACCACTGATTAAGAAACTATATAGAATTTTTTTTCTAATACTTCTTCAAGTCACTTAGGTCACTTTTCCTAAGTAAATTTCTCTTTGCTGTGAGTCTCTACAGAGCATATGCATAGATATGTACATTTATTTAATTCCAACTAAACTTTTGCACTTTGATTGTCATAGCAGTGTGTGTTCCTAAGCCCTAAAAACAGTACAAGGGATAGAAAGAATTCAATAAATTCCACTGCAGTCTTTTTAACCGGGGTATTTTAATATCAACCAGAGACAGCTGGCAGTTCCATCTGTTAAAGAATTTCCTCGTACCAGTTGTGAGTCAGTCCCTCTCACTGGCAGTCTTAGGAGAGACCTGCTCTCTGTCATTTCAAGAAGCTGCACATAAATGAAATAATAGCGTGAGAGTGGTTTCGAAAAGTGAGAGGCCCATTAAATGTGTTTCTTCTGAGAATATCTTAACTCCAGCTTGTATGTGGTCCATTCACGTCCTCTTCTCAAGAAACAAGAGAGTATGAAGCTTGACTTTGAGTTCTTGAATTGGTTTTATGAGAAATACTTCACCTGCACGAATCTACCTCTTTCTTAGTATTCCTAAGAGAATAAAAAGTAGGAAAGGAATGAACACTCAAATCAAGTGTCTGCTTCAAACCCTTGGTGCCATGTTTAAAATATATTCTCTCATAGAGGTTGTCTCTTGATGGGAATCAGAAGACAAGAACCAACCACGGGGTTTGAGGTGATGGGGTTTGCTTTAAATGAGCAGCTGCCCCTTTATTTCTCTCTTTCTCTTAGGGAATAGCTGTAGCTTAGCTGTCATTCACTCACACTCCCAAACATGAATCTACAGATGACATATTTCTTTTGTTCTTAGCTCTATTGCTCACTCTCTTCTGGACTTTTGTATCCATTAATCTTCATTATTCGAATTTATTTATCTAATTATTACCTTTGTCATCTGAAGAATCAATTGCATTTAAATACTTTGGGACTTCTCTTACATTTACTTTTGAAGTTCATTATCCTTCTAGTAACATTAGCCTCCCTTGCCGTCTGTTTAATAGATGTAAGGTGAGTCTTGCAAAAGCACTCTTCTGTCTGCTTTGCTTCAGTATTTAGTGACTCTTCTACTTAAGTCATAGATCACATTCCTCTGCCTGACTTTTAAGGTTATCTATTACTTCCAAGTCAGCTTTCTCTCAGCCCCAGGCTATCATGCTTACACAGGCCGGCTACCCAAGTCCTGCCAGCTGCTCATTCTCCATGTATGCCACTCTTTGCTCCTTTTTACTTCTCTGATTCATACTGGTGACATCCTGGAAATATCTTTGTTTGTTTTTTTGTTACATAAGTATTATCAATCACTGTTAGTTCAATACAGATAGTGGGCAGTTCACCCATAAAACAGCCTCCTCAAGTACAAACTCATGCCCTGGTTCCTTTCTTTGTTAACTAACTCACATTTAATTGTATTTATATCTTGCATGAGTATTATTGAATTCCACTTTTTATTATCTAATACAAAGCTGTGCAGACCATCTTTATTTTGCGATATAATTTAAGTTTTTGATGACCATAGTCTCACTCTAATATAAACTGTCTAAAAGACATATTTTTTTTAAAGAAAATTCTAAGACTAGCTCAATATTTTGATAAGAGGTACCTTTCAGTGTGGGCTTATAATTCATTGCATTCCCTAAGGGTTGTGCGTGAGAAATTCAGAAGAGAAGGGTTTAAAGCATATATAATGAAATTATTCATTAACACTGGCCCACTTTTCTGAGTACATCAGTGCTGAAGAGACAAGCCAGACCATAAATAGAGAAAGCCCTGAAGGCAGCAGCTGTGGATGCTAAACAGAAAGCAATGTAAAACAGCAAGAAAGGACCGTGGGACCGTATGAATAATACTTGAATCATATTTTTATTACAGTAGACTGATTCATACTCACTAAGTTCTCACATGGAAGAACTTACTCACCATAAGGATACTTTGGGGTTCAGAAAATAAAACATTAAAATAAATGTAAGTATAAATAAGAAATATATACAACCTGTATGTATAATTACATGTTAACATGTACTATATACATATGTATATATATATATACATATATATATAGTATATAGGGGTCAATTAATGTAATAGCTAATATTTTTTAGAACAGGCACTGTTTTAGATAATTGGCATACTTAAAGCACAGCAGTCCTAAGAAACAAACACCTTTGTCTCCTATTTAAGAGACTTAGAAAATCTTACCCACCCAAGGTTACACAATAACTAGTGGAGTAGATTCTTGACAGGAGTCCAATTATAACTAAATCCAAGTTTTCATCAGATATTGCTTCCAGGAATAACATAAAACTCTATTAATTCACTCTGAAAATATAAGAAAGTATCTAGAGAGAAACTGGAATTACCAAATGATTGGAAGAACAGTTTTGACAGATGAAGCCAGGCATAGAAGAGATGCTACAGGGCTGCTAATCTGGGGTTTCATTTTGGAGGACAAAGTATAAAGGAGGGAACCCATAGAATATAGCAATATGACAACTGAGTTTCCTAGTATTACTGAAGTCAGAGGATGTGTGAAAGAAGACACAAAGGTTTAAACTTACAGACGATGTCACGCCACAGCATCTATTAATCAAAGGGTTAACTTTATTCAGTAGATGAGCCACTGAAGCATGCCAAGCATGGGAATATGTTCAAATTTACATTTCAGGAATGGATAGAGGATGGTTATGTATAGGTCTATAAAAGAAGGATGTGAAATGATTTAGCATATGAGATGGTGGCATCCTGAACTAAAGGAATACAAAGTCCTTAAGGAGAATCACCATGCTGGAGAAATATTTTATCAGGGGTATTAATTGAGTCTAGTCTTATCTTGGTATGGTAAGACAAGGAATTGATAGTACTTGAGGTGTTGTAAATTAACGCTACAGTGACATCTAAGGGTCCTAACCCCAGTCTTGAACCTTGAACCTGCATTTGATCTTGCCTCTCTCCACAGGTGGAGTGACTGTAGAGCTGAAAGATGCACTGAATTTTAATTTGCCTTCTGAATCACACTTTGAGTACGTGTGGTCACAGAATTATTTCCTGGTTCAAACTATTTCACACTGTCCACAATTATCTAAAGTATTGACTTTATGCTCCTTATCTGGTAGTTAATCGGATTGGGTATATATTTTGGCCTGATAGATGGAACATATTTAGTTCTTCAAGGATAGGTGAAAAGATTGAAACCTGGGTGATAGGATCCAAAATATATTAGAGTTGGACTTTGAGGTTACTAGCTTGGATAATTGTGGGAGATCATTAAACAGAATTGTAAATATAGGAGAAGCAAGTTTTATGGAAAAAAATTAATTTTGAGAGACCATGGCAGCCAGTGGCAACCTATAGGTGTTAGAGAAGAAAAAGTGTACTTGGAAATGTATTGGAGCATGAGGCAGACACAATCCTCAGAGACCACAAAAGTATTGCTCACAGATTTAATTAAGCAGGGCTCATAGGGGCTCACAGAGATTGAAGTGACAATCAGGGTCTAAGCTAGGTCCTCTGCATATGTGTTACAGTTATGTAGCTTGGTGTTTCTGTGGGACTCCTAATTGTGGGAGTAGGGAATGTCTCTGCCTCCTCTTGGGACCCTTTTCCTCCTACATGGTTGCCTCATTTAGCCTTGAAATGAGGGTGTCTAGCCTTATTGTAACTTGTTATGCCATGTTCAGTTGATATCCTTGAGAGGCCTGATCTTTTCTGAAGGGAACCAGAGGAGAGGTGGATCTAGGGGAAGGGGGAGGTGGCAGGGACTGACTAGGAGGAGTGGAGAAAGGGGAAACTGCAGTTAGGATGTAATCTATGAGAGAAGAACAAATAAGTAAATAAATCATGGAGCTATCCTTATTATTGTGAAATCCTCTTTGTACATCACTTTATTTTATTCTAATTAAAATATACAAAAATTAAAAAAGAGAAAAACGGTGGAGCAAATTTCCCAGCCTGCATCTCAAGAAGAAATAAGCACTTATGTTTCTTGGGTGATCAAACATTAAAGGAAAATCTTTGATAAATAGGAAAATGAAACCAGAAACGCCTTGAGTAATGGTTTCAAAAGGCCATTTGTCTTTATTTTCTTCCTAGAAAAGAAAATAGCAAGCAGTGGAGTGTCCAATGAAGTTTATTTATTTTGTGTGTTCTTGTGTGTCTTTTAAGTTATTTTTATAAATATTTATTGACTTGTTTTACATTTTAATTATAATTATATTTACAAGACTTCTCCCTTTCCCTTTTCTTTGTCCAGTCCCTCCCTTGCTCCCTGCGTCCAACATCTGTCATGGCTCCTATTCTCAAATTGATAGCCTGTTTTTCTTTGATTAACACTTATATGTGTATACATATATACTAGTATATATGTATATGCATACCCAAATATATAAATACAACTTGTTGAATCCAATTTTGTTGTTGTGATTTATAAATAGCTCATAAATAAATGTATAACTTATTAATAAAAGTAAAATGTTCTCTTAATTTTGTTCCAAACATTGCCTGAAGAAGATTATAAAATCTTGCTAATAATATTCTGCTTTTATGAATTATTTGTACTTACCATAGAGCTTCCACATACTAGTTGCTAGATGAATGAAAAGAAGAATATTTCAGGTTAATAATATCTGCTGTGCCCAGATTACCAAGTCACCCCAGATACAACTAGGAGATTGAGTCCTGTATGTAAAAGCAAAGAGCCTTTATTCTTACACAAGTTGGCACACTGTGGACTCTACATGTGTCCAGCGTATTGAAGTGACCAGAGAGCCCTGAGCTCAATTGGGGTTGGGTTTTTAGAGTAGCAAAGATAGGGGTGAGGGATTTCCTGGGTTCGGGACCCCTGTAGGCTGACATTTGTCTAGAGGTGTCCTGGTGAAAAGTGACAGGTGTGTGCTGGCAGGGGATCCTATCTACAATGGTAGGAATGTTAGGAATTTCCTTTGGATAGTTTGTTCCTGGCTGGTGCCAGTTTATGGCTGTTCCTGGAACCTGATGCTCCCTGCTAAGGCAGCTGCGTGGCCTGGGCCCCAAGTGTGGCCAGGCTGCCAGGGCACCACGTTATCCAAGATACCAATTTGTTTCTACATTTGATTCTACACACACACACACACACACACACACACACACACACACACACACACACACACACAATAAAACAGATTGTTATTTATGAATTGTGAATCCATTATTTGAGGTAATTTTATCTTGTCTCCTTCCTTCCTTCCTTCCTTCCTTCCCTCCCTCCCTCCCTCCCTCCCTCCCTCCCTCCCTCCCTCCCTCCTTCCTTCCTTCCTTCCTTCCTTCCTTCCTTCTTTCACTCCTTCCTTTCTTAATTCTCCCCTACTTCTTTCCAAATTATTTTTGCTGCTTTGTAACTTAAGACACTCTTCCAGAGGAGCCTGTACCATCCACAAAGATAAACTTCCCTCTCTCAGCCTCTGCAGAAGCTTAACTTTGTCTACATTTCTCCGAGTTATAAAACAATCTTCTGTCTGATAGACAGGAGAAACTGTGCTACTATTTGCCATGAAATCAATTACTAAGCACCAAATCAATTACCCCCCCCCTTTATTGTTCTCTGTCTCAGTCAGGCTGAATATGCAGACAAGGTCTATGTTGTCCTCCTTTATGTCTGGAATAGTCTGGGACCAGTCTGAGTTTATGAGACTCTGTCTAAAAATATCAATAAATCCCCAACAACAACAACAATAGCAAAACCAAATGCAAACATCACCGAATTAAAGAATAATTGTGAACTTAGGATCTGGAGGAAGCAATGCTGTTGACTTGCTCTCTTGAGTCATTTGAAGTTCAAGCAATTTAAAACAATCCTGTGTAAATGAGTACTATTAAATTGGCAACTCCTTCAATGCAGGCCATGTCCTGGCATGCTGCTGTGCCTCCAGTTCTCTAATGAAATCTTGTTATATGAGCTATGTCTGTTCCCCTTAGAATTTATAAAAATCAAATGTCTGTAAAAAAAATCAGTTCAAGATGCAATCTCATCTCTGTCGTCTGTTTTCTTTCCTCAGCAGTGCAATCAACACCACAGAGTTGATAAGGAGAGGTAGGTTTTTCTTTTTTCATAATTCTTGTTCAAAGTTGAAGGGCCACTCATGATTGTGGCCTTCCAGATTGAGTCCCAGAGAAGCAAAGGGTCACATGATAAGAAATAAGGAAGCACTATAGTACATGTCTTCTCTTGACTCTCCTTCTTGTAAAGCCAGCAGCTGCCATCATGGGACTCCTCCCTATGACCTGTTCTCCTTCCAACTGTGGCTGAGCATCCTCAGCTCTGCATTTCTATCCTGTAAATATCTCATAATGAAGATTAAACTTCAAGACGTGGGGCCCATGGGGCCCGCAACTCCACCCAAGTCTTCCCCAAATTTAGGCAGAGAAAAGGATATGACTGAAATTGCAGTTTGTGAGATTTTAGTCTTTTAATTTTTTAATCCTTTACAAAATCAGTTATTTTGTCCTGAAACACATACTCACACACAGGTGATGCAGAAGCACTATAATCACATGTTGAATCTAGATTTAGAATTGTTTTTTGTTAATTATTATTATTATTTTATTTATTAGTGTGGTTATCCATAATGGATCTTGAGTCACACAAAACATAAATGCTCTAACCTTGAGCTATATTTCGGTTTGAAAAAAAAAATCTACCCTCCCCTAAACTAAAATAAAGAAAATTTTTAATTATTTTCCACGGGAAAGACAATGTTCTGTAAGGCAAAATTTAAATGATGATACTTCTCTTTTTCCCTTTATTAATGCTAAAACAAAAGAATCATAATACTTGATAAGCAAGTACATAGTACTTGAAAAGCTAATACTGGCCACACACCCGTCTGTTCTGCCCACCCCAACTGCAGTGATCAGTAACAAGGTGAAGAGAATGCCAGTAGTGTATCCGTTTGCAAACTACACAGCCCCACCTTAAAATTCTTAAGTTTTAGAAATGCTGCTTGGATTTCTAGACAGTATATTTAATTTATATTTGATAACCTTGAAGGATGGTAAGATCCTTCTAGTTTAAGTAAGCTGTGCCTTCTTTCCAAGGATGCCATCCCATTCTATTAATTTCCTTGATGAAGTAAAGTTAAAGAAATAAATATCATTAAAAAGATGAACAACTCAATAGTTAATCAAAATTGATACATGTGTCTTTTCAAATCAAGAAGAGGAAAAACTATAGAGGAACAGGAATTAAAATTTCTCAGTGGGGAGCAGGTAGAGCATGGCACGCACAGGGTTGCTTTAGAAGATGAAACTCGTCTGTCTGGCACTGTGGTGAAGATTTCGGGATACTCTGTATACGTCAAAACACATAGAGGTTCATAGCACACAATGTAAACCTGAGTTTGTGTCCACAGAAACTCATGGAGAAGATGAAGGGATTACGGAATGCCTGTGGGAACAAAGGAGTCAACTGTATGACCAGCACAACAAAGATCTCACTACAGGTGTGTCTCTCTGTGTGGTGGGGTACAGCTTTAGGCAGGTACTTTAAATGAATTGTTCTGCAAGTTCTTATTATAATTCAAAATCCATAATCCATGGTGGCATAGCAAACAAGTAGGGGAACAATAAAATAGTGGCCATTAAAAAATTGCAAATAATGTATGTAGACATTTTGCTCTCAGAGAGTGGAACCTTCCTTCACTTCTTGAGCTGCAGGTAGCTTCATCTGAAAAGTGGGACATGAAAATGACACTGAGAGAGGAACCTTAACTAACAGCTGAGAATGCTTACAGTGTGCCAGAGAAGTGTATTAGCACAACTGCAGCACTAGCTCAACCTCTAATGCACTTGCTGTGCAGGCAGAAACTGCATTAGATCCCGGGGAGACACACAAAATCCAGGTGTGGTGGTGCACAATGGTCATCCCATGACTAGGAAGGTCAGGACAGGTGGATTCCAGGCAACGCCTGGCTAGCCCGTCTGGCTGGCATCTACTCCTGACCTGATGTAGTGAGAATTACAGTTCTCCTCATGGTATCTAAGCTCCAGTCAGCATCAGTCTGTCTAGCCATTAGTAAAACACCATGCAAATCTCTAGTAAAGAACATTCTAGAAAATATCTCACCATCCCTTCTCAAATTTGCTGATCATTAAAAAAAAATGGGGAACTAGCCAGGCCACTAGTGGTGGCTCACACCTTTAATCCCAGCACTTGGGAGGCAGAGGCAGGCGGGTCTCTGTGAGTTCTAGGTCAGCCTGGTCTACAAGAGCTAGTTCCAGGAGAGGCACCAAAGCTACAAAGAAATCTTGTCTGAAAAAAACAACAACAAAAAACCAAAAAAAAAAAAAAAAAAAAAAAAAGAGAGAGGGGGGAAATTGACTAATTTCATATCCAAGATGAGCTTTTAGTTAAATATTTGAAAAGAGATATTAATGTTTTATCAAGGACAACTGAGTAAAACACAGTCTTTATTTAACAATGTGTTTAGGAAGGCTCAGATTTGTCTTGTTTCCATAGTATGCTGTTAACATGCATTTTCTTGTGGTAATAAAGATGTCAGTAGTGAGAGAACTGGGTTTACAATTCTATGTATTCTTCACTATTTTTCTGGGAATGTGAAACTACCCTTAAAACTAGTTCAAAAATAATATTCAAAATTGTCATGAAATGTTGGCTAGATATTTTTCCTAAATATTTCCTTAAATGGAGTCAGAAAGCCATATTGACAGAATATGGAACAATGGCTTGAGAAAACACATACTAGGATACTATAACATCAATTTTGCCTAAAATTTTCAAAAGAGAGGAAACTTTGAAAACAGTATTTTTTTCAAATAAAGTTGAAATGTATATATAATATATACCATCATATATATACATATATATATATATGTATATGTAATAACGTTTGCATCTTGAATGTACCTAAATGACCTGTGTGTTTAAGACTTGATCCCCAGCACATGCCACTGTTGAAAGTGTTGAAACCATTCACAGGTGGGAACAAGTGAAAAGACTTTTGGTCGCTGGGGACATGCTTTGATAGGGATATTGAAAGTCCAGAACCTTCCTACTTTCCTTATTTGCCTGTGGGTTGTCATGAGGTAAACAGGCATTTCCACCTTGTATTCTTGCCCTGAAGTTCTTTGGTATCACAAACCCAAAGCAACAGTGCTAACTTATCATAGACTGAGATCTCTACCCCACACTGAAAATAACCTCTTTCTTTTATCAAGTAGATTGCACTAAGTGTTTTGTCACAGTAAAGAATACAGATTAATGCACTCATGAAATGTGTTAATTTCTTACAATCTCCCGAAGTTAAAATAATCACAACAAAACTACACTAACTACAGAACTTAAATGATAATTATTCACAATTTAAAAAGAAAAATAAGGAAAACAGTACCTTTATTTCTCATATTTTTCTTTCATAAATTTTACTATAAATAACTCCATTTCATCTTTTATTCCTATTCAATTTTTAACTTCTCAAGGTTTGTAACATACAGATTGTTCTCTGTAATGAGTTGTTTTTATTTTTAAACTATATTGTGACTAGAATCTTCTCAGTTTGAAAATTTTATTTTTATGTTTAAACTACAGTAGTTTATATAGTATCTCACTAGTTTCCTCTTATCTCTTTCCTTAGTATTTTATTCATGGATGAAATTTTGAAGACTCATAGTCTTTCAATGAATGGATCATGTTTGCATAGTCACCAATTTCAACTTGCTTGAAAAAAATGCTTGTTTCTTTGTTTTCATGCCTGAAGAAAACATGAGTGAAAACACACATCTTGGCCAGGTGGCATGCTTTCCTGTATAATGTACTAGCTGCTATACCTTTCTTCTGGGATCATATTTCCTCTAGGGAAGTGTAAAAATAATGTTAGTTTTCCTCCATTGAACATACTTTACATCATCTTCCTGAATGCTCTATTGATTATTTTTTTTCTTGAAACTCAATAGCATTATCAGAACAGAATCAAGTATAGGTTGAGATCTATTATTTTTGAATACAAGACACATTTTCCTATAAGTTTTACTTATGTTTTATTTGACATATACATAAGTAATCTTCATCTTTTACACATATCTTCTTTATTACTGCCATGTTTCTGGTTGTCTCCTGTTTGTAGACTTAATGAAGAATCTGACTCTGTTGTCTGCAAGTTGACTACTTTCAAAGCCGTCACTGTAATCTCTCCTATGATTCCAGGCCTATACATGTTGATGAGAAACACAGATATTCCTTCTTTTGGCACATAAAACTTTCAGATCTGAATCCCATACTGGTAGAAATTGCATAAGGGAATTATTAGTAAAGACCTCTCTTGTCATCATTAGAACTTACTCTAATCAGTTATCTTAGCTCCCTCTCAAGTCACTTAAGGAGATGCTCTACCCTGACGTGCTCTTCTAGAATAGAGAAAGCTGTTTTGTGTGATTGATTGTAGCTGCATTCTTTGGCCCTCCTTAGCGCTCTCTTCTCCATTCACAGGGTGATGTATGTGATTTCCGTGATCTAATAAATTTATTAATGTATCAATCCAAATCTTCTAAGAAAATGAAAGTTTGTAATGTGTGTGGTGTGAACACAGGCACAAGACTGTTACCATAAACACAATAGTGAGTATATAGATCATTGCCCCAGTTTCTTTCTATTCCTTTGGCATTTTTTCTACTCTTTTGTGTTGTTCTGCTTGTGAATGGACTGCATATCAACAGGATGACTATCAAACTAGACAGTCATGCTAGGCTCTGTCACGCTTCCATGTGAACATAATGCCACCTCAAGTGTCCTTTCCCTCTCAGGTCTAAGGTAGGTTGAATGTGAACTGTTTCTGCTGGGCTCACATAGCTGAACATGGGTCTCTAATTGTGGTGTTTGGGAAGACTGAAACACATTGGAGGTGGAGTTCTCTGGAGGAAGGGTCAACAGCAGCAGGCCTACAGGCATTATAGCCTGGGCAGGTTTCCTGTTCACTGTTTCTTGAGGAGTGTGGGTGCAATGCCACCAGGCAGCCTCCTGCTTCTGTCACTAATCTTCCCAGCCAACTGCAATGTCTTTTCCAGTCATAATGAACTCTAACCCTTAGGAATTGTGAGCCTAAATAAACGACATGTCCTTCTACATTTCTCTCATCATGTTGTTTTGCCAGAATAACAGAAAAGAAACCAGGAGAGATGGTTCAGCAGTCAAGAGCACTTACCACTTTTGCAGAAGACCTGAACTTGATCCCTACCATCTTTGTGAGGTGGCTTATAATAGCTCAAGGTAATCCAATTTCCCCTCCTGGCCTCCATGGGCACCTGGAGAGAGAGAGAGAGAGTTATTTTTTTAAATAAATAAACCTTTAAAACATAATAAGAGAAAAATTATGAACCACTTTAAGAAATTGTTAAAATATGACTCATCTTCCAACTTTTGTAGCAACCTTTAAAAGAAAAAATTCTGGGATTACTCAGTTTCTAATGAGTTCCACATTAATGTTCTATAGCCAGGTTCCAGATTTGGCCCAATGTCATTCATTATTCACTGTCTATCATCTATTAACTATCCATCATTATTCTCCACTGTCTCTAACTCTACCTTCTTCTTACAGCAAGTGTGTTACCTTGAGTCCAGTGACCATAGCGAATTGTTTCCTCCTCATGAACCTTGTTCATTCCTGGAACCCTAAAGCTGTAATGACAGCTCTTTGGGAAATGTAACAATAGACAATAAACATTCTGGCTCTAAAACTGGACCAGATGGCATCGGGCCGTCTTTTGCTTTCAGAAGGAACATCTATAACATTTCATCGTTTATTTATTGGGTTTTTATTGAAGATATATGATCCCAAATTCTAGATTAAAATTTAAAATCCTCAGTTCAAATTATGAACTTATGTTTTATGAATTCAACTAGGTGTCATAGAAATTTTTTCAAGAATTAACTGGCAACCTGATGCAGAGCTTCTGGGAACTTTGATCATCAACTGAGAATTTATGATATGATAACTTTTTTTATTCTCAGACATTATTATCTCATGGCCATTCAAGACATTATTATCTTATGGTCATTCAAGGACAGAGGCAATTCTGTTTCTTAAAATTATAGTCATGGTAACCACATTCTCTAGCACTAAAGTGAAAATACTGTAACTTGATTTAGAGACCTCTGGTTTCGCTTTCCTTAACTGAGTATGTTTAAGAGGACCAGATTGGAAAGACTGTTTCAAAGTGCCTCAAATTTCCTGTTCTTTAAAAGTTTATGGAAGGTTGGAGGGAGAATTCAACAGGTAAACTAACCTGATGACCTTAGATTAATCTCAAGATCTCAGTGTGGAAGGAAAGATATGACTCCCACGGCTTGTCTCCCGGCAGCTACGTGCATGCCATTGCACAAATGCCAACAATGAAGCAGCTCACCTTGAAGGCCAGGTATGGTGCCTCAAGCTTATAATCAGCCCTAAGAAGAATAAGGTTTGAGGATCACTCCAGACCAGGGTGGCATACAGAGCAAGGCCTTGTCTCAAAATAAACAAATGAATAATTAAAGCAAAAAAAGTTGGCATCATTTTAGCTTTATTGGTTGGCAAGAAGTAATAAAATATAATAGCATGAACTATGTCAGTAGCTTTTAAATTTTTAAGAATAGTACTCTTGTTGAAAGCACTTACTGCTCTTGTAGAGAAACCAGGTCTGGTACCCAGCATGCACATAGTGGCTCACAGAGATTTATAACTCCAATTGCAGATCTGATGTCTCCTTTCAGCTTCTGTGGGCACCACGCACACTTCCAAGTGGGTCTCAGATTTAGAGACTTCAAAGAATCTTGACATCTTTCTGTTTCTGTGGCTCAAGGCTTAGTTGGGGTCTCCTGCTCAGGCTTTCCTCCAGACTTCAAAGTGACAGATAGAACTCCAGAGAGTTCCACAGGTACCTGTTGTGCTCGCAACCCTTCCGGTTGTTAATAGAACTAAATTCACTGGAGAATCTTGGACTGTGCATCTTAAAAACTCTGTTCATTTATTACCAATGTTAATTCTTGTTTCATTAGACAGTTTTTGCACTTATTAATGTGTAGGTAGGTATGTTTGTGTAGCATATGCGTGCCACAACACACATGTAGAGGTGAACGAAAGCTGTGGAAGTTGGTTCTATTCATTCATCATGTGGCTTCTGAAGTTTGGACTAAGTTCATCAGGCTTAACGAAAGGGCCTGCTGATTTCTTCTTGCCAGGCCAAAGCACTTACAGCTGATAAATGCAATGTTTGTGAGATACTCGTTTAGTGTTTTATGGTCTTTGAGATATAGAACTCTCTATAACACTCATTTTTCTTCAGAATCAGTATTAGCTCCCTTTTAAAAACTGTATTTAACATAGAATACTCCTATAGAATAATAACATGAAACCCCACATGTGTTTGGGAGAGGGCATAGAATTAACTACAACCTGGATGACATGTTTTAACATACTGGTGTGTCTCTGGGATATATTCAGTGACTTTATTTTTGCCCCAGTATTGAAACTCACATCACAGATGGGTGAGGATCAGAACCATTGACAGAGGTCACTTTACAGCAAACTAACCTTGAAACATCAAAACTAGAGGGAAGCTGCTGTGGATCGCACCTCAAACAGCATCAGACACTGTAGACCGAGCACGCTTGAACACTAGATAACCAATGCTAAGTGAGCTTTACAAACTGCCTGAAAACAAGGAATATGGTGACAAGTGAGATTTATCCTACTTTATTTCTTCCTGAATTCCTCCCAAAAGATTACTAAATGCAAGAAGATGAAATTCTTTTAGAAGTGCCTCAATAATATGCCTCATTTTCTCCAAGAGAGGCAGATAGTAAAAAAAGAAACTCCTATTTTTAGAAAAATAGAATGTTATCTGCATAATTTATTAGTCTTCATCTAATACTGTGATAGAAACATCTAGAATCTTTCAGCTGGATGGTAGTGCCAGACCCTCAAACCATTTGTTTTAAAGAAATGTTTTCAAAAACAGAAATCAGGGCTCACATGGGCTCACAGAGACTAAAGCTTCAAGCACAAGGCCTGCATGGGTCTGCACCAGATGCTCTACATATATGTTATAAATATTATCTTGGTGCTTTTGTGGGACTCTGAATGGTGGGGGTGGGTGTATCTCTGACTCTTTTCCTGTTCTTGAGACTCTTTTCCTCTTATTGGATTGCCTTGTCCAGCATACATATGAGGACTTGTGCCTTGTCTTACTGTAACTTGAGGGGGAATGGATTTGGAGAGAAGGCATTTGGGGGATCCTAGGAGGAGGGGAAACTTTGGTCAGGATGTATTTTATGAGAGAAGAATCTATTTTCAAAAAAAGAAATTCCTGGTATAGGATCTCCTGGGTGGCCTCACCTCCCCACGAGCTCTTTGGATTTTACCCCCATGGCCCTATTGCATTCTTCTATCACCTTCCCTACCCCAACTTTGTATGAGCATCTGTAATATTTTCTTATACTAAAGTCTTTAAACTTTGACAATTCAGGCCAGATCCCTATCAACACTATTGTTCATATGGGTGCTTTTACCTTATTGGGTATGCCTAAGTAGATAGTGCTTCAACACCCACCTTTTCCTTGCCTCTTTGTTCCGACTTTCCAAGCTGTGACTGTCCATTCCTCCATCCACATTCTGTCAATGGGTCCCAATTAGTTTTTTGCAGGACTCTTGGTGCTCATTACAAATCCTTTTGTTGTGCTCCAGTGAAAATGCTGGGCCCCACTGAAGATTATTGTCATCTATCTACTCTCCTAAGTACTTAATAAAATTCCTTAAAAGTATTCTACATTTTCCTTTCCTTTAGAAAACTGATGTCAAGCAGCATTACTTGTTATGAATTTTAAGCTTTATTTATTTTTATTTATGTGTGTGTGTGTGTGTATATATATATATATATATATATATATATATATATATATATATGTTTGCTTCAGTTCAGGTGTCCTCAAAGGAGAGAAGAGGGAGTCGCATCTCCAGAAAATGGAATTGCAGAGGGTTGTGAGCACCCATATTGGCTCTAGGAACTAAACTGGGGTCTTCTGGAAGAGCAGTAAGCACTTTAAAAAAGTAAGTGTATTGATAATTTATGTATATCTGTGTACCGTGTGTGTTCCTAGTACCCATGAAGGACAGAGGAGGCTTTTGGATCATAGGAAAGTAGTTACAGACAGTTGTAAGCCACCATGTTGTTTCTGGAGAATCCAACCTGCCTCCTCTGGGAGAGCAACAAGTATACTTAACCAATGACAAATCTCTCCTGATCCTCCTAATTTTAATTTTGGTAGTAATGTTTTTTCCTAGCTCTCTGGGATTTCATTGCTCTGGAAAGCAAAGTATACTAAAATTATGAATTCCTTGTTATTGTATCTATTTTTAAGATTCAATCTCTATTTATGTCAGTTCTAGAATCAAATTGAAGACCCAGACAAAAATCCATACATCTATTATGGAGACCTGACTTTTAATAAAGAAGCAAAATACACAATGGAAAAAAAGAGCATTTTCAACAAATGGTGCTGGTATTGCTGGATGTCTGCATGTAGAAGAAGGTAAATAGATTCATATCTATCACCCTGAATGGAACTCACGTTCAAACAGAACAATGACTTCAATATAAAACCATATACACTGAACCTCATAGAAGAGAAAGTGTGGAATAGCCTTGAGTGCATGTTACAGGAGACAACATTCTGAACAAACACAAGTAGTGCAGACACTAAGATAAACAATTAATAAATGGGAACTCATGAAACTGAAAAGCTTTTGTTAGGCAAAGGACACCACCAACTGAGAAAAAGGCAGCCTGCAGAATGAGAAAATATTTTTGCCAACTCCACATATCCAAATATGTGGCTAATATAGAAGGCTAATATCCAAAGTATATAAAGAACTCAAGAAGCTAGATTTATTAAAAACTGAATAATTCATTTAAGAATTGGGTATAGATCTAAACAAAAAATTCTTAATAGAGGAATCTCAAATGGTTTCAAAACACTTAAAGAAACATTCAGCCTCTCTAGCCATCAGGAAAATGCAAATCAAAACTACTCTGAGATGTCATTTTACACTTGTCAGAATAGTTAAGATAAAAAACACAAGTGAAGACTTATGCTAGAGAGGATGTGGAGCAAGGGGAATACTTCTTCATTGCTGGTAGAAGTGCTAATTTGTAGAGTCACTATGAAAATCAATATGATGGTTCCTCAGAAAATTGGGAATCAATCTACCTCAAGACACAGCTATAACCCTTTAGGGCATATGCCCAAAGGATGCTCCTGCCATAAGGACACTTGTTCAACTTTGTTAATAGTGGCTTTATTTATAAGAGCCAGAAACTGAAGACATCGTAGCATTCCCTCAACAGAAGAAAATGTGTACATTTACACAATGAAGAATTATTTCTGAATAATCATCTTTTAAGATACTGTGTTTTTGGGACAGAGGATATCCCAATATCTTTGCCAGACTCTCAGTAATTCATGTTTTGCACTGTAACTAGTTATATGGAAAAAAGATCTAGATTTATGGTTTATAATTATGTGTTTTACTGTTCCCAGACTCCTAAGGACTACATATTATATTTAATTCCTTGATGGTAGTTATTCCAGAACACTATCTTACCTTCTTGGGGGCTCTTTTTTTTTGTGTTCATAAGTTTAGGAATTTTTTTTAATTCTTTTTTAATTAAAATTTCCACCTGCTCCCCGTTTCCCATTCCCCTCCCCTCCTCCCAAATATTGTCCCCTCCCCCCCAGTCCCCTCCCCCTATTCCAACTCCTCTTCTCCTCCCCCCACACCATTCCCCCTCCCTCTCGATACTGGAGAGCAGTCCAAATTCTCTGCCCTGCGGGAAGACGAAGTTCTTCTATCTATGTCCAGGAAGGTGAGCATCTAAACAGGCTAAGCACCCACAAAGCCAGTTCATGCATTAGGATCGAAACCTAGTGCCATTGTCCTTGGCTTCTCATCAGCCTTCATTGTCCGCCATGCTCAGAGAGTCCAGTTTCAACCCATGCTTATTCAGACCCAGACCAGCTGGCCTTGGTGGGCTCACAATAAATCAGTTCCACTGTCACAGTGGGTGGGTGCATCCCTCGTGGTCCTGGTTTCCTTGCTCATGTTCTCCCTCCTTCTGCTCCTCATTTGGACCTTAAGAGCTCAGACCGTTGCTCCAAACTGAGACTCTGTCTCTACCTCGATCCATCGCCAGATGAAGGTTCTAAGGTGATATGCAAGATATTCATCAGTATAGGATAGGGTCATTTCAGGTTCCCTCTCCTTAGTTGCCCAAGGTACCAGCTGGGGACATCTCCCTGGACACCTGCTAACCCCTCTAGAGTCAAGTTTCTTGCCAACCCTAAGATGGCTCTCTTAGTTAGTATATATACTTCGCTGCTCCCGTATCCTTCCTTCCTATATCCCAACCATCCTAATCCCCCGAGCTCCTCCCATCCTCCCCTTCTCATGTTTCTCATCCCATTTCCCCTTTGCCCCTTGCCACCTCACCCGCAAGTTCCCAGTTTTTGCCCTGCAATCTTGTCTACTTCCCCTCTCCAGGCGGATGACTATATGATTTTCTTTGGGTTCACTTTCTTATTTAGCTTCTCTAGGATCACAAATTATATGCTCAATGTCCTTTATTTATGGCTAGAAACCGATTATGAGTGAGTACATCCCATGTTCCTCTTTTTGGGTCTGGGATACCTCACTCAGGATAGTGTTTTCTATTTCCATCCATTTGCACGCAAAATTCGAGAAGTCATTGTTTTTTACCACTGAGTAGTACTCTAATATGTATATATTCCACACTTTCTTCATCCATTCCTCCATTGAAGGGCATCTAGGTTGTTTCCAGGTTTGGGCTATTACAAACAATGCTGCTATGAACATAGTTGAACAGATACTTTTGTCATTTGATGGGGCATCTCTTGGGTATATTTCCCAATAGTGGTATTACTGGATCTTGGGGTAGGTTGATCCCAAATTTCCTGAGAAATTGCCACACTGATTTCCAAAGTGGTTGCACTAGTTTGCATTCCCACCAGCAATGAATGAGTGTGCCCCTTTCTCCACACCCTCTCCAGCAAAGGCTATCATTGGTGTTTTTTATTTTAGCCATTCTGACAGGTGTAAGATGGTAGAGAGTGGGACCTGTAAAACTAAGCAATATATTGAATAGTTCAGCTGATTATCAAGCAATGCGAGCTAAAGGACTAATATCAAAAGTGTGTTTAGAAGAGATAGTCAAGAATGAGTAATCACTAACAAGAAGATGTCAAAGTCAAGGTTAATACAGAGATCTGCTTCCCAGAAGTAGTTGTTAAATTAGAACAGCATTGTAACAGGCAGTGGGGAATAAATAATTGCATGCCTCTGTGTCATTTGGATACCCAGTTACGAACTGGAGTTATGGATTTTTGTTTTTTCTAATGAAAAGTAAATATTTTTGGTCCTAAAATTATATCTTTTGAGTTATGCAACCTGCTTTAATACCATTGACTTGGTAGTAACTTCTTAGCAATAGAAGAGAGGCATGATGGTTCATGGGGTATTCGTTTGATGTCTGTAGTTGTGTTCTTGAAAATGCTATCTACACAGGTAATTTTGTGTCTGTTTAAATTGAGTTCTCTGTGACCTTCATCCCCACCCCTTTTTGACACTTTTAAACCTTTAATTACAACTCTAACATTTAGGATGGCTTGTCTTTTCTGACTAAACTCTGGCACATTAGATCAGTCCAAGTTGTAAAATCTGTACCCTAGGCCATGGCATCTGCATCATCTAGATGGATAAAATGGAATAAAGCTAAGGAAGAATAGGGTTCTTTGAAATTTAGAATTAAAAATAAGAAACTCTGGTCTCAGCTAGGGTTAGCGACTTGAAAGGAATAAAAAGTTTACACAATGGGAAAGACTTCTGGTTCCATATGGACTGAAGAGCAGGGAAAGCTGGTCTGCAGGGAGAGCAGGAGGCAGATGTCCAGCAAGAAACTCAGACTAAGGATAGGAGAGAAGAATGAACAAACAGATTTACAATTTCTGGAAGGTTTCCAAGACACAAAACTACCTCTCCTGATACCTTCCCTTTCCACAGGGTCATGAGAATGTTGATAACTACTATACGGTTGACAAATCTGTTGGCAATATTATTTCTGGATTTTCAATTACAATCATATTTCTTTAATTGTCAACTTTGACATACATATGATATTGTATGCTCTACAACAATTAATGTGTTCCAATTTACAGAGCACATAATATATAAGTCTCTTAATGATGTAAGCCATCATTATTTATTCAATAAACACATGTTCCAGAATTAGCACAAAGCTAGAAGATAAAGTCACTATTTCATCCATGCTTTCAGTTTCAACACATGTCCTATAATGTGATCTTATCCGTACATTGACCTTGTCTATAGTATCACAGTTGTAGTTCTTGTATATGTATACTTTGCCTTGCACTCAGCTTAAAGAAAATATAATCTTTTGTAACAATGAAAGATTTACTTCCCCCTGAATTATTATTTGAACTAATTAAATGTTTGAGAATTTCAACTATACATATATTAAGTAAAATATTTTGTATGTAGTGAGCAACAAAAACAGAAAGGAAGGAAGGAAAGGAAGGAAGGAAGGAAAGGAAGGAAGGGATGAATGAATGAAAATGCCATCCAAAAAGATAAGTAAAATTTATTTTCTTTTTTGTCACTTTTAATTCTTTTCTTCTATTTTCTTTTGATTTATTCTTCTCTCACACAACACACACACACACACAATGTAAACAACTGACTGCAGTTCCCCTTGCTCTACTCCTTCCTGTCTCTCCCCATCTCCCTTCTTCCTCTTCAGAAAGGAGTAGATCTATCAGGGACATCAGCCAAACATGCATAACAAGAGGCAATAAGACTAGACACAAACCCCTTTTCAAGGGTGAGTGATGCAATCCAGTAGGAGAAAAAGGGTCCCAAGAGCAAGTGACAGACTCAGAGATATCTCCACTCTCACTCACTGTTAGTAGTTCCCCCCAAACAACTCTAAACAACCATAACATCTATTCTGGGAGCCTAGCTCAGTCTTCAGCAGGCTCTGTGACTTAAGTCTCAGTGAGCCCCCATGAGCCCTGCATAGCTGATTTTTGTGGGCCATGTTCTCATGGTGTCCTTGATTCCTCTGGCTCCTAGAATCCTTCTTCCTCCTCTTCTCCAAGCTCCACCTCTGGATATATTTCTTAGACTCAGTACCATGAATGTAGGTTTGGACTATTGTCTTCATAAAATAATTTAGATTCCCTAGAAAAAAAGAGCATGAACCAGCTAGAGTGATGAAATTTCTAAAAATAGATTGTAAAATGAGACATGTGAATTGACCACTTCTATACTATTTACTGAGAATTATGTATGTAGAATTACTTGAGTTAACTTTAAACAAAAATTTTTATGTATTATTTTGTGGTATTTGTGGAGAAAGTATTCCTTAAAAATGATTATGTTGAGGTCATTTATCAAAGTGCTCTATGACACTCCAATAGTGTACCTAAGATTGACTTAATCAGATGGAAGCAGTTCACCTAAAATTTATTATCAAAGAATACATGTTTGTGTTAAAAGCATACCATATGTTTTATGTTCTTAGAAAATTAATTATCACAGTTCCTGTCAATTTTTGTAACTTATTTATGGTAAAATATTACTGTACCATAGTAATCTTAACAAGAACAGCAAAACCACAAAAAATCAGGGCAATATTTCTCGTATTTGATTCATCAGAATTATCCCACTTAAGCATAATGATATTTACCAGTCTGAACATTTTCTCAGTATCTTACACTGATAATAGGCCTGGAGTGCCTGGTCTTCATGTTTTTCATAGTCTATGAGCTGAGTAGATATTCTCTTAGCTAGTATGTAATGCACACACACATACTTTATATAATAAACATAATCAATATTGAAATGTGTATGCTTATTATGTTATGTCCTTGAAAAAATCCAAATTTGTTTTCAAGTAAAATTATCAAAAATTGTTTTAGATTATGATACAGTAGGAACCCTTTTAACTTTTATTTGCCCTATATTAGAAATATGGACAAAGCAGGATTTAACTTAACTGCAATACCATCTTATTTTGGGGATCCCCTTTTTATCTTCAAGTTTACCTTCCTTGTAGGCCTCTAGTTATATTCTAGTTGTTTTTGCTGCATTCATTGATTTCGTTCTCCCCTCTGCATTGTTGCTGCTAGGAACTTTTAACTCTATCATGATCCAGTTGGATAGAAACGACTCCTTCAACTTTCTTCCTGATGAGCCACATGGTGCCATACAATTGCTTAATCTGCTGGCTGTGTAAGTTTCTGCTTATACGTTCTGTTATCTCAGAAACTGTGAGGCAGAAATGGTTATTTACAAATTACACAGATTGAGATGATGATAGAGTAACATAGGCAGCTAAGGGCTGTCAAAACTCTTTTAACTGTGAGGAAAAGATCTTTTTGTCTCTCCCGCTTGGCCTTGTGACACTCTTGGCACTTACTACACAGCTCCAGTCATCCCTTCTCAGACTTCCTCATCTGAAATAAATAAATAAATAAATAAATAAATAAATAAATAAATAAATGAACTGATCTTGTACTTTTCCACAGGCATGTTGTTAGTACTCAGAAAATTTTATTGAATGAATGAAAAGTTAATAGACATAGCCATTTTAACTCTCGAAGTAAGAGAACATCATTTTTAAAACTGACCTTTGTCATTTTGTCTAAGAAACAACTTTAGGCAAGACAAACTAGTAAGGGGTGAGTATTAAATAAACCTAGAACAGAAGATCATTCCTAATGAAATTTAAGAAAAATACCTGGAATTTTGTCAAAAGAGGTTCATAATAAAAAAGTCAATTCAAATGTTGCACAAGTTTAAGCATGTCTGTTGAGTCCCAAAGCAGAAGAGAGTCGTATAATCAAATTAAACAAACAATATATAGCTATTTCCTACTTTTCAGGAATAGACACTCATAGAGTTATGACATAGGCTTGGTAAACCCTAAAATACTTTCTGTACACTGTTTTCATAGATTGTGATGTCTGGATTATTTTTGCATGTGTATATAGATGGGAGTTCCATTAAATAAGACACAAATATTCTTAGAAACATATTTTTCCCTAAAAACATGCATATATTATGGACAATCTACTCCTGCAGTCTCTCCCTCTCCCTCTCTTCCTGTCTCTCTCTCTGTCTCTCTCTGTGTGTCTCTCTCTGTATCTCTCTTGTCATCAATTTAAGGTTACTCTCCAATTTTGTCTGTAACAGTTCTTAAGAAACTTTAGTATTTATCTTGAGAGTTCTCCAACATCCTGACCTCTTGGCAATTTGACATACCTCCCTTCATTTTTACATGACTGTTTCTAGACTTTCTCAACAGCTACCTCTTAATCTCAAAACACTGACCTATGCTGGCAGAGCAGGAGGTTCTCCACTGCAGAACTTTCTTTTGGAATGTTACTAGGCATTAAGAAATAAAAGTATGATTCCTAGATAGTGATTTATGGCTTACGGATCATCCTTTCCCACACTGGCCTATAGACCCTTCCTGTGTTCTCCTTAATCCAGTAATGCCCATAGCTTTAAATGCATATCCTTGAATCCATACACCTGTGCATCTTTACCTTAATATATGCAAGTCACAAATTACAACTTTTTAAACAGAAATTATACAAATATGAATTTTCTTCTTGGCAAGCTAAGGTAAAAAAAAAGGGAAAAAAAGGAAACGAAGGTAAAGAAACTGTCATTGTGACAAGTGATGGATTTGTTGCTATAAGAAGGGAACCTGGCTAAAAACCAATTATGAGTGAGTACATCCCATGTTCATCTTTTTGGGTCTGGGTTACCTCACTCAGTATAATGTTTTCTATTTCCATCCATTTGCATGCAAAATTCAAGAGGTCATTTTTTTTTACCACTGAGTGGTACTCTAATGTGTATATATTCCACACTTTCTTTATCCATTCTTCCATGGAAGGGCATCTAGGTTGTTTCCAGGTTCTGGCTATTACAAATAATGCTGCTATGAACATAGTTGAACAAATACTTTTGTAGTGTGATAGGGCATCTCTTGGGTATATTCCCAAGAGTGGTATTGCTGGGTCCTGGGGTAGGTTGATCCCAAATTTCCTGAGAAACCGCCACACTGCTTTCCATAGTGGTTGGACAAGTTTGCATTCCCACCAGCAATGGATGAGTGCACCCTTACTCCACATCCTCTCCAGCAAAGGCTATCGTTGGTGTTTTTGATTTTAGCCATTCTGACAGGTTTAAGATGGTATCTCAAAGTTGTTTTGATTTGCATTTCCCTGATCGTTAAGGAGGTTGAGCATGACCTTAAGTGTCTTTTGGCAGATGACATATAGTCATGCGCCTGGATAGGGGAAGTAGACAAGATTGCCGGGCCAAAGCTGGGAACTTGCAGGTGAGGTGGCATGGGGCTAAGGGGAAACGGGGTGAGAAACGTGAGAAGGGGAGGATGGGGGGAGCTTGAGGGAATAGGATGGTTGGGATATAGGAAAGGGTGGATACGGGAGCAGAGAAATATATATCCTAATATATATATATATAAGGGAGCCATCTTAGGGTTGGCAAGAGACTTGACTCTAGAGGGGCTCGCAGGTGTCCAGGGAGATGTCCCCAGCTGGTACCTTAAGCAACTGAGGAAAGGGAACCTGAAATGACCCTATCCTATAGCCATACTGATGAATATCATACATATCACCTTAGAACCTTCATCTGGCGATGGATCGAGATAGAGACAGAGACCCAATTTGGAGCAACGGTCTGAGCTCTTAAGGTCCAAATGAGGAGCAGAAGGAGGGAGAACATGAGCAAGGAAGTCAGGACCATGAGGGGTGCACCCACCCACTGTGACAGTGGATCTCATCTATTGGGAACTCACCAAGGCCAGCTGGACTGGGACTGAATAAGCATGGGATGAAACCGGACTCTCTGAACATGGCAGACAATGAAGGCTGATGAGAAGCCAAGGACAATGGCACTAGGTTTCGATCCTAATACATGAACTGGCTTTGTGGGAGCCTAGCCTGTTTGGATGCTCACCTTCCTGGACCTAGATAGAAGTGGGAGGACCTTGGACTTCCCACAGGGCAGGGAATTTGGACTGCTCTTCAGAACCTAGAGGGAGGGGGAATGGAGAGGGGGGAGGGGGAGAGGCGTGGGGAGAGGGGGAGGGGACTGGGAGGAGGGGGAGGGAAATGGGAAACGGGGAGGAGGCAGACATTTTAATTTAAAAAGAATAAAATAAAGAAAAAAAAAGAAAAAATGTCCAAAGGGGCTGTACCAGCTTCCACTCCCACAAGCAACGCATGAGTGTTTCCTTTATCCAATATCCTCTCCAGCATAAGTTGTCATCAGTGTTTTTGATCTTGGCCATTCTTATAGGTATAAGATGGAATCTCAGAGTTGTTTTGATTTGCATTTCTCTGATGGCTAAGGATGTTGAGCATTCCCTTAGGTATCTTTCCGCCATTTATATTCCTCCACTGAGAGTTCTCTGTTTAGATCTGTACTCCATTTTTTTATTGGATTATTTGTTCTTTTGATAACCAATTTCTTGAGTTCTTTGTATATTTTGGAGATTAGACCTCTGATGTGCAGTTGGTGTAGTTCTTTTCCCATTCTGTAGGCTGCTGTTTTATTTTATTTACTGTGTCCTTTGCTTTACAGAAGCATTTTAGTTTCAGGTGGTCCCATTTATTAATTGTTTCTCTCAGTGTCTGTGCTACTGGGGTTATATTTAGAAAATGGTCTCCTGATCCAATGTGTTCAAATATATTTCCCACTTTCTCTTCTATAAGGTTCAGTGTGGCCAGCTTTATGTTGAGGTCTTTGATCCATTTGGACTTGAGTTTTGTCCATGGTGATAGATATGGATCTATTATCATTCCTCTACATATTGATATCCAGTTATGCCATCACCATTTGTTAAATATGCTTTTTTCATTTTTTATTTTTTCTTCTTTGTCAAAAATCACGTGTTTGTAAGTATGTGGATTAATATCTGGGTCTTCAATATGGTTCCATTGGTCCTCCTGTCTATTTTTATGCCAGGCTGTTTTCAGTACTTTAACTCTTTAGTAGAGTTTGAAGTCAAGGATTGTAATATCTCCAGAAGTTCCTTTATTGTACAGGATTGTTTTGGCTATCCTGGTTTTTGCTTTTCCATATGAAGTTGAGTACCATTCTTTCTGTGTATGTGAAGAATTTTGCTGGGATTTTGATGGGCATTGCAATGAATCCATATTTGCTTTTGGCATGATTGTCATTCTTACTATTTTAATTCTACATACACAAGAGAATGGGAGATCTGTACAGCCTTTTTGGATATCAGTATGGCGATTTCTCAGAAAATTAGGAAACAACCTTCCTCAAGACCCAGCAATACCACTTTTGGGTGTGTACCCAAAGGATGCTCAATTGTACCACAAGAACATGTGCTCAACTATGTTCATAGCAGCATTGTTTGTCATAGCCAGAACCTGAAAACAGCCTAAATGCTCCTCAACTGAAGAGTGGATAAGGAAAATGTGATACATTTATATAATAGAGTACTACACAGCAGAAAAAAAATGACATCTTGAAATTTGCAGGCAAATGGATAGAGCTAAAAAACATCATTTTGAGTGAGGCAACGCAGACCCAGAAACACAATTATCATATGTATTCACTCATAATAGGTTATTAAACATAGAGCAAAGAAAACGAGCCTACAAATTATAATTCCAGAGTACCTAGACAACATTGAGGACTCTAAGAGAGACATACATAAGTCTAATCTACATGGGAAGTAGAAAAAGACAATATCTCCTGAGCAAATTCAGAGCATGGGGACCATGGGAAAACGATGAAGGGGAGAGGAGAGGGAAGGGAAGTGAGGGGAGCAGAGAAAAATTTATAGCTCAAAAATCAATAAAAATTGTTAATGAGAAAAAGAAAAATGTCTGAATTCTCATAATAAAGAGATATCCTAAAACACAAAAAATATTGAAGTGTCTGTACATATGTTATATATGGTCTACATAAAACACACATCTTTCTTCCATTGCCAGTCTGTTAGAAATCTTTTTCATTAGTTGCTCATTCAACAAAGGCTTATTTGGAATCTACTTTATGCCATCCATTTAACAGAGTTCTGGGAATATGACAAAGACACAAGGTATTATAGATTTGAGTCTTGTGTAGAAAATGAAAGCTAGAATAGAAGCTCAGAGATGTTATCAATATGCTAAAATATTTTAAGATAGTAATAGTGACACCACCTAGGATGGTATACTGACACTCAGAAAGAAGATCCATGAGAAAAACACATTGGCTTGAACCAAATATGAACATCAGTTAGCAAGCCCTGGAAGGATTAGGAGTAGGATGAGGAGCTGAGCCAGCATGTAAGAGATGCACTTACAGATCAAAACAAGAGTACTTTAACTAAAAAATATGTTGGTGGGATGACAAGGGGTGAAATAGAAAAGGCAGAGGGATGCTAGAGAGTCTCATAAACCACTCTCAATAAGAGTTTATGGAAATCTATAATGAACTGTGGAGAAATTTTCAGTTTATGGAAATCTATCAAGAACTGTGAAGAAATTTTCAGTATATTACTCTTAACTAGAAACACAATTTTGGCAAAATCTGGACTTAGATCTGGATTTAGTTTTCATTTTGTTTTTAAAATATATATCTTTCTAACACTTTGTTGATTCTGGGACTTGCTCAAATTAATCCTACTGAATGAAAGTACTTCTCTCATAATGTGTATGTTGTATCTATCATAGAGATTGGGAAAGAGGCCCTTGTTTAAAAGCTTAAATTTTTTGAGATTTTATTTGCATCATTCCCTCTCCTCTTCCCCAAACTCTCCCATATACCCCATTGTTTCTCTGAAACTCATTGTTTCCTTTTTATTAAATGTTATACACACATACACAAACACACACACACTTTTCTAAGTACATAAATGCAACCTGCTCAATTTGTATAATGTACTTGTATGTATACAAAGTTTTAAAAATACCTCATAGACATCTTTTAATGAATTAACCTTGGAACTTTATTATTTATACATCAAAGCTAGAGAAACACAATAATCTTCAAAGTAAAATGACTCTAGGGGAAGAGACAAAAAGTAAAGGTACCAACTAATTTGCCCTAATTGTATGTGCCCTGGGAGGATGATTAGTGTAACAGCTAGGAGGAAACCACCATGGCCTTCCAAGAATCAGAAGCTGCCAGCCAAGCATCTTTCATGCCTCAGAAGAGAGAATCTGAGTAACAGTCTGTTAAAAAGTTTTAAAAAACGAGAATACAAGCGCAGGAAGTTGCCTCTGCTCTTTTGCTGAAGAGGTTGGGGTATGCAGTCCTCAGAGATTGTTGATGTGGCAATTAATCTCAACTCTGGCTGTTAAAGCCATTTAGAATAGGTACAGCAAGAGACAGGACATGTGTGATCCATTTTGTCGGTCATTATGGTGAGACTTTGCTTCCTGGCTAATCCCTCTTTACCCTCACCTGCTCCTCTTCTGACTTGCACCTTTCTTTTGTATTTTGTCAGTATATGATCATTCTATGAAATTATAAGTTTCAATATGACATTTCTTTTTTTTCCTGTTCTAGAAAAAGACTTTCTCTGAGTTCTTATTCTTTATCCTTAACGAGCTCATCTTTCATTGTTAATATCTCTCTTTTTTTTCATGAAATAATGTCTACAATAAAATGGCGAGTTTTAAAAGTGCTTCTACTTAATATTGACAATATTATTCTGTCCTCTGGAAACATGGTTTTTGATATTACACAGGCAAGACTGCAGTCTAGGAATCACTGACCAGAGCCTGGCCATCCAAGCACAGAACGGGCAGTGCAAGCGCTGAGTCTCAGGGAATTGTCATCCAAAGGCCTGGCCAGGTCCACAGCAGTCAGGGTTTCTCTGGCATCGCGAGTTTAGGATGAAATAAATCTTTCCTCCTTTGGCCATCTTTATAATACCACAGAAATTAATCAGAAAAGCCCAATGTGTGTTTGGACAGCACTCCAGTGGTGTTGACAGCTACCAAAATAATGAGAAAAGTCATAAGATAAACAGGAACCTGGGAGCAATTGGGGGACAGCAACTATGAAATCACCCTAATATACTTGATCCCTGCCCAATAAATTTTCAAAAATTAATTAATAAAGATTAACAATCTGGATGTTTCAGTCAGTGAAGGGGGTTGCTCTGTGCTTTATTTTTCTTATTTTAAGACAGGGTGTCTAAACTAAGTCCCCACAGGTCACACGTGCTCCAGGATAGCTATGAATGTGGCTTATCACATTTATAGATGCTGGTGTCAATGTGTCAATGTCAAGAGGTACAACCCGACTTAAAGCTGTTTGGAGAGAACTTTTCTTTAAGTGAGTCTTTTTTCATCCATTTATTTTACACCCCAGCAGCAGCCTCTTCCATCCTCCCCCTTAAGCCTCTCTCCCCTAATTTCCCTCTCCCACTGGCCAATCTTCTCCTCTTTTGTCTCTACCTAGGAAAGGGTAGATCTTCTATGAGTATCAAAACATGGCATACCATGTTGCAGTATGACTTATCACCTTCTCATGTATTAAGGCTGGGCACAGTGACCCAGTATGAGAAGTAGGTTGCCAAAAGCCAGTAAAAGAGTCAGAGACAGGCCCTGTTCCTGCTGTTAAGAGTCCCATAAAAGGATCAAGGACAAACTGCAACATGTATGTTGAGTGCCTAGGTCAGTCTCCTGCAGGCTCCCTGGTTGTCAGTTCAGTCTCTGAGACCCTCTATGACGCAGGTTAGTAGACTGTTTTAGCCTAACTGTGGTGTCCTTGATCCCTCTGGCTCTTACACCCTTTTCTCCTCTCATAGCAACCAAGTGAAAGACCTGTATGACAAGAACTTCAAGTCTGTGAAGAAAGAAATTGAAGAAGATATCAATAGATGGAAAGATCCCCCATGCCCATGAATCATCAGCATTACCATAATAAAAATAGCCATTTTATCAACAGTAATCAATAAATTCAAAACAATTGACATTAAAATCCTAAAATAATTCTTTACAGACCTTAATACTGAATTTTATGTGGAAAAACAAAAAATATCGAGAATAGCTAAAGCAATTCTGTACAATAAAAGAACTTCCAGAATATCACTATGATATGGGATTCCCCTCTGTATGTTGTTAATATGCTTTACTGTCATTGGTTAATAAAGAAGGTGCTTTTGGCCAATGGTTTAACAGAATATAGCCAGGCTAGAAAAGATACATAGAGAGAGAATAAGAGGAGTCAGGAAGATGTAATGCAGTTACCAAAGGAGAAAGACACCCATGGTAGCTCACTGGAACCTTGCTGTAGGCCAATACCTCATGGTGATGCACAGATTAATAGAGATGGGTTAATTTATGATATAAGAGCTAGATTGCAATACACCTAAGTGACTTGCCAAGCAGTGTTCTAATTAATACAGTTTCTGTGTGATTATTTGTGTCTGGGTGGCCGGGAAATGAATGAGCACTCTCTGCCTACATCACCATCCCTGATTTTAAGCTCTGCTACAGAGCTATAGTAATAAAAACCAGATAGTATTGACATAAAAACAGACATGTGTATCAATGGAATCAAATTGAAGAAAGACCCAAAATGTAAATCCACATTCCTATGGGCACCTGATTTTTTGACAAAGTAGCCAAAATTATACAATGGAAAAAAAGAAAGCATCTTCAACAAATGGTGCCTTTCTAACTGAATGTCAGCATGTAGAAGAATGGAAATGGATCCATATTTATCACCCTGAAAAAACTCAAGTCCAAGTGGATCAAAGACATGAACATAAATCCAGATACAATGAGCCCTTTAGAAGAGAAAATAATCTAGAATGTACTAACACAGAAGACATCTTCCTGAACACAGGCACTAAGCTTGGCAAATAATCAATGGTACTTCTTGAAATTGAAAACTTTTGTAAGGCAAAGGACACTGTCAAATAGTACAAAATGGCAGCTTGCATAATGGGAAGATAGTCACCAATCCTACATCTGACAGAGGGTTGATTTCCAAAATATATAAAGAATTCAAGAAACTAGACATCAAAATGCCAAATAATCCAATTTAAAAATGGGGTACAGATTTAAACACAGTTTTCAACAGAAGAAAATCCAATGGCTGAGAAACACTTACAGAGATGTTCAATCTCCTTAAGCCATCAGATAAACCCAAATCAAAACGACTCTGAGATTCCATCTTACACCTGTCAGAATAGCTAAGATCAAGCACATAAGTAGCATCTCATATTGGAGAGAATGTGGAGCAAGGAGAACATGCCTCCATTGGTGCTGTGAGTGCAAACTTGTACAGTCATTTTTGGAGAACAGTGTGATGGCTCCTCAGAAAACTGCAAATCAACTACGGCAAGACATATACCCAAAGGATGCTCAGTCATACTTGCTCAGTTATGTTTGTAACTTTGTTGGTAATAATCGGAATCAGGAAACAACCTAGGAGTCATTCTAACAACCATTGAATAAAGAAAATGTGGTGTATTTACACATGGAATATTACTCAGCTGTAAAGACAAGGACACCAGAAAATTTGAAGACAAATGGATGGAACTGGAAAAAAATTATCCTAAGTGATGTAACCCAGACCAATAAAGACAAACATGGTATGTACTCACTCTTATGTGGGTACTAACTTTAAAATAAAGGAAAATTATAGTACAATTCACTGGCCCATAAAGACTAGGTAACAAGGAAAGTTCTTGAGTGGACACTCAGATCTCCGTGGGAAGGGGAAATGGAAGAGATTCCATGAGTGGACTGAGTGGGGATGGGAACATGAATAATCAGGATGGGGGAGAAGATGCAGGAAACTGGTGAGAGGGACTGCTTGGTGGGGAGCATTTCTGGGTAGAGATGAAGCCTGGCTCAGAGGAATCTCCCAGGAGTCTACTGGGAGGACCCTAGCTTAGATTTCTCACAATAGTGGCTAAGTCGCCTGGACTGGCCATCTCCTGTGACATTTCTATATAAACATATCGCGTATTTTGAGTTACAGAATATTTTTAGAACAGAGTCTCATTACATTGTTTAGTCTCACCTTCAATTAATCCTGTAGCCTCTGCTGTTCAGGGCTCACAGGAATGTGCTGTAAAAATCCTGCCCAGACGTTGGGAACACTGTTCAAGTGTGTTTACAGAATGCTAATTTGGAAATTCTGCCCAGACATTAAGAATGCTGTTCAAGTGTGCTTACAACCTGGTAATTTGGAAATGTGAGTTTCATTTTCCCTTCTGTCATTGTATCCTGAAAACATTCTGATTAGGATAAATCAGAAGTCTCCTCTAAAATCTTTAAAAAATATTAGTTAATTAAAAATTAAATTAATTCCAAAATATCAATGACATAGAAAATATCTTTTTTTTTTCAAAACTGATTAGTTTCAATAGTTTTTTTTAGGAAGATACAGAGAAGTGTATTATAAAAACAACTCAGTTGCTTGAAAAATCTTGAGAGTTGTTTTCTTTTTATAATATTCGCTTAGAAAGACATGAATCTAAAATATTTCTGCATACCTTTCTATAATCATGACAACTTGAGTCTTCATATTGAATTTTAACAAAACTTTAATAACAAGCTTTTCAATATAAAGTCTTCTTGCAGTTAAATAGTGACATGTAACAATAAAAAATTAGTTAAGATTATAAAGCAGCACTAAGCAACCATATAAGCAAGCCATATAAATCCAAGGAAAATTAATGATAAATGCAAAAATTAAAGAATAAATTATTTTAGTGTAGTTTGTGAGGTAATATCAAACTCCTATGTATGCTGTTATCAACCCTAATCAGAATGTGTACTTAGATTCTCAAAACCTAAGTAACAGTTGCTTTGCTTATAGTATGAAACAAATAACTTATCTCCCATTAGGCATTATTCTTTATAGAAAATCATTTTTTCTCAATCGGTACACAAGCTTTGAATTAGATGATCAATGTACTTTTATTTAGCATCTTTGTGCCAAGGTACTAGGAGAATATCCCTGGGGAAGCTTCATGAAATCTTTTAGACCTCAGGGCAAATAGTTCCCCAACATGGCTACTTTCCTAGGGCTAAAATGCCACTTTTTGTATGACTGGAGTTGGTTGGAAAAAAGGCATAATATGTGTCAAGATTGAAAGTATGCAGCATTGACTTTTCAGAATGAAACAGCCACTTTTTAAAAAAATCTGACTCACTTACAATATTAAAAGAAGTTAGCTAATTGATGTGTGCATGGGGCTTGCAGACTTTGGCATAAGGAGAAATTCTAATCTTGTGGGGCTGCCAGAGCCTTGCAGAAGAGAGAGGGCAATGAAGTGTCGAGTCCTCAAGAGAGACACACAGATTTATCACCTCAGAGGTCAGGCAGGTGAAAGATGGATGGGGTACTTTAGTGTCACTCCAGTGAATTTAGTGAAGTAAATGACAGCCTCTGGATTGTGGGTCAAGAAAGAGCTGGGATTTATCAGCTGAAATACGAACTATCATGGGATGGATGTCGAGAGTCCTAATCTTATTTCAGTCACAGTCATTGCATTGTGAGTCCATGATGTGTTTTAGTGAAATTTTTCAAACCATCCCTATACATGGAACAGACCCACCTCTCAGGCTCATGCCTGTGCACTGTGTTCTGTGTCGGGGGTTATACCCAGAAGTGTTCCTTGAGATATGAGACACACTTGTTAAACTACTTACTAACAAAATCAGAGTGACCATCTTCTTCCTGAGACTGGGCCCCCATATATATGCAAAGTTATGGGTTTTGGCACCGAACAGTGAAGATCAACAAGCCCCAAGGGGAAGACAAGAAGAAGCAAGGAGCCTGTTTGCTGCTGCCGTCTCTTGCCAGTAGTGTGTCATACGGGTTATAAATAGGGACTTTAAAGTCATCATTCTCAAATTCCTTAAAATGAGTTAGGCATGGCTGATGATTCTATTCCACACTCATCCTGCAGAATGACTTTAGAACTCTTCAATGGGAAAAAGAACAGATAAATAGAATAACACCAGTAACAAAATACCAAATTGTAAAGAATGGAAGACATTAGCTTGTAGTTTACGTAAATTGACAAATATCCACATGTCTGAAGTTAAAATTACACTGTCTTTGCCTAGATTACGAATGTTTTGGTATCTACCCATTAGCAAATGGTAAAAGCATCACAATTATCTGCCCAGAGAAGAGTGGACAAAAATGTGCTGTGAAGCTTTGAAGAGGACGTAAGGAAAGATTTATTTCTCACTCTGTTATGTACTTTTTTTTAGCTTGCTGTCAACAACAAACAAATGCCACCTGTTATTTGAAATAATTATGTAAAATACATTGAAATATAACATCACAGACCTGGAAAGCATAGCCCTTGTTTGTGTTTTTTTTGTTTGTTTGTTTTTTCTTGGCAATTGTAAATGAAGACTGCTTGTTTATTCCTGGCCACCCAGACCTGAATAATCACACAGAAACTATATTAATTACAACACTGTTTGGCCAATAGCTTAGGTGTATTCCTGGCTAACTCTTACATCTTAAATTAGCCCATTTATATCGATCTGTGTATCACCACAAGACTGTGACATACTGGAAAGTTTCCAGTGTCTTTCTTCTTTGGCAGCTGTGTGGCATCTCCTTGAATCGTCCAACCCTTTCTCTATATCTCTGTTTGGATTTTCTGCCTGGCTTTATTCTACCCTACCATAGGCCAAAGCAACTTCTTTATTAACCAACAGTAAAAAAAAAATAAATATTCACAGCATACAGAGGGGAATCCCACATCAGGTAATAATTATTTATCTTCATAGCTATTAGAATGTTCAAATGTCCTCTTTGCTCTCATTTATTCTATTCTTTACAAAACAAATTCAATATTATACATAGACTACTAAAGTGGTATGCATATGTAATAGAAGAGTATTCAATGTTTAGATAAAATGAAGGGTTTATACCTTTTAGACTGTGAATGAACTTTAAAGGCACTAGGCTAAGTAGAATAAACTAGTCACAAAAGGACAGCTATTCCTGTTTCTTCTCATATATGGTACCTGGTGTAATGTTGAGATATAGAGAGATAGAAAGTAGAATGGCTGGTTCTACAATGACAAACTAATAGAATATTAGTGTTTGGTGAGTAAAGTTTAAGTTGACAAAGATGAAAGAGATCTAGATCTCTATGGCAGTGATGCCTCTATAGAACCATTTATGTATTTAAAATATACAAAGTGGTATATTTATGTTATGCATATTTTACCACAAAAATATTACATTTCTATAAAGTAGTATAAAAGCTTCAAATAACTTTGGAAATAATTTATTTTTAGTTTAATTTGTAATTTTGTTTTTGAGTCATAGAAAGAGCTAGTCCCAGAAAACTGGGGGAAAGAACACTGACCAAGAAAAG
This sequence comes from Chionomys nivalis, assembly GCF_950005125.1. NCBI lineage: Eukaryota > Metazoa > Chordata > Mammalia > Rodentia > Cricetidae > Chionomys > Chionomys nivalis. Next base: position 177,901,923 of record NC_080086.1, on the reverse strand, counting down.
TATATGGAAAGCAATTTGTCCCATGAGTACAATGAAGAATGGGGCACTGTGGTTGGAAAATCTACAAAAAACATACCAGATAGAGCCACAGCAATAGAAAGGAGAGATGGCATGGAGTTAAGAACTAGGGAAGATCCCTTTGTGAATAAGGACTTCTAGGGCAGAGGAATCACACTGAGGACCGGTGCTTGGTGATTTAGGGGTTGTAGAGCTCAGGAGCACTGTGGAGGGATGTTGTTTTGTGAGTTTGTGGTTCTGAAACTGGGTAGGTGTCTAGGGGGAGAGAAGTTCTATTTTTGTATCCTCTTTGTCTAGTACTAGGAATGGTAATTCACCAGTTATCCCACTGTCTGCAATACTTTTATAATAATGTAGGTATTTTCCTTCTGCTTTTGCTACAGTAAGAACCTTTGGAACAAGTAATGATTCATTTATTCCTGAATTTGTTATTAGTTATGGCAGTTGCTTTCTGAATAATAAATATATAAAAACAAGCTCAGCAGCACAGTTCTCTTCCTGTTGGAATTTACAGGTTTGGGATATAGTGTTTTATTCATCAAATGGAAAACTGAAACACATTCCAGTTGATTAGTTGCATTATATAGTTAATTCAAGAAAAGTGTTCAGATGATTTCATGTGCATATGCTGAATATAATACAAATTTGATATCGAACCTATCATAAAGCAACAAGTGAAGACCAGAGAATTTAAAATAAAACAGTTACAAAGTAGTTGGTATTTACTAAATGTCAGCCTGTATTAAATATTTTACATGGATATTTCTAAATTTTCACAACAAATTCAGAGGTATTTATTTTTAAGTTAGAAAAAGGTGAAGATAAAATGTAAAATGCTTGTCCAAATCCAAAATGAGCATTGTATTATTTAATAACCCCCAATAAATCCAAAATCTACATAGCTTTAAAATCAATGGATGTTTCTTGGATTGGTGTTGGATGAGCAAACAGAAGTCTTGGGACTTTACTTTGCACAGTCATGCATCATATACGACTTCTCAGCTCAAAAAATGTGATAATGGCATCACGGCTGTTGGTGACCCTCTTTTACCAGTTAAGGATTTCAATTTGTTTTTTAAGGAGTGGACACTTTAGGTGTCATAAGCAGTGGAATGATCATTTATGATTTGTTGACTGTGTACAAGTCTGTGGGTTTTTTGTGAAATACAATGAAAGCACAAAGATATTTACAATAGAAGCACTCAGCCATCCATGTAAAAGAAGAGCCCTAAGGACTCCTTATGAAACATATGTGATTTGCAAAAGAGATGGATAAATATAAAGATATGTACTTTAATAAAGGAATTATATAATGTTTAACCCATATTACTTATATACTAGAGAATCAAAGATTATTCAGTCCTGGTGCAGTGGACTCATTTAACAATATTTATTCTTGTAGGCTATGTGCTGTATAGCTATATAGAGTTACCACGACACAAATCCAGTCCTTTATACAACAGTTCTTGTGCCAGACACACCTCTGACCTGACAAGTGTGTATACACTGACAGTAAATTTCCAGGCTGTTGTACTTCTCTGGGTTTTGTGTGCAGTTCTAACAACATTTAACCCATGGTGTCACTCCTGTGATAGCCCAAGCTCCAC